>NC_140939.1:57778434-59078434 GCF_014529385.1 Adiantum capillus-veneris
TACGGAGATCAGGACCACCGGGTCAAAATCTCGTCTTTATTGGTCAAATCCTATATGGGTAGACACATACGTGCACTCCCAGGTGTACATGGCAATGCATATAGCAGGCAAAACCCCTTTGCCTCTTTTAGTTCCATAGTTTCTTCTCTCTCTACGTACCCTATCTCTCGTTCTTTCTCTCTCGATCTCGCTCTTGCTATCTCTCTTTCTCTCTCTCTCTCTCGATCTCGCTCTCGCTATCTCTCTTTCTCTATTTCTCTATTTTCCTATTTCTCTGCCATAACTCCTGGAGCTCCACTTCCCTATCTCTCTCTCTCTCTGTCTATATATATATATATATATATAATAAAATCTCTATCTCTATCTCTCTTTCTCCTATCTCTCTCTATTTCCTATCTCTCTCTCTCTCTCTCTCTCTCTCTCTCTACTTACCTCTCTCTCTCTCTCTCTCTCGCTCTCTACTTCCCTATCTCTCTAATGATCGAACAAGCGATTGATCTAAGGAGATCTAGACGCCCACGACTGTGGAGGACTACACAACATCGACAGAGGCTGCATCAGAGGATCTAGCTAGGTCACTTTGGCTCGACATGCACAACGTCCGGTCAGAGTACTAACCATGGAGGAGATCTACCTATCCCAACTACCTCATTTAGCCGTTTAGTCCACACCCAGCAGTTTAGAATTCCATAATATTTTATTTTGTCATCTTCTTACTCTGACTTTGTATCAGATCCATCACATTGTAACTTTCTTGTCTCATGTCTCATAGGTCACTTTGGCCGTTCGAAGACGTTAATATAACATTTCATTTCATTTCTCTCTTTAATTTTTTTTTCTTTAGTTTTAATTTCCTAAGCATACATTAATTCTCTCTTGATCTCTCTCTCTTTGATTACCTACACACACACATACACACACATTTCTCTCTCTCTCTCTCTCTCTCTCTCTCTTTCCTACACACATACACACACACATTTCTCTCTCTCTCTTTCTCTCTCTCTCTCTCTCTCTCTCTCTCTCTCTCTCTCTCTCTCTCTCTCTCTCTCTCTCTCTCTCTCTCTCTCTCTTTCCTACACACACACACACACGATGTAGAGAGAGAGAGAGAGGGGTTGGGGAGGGTGGAGATGGACATAATACCTGCGCAGCAGCTTTCGGCCAAGATCCGAGCAGGCGAAAATGGCCCCTTTGCGCGGGTTTCGCTTTTTTCCCCCAATTTTTTTTGCGTCGATATAAGCGTCGCTATACACGTGGCAAATAAAGACTTTCCATGCGTATATCAATGCACATTGCGATGCGTATAGCGATGCCCGCTAATGTCGTCGATATACGCGTGGAAAGGCATGGCCGTCGATATAGACGCGTCGATATCTTCATTTAGTGTTGTAGTGTTGGTCATGGTGATTTTTGTTGATACCATGATGATATTTCATTGATACCATGGTTATTCTCGGTGATGCCATGATGATGTTTCGTTCATACCATGGTTATTCTCGGTGATTTCATGATGATATTTTGTTAATTCCATGGTGATTTTTGTTGATACCATGATACTGTTTCGTTGATACCATGGTTATTCTTGGTGATACCATGATGTTGTTTCGTTAATACCATGGTTATTCTCGGTGATACCATGATGTTGTTTCGTTGATACCATGGTTATTCTCGGTGATGCCATGATGTTGTTTCGTTGATACAATGATTATGTTTGGTGATATCATGATGCTTTTTGTTAATACCATGATGATGTATTCATTTTTATTGATACAATGATGATGTTTTGTTAATACTTTGATGATATTCATTGATCACTACGTTGATAAATGTTGTTTTATGTAGTATATACACATATCATTTGCATCATGTAATCACGCATCTTGTACTTTTACGTTCATACTCTATGTACCATATGTTTTCGTGCGTATATATGTCGTCAAAAGAGTGGCATCGCGAACCATCTCTTATGGAATTGCGAATGTAAATTATTTCACTAACGATGCTAATAATTTTCATGACTATGTTTTTTTGAGTCTATGATCTATGTAGGATTCATCAAAGAATTGATTTTATGAAGACAAACTTGGTGACAATAAAATATTTATGAAGATATGTTTGGTGATGTGATAGTGATGACAAGCTACATAGCAGATTCATGGAGACACTTCTAATTACGAGCTAATCGATAGCCTTTACACCTCTTTATTGAACCTTTGTATTCATTATTGTATTTGATAGAATAGGACTAATGTAACTCCTCATAAAACATTCATTGTAATAGGAGTTATGTAGCTCCTCATAAAATATTCATTGTAAAAGGAGTGATGTAGCTCCTCATGAACATTTGTATATTCAATGATTTTTATAATATAACGGTGGGTGTGTATAGAGCTGTGGGTTTTTCCCTTGATCCCCCAAGGGTTTTTTCATCCACAGTTAGTGACCCTTATTTGAGCGGGGGTGTTGAGCTTATATGTGAAGCTACTCAATATATGGCTTCTCTATATATGGCACCCAGGTCCCCTCTATATATACATCATCTCATGTGTGTATTCTACACACTTTGGGGTTCTATTTCTGTGCTCTCTTTTTCTCTCTCAACATTTCGTTGATACTAAGGTTATTCTCGGTGATACCATGATGTTGTTTCGTTGATACCATGGTTATTTTCGATGATGCCATGATGTTGTTTCATTGATACAATGATTATTCTTGATGATATCATGATGTTGTTTTGTTGATACCATGGTTTTTCTCGGTGATACCGTGATGTTTTTTCACTGATACCATGGTTATTCTTGGTGATATCATGATGTCGTTTCATTGATATCATGGTTATATCTCGATGATACCATGATGTTGTTTCGTTGATACAATGATTATTCTATGATGCTTTTCATTGATACCGTGATGATTTATTCATTTTTATTGATACAATGATGATATTTTGTTAATACTTTCATGATCCTCATTGACATCACTACGTTGATAAATGTCGTTTGATGTAGTATATATACATGTCATTTTCATCACGTATCATGCATCTTGTACTTTTTATGTTCTTACTTTATGTCCACATATGTTGTCGTGCGTATATATGTCATCAAAAGAGTGGCGTTGCGAACCATCTCTTATGGAACTGTGAACGTAATTATTTCACTAACCATGCTAATAATTTTCATGACGATTTTTTTTGAGTCTATGATCTATGTAGGATTGATCAAATAATTGATTTCATGAAGACAAACTTGGTGACAATAAAAGATTTATGAAGGCATGTTTGGTGATGCCATATTGATGACAACATGAAGATATGTTTGGTGATGCGATAGTGATGACAAGCTACACAACAGATTCATGGAGACACTTCTAATTATGTGCTCATCAATAGCCTTTACACCTCTTTATTGAACCTTTGTATTCATTATTGTATTTGGTTGGATAGGAATAATGTAACTCCTCATAAAACATTCATTGTAAAAGGAGTGACATAGCTCCTCATAAAATATTCATTGTAAAAGGAGTGATGTAGCTCCTCATGAACATTTGTATATTCAATGATTTTTATAATATAACGGTGGGTGTATATAGAGCTGTGGGTTTTTTTCTTGATCCCCCAAGGGTTTTTCATCCACAGTTAGGGACTCTTATTTGAGCAGGGGTGTTGAGATTATATGTGAAGCTACTCAATATATGACACCCAAGTCCCCTCTATATATACATCATCTCATGTGTGTATTCTACACACTTTGGGGTTCTATTTTTGTACTCTCTTTGTCTCTCAAAAATTTCACTGGCTCACATGGGTCGTTTTTCCAAAATTGTTTTCAATTAGGAGAAAAATCAAAAGCAAAAAAGCGAAAGTTGCTTTTCAAACATGTACGCAGTCAGAGAATGATAATCCAAAATTGCTGCAGAATTTAGAGAAAGTTTCTTCTACAAAGTTGTAGATTACATCGATTCTAGTAGCTCCCACGGCCAATTTCTGCAAAATCGTTTTTAATTAGGAAAAAAATAAAAAACGAAAAGCAAAGGTTGCTTTTATGACATGTACACAGTTTGGAAACGATAACTCAAAATCGATGCAGAATTTGAAAAAGGTTTCTTTTGCAAATTTGTAGACCACATTGATTCCAGTGTCTCAGCGGCCATTTTTGCAAAACTCTTTTCAATTAGAAAGAAAATCAAAAACCAAAAATGAAAGTTACTTTTCAGACATGTTCGTTGTCTGAGAACGATAACTCAAAATCTGTGCAGAATTTTATAAACGTTTCTTCTACAAAGTTGTAGACCACATCATTTTTGGTGGCACAGAGGCTATTTATGCAAAATCGTTTTCAATTAGGAGAAAAAACAAAAACAAAAAGAAAAAGTTGCTTTTCAGACATGTACGCAATCCGGGAACGATAACTCAAAATCAATGCAGAATTTGAAAAAAGTTTCTTCTGCAAAGTTATAGACCACATCGATTTCGATGGCACAGCGGCCGTTTCTGCAAAATTCTTTTCAATTAGAAAGAAAATCAAAAACAAAAAATAAAAGTTGCTTTTCAGACATGTTCGCCGTCTGAGAACGATAACTCAATATCTATGCAGAATTTGAAAAAAGTTTCATTTGAAAAGTTATAAACCACATCGATTCCGGTGGCTCAGTGGGTTCTTTTTGCAAAATCATTTTCAATTAGAAGAAAAATCAAAAACAGAAAGCGGAAGTTACTTTTCAAACATGTACGCAGTCCACAAACGATAACTCAAAATCGGTGTAGAATTTGGAAAGTTTTCTTCTGCAAAGTTGTAGACCACATCGATTCCGGTAACCATCGCGGGTAGTTTCTACAAAATTGTTTTCAATTAGAAAAAAAATTGAAAGAAAAAAAGTCCTACTTTGATACCATGTTGAGAGAGAAAGAGAGAGCACAAAAATAGAACCCCAAAGTGTGTAGAATACACACATGAGATGATGTATATATAGAGGGGACCTGGGTGCTATATATAGAGAAGCCATATATTGCGTAGCTTCACATATAATCTTAACAATGGCAAGGTAATCTTTTCAAAGAAGTATGATCCGGAGAATGTCCATACCAACAATGAAGCAGAATATCTTGCCAACCATCTAAGTTTTAAGTAATATGTCGAATTTGATATTTCTAGATTGGTGGTCTGTTGGGGCTATATATGGCTCACTCTACTCAACTTGGTCTCACCTATATATTTGTATCTTGTCCTCAATATGAATCAGTCTTTGGGAGCGTATATGGTGTGTCTCTTGTCTCATCTCTCTCTCTTTCTCTCTACATCTCAACATGGTATCAGAGCAGTAACGATCATGCGCCGATTCAATTCATGGTGACAAAACAGTATGTGTATGCGATTTGCATGTAAGATTCAAAAATTGCTACAAATTTTATTTTTAAACATTGATTCTTGTTAACTGTGGTTGTTTTGTGTTAAGAAGAATACGATTAGTGTTTTGTGTGACGTTTATTACTAATCAATCTAATCGTTGATTACGTTTTCTTGTTGATGACACCCTGAACTTCATCTCAATTTTTCTTGCTGTTCTGCTCAAAATTTGGAGAAACGGGCAAAGCGGAATGGAGCGTAGCACAATGGCTCTTTTCATCCAAAACTTGTTCGTCTCCTCGAGCTCTTCGATTTGAGTTCTAGGTTTGTGTCAATCGGAGTTCGCAACAGAAAGTTATGTTGTTTTTACTGCAATTGAGCTTGACGCAGCTTTCTTCGTCCTACTTCTTCGTGAAGCGTCCGCGATCATTTTTCTTATTTTGGCGTTAACTTTTTCGAGAAGATTTAGGTTTTTGCTATTCATATTGTGGCCGTCAATCTTGCGCCTCACGCCACTCTATTTTGAGGACTCTTTTATTATTAACGTCTCCTTTACCCTGCCCTTTTTGGGTGACGTCTCTCACATCTTTGGAAGTTCCTTGAGCATCCTTCTTACGTTTATTGTTGATAGAACGCAGTTTTCATATCTCTCTCATTCTCAATTGCGGCCTTCACCATATATGGTGTGCAAATTCTGCGATCTTATCTTATACGTCTTCTCGCAACAAGATATGGCTATGAATATTCTCGTCAACGGCTTTCCTTCTGGCCAGCGTTCTGTTCCTCCTTTCCAAGGTCAAGGTTTTCCAGGCTGGAAATCAAAGATGTTGTTAATTCTTGAAGGCGATGAACTCTCCGATGTTGTTCTTGGAAATCGTGTTTGTCCGCCTCAGTCTGTTGATACGGATAATGATAACGTGCTTATCACTGAAGGACCTATATTTGAAGATTGGAATGTTGCCTATACGGATTGGCAACGACGTGATAAAGCAGCTCGTCGGTATATTCTTTCTGCTCTTACTGATTCCCTTTTGCTTGATATGTACGAACTGCCTACTTCCCACGACGTATGGAAGTACCTTATTGCAAACTTTCAGAAGAAATCTGTCATAGAAATACTTTATTTGAGAGGGTTGCTTAACAAGTTACAATATGAAGTTGGTGCTGCCATGACGGGACATATTGAATCTTTCAAATCTATTATTAATCAACTTGATGCTGCCGGTGATCCTGTTCCACAAAAGCAACTGATTACACTTCTCCTTGATACGGTGAAGGACTCTTCTTATGATAACATTGTTACTATTCTCTCTAATAAAGATGGTCTTGATTTCGACCAAGCCTGCATGTCTTTAATTGAATACTCTCAACGTCAAGAACGTCGTAATGCTAGTCATGATACAGCTATGATTTCACACGAGGAGACTGAGTCACAACAGATGGAACGGGCTTTTTATGCTCGAAGGCGTCCATTTCAACGAGGAAACCGCAGAGGTGGCCGTCGCGGTAATATTTTCTCTCGTCTCAAATTTCCTAATAAGCAATGTTCTTACTGCAACAGAAATGGCCATACTGAAGATGATTGTTGGGCACCTCAATATGATGAAGAACACAATATTACCACAAAACAACCACGTTTATCTAGAGACTCTTCTTCTTCTTCTTGTGAATATTGTGAATGATCTGATCATCCCACTCATATGTGCTATAAGCGTCGATTCGACACAGATCGGAATAGAGCATATGCTACTGAACATCGAAACAACATTGTACTAGAAACAAGCTGCGTCCTATGTTCAGTTGCTCCAGACAGAATACTTCATGTACGCGATGGATCACTTTTTATTGTCGATTCTGGTGCTACAGGAAATATGACATATCAGTCTAAGTGGCTCCATAACTATCATCCATTGCCAATTCAACGTGTTGTTTATCTTGCTGATGATACTACCTGTCAAGTAAAGGGTATTGGAGACTTATATCTTGGTACCTTATCTTCTTCCACTCGAATTTCGCGAGGAGTATTACATGTACCAGATCTTCAACGTAATCTTCTTTCAGTTGCTAGACTTGTTGATCTTGGTCTGTTTGTTGGATTTGATCATACCAAATGCCGAATTGAGAAAGATGGACAGACTATAGCCACTGCTCCTCGAAATGGTAATTTGTTTGAACTCTCTCTCAACGATGCTGTAACAAATGTTGTCATTTCTCCAGGTGATCATGATTGCAAAGTATGGCATCACCGTTTTGTTCATGCTGATTTCTCAAAACTCCTTGATCTTCAACGTCTTGATCTTGTTCATGGCATGGATCTTAAAGCCCATCCTCATATGGGAATTTTTGAATTTTGTGCTCTTGGGAAACACAATCGCAAACGCTTTCCTCTTTCAAATACAACTCATTCTCATGACATATTGGATCTTGTTCATACTGATATATGTGGACCTCTACCTTCTTCGAGATCACAATATTGCTACTTCATTACTTTCATTGATGATTTCTCAAGGTATATGACTGTATTTCTACTTAGACAAAAATCTGAAGCCTTATCTGTTTTCAAACAATTCCACAAGGCTGCGGAACTTCAAACTGGTCGTCGCCTTAAGAAGCTTCGTAGTGACAATGGAGGCGAATATGTTTCTCGAGAGTTTGTGAGTTACTCTGCTGACAGTGAAATTCATCATGAACACACTATTCCATATTCGCCTCAACAGAACGGTGTTGCTGAACGAAAGAATCGCACTATTCTCAATGTTGTAAGATGTATGCTGATTCATTCTGGCTTATCTCGTGTTTTTTGGGCTGAAGCTACTTTGACAGCAGTATTTATTCAGAATCATCTTCCTACTACTGCACCCTCTGGTAAGATACCCATCACAGCATGGACAGGTGACATTCCTTCTGTATCTCATTTTCGAACCTTTGGATGTATTGCTTATATTCATGTTCCCAAAGAAACACGAACAAAGCTTGATGCTCGTGGTCTTAAAGTTATTTTTATTGGATATTCTAACACTTCCAAAGGCTACAAATTCTATGACCCTTCCTCCAAGAAAGTAATTGTGAATCGTGATGCTACTTTTAACGAACAGCTTATGGGAGGCTCATGGTCCATGGATGATTCTGATGATACTAAATCATTGCTTCAAGCTTTTCCATTTCTTTCAGAAGATGAAACTCTTCCTATAGAGCAACTTTCTTCTTCACAACCATCCATTCCGAATGTCGCCAATGATGATATTGATATTTTTGTTGATTCGCCTATTGATTTTGAACATGGCTCATGTCATGTTTATGATGACGATATTGCTGATAATGCTTTTTCTACTTCCGAAGATCCCATTACTTATGATGAAGCTATCTCTTCACCACAAAAGGATCAATGGCAAGAGGCTATGGAAGCAGAGTACGATTCTCTTATCTCTAAAGGTACATGGATACTAGCTGAATTACCTCCTGGTCGTACAACTATTAAATGTAAGTGGGTGTATAAGACAAAAGTAAAAGCAGATGGATCTTTTGACAAGTTCAAGGCGCGTTTAGTTGCAAAAGGTTATTCCCAAGTAGCTGGTGTTGATTATCAAGAGACTTTTTCACCAGTTGTTCGCATTACAAGTGTTCGAGTTTTATTGGCATTTGTTGTTCAATTTGATTTAGAAGCTCATCAAATGGATGTGCGAACTGCTTTTCTTAATGGTGACTTGGAAGAGGAAATTTATATGGAACAACCAGAAGGGTTTGTTATTCCAGGGAAAGTAGACCTTGTTGCTCAACTCCATAAGGCACTATATGGTCTCAAACAAGCTTTGCGAGGCTTGTATACAAAATTTGATCTTTTTCTCACATCTAAAGGATTCATCTCTTGCTCGTCAGACCCCAATTTATACATAAAACGCCAAGGTAGCAGTTTTGTGATTCTTGCTCTTTATGTGGATGATACCATCCTTGTTTCCAATGATTTGGGATTTCTTCAGCAAGTGAAAAAGTTATTGTCTTCTGCATTTGATATGGTGGATCTTGGAGAGATTCACTCGTGTCTTGGCATTCAAATCCAACGGAACCGTACAAAAGGTATTTTATTCCTTCGATAGTCAAAGTTTATTGCAGATACTATTCAAAAATTTGGTATGGAATCTGCACATTCAGCCAACACACCTTGTCTTGCAAGCTCTACGAAGAACACTTCTGACAATGGCAGTCAACTTGTCACAAATCAACCTTATGCTAACTTGATTGGATGTCTTCAGTTTGTTGGCATGAACACTCGTCCTGATATTTTGTTTGCTGCTAATTATCTTGGACAACATCTTGCATGTCCTTCTCTTAAGCATTGGTCTGCTGCAAAGCGTGTGTTGAAATACTTGAAAGGCACTACAGATTTTGGTTTAGTCTATCGACGACAACTCACATCGGATTCTATGCAATCTCTTTCTCTTTTGGGTTACACAGATGCAGACTGGGCAAGCTCACATTTATCTATGCGATCTACTATTGGAAATTGCTTCTTTATAAATGGTTGTCTTGTTTCTTGGACTAGCAAGAAACAACGTTGTGTTGCAGTTTCTACGACTGAGTCAGAATATGTTGCGGCATCACTTGCAACTCGTGAGTTGATTTGGCTTCGACAAATGCTGGTTGATATTGGTCACTCTCCTCTTTCTAGCACACCCTTGCGGTGTGACAACCAAAGTTCTATTAGTCTTGCAAAAGACTATGTTCAACATAATAAGTCAAAGCACATTGCTCTCCATTATCATTATGTCAGGTATGAAGTACGCAAAGGAACCATTATGGTTGAACATTGTCCAAGTGACCAGATGATTGCAGACATTTTGACCAAAGCCTCAACGAGTCACGTTTCATCCTCTTGCGCTCGGAGCTTGGAGTTGCTTCGACCTCGCTCTTTCTAGATTAGCTTCTTTGCTATTGTAATAGCTTTGTACATATGACATTGTAATCTTTTAGGTACCATGCACTATGCACACTCCACATTTGCACATTGTGATCTCTAAGTCACTTGAATATTTATACATAGATGCACAATTCACTTTCACATCATCATCGCTGGTTCATATTTTCACATTGTATAGGGGCTTGGGTTTTTCCCTTGAACTCCCCAAGGGTTTTTTTTCATCCAAAGCTAGAGACCTTTGTTTGAGTGGGGGTGTTGGAGCTATATATGGCTCACTCTGCTCAACTTGGTCTCACCTATATATTTGTATCTTGTCCTCAATATGAATCAGTCTTTGGGAGCGTATATGGTGTGTCTCTTGTCTCGTCTCTCTCTCTTTCTCTCTACATCTCAACATGGTCAAGGGTGATGCATTATTGGTCATCAAGCAATTGTTAGGCCAATGACAAATCAAGCATGATTCCTTAAAGCATTGGTTCTTTGCTATCAAGAAGCTACTAAAATTCATCAAGGAGATCCAATTTAAGCATGTGAAGAGAGAGAAGAACCAAGAGGCGGATGAGCTAGCAAGCAGCAAAGTGTAAGTACGTGTTGCAGGTATATATGTGGCCCTGCCACTTACACTGGTAGAGAATCACTGAAGGAGTTAGAAGTTTTTTTGGGTCTAGGCAATGTCTTGAAGGTTTGTCAAATCTACAGAGGAGGAGGATAGTACAAAAGGCTCCCAAGTTTACACTAGTAGGTGAAGACTTGATGACCTATGGGCGAGATGGGGTGCTAAGGAGAGTGCTCTATAAAGAAGAAGTTAGCTTGGTGCTAGAACAATTTCATGAGGAGAGCGGACACCAAGATCTGCACTATTGGTGCAAGACCACAAATGTTAGAATATAGGAGAGGGACATTTGGTAGAAGAGTTTTAGGGAGCCATTTTTGCTCAAAATGCTTTTGAGAAGTGCAGTTTGCATGCCATCAGTCCACTCTCTAAGTCTACAAGTGGTAAGACATATGTTGTGGTAGTCAAGGGTTACTTTTTAAGAGTTTTCGTGCACTCTAATCATGGCTCTGAACAGGAAAATGTCAGGATATTCCCTTTTCTTTGGGGAACTTGGAGAGGATCTTGATCTGTTTCTTGCAGATTTCGAATGGCCTTACACATCAATCGTATCTTCACAGATGATGAAAGGTTAGGGATGTTTCAAGTTGTCCTTCGGCGTGATGCTGATACATGGTTTCAAGGACTTAGTGAAGAGGTAAGGGTTGCGTTTCCTAGGGTAATTGAGGCATTTCAAGATCGATATGGCCAACCTCTTAACACCCTACAACTTGTGAGAATTCCCTTTGTAAATTATCCATTTGGCACGTTTGTGCCTCACTTGTAATTATTATAACTACTACTAACTCACTAACTTCTAACTTGTATGCAATTTTCCCATTCAAATTCACCTTAAAAAAATGGAGACCCCGTGTGGATAGAAACACCTCCATTCAACCCTATAAGTTATTTCTCGTCTCCCTATTTCTCACTCAATTGAACACCCTACAACTTGACTCTACCCTCCAAGCCAGATGCAACTGACTCTACACTGCAGCTCGGTGAGAAATATTGGTAGATTGTCTATTTATTGTCAAAACAATCTACCACATGAAGCCTAAAACACACTTTTGTTTTCCATTGTACGCTTTCCGTTTTCAATGCCATAGCATGTGACCCGCGAGTTGTTGCGGCCTAATAAATGACACATGTTCTTCAAATGCTATCTTCCCTCCATTTACAAAATAATCATTGCTTTATTTCTCTCCTCATCATACGATGTATACCCTCTGATGTGGAAGCTGCCCTGCTTAATGTCCCATAAGCGCATCCTTATCAATAAATCTCAAATGGCAAATCGTCGGTTGTTCTAAGGTTGTTCGTGCTCACATAGGTCCTGCATCTTCTAAGGTTGTTGGTGCTCACATAGGTCCTACATCTTCTCAAAACAAAGCACGCTCTCTTTGACGGCAAAATTCTGGCCCCATTTACTTCAAGCTCTGCACAAATGTCCCTTTGAGTATGAATCAACAAAGGATGGGCACATTTGTGGCTTCTTCACCTTGCCATAGTAATGAGGTAGGATGGAGTATGGAGTGCGCATGTGTAAAAAAAACTACTGGAAACAGTCCACGCCGGCACAGACTGTTTCCAGTAGTTTTTTTGTAGTGTTTGGACGGGAGAGGGCGAGAGAGAGAGAGAGAGAGAGAGAGAGAGAGAGAGAGAGAGAGAGAGAGAGAGAGAGAGAGAGAGAGAGAGAGAGAGAGAGAGAGAGGGAGAGAGAGAGAGAGAGAAAGAGAGAATTGAGTTGCAGATATCATACAAAGAGAGATCTCCAGAGTGGTGAGCAAGCAAGAGAGAGAGTGAGAGAGCCATTTCTTGGCTCAATATTAATATCGTGAAAATTGTATCGCAGCTTATTATCGTGAAAATGCGCTTACTTAATATCGTAAAAATGTTTTGCAGCGTAATATCGTGCCGTAATTGCCGTTTTCCAAAAATGCAAGGGGAAAATGAGAGCATCTCTAGCACAAATGTAAAGAATTTCATTGGCTCATTGGGATACGTAAGAGAGAGAGAGAGAGAGAGAGAGAGAGAGAGAGAGAGAGAGAGAGAGAGAGAGAGAGAGAGAGAGAGAGAGAGAGAGAGAGAGTAGGCATGGAGGAGCGCCATAGGTATCCAAAAGACATTAAAAAAAAACCTCTTGAAACAGTTGGCATCCAAAAGACATCAAAAAACAAAAAAAAAACTCTTGAAACAGATTGCTCCGGCGTGGACTGTTTCAAGACGTTTTATTTTTATTTTTTAGAGAGAGAGAGAGAGAGAGAGAGAGAGAGAGGCTTTCAATGACAACTAATTGTAACTTGTGCTTGTAAGGTAAGTGGGTTGTTTACTGCCTACCTAGAGCATGTAGTCTATTAAGCCAAGTGGGAATGTGAATAAAAACGGAGTGGTGGCAAAGACGAGCAGGCGTCACTGTTCTCTGTGGCATCGCATGGAGAGAGAGAGAGAGAGAGAGAGAGAGAGAGAGAGAGAGAGAGAGAGAGAGAGAGAGAGAGAGAGATAAAGAGAGAGAGAGAGAGAGAATCAACATGGTGACGACCTCCAAAACTAAAAAAAAAAACCTTGAATGGCAATAAGAAAAATTCTCAAAGACAACTATACACAGCTCTTGCTAATCATATGAATGGCAACAACCAATGTGCACTACACGGAAATTCAATAGCGTTGAACTTCTTTGTTGGCTTTGTTGGAGCTATATATGGCTCACTCTACTCAACTTGGTCTCACCTATATATTTGTATCTTGTCCTCAATATGAATCAGTCTTTGGGAGCGTATATGGTGTGTCTCTTGTCTCATCTCTCTCTCTTTCTCTCTACATCTCAACATGGTATCAGAGCAGTAACGATCATGCGCCGATTCAATTCATGGTGAAAAAACAGTATGTGTATGCGATTTGCATGTAAGATTCAAAAATTGCTACAAATTTTATTTTTGAGCATTGATTCTTGTTAACTGTGGTTGTTTTGTGTTAAGAATAATATGATTAGTGTTTTGTGTGACGTTTATTACTAATCAATCTAATGGTTGATTGCGTTTTCTTGTTGATGACACCCTGAACTTCATCTCAATTTTTCTTGCTGTTTTGCTCAAAATTTGGAGAAACGGGAAAAGTGCAATGGAGCGTAGTGCAATGGCTCTTTTCATCCAAAACTTGTTCGTCTCCTCGAGCTCTTCGATTTGAGTTCTAGGTTTGCGTCAATCGGAGTTCGCAGCAGAAAGTTATGCTGTTTTTACTGCAATTGAGCTTGACGCAGCTTTCTTCGTCCTACTTCTTCGTGAAGCATCCGCGATCGTTTTTCTTCTTTTGGCGTTAACTTTTTCGAGAAGATTTAGCTTTTTGCTATTCATATTGTGGCCGTCAATCTTGCGTCTCACGCCACTCTATTTTGAGGACTCTTTTATTATTAACGTCTCCTTTACCCTGCCCTTTTTGGGTGACGTCTCTCACATCTTTGGAAGTTCCTTGAGCATCCTTCTTACGTTTATCGTTGACAGAACGCAGTCCTCATATCTCTCTCATTCTCAATTGCGGCCTTCACCATATATGGTGTGCAAATTCTGCGATCTTATCTTATACGTCTTCTCGCAACAAGATATGGCTATGAATATTCTCGTCAACGGCTTTCCTTCTGGCCAGTGTTCTGTTCCTCCTTTCCAAGGTCAAGGTTTTCCAGGTTGGAAAGCAAAGATGTTGTTAATTCTTGAAGGCGATGAACTCTCCGATGTTGTTCTTGGAAATTGTGTTTGTCCGCCTTAGCCTGTTGATACGGATAATGATAACGTGCTTATCACTGAAGGACCTATATTTGAAGATTGGAATGTTGCCTATACGGATTGGCAACGACGTGATAAAGTAGCGCGTCGGTATATTCTTTCTGCTCTTGCTGATTCCCTTCTGCCTACTTCCCACGACGTATGGAAGTACCTTATTGCAAACTTTCAGAAGAACTCTGTCACAGAAATACTTTATTTGAGAGGGTTGCTTAACAAGTTACAATATGAAGTTGGTGCTGCCATGACGGGACATATTGAATCTTTCAAATCTATTATTAATCAACTTGCTGCTGCCGGTGATCCTGTTCCACAAAAGCAACTGATTACACTTCTCCTTGATACGGTGAAGGACTCTTCTTATGATAACATTGTTACTATTCTCTCTAATAAAGATGGTCTTGATTTCGACCAAGCCTGCATGTCTTTAATTGAATACTCTCAACGTCAAGAACGTCGTAATGCTAGTCATGATACAGCTATGATTTCACACGAGGAGACTGAGTCACAACAGATGGAACGGGCTTTTTATGCTCGAAGGTGTCCATTTCAACGAGGAAACCGCAGAGGTGGCCGTCGCGGTAATATTTTCTCTCGTCTCACATTTCCTAATAAGCAATGTTCTTACTGCAATAGAAATGGCCATACTGAAGATGATTGTTGGGCACCTCAATATGATGAAGAACACAATATTACCACAAAACAACCACGTTTATCTAGAGACTCTTCTTCTTCTTCTTGTGAATATTGTGGATGATCTGATCATCCCACTCATATGTGCTATAAGCGTCGATTCGACACAGATCGGAATAGAGCATATGCTACTGAACATCGAAACAACATTGTACTAGAAACAATCTGCGTCCTATATTCAGTTGCTCCAGACAGAATACTTCATGTACGCGATGGATCACTTTTTATTGTCGATTCTGGTGCTACAGGAAATATGACATATCAGTCTAAGTGGCTCCATAACTATCATCCACTGCCAATTCAACGTGTTGTTTATCTTGCTGATGATACTACTTGTCAAGTAAAGGGTATTGGAGACTTATATCTTGGTACCTTATCTTCTTCCACTCGAATTTCGCGAGGAGTATTACATGTACCAGATCTTCAACGTAATCTTCTTTCAGTTGCTAGACTTGTTGATCTTGGTCTGTTTGTTGGATTTGATCATACCAAATGCCGAATTGAGAAAGATGGACAGACTATAGCCACTGTTCCTTGAAATGGTAATTTGTTTGAACTCTCTCTCAGCGATGTTGTAGCAAATGTTGTCACTGCTCCAGGTGATCATGATTGCAAAGTATGGCATCACCGTTTTGTTCATGCTGATTTCTCAAAACTCCTTGATCTTCAACGTCGTGATCTTGTTCATGGCATGGATCTTAAAGCCCATCCTCATATGGGAATTTGTGAATTTTGTGCTCTTGGGAAACACAATCGCAAACCCTTTCCTCTTTCAAATACAACTCATTCTCATGACATATTGGATCTTGTTCATACTGATATATGTGGACCTCTACCTTCTTCGAGATCACAATATCGCTACTTCATTACTTTCATTGATGATTTCTCAAGGTATACGACTGTATTTCTACTTAGACAAATATCTGAAGCCTTATCTTTTTTCAAACAATTCCACAAGGCTGCGGAACTTCAAACTTGTCGTCGCCTTAAGAAACTTCGTAGTGACAATGGAGGCGAATATGTTTCTCGAGAGTTTGTGAGTTACTGTGCTGACATTGGAATTCATCATGAACACACTATTCCATATTCTCCTCAATAGAACGGTGTTGTTGAACGAAAGAATCGCACTATTCTCAATGCTATAAGATGTATGCTGATTCATTCTGGCTTATCTCGTGTTTTTTGGGCTGAAGCTACTTTGACAGCAGTATTTATTCAGAATCATCTTCCTACTACTGCACCCTCTGGTAAGATACCCATCACAGCATGGACAGGTGACATTCCTTCTGTATCTCATTTTCGAACCTTTGGATGTATTGCTTATATTCATGTTCCCAAAGAAACACGAACAAAGCTTGATGCTCGTGGTCTTAAAGTTATTTTTATTGGGTATTCTGACACTTCCAAAGGCTACAAATTCTATGACCCTTCCTCCAAGAAAGTAATTGTAAATCATGATGCTACTTTTAACGAACAGCTTATGGGAGGCTCATGGTCCATGGATGATTCTGATGATACTAAATCATTGCTTCAAGCTTTTCCATTTCTTTCAGAGGATGAAACTCTTCCTATAGAGCAACTTTCTTCTTCACAACCATCCATTCCGAATGTCGCCAATGATAATATTGATATTTTTGTTGATCTGTCTATTGATTTTGAACATGGCTCATGTCATGTTTATGATGACGATATTGCTGATAATGCTTTTTCTACTTCCGAAGATCCCATTACTTATGATGAAGCTATCTCTTCACCACAAAAGGATCAATGGCAAGAGGCTATGGAAGCAGAGTACGATTCTCTTATCTCTAAAGGTACATGGATACTAGCTGAATTACCTCCTGGTCGTACAACTATTAAATGTAAGTGGGTGTATAAGACAAAAGTAAAAGCAGATGGATCTTTTGAAAAGTTCAAGGCGCGTTTAGTTGCAAAAGGTTATTCCCAAGTAGCTGGTGTTGATTATCAAGAGACTTTTTCACCAGTTGTTCGCATTACAAGTGTTCGAGTTTTATTGGCATTTGCTGCTCAATTTGATTTAGAAGCTCATCAAATGGATGTGCGAACTTCTTTTCTTAATGGTGACTTGGAAGAGGAAATTTATATGGAACAACCAGAAGGGTTTGTTATTCCAGGGAAAGTAGACCTTGTTGCTCAACTCCATAAGGCACTATATGGTCTCAAACAAGCTTCGCGAGTTTGGTATACAAAATTTGATCTTTTTCTCACATATAAAGGATTCATCTCTTGCTCGTCAGACCCCAACTTATACATAAAACGCCAAGGTAGCAGTTTTGTAATTCTTGCTCTTTATGTGGATGATACCATCCTTGTTTCCAATGATTTGGGATTTCTTCAGCAAGTGAAAAAGTTATTGTCTTATGCATTTGATATGGTGAATCTTGGAGAGATTCACTCGTGTCTTGGCATTCAAATCCAACGGAACCGTACAAAAGGTATTTTATTCCTTCGACAGTCAAAGTTTATTGCAGATACTATTCAAAAATTTGGTATGGAATCTGCAGATTCAGCCAACACACCTTGTCTTGCAAGCTCTACGAAGAACACTTCTGACAATGGCGGTCAACTTGTCACAAATCAACCTTATGCTAACTTGATTGGATGTCTTTAGTTTGTTGGCATGAACACTCGTCCTGATATTTTGTTTTCTACTAATTATCTTGGACAACATCTTGCATGTCCTTCTCTTAAGCATTGGTCTGCTGCAAAGCATGTGTTGAAATACTTGAAAGGCACTACAGATTTTGGTTTAGTCTATCGACGACAATTCACATCGGATTCTATGCAATCTCTTTCTCTTTTGGGTTACACAGATGCAGACTGGGCAAGCTCACATTTATCTATGCGATCTACTAGTGGAAATTGCTTCTTTAGAAATGGTTGTCTTGTTTCTTGGACTAGCAAGAAACAACGTTGTGTTGCAGTTTCTACGACTGAGTCAGAATATGTTGCGGCTTCACTTGCAGCTCGTGAGTTGATTTGGCTCGACAAATTCTGGTTGGTATTGGTCACTCTCCTCTTTCTAGCACACCCTTGCGGTGTGACAACCAAAGTGCTATTAGTCTTGCAAAAGACTATGTTCAACATATTAAGTCAAAGCACATTGCTGTCCATTATCATTATGTCAGGTATGAAGTACGCAAAGGAACCATTATGGTTGAACACTGTCCAAGTGACCAGATGATTGCAGACATTTTGACCAAAGGCCTCAACGAGTCACGTTTCATCCTCTTGCGCTCGGAGCTTGGAGTTGCTTCGACCTCACTCTTTCTAGATTAGCTTCTTTGCTATTGTAATAGCTTTGTACATATGACATTGTAATCTTTTAGGTACCATGCACTATGCACACTCCACATTTGAACATTGTGATCTCTAAGTCACTTGAATATTTGTACATAGATGCACAATTCACTTTCACATCATCATCGCTGGTTCATATTTTCACATTGTATAGGGGCTTGGGTTTTTCCCTTGAACTCCCCAAGGGTTTTTTTTCATCCAAAGCTAGAGACCTTTGTTTGAGTGGGGGTGTTGGAGCTATATATGGCTCACTCTACTCAACTTGGTCTCACCTATATATTTGTATCTTGTCCTCAATATGAATCAGTCTTTGGGAGCGTATATGGTGTGTCTCTTGTCTCGTCTCTCTCTCTTTCTCTCTACATCTCAACATGGTCAAGGGTGATGCATTATTGGTCATCAAGCAATTGCTAGGCCAATGACAAATAAAGCATGATTCCTTAAAGCATTGGTTCGTTGCTATCAAGAAGCTACAAAAATTCATCAAGGAGATCCAATTTAAGCATGTGAAGAGAGAGAAGAACCAAGAGGCGGATGAGCTAGCAAGCAGCAAAGTGTAAGTACGTGTTGCAGGTATATATGTGGCCCTGCCACTTACACTGGTAGAGAATCACTGAAGGAGTTAGAAGTTTTTTTGGGTCTAGGCAATGTCTTGAAGGTTTGTCAAATCTACAGAGGAGGAGGATAGTACAAAAGGCTCCCAAGTTTACACTAGTAGGTGAAGACTTGATGACCTATGGGCGAGATGGGGTGCTAAGGAGAGTGCTCTATAAAGAAGAAGTTAGCTTGGTGCTAGAACAATTTCATGAGGAGAGCGGACACCAAGATCTGCACTATTGGTGCAAGACCACAAATGTTAGAATATAGGAGAGGGACATTTGGTAGAAGAGTTTTAGGGAGCCATTTTTGCTCAAAATGCTTTTGAGAAGTGCAGTTTGCATGCCATCAGTCCACTCCCTAAGTCTACAAGTGGTCCATACAAAGTACAAAAGGCCTTTCTGAATGAGACGTATCAGCAAGTGAGAGCCAATGGTAAGCTTCTCAAGGAGAAGGTAAACAATCTGCAACTCAAGGTGTACTTTGACTGAGGAGTGGTGCCTGATGTGATCGTATTGTAACCCAGGCGGGTGGGCAACCCACCTTTAAATCATACACTCTGTGGAGGAGAAAACTATCTGTACATAGCCTATACATATGGTTATGGTACCTTGAGTATTTTTGGTTATTTGTTATGTGTGGCAGTTTTTTCAAACTCTGTACATATGGTTTTGGTGAAACATAAATATTTGACGAGGGGGCTGGGAAATGATGGTACATGCAAAGTTCATTGATGTCGAGAGTGGTGCAACGGGGTGATATGGCTATAGACAGGTGTAGTGTAGAAGTCTAGAGCGGGTGTGGAGGACCTAGGCAAGCAAAGGACAACGGAAATGTATGTAAAATGAGATTTTTAAGGCCAAAATGGCTCCAGGTGTTCCAATTAGGCAAGTGGTTAGGGCTAGTACGAGGGATAGGACAGTAGAGCTCAAGTTGTAGAGCATGTCAGTCTTTTTGGATTGTCACTCAAAGTTCCATAGGGCAAGTTATGGCCATCAAAAGATTTACCGAGGGCCAATTATGTGCCTTCTTGGTTGCATTGGGAATTGGGCCTTCTAGCGATTTTTTCGGTCCATCACCCAAGTTCTAGAGGGTGATATTCATCATGGGAAGTAAGCAAGAAGTTGCAGCTTGCTGATCGGAACCCCGAGCAACAAGGTACACCAAGTGGAAGTTGGGGATAATTAGTTGTGAGGATTTTACAATGACTTTTTCAATTTTTGATCATCTCAGTTCGAGACCCTAGTGAAGTGGAGAGGCACCAAGGCGGATATGGATTGAATTCATGGACTTTTTCTATAAGTGCGGCTTGCCGGATTGATGATTGAATGCTTGATCAACCAATAGAAATTGCTTGAAATTGAACCTAAAAAAAGGGGGTTTTAATGAGTTTTTGTTGAACTGTATAGAGCTAGGGGGCCCTTGAGAGCTGTAGTGCACCAATGGACGCCACATGGTAGGCATCATAAATCCATATGCAAAGTTGAGGGCCAACACCTCATGGTATAATAGAAAGAGCATGCCCATTCCATTGGCATCATAAGGAAAAAGGCCTCTTGGATCTCCTCACGAGCGTGGGCATGGTGACCCTGCGTTGACTTTGTGTGCGAACTGCACATGGCGGAGCGGTGTCATGCCGTGGCACATGAATAATGTGAAAACTACAATATCTACCTCTCTCAATGCTTTTGTTATGTGCGACCAAATGCTATGATGTACTTAGTGTGATATATGCAAAAATAGATGCCACGGCTGTAGCCGTGTACATACCTTATCGGGAAGATGAGGCGCTAGACGGGGCACTATGGCATGCTTTTCTTACATAAATATATTCTTGTTTTTCTTTATAATTAAATGTACAAAAGTCAAGTGTATTGAAGTGGCACACTCGTTTTTCCTAAAAGGTTCAATGCGGCCATCTCGGCCAAAAATAGCAAGTTTCGTACGCTGGCGTAAAAGATGTGTCCAAAGTTCTTACCAAGTGGGAAAATGAGTTTCAACATGAAATTTGAGCCCAATGGGATTTTTCCACAATGACTAAAAATGGCCTTAAAACGGTCAAAAATAGCTCAAAATGCCACATCAAAGATGCTGCCATTGTTTCTCAAGTTGTGTGAGAAGTTTTAGAGACAAGAATGAGTTCATTTGGGCATATGATCAAGGAGAGATAGCCATTCCTTTATAGGGTGGAGGTGCAGTCCCGTGCTACTTCAACTACATGGTTGAGGCTATGAGGCCTCCAATTAGGGTTTCCCCTCCTCAAATAACTACTTGTGCTACTCCAATAAAGTATTGAAGCTTCCATGAAATGGTCACAATGAAGAATCGAACCATATATTTAGGGTTTTTAACAGGTCGAATGAGCATTGCATCTGTGCAATTGGGAGCGAGGCTACAACTAATCTTCACACACACAGGAGTTTTGAGTTAGTATTGGTTCTTTTTCAAAGTGGATCTTTCATGGATGGAGTTTTGTTCTTTTTTAGTGTGTTTTTAGCTTCAAATCATCTACGCCTTGGTTGATTTTGCTACGAATCCTCACAATCAGAGGCCCGACGCTTTCCTAGTGGCACTGTGCACTTCTTGACACGTTTTTGGTGAACCCTACGTGAAATAGGCTAGGGTGAGGGTTAAAAATCTTCATTGAAGGTCTCAAAACAAAGTTTTAAAGTTGTGGAGCAACAAGGCATTCGGTTTGATCCAGTCACAATGAAAATGTTTCAAGCTTTTGTAGTGTTTATGCAGCAGCAGCAACCTGCAGAAAGGAGAGAGCTCTCCTTGTTGGAGTTAGGGTTGCAGAGAAACACACATAGCTTGGAGAAGATGAAGGAAGCTCAAGGCACACAATAGAGAGTGTGTTACTTAGTGTGCAATGGAAAGATAGATAGCCCTAGAGTGATGGGCATATATACAATGCACGGGGGAAAAAACCTCCTAAAGAGAGAAAAAATGCCCTGGCGGTCCTAGTGTGTTCACACACATCACTACCACATGTATATGGTAACAAATCCCCCCTAGAGTTATGCGTTGAATGAGAGCTGGCACATGAGTAAAGGGAAGTGCCATGCCCTGAGGACAGGATCAGTCCACAAAGGGGAGTAAGCCCACAGCTTTGCGGAAAGCTTCAAGCTTCTCACGAGACAATGCCTATGTGAAAAGATCTGCAAGGTTGTCCTGTGTTGGCACATAAGCCAAGCTAATCTCTCCTGCTGAGAGCCTCTCTCTGACATAGTGGTAATGCACCTCAATGTGCTTTGTGCAAGCATGAAAAACTGGGTTCCTCGCAACTACCAATGCGCCCTGATTTTCAGTGTAGATAGTGTTGGCAGTGTCCTGTCCAACACCCAAATCAGCCATAAGGCGTCTGAGCCATACACACTCAACCATAGCTGTGAAGAGTGCCCTGTACTCAGCCTCACAACTCGAAGTGGCCACAGTAGGTTGCTTCTTGCTCAACCATGATATACATGAACTACCAAGCATGAAACAAAAACCACTTGTGGACACTCGCGTGTCAAACCAGCCCAATCTGAGTCCGAAAAAGCATGTAAGTCTGACGGAAATGATCCCCCCTTGGGATAAAACAAGCCAAGATCTAAAGTGCCACTAAGGTATAGGAAAATCCTCTTGATAGCCTGCCAATGCTTAGACCCTGGGCTATGCATAAATTTGCTGACAGAATATCCGGCCTCGTGTTGCATACATAAATGACGCAGCCAACAACAGTTTGGTAAAGAGTGACGTCAGCAGGATCACTAGCATCATGTAGACTCAACTTCAAACCTGTTTCCATGAGAGTGGCCATAGGTTTGCAATCCTCAAGTCCAAACTTACATAGGAATGTCTCTATGTAACTTTTCTGACACAAGGCAATATGTGAAATAGGCTAGGGTTAGGGTAAAAAATCTTCATTGAAGGTCTCAAAACAAATTTTTAAAGCTGTGGAGAAATAAGGCGTTCAGTTTGATCCAGTCACATTGAAAATGTTTCAAGCTTTTGCAGTGTTTATGCAGCAGCAACAAGCTGCAGAAAGGAGGGAGATCTCCTTGTTGGAGTTAGGGTTGTAGAGAAACACACACAGCTTGGAGAAGACGAAGGAAGCTCAAGGCACAAAATAGAGAGTGTGTTACTTAGTGTGCAATGGAAAGATAGATAGCCCTAGAGTGATGGGCGTATATACAATGCACGGGGGAAAAAACCTCCTAAAGAGGGAAAAAATGCCCGGCGGTCCTAGTGTGTTCACACACATCACTACCACATGTATATGGTAACAAATCCCCCCTGGAGTGATGCGGTGAACGAGAGCTGGCACATGAGTATAGGGAAGTGCCATGCCCTGAGGGCAGGATCAGTCCACAAAGGGGAGTAAGCCCAAAGCTTTGCAGAAAGCTTCAAGCTTCTCACGAGACAATGCCTTTGTGAAAAGATCTGCAAGGTTGTACTTTGTTGGCATATAAGCCAAGATGATCTCTCCTGCTGAGAGCCTCTCCCTGACATAGTGGTAATGCACCTCAATGTGCTTCGTGAGAGCATGAAAAACTGGGTTCCTCGCAACCACCAATGCGCCCTGAATGTCAGTGTAGATAGTGTTGGCAGTGTCCTGTCCAACACCCAAATCAGCCATAAGGCGTCTGAGCCATACACACTCAACCATAGCTGTGAAGACTGCCCTGTACTCAGCCTCACAACTCGAAGTGGCCACAATAGGTTGCTTCTTGCTCAACCATGATATACATGAACTGCCAAGCATGAAACAAAAACCACTTGTGGACACTCGCGTGTCAAACCAGCCCAATCCGAGTCCAAAAAATCATGTAAGTCTGGCAGCAATGATCCCCCCTTGGGATAAAACAAGCCAAGATATAAAGTGCCACTAAGGTAGAGGAAAATTCTCTTGACATCTTGCCAATGCTTAGACCCTGGGCTATGCATAAATGTGCTGACCTGTGAGACTGCAAAGTGAATATCCGGCCTCGTGTTGCATACATAAATGAGGCAGCCAACAACAGTTTGGTAAAGAGTGACATCAGCAGGATCCCCAGCATCATGTAGACTCAACTTCAAACCTGTTTCCATGAGAGTGGCAATAGGTTTGCAATCCTCAAGTCCAAACTTACATAGCAATGTCTCTATGTAACTTTTGTGACACAAGGAAATACCACCATCACACTGCTTAAACTGTATACCCAAATAATGATGCAACAGCCCCAAATCTTTCATCTTGAAAGTAGCATTCAAATCAGCCTTAAATTCAGCAATATGTCTCTCATTTGGTCCAATGATCAGCAAATCATCAACATAAAGAACCACAATGAGAAGTACATCACCGTCATGCTTTACATACAATGTGCTTTCTGTTGGACTGTTACGAAAGCCTTGTTTGACAAAATGAGTGTCAACTTTCTCATACCAAGCACGAGGAGATTGCTTCAACCCATACAAAGCCTTGTTACATTTGCACGCTTTGTCCTCTTGTCCTTTTATGACAAAACCGCGAGGCTGCATTACATAAACTTCCTCAAATATGTCACCATTCAAGAAAGCAGTAACAATGTCTGATTGATGTACATCCCAACCAAAATGAGCTGCCAGTGCACATAGAAAACGCACACTAGTCATACGACAAGTGGGAGAAAAAGTCTCTTCATAGTCTATGCCTTTTTGCTGTGCATAACCCTTTGCAACAAGTCGAGCCTTATGGCGATCGATCTCACCATCCGGCTTGCATTTCAACTTGTAAACCCACTTCGTACCAATGGCCTTTTTGCCAGGATGCAAATCACATAAAGTCCATGTTTCATTTTCTATAAGTGCATCATATTCTGATTGCATGGCAGCCATCCAATTTTCTGAATTTTGTGCTTCATCAAAAGTCAGAGGCTCCTCAACATCATGTAAGCTAGACACAGCCAAAGCATAACAATCTAATGCATAAGATGCATTGCGAGAGCCTGAACGAGTACGACTAGACAAAGGTGCATCCAATTTACTGTCACGCAGAGTGTGCACCAGCCATTTTGGCATACCTCTAGCCTGCTCATTTTCAGCCCTTTCCTCATCAAGTACATCATGTACATCTACATCAGTAATAGGCTGATCTAGAACATTTTCAGAAACCCCCATAGGTTGTACATTTTCCTCATTGGAACTTACATTCGTATTTCCACCACTGAAAAGAGGCAACAAAGTGTCATAAATGTTCTGTTAGCTTACATTACTGTCTCTAGTACATGACAGCAAGGACTGAACAGAATCTTCCACAAATACTACATCCTGAGAAACCAAAATACGTTTTGTTTGTGGATGATACAACCTGTAACCTTTGCTTTCAGCACTATAACCAACAAAAATACATTTGACAGCCTTATCATCCAATTTTCTGCGCTGCACTTGTGGCACCAAAGCATATGCCAAACATCCAAAAACACGCATGTGCTCAATAGAAGGCTCTCTATCATGCCATGCTTCATATGGAGTAATAGACTACAAAGCTTTCGTAGGACACCTGTTAAGTACATAAGTGGCACACATGATGGCCTCAAGCCAAAAAGAATGCGGTAAAGCTTGACTTTTGACCATACATCGTGCCATTTCCGTCAGTGACCGGTTTTTCCTTTCAGCAACACCATTTTGCTGAGGTGTATAAGGCGCTGTACCTTGGTGTTTTATCCCACGACTTGCCAGAAATGCATTAAATTCATGAGACATATACTCCCCCCCTCGATCGGAACGGAGGGTGCCCATAGTACATTTCGAGACATTTTCAACCATAGCCAGAAATTGTTTGAAGAACATAAAAACTTTGGACTTCGCTTTAAGCCGAAATACCCATGCATGCCTGGAGTAGTCATCAATGAAAGTCACGAAGTACAGGTAATTGCCCAAGGACGGATTTTGCATGGGCCCACAAACATCACTATGCACAAGCGGCAACCTGCATGTGGCCCGAACTGAACCATCCTTTGGAGACTTAGGACGCTGCATCTTACCCAAAATACAGCCTTCACAAACATCTTTGACAGGTGCTTCAAGAGGAAGCAAAGAAGCAACCATATCAAATTTCTGCAAACGCAGCAAACTGGCAAAATTCAGATGACCAAAATGTGCATGCCAAAGTTTTCCATCTGAAATAGCCCTTGAATCTGCAACAGCATTTGCAAAATTTGTCCACACTTGTCATACAAAGTGAGCTTATACATCCCACGGCACAAAAGCCCAGATGCAACAATTTCATCACCAAAACTGAGATCATGAACTGTACATCTATCATCCACAAATTTGACTGCAAGTCCAAGTCTAGCAAGTGCTGATACAGACAAGAGATTCTTCTTGAACCCAGGTACATAAAGTGCATCAACAAGTGTGAAGGAACCTCCATTAGCATTAGTGAGCACAATCTTTCCAATTCCCTGAACTGGTTAAGAGGCGTTGTTGGCACAAGTGACTGAATTCCCATGAGGGACAGACTCAAGAGATGTAAACAATTCACGATGTGAGGTAATGTGCTTTGTAGCACCACTGTCAAAATACCACACATGTGAATGTGCAGCAACTGACAAGCATGCATCGTGGATAGCAGGATTGTAAGTGCACTCTGCGCTAAAAGCCCATTCTGCATCAACATCAGCATTACAGTCTCCTTTCAGAGAAGACTCAACAATTACTGCATTTGTAGTGGAACCAGCATTTGCAGTGGAACCACCCTCTTTCTTCTTACTAGCCTCTTTGGCCTTCAACTTAGGACACGACTTGATCAAGTGATCATTGGCTTTACAATAATGGCAATGCATCTTCTTTTTGCCCTTATCACCAGAATTGCCAGACGAAGTGCTGCCAGCAGAAGCATTAGGAACATAAGTTTCTCCACTCGCAGCAGAACCATACGAAGTGGCTGTATTACTGTTATCACCCCTTCTTTGAGAAGCAATAAAAGCCTGTTCAACTGCACGCTGCCTAGTCCTGTTTTTTTCTAGAAAGTGACTCTTGCAACAACAATGTGCATAATGCATCAAACTTGACAACTTCAGGATTTCCTTGGGTCATAAGTCTCCAAGTACTAGCAAAAGTGTGGTAGGAATCTGGTAAGGCATCAAGAATAGAGTGCAGAAGGGAACTGTATGAAATGACTTCACCTGTAGAAATAAGCTGCTCATTGATATCCTTGACACTAGCAAGGAAAGTGTCCATATCATCTTTCTCATGCATAATCTTCGACTCCAGCTCTTTACGCAGCAAAGCAATTTTAGCCTCATTGCAGCTTGAATAAAGACCTGCTAAAATATCCCAAGCCTGTTTTGCAGATTTTGCTGAACGGATGTGAGGAACAATGGTGCGCTTCACAGACAACACAATCAATGCATGAGCCTGCATATCCTTAACATCCCAACGAGCTTGTTCTGCCGTAGGCAAAACAACTCTAACAGCTGCAATCCTTGCAGCAAGACCTGCAACATCCTCAACATCGCCTACATCCTCAGAACCAGGACGTGCATCAATGCCCTGCACAATGTTCCAGACACCCTTTGACACAAGAACATGTTGCATCATATAAGCCCACATAGGGTAGTTATCCCCATCCAACCTGTCCTCCGAAGCAAACATCTTGAACACATCTGTGTTGTTGTTGTCAGCCATGGTAAATGCTGCACCTGATGTGAAAACTGCCCAAAAATAGGAGAAATGGAGAGAGAAAAACATGTGCTATATAGCACAAACCGTAGAAGACTATAAGGCACCTGTTATGTAGAAAACGACACTGACAGAAATTTTGCACAAAATGACGAAAAAGCCTGTGCAGTACTGCCTGTAGTAGAAACGGAGGCCGAAATGAGCCCAAATCAAAATTCTGAGCAGACCAAGCTCTTCGAGTTCTCCCAAAATTTATGTCGACCTGCGAACGCTCGCCTAAGCTCATTGAAATCGGAGAAAGTGAGCAGGCGTGTCCTGAAGCAGCTGGCGACTAAGCTCGGGAGGGCGTGACTTGCTCTGATACGAATGGTTTGAGTTAGGGTTGCAGAGAAACATACATAGCTTGGAGAAGACAAAGGAAGCTCAAGGCACACAATAGAGAGTGTGCTACTTAGTGTGCAATGGAGAATAGATAACCCTAGAGTGATGGGCGTATATACAATGCACGGGGGGAAAAACCTCCTAAAGAGGGAAAAAATGCCCGGGCGGTCCTAGTGTGTTAACACACATCACTACCACATGTATATGGTAACACTCCTCAACCAAAGTGCTTCAATCTGTGGTGAAGAACATGGACCAATTTAAAGGTAAAGATGTAACAATGTATCTTTGTGGATATGTAAAGGAGATGGAGCTTCATCGAGTGCCCGAAGCAGAGATGGTGCAAAGTTTTGAACTTGCTCTGGTTCCCGAGATCAGAGAGCATGTAAGGGGAATTAGAAATGAGCATGGGGCAACTTGGGAAGCATTCAAATTAACCTTGAAGAAAGAGTATTTTATGGAGGACTCCGAAAGGGTAACAAAGAGGACTTTTTTAGAGTGGGTAGTTCGGCCAAAAGAGGGGCTCTTGCCTACCAAACTGCTAAGGGAATTCAAACACCGTTATGATCAAGGACTGCAAAGGCTACCCTAAACTCGGAGAAGACAAAGCTCTTTTTGCAGGCTGCAAATAAAGAGATTCAAGAGAAGTTAGAGCTACTACTTGAGGACAAGGATGCGAAACAAGGCTTAAAGACTAAATGGAATGATGTTGAAGACCTCATTTTGTTGCTAACTAAGCGTGAGCGACGAAGAGACAAGATGATAGTCAACCCTACTCAGGTCCCAAGTTCTTTCAAGAGTCCTATAAAGCCTGTTATTCTAGTTCCAAAGAGTGACAAGTCCATTCTAGATGATATTGTCAAGGGAATGCAAGAGCTCAAGTTAAAGCTTACAAGGCTAGAAGAAAAGGGGCAACCATCAGGACAATCTACAGGGCAAAGACCTCAAAATAGAGAAGGATTTGTAAATAGATGCATATGGTGCCATAGTAATGACCATGGAAGGAGGGATTGTGAAAGTTTTATAGACGCTTTGACAAAGGAGATTGCTTTCTCTAAAGATGGTAAGATTCACTTAAGTGAAATAGGTAAGCTCTTGGGGACAAATTTGCAAAGGGTGGAATGAAGAAGCTAGTTGAGGACATGGCTAGTAGCCATGCCATCTCAATGGTTGAGGTAGCCGCCTATGGGTTGAAGATGGACCATATTACAAGAAAAGGATTAGTCAAAGTTGCAGAAAAGGAATCTAATGGTAATGCAGAGCTATGGTGATGCGCTATAGAGTCTGCTATGAAGGGTACAATGACTACAGAGGTTTTACATGAAGCTAGAGATTATATTCGGCTTGAAACAGGTTGGAATGACCCTATGGACTCTTTGTCAGTGCATGCATACATTGCCAAATTTCAAGCAAATGAGGCCATTGTTGAAGAAAAATGTAGGCACAAGAATGGGGATGAAGGGCCTTCAAAGCAGGCTACGAGGAGTGGAGCTAGAAATGACAGAGTGCCTCCTACATCACCTTCCCCGCAACAGATACCTGTCCCCAAAGTGCCTATGCAAGAAGCCTCTAAAGAAAAGAAGAAGGATGCAACAAAATCCACAGCAAAGGGTCCGGCCTACAAACTCCAATCTGATATAGAGGCAACAACGGATCTCAAAAAGGTTTTGGAAGAGAGGTCTCTAAAAAATAAGGTGGAATTTACCTTGGGTGAGGTCTTTGGTATAGCAAAGTGGAAATTCCATGAAGAAATAATTGATATCATCTAGAGGAGCGGCAGTCTCTTACTGAATCTATCCATGTATAGGATGAAGAAGAGACTTTAAATGCACAGGGTGTACAGGTCTATGGCGAGCAAGGTGAAGAAACTCTTGTTGGATGCTACAAGTCTAGGGGAGGAGTAAAACATGTTCACTTCTTGGATGATGAAGATGAAGTGGAGACCACTCCCAAGAGGTACTACTTGAAGAGTCACTGGGCAAGAGAAACTACTGAGACGCTGGTAAAAGTGGGAGACTTAGAAGAGCCATACATTGCGTTGATAGATCATAGGTTGAAAATTAACCTCGTGTCAAAGAGTCTTTATAAAAAAAAAAATGGCCAATTGATAAAAATCATGGATGGATGATTTGTGCAGCAAACAACTCATCAGGGGAGCTGTATGGAGCTTGTCCAAATGTTAAGGTGACTACAAGGGATGTGAAAGATGACCAAAATTTCTTTGTGCAAGAGATGTCTACATACCCTCTTATCCTTGGGAAGCCATACATCACCGCTACTCACATGGAAACCAAGGTGATGGACGATGGGTCAGCATATGCAAGGATTAGGAGTAGGGATGGGAAGCGCGCAATACAATTCCTGCTTGTGTGGACCATGAAAGGAACCGTGAAGGTCTTAGAAAGAAACCCTTGCCAAAGACAAACAAAGATTTAAACTTGGTGACAATAAAAGATTTATGAAGACATGTTTGGTGATGCCATATTGATGACAACATGAAGATATGTTTGGTGATGCGATAGTCATGACAAGCTACACATCAGATTCATAGAGACACTTTTGATTATGAGCTAATCGATAGCCTTTACACCTCTTTATTGAGCCTTTGTATTCATTACTGTATTTGATAGGATAGGAGTAATGTAACTCCTCATAAAACATTCATTGTAAAAGGAGTGACATACCTCCTCATAAAATATTCATTGTAAAAGGAGTGATGTAGCTCCTCATGAACATTTGTATATTCAATGATTTTTATAATATAACGGTGGGTGTATATAGAGCTCTGGGTTTTTCTCTTGATCTCCCAAGGGTTTTTTCATCCACAGTTAGGGACACTTAGTTGAGTGGGGGTGTTGAGCATATATGTGAAGCTACTCAATATATGGCTTCTCTACATATGGCACCCAAGTCCCCTCTATATATACATCATCTCATGTGTGTATTCTACACACTTTGGGTCTCTATTTATCTCTCAACACAAACACCCTACATGGTCTTACTTATTAAGTCCGTATCACTTCCCATTGAGGTCTTGGGCATGCAAAGGGTTATGGAGTACATGCTTAAGACACAACATATCCCTTTGTATCAACTTCCTAGAATCGCATATGAAGCAAGTCAAAAGGTCCAAAAGACATGCAAGAGAAAAATACTAAGTTTGGGGTGGATGCTTGACATCAAGGAATGGTTTGGATGATGGGATGCATGTCACTTGGTCAAGGATGTGTCGATCGACTCCCAAGTTAATGAGGCCTTCTTACAATGCCAATGTATCACGGCTTGGGAGAAATCCGGAGGTTCTCGCTTCAGCCATTACACCACACACATTGCCCCAAACTACAAATATTTCTTCTTCTCTGAACCTGGTAAACGAACCCATCCCTACATCCTTGAGCCCATCCCATTGAGTGCAATCCGCACCATTGCCTCCATTCATCTTAGCTCCCATTCTCTACGCTCCGAGACAAGACATTATGGAACTGGCGAGGAGTCTCATCGACTTTGTACCATATGTCCTCGTCAAGTGCGAGAGAGTGAGTACCACACACTACTTGAGTGCTCAGCCTTTGACCAGATTAGGTTGTCTTTTCCCCATATATTCAGCCATGAGCTCTCCCAACACACCTTCCTCTCCCAACCACGATGTGGACTCTCTATTGCGATGCTCATTTCAATCATTTTTGAGCATCGAGAGTCACTTATGACCTCCACTCACACCACGTGACATGTTCATTCGGTCCCATAGGTATTATTTGATCTTGAAGGATGATAATACAACTATATCTCTCTCTCTCTCTCTCTAGAAAAACAATGTGTGATTTTACAGAAGCCCATTATCTAAGTGTTCTATGTTGTATGTACAAGGGATCATTTCTCTTGAAATGGAATTATGTATAGCCATCCATGTCGACAGGGATGGCTATAGGTATTGCGAGAGGAGTGAATGACTCTCTCTCTCCCTCTCTCTCTACCAAGTCTTGATTTGAAAACTCTATGCCACATAGATCTTTTAAGTCTCTTGGGATTGTTCATACAATGATACAAACTTATTCTCTCTTTAATCTCTCATTCATCATGAGTATAGAACAAGCTATAATGATATAAAATTATTAAAATGCTTGCTTCCACATAGAATTTTATACTCTTGAAGTATAGGACCATGATTTATAGAAATTATTTAATTTTTATGGAATCAACAAAGATTCTCATGTGCAAGTGGGAGTTGCATGGCAATCGGCCTCTCTCTCTCTCTCTCTCTCTCTCTCTCTCTCTCTCTCTCTCTCTCTCTCTCTCTTCATGCATGCAATTGGCTGTCTTCTCTCCAAGGCAGTAGGAGTGAGAGTCAGAGATATTGGGAGTATTGCAAGAGTAGCAAGTCGGTCTTTGAAATTTCGTTTTTTATTTATATTGATTTGGAAAAATTGAAGGCAATGTTGTGTTTGCCTGAGTGATATAGGCCAACATAATACATCTTGAACTAGTTTGCATTGAACCCTCGCTCCTTGCTCTTTTAATAAATGATTAGCACTTGAAGATAAGTGAAAAGATCCCTGAGGAGTGAAAGAACCTCATGAGGAATCCATTGATGAATAATGAGCCATTAAGTATGCAAGTCCTGGTCAAATGGTTCAAAAATAAAAATAAAAAGAAAATGGTTTTTGGAAGAAATGATAACTCATCTCTACTGAATACTGCTTGTGGCCATCCGCACCGAGAGCTCCTTGAGGATTGAAAGAATCTCTTGAAGGTTCCATTGAACGTCAATAGAGACGAGCCTGTAAGAATGCAAGGCCTAGTCAAATGGTTCAAAAAGCACAAAAAAAGAGGAAATGGTTTTTGATAAGGCCAATCTCTACTCAAAAATTCTTGTGGCCATCCGCACCGGCATGGATGGCTACAGACAGTTTCAATAGCAACAATTTTGCTTCTGCTTTTGAGTAGTAGAGCCTGGTGAGTATGTGTGCAGCAGTGAATCAAGTGCTAGGGAACTCACAAACAGGGTGCTTAGGGCTCAAAAAATCATTGTTGTGCATATTCTGCAAAGAAATAGGATTTTCGGACATGGTGAGCAGGCCACAAGTGCGCATAGTGGAGAACAAGGTGGACGCGATGCTGGTCTTTGCGCGAGCAATGGCGATAGGGTTCCAATGTAGCAAGATCCCCCACATGGAGGCGCAGGACATGCTGAAGCGCGTGTCCTGTTGGATGCAATTGGCAAGCACCAGTAGCTTTGCATATTATCTCCTCTTGGGGAAAGACGTCTCATTGTTCTTTCTGGAAACCTGCTGTGTACTGTTGTTTTCCACTGCCAAAAGCATTATCAAGAAGAAGAGGAACCACTCCTAAAACTCCCTATGGACATCCCTGGCAGCGTGGATGGCTACAAGTAGTTTTCATTGGGAACAGGGAGCGAGTTTACTGAAGCAAACAAAACGTGAGTGAAGGTGGCTGGGCACGAATCCGAGCATAAAAATGGATTTGGAACAAGATAGCGACATGGAACTTGCATTGGTGGCCAAGCTGCACTGCTGCATGGCACCAATGAGTAGTCCCGCCCACACTCCCTACCCGCCATCTTTGTGGGTGGCTAGATCATCGACAGCCTAGACCGCATCATGGCGTGCCAATATACAGAGTCTAATGTTTGCCGCATCATGGAGTGCCAATGACCGCTCTAATGCTTTAGGAAATCCTGACTTGTTTAGAGTCTCTGTGTGTGTGTGTGAAGACTTCTATTGAGAACAATTTTCTTTTTTTGCAAAATTTCAAAAATAATCCTAAAATTTGTGAGAATCACAAAATACCTAAAGATTCAAAACATTCCAAAAATAACGTTGTATCAAATTGTGAAAATTACAAAACAGCCAAAGATTTGAAACATTCCAAAAATAACATTTGCATCAAATTAGGATAGATTTCAACATTTTTGGACACTCTATGCTTTTTGGCAGTTCACCAAAATAAGCCAAGAAAGAGAGGTATCTGTGTCATAAAATAATAAACCATTTGAGATTCTACAAAGCCATATAAAGTCCTAGTTCTATCATCTTCTATGGAGGGAGAACCATTCTTCCTATAAAGAGTTGCCAAAGAAAAAGTCTTCAAATGTTTTTGCAAGATTAACGTCAAGTTATTTAGGAATTTTGAAAAAAATTTAATTGTAGTTTGAGAATTACTAGAAAAATATGATGGAGAATTTTGGCCATTTTTTAAATTTGAGGAATAATTTGAGTATTTTCCAAGTTACTAGAAAAATATGATGGAGAATTTTGACCATTTTTGGGATTTGAGAGATAATTTGAGAATTTTTCAAACTACTATAAAAATAATGGTAGATTTGTTTTTTTTTGTTGTCTCTTTGTGTATCTATAAGTAGAAAATATATTGCATATTGTTGATCAATGATTTTATACCTTTAGAAAATTTTCTAAACATGTCTATAAATAGAAAATATTAAAGATTCTTGTTTGTTGTAATAACGATTTCAATCTGGCTCCCACCCTCTATGCCATTTCTAATAATATTGAGATGCTTAGCCCAATGTTTCTCGGATTTCCATAAGCTCGGAAAAGTTTGCTCGAAGTGTGGATTTCCTCAGCTAAGGCTTGCAAAGGTAAAATGGGAGAGTGGCCTAGGTTATTCCTTATGCTTTATGGGCTGATCGTACGACTCATAGCTCAGTTACTGGTTATATGCCATTTGAGTTGATGTATGGTCAGAAACCTATAATGCCAATTGAGGATGTAATTCCCACATGGAATGTATTGCCTTGGGAAGATGGAATGAGTAGGGAAGACCTTCTTGCTTTGCGTATACAACAGCTAGAAAGAAGGCCCCAAGATATTTAGATTGTACTAGCACAATTGAAAGATAAGGTTAAAGAATAAGGACAGATTTGATAAGAGGCAAAGGCTCAGACCTAAAGCTATTGAGTAAGGTGATTGGGTGTTGGTGTATGACAGTAGTCTTGAAAACCAACATTCAACAATAAGAAAGATTTCAAAGAGATTGTTTGGTCCTTATGTGGTTCAACATGTACATGGGAATGCGACTTACACCTTGCATGAATTAGATGGGACAAAAATGAAGATTCCCATTGCAGGGAAAATAATCAAGTTATTCAAAAGAAGACGTGACACAGATCCCTTTGATTCACAAGAAAGTCAAAACAAAGGCTCTGATGAAAATGTTATTGATGTGGATGAAGAACAAGAGGATGATGCACTAGATTTTGTTGCAAGCGATGATGATGAAATTGACATGTATGTTGACTTAAATAGAGACTAAACCTGCAAAAGATATCTGTGGCACATGATGGAGGATGTGCAGGTTGAGAGGGGGTGGATTCATTACTTGGAACGTGCATAATGTGAAGACTAAAATATCTAACTCACTCTCAATGATTTTGATATGTGGGACCAAATGCTATGATGTACATAGTGCATGTGATATATGCGAAAATAGACGCCACGGCTGTAGCCGTGTACATACCTTGTGAAGAAGATGAGCCGCTAGACGTGGTACTATGGCATGATTTTTTTTAACATAAATATATGTCTATTTTTCTTTATAAATGTACAAATGTGAAGTGTATCGAAGTGGCATGCTCGTTTTTCCTAGAAAGTTCAATGCGGGCCATCTCAGCCAAAAATAGCAGGTTTCGTGCGTTAGCATAAAAGACATGTCCAAAGTGCTTACCAAGTGGGAAAATGAGGTTCAACATGAATTTTGATCCCAATGGGATTTTTCCACAATTTTAGGGTTTTTTCCCAGCTCGTTTGGGCTTTTTACAGACAAAAAGTGGCATTTTTGGGCTGAAAATGGCCCTAAAATGGTAAAAAATAGCCTAAAAAAAGCTCAAAATAGCTCAAAATGCTACATAAAAAATTCTTCCATTGTTTCTCAAGTTGTGTGAGAAGTTTTAGAGCCAAGAATGAGCTCATTTGGGCATATGATCAAGGAGATACAGCCATTCCTTTACAAGGTGCACGTGTAGTCCCGTCCTGCTTCAACTACATGGTTGAGACTGTGAGGCCTGCAATTAGGGTTTCCCCTCCCCAAATAACTACTTGGGCTTCTCCCATGAAGTACTGAAGCTTCCATTGAATGGTCACGATGAAGACTCAAAGCGTATATTTAGGGTTTTTAACAGGTCGAATGAGCACTGCATCTCTGCAATTAGGAGCGACGCTACACTTAATCTACATAGACACAAGAGTTTTGAGTTAGTGTTGGTTTTTTTTCAAAGTGGATCTTTCATGGCTGGAGTTTTTTTCTTTTTTAGTGTACTTTTAGCTTCAAATCATCTACACCTTGCTTTCTTAGTCGCACTACGCACTTCTTGACAACGGCCGTGTTGGCAATGATTTTGGCCAGGAGAGGAGGGAACAATGGTTGGACAATAAGTCTTCACCCATGGCAATGATGTGGCACTGAGGACGCTATCAGGTATTTTTTGGATGAGCATAAAGTTGTGCTCATGGTATATCATGAGGTATGAGCATTCAAAGTAGGCAGTCTCAACTTAGATGGTGATGGTGAGTGTGTGTGACAAGGGAAACTGGGCCAACTTGGGGGTATAAGATTAGAAATGATGAAGTGTTACATTTTTGGAGATAGTTGAGGTGATGGGCTTTGAGCAGTGTGTTACAATGCGTCATTCAATGAGCGGAGAAGCAAGTTATGCCTCCGGGAGAGTTGTCTGAGAAACTCTTATGCCTTGGGAAAAAGCTAGAATGTTTTGGGCTTGGGAGGAATGAGGAGAAGATTGCCATGTGTCATGGGGATTGTCCCACACGAAGAGAGGAAAAGAGAATGTGATGGTATATAGGGCACCTTGGGTGCCCACTGCAGGGTATCAAAGGTGAGAGGAGCTCTCTCAAGGCTCGGCTATGGGGGCTCATGGGCTCATGGGAAAGGAAATGGAGCATTTTTCATCTTCACACTGCCTAGAAAGGTGCTTGGCCACTTGTTTTTGTCCCCGGCCACTTGCCCCCAAACCATTCCTTGGTCAAAGGGTCACCAACATGTCATTTTTTGCCCAAAAAAGGCCTAAAAGGAGCCAATTAAAAGATTCATGAGGAGAAAACCTTGTCGACTAGGAAGAGAGAGAAAAATCTTGGGGATAAAAGATAAGAAATCCCCCATTTTAATAGCCATAACACACCTGCACAACTTCCAGAGAGCTCATTTTTGAGCAAGAAAAAGGGCACTTTCATGTTTGAGCGGCCATACCTTCTTCATTTCTTCTTTGCTTTTTGTCTATGGATACTCTATGGACATCTCCATGAGATGAGCTTCATCATGATGTCCTTTGTTTCTCCTGATTTTGAGTGTGTTCCATGCTTGGAGGGTTTTTCAAAAATCTCTACAAATGATTACCACAAATGTTTCGGGCCTTGCAATAGTTCTTCCTTCCGACGGTGTGGCTCGTGCAAGGCTATAGAGGCATTCATTTTCCTTCTTGTTTTCACCCTAACATTGTTTTGATGCCTCCATTGAGAATAAAGTGCTCCAATTCCTGTGAAATATGTTTATTCTCTGCGAGTCTTACCAAACGGCGAGCTAACATTCCCGAGCAAAGAAAAAACCGAGCGACTTTCTCACAAACATTGAGCTTTGTTATTAGCAGCATCTCATGTGGCATTCTATAAATACTGGAGACAGTCCATGCCCGTTAAGATCTCACTCCACGCCTCCTCATCAACTACGGACATAATATGTGCACATACACACTATTATACACACCTATGCTAATTTTTTCTATGTTATCTAGATTAATAATATCTAACAAAGAGTTGGGAGAGAGACTCAACTGCAATACAAAGAGTTATCTAGACTCAAGTGCAGAACAAAGAGTTGGAACTTTTTAGAAAATTAGTCGGTTGATTTTTGACCGCCGACCCGAGTTATAAGGAGTCCATTCATTTTTCATAGAGATAATGAGGTCTACATTGAATATTAAAAATGCAACTCCAACCCTTCTAGATTTCAGGGGAAGTAGTTCTTAAAGCGACTAGTGAAGCTTCCGGCAAGATTATTAATAAATCCACATTTGAATATCCATAGACATTAAATGCCTCATAGTCATAGTTGTAGAAGGGATTACTTGGATTGGAGAGAGAGAGAGAGAGAGAGAGAGAGAGAGAGAGAGAGAGAGAGAGACATGGTAGTGGCATCAAACCTCAAAAAAATTTAAAAACACACTAAAACAATTTGCACCTTGGCTGTTTCAGGGCCTTCTTTTTAGTTTATGGAGGTTTCATGCCACTACCATGCCGACTCTCTCTCTCTCTCTCTCTCTCTCTCTCTGTGTGTGTGTGGTTTGTAGATAATTTGAGAAACCTCTCTCTCTCTACCAAACTTAAATTGGAAGTTTGATCACATCACTATCATGTTGTCTAGTGTTCAAGAAAAGTGTGCCTCAGCTTATCCTTGAGACGCTTTTATCACTTGTTTCTCTCACAAATGTTTTGGGTAAGCACTCGATGTTGAAAAATGAAAATATCAAGTTATAGAGAGGGGGTAAGGAGAAAATGCGCTTGAAAAGCTAATGAAATAAGAGTGAAATTGTGAAAAATATATGCTATTTGGAAAAATTTCTTATTTGAATATACATAAGTTGAAATTTGTACGTTTGTGAAATTGATTTTCCCCGAACACTGATGCCGACTCTCTCTCTCTCTCTCTCTCTCTCTCTCTCTCTCTCTCTCTCTCTCTCTCTCTCTCTCTCTCTCTCTCTCTGTGTGTGTGTGTGTGTGTGTGTCTCATCGTGACTGCACATGAGTTGAGAAACATCTCTCTCTCTCTAGCAAAAACAAAAACAAAAAACATAATAGAAATAGTCTGTGCCGCGTCAAAACAGTCCGTGTCGGCACGGACCTGTTTGGACGCGGCACGGACTGTTTCTTGTAGGTTTATTTTTTAGTTTTTGGGTGAGCATTGGATCTTGAAAATTCAAAATAGCTAGTTAAAGAAGGGGGAGAAGGAGAAAATACGCTTGGAAAATTCATGAAAATAGTTAAATTGAAAAAAAAGTACGTTATTTGAGAAATTTTCTATTTGAATATAACATAGAGGGGAAATTTGTACGTTTGTGAAATTGATTTTTTCTGCACTCATGCCGACACTCCCGCTCTCACTCTCTCTCTCTCTCTCTATCTCTCTCTTTTTAAGCATGATTCCAGAAGTGTTAATCATTCACTTCAGTGAATACGTAATTCAAGGTAAGAATACTTTAAAATGCTCTCATGGAATTACAATACCTAGCTGATAAAGAGAAGAAGCCCTCCAACTGAACTCTAAAAATATTACTGCACATATCAGTATCAAAACTGTTAGGAATTGCATCCTAAGGACTCTGCAGTGCCTTGACTTAACGCTTCTTGGACACACCAACTGTTCTCCCCCGCCTTCCAGTTGTTTTTGTGTGCTGACCACGTCGCACCCGCAAGCCCCAATAATGACAAAGACCACGGTGGTTCCTGATCTTTTGCAGCCTTCCCAGGTCATCTCTCAACTTCATATCAATTTGATTAGACACCACTTGAGAAAATCGGCCATCCTTGTAATATTTCTTCCTGTTCAAGAACGAGTCAAGAATCTTGAATTGACGAGGATTGGCAGAGATAAACATCAGGTTTTCAAGCTCTTGAGCAGACAGCTCTCCTGTTCATGTCTACAACCACTTTCTTGCAGACGAGGTTAGAAAAACGTTTGCCGATACTCTTAATAGATGTCACAGCAAAAATGATCTTCTGCTGTCCATCCACTTTGGTGTTGAGAACATAAAAAATGTACTGACTCTCTCTCTCTCTCTCTCTCTCTCTCTCTCTCTCAACCAAAAACTGAAAAAAAAATTGTTGGAAACAGTCCACGCCGGCGTAGACTATTTCCAGTGATAGCTGTTTTTTGCTATTAAAAGTTTCACATTTTTAGCCTCATTCCATCACTACTAACCTTTTAACTCTACCCACATGCTAACTCAAAGATTGTACATACCTTATTTTTCTTCATGTGTGTGATACCACGTTATAGTGGATATGGTGTGCTCATAAATGTCTATATTTCTCTAAAGTGTGTCCTAACCATAAAACTCCACCCTTACTAATTACCTAAGTAGAATCGGCTCCAAAAAATTATTATTGACCTTAGTATTTATGTAAATATTTCTTTCCTTTGTTTTAAAGGGCATAAATATTAAGAGTGTGATTTTATAAAAACAAAAAATATATTTTCACACATATTTTTTCCCATCCCCTTTTATGTAACTAGGTGTGAGTATTTTTTTCCCTACCCACCTACTAATTAGGTGTGTGTTGTGATTTTTGTAAATTTTATATTTATTTACATCTCAAGAGAGTGTATTTATTCATTTATATATTTCTATTTTACTTATCCATGAGATTTCAATTTTTTCTTTACGCTAGTTAACTACAGTGTACTTTTTCCTTTCACATTGTGTAAAATTGTAAATATTATTTTTTCACTCCACCTATTGTAAGAAAATATAACAATATATATTTTAGCATACCTCTTTTGTATATCTTATCTTATTTTATTTTATTTTTATATTTTATATACATATTATTTATATTTTATTACTATAATCATGCACCTTAGTTGTACACTTGTTATCATACATATCATCATCAAATTCAATAATAATTTTTCATGGACTCAATGGAGCATTATTAAGGGTCCATGTAATGCCCTCGTGCCTCACCAATTGGAATATATGCAAGCTGAACAACCAAGGACCCCACTTGGAAGACTTTGAGAGGGAGAAAAAAACACATGGTTTTGGGCGCATTTTCATACATGATTCCACTCCGAGTTGGACTTTGCACAAAACTACAAAGTTGTAGCTCCTAAGCTAAGGTTTCTCGCAAAAATTATTTTGCATTTTTTCGAGCTATGAGCGACTTTTTATCGGCATTTTGGTGGACCCCAGTTTTGCTGTCTTGGTCCAAAATGCTTCACCCTCACTCTCCTCTTCACCCACACAAACTCTCATTTCCATCTCTATTCTATTCAAACCTGCAAACACACTCTCTCCCCCCTCTTAGTACCTTCCATGAAAGCTTTAAACACTCATCTACCCTAACTACCTACCTAGTAATTATCAATGAAGAGATATGATTGATCTCTTCTTCCAAAAAAACTAAAAAAACAGTAAAAAACTAATTGTGTGCATCTTCTTCATCAACTTAATCTCCTGCAAGCACCCTAATTACGCAAGCCGAAAAAACCTCACCACGGATCAAACATTGGAGCGGCAAACGACAAGGCCTTCCGAGCAATAACAGGTTTCTTATCCTTTCAAACTCATCTTTGTATATAACCATTCCATAAAATCACTTTTCCTATTATGCTCATGTGAGCATTCCCTTTGTAAATTATCCAATTGGCACGTTTGTGCCTCACTTGTAATTATTATAACTACTAACTTGTATGCAATTTGCCCATCCAATTTCACCTTAAAAAATTGCAGACCCCATGTAGATAGAAACACCTCCATTCAACCCTATAAGTTATTTCTCTTCTCCCTATTCTCACTCAATGTAAATAGAGAAGACAAAGTAGTCCCACCATATAAATAATTCAAAAAACCCTAAACCTAATTAGCCACACAAATAAGCATACTTATGCCTAGAGATAATCCACTTGGAAATGCTTTAAATAGAGCACTTCTACATCACTTTGGGGGGGCTTATCAATTGAGAGAAGAAGAGCTTTAGCTACTTAAGTCTGTGAGGAAGCCCTTGTGTCAAGTCCTTATGTTGAGATAATCGCCAGAGCTAGGCTCTCCATTTGTATGGTCTACTTATCTATCTATAACAATTGGATTTGGGCACACATATTCTCATTATCTCCTAAATCTCGTGACAATTCACAAATTGGTGCTCATTTTGGAGTCTTCTAAAGCTTGCCGCAACAATTGGAAACGTCTACTTGGGGTAACACTTGTGTATTTTCTTTTGAGAGTTTTGTTGATGATGTTGTTGAGCATTGGTGGTACTTTGTTGGTCTAGGTTGAGGTTGGATTGGAGATCCCTCACTAGAGTAACAAAATCATCAATTGGCTTGTGATTGTGTATCTGCGTGCGTCTATTTATGCTCAAGTGTTAGTGCCTTTGTGAGTTTGTTTCATGCATTGTCGCACGTAAGCCTCCTCATTCGGTATGTTAGGATGTATGATGGGGATGATTGTACAAAGATGTGTGTAAGCTCAAGTGTGATGTTCATGTTTTGATATGTCCTAACTCATTCTAGTTAGGTGGTGCCCTTTGTCTTGGTTTTGTGTGGGTTTGGTTTGGTCTTTTGGCCATCCATATATATTTTTTGAGCGACACGGGAGCCTAGGTGGTGCTTAGGGGTCACTTCCTTGCGGCTTGCCCCGGACCGCCTCAATTTTGGCGCCCCCACTAAGGAACTCTCTCATCTCTATAGGTATATTTTTAAGGCTTCAGTGTAGTTTGTACAAATCAACTCTTTACACTTGCAATTACAAAGAATCCATCCAAGCATAACATAGTTATTTGTAGGAATGAATAATGGACCCATTGTGCATCCATTTGACTTCACGAAAAATATTAGGATAAATGTTTGCATAAGTCGAGAAATTCATTTTCAACAACGTATAGCTTTCTTGTTTGGAGCGGAGGCGTTAGGAGAAATTCTATAATCTCCACTACCTATAATTTTACCACTCATTGATTATAATATATGTTTTGATGTGCATGTTTTCATATTACTCTAATTGAGAAAAATTTCATGAACATTTAGGTTATTTGCATCTCATTTGTAGGCATGAATCCTCACATCTATGGAAAGATTAGGTTCAGAACTAGCCCAAAACATAGTTGAAAGCTTTCCTAGATAGGGATTACATCACTATTCAAGGAGAAGTTTTGCACCTTGATTGTTTTAGTTTGGACATAGAAATAACATTTGAGGACTTTTCTTTTATCCAAGCAGCTTGTGTGCTAGGAGTAGTCAATCAAGTAGTCCTCTCCACTTGGAGGATCCTTTTGGAGTGGGGATTTGACGACTCTTATCTAGAGATAAGAGTATCCCGACTTGACTTTGAAAGCTTCAGAGTGTTCCTTGGTGTGATAAATAGGCTACCTTTTGATTTTGAATCTCGAGGGAGGAACGTGCTTCACGCTTGGCTTTACGAGGAGGAGCGGATTTCTATCAGATACAAAGGACCTGTGGTCTTTGAATGTGAGGATCCTGCATCACCCACACTCCTTGGTCACTTCACTTTGGTTCTTTTGTGGTAGAAGTCAAGGGTTACTTTTTAAGAGTTTTCGTGCACTCTAATCATGGCTCTGAACAGGAAAATGTCAGGATATTCTCTTTTCTTTGGGGAACTTGGAGAGGATCTTGATCTGTTTCTTGCAGATTTTCGAATGGCCTTACACATCAATCGTATCTTCACAGATGATGAAAGGTTAGGGATGTTTCAAGTTGTCCTTCGGCGTGATGTTGATACATGGTTTCAAGGACTTAGTGAAGAGGTAAGGGTTGCATTTCCTAGGGTAATTGAGGCATTTCAAGCTCGATATGGCCAACCTCTTAACACCCTACAACTTGTGAGAATTCCCTTTGTAAATTATCCATTTGGCACGTTTGTGCCTCACTTGTAATTATTATAACTACTACTAACTCACTAACTTCTAACTTGTATGCAATTTTCCCATTCAAATTCACCTTAAAAAAATGGAGAGCCCGTGTGGATAGAAACACCTCCATTCAACCCTATAAGTTATTTCTCTTCTCCCTATTTATCACTCAATTGAACACCCTACAACTTGACTCTACCCTCCAAGCCAGATGCAACTGACTCTACACTGCAGCTCGGTGAGAAATATTGGTAGATTGTCTATTTATGGTCAAAACAATCTACCACATGGAGCCTAAAACACACTTTTGTTTTCCATTGTACGCTTTCCATTTTCAATGCCATAGCATGTGACCCGCGAGTTGTTGCAGCCTAATAAATGACACATGTTCTTCAAATGCTATCTTCCCTCCATTTACAAAATAATCATTGCTTTATTTCTCTCCTCATCATACGATGTATACCCTCTGATGTGGAAGCTGCCCTGCTTAATGTCCCATAAGCGCATCCTTATCAATAAATCTCAAATGGCAAATCGTCGGTTGTTCTAAGGTTGTTCGTGCTCACATATGTCCTACATCTTCTAAGGTTGTTGGTGCTCACATAGGTCCTACATCTTCTCAAAACAAAGCACGCTCTCTTTGACGGCAAAATTTTGGCCCCATTTACTTCAAGCTCTGCACAAATGTCCCTTTAAGTATGAATCAACAAAGGATGGGCACATTTGTGGCTTCTTCACCTTGCCATAGTAATGAGGTAGGATGGTGTATGGAGTGCTCATGTGTAAAAAAAACTACTGGAAACAGTCCACGCCGGCACAAACTGTTTCCAGTAGTTTTTTTGTAGTGCTTGGATGGGAGAGGGAGAGAGAGAGAGAGAGAGAGAGAGAGAGAGAGAGAGAGAGAGAGATTTGAGCTTGCAGATATCATACAAAGAGAGATCTCCAGAGTGGTGAGCAAGCAAGAGAGAGAGTAAGAGAGCCATTTCTTGGCTCAATATTAATATTGTGAAAATTGTATCGCAGCTTATTATCGTGAAAATGCGCTTACTTAATATCGTAAAAATGTTTTGCAGCGTAATATTGCGCCGTAATTGCCGTTTTCCAAAAATGCGGGAAGGCAAGGGGAAAATGAGAGCATCTCTAGCACAAATGTAAAGAATTTCATTGGCTCATTGGGATACGCGAGAGAGAGAGAGAGAGAGAGAGAGAGAGAGAGAGAGAGAGAGAGAGAGAGTAGGCATGGAGGAGCGCCAGAGGTATCCAAAAGACATTAAAAAAAAACCTCTTGAAATAGTTGGCATCCAAAAGACATCAAAAAACAAAAAAAAAACTCTTGAAACAGATTGCTCCGATGTGGACTGTTTCAAGAGGTTTTATTTTTATTTTTTAGAGAGAGAGAGAGAGAGAGAGGCTTTCAATGACAACTAATTGTAACTTGTGCTTGTAAGGTAAGTGGGTTGTTTACTGCCTACCCAGAGCATGTAGTCTATTAAGCCAAGTGGAAATGTGAATAAAAACGGAGTGGTGGCAAAGACGAGCAGGCGTCACTGTTCTCTGTGGCATTGCATGGAGAGAGAGAGAGAGAGAGAGAGAGAGAGAGAGAGAGAGAGAGAGAGAGAGAGAGAGAGAGAGAGAGAGAGAGAGAGAGAGAGAGAGAGATAAAGAGAGAGAGAGAGAGAGAATCAACATGGTGACGACCTCCAAAACTAAAAAAGAAACCTTGAATGGCAATAAGAAAAATTCTCAAAGACAACTATACACAGCTCTTGCTAATCATATGAATGGCAACAACCAATGTGCACTACACGGAAATTCAATAGCGTTGAACTTCCTAGTTGGCTTTGTTGGAGCTATATATGGCTCACTCTACTCAACTTGGTCTCACCTATATATTTGTATCTTGTCCTCAATATGAATCAGTCTTTGGGAGCGTATATGGTGTGTCTCTTGTCTCGTCTCTCTCTCTTTCTCTCTACATCTCCACATGGTATCAAAGCAGTAACGATCATGCGCCGATTCAATTCATGGTGACAAAACAGTATGTGTATGCCATTTGCATGTAAGATTCAAAAATTGCTACAAATTTTATTTTTGAGCATTGATTCTTGTTAACTGTGGTTGTTTTGTGTTAAGAAGAATATGATTATTGTTTTGTGTGACGTTTATTGCTAATCAATCTAATCGTTGATTACGTTTTCTTGTTGATGACACCCTGAACTTCATCTCAATTTTTCTTGCTGTTCTGCTCAAAATTTGGAGAAACGGGAAAAGGCAATGGAGCGTAGTGCAATGGGCACTTTTCATCCAAAACTTGTTCGTCTCCTCGAGCTCTTCGATTTGAGTTCTAGGTTTGCGTCAATCGGAGTTCGCAGCAGAAAGTTATGTTGTTTTTACTGCAATTGAGCTTCACGCAGTTTTCTTCGTCCTACTTCTTCGTGAAGTGTCCGCGATCGTTTTTCTTACTTTGGCGTTAAATTTTTCGAGAAGATTTATCTTTTTGCTATTCATATTGTGGCCGTCAATCTTGCGTCTCACGCCACTCTATTTTGAGGACTCTTTTATTATTAACGTCTCCTTTACCCTGCCCTTTTTGGGTGATGTCTCTCACATCTTTGGAAGTTCCTTGAGCATCCTTCTTACGTTTATCGTTGACAGAACGCAGTCCTCATATCTCTCTCATTCTCAATTGCGGCCTTCACCATATATGGTGTGCAAATTCTACGATCTTATCTTATACGTCTTCTCGCAACAAGATATGGCTATGAATATTCTCGTCAACGGCTTTCCTTCTTGCCAGCGTTCTGTTCCTCCTTTCCAAGGTCAAGGTTTTCCAGGCTGGAAAGCAAAGATGTTGTTAATTCTTGAAGGAGATGAACTCTTCGATGTTGTTCTTGGAAATCGTGTTTGTCCGCCTCAGCCTGTTGATACGGATAATGATAACGTGCTTATCACTGAAGGACCTATATTTGAAGATTGGAATGTTGCCTATACAGATTGGCAACGACGTGATAAAGCAGCTCGTCGGTATATTCTTTCTGTTCTTACTGATTCCCTTTTGCTTGATATGTACGAACTGCCTACTTCCCACGACGTATGGAAGTACCTTATTGCAAACTTTCAGAAGAAATCTGTCACAGAAATACTTTATTTGAGAGGGTTGCTTAACAAGTTACAATATGAAGTTGGTACTGCCATGACGGGACATATTCAATCTTTCAAATCTATTATTAATCAACTTGCTGCTGCCGGTGATCCTGTTCCACAAAAGCAACTATTTACACTTCTCCTTGATACGGTGAAGGACTCTTCTTATGATAACATTGTTACTATTCTCTCTAATAAAGATGGTTTTGATTTCGACCAAGCTTGCATGTCTTTAATTGAATACTCTCAACGTCAAGAACGTCGTAATGCTAGTCATGATACAGCTATGATTTCACACGAGGAGACTGAGTCACAACAGATGGAACGGGCTTTTTATGCTCGAAGGCGTCCATTTCAACGAGGAAACCGCAGAGGTGGCCGTCGCGGTAATATTTTCTCTCGTCTCAAATTTCCTAATAAGCAATGTTCTTACTGCAACAGAAATGGCCATACTGAAGATGATTGTTGGGCACGTCAATATGATGAAGAACACAATATTACCACAAAACAACCACGTTTATCTAGAGACTCTTCTTCTTCTTCTTGTGAATATTATGGACAATCTGATCATCCCACTCATATGTGCTATAAGCGTCAATTCGACACAGATCGGAATAGAGCATATGCTACTGAACATCGAAACAACATTGTACCAGAAACAAGCTGCGTCCTATGTTCAGTTGCTCCAGACAAAATACTTCATGTACGCGATGGATCACTTTTTATTGTCGATTCTGGTGCTACATGCAGGAAATATGACATATCAGTCTAAGTGGCTCCATAACTATCATCCACTGCCAGTTCAACGTGTTGTTTATCTTGCTGATGATACTACTTGTCAAGTAAAGGGTATTGGAGACTTATATCTTGGTACCTTATCTTCTTCCACTCGAATTTTGCGAGGAGTATTACATGTACCAGATCTTCAACGTAATCTTCTTTCAGTTGCTAGACTTGTTGATCTTGGTCTGTTTGTTGGATTTGATCATACCAAATGCCGAATTGAGAAAGATGGACAGACTATAGCCACTGCTCCTTGAAATGGTAATTTGTTTGAACTCTCTCTCAACGATGCTGTAGCAAATGTTGTCACTGCTCCAGGTGATCATGATTGCAAAGTATGGCATGACCGTTTTGTTCATGCTGATTTCTCAAAACTCCTTGATCTTCAACGTCGTGATCTTGTTCATGGCATGGATCTTAAAGCCCATCCTCATATGGGAATTTGTGAATTTTGTGCTCTTGGGAAACACAATCGCAAACCCTTTCCTCTTTCAAATACAACTCATTATCATGACATATTGGATCTTGTTCATACTGATATATGTGGACCTCTACCTTCTTCGAGATCACAATATCGCTACTTCATTACTTTCATTGATGATTTCTTAAGGTATACGACTGTATTTCTACTTAGACAAAAATCTGAAGCCTTATCTGTTTTCAAACAATTCCACAAGGCTGCGGAACTTCAAATTGGTCATCGCCTTAAGAAGCTTCGTAGTGACAATGGAGGCGAATATGTTTCTCGAGAGTTTGTGAGTTACTCTGCTAACAGTGGAATTCATCATGAACACACTATTCCATATTCGCCTCAACAGAACGGTGTTGCTGAACGAAAGAATCACACTATTCTCAATGCTGTAAGATGTATGCTGATTCATTCTGGCTTATCTCGTGTTTTTTGGGCTGAAGCTACTTTGACAGCAGTATTTATTCAGAATCATCTTCCTACTACTGCACCCTTTGGTAAGATACCCATCACTGCATGGACAGGTGACATTCCTTCTGTATCTCATTTTCGAACCTTTGGATATATTGCTTATATTGATGTTCCCAAAGAAACACGAACAAAGCTTGATGCTCCTGGTCTTAAAGTTATTTTTATTGGATATTCTGACACTTCCAAAGGCTACAAATTCTATGACCCTTCCTCCAAGAAAGTAATTGTGAATCGTGATGCTACTTTTAACGAACAGCTTATGGGACGCTCATGGTCCATGGATGATTCAGATGATACTAAATCATTGCTTCAAGCTTTTCCATTTCTTTCAGAAGATGAAACTCTTACTATAGAGCAACTTTCCTCTTCACAACCATCCATTCCGAATGTCGCCAATGATGATATTGATATTTTTGTTGATCTGCCTATTGACTTTGAACATGGCTCATGTCATGTTTATGATGACGATATTGCTGATAATGCTTTTTCTACTTCCGAAGATCCCATTACTTATGATGAAGCTATCTCTTCACCACAAAAGGATCAATGGCAAGAGGCTATGGAAGCAGAGTACGATTCTCTTATCTCTAAAGGTACATGGATACTAACTGAATTACCTCCTGGTCGTACAGCTATTAAATGTAAGTGGGTGTATAAGACAAAAGTAAAAGCAGATGGATCTTTTGACAAGTTCAAGGCGCGTTTAGTTGCAAAAGGTTATTCCCAAGTAGGTGGTGTTGATTATCAAGAGACTTTTTCACCAGTTGTTCGCATTACAAGTGTTCGAGTTTTATTGGCATTTGCTGTTCAATTTGATTTAGAAGCTCATCAAATGGATGTGCGAACTGCTTTTATTAATGGTGACTTGGAAGAGGAAATTTATATGGAACAACCAAAAGGGTTTGTTATTCCAGGGAAAGAAGACCTTGTTGCTCAACTCCATAAGGCACTATATGGTCTCAAACAAGCTTCACGAGCCTGGTATACAAAATTTGATCTTTTTCTCACCTCTAAAGGATCCATCTCTTGCTCGTCAGACCCCAACTTATACATAAAACGCCAAGGTAGCAGTTTTGTGATACTTGCTCTTTATGTGGATGATACCATCCTTGTTTCCAATGATTTGGGATTTCTTCAGCAAGTGAAAAAGTTATTGTCTTCTGCATTTGATATGGTGGATCTTGGAGAGATTCACTCGTGTCTTGGCATTCAAATCCAACGGAACCGTAAAAAAGGTATTTTATTCCTTCGACAGTCAAAGTTTATTGCAGATACTATTCAAAACTTTGGTATGGAATCTGCACATTCATCCAACACACCTTGTCTTGCAAGCTCTACGAAGAACACTTCTGACAATGGCGGTCAACTTGTCACAAATCAACCTTATGCTAACTTGATTGGATGTCTTCAGTTTGTTGGCATGAACACTCGTCCTGATATTCTATTTGCTGCTAATTATCTTGGACAACATCTTGCATGTCCTTCTCTTAAGGATTGGTCTGCTGCAAAGCGTGTGTTGAAATACTTGAAAGGCACTACAGATTTTGGTTTAGTCTATCGACGACAACTCACATCGGATTCTATGCAATCTCTTTCTCTTTTGGGTTACACAGATGCAGACTGGGCAAGCTCACATTTATCTATGCGATCTACTAGTGGAAATTGCTTCTTTATAAATGGTTGTCTTGTTTCTTGGACTAGCAAGAAACAACGTTGTGTTGCAGTTTCTACGACTGAGTCAGAATATGTTGCGGCATCACTTGCAGCTCGTGAGTTGATTTGGCTTCGACAAATGCTAGTTGATATTGGTCACTCTCCTCTTTCTAGCACACCCTTGCGGTGTGACAACCAAAGTGCTATTAGTCTTGCAAAAGACTATGTTCAACATAATAAGTCAAAGCACATTGCTGTCCATTATCATTATGTCATGTATGAAGTATGCAAAGGAACCATTATGGTTGAACACTGTCCAAGTGACCAGATGATTGCAGACATTTTGACCAAAGGCCTCAACAAGTCACGTTTCATCCTCTTGCGCTCGGAGCTTGGAGTTGCTTCGACCTCGCTCTTTCTAGATTAGCTTCTTTGCTATTGTAATAGCTTTGTACATATGACATTGTAATCTTTTAGGTACCATGCACTATGCACACTCCACATTTGCACATTGTGATCTCTAAGTCACTTGAATATTTGTACATAGATGCACAATTCACTTTCACATCATCATCGCTGGTTCATATTTTCACATTGTATAGGGGCTTGGGTTTTTCCCTTGAATTCCCCAAGGGTTTTTTCATCCAAAGCTAGATACCTTTGTTTGAGTGGGGGTGTTGGAGCTATATATGGCTCACTCTACTGAAATTGGTCTCACCTATATATTTGTATCTTGTCCTCAATATGAATCAGTCTTGGGAGCGTATATGGTGTGTCTCTTGTCTCGTCTCTCTCTTTCTCTCTACATCTCAACAGTCTTGTAGCACCACTCCAACACAATTGGAGGCCACAATAAGTGTCAAAGCTTCTGAGACGACATGAGGAAGGGAATCTCTTCTACAAGGATGTCCAAAGGCATACTACAATAGCGAAAGGCTTCAAATGACACCCCAAGATTGACTGCAATACCATAAGGCTTCAAAAGAATTGAGCTCCTTGCTTATCCTACCAAAGGAATTAAAAGAGCTGATATAGGTATACATCCTAGGGAAAGCTTATTTGAGGGTGGGTGCTTCAGATGTGAATCTCTAGTCGTCGTGACCAAATTGCCATCCATGATTATTGCCTTACACCTTTTGCTTTCCTTCGTAAGACCTAGAACCTTGTGAAAAGGACTAGGTTTCTTGCCTCTCACCCTTCATTTTCCTCTAGTAATAGTTGTCCGACATTTTCTTTCTGTTGTTTGTAGCACCTAGGCAAGCAATTAATGCCCTTGCAAGGCAATATGTGTGCCTATATACAAAAGCTATGGAGGTGGCGGATACATGCAAGAGATAGGGTGGATGCAACTAGTGCTGTTTGGGACACATTGCAAAAGAGACCACTGCTAGCGAAAAACAAAGGTAGGGTGTAGGGCATGACATTGTCAGTGCTAGTACGAATCCTCATGAGGAAAGAGTTGAGAGGCTATGGGTGGTGCAATTTCCATTATTACTAGTATTGACGCTCGTGGATGGTAGCAGTAGTATTTGGATATTCCAATTTTCATATAAGTTGCGAGTTGGGTAGAGAGAGAAACGAAGGGGGAGGGGGGAGGTGTTTAGGGATATCTAAGCTATTGTATGTCTTTTAATATGCAAATGCCTTTTATAAAAAAAAAAATATCAATCATGTTTGGCTCTGCTCGGTTTTATGATTGCTCGAAAAGTTTTGCTCAGAGTCTGGAATTCCCCGTTTATTCTACAGGAGGCAAAGAATGTAAAAGGGATGTGGGTCCTTATGAACAACCGCCTATGTATGTGCAAATTTTTTACAACACTTGAGGTTGTCGTATAATTGGGATTACAGCCTTTGGAGGGTTGTGAGGTTTTGTGAAGCCAAGCATTGGGGGCCGGGTTACCTAGTGTGAGGTGAATTAGGTACTAGAGCAATCCATCGACATCCCTTGAGCTAACGAGGTCACATGTAGGTGTTTTTGTGGCAATCAAACATGGAGGATGAGTTCCCACAGTTTCATGGATTTTTGAATGAGAATGCACAGACTTCTATTAAAAAATTGGAGGTCAACTACTTACTCCAAAATATACTAGACCAAACTATATTGTTAAGGTTTGCAATACAATTTACGGGATGAGGCAAAAGTTTGGTTACACAATCATAAAGAGTGGGTGCAGACACAAACCCTAGGGGTGGTTTTGGACTACAATTGTGTGAAGCTAGCTTTCTTGGCACAATACACATCCATTGAGGTACCTGATGAAGTTTGGCATGAAATTTTGGGGTACACTCAAAAGGCTAATCAAAATGTTGATGATTTTGTCCTGTAGTTAACCTATTTATGGGATAAATGGGCCCGGGCTTTGGGATATGAGATCCCTCCATCCATATCAAAGGACCGTTTTGTGGAAAACTTAAACAAAAGTCTGAAGTTCAACACCAGGGAGAAAGAATGAAATTCTTAAAGAGTCAATGAGTATGGGAAAGCGGTCCCTGTAAAAAGTAATGGTGGCCAAAAGGAGAAAAATTAGCCAGAGGTAGAAGCCCAATCCGTTGAAAGGGTTGTTAATGGTGAAGAGTTACAACAAAACATGCAAGACATGATGACCATGATGTAGGAATTATGACTTAGTGTTCTTGGAGGTGGAGGTGGAGGTCGTCGTGGTTGTGGACGTGGTACAGGAATCGCCGAGGCATGTGAAACTCAACTTAATGCCAATGCAGGTCATGGACAAGGCGTCTTTGAGCTGCAAAGGAGGTTCATTACTACCTGTTATAATTGTGGTGAACTTGGTCACATCAACAGTTATTGTTCAAAGACAACAAGGGTGGGAGGTGATATGTTCCCCCCAGCAGAATCCTAATAGGGCTAATGATTATGCATTGGATATACGGAGAGATCAAGTTACTGAACAAGAAAATTAGGCCTCAACCTCCGGTGGTCAAGAGGGTATTGTGCGGGTTGAAAAGAAAGAAGCAAATGTGGTGCCCATAGGCAAAGGAGAGAGGGAAGGCTATGCCATGCGTGGTCCTAGAAAAAAGAAAGGGAAAGAGAAAGAGGGTGAAGATGCGAAATCCAAGAGTAAGAGAAGACCTCGTAGATGGTTTGAAGTGGTAGATTTACCTTTGGGAGAAGGCCAAACAACTTACAATTTAAAGGAAGATCTGATTGGGAGGAAAGTAGATTGTACTTTTGGACAATTGATGAATATGGTACCCAAACTCAAGAGGCAGTGGAAGTCACTAGTGAATCCATAGAAAGATCCAAAGCATGGAGAAGTTAGAGTGTTGGCCGTGGGAGAGTTACCCGACATTTGTACTTTGGTAAGCGCTTGGCACAAAAGTCTGGGCATGGGAGAGGCCTACATTGATAAAGGTGCTCAAGTTTGTGTAATCACACAGTCATGTGTGGAGAAACTAGGTCTCATTACATGCAAAAGCTCTGGGTTTTGGATTCAACTAGCAAACCATGCCAAAATTAAGTGTTTGTTGAATGATTAAGAATTTGGAAGTTGAAGTCTTTAACGTGAAGGTTATAGTAAACTTTCATGTTCTTGCAGTTGGCCTAGGAGATTTTCCTTTCATTTTGGATGACCTTGGCTTAGAGCTATTGGTGCTATGAAATATTGGGGCAAGGGAACTATCTATGTGTATGATAGGAAGGGGGAAAAGAGGGTGTTTGATATGACTACCAAACAACCTATGGCACTAGAAAATGTGAGTGAGAATGATGACTCTGAAGTAACTACTGAAGATAGTTTTGAAGATTCAGAAAGTAGCTTTTCTTCCATTTCCAATGATGAGGGTGAAGTGTCATTCTTGTTGTTGGATGAGGAGAAGAGGGAAGTGGGTGAAATGTTGCAAGTTTTAGGGAATATAAATGCTTCAAGCCGTTTAGAGCAACTTGAAGAGTTTATGCAACCTAAACAAGAATTTCCAGTTAAGAGAGAGTTGATTCAAAATATGTTGGTATTGGTTTGACATAAGGACAAAGAAGGGAGTACTTAGCAATGTTGGACATGTTTCCAAATCTTTTCATCACTTCATACTAGGAAATAAGGGGTTTTGTTGGGGATCCTGTGAAGATCGAGATAGTTGAAGGGGCAAAGCCAATAAGACATAAATTAAGAAGGATGGGTAAGGAAGAAATGTATAAGCTTTTGGATGCAAGGTTCATTGTGCCAGTGGATAATATTGAATGGGTGAGCCCTGTAGTAGTCACTTCAAACAAAGATGGGTGTTGGAGTACTTTTAAATGTAGTGGCTGATTTTTAAAGATACAATGTCTTTGATGGCTATTCATGACATTTTTAGCTTATCCTTACTCCTGAAGATGGACAAAAGACTACCTTTATCATGCCATGGGGTTGTTTCTGCTTTTGCTGCCTTCTTTTTGGGTTGACAAATGGGCCTGGAGCTTTTGAAAGAAAAGTGGATTGGGTCCTTACCCCGTTTCTTGGGAAGTTTATCAAAGGACTTGTAGATTATTTTTGTGTATAGTTCAAGGAAAGAGCATGTTTAGAAGCTTGAAATGACTTTTGCAAGGTATGATGAATGCGGGGGTCAATTGAACCCTTAAAAGTGTCATTTGGTGCATCCAAGGGTGAAGCTTCTTGGGCATGCGATTTCAAAAAATGAGATTGAAGTAGATCCAGAGAAAGTGGAGGCTTTGTTGTTACTGTCATCTCCAAAAGATACCAGATAGTTGGCCACTTTCTTACCAAAGGCTAAATATATACCTCATTTCATACCTTTGGCATCACAACTATTGTATCCATTACAGCAAGCAATTAAGAATGATCCCTTGGAGTGGTCATCATGAGCTTTTGTTCCGGAGGCAGGGCATACCTAGCTAGGTACAATTGGAAGCAGGGGACCGTTAGCCTGGTGGTAGCTTTTGACCAAATGGTGCATTTATGTGCTCCAATTTTCATGAGACTTGATATGTGAGCTATAACGAACATGATAAAGAAGCTCATGTGGAAAAATTATCCTATGCATGTGTAAAAAGGCCCATCATGTGTAAAAAGGCCCATTAGACATCATACACAGATGATGTCTGGGATGTGCAATTATGGTTTGGATGCGTGGGGAAGATCTGTGCTAGTGCCCTAAGCTCTTTCAGCTATGGTTCAACTTTAAAACTCATTAGTTTATTTTAGAAACTCCCTTTTTGGTACTTTGGACTCTGAAGTGAATTTTTTCTCTTAGAGATGACTTTTCGTGATGATTTCACATGAGATTGATCATCTAAGCTTGTAGATGTTGCGAGGAACCTTTCCATGCCGTCAGTCTAGCCTTTTGTTGTGTGGTGTATGGATATCAATATTGTGCTAATCCAGGCCATGTAGTGTAGCCCTATATGCATACTGTCAATGCATGAAAAAAGTTAATGTTGTGCGAGAGGAGGGTATAAGCATTATTGTAATTCAATGCTAAGGTTTCCTGGTATGGCATTACTTATATTGAGACAATGAAATAATAAGCATTCTAATTGTGCCACTCTTTGTTCAATTGACATTGGCTACTCTTGTAATGCTGGTATGTCTTGTGTCATGTGGTTTCATACTTGTTTGTTTCCAAGGTCCAAATATGTCGCGTACTTGGTCTTGTTTAAGAATCCAAATCTGAGGTTGACTCTTTTGAGCTTTCCATAAGCTCTTGGATACCCAAGTCTTCTTCTCATTTTGTTTTGGTTGTCTAAGATTTGGGTTTGGTTGGTTGATTTTGGTTGGATCTTAGGTGTTTGTATTGAAGGGAGTTACCTACCATATCTCTTTAGAATCGAGATATGTTCTCAATTGGCTTGGAATGCAATCAAATTCTTTGGCACTCATATTTTTGTGGCATACTGTGGGTTTGATTTTTTGGGTGTATCTTATGTAAATTTAGAGGTGGTTGTGATCATGGTCTTCCTAAACTTTACGACTTCATCATTCTTGATCTAGACTTGCTTATGTGTTGTTTTTGGCTCCGGAAACTGTCTTTGCTTTGTGGGTTTCCCCAACATATTCACTGGAATTTTCTCTTTTTGAATTCCTCTCCGGTATCCATTGTTGAATTGCTATTGAACTAGTCTGGGGCAAGCAACAAGAAGAGTGGCCTTTAAGAACCCTTCTAGACTCCCGTGCTTCTCAATTGGGTTGGGGTTGGAAAAAACAACAAACACACACACACACACAATCCCACAACTTAACCCTACACAAATTTGGGACACCACCTAGTCTTGGATGCAAAATAGGATGCGTAGAGAGAGAGAGAGAGAGAGAGAGAGAGAGAAGAAGAAGAAGAAGAAGAAGAAGAAGAGAGTTTTAACGTTGTAGGAAGCTATTCAAAGAGAGAGAGAGAGAGAGAGAGAGAGAGAGAGAGAGAGAGAGAGAGTGCTCGGCTTCTTTAAAACGTATCGACAATGATCAAGCAAACACAAATATACGCATAAGAAAGGGAGAGAAGGGTGAAGGTTGCTTGTTATACCTGCTTACAAGTCAATCATGACCAATCAAAGTGAGATTAGCATTTATTTAAGATAGCTTGCATAAAGTACACCACAAAAGATCACAAGACAAGCCACCCTATTGTCCAAGGAAATGAATAAACATGTACACCTTTTTCAGTATTCGTGGTGATTTAGTACCATCACTCTCTCTAGCTTCATAACCATCATGAAGAGCCTTGGAACAATCTAGACCTATATCAACAAAGATATCTTTACTTGGGATTCGAGCTTGATCATGAAAATAAACTTTAGCCTATAAATCTTCATCCATAACACCCACACGAAACCTGCTCTTCAAAGCCTCATCACCTGTAGGAGCTATCTCCTCATGCAGCCCATGTATAAGCATAGATGTAGAATCCCTATCAATAATATGTTCACAATCAACATGATTTAGGTAGTCTTCATACTCATCAATATCATCCTTAGCTTCCTCATCTGCATCCATGTTACTTAGCAATCCATCATAGCATTGTAAAGGATCACATAGTACCCCCTCTGAAGAGGTACACACGTCACAAAGCTCTTCTATACTGTTATAATCATCTCCTCCAGATCTGGCAAAAAAACCATCAATTATGACATCTTCTTCTGTGAGAATAGAATATGCAAACATGTTGTTAATAACAACCATAATTCCATTGGCATTCTTAGTCTCATCTTGTGTTGGGTTCACAATATCGGTCACTTCGTTAGCTACTATGTATTTAATAGCTTTATTGATGCAATCATCTACAGGAAACATATTGTCTTGCTCAGCTATAGTACTGATAGTCTCATTAGTATCTGGTAGAGACTCATATGCTTGATGAACTCCTTCACAATAACCCATGTCAAGGTTAGCAACTTGTGAATCACTTGTTGTACAGTCTAGCTCTTCACTATAGAACCATCATCGGAGGTAGCTTCCATGTGAGAAATCTTTGAAAAAAAATCATATATTTCTGTTTTATCATTAAATTCATTTTTGCTTTTGCTAGGCTTGTCAAAATATGGTCCTTCAAAGCTGAATCTGCTACATCCAAAGCCGTAGTTGCCTTAGATTTACTCCTTCCAAAAATATGTTCCCAAAATTCATCATAGTTAAGGAACTGCATCTGATCCCCTTCTCCTTTACAAAGGACAATCTGGCTTCATTCGATATTCTCCTTTATTTCCAGATCTAGAATCCTTGAGCTTTAACGAGTAAATTATTATGCAAAATAGTCCCATCAGTGGGATATACTTCTGCCAATTCTTGAACCTGTTTTTGAAAATTTGAGTTAACAACCTCTTCAAAAGCTGCAATCATCCAACTTTTTGGAACATTTTGGCTCTTCATCTTGGCTTCATAACATGCAATAAAACCTTCAAGATCATATCCTTGAAAAACAATGATATTGCTCCCATACAACATCAAGTACCATCTCTACTGCATCTTCAATATGCTTTTGTATCTGCATGGATTTCGCTTCTTGCAGACATCCCTGAGCTAATTCAAACATTTTTGGCAAGTCTACAACTACTAGATTTTTATCATCTCCATGGGAATTGTAATCTTCAAAAAATTGCATCAACTATTCTCCCATCTCCATCTTTACCTCCCACCCCAACTCGTTGCACGTCGGGTTCACCAAAGATGTCGGGGGATCTTGTTCGAAACGTGAACCGGCAAGGCGCACGACCTCAGGCTCTGAGAGGTGTGAGGAAGAGAGTTGTAATAGACACAGTTAACGTAGAAACTACTTAAAATTGATAGCTTGAACAAGATTCTAAGGCTTGATTACCCAAAGCAGACAATTAATAGTACCATTGCTTAAATTAGATGTTAATTGTGGATTTTAAGATCCTTCCATCAGTTTAATCTTCCTTAATTGGCCTATCAAGCTTGCCTTGATATTATTCATCTCCTTCGTTCTTCCTCTGCTACTTTAAGATCGAGAGAGCGAGAGAGAGAGAGAGAGAGAGAAAGAGAGAGAGTGAGAGAGAGAGAGAGAGAGAGAGAGAGAGAGAGAGAGAGAGAGAGAGAGAGAGAGAGAGAGAGAGAGAGAGAGAGAGAGAGAGAGAGAGAGAGAGAGATATCCAAGGAAAATGATTAATTACAGCTTAAGAGATAACAGACTGGGTTATGGGTGCTTCAATTAGAGTGGCTATGGATGCTTGGATTAGAGTGGGCTATGGAGGCTTTGATTAGAGTGGCTACGGAAGCTTTCGGATTAGAGTGGCTATGGAAGCTTGGATTGGGATTAGAATGCTCAAAGCTTATGGATTCCCCCCTAATACTGGAGAGTACAAAAACTTAAATATCTCCTTATCGGTGCAGAATTAGCCCCTATGCGTGTGACACGAAATCGCTCAAAACATCGTTTTCCTTGTCCCGTTTTTACAAAGAAACCTGATTACTGAAATTTACAGAGTAATACCTTTTCAGTCTCCCTCACGCAGAGGTGTAAGGTCTCTCACACACTTTCTTTTAACCAGTTACCACTTCGTCTACCCAAGTTGCCTTGCATGTCCTAAGAGCCTTTTCACATGTAAAAAACTTTTCTTCAAGCATGGAATCTCTATGCTTAGGCCTTCATAATCACATAAAACATACACTTCTTAGATATCCTTGCTTGTTCTCCAGCCTTGGTCACTAATCAATAAATGTGTAAGCTTCAAATAAACTTTTTGTGCTTCTCTCTTTTTTTTAATCATAGAAGTGGAGCTGCACGACACTGTAATTGACTAGCCATGACTTGCAAGCTAGCTATCTGCAACTCGATGGGTAAAATGGCCTCTTTTCTATATACCAAATGGAAAGGAGTGAAACCTAGTGATTTTCGGAATGTCGTGTGGTAGGCCCAAAGAGCGGCCATGAGATGCTTATCCCAATCACTTGTGTGGTTATTCACCTGCTTTGTGATGATCTTACATAACTTTCCGTTCATCTTTTCTACTAGACCGTTGCACTATGGATAGTATGGAGTGGAGTGTCGGTGTGTGATGCCTAACTTCTTCATCAGCTCTTCCACCAAGTCACTCGTGAAACCTGGCCCTCTATCAGATACTATCTCCAGAGGTGTGTCAAAGTGGCAATAGATGTGCTCAAATATAAACTTTTCCACTTCTTGGGCTGTAATGTGTGTGGTGGGTGCTGCTTCCACCCATGGGTCATGTAGTCTACACCAACTAGAATCTATAGTTTATCTGATTGGGCCCTTGGTAAAGGACCAAGTGTATCTATTCCCAATCTGTGGCTCATAGGCTAGCGTTCGATCACTAGATACTTGACAAGCTCTGCATGTTTTACACCAATGATGCACATCCTTGTTCAGTCTAGGACAAGAGAATGTTTCTTGTAGAATCTTCTTACTAATAGTATCTAGAGCAAAGTGGCCACCACAAACACCATCACGTAAGCTTGAGAGCACCTCTATAATTTCAGTGGAGATTGGCACTTGTGTGAGAATTTGGTCTTTGCCCTTGTAGCACAAGGTGTTGTTTATAAGGTTGTATCTTGTTGCCTTTCGGACAAGCCATTGTTTCTGGCCCTTGATGTACGGTTCAAGACATTCTCATGTATCTAAGAAGCTGATGATTTCAGGCATAGCATCGCTATCCTGAAAGAGGGGCAGCTTCAATTTGATTGCTCCTATGGGGACATCTTGTATTCTTTCCTTGGCTAGAGCATCTGCTTCTTGATTTCATGTCCTAGGGACATGAAATATGTGCACCTCTTAAGCTTTCTTTAAATATCCTTAACATTGGCATAATTGGCCAACAAAATTTTGATTTTTACAAACCCAAGTGCCATTTACCTGCTTTATCAAGAGCATGGCATCGCCAAACACATTCAGGCATTGAATCCCTTTTAAAACACATTGTTCTTATCCAATAATTAGGGCCACGTAATCCACTTTGTTGTTGGAGTGGGAGTGTAGGAGCTTCCCAATAGAGAATACCTTCTCTTTTTGCTCATTGAAATCGACGATGCCGCTGTAGCCTGGTTCACTATACTTTTGTAAGCTCCATCAAAGAAAAGAGAGTGAGATCCTTCTAGCTTAGGAACTTCCACCATTGGTGTCACCTCTTTGATGTTATGGATGTGGTCAGATGGGACACTTCAAGCATAGATGTCCCCAAGAATTAGACCCTAGAGCTACGACTAGAGGCCTAACCGCCAACCTCAAGTCAACCAGGGTAACTTACAAAGAGGAGGAAGAAATGGAGGACGTGGCAGGGAAGGAGGAAGAGGAAGAGGAAGAGGAGCCCAAGCTTATGCAACAGTAGGAGAGCCTACTCTAATGAATGAGGAAGATAAAAGAGAAACCTTGTTTGCCTCAATTGACAATCCTAGAGCGTGCCAACAATATACGGTCATTCAAACTATTGCAAACCAACAGGGTGAAAAGTTTGAATTACTTATAGATTGTGGTGGCACCAATTCTTTCCTTTCTCCAAAATGTTTAAGGAAGCTTAAGTTGAATCAGTACCCTGAATCAGTACCCAGTCAAAAGAATGGCAGTGGAATTAGCAAACAAAAAAGAAGTCCTCTCTCAACATTCAACCGAAAAAGTAGAATTTGAATTAGGAGGAATTTCTACCTCATCTTACTTCCGCACTCTACCTGTTGGAATCTACAATGGTATCTTGGGAATGGATTAGCTGATAAAAAATCAAGCACACATTCATTGTGTCAAAGGTAGCCTATCCTTTAGGAATGAACTAGGGGAGGATATTTTAGCTCAAGGATGTAATGGAAAGCCAAAAGCCCATCTAGTTTAGGCTAGTAGACTTATTAAAGGTCTACGTAAGGGACAACAAATCTTCCTGGTCAAAATAAACAAAGCCAAAGATTTAGGGGCCAACCAAATTCCGGAGTGGCTTAAGAAATTTTCAGATGTGTTTCCAGAGGACCTCTCAAATTTACCTCCCCCAAGGGACATAGACCATGAGATAGAAACGTTCCCAGGTAGTGAACCTATTTCCAAAAGACCTTACAAAATGTCTCTACTTGAACCCATAGAACCCAAGGAACAACTTTGACAACTAATCGAGCAAGTTTCATCAGACCAAGTATTTCTCCATGGGGAGCACCTATTTTATTTCAAAAAAAGAAGGATGGATCCTTACGCCTCTCCATAGATTACCGAGGCCTTAATAAGGTATCCATAAAGAACAAGTATCCTATCCCAGACATAGACGAACTTCTAGAAAGATTGTACGAGGACGAAATGTTCACAAAATTTGATCTCAGATCAAGGTATCATCAAATCCGGATCAAAGAAGCAGACATATACAAGACTGCATTCAACACTCGAAACGGGACTATGAGTTCATAGTCATGCCCTTTGGCCTTACAAATGCACCAGAAACTTTTAATCGGCTCATGCATGATATATTTTGAGAATACTTGGATGATTTTGTTCTGGTATTCTTCGACGATATATTGGTATATTCTAAATATGCTAATAATGAGCATGAGGAACATGTATGCAAGGTCTTGAGTATTCTTCAACAGCATCAGTTGTATGCCAAGATGAACATACGTGTCTTTTTTGCACTCCTGAAGTCAGTTATCTTGGATTTATCATATCTTCTAAAGGGATCTTAGTGGACCTCACAAAGGTTAAGGACATTATAGAATGGCCATAACCTAAAACTACTAGTGAAATTAGAGGGTTTCTAGGTATTGCAGGGTGGTATAGAATATTCGTCAAAGATTATGCACTCATTGCTACACCCTTGATTCAGCTACTCAAGAAATCCTCTAAGCTCACATGGGAGAGAGAACAAGAAGATTTTTTTCGACAACTGAAACAATACCTCACCTCCACTCCCGTACTCAGGCTACCCGACTTTACTCAATATTTTGAGGTGGTAACAGATGCAAGTGGACTCACTGTAGGAGGAGTCTCAATGCAGGAAGGCCGACCAGTTGCCTACACTTCCAAAAAATTAAGGCTTCATGAATTGAACTGTCTAGCTCATGACCTGGAATTATTAGATGTTATACATGCCCTCAAGTTATGGAGACATTATCTATTGGAGACTCACTGATCACCAGAGTCTAAAATGGATTTTTTCCCAACCAACCCTTAACATGAGACAAAGACACTATATAGAACTTCTTCAGGAATACAATTTCCAAATAAAATACATACCGGGAGAGGAAAATGTGGTTGCTAATGCCCTTAGCAAAAAAGCCTTCCTTGGAGCCATCTCCATGGCCAACAATCCAATATTGGATAAGGTGAGGGAATGCTCACAGAAAGATGAATCCTATCTCCAACTCATTCAAATTCTCATCCAGGAAGATGCAACAGAAAAGAAGCCCTAGTAAAGGACCATTCTATGGAGGATGGCCTTCTTTACTACAGACATCGACTTTACATTCCTAAGGATACCTCCCTAAAGCAATTAATTCTTCATTAAGGTCATGATATCCAATATCAGGGCACCTGGGGTATGTAAAAAGTCTTAACACCTTGAGAAAAAGCTACTTCTAGATATGAATGAAGAGGGATGTACTTTGATACATCAGACAATGCCTCTCTTGTCAGAGAATCAAGGCTAAACGAGTAATGATGCCAGGAAAGTTGAAACCCTTAGACATACCTCAAATGAAGTGGGAATTCATTAGCATGGATTTTGTCACAGGCCTCCCCACAATTCAAGGAGAGTATGATTCCCTAATGGTAGTTGTGGATATGCTTACTAAAGCCTCCATCTAGTACCAATAAAAACCACTTATACAGCCTTAGATATAAGCAAGATCTTTGTTAAGGAAATCTTTAGACTACATGGGATTCCATAGAGAATTATCAGTGATAAACCAAGTAATTGAAGATATCCTTTGAGCTTATTGCAATAAAGAACCCCGTAAGTGGATTCAATTCCTTCCCTTGGTAGAATTTGCCTATAACTCCTCTTTCCATAAAAGCATTGGGATGTCACCTTTCAATGCTCTATATGGGCATGAATACATATCACCATTGAATTTTTCTGACCCTACTATAAGGGTGGAAGCCTCAAAGAAAATGCTTGAGGAAATGGAAGCCCAGACCAAAGCCATATGACAAGATATTCAAGTGGCTAAGGATCGTCAAAAGCATTATGTAGAACCAAAGCGATCCGATCGGATCTTCAAACAAGGAGACAAGGTTTTTCTTTGAGTGTGTAAAAAAAACACAACCTATCTCTAGGAAAATTCAAAAAGCTTAGTCCCAGATATTGTGGTCCTTATGAAATAATCAAGGTCCTTAGTGATCAAGCCTACAAATTTAAGCTGCCAAAACACAATGAAACCTGGCCCTCTATCAGATACTATCTCCAGAGGTGTGTCAAAGTGGCAATAGATGTGCTCAAATATAAACTTTTCCACTTCTTGGGCTGTAATGTGTGTGGTGGGTGCTGCTTCCACCCATGGGTCATGTAGTCTACACCAACTAGAATCTATAGTTTATCTGATTGGGCCCTTGGTAAAGGACCAAGTGTATCTATTCCCAATCTGTGGCTCATAGGCTAGCGTTCGATCACTAGATACTTGACAAGCTCTGCATGTTTTACACCAATGATGCACATCCTTGTTCAGTCTAGGACAAGAGAATGTTTCTTGTAGAATCTTCTTACTAATAGTATCTAGAGCAAAGTGGCCACCACAAACACCATCGCGTAAGCTTGAGAGCACCTCTATAATTTCACTAGAGATTGGCACTTGTGTGAGAATTTGTTCTTTGCCCTTGTAGTACAAGGTGTTGTTTATAAGGTTGTATCTTGTTGCCTTTCGGACAAGCCATTGTTTCTGGCCCTTGATGTACGGTTCAAGACATTCTCATGTATCTAAGAAGCTGATGATTTCAGGCATAGCATCGCTATCCTGAAAGAGGGGCAGCTTCAATTTGATTGCTCCTATGGGGACATCTTGTATTCTTTCCTTGGCTAGAGCATCTGCTTCTTGATTTCATGTCCTAGGGACATGAAATATGTGCACCTCTTAAGCTTTCTTTAAATATCCTTAACATTGGCATAATTGGCCAACAAAATTTTGATTTTTACAAACCCAAGTGCCATTTACCTGCTTTATCAAGAGCATGGCATCGCCAAACACATTCAGGCATTGAATCCCTTTTAAAACACATTGTTCTTATCCAATAATTAGGGCCACGTAATCCACTTTGTTGTTGGAGTGGGAGTGTAGGAGCTTCCCAATAGAGAATACCTTCTCTTTTTGCTCATTGAAATCGACGATGCCGCTGTAGCCTGGTTCACTATACTTTTGTAAGCTCCATCAAAGAAAAGAGAGTGAGATCCTTCTAGCTTAGGAACTTCCACCATAGGTGACACCAACCTAGGGGATCAAGGACCTAGGCCAAAGGCCTGGACTGGACCAGTGCGGACTAGGCATCTGCTTAGGGAAAGTGCTAGGAGCTAGCCTATATAAGGGGCAGTAGGGAGCAAGATCCTATGTTCAGTTACCCTAGGTCTTACATTAGTATCATCAGGAGCACCTCGGGATTTTGAGCAGGGTTCGACACAGCGGCATCTATTGTTGCTCCTCACAGCGCTCCCCCTCACCCCCGTGAGCCCTCGCGCTGCCTGCTGTCAGGCCGCCATCGCCTGAGTAAGGTTTTTTTTTTTTTTTTTTCCACACACCATGGGCGCCCAACCCGTTTGGGGTTGAGTCCAAGGGTTTGTTTTCACCATCCAAGGAACAATACCCACAGCGGGGTACCCCCCTCTCCCTCTTGTGAAGCCAGGCATGGCTCGGCATACCGACAAGGGTCCTGTTGTTGGAACGGCCTCTATTTTTTGCAGATTTTTTGAACTTGCAGAATTTACAATTATCTCCAGTGCATTTGAATGCATGTTCACTCGCTATTTTTTGACACTCCACGGGCCCTGAATACCGGAACTTGTGGTCCAAATATTGGTGACCAACATTTGCAAGCTCCTTCATCAACTCCGCATACGGTGACTTGCAACTTGCGAGACTGCATCCAATGCCAGGGAGTTTATTGGTAAGCTCAACTTTTGAGACACCTTCATGGTCATCGGCAATTTGCAATTCCTCGATGATTGAGCCGTCGAGTGAAGGTTAGTACGGCTCACCACCAGCCTCTTTGTTCAATACGGCTACAAACGTTTTTACACTCCAAGGTACTCTTTTCTCTTTTGTTCGCACAACACGGATTCGCCATGAGTGCGGAACTTGATGATCATCACATGTTTGACTTCAAATACTTGGCATCTGCTTCACCAGTGGATGCCGTGTGGCCGGATACTCTCATGGAGGGTACCCAGCTGTCAATAGGGATGGACAATGCATACCCAGGTAGTCTATCTTTCTCTCCGCGAGTATCTACACCTCCTCCTCAAAGCGTGTTTGATATTCTAGAGGATGATAGCAACGTGCCGGATGCCAGGGAGTTTGTCACTCGACAGAATTGGCAAACTTTTGATGCCCGATTTTGCAAGCTAGCTGTAAGGGTCCAAATATTGGTGACGCAAGTAGAAAATCTCACACAACTAATTTATAGAACCCAAGGGGTTGTCGGCCCAACAGTTATGACCAAAGAGGTCCAGCATGTACAAGAGAACTCGGTGGTCGATACAGATTTGGACGTGACCAACGTGGTCAGGAAACGACTCTCACAATCAGACTTCCAACGGGCAAAGCGTCCAAAGTTATGCTTTTATTGCTTAGGAACGCATAAAAAAAAGCAGTGTCCACATGTCTGACAAGCTTCAGCATGATGCATGAGCTTGTGATTTGCCATAAACTCCAGTTTTGGTGCACGGCACAGTAGTTATATGGATTTTAAACATGTTATTCTTAGCCATTTTCTCATACTTGAATATGGATTTTGAGCGTATTGTAAGTTTTTTTTGAATTGGGTACTGTTATGCCCCAATTGCTTTTCTGCTATAGTCATTTTTAGTACGACCACTCACATCATCTTGGCTTATACGATTCATTGAAAACATTATGAGATGCATGCAAGATCACTGAATTAAGTTGTATATGATACACGTGACCTACAATTTTACGTTTCGCATTTACTTTGGACAGTATTGTTTGTTGTGAAAAGCCAAATGCTTGGCTCGTTTCACATGAAACAAGGCTTCTAATTTGTACTCCAATTAACTCGGTGTTAAGAGAAGTTGGCAACCAAGTTTGGGGCACCTACATTAATCAGGATATCATCTCATCGAATCCCTACCAGTCTAGCTAGGGAAAGGCACTTATGGTGTTGACTTTTACGGTTGTGCAAGGCATGCTCCCCAGGTTGTATAGAGTACGCTCTCACACGGTCATTCTGTCAAGGACAATATTAGTCATGCATTGTTTACCATAATTTTATTTATGCTTGCTACCAAGGCACACACCACTAAAAATAACCTACAATTTCTAATGGATTCACTAGCTATTCAAGTCATCTCCATATAGTCACAACCCATACACGGTAGACGGTCAAGATATGACTTGTGTTCCCTCTTGCGATGCGAGCATCATACAGTCGGATTGTTGCATGCTTATAGGATAAGCTACCAGTCAGGCATAAGATGTCTAAGAGAACACATTCTAGGCACACACACACTAGAAATGTCAGGAAAGTTCCTCATCCCAGCATGCTCTTCTGTTCGTTCTTCATCTCTTTCTCTAAGGAATAAAATGAACATTTTCTATGAACTTTTGTTTCATGTTTCACTATTGAGTTCTCCTGAGCCAAGATGTTCTAAAACTCTCAGTTGGTATTCCTTGCACGATTGTTCTCAACATCGAACAGCTCTAACCAGTGGAATACACACTGTCGTTAATTGACAAGCAAGCGTCTTTTCATTACGGATGTCATTACGGATGTCATTACGGATGTTTAGGGTATCATTTTTACACTACATGTTTTCAATGCAATGCTCAAGTGCGTTTTTGATCATCTTAAAATCACATCGGCTGATCTCTATCACAGAGTATAGACGCAGCAATCGGTTGTGACAACATGGTTGTAAGGGATGGATAGCTCACTTGTGTGGGTCTCTTGCTCTCTCTATAGCACTAAGGAGTGTCTATGGACATACTGTTTTGGGGTAAGACCCAACAGGTGTTTGCTACGTCACCCCATAGGCATTAATGATCACAAGTTGATCTGCATTAAGGACCACAGTTGATAATTTCAAGGAAATAATTGATCCGCAATCTACCATGCGTTAACAGACGAACACACTTTTCAAGTTGATTCCACTCAATTTGTACATGGTTAACTATGTTGGTTACTGTTATTTGCTAGTTGAGCAGTTTCTACACAGAGTCTTATCAAGGGGTTTGACTACGTAGATTCTAATCCAAGGGAATGGTTTGGAAGGGCAACACCCCGGGTTCCCAGTGCAATGCCGTTTGGGTTTTCGGGTAGGGGACGTGCTCCTCTCCATTTGAATACGGGTAGGTGAACATTACGTTCAAATCTCCAGGTACGCATCTATTTAGTGTTATTCCAATTTTAGTATGCTTTGCTCGGTTTTTCAAGACAGATAAGTACGCCTTAATGTTACAGAGCCATGCCAATGGCATGTCGGCACTAAGTATTTTGGGCTAAGTGTCCAATCTCTCTTTCTGCCTTATGCTATTACGAACCTACTTGTAGGGTTCAATTTGGCACATGTTGTCACATGGGATACAACATCATCTAGGAACTCAAGGAGTTGGGTTTAGCCAGTGTGGAGCAAGGCTAATGAGGAACCCTCTCACTCCCGTCATAGAGTGTTTGCAGTTACCTCCACACACAAGTACATCTTGTACTTGCAGGATGTTCTTTTTTACACATCCTTACATGAGACATATTCCACATGTGGAGAATATGAGTCTCTGGGCTGACACTGGTGCCATTATTTCAATTACGTGTTGCGACAAAGTCCCTAGGTGCTGGTCACATCTGTTTTCTAGACCATTTTTAGCACGACGTATCAGGAGCAAGTTCGTGGCCAAAAATTGTCAGACACTTAGAATGACTTGTTAAGGTACAAGTACTGCTAAACAACATTACAGATGGTTGTTTATATATATAGCAAGGCTATAAGTTGTCAATGAAAAAGTTTCATTTTCTGTACCTAGAAGTGATCAATGTTTCACCTTCTATTGTGATGCGGACGTTTCAGCAAGGCTTGTAAACGATTGCAACTAAAAGTATTTAGTTTCTTTTCAGAACTATTTACATTCCTTTTCATGCGTGCTAGGCGCATCACATTTGCCATAAGTATTGGCAAGTAACCTTAATTAAGGATGAATATGTAGTTGTTTGTGTTCCAAACTATTCAGAATTCTAACAAGAGGACACTCCCTATCTATGAACTTTTCAAGAAACTCAGGCGAGTAGGAAATCTGGCTCACAATTGCATGGAAAGTTACGCCAAGGTTTCCTTGCATTATTCCAGTACCTTCAGAAGATCTGAAAACTGGTTATGCCGTTGGAAAACTCTTAGTTGTGGTTACTCCTTTACAGTACTCAAGTGAGTTATAAATAGAGTTACCATTTAGACCTAAGTGACTCTTAGTTGTGGTTACTCCTTTACAGTACTCAAGTGAGTTATAAATGGAGTTACCATTTAGACCCAAGTGGTTGCAAAAGGAAAAAAATGTTGAAAACCAAGATGTTGCTCTTGGTTTCATTGACCCTCCTCACTGCACCAATTATCGGTCATACAGACAACTGGCTCACATATGGGACGTCAATAAAGAAAACATCAGTATTCTCATGAAGATATTACTACTTGTGTTTTCGAGGATGAAAAATCTTCCTTAAGGGGGGAGTAATGTCAAACCAAGGGTCCTACGGGGCAAGGCCCAACCTAGGGGGTCAGGGACCTAGGCCAAGGGCCTGGACTGGACCAGTGCGGACTGGGGATCTTCCTAGGGCAAGTGCTAGGAGCTAGCCTATATAAGGGGCTGTAGGGAGGAGGATCCTATGTTCAGTTACCCTAGGTCTTACAGGACAAATGTCAGGTAACTCTCCCACGAAAAACACTCTAACTTGTCCATGTTTCGGCTCTTTTTCTGGATTCACTAATGACTTCAACTACCTTTTGAGTTTATGCACCATATTCACTAACTGTCCAAAAGTACAATCTACTTTCCTCCCAATCAAGTCTTCCTTTAAACTGTAAGCTGTTTGGCCTTCTCCCAAAGGAAAATCTACCACTTGAAATGTCTACGAGGCTTTCTCTTTCTCTTGACTTTTGCATCTTCACCCTCCTTCTCCTTCCCTTTCTTTCGACTAGGCCCTGGTGCTGCATGGCCTTCCCTCTCTCTTTTTCCTACTGGCAACACATCTACGTCTTTCTTTTCTACTCGCACAATACCCACATAACCACCAGAGGTTGAGGCTTGATTTTCCTGTCCATTGCCTTGATCTCCCCATATAACCAATGCATAATCATTAGCTCTGGTAGAAATCTACTGAGGATGTGGAAACATATCACCTCCCATCCTTGTTGGATTTAGACAAAAAGTGCTGATGTGACCAAGCTCACCACAATTATAACAAGTAGGAATGAACCTCCTTTGCGGCTCAAAACCACCTTGCCCATGACCCTATTTATAATTAGGATGAGCTTCACATGCCTGAGCCATCCCTCTACTGTAAAGAATGAGGATGCAAGAGAGCTACACAAGACAAGCAAAAAGCACAAAGCACACAGAGATGGAAAGCTTCTTCTTCTTCGCACAAAAAAGAGAGTACAAAATGACTAAGTGCTAAAACTGAAAAGTAGCACATATGTACATGCGGTCACTAAGTGTGAACTCGCTAGAAGCGTACTAGGCTGACACTATAAGTGTAGTCCAGTTGTAGAATCACTGGCAGAGATCCTCCGTGTCGATCACCTAACACGCCAATGAGTAAATGACGTAAGCGGCCAAGACCCGTAGTGGATGCTAGCTCAAGATTTAGAGCTCGACATCTCAACATCTATCACGTCCACGACCACGACCACCTCCACCACCAAGAACGCTAAGTCGTAATTCTTGCATCATGGTCATCATGTCTCGCATATTTTGTTGTAACTGTTCAGTACTAGCAGCCCTTTGGACAGGTTGGCCTCTAGCTTCTACTAATTCTCCTCCTTTTGTCTACCATTATTTTTCTCAGGGACCGCTTTCCCTTATTCATTAAGCCTTTGAGCTTTCCATTCTTTTTCTCTGGCAATGGCGACTGCCTCCTCGAAGGTGGAAGGCCTTTTCAACTCAACTTTGAACTTCAAACTTTCTTTTAATTAAGTTTGCGACAAAACGGTCCTTCTTTAACATGGATGGAGGGATCTCGTTTTCCAAAGCTCGAACCCATTTATACCATAAAGAAGTGAACTGCATGACAAAATCATCAACACTTTGACTAGCCCTTTGAGTGTATCCCAGAATTCATGCCAAATTCATATGGTACTTCAATGGATTGGTATTGTGCCAGGAGAGCTTGCTTCACACAATTGTAGTCCAAAACCACCCCTGGGTTTTGTACCTGCATCAACTCCTCAAAATTGTGTAACCAAATTTTTGCCTCATCGTGTAAACTATATTGCAGTAGCCGCAACAATATAGCTTGTTCTAGTATATTGCGCAATAAGCAGTTGACTTCCAACTTTTCAATAAACGTCTACGCATTTTCATTAGGCAATCCATGAAATTGTGGGAACTCGTCTACCGTGTTTGGTTGCCACAAAAACACTTACATGTGACATCGAAAACTCAAGGCATGTCGATGGATCGCTCCAGTACCTAATCCACTTCACACTGGGTAACCCGGCCCCCAGTGCTTGGCTTCACAAAACCTCATGACCCTCAAAAGGGATGCAATCCAAATTAAACAACCGCCTCAAATACTATCCACAAATATCACATACATAAGCGGTTGTCCATAAGGACCCACATCCGCTTTACATTCTAGTGAACGAATTTTGCAAAAATTGGAGCACATGAGGATTTATCCTTAGTGGTAGGCACCAACAATGTGGAGTGTAAATGATAATGAAAACTAATGCCCCTATAGACTTGAACCGATCACACCGTCGGAAAGAACAACAGTTGCACCGTCAAATTCACCTATGTTAAACACCTCTAAAGCTTGGAGAAGAACACCTCTAGCAGAAACCACACTTGGAATTAGGAGAATTAGATAGCATAAGTGTGTATATTGTCTCGTGTAGATGTCCTTAGAGCATCCATATGCTGGATTCCGATAAGGAATGAGAAAATTACAAGCATTTGAAGTTGAGGGGTTTTGAAAAAGCTCCAAAAAGGAGGTCTCTGGAAAGTGTCTGCAGGTGTGCAGAGAAATTCAGCTATTAAAGGGGGATTTTTTTGGCTCTTATCCCAAGTTATTTTATCTCCCCTCTTAGCCGACTTCATTTCCCCCTTTAGGCACCTTTTTATTGGTCCATTTTGAGCCTTTTTTGGGTTTAAAATGGGCTGTCGGGCACTTTTTGACCAAGGCAAGTGGGGGGGAACACTGTCCGGGGACCAAAACATGGGTAGGGTGCTTGTCCAAGCAGTGGGAACACAAATTGGTCACCCCCTCCTCTCCCCAAAGTCCACGAGCCCTCACAAGCAAGGCCAAGAAGCTCCATTAACTCCTTTGATACACTCTTAGGGGGTACCCACTCGCCCCCTTATACCCTCCAATTGTCATTTGCTCCCCCCCATGTGGGGTTATTCCATTGCCACTTGGCATCATCCTCCCACATCCCCCATTGAGCCAGTAAATTTCCTGTTTTGCTCCCCACACCGAGCAATCTTGGCGGAGGCATGGTGGGTAACTCCGAGCACCGAATGCAACGCTGTAAAGCCCGGCTCGGAGCTTATCACTTCGGCTATTTCAAAAAATCCTTGGCCACACTTTTTCTAATTAAATCCATCAAATCAGCCCACCTGTCGTTCCTCGCATGCATTCGCATCCACTTCCTAAGTAGGGTACCACCCACCTCCAATGCATGTAACTCATGATATATGAGTCCGATTCACCGTCTATCAAGCACGACTGAAAGCACTTATTAAAAACCACCTTTTAGAAGTTTGAATAACCCAAAACTCTTGCAAATGACAAGGCAGAACCAAGCCTTTATACATAAATTTTACAAGAGCACTCCGGAAACTCAAAGCCTTATGTACATCTATGTACTAGGGACTAGTGAGCAAGCTTTTTAGCATGGATTAACAACTTCATTTCCACCCAAAAAATGCCTGACAACACGAAACATCGTCATCTCTTCTAGAGATGACACATGCTATTTCAAGATTGTCTAGAAAATCCGAAGCATCTTCCCCCACCTTACCTGTGAATGTCGGGAAGAAATTGTTTGCTATTGCAAAATATGACTTTCAAACTCTTTTTACTTTTTTTTTTTCTTAAACACAAATGACTTAGCGGATTATAGCGGCTTTCTTACAAGGTTGGGTGGATAGATCAAAACATAATGAAAATTGGAACATTAAAAAAGTGATGGTAATCGAACACGCGGAGGATAACAGGGTTTGGGGAGCTAAGGATCTCTTCTAGTACCTGAGCACCAAATCAGAACACAATCTTCTATTGATAAAAGATCTTCCTATCTACATATATATGTATGTGCATGTGTTGTAGAAACCTTAAAAAAAAAGCTGTTAGTCTGTTATCCATGATTCACAGAGTGTAGAGTACGCAATTATACCCTTACCATGCCGGTGTTGACAAGTCAGCACATCCACTGGAGGTCATCGCCTTTCATAGGCTCCACCTTCCCTTCATTGCTCAGCACGTATCGAGTGATTGAAACGTGTTTGACCACTATTGGCCTTTTAGCTAGCAACAATTTCAAGTAATTACCATAATCAACTCATTGCATGAAATCCACACCATTTAGTTGTAGCTCATCTTCGGCCCACTGGGTTTCACTCGTGATAAACAATTTCTTCAGGATGAGTTGTACGGGAAGAGGAGGAAGCACCTCTATCCGTCCTCCAAAATAGAGAGAACAGTAGCCAAACCACTCCTCTCTAGGGCATGGGAACCTCCTTATCACCTCTTCGGGTTGTCGAAGTGAACTCGCAGCACTCGCATGCGTGCCGCAAATCGAAAGGCGATCTTCTTCCACTTTGCTTCGGATGACCTTCTTTTTGGCATCCTAGGCACGATTCTGCTTTCCAAACTCAAAGCACTCGCATGGCTAGGGGTTTCTCCTTCCTTGAGGGTCATGTGATTTAGGATTGTCCTAGCCCTCATTTTCCCTTGACACGAGCAGCCCCTTTTGGTCACTTAGGCACTGAGGCTACAATTTTATTTTCAAACTCCCTGGGAAAGAGAGGCTTCACTAACCTCTTTTATTTCTTAATATAGATGATTTAGTTGTAGTGGACATCAATGTAGAGGATTTCTGCTTCTCCTTTACTTCCGTTGATGGCACTCATTGATAGAGTGTGGTGGGTGACTGCAATGAGAGAAACCTGCTACCCTCCCTCTTGTGGCTCTTGATTTACAGTTTGAATGAAAGGTGCAAGATGGAGAATTTAATTCTTGGATGTTGACGATGGTGTATTTTGGCAGCAACACTTCAATAATGAAGGCTATAAATGCTTCTTCAATTTGTTCCTCCTCCGTTCTCCAATTGGAAAATTCCTGCAGCCACTCATCCATGGTCAATGATGTGCATCATTTTCAACGTTGTAAACTAAAGGATTCCGAGAATCCCTCCTCAGTAGGGGCACCAAATGACAAGCAGAAACGCAAGGCAAACCCCAGCGGACCCTATGCCAGGACCATGCATGTAGAACTCGTCACACGGAATGAACATGGGGCACCACCTAGGTTTGAGTGGCTATGATGCGGACAACAACGATTCAAATAATATTAACACAACACACCATAGAGAGAGAGAGATACGTAGACGTATATGATGAAAATCCCTCAATATGTGAGGGCAAACTTGATTCAAGGTGGCATTTGTAGAAACCTTTGTTTCGGCAAGATGGAGACCGTTGTGATAGACTCGGAGGGAGAGAGAGAGAGAGAGAGAGAGAGAGAGAGAGAGAGAGAGAGAGAGAGAGAGAGAGAGAGAGAGAGAGAGAGAGAGAGAGAGAGAGAGAGAGCCTATAGTGTGTTCTCTAGGGAAAATTTCATGTGTGCGAAATTCCTACTCCTGTGCGTCGCGACCCTTGGCGTTAGGGTGTGTGCATGTCTTTCATCTCAAGTGTTGACTCCCCAATTGTGACCTCTCAGTGCTCTTTTATAGGTGCAAGCTTGCTTAGTTTAGGGTAATATGATTAGGCTCGGGCCCTAATGAGGAGAGAATAAGCAAGGAGCCCAGTCCTAGATGGTTGACCCCTACTTTGTTTTAGGAGAATTTTAAAATGATATCTCCTAGGTAGGCCTTTGTGACCATCACCTGGAGAGAGGTGGAATTGGAAAAATGAAATTACCCTTCCGATGTTTACTGAGGAGATGCCTTGTGGACGAGATTCTAGTAAATCGCAGGTTTTCACTGGTGCGTCGTTGTAGTCCACTTGTCCACTTCGGTGCTGACTAGGGCATGCGTGCGGCATATTTCTTTGAATTGTGGTAGCCCTCACGTGTTTTTGTTTGTCGATGCGTCGTCCTCCGTTCTCTTATTTTTCTGCTTTCGTGTGTGCCATGTGTGTGCGTTGTTGGTGTGTATGGTGTATGTGCTCATGCATAAATTGTATGTTTGTGGGTGTATATGTATGTGCTCGTGTGTGTGTGTGTGCATGTTTATGGGGAGAGAGAGAGAGAGAGAGAGAGAGAGAGAGAGAGAGAGAGAGAGAGAGAGAGAGAGAGAGAGAGAGAGAGAGAGAGAGAGAGAGAGAGAGAGAGAGAGAGATATTTTCTTACATATAACGAGAGATGGAGGGAGAGCTAAGGTCAAGAGTGTGTGTGTACGTGTATGTAAGTGTGTTGTGTGTGTATGGAAAGTGAGAAAGAAAGAGATATTGTGCAGAACTGGAGAGAGAGAGAGAGAGAGAGAAAGAGAGAGAGAGTAGGTTACTAGGAATTTACAAAATGAAGGCCCCACTTTTACCATTAAAACATAGTGGTTAGGAATGCTAAAAAATACTCTTATTGGAAGCCATTATAATGAAAAAGTGCTTGTTTACAAACAATGGAGAGAGAGAAAAGCTTAAACTTTGGTAGCATGAGCTAGATTGCAATGTTTTAGCCAAAGGAAGACCCTGTTACTTGTCACCATCACCATCAAAACAAACATAAAAATGTTAGTAAAAAATGGTGGAAGGCAGGTGTCATAGGATAATCCTACATGTCATAGATGTCAAGGTAAAAAGGAACAATCAAAAGCAAGGGTAAGCTACAAACATGAGAGGAAGATTACATTTGAGCAGAGTGGTGAGAGGATGTGGTGATATTCTATTTTTTGACAGCTTGTTTGTGAAAAAAATGTCACCTTAAAATGGACAACCAAGCCTCTTTATATATAGGGTAGAGAGAAAGAAGGGTGCAACCTCAAAAACAAAGAGAGGGAAGCCCAAAGGGTGCACGGTTAGGGAGGGATGGAGTGGGGGTAGTGGAGTCTTTTTTTATTAAAAAATTGGGGGGGTGAGGTTGAAGTAAGAGATACTTCCATCCAAGATCTTGTAACCTTATAAGCCTCTTGGTCTAGGCTCTAAGGTGTGCACTATATTAGCCTTTAGAGGTGGTTTTTGTGCTAGTGAGAGAGACCCTCCTCCGCCTGCACTAGGAAGGATGAGGATTTGTCCCAGAGGGGGTACTAGGCCTCGCAAGGGGTCTTAGTGCCCTCCAAAATCTAGCAAGTCCAATAGTATAGTTGGGTGGCATGAGAATTTTGAAGCTGAAAACTCTGAAAGGAATCTTCTCACAAGTCTCCAATGTTTAGCTCTCTCGAAACCATTTTTACAAAAAATAGTCCACAAGCATTTTAATGTCTTTAGAGGCTTCCATAGCATTGGAGTTACAATAGAGTATTGGGTTGAGCTGTGAGATAATGACCTTATGTGCCCATTCAGATGGCCGGTTGCTGGATCGTTTGAGGTATCTTATGGGTGTGCACGGGAGTTTATCTTCTTTTGGCGTAAGGCTTTTTGTGAGATAGCCAAATTGGGTAGAAAGATGGAGGTTTAGAAATTTGGTAGAGTTACCAGAGATGGTTTCAATGGGTAATCAACTGGGGTAGATTTTGTGTTGTTGTTTGAAGAATGATGGGTTTGTAACATATCGTCGTAATATCTAAAGGGATGACCTAAAGTTGAGAGAATATCTTTAGCATTGTGTGTGTTGAGAGTGTTAGAGATAAACTCAAACTCTAGGGAGTGGAGGTAGAGATTGCACCATAGGGGGGAGCATGCTAGTCCCATTGGGATTCCGTTGGTTTTCCTGTAAACTTTCCCTTGACATTGTAAAAACATGTTATTAAAATGAGACAATTGTTTCGTTGGAGTACTTCCTTGAAGGCTTGATTTGTATCTATAGGAAGACCAAGTGCCCTTTATGCAATTGGATGGGAATCTTTTGAAAGAGATGAACGTTTCTAGAGATGCGGAGAAGGCATGGGTAATTAACAAGGTAAGATGATGGATTAGGCCTTGTACCCCTGCGTGTGGGATTTTCTCGAAGCATCTTTTTACATCCCCTGAGTAGAATTGTGTTGCATGAGAGGGGAGGTTGAGGATGCAATTGTAAACCGAATCTACAATCCACCAAGATTGTAGATGAAGATGGTGACATAAAAGTGCTTTGTTGTTAAGTTTCTTGGCTCGTTCCTTGAGTAGTGGTATACAAGTTTTTAGCAAGCAAGGCATAAGCGTAGAGATTTCTGAGTAGCAACAGGTAGCCCCACATGTAATCCATCTAAAAGAGGCCTTATGTAGTTTGTATATGCCGTTGAGATAGGGGAGGGAGTCGTGTTCTGGAAAGGTGTATTGAGAGAGAAAAGTTAGCAGAAGGGAGGTAGCTCCCTCAATTCCTAGAGGAGATGGTGTAGAATCGTTGCCTTGTAGGTATTTTTGGGCTTCAAAAAGAACAAAGGCTTTACAAATGATAATCATATTGTTCGGAGCCTTGTCGATGCAAGTAAGAGAGAGAGAGAGAGAGAGGATCTATTTGAGGGTGACTGTGTGTGTGTGTGTGTGTGTGTGAGGGTTTGTGTGTGTGTGTGTGTGTGTGTGTGTGTGAGAGAGAGAGAGAGAGAGAGAGAGAGAGAGAGAGAGAGAGAGAGAGAGAGAGAGAGAGAAATATTGTGCATTCTTGGGCTGCCGACACAGAAAGAGAGAGAGGGAGAGAGTGCGAGATGGTGAGAGAGAGGTAAGAGCTAGAGAGGGAGTGTGTGGTGTGTAAGAGAGATAGAGATCTTGCCTTGATAATGGATAAGGGAGATATATGACGGCCCCTCTGGCTAGTGACGAACGAGAGAGAGAGAGAGAGAGAGAGAGAGAGAGAGAGAGAGAGAGAGAGAGAGAGAGAGAGAGAGAGAGAGAGAGAGAGAGGGTGGTGCCTGGCTAGGGGAAGAGAGAGAGAGGATGAAAGTGTGATAATGGAGGAGAGAGAGAGGGTGGTGCCAAGGGGGAGCGGCCCCTTCTGTGAGTCCAACGTCAAGCAGGGGGAGGGGGTGGCGGAAGCTGCAAAAAAAAATCGTTTTTATTTATTCATTTCATTAAGCTCCCCCAAGTGAGGTTAGTTTCCGAAGCCACGGCTTCGAAAGCCGGCCATCAATAGCACATTGAAGCAGTTTAGTGTACTTTGAACTACATTGGTGCACTTTAGAAGCACTCTAAACTACTTGGTGGCCCTTCAAAGCACTGTAAGGCACTTTGCGGCACTTTCAAGCACTATGAAGCACTTTATGTCAGTTTCAAGCAGTATGAAGCACTTTGAAAGCACTTTGAGTCACTTTAGTGACTAAATAGAATTGTGTGGCACTTTGAAGTACGTTGAAACACTCTAAAGCACTTTTTGACACTTTCAAGCACTATGAAGCACTCTAAATTACTTTGAAGCGCTTTGAAACAGTTTGAAGCACTATACAACACTTTAACACTAGAATGGTAACAGGACACTTTTATGTCCTTGGACACTTTTGTGTCCTGTTAAGTGACCATTTTTCTTGAATTATTTAAAGAGTATGAGAATGGATTTCTAGGTGCTATATATTCACAAATTTTCCTTATGAGCTGATAAAAACTTAGCATTTTTTTGGAGTATCGATCTCACCATTAACCTTACTCTTGCACAACATTTTTGAACCTAAACTGTGTGAAAAAACGGGTCCTGTTTTTGGCTTTTTTTCAATTTTTGGCAACTATACCACTCTAAAATTCATGTTTGTGAGGTTTAGATGGCTAGAGGTTAGGCCTTCATAGTTCTCAGCATGTTTTGATGCTTGTAGGGAGAGCTAAGTGTTAAAATTGAAAGTTATGACCAATTTACAAGAATTGCATAATCCTGTTTTTTGGCCAAAATTAGCACTTTTATGATTTTTTGGGGGCTTTCTTGATATCCAAATTCAATTTTGATTGTGTAAGTGTAATATATAACATAAAGCTAATCTTACTTGAGTTTTGGGGGACCTAATATGCTATATAGCATAGTATATGATAATGGTTGAGTTTTTTGATTGCTGAAGAATACGATACATTTTAGAGTAGCAAGTATAAATTTCTCAATATTGCTAGTTTCTTAGGCCAATTGTGTGTATTTTGTAGGTAGTAACCATATCTAATCATAGACTACAAACTTGGCTAGATTGAGTAGTTTCTATGGGTTTCTAGAGGTCATAATGCTAAACCCAGTTTTTTCATGTTTGCTGTATTTAGCACTTTATCATTGCCCCCAAGGTTCCAATTGTAAGAGATCCATTATCCTTTTGACATACTCCATGGCTCCTTTTGAATCCAAAGGCCCAAAGGGAACTAAGAAAACATGTATATACTATCTGTATTGAGCGTGACTGTAGAAACTTTGATGATAGGTCCGCAGAATGGCAAAAATGCAACTTTTTTGTACCTATTTTTTTTGCCCAAAAAAAAATTAGTGAGGTAAAAGCAACCATATGTTTTGGTCACCAACCCATTGAGTTAACGAAGCATTTTATCTCATGTCCTACAAAAATCCCCACTCCTATTTATATGCAATCAACCGTAAGAAATTGCTGTTTTGGGCAAAATGCATTGGTCCATCAACTTTGGAGGCTTGTAGTGACCAAGGGATGAGAAAAATTAAAATTTTCTCATTTTTTCCATATGTAGTAGTTATTGAACTATAAGCTCATGAAAGGATTTTTCAAAATGAGTGGATCTAATATGGTTTTGGAATTTTTTCCCAAAACCCTGAAAGGACACTTTTATGTCTTGTTAGGTTACCATTCTAGTGTTAAAGCACTTTTGGGCACTTGAAAGCACTTTAAGGGCTCTTTGAAAGCACTTCAGTGCTATTTAAGAGCATTCTGAGGCACTTTATGGCACACTCCAAAGAACTTTAGAGTTTAGAAAGCACTCTGAAATAATTTGCGACACTTTCAAGAACCATGAAGCACTTTAGTGCACTTTGGCAGTGCTCTCAAATAGTATGAGGCAGTTTTTGGCGCTTTCATGCACACATAGATGCACTTTTCTGGCTCTTTCAAGCTTTTGCAAGCTCTAAGTGATGCAGTTTGAAGCACTTTGAAACACTTATAAAGTATTTCAAATCTCTTGCAAGCACTCAAAATTACTAAGTAAAGCATTGTTCCACATGTGCCCTCCTGCCGATTCTCTTTCAAACGACATCTTTCTATTTGGAAAGATGCGGGTTTCCATTTACCAGAATTGAAACACGATTTCTTTGATTTCGATTGTTAAGGTACTCGTCCTATGATGTTGACATTAACACGTGTCTAAGGGAAGTGACCCCTCCTTCATATTAGTTTGTTGCCAAAAATTGGTTCCCGCGACATTTCTTTGATGAAGTCTTAATGCCTTCGCAACATCATTGTTGCTCATTACATTGTCAGCCCCATTGACTCCATTGAGGAATGCTATGACAGTAGCCCGTTTCAAAAATAGTTCATTGTTTGAACGAGGAGTCTTCACCTAAGACAATATATGAAAAATGTTAGAGAAAATCGGCCTCCCAGCTGTCTCCGATGTATGTTGCAACACTGAGAACATTAGATGAGTGAGAAGTTGTTGTAGAATGCTCCATTGAAGACCCTCGAAAGCCTGTTTGTTTGATTACGCTGACGGCCGGTTTTCAAAACCGCAACCGTGAGAACTAAACCCCAAGAACGGGAGAGCATATTACCAGGGCAAAACAAAAAAAAAAGAAAATTTCTTTAACATTCACTACCCCTAGGCTTAACCACTCGCGGGGCGCCACCAATTTGGCCACATCTCTCCATTATCGCCAGAAGACAGAGCCTTTTCTCTCCTGCTGCTCGGCTCCGCCAACCCACTCTCTCTCACTTACCCTGTCGCTGCATCACCTGGCCCAATGGGAATATTAAAAAAAACATTTCCACTATTCCTTGGCGGGCCGCCAATTTTGTAAATTCTCTCTCTCTCTCTTTCATTATTCACAAGCTCTCTCTCTCTCTCTCTCTCTCTCTCTCTCTCTCTCTTCGCTCGTCCATATCCAAGCACAATGGGGCGCCATACCTCACCCCTCCTTTTTTTCCTTTTCGTCCACACCCCCTCGGCTTCACTCTCCCCCACCCTATCCCTCCCCTCTTGATTTCTTCCCACCGGCGGATCACCACTCTATCCTCCCATATCTTCCCCTCCCTCAATTAGCTCTCTCTCTCTCTCCCTCCTCTGAGTGAGCTGCCCTGCCATGCATGAAGTAGAATATATATATATCTCTCTCTCTCTCTTAATTCACCCACACATACCCTCTCTCTCTTTCTTCCCCTTGGTGTAGGAATCCGCCATGTACAGGGCTCTCTCTCCCTCTCTCCGCCCTAAAACCACACCTACACGCCCCTCCAAACCCTCCCCCACTTCCTTGACAAAGAAAAAATCCCCCCCCTTCCCTCGCTCTCTGTCGGCCGAAGACATCTCACTCTCTCTCTCTCTCTCACTCTTGGTTGAAGCCTGTGCAAGCACCATGTAGAGGGCTCTCTCTCTCTCTCTCTCTCTCTCTCTCTCTCTCTCTCTCTCTCTCTCTCTCTCTCTCTCTCTCTCTCTCTCTCTCTCTCTCTCTCTCGCTTATTCACACCACAGAGGACCCTCACATACTCACCCTGCCCTCTCTCACTCTCTCGGTGTTACCATAGCCCGCAGCCATCCCACTCTCTCTCTCTCTCTAAGTCGTCCCGAGGGTGCAGCATGGCACCGAACCGTTTTCTCTCTCTCTTAAAAACACCACCTACACACACACACACACACCACCTCATATCCTCAGCATCCCGCCGTTCCCCCCCCCCCCCCCCGTACTCACGTTCTCCCACCCTCTCCCTCGCTCTGAGAAGTCGGGGAGCCTGCGAGCCAGATTTTTTTTATTATTATAATATATATATATATATATATATATACAAACTACAGTAGTATATAATTTATTACACCCTCATGCGCACGCACACATTCTCGTTTACGCACACTCACCCACACGACACACAACCCCAATCTATACACACACATACACACAAACGATAACATATGCACTAACATATATAGCACGCACGCCTAAACGCACGAGTATAAGTATACACATACACACGCACACGTATACGCACACACGAAAAGAATATTAAAAAAACCAAAGGACATCAACAACATCGACAAAAAGAAAGGAGGCGACTAAAGCACGCGTCGCCGACACCAAAACAAGCAAAGCCGCTGAAGGCATACCCTGATCGATCCCGAAAGTGACAAATGCGCTACACCGACGCACCAACTAGGCCGCCGGTCCTCTGCATCGCGTCCACGATGCCCTCTTCAGTAAAACCCGTAGGTTGTCGTCATTTTTTCCAGTTTCAAACCAAACCTTGTAAAAAATCCCAAATTTGTAGATTCTCATCTCTCAAGGTGATGGTCACAAAGGCCCACCTAGAGGTTTTCCTTATAATATTTCCCAAGACAAAGCCAGGGTCAACCACCTAGGGCCCACCGCCTTGCCTTGTCTCCCCTGATTAGATTACCCTAATCTAAAGCAGCCAACACCTATAAAAAGGCACTGAGAGGTCACTACTAGGGAGGGCAAGTTCATCAGAGGTTAGCACTTGGTAGTATTTTGGTGGGAGGGATTGGCAAACATTTGCATCATGAGAGAGGGGACTTAGTGTAGCCATTTTCTTTGGGAATTTGTACTATGTAAAAGAAGCTATTTCCACATCTCGACTCCAATGGTTGATACACACACACTCATGTTAGCAAGGTTTTCGTGTCGGTGAGAACGCACTAGTGGGATCACTATCTCTGCCCTCTATCTCTCTATCACCATGATTGTCACCTCGCGGAAATATTTGAAAATATTGCAAGAAAATAATTCTCTGTCACACGAGGGTTTTCATCACTCCCCGACTCTCTCTCTTCACTCTCTCTCTCTCTCTCTCTCTCTCTCCTCTCTCTCTCTCTTTCTCTCTCTCTCTCTCTCTCTCTCTCTCTCTCTCTCTCTCTCTCTCTCTCTCTCTCCGTGATATTTCAAATCACTATTGTCTGCATCCTTGCCGCTCTAAGCTAGGTGGTGCCCGCTATTTGCTTCATCGTGACGGCTTGCGGCATGCATCGGCTCCTGGCATTTTCGAGGCCGTTGGGGTTCGTGTCGCACTTTACGCCCGTCATTTGGTGCCCCCATTGAGGAGGGCTTCTTGAAAACCCTCAGTTTACGATGCTGAAAGAAACTCACATCATCAATCATGGATGAATGGCTGAAGGAATTCTCTAGCTGGAGGACGGAAGAGGAGGAGACTAAGGAGGCACTAGACGCCTTCATTGAAGTACTACTCCCAGGCTGTAGTGTCGTCAGTATTCAAGAGGGAAGCTCCCCATCTCGTGTTGCTTGTTCTAACCACAAATTGAGAGCATCAGGTGGGAGGCCTATGAAGTGCTATCATTGTTGTCAACCAAGACACACTGTCAATGAGTGCCAGCAATGAAGGAAGAGAAGGGGCTTAAATCATCTACATCGACATTCACTGTGAGGAGGTCGTCCATAGCAAAGGAGGAAAGAAAACGGTAAGGTGTCTCTTCCCTAAGGAAACTGCAATCAAAGGTATAGCCTCTACTCTAAAATAACATAAAGGGGCTTCTCAAGCCAAAGGTAAGGAAAGGCTAAGCCACTCTAGATACACATGACCCGAAAGGAAGAAGCATCCGGCCACGTGAGTGCTTCAAGTTCGGAAATCCGGGTTGTACCCAGTTTGCCAAAGAGAAGGGCATTCGAGGCTAAGTGGAGGAAGGTCACCTATCGATTCGCACGACACATGCGAGTACGGCGAGTCCATTTTGACAATCCTGAAGCAGAAGTGGTAAGAAGGTTTCCATGTCCTAAAGAGGAGTGGTTTGGCTACTGCTCTCGCTGTTTTGGAGGAGGGGTAGAGGGTCTTCCTCCTCTCTTCATACAGCTCATCCTGAAGAAGCTCTCCAACACGGGTGAAACCCAGTGGGCTGGAGAAAAGTTACAGTTGAATGGAGTGGAGTTCATGCAACACACCGACTACGATAATTATCTGCAATTACTACTAGCCAAAAAACTGGGAGTAGTCAGACGTATCGCCATCACCTCGTACGTGCTGAGCGATGAAGGAAAAGTAGAGTCTATGAAAGGCAACGACCTCATGTGGATGTGCCGACTCATCAATACCGGCATGGTAAGAGTATAAGTAAGTGCTCCACTCTCTCTGCATTATGGAAAATGGGCCAACAACGTTCCTGTTTAGATTTTTGCAACATATGCATGTGAATAGTTATGTAGATAGGAAAATCTTCTACCAACAGAAAATTGTTTTCTTCAAGACTGATCTAATCCTTGGAGGAAAGAATTTGTCCACCCAACCCTGTAAAAAGCCGCTATGAGCCGCTACTATCATTAATCTTATTATATAAAAAAAAAAAGTTTGTAATTTGCCGAGTCACTACCATGGCAAGTGTTTGTTTTCCCACTTTAAGTGGGAAGAAGGGAGAAGACGTCACCATGACGTTCTAGATGATTTCGACATCGCTTGTGTGGTTTCCAACAAGGATGATGACACCTCATGTCTACAAATTTTTCCTCTACTCGTGAAAGTAGAGGCCAAGTCTTGGTACAATGCTTTGCCCCAAGCTACCAAAAATGCATGGGATATATTACCTGCTGCCTTTGTGAAGAGGTTTGGTGGAGGCACAACCTCAGAAAAACTATGGCAGCTACTACTGACAAAATTAAAGCAGAGAGGTCTGCTAGAGTATGCCACCTACAAGTCCAAGCTTGTGGATTTGTGGGAGAGATGGGTTGCCTCACTGGAGGAAGGTGAAAGAGTGCATAATTTCCTAAAGAAGGACCATTTCATTGATGGCCTGTGGTCGCCTCTTAAGGAGAAGGTGAAGGGAAGGTTTCCTGCAACATATGAGTTGGCAGTGGAAATAGCTCGCCTTAAAGACAAGAAGCTGTGCATGCAAGCAAGAGTCAAAAGTCAGAGGAATCGAGCTCAGTGCGACTAACTCCAATGAATGCAACAACCGTTCATAGAGCCCAAACCACAAGAGGCATCAGAAGAGCAGCAAGACCTGCTCAGTCACATCACTACCCAACTCGAGTGTTTATTCGTGCATCTGGTGCAGCAAGGGTATCCACCTGTCAGAAATCCAGAGCAAGGGAGAGGATAACGAAGGCAAAACCAAGAGTACCACTGCTATAATTACGGGGAAGACGACCATGGCATGTACTACTACCCACATGCAAGAAGGCAAAATTTCAATAGAGGAGGGAGACAGAATCAAATCTCTTTGTCGAGGGCAAGACCACCACCACCCAGGCAACCAGGGCTGATTCCACCGGTCTAAATCCTTCGACCACCAGTACAACAACAACCACCACCACCACCCAGGCAACCAGGGCTGATTCCACCGGTCTAAATCCTTCGACCACCAGTACAACAACAACCACCACCACCACCTCGTATTCCACGGCTACCCCCACCACTTGCTGTAAACCAAGCAGTGAGTGTTATTAGCTTGGAAGCTAAAGGGAAGGCAAAGGTAGAAGAACCAGTTCGACAGAAGCACAAAGGGAAAGAAAAATTAGAATAAGTGGATGCCATGGGGGTGAAGCGTTCTAGGCACGAAAAAGCCTCTCAAAAAGAGAGAAAATGAAAGGAAAAGGCGAGTCTAGCAAGCAAGCATCTAAGCCGCAACGGAAAATAGACATCGTGGATTTTTCACTAGGTGAGTATGATAAACCATATGACTTAGTTTAGGATGTGTTGATGCAGGGCCTGAAGATAACTTGGCCCCGAGTAATCCATCTTACACCAAGGATGAGGAGGCAATGGACGAAGATGGTAAGTACAAGAAAATCAAGACCAAGGATAACTGGGGCTATCTCTGGGAGGGATCTCGACGACATCCTACCAACCATGGATGTCCACATCAAGGGACAACAAATCTCAAACGTCTACATAGATGGTGGCGCGCAAATATGCATCATGAGTGAAAAAATGATGCACCATCTAGGCCTAAAGGTGAGTAGGCCGGCACCCTGTCGAGCCAAAATGGCAAATAACGTAAGAGTGAAATGCGTAGGCATTGTGATTGCAGTCAAAGTAAAGGCATTTAATACATAAGTGGAGGTAGATATTTTTGTCATGCCAAACAAAGGGGAGGGCTACCCTATCATTCTTGGGAGACCCTGGATCATGGCTATGGAAGCAAAGAAAGACTGGAGTACCGGAATGATCCATATGAAGGACGCTAAAGGAAAGTCCATATTCTATGCCATGAGGACTGAGAAGCAATGCAACATGATCTTGGAGGTTTCAAAAGATGAGTCCACCAGTGACTATTCGTCCACCTTAGGAGAAGAGACAACAACAACTGAAGAGAGTGACAGTAGCATCAAAGTAATGGGGGTCATCGTTAAAGACCCAAAAAGATTGACACAATCTGAAGCACCATTGATAAATTGACCATCTCTTGAGACCACTTGGGTACCATTTCAACATTGAAGAGATATGCATCAAGAATGTCATCATCTACGCCTTCTAGATATTCTCCATTTGGAAATATGAAAAGATGATATGCTCAAAGATGTGTCTGTCCTTTTTGAGCCACTACTATAAAATCAAACTCCAGCAATATGGTAAACCATCGTACAATTCTTCCTGTATTGCATCATGCATGGTTTATTCACAAGGTATAAGAGGGACTGATAATCAGTGAAAAACACAAACTATTCTGCATGGAGATAATGCCAAAACTTCTTAACAACATATATCATCCCTGGCCCTTCTCTCTTAGTGATGGTGTAGTTCTTTTTAGTAGTGTTAAGCTTTCTATTGGAATAGTAGATTGGAAATTCCATATTTCCTTCTCTTGCCTGAGCCAAGATGCATCCTATAGAAAATGCTAAAGCATCAATGTGAACATGAAAGATCTTTTCCCAATTTGGTGCTTTTAATCCTGGAGAGGGACATGAGTACTCTCTTCAACTTTTGAAATGACTCCACATACTCCTCCGTCCATTCAAATACTACTATAAGTCTATACAAGGATTGTACCTAGTTTGCATTTTTTGGTCTAGGTATCTCTAGAATCAATTTTATCTTAATCATCATCTAAGTCTTTAAAGTCACCTTCCTTTAAAGTCATCTAAGTCTTTTCAGCTCATTTAGAGTTGTGCTCTTCTTTATATGCAGATCCTTTTGAAGGTCCTCATTCCTCAATCCTTTGACATGAGTATAGATTGTATTGGTAACTCTTTCACAAGGCAAAATTTTGTGTAGCGTTTTATCCTTAAAGATGCTTTTCGTACAGATTCTTATTCTTGTTTCTTGAAGCTATGGATTTACAAGATCATATTGTGAGCTATCTCTCTTTGAAAGAATTTCTCGATAAATTCATCAAATACCTCCTCCATTGACTCAAAATATCTACATTCAACCAAATCAAACCAGGTGGCGATATCCTCTTCTAGAGCTAGCCCAAATCCTACAAAGTGTGTGGAAAAGTTGACTTCCTCAACTCTAATGACACGCACAAATGTTGCCATATGATCCCTTGGGTCCCGATTTCCAAAATATTTCTTGTTAACCCATTTCTGGACTTGAGATGGTCTCCTATGATGATCCATCAATCTAAGCATAGGATACACCATTCCTCCTCTATGAGCTCTTTTTGACCTAGAATGTGGTATGTGTTCCTCACCTAGGGGTGATAATAATCCATAATTCTCAATTGGTCTGTCAAACAAGTATTCATTCCTTTGCCCGAGCCCTTTCTTCTCATTCTCCTTCTTGATTTGGGGCTTCAGTCCTTGTCGGACTTGACATTCTCGTTCTTCTCTCATCTTGGTTTTGTTGATGGAGTGGTTCTTTTTGGGGGTGCTTCTAGTCCTCACATGGCTTGATATCCACCCCCTTTCATGTTTAGGTATGGTGTGACAAACTTCTCAAACCACACTTGAAATGATAGTGGTGAGACTTGTGAGTTCGAAGGGTTGGGCAATGGATATCTATTTGATTGTGATGTGGTGTCGTAATCATTTGAAAAGGGATTTGTACATTCTCTAGAGTTTCTATGGGCTTTTGCTTCTCTTCAGAAGCCTATGCCAAGAGTTCTAGCGTTATCACTCTCCCTACATCTTTTGGGTGAATTGACGCATATTCTCGTCCGTACTTATGAAAAAAATGATATGGGTTACTGTTGTAGAATCATACAAAAACAAGTACATAACTTTGTCTTTGGTTAATTCATTCACATGGGGTTCCATGCAGTGGCAGTAAGAGGTGACTTCCCCCTTCCCGTGCTTGAAAAGCACAATATTTTTGTGAATTGTGGCCACGCTTACTACTCTCTTGTCATGAATGTACAAGGATCCAAGAAGGTTGAGTTTAGGAGGAAATCCTTGGGCCTCCATAACCATCTTCCCTTTTGCTACGTTGTCTCCATATTGATTGTATTTTTCCGGGTCTTTGACAATGAGGTGTTGGTTTCCCTCCTCATCATGGAACCTACCACCATCATCATTGACCATGATTATTGTCAATCCTCTAACTGGCCGTTCCTCAATACAGATGCATTGATGTCCTCAAACATCCATATACACTAGGGCTCCATGGGGTTTGTGCCCTTTAGGAAGATTTCCGTGTGTTTTGGTATGTTTAAGGGTTTTTGGGAGGTTCCACGCCCCCATAATCCCTTGTTGTTGGAAACCTCCAAGTTATTGGTTAGCTACCCACTCATATGATTCATCGGAAGAGGTATCAGTATCGATGCCCTCTTCTACGATTGCTGCTAATGGATATATCCTTTCTTGGTTCACACTCTTCTTTTTTGACACTAGGCTAACCTGATCTCCTCCCACACTTCAATCTCTTTGAAGCACCTATCAAATCTCAAATTCATCAAATCTTTCCCACAAACAACTATCAAGCCAAACCTCTTAGAAGTCTACTTGCAGCTGCTGTTTGCTCTGATTTTCTTTCAAACCACTTCTCTAACTTGTAAAGTACTTTGCACTCCAAAATTATCAACAACTCGCAGATCCTTGGTTCTAGCTATTTGTACAAAACTTTCAAGTATGCAATTCTTTGTCAAAATAGTGATTCTCACATAAGTACTTTATGATGTTGATCGATATAATTAGAGGGTTAATTTAACCCAAACAAATATATATAAGGACTTGATTCCCTATGTGAGTTCTATACAATGTTCTTAAGAGACAGATGGGATCTAGGGTTGCAAGGAAAGCTCTTGGACAATCAGAATCAGTATCTAAGCCCTAAAATGAGCTTGCAGACTTCTTAGTGCTCAGAATTAGCCCAAACTTGAAATTTAGAATCTCCTTGATGTGCTATGCTCACCCTAAGTTCTGCTTTATACTCAGTATCATTCAATCATGCACAATTATCCCCAAAAGCTTGTTTTTGTATTTTTACCCTAAAGATCAAACTTTTCTAGGATTTTAAATGCAAACAAGCACACAAGAAAATGAATTTTGATGAATAGCTCTAGATAATAATCAACATGTCCTTTCTAAAACTAATCCTACACATTATATGGGGTGTTACATGATTAGAAAAATGCTTCATTGCCTCAGAATAGATATCCTTTTTTTTAAGCAACCTCATATATCATCTCACACAAAATCAAAACTACAAACACGACACTACTACCTATGGCAAAAATGTCATGGGCGAGTCACACACTCCCTAGGACCTCTCTAGAGACTCTAGAGTCCAACTCTCTGATCCTACCTAAAATAAAATAACAAGATTCTCGTAAACCAAGGGACTTCTACCTCGTAGGAACTACTCATTAAAGAAATATGGACTTTGCATGGGTCTTGTAAGGGCCTAAATTTTAGGGATTAAGGCTAATGTTGTGTAGGGTCAAGGGACAAGGGCATTCAGAAGTAGTTTTTTGAGTAGTCTTTTCTAGCCGTGTTTTTAGACAAACCAAGAGACCTCTTGTCAAGGCTTGAAGAGGTAGGTACTCAAGAGAACCAGAATGTGTAAGATGAAGGAATGTTAGAAGGTATGTTGTCTGCAACACTTACAAAGGACGAAAGAGGAGTTCAAATGTGTGCGAAGGAAGTTTCCTAGGCTTTTTTGCTAAAGACTACACCGATGTGCGTGAGTAGATGTTGTTCAACACAAGATTGAATTGAAGCCAGAGGTCACACCTAAGGCTCAAAAGCTACGAAGGCTAGGAGTCATCAAGGATCAGCTTTACATCGAGGTAAGAAATCTTTGTAGTAGGTTTCATTTATCCGACAAATATAGTACGTGGACCTAAGAGGTTACTTTTTCTCTCTAGATTTTTGAAAGTGAAGGGAGTAAAGGGCACGTCCACATCAACAAAAACGTGGGTCACTAAGAGCCAAGATTTGACTTTGTTTTAAAAACTCATTTTTAGTTATTTTTTTACTTAAAACTCGCTCCTAATATATACGTATCTAAAAATCATTTCTTGATCCTTTGTTTTACCTACAAGGTTTGAAAGTCCATTTTTTCAAAAAAAAATCCCAACAAAAAAAAACACACTTTGTTCTCTTCTCCTCCCTCCTCTCTCCCTCTCCTCTCCCTCTTTGTCCCTACCTTCCTCCTCCTCCCCTCTCTCTCCCTCCCCCCGCCTACCCCCTTCTCTCCTCCCATCTTCCTCCTCTCTCTTTTAATCCTTTGTTTTCTCACGCAACAACTGCCATGGTGCTGACGGACATCACAAATCATTTTCTTCCACCACCACATACTTTGTACACCAAGAGTGTACATATTTTCTTGCTTGCTGCATTTGCACCGAAAGCCGCATGTGAGGGTGATCAAATTTCATCACAAGAAAGTCGTACAGTCAGTGAGACGAATGTTGACATTTGGGTGGAAGACCATTTGTATCCTTACGATCCTATAAGTCGCTTCCATCCATCCTTTAGTAGTCTTTAAGTATTTCTTCAATGTCTTGGAAGGGGAGAAGCAGGCTTATTAGGCTATTGCAAGCGATTGTGTATGGGTGCAGGTGCTTCTTTGCATATGTGGATGCATGAATGTTAAGCTCTTCATCTCAAGACGACAACATTACAAGAAAGTATTGCCTATTTGTAGAGGTAGGTTGAAACTCTTCAACTATAAATGTTGGAAAAGAATCCCACAATATGAAGCTTTCCAACACCATCACATATTTGAATGAAATACCCCTTGGTGCAAAGGAAAGTAAATTCACGTATTCATCCACTGAAACCCTTGCACATTTGGGTAGAGCACACAAACGAGGAGTGATAGCAACAACCTGATTTGTCCTTTACTTGTAAGATACATTCTTACTTCACACTATTTTCTAACATTTATCTAATTGGTTGCTAGAAACTTCATCTAGGAGGCATGCGGTGGAACAAGCCAAGATGATCGTGTCAACTTTCTCACTAGTTGTCTCAATACCTATGATGTGATTTCTATATTACAATCACTTGGAGGAGGCACATTGAGGATGCAATCACAATGGACCTTATGCACAAATTGAGAAATGTGGTTAGTGAAGATGACGTGCAACAAGCTTGTGATGAGGCTGGAACCAGTACCAAAGCCTATCATGCTATTTTTCAACTCCTAAAGGATTCCCTCAAACAATGTGGCATTGTGGAAAACCTATTTTCCATTCCGAAGAAGGTCAATCTTGCAAAGAAGACCACAAACAAAGATGTGTTCTCCCGCATTGGGGCATACCTACACATTGAGGACACAATGCCAAGTTCTCTTTATGCTTCGTTCACAACAAAGACAGGGGAAAACGGTAAGAAACACTCCGTAAGACTTTCGAGAGGGACTTTCCTTACACAATGTGGAACTTTTTTTTTGTGGACCTTAGAAGGCTTCAACAAGCCATGCTTAGATTTTACAAGTTACCTCCAGAAGGTGACACACTATACTTATTTCGTTTAGTTGTGTTCTTATCATAGACTTTGAAGTATAAGGTATTGCCTCTATTTATTTTGCAGTGCTTAGCACAAAGGTCACTTTTGTGCTGAAACTCGATGAGTGTCAAATAGTGAAAGGCCGAAGGTTAGAGAGGCTAAGTGTAACTCTAATGAATGAGGCCCTTTTGCAAACCAAGCGAAGGGATTTAGTCCAGCCATCTCCCACCACATCTTTTAGTGTGCAATCACAGAAAGACATTTGGTGGTTGGGTGCTATTGAGGTGCCCAAAGAGACCAATGGAGTACTTTCATGGTTTTTTGAGAGAATTCCATGGATCACAGAAGTAACACACTTCCAAATTGCAGGTGAGAAGTTGGAAGTTGAGGGTTTTGGTAGCTTTGATGTGGAGTCACACCTAGGTGGGGACTTGAAGACCATAAAGTGTTTGCTTGGCTGCAAACAAGGGGCTTCTTATCTCATGCCTTGTGACAAGGGTCAAAGTGGATTCGGCACAAGTGACTACACGTGAACATAGGGTTGAACTCTTCTTTACTAATTTTTTAATAAAGTTTTGTGCATCCATTTTTAAAAAAGTAGTTTTTTTCAAAAATTAGTGTGAAGAGGGCCCTTTTAAAATGGGCCCTTATATATATTGGATGCTCTCATAAACCACTCATTTCTTAAGCATAGGTGAGCTCTTACCATACCAAATGGAGTGCACCAAACAAACCACCAAAAAGCATATGCATGCCAACAGAAACACCCTCCAAGGATGTGAGAAGCAGGCATGGCTTAAAGACACCAGAAAACAGACACAAATAGATGGCCGTTCTAGGCATTCTTCAAGCAATGGGCATGGTATTTGGTCCCAGGAGTCATCGAGGGTAGAACATTCTTCACGTGCACAACAACAAACACCTTGCAATAGAGTGAAGCGATGCGCCTAGCGCTGGCAAGAATGGAAGGGCTAAAAAACATCACATTCTGATAGGGAGGAGCCATTGCGCCACCTGTTGAGATGTCGAGCTCTACATCTTGAGCTGGCATCCACTACGGGTCTTGGCCGCTTACGATATTTACTCACTGGCGTGTTAGGTGACCGACACGGAGCATCTTTGCCAGTGATTCTACAGCTCGACTACACTTATAGTGCCAGTCTAGTACGCTTCTAGCGAGTTCACACTTAGTGACCGCATGTACATATTTGCTACTTTTCAGTTTTAGCACTTAGTCATTTTGTACCCTCTTTTCTGTGAGAAGAAGAAGAAGCTTTCCATCTCTTTGTGGTGTGTGCTTGTCTTGTGTAGCTCTCTTGCATCCTCTTTCTTTACATGGTATCAGAGGCTAGTGCAGGCAAGAGAGTAAGAGTATCACAATCCCTTCGTTCGCAATCCATGACCAGATGCAAAAGGCACCTTGCGCAGCGGAAAAAAATTTAGGGGTTTTTCGTACAAGTTTTTGAACAGGTCCCCAAAGTGCAGTACACATAGATTTACTGTACAAGTACAGTGGTTGTATGTACGCTTGATTGTGGATACTCGTTGAGTGTAGAAAGTGTTACAGGTACCACGATAGCAGGTTCAGCAGATTTGCATGTTTTTTGCAGATTGCAGCTATTTTGTCTTAAGGCTTCAAGATGTCTGACGGTTTCAGTCAGATTGTTACTGAGAAGCTTGAGAAAAATAACTACCCTACATGGAATTTCAGAATAACAAATTTCCTAAAAGGAAAAGGTTATTGGGACTATGTAGAAGGAGACAATGAAAAGGAACCAGAGATTCCCAAGGCAAATGCTATAGCAGAACAAAGAAAAGCTTTGACGGACTGGCAACAAGGCCAGAGCAAAGTGATGTATTGGCTTTCTATGAGCATCAGAGATGGCATGTTGGGCTATCTACAGGATGCTGAAACCCCCTCCATTGCATGGAAAAACTTAGGCAGAGTGTTCGAGGTGAACACCAAGGCCAGAAAGCTTCAACTAAAGTCGGAGCTAAATCAGGTTAAGAGGAACAACCTCTCCATCAATGATTATTCTTTGAAGATCAAGAGTATCATTGAGGCTCTTGGATCTATTAAACTCTTAGTGGAAGATGATGACATTGTCCATGCATGCTTAGATGGTCTAGGAGACGAGTATGTACATTTCAGGTCTTCCATGAATACAAGAGACGACATCCCCGTGTTCCAAGATTTGATTTCTATGCTTATTCTTGAGGAGAAGAACCTTGGTCTTGACACATCTTCTACTCGTGGAAGAAATAGGTCTGAACAGGCCTTCTATTCTAACTCCAAAAGAGGTAGAGGTAGAGGTCGTGGTCGAGGCCCAAGTGGTTGCAGGGGCGAATTTCAAGAAGTTCAATCAAATCAAAACAATACAGCGGGTGGTAGGGGAAACCATTTCAAGGCAGGGGGAGTCTCAAAGAGATCGTGGTGCAGGATCAAGCAGGAAGCAACATACTACAGATAGCAGAGAATGTTGGACTTGTGGTGAAAGAGGTTACATGTCACGTGACTATCCAAAGGGAAAAGCAAGTGGAAAGAGAGAACAGGGCAACTATGCATCTACTAGCAGAGATGCAAATGACAGCAAAAACGAGCGCATGTTTGTTATGCAGCATGTAATGAATATAATGACTACTGAGAATTCCACCAAGATGATGTTTGGTATGTGGATTCAGGTGCCTCTAATCACATGACGTCTCGTGGAGAGTGTTTTAGAGATATGCGCAAACCAAATGTGTCAGGCTATGTGCAGACAGGAGATGACACAACTCACCCCATTGCTCATGTAGGGGACATACTAAATACAAAGAGTGGGAAATCAAAGTACTTAGCAGATGTGCTTCGTGTCCCAAACATTACAAAGAATCTTGTTTCTGTTGGACAAATGGTTGAGCAGGGTTTGCAGGTTCGCTTCAATCCGAATGGATGTTATGTAGAAGATTTCCAGAATGGTTGTAAGATGATCACAGAGGGAAAATGTGTGGGAAGAATGTTTACGCTGAATGTAGACATGCCTGAGGTAAAAGCTGCATTATTTGCACAGGGCACAGGTGTTGTGGTTGATGTTGACATTTGGCACAAACGCATTGGCCATGTCAATGAGCAGAGATTGCGCAGCATGCAATCAAAAAAGATTGTAAAAGGTTTTCCCAAATTCAAGGTCGATGGTATGCATAAAGTGTGTGCAGCATGCCAGTTTGGAAGATAGTCAAAGGGCTCATTTCCACATGAGCGCAATGTATGTAAAAAGCCACTTGAGGTGGTGCACACAGATGTTTGGGGTCCAACCAATACTGCAAGTATACATGGTTGCAGGTATTATGTCTCTTTCATTGATGACCATACAAGGAAAGTATGGGTCTACTTCATGCGTAACAAAAGTGAAGTGTTTGGTCGCTTTCAGGACTTCAAAGTCATGATTGAGAAGGAGAGAGATATGCAAATCAATACATTGAGGTCAGATGGAGGGGGAGAGTACATCTCCAATGATTTTTCATATTTTATGCGAATGCATGGCATACGCAGGCAGTTTACATGCAGATATAATCCACAGCAGAATGGGGTCGCAGAAAGGAAAAACAGGCACATTGCAGAGGTTGCAGGTGCATTGATGAATGAGAAGAACATGCCTCATCATTTCTGGGCTGAAGCTCTAAATACAATTGTGTACATTATGAACAGGACACCTACAGCTGCGGTGCATGATGTAACACCTGAGGAAAATTTTACAGGTACAAAGCTTGATTTGGCACACTTGAAAGTGTTTGGCTGCATAGCTTACGTGCATGTACCAGATGAGTTGCGTAGGAAATTGGATCCTAAAGCAGAGAAATGTATTCTTGTGGGATATTCCCTTGAACAAAAGGGGTACAGGTGCTACAATTCTACTACACGAGAATTACGAGTCAGCAGAGATGTAGTCTTTGATGAGATGAGTAGCTGGTACATTAATGCACATGGCACTATTGGGACTGATGTAAAAGATGATGTGGTTGTACAAAATGTGAGGCCACAGTCACAGGTTTTGAGTGGACCACAAGAGTCCTCTTCTCGTGGCTCTGTTGAGAAGCCATGGAATGGTAGACTACGTATGCAGGCTACTCCACCAGCAGGTACAGGGAACATGTCACGAAAAGGAAAGGAAAAGGTTGATGAACCTCCCCTTATGGGTGATGCATCATCAGGTTTTTCACATGTAGACATGGATTCAGATGGTTCTGAACAAAGTCTTGATGAGGAATTTAGAACTACAGCTTTCAGGACACCTGGTGTAAGGAAAGTACAAGAAGATGCTAGAGGGCAAAGGAGCGACCCAGGACCGCGCAGATCTAACAGAGTCAGAAATCCAGTTCAGAAATTGACTTATGATGGGTATATAGTGCATCACCAAGCCTACATGGCTAAGGTGATACAGGATATGGAGCCCACATGTTTTGAGGATGCAGTTGGAAATGTGCCTTGGGATGATCCAATGAATGAAGAGATGGCTGCATTGGAAGCAAACGACACATGGGAGTTGTTGCCATTGCCAAGTGGAAAGAAAGCTATTGGCTGTAAATGGGTGTATAAAACCAAGCATAAGGCTGATGGTAACATTGAGCGTCACAAGGCAAGGCTGGTCGCAAAGGGTTGTGCACAAATGTATGGCATAGACTATGAGGAGACCTTTGCTCCAGTGGAAAATATGACGACTGTGAGAGTTGTCATAGCAGTGGCTACATCTAGAGGATGGATTATGCATCAAATGGATGTAAAGAATGCCTTCTTGAATGGTGAGTTGCAAGAGGAAGTGTATATGGATCAGCCACCTGGTTATGTTGATCCAAGTTACCCAGATTATGTATGCAGACTTCTCAAAGCTTTGTATGGTTTGAAGCAGGGCTCTAGAGCATGGTATGACAGGATTGCCAAGGATCTTGTCAATATTGGGTTTAGGAGAGCTCATGCTGATCATTCACTCTATGTACGTGAGAGTGATGTGGGGATTGTGGTCATTACCATATATGTAGATGACCTTATTATTGTGGGTGACAATGCTATGGAGATTGACCATGTGAAGGGTCTTCTCAAACAGGAGTTTGAAATGAAAGATTTGGGCGAGTTGCGCTACTTTCTTGGCATTGAGGTGATCAGGACTCCAGAGGGTGTATGGCTGTCACAGAGACAGTATGATTTGGACATGTTGTCAAAGTATGGTATGCATGATTGTAGGACAATTTCTATTCCCTTGGATGTGAATGCAAAGCTGAGTGCAGAGAAGGGTGATGTTGTTGAGGATGTCAAGATGTACAGGAAGATTGTGGGTTGTCTAATCTACTTGACTATCATGAGGCCAGACTTGAGCTACATAGTAGGCTTGGAGAGTCAGTTCATGCAGCTTCCGAGGAAGCCACATTTGGATGGAGTATGACGCACACTTTGGTATGTGAAAGGGACTCTTGACTACGCATTGTTCTATGCAGCAGATGCGCCATTAGCATTGTATGGGTATACAGATGCAGATTGGGCAGGTAGTATTGTTGATAGGAGATCTACGAGTGGCTTCATATTCTCTTTTGGGAGTGTTTTTGTTACTTGGAGCAGCAAAAAGCAGCCTACGATTGCTTTATCAAGCACAGAGGCCGAGTACAAAGGTGCAACAGTTATGCAGCGTGCGAGGTAGCTTGGCTACGCACATTACTTGAGGACTTGGGAGTGCAGGTGGACTAGCAGATTGTCATCCATTGTGAAAACCTCAGCAGCATGCAGTTGGCTATGACCCCAGTGTTCCATGTCAGGACCAAGCACATAGAGGTCCATTACCAGTGCGTTCGAGAGCGAGTGTTGGCGGGCGACATCGACTTGGTCTAGTCAGCAGAGAGGAGCAGATAGCGGATATCTTTACCAAGGCCCTCGGAGCTGAGAAGCTTCGACGTTTTTGGACTATGCTCGGACTCTGCGACATGCAGAGCTCGAGGGGGAGTGTTGAGATGTCGAGCTCTACATCTTGAGCTGGCATCCACTACGGGTCTTGGCCGCTTACGATATTTACTCACTGGCGCGTTAGGTGACCGACACGGATGATCTCTGCCAGTGATTCTATAGCTGGACTACACTTATAGTGCCAGCCTAGTACGCTTCTAGCGAGTTCACACTTAGTGACCGCATGTACATATGTGCTAGTTTTTAGTTTTAGCACTTAGTCATTTTGTACTCTCTTTTCTGTGAGAAGAAGAAGAAGCTTTCCATCTATGTGTGGTGTGTGCTTGTCTTGTGTAGCTCTCTTGCATCCTCTTTCTTTACACCACCAATCGCGAGCTGGACCATCCAGAGCTTCGGTGGTCCATACAAATATTGAATCAAAGATAGAGACACCATTGGAGAGAGCTTAGATACCGCCACACACCGGGTGCCACTGGGGGTGAATACACGGCCTTGTGGCCAAGGAGCTCTCCTCACAACACAATATTGGGAGGAAAGGAAAGATGATGACTCAGAAGAGGTGGCAGATCCAGCACCAAAGCATGTAAACAAGCGTAAATCAAAGTTTTTTTGGAAGACCCAAACACCTCCAACCAAAATAATTGCAAGTGCCATCAAGACAACCTCTGCGGTGTCATAAAATAGCAAGGTCATTTGCAAAAATCCGGCACTACTAGAAGACTACTAAGCTTCTAATTCAACGCACCCCCTTTGCTCTCACACTAAAGGAGGTTCTTCAAAGCTATGGAGATCACTATAGGATGCAAGCAATGACGTTGGACGCTGTTCAAGAAATGGGAGAGGGCCACATCATTTCGGTGTTGGAAGATACCAACCTATGCGCCATACATGCAAAGAGAGTGACAATACAACCAAAGGATATGTAGCTTGCATGCCGATTACGGCGGGACTTTGAGTATTAGCCAAAGTTACACCTCCCTTTCTCTATTTCACACCCTTCTCTTTGTAATCAGATGACTTTGCAATGACAAAATTATTGAGATTTGTGTATACTATCTCCAAAGTCATTTTCCTTTATTGATTATTCATGTGTTTTAAGTTAAGTGATTTTGGCCAATGAACTTTTAAATTTAAATCAAATTATTTTTTTTTTGGAATCTTGGGGGTCATACAAGGCCAGACAATGCAAAAAAGGGGGTGGCCACAAGGGCGGCACAGATGGCCCAACCAAAAGTATTGGATGGCTAATCTACGTGTCGTTGTGGCCACCCCCTTTTTGGAATTTTTTGGTCTTGTTTGCCCCCTAGGATACCAAAAAGTGTTAATATTTAGTGAAACCAAATGTTTATGCAACATGAGAGTATAAATTCCACTTTTTTCCCCTTAGATGATTTTTATACTATCCCGAATATGATTTGACTTTTGGGTTTTTTTAAGTATTAAGTTAAGTTGAAGGGAGTGATCATGTACATGAAAAGTTAAATTTAAGGCTTATCTCACCATTTCTGGGGTCCTGAAGTGCAACAAAAGCCAAAAAATGCAAAAAGGGGTGGCCACAAGGGCGCATAGATGAGCCATCCAAGACTTCTGACTGGCCCTGCACGCCCTTGTGGCCACCCCCTTTTTGTGCATTATCTGGCCTTCTTTGCCTTCCAAGATACCAAAAAATTTTAAGATTTAGTGAGAGAAAATGTTTATGCAACATGATAGTATAAATTCCACTTCTTTTCACATAATGATTTTTGTATTTTCCTCAAATTGATTTGCCTTTTTGGTTCTTAATGTATTAATCTAAGTTGAAGGGATTCATCATGTGCATCCCACTTATGCTTAGTTGTTGCTTTAAGCAAAAAGGACACCACTTATTAAAACACATCACCAATTTCAATAACAAGATTGAGAGATCACATTGAAAAGAACGTACAAGATAGAGAGGCAATTCAAAAGTTATTTTATTACTTCAGAAAAGTTGATTTTACGTCATACATCTGAGGAGCTCATAATTTTCTTTGCCATTTCTTGGCGCCTCTCTTGCACATAAGGCGAAAGCCCAGCTAGGAGGGAGTGCGCTATCTCCTGAGGGTCAGTTGAGCCAATAGAAGCGTGTATCCCTATCTAGGCAAGCACTTTGCCATGGAAGCCAATGCAAAATGTTGTGCATACAAGGGATCTACGCACTAGGAACACGAGATGTGCAGTTTGAGCAATGGTCCACAAAGACAAAACCTTTCCTAAAGATTTCAACGACCATGTCATGAAATGGCGTTGGGAAGTAAATTCATTATGTACAATGGAAACATATCTAGGGGGGAGTTGTCCTATGTAATGCTCAAGAGAAGCATGAGATCCAAATGCCATCATCCTTGGTGCAAACTCATCAATCTCCAGGACGTCCTGTCATAGCCCAGTCAAGGTTAAGAAAAAAGACAATGAAGGGTAGAAAATACAACATGTAAACTAGGATAGAGTTTACCTCCTTCTCCTTGTCCTTCTCCTCCCTATTGACATTTCCACCAAAGTCGACGCTCCCTTTCATCACACCTACGAGCTTTGGATCATCAAAGGGGGGGTTATGTAGTGGAGTAGGCATCCTAGTGGCCTCAAGGAAGGACCTAGTGCTATGTTTCACTGCTAGGACCATTACACAGTCAAATGCAATAGTGTCAGTAACAGACCCGTAACAGAGGCCCCAAGTGGCAAGAGCTTGCTTTCAAGGGCAATTGGCGCACTGTCTAAGGGAAATTGGGCGCCGGTGCATAGCACACTCAAGCATTCATCCATGCGCCGTCGTGATGCTTCGTGTTCACTAGGAGAAAAGCACAGGATTCATAAAATTTTTTAAAGGTTTTTTCTTTTGTTGAAAGAATATCGGGTTTTTTGATGGCAGTGTTCAGGAGTACTGTTGATGACAGATAAGTATGCCAAATACTCTTTCTCTCTCTCTCTATCACACACACACACACACACTCTTTTCACATGGAAACATTTCATGATGTTCAATGCAGTGAGGGCAATGTTAGACCCAAGAGAAGAAATAGGGCTGGAGACAATATGTATTGTATTTGGGGTTTGCCTTTTACACTTCCCTCCGATCGTGGCTTTCAAATTTCACTTTGATGTGGGAGCTTGACATGGCTCTTAAAGATGTTGGTAGACTGTTTGAGTCGCATGGGGATGGCATAGGCCCTACAAGTAGATGCTCTCTTTTCCCCTAGTATCCAATTTTAGATGTCACAAACCCTAGAGTATCTTGATGAAGCAATCTGATATCATTTGCCCAAACTGGTGCTCGCCAAGGAGGACCATTGTGACTCCTAATTGTAGAGCAATGCATTCCCTAATAGATTGGCATTCTTGCAATGTTCGCGGCCATACATACACACCCAAGCAAAGATGGGTCGTAGTCCTCGCACATTAACACACACACACAACAAATGCTCACCATCGTGTATAGCTAGAAGGAGGAGAAGTACTTGGAGGGAGGTTTCAAATGTCGGTTTGCTGGAAGCTCTTTTTCTTTTTTTTTCTTGAGGTTTGTTGAGCTTCGAAATTAAATAGGAAAGATGTCACTGGGGGTCGAGCATGGGTCCTTACTCACCCACACAGCCACCTCGACCACTAGGCTATGAGTCCATTAGCACCCTTCAATTGCTTGCTACACCTCTCTTCGCCATGCACTGTTTGGAAAAATGTGTCTCAGCTTAATATCATGCCATTTTCAATTTCAAAAATGTCAATTGCGTGCAAGGGGAAAAGGAGAAATTCCATCCCAAAATAGAGAAAAATAGTGTAAAATCCAAAAAAAAACCTATTTTTCTAAAATTCCTCTTGACAAAATCAAGGAAAGCAATTTTGTATATTTAGAAAAATAATTTTTTGCGAACACTGTTGCCATGTCTTTGGATCGCTTGTTCACCTTGTACAATACCTACTTTCTTTTTGAGAGAGAAATGAAAATGATTGGATTCAAAGCTTTCGATCTTTCAAGTCCTTGCCCTTATGATGTAATCTCCATTTTTTGCTTGGGCCAGCTCTGAACCCTCCCTTCAGAGCACTATATTTTTCATTTATTGCTTTTTTAATTCAATTATTTCCACTTCTTAAAAAAAAAAGAGTCTCGCTAATGTACACAATTAAAAATCTCAATCCAAGAGCATTAATCTAATCTCACTAATGATGCATGATCTCAGTCCGTGAGCATGAATGATGTGTGCTCTAATTAATGGTGGATGATCTTACACCCTCTCAATATCAGATCAATCCCTCTTGATATCTCATTATGATATCAATGGGTATGATATCTGATCCTATCGATATCAAATCATCGCCTCTCAATATCTCATTATGATATCGATAGGGTATGATATTTACATTGTTTCTCTCACTTACTCTCTCTGTTTAAAATTCACTTGATGAAAATTGAAAGATTCTTATTTTTGGGATTTAGAATAGTGATTTAGGAGGATATGTGTTTTGAATATTTTCTGGTGGCCTTTAAATGTCTATAAATTTGTTGCCTTCAAGGTTAGTGCTCAGTTGATGCACTATTACTGCTACTGTTGCTACAATATTCTTGCTACCACTGCCACAATATTCCTTGTACTTCTCTTTTCTTCTCCACTAATATGGGAGGACATATTACTATATATGGAAATGTTCTAGATAACAATATGTTTCAACTTTACAAGGTGCGTGAATGTATAGGCATTGTTCCTGCAAACCAAACAGGAAGTAAAGTAAATCCACCACTGATAACTACAGAAGATGGAGAAGAAATCCATTTGTGTGTTATTGACATGATTAAAAATACTCCTTCTAAAAGAAACTTGTCTATAGCTCTTTGTCAAGCAACAAAGATCTTAAAAGTTGTGGAGATTCCAACACACTACATCAGCTATGTTGTAGTTGAACCACCACCTTCATATCACTCAAAGAGGATAATTGGAATGGAGCAAAGATATGGCAGTCACATGTGGACTAAATATGTTTCATGCAGTAGTGATTTTTTTGAGGGACCTATTAGGTTTAGCAGGTGTTTACGCCATCTTCAATGCATCAATGTTGACTACTCTTTTACCAATTCTCATAATGATACCCAATGGAATGGTCGTCTTTCAAACTGTTATCCAAAGGGATATATTGGACCAAACTACGATATGTTGCCATGTGTGCATTGCTCTCAAATGCCTATTTGTGTTCTCGGGGGGTTCACTATATGTAAAACTACCATATCATGTGCCTTCAAGACATGTTTGTAAAACCCCTTATCTGTGAATTTTGTTAAGAATATAACGTACCCTTTTTTTTTTAAATCTGTAAGTTTTTTTCAAATTTGAAAAAATAATTCCCTTTTGTATATATATTTCTGTAAGTTTCAAGAACTTTAAATACCCTTCTGTTGAACTCACGTGATAGGTTACATTTTTATTAGGTGACCTACCCGGGTTTGTGTTGCTTCATGTTCTACTCTTATCTAGTATTGATTGCCTAGAAGGCGTTGTTATTGAGAATTCTTCAGTTTCTATTTTAGTTAAAAACCACCAAAACCTTGATAGATAATAATATGAGTATCATAATGTTAATTTGACAAAACTTTTCACTTCTTATTCATTTGAGAATAAGTCAAGTCTTTTTTTTGTCTCTTCAATTAATTTGAAATTTGACATTGGGGAGATAGCAGTTTGTGTTTGCAAAGACGTGGGGATGTATAAGTAATTGATATTTGACAATGATATTGATGTGTTTTGTGTGACTCCTCACTTATCTCGATTTATGTGAACATGGTTTAGGTCTTGTCTATTTTGTTTTGATGTCATTGTGAGCATAGATAGTCTCTATCTACAAGATGTAGGATATTCGACCAATTGATTCTTGATCGTGCTATTGTCATTACCTTTTTGTTGTGCATATCAATAAATCTTGAAAATATTGTAAGTCTTTCTAGAGTGAGCATGGAGCTCTTTTGAGTTGTTTCTCAGTTTGACTCTTAGCTTTCTTAATTCAATACAACACAAATCAGTCCTACTCTGATTTGTGGCTACCTTACTCGCTTGGTATTTTTATTGCTCCAAAAATGTTGCTCGAAATTCGGGTTTCCTTGCTTTTTTCCTCAAAGTCGTCCAATTTGGTTAGTTAAACCCTCGTTGGCAAGAAGAGTGTATCGAATCTTCCATAAACCTATTGTACGAGCAATGGTAGGACAAAGTAGTGGAAGGCCCTAGGCTAAGTATGCGGTTCAGGGGTCTCTTGGGCCAAAGGCTATATAGAGAGTGGCTGGGAGGAGAAGAACATGTGTTAGTTCGCATGAGATCTCATTGGTATTATAGAAGTATTGAGTTTGGAGGAGAGGGGAGGTCGTGGAGGCTTTGCACAAGACGCTGCATGATTTTTCATGGACAGCTCCCTTCGAAGATAAAAGAGATGATCTGGACCTTGATAGAAAGCTCAAAAAACTCAAGGAGGGATAGCTTGAAAATACTAAAAAAAGGAAATGCCAAAAATCAGCTGCTACTACTGAAGCAAAAGCAGGATCATTCAGGCAAAAGATCCATGATGTATTGAAGAAAAAAGTGGATCAAAGAGAAGAAGAAGATTCCAAGAAGCAAAGGATGATGAAGTTGGAATCTCTTCTAGATTTGACAAGGGGCCAACAATCCATGTAGAGAGATTCTCCAAAGGACACTGCTACCACAACGCAACACAAGTAGAGGAGATTTGAGACAGAGCAACACCAAGTCTCACCCAAACCGGAAACTCCTCCTACTGACAAAGATCTAGAAGAGATTAAGGATCAAGAAGACAAGAAAGAAGAAAGAGGAAACTCAAGCCAAGAAAAAAGGATCTGAAACCAAAAAAAAAGATAAAAACAAGATGGAAGAGGAGCAAAGTCAACCTAAAGACAAGGAAAAAAGAGAACAAATGCCCAAAAGCGCCTAGAAACCAACAACTCAAGTGCAAAGGGAGGTACCATACAAACACTTTGTCTAGTAGCAGAGGTAGCAAACAAACTCATCAAAGAGTTTGATTTGGAAGACCACTTGAAAATGATAAGATTGCAATTCAGGTGCCAAAAAGTTGTACTTGAAATAACTAGATGCGAGAGATACTAGAACGGAGGCTGATGCAGCTATCAAAGAGATTGAGTGTCTTTGCAAGCAATTTGAGTGCCTACAAGAAGACAAGGAGAAATTTCAAGCTTCGTTGGAATGAGAAAAACAAGAGGTTGCTAGTATTTTCCAAGACCTAGAAAACAATATCAAGGCCAAAAGAAAACTACAAGTAGAGCATCAAGATCTCAAGGTGTATTCAAAGCTATGCGAGTCCTATGATGTGTTCAAGCACACTCTCTCAACTCCCTTGACACTCTAAGAAGTTTCTGCCCTCGCTTCAATATTTCGAGCTCCAACAACCACTACAAATAAAATTAAGGCATTGAAAGAAAAGTTTCCTAGGAGAAGCTACAAAGAAAAATGCTAATGGCTAGATCGATGGAAACAAACACTCAAAGGGAGCAAGAAATCAAGGAGCTCCAAGAATATTTAGTCAAATCCAAAGAAGAATTAACCAACCAAGCAGATAGGCACACTTAAGATTTGTAAGTTTAAGATCTTACACTTAGTGCTCTACAAATAAATACTGTTATACTTGCCCAATTAGCACAACCAATGATTCAAGTTGAAAGAACAGATCTAACAAGCACATCATCCAAGGGAGATATATAGGGAATTGAAGAGGAAATAGAGTACACATATACCAATGACAAGGTAAAGAAGTGTATAGATGCCATGCCAATAGGCTCACATAAAGAATATATGCTTTATGAGCTCAAAATATTGGAAACAACGGCCTTATTGATGATCAGGCCATATGCGGTAGTGAAGAACTTTGGCCATGAGATGATACCCTTTCCATTGATGAAACAAGAAGCCATATTGTGGAAAAAGAATCTCTTACCAACATTGGAACCAAATGCAAAGGGACACTACAAGGATGTGCCAGTTACCATAGACCAAGTTCTTCTTATCCTAGAAAGTCACCCCTTGTGGAGAAAGAAGTGGTTTGACAAAAAACCACAAGATGAGACCATGTACAAAAATTCACCGCAACAACTCAAGATCAACCCAAGCAATTGTCCAATTCCTAGATGACAATCCTCGGAGATCTACAACACATGGAGGAGTATGAGGTCCTCTATTCTAAACTAACAAGTACTCTTGAAGCCAATCAAGCCAAGCAATTGTCCAATTCCTAGATGAAAATCCTGGGAGATCTACTACACATGGAGGAGTGTATTTGTGTCAGGTTCACTAAAAATATGGTAAGGATGCTTGTACTTAAGGGGAGATTAGAGAGCAAGGACTTGTAAGGTGACGGAATGGAAAACCTTGGATGCAATATTCAAATTTTGTGAACTCATGAACCGAAGCCCACTATGCAAATTTCCAAGAAGTTGTGGAGACATTCTAGAATACCTTCATGAGTGCATGGACAAATCAGCATAGCACTCACTACATAGTAATGTATTGGCTTGATGATATGCTAATCTTTTAAATTTCAAATATATATCCTTGTAATGTTTGTGCTTGCTTTGTGTGCAACACATTCATTGTATCACATGGCTTGGTTGGCAAGGGAATATGGAAACTTGGGTATTTGGTCTACACAGGGCATGAAGAAAACCCAGTACAAAGCTCGTACTGGGTATTTCAGTCACAATTGGCATGGAGGTGGTGTAGACAAAGACATAATCTTAGAGGATCTACTTCAATGGACATATCAAAAACTTATGCAAATGTCACATTTCAAGGAACAAGTGAAAGACAATCAGATTGACCATGCATTGAGATTAGCTAAAAACCGACAAAGGAGGAAGATATGGGAGTTATCCTCTGTGGCAAGATGACATGCAAATTGGTAGTGGAAAGGGGGAATGCAAACACACCTAGAACACTCATAGATTGCCTCTCTATAGCCCCAAGACAATCACAACACCCAAATCCACTCAATAACCACTCAAAAACAACATTGTCTTCACAACACAACCTCTACACCGCTTTCAAATGAGCCTGCACACACTCCAAAGAATCCAGAACTTGCATAGCACCGACACCGCTTCAATTGCACACACCACTATTGTACAAGACTTCTCTTCTCTCTCTCCCTCTCTTTGCACCACACAAAAGAACAGCCAGGGGACAACATGCACATTGGAACCAGCCACAAAAGAAAAAATGACAAAGAGCAAAAGGGGGAGGGGGAAGTGCAAGATTGATTCTTCCAAAAATGTATTACAATACTATCCTCTAAATTCTTCACAATCGACTCGGTAACCTTCTCTCCACATCTCTCAAAACACTTGCTGCAGAAGAACTCCCCAAACCAGAAAAAAAACGCTCGCTTTATTGGGTGAGTATGCTATTTTTAGCATTTTTTATTTTTACCGATCATATATATCCTTATTTAGCTTTACTGCATGTGAACCACCATTTCTTCTTTAAGCTTCCTTGCATGTCATTCCATGCCACACCACACGAGAGGCTTCTCTATTTTAAGCTACGGCACTCACTGCCATTAAGGCCCAAGCACATAAGCCCTCAATGATCTCATATAAAAAGGGGAGGGCCTCAAGGGGCCCCCATGTGAATCTCCACCCAAGGGGTACTCCACTATTTTCACCAACCACCGGCCATGGTCTTTAGTGCAACCAACACCACTGCCAATCCTCGATGGCTCCATGGACACCATTGACAGGCAACCCGCACAACAATAGGCATGACCAGTGCCATAGCATCTTACAGCCCCCATCCCCAACTCTCTTCATTGCATGTGGATTAAGGGGTAGTTCCACATGTCAACACCTCATGCAGCCCCTCCAAAAGCCTTCCAAAAATCACCTTGAACTTTGTGAAAAATTTCAATTTTGTTGCACATTTGGAATCGGCATAACTCACGGACCCAAAGATTGATGAACACACTATAAAGCCCCAATGAAAGTCCACAAAGCTGGACTCAATCCCCATAATCTACACCACATTTTGAATCCTACGTGCCCATAGACAACCAATCCAAAGACCAAGAAAAAGCATATGGCACTACCACATTGAAAACTGACCCAAACTTCAACCTGCCATATCTTGTTGCTTGAGACCCTGATTGATGATCCATCAACTCTAGCTAGCTTCATATACTACATAATTTCCTTTAGAACCCTAACAAGCTAAGAAAAAACACCCTAATGACACACCTGACAAGGTGGTTGAACTGGCATATAATTGGTCCTCGATGAAACTTTAAGCGCTCATAACTTGACCGTTTGAACTGCAATGCCGATCCGAAAAGACCAAAATGCAGTGCAAATCAAGAAATTTAGGTCCATGCATTTTGTTCCACTCCAAGCATCCACTTTCTATTGCCCAATCTGATAGGAATTGGTAAATCCTTTTAAACTTCAAACAACAATAACTTGCCCTTCGTAGCTCCAATTGAGGAGCCATCTAGACCGGCTTGGAGAACACATGAGGGGCTACCTTTGAACTTCTATTTTTTCACTTTGAAGACTATGACCTGACACCTTTGGTAGAACCTTGGCAAGGCATATCGGCCCCAAAAACCACATCAAGCATATAGATCCGCTACCCTTGCCTGCCCTTGACCTTCAAATATGATTGACACTCTGGTATGCCCTTGTGAGTAAACATAGACCTACATTTCACTCCTCATAGCACTGACCAACTTTAGCGGCACCATCATGTCCCCACACGCATCGTTGAACATTCATGTTCATCCAAAAACACGTTTATTAAACTAAAAAAAGTGCAAAAGTATTGAGCAAAACAAAAAAATGCTACCATATATACAAAGACTTATTCTCGATTCCTACCACCTCTTCTCAAGCGGGACGCCTAACCCCCTTGATATTAAAACCACCTAGATCAAACACCTAGCATTGAGTGCATCCACCCATCTGCAACAACTCCACATAGTGCTACATCCAAGAGCATAGCCAACCATACATGTCAAATGCCCAAAGCATACCTTCACCACTCCAAGCATCACCTTGCATCCAACTTGCTTCCAACCAAGCACCATAGTACACACCATCCTCCATACATGACCCTCCCTCCCAACCATGTAACACAGATATTTCCTCGGGAGAACCCTCTTTATAAATCTTGGACAAGGCCACACGTTGGGACTTCTCTTCATGCACTATAGGATACACGTGCTGAATTGGAAAATCTTCCACCATCGGCTTCTTCATCATCACTAGCTCCATGCTTGCCTCCATAACTGCGTGTAACACCCTCAATCCAAGTCATCAAGCCCTTCCATAAAAAGTGGGCCAGATGGCTCAATCACCACCCTTTGCCTGTCGACTCCATCATCCTATTCTTCATGCACCTACCCTACTACCATATCCTTAGATAAACAAGAAAGAAAGTCATCCCATAGCACATTACACTGGAGCATAGCATTGGCAAAATGACCCTCTTCATAAGAGCATGTATCCTCATCATGCCCACATTCATCACTATTTGTTTCCACCAAGGTACGACCTTTACCTGCATGTCTTCATCCACTATGGATACTTCCACTTGGTCTATGCTTGGCATGTCTGCTTTCACTTCATCCTCGTCTTCACACACATACTTCACATCTTATCTACATTTAAGAGATCAAACTCCTTATACATTGAATAGGAAGAATCCATCTCCCAGGTTGTATTTCCTTCCTCTGCAAACCTTACTTAAATCTAGTCTCTATTGCAAACTAATGGAGTCTAGCAGCCAACCATACCTAAGATTGACTGTACATCTCTACCTGGTCTAGATTTATCAACACTTCTTCCACTATTGGAGCCTCTTTAATAGGCATCTTGAGCATTGAAACAACTCCATCTCTCTGCAACCAAAGAACTCTCCACTCCTCTTGCACCAATAGACTCTCTTGCATCAGTTTCACCTTTACTTCCACCACTTCAATTGGCCTTGCCACATCGCACTTGACAAACCCTGCCTAGCTTTTTCGCTTCTTTGAAACATTTTTGGTTTCACATCTTGCATAAGACATTGCTTTTGCATACGAACAGACCCATCCACTTCCACTTTATCTCAAACCTCCTCGTGCATGCAATCCATAAATTTGCTCAACTTTAAGAAATCATCTTTTTTTTAGTAGTGAAGCGGTCTGGGGCGGGCAACAAGAAGAGTGGCCTCCAAGCACTCTTCTAGGCTCCCATGCTGCTCAATTGGGTTGGGGTTGGAAAAAACAACAAACACACACACAAACCCGCAACCTAACCCTACACAAATTTGGGGCACCACCTAGTTTTGGATGCGAACTAGGACGCGTAGAGAGAGAGAGAGAGAGAGAGAGAGACAGAGAGAGAGAGAGTGCTCGGGCTGCTTTGAAACGTATCGGCAATGATCAAGCAAACACAACTATATATTTAAGAAAGAGAGAGAAAGGGGAAGGGGGTGCTTGTTGCATTAATACCTTCTTACAAATCTGTCATGACAAATCAAAGTGAGATTAGTATTTGTTCAATATAGCTTGCGTAAATTTCACCACAACACATCACAAGAAAAGCCACCCCAATCACTGTCTTAAGGCCAGGGGAGTCCTCTCCACCCTGTCGCCCTCTTACAGTATGTGGGATTTACGGCTAGATTGATGACAACACCAGAGACAAGCTATCAATAACTTAACAAAATCCACCAAGACACTTACGCATCATTGTTGTCCATTACTTCACGTTGGAAGGGAGACAAAGTATCCAAGCTTAGTCCAAATCCACCCTCCTTGATTCAACAATTGTTGGGCTTACACTAGTAGGAGAAATGATAGATTTCCTACTCTCAATTGAATGATCACTCTCTCTCTTACAATGGCATAGAGTTCCCATGCTAATCCCCTATTACAACACATGCACATGCATATGACAATGATCTTCCACTCAAGAGCTCCTTCTAGAGAGGTTGAGCTTGGCTTCTCAAGCTATAGCATAGTGCTCTTGCTTATGGCTCCCCCTTTTTGTGCTGGCTACACCCTCCTTTTATAGCAATTTTGAAGGCTAGGGTTACTCCTCTAACCATGGTTGGGTTAGATTTTCAGCAATTTATCTAATTTCTTTTGCTTGGAATTATCAAGAAGTTGGTGGGGAAAGAGAGAGGAGAGAAATGGAGGTGATAGGACTTTTCATAGTGGGTTAGTGTTAGTAGAGTTAGTATTAATTTACAAATGGAATTGGATATTTACAATGGGAGTATCCATGTAGGATACAAATAAGGAAGAAAAACTCTTAAGAGATAAGAAAAGGTGGATTTCTTACAAGGTTGATGCTCCAAGTGTCTTGAGTAAGGCCAATTTTGACGCTTGTTGACGGTCCACAAGCTTTGATGGTACATTTTTTCTCCACTCTTGACCTTCCTTGAGAGACAAGGTAATTGAAGCGGAGTAATCAACCACCATGATGCTGTCTTTTAAGAGAAGAGGCTGAATTTTGTGGTTTTTTTGATAGATATGGGTAAATTGGAGGAGGAAAAATGAGACTAGGTGGTCAATTTTGGAATGGAATTGTGTCTGGGAGGTATGAGTTCACCATGGTTTCTCTTATTCTTCAAGGTTGAGGAGAAGGTAAGTAGGGTGCAGAGAGGAGGGGTGAGAGAGGTGGGGATGATGAGTGGAGAAGTGTGTGTGAAAGAGGAAAATGATAAAGTGGAAGAGAGAGTGTGGCTGCATAACATGGGAAAATTGGGGTCCACTAATAAAATCATAGCTCACAGCTCGTAGCTCAAAAAAATATGAAAAAATTTGAGGCAAAAGTTCAGCCCACGATACAACTTTTTTTTGTATCACCTTTTCAAATTCGGAGAGCAAGTGAACTTTAAAAATTCAGCAAAACCGACCGTTTTTTTCCACTGCACAAGGTCCTTGTGGGGTCCTTCTTTGGATGATTCTTTTGAATACCTCGAAGAGTGAGCCCTCCATAGTGCATGTATGCATGCCACCTACCCTTGACCTTATTTGGTAGGTTTATAATTCAAGATATTGTTGAGATCATGATATAAGTGAATAGTACAACTAAGAAAATCAAATATTGAGGGGTCTAAAAAATATGTACATGTCAAATATAAATAATATAGGTGGAAAAATCTAAAGGGGTCAAAATAAATCTCTCTCATTATAAGTCTACCATAAAAAGATGAATATTTTTGGTGTTCTAATTTTCTAGAAAAAAAAAACAAAATAGATGTAGGAAGGGAAAAATCATAATAGTGAAAAAATATACACATAAATAAAACTAGTTTTTTTGGATTTTTGTTGGGGTGGAGTTACACCAAATATAAGAGAAGCTTACATGAAAATATTTCTATATGGAATAAAGAGTATGAAAAATGGTAAGAAAAAATTGTGGTAATGGTGAGGCAATGTATAGAGCATAAATAACACACACCTAGGTAGAAATATTTAAATAAATATCAAAATAATTATGAAAAAATCTTTTATTTAGGCCCTATATACAAAGAAATATTTACATACGCATGGGCCATAATATGCTTTTTTTTTATTTTTTTATTTGGCTCAACTAGCCCAATGACTAGCTAATTGAGGGTTTTTTTAAGAAGATATGGGAAAAGTCCCGTGACTCACGCACGCCTATGTACAGTGAAATGGTAGGGATAGCCACAGTGTTTGGGTGATTTTGATAAGGGGAGGTAAATCACTGTGGCAATTACAAAGAGCGGAAAAACGGCTATCATTAGCCCTCCCCCTGGATGATGGTATATTCATGTACCATCATAGAGCATCTTTTCCAAAGAGAGTGCTTCAGAGTCCTTGACGATATTTTTATTGTTTGGCCCCTCAGAATTTTGGCTAGAGTTACACTCATGCTTCATGTAACAATACTTACATGAGACAGTGGCCTTTTGACAGATCTTTAGATCTTTGTGGTTGCGTAGAAGGCGACTCAAATAGGGCTTCAAGCAATACCCGTTTACTTTCCTGGAGTGCTCTTTACCATTCAAGTCCATAAGCTGATAGTAACTTGAATTGAAAGCCTTCTTGACTATGTATGGCCCTTGCCATCTTGTTTCAAATTTGGCATCAAAATGATTATCGAGTCGATTGTCATACCTTAGCACAAGATCTACTTCATTGATGCCTCTGTCCTTCAGTTTCTTGTCAATCTTCTCCTTTGTCTGTGTGGCTTTCCTCTTATAGCACTCGTATGCTGCTTCTCTTTTCCACTCAAGCTCAGCTAAGGTAAGAAGTCGATCCATCCATGCTTCTTGATCATATATCTTGTGCTGATTTTCCATGAAGTCGCATTGTTGGAATGTTTAGCTCAATTGGCTGTAAAGCCTCTTGACCATAGACCAAGTGAAATGGTGTGAACTCCGTGGCTTCCCTATATGTGGTTCGATACGCCCACAAGGCACCATCCAAGAAGTCATCCCACAACTTTGTCTTGTTTTTCACCATCTTTCTAATGATGCCTGCAATGACACCATTAGCTTTTTCTACCAAACCATTTGATTGGGGATAGTAGGGTGTACTGTGACGATGTAGAAGGTGAAGTTCTTCACAGACTTCTGTGAGCAATCCCTTTCTAAACCCTGGACCATTATCAGAAACAATCTCCAAAGGTGTGCCAAATCTACAACAAATGTGAGTGTAGACGAATTTGCTCACTGTTTTCTCATTTACCTTTGCCACACTCTGTGCTTCCACCCACCTAGTCATATAGTCTACAGCCACTAGAATGTAGAGTTTACCATTTTTTGTCCTAGGCAGAGGACCCATAGCATCAATGCCCCACTTTTCAAACGGTCCATTTGCAAGCACGATTTGCCTTGGACCATAAACCACTCTTCTATTCCCATTTACCTGACAATTGTGACAACTTTTACACCAATGTTGGACATCCACATGCAGACTTGGCCAAACATACCCCGCAAGCAAAATCTTCTTCACAGTTAATTCTTGGGTAAAATGACCACCACATGCCTCTTCCTGCAAACCTTTTAGAATGGTTGGAATCTCCGCGATAGTTGGTACTCTTCTGCACACTTGATCCTTCCCTCTTTGATAGAGGGAGCCTTCTAGGAAGAGATATGCGCTTGCCTTCTTCATGGGTCTCCTCTTCTGAGCCTTCGTGAAGTCTTGTGGAAACTTGCCCTCCAAAATGTAGCTAATAATGGGAGTCAATGACTCCAATCCCTGGTATCTCGGTTGCTTGACAGTTGCTGCCACCATGATGACCTGCACTTCTTTCTCAACGCATGTAACTACTTGCTGTGCAAGTAAATCGGCATCTTCATTTTGTTTCCTAGGAATATGATATAGTTGCACTTCTTCAAATTGATTAAACAATCTATGAATGGCATGAACTTTTGTCCGTAAGCTTTCATTCTTGCATGCCCAAATGCCTAAAATCTGTTTAACAATGAGAAGTGCATCTCCCTTTACCATGAGGCGTTGTATCCCTTGGCCAATGCACATCTTCAAACCATGAATTAGTGTGTCGTATTCTGCTTCATTGTTGCTAGCTGAACTTGGTAGATTGAACTTCTCTTTCATGACCACCTCTCCACTTGGGTTGAGCAACACTAGCCCTCCCCCTGCTTTTCCTGTGGCTCGATGAAAAGCTCCATCAAAGAACAAGGTAAAAGCATTAGGAATACTTTTTGGTGGTGGCAATGGTAGGGTCTTTACTTCAGGCACCTTAATCTCCTTTTCATGCACCCTATAAGTGAGAATCCCTGCCAATTGTGCACGCACACTATCTTCTACATTGAAAGAGTATTGAAACTCTTGCAAATCCATAATCCACTTTGAGATCCTAGGACTAAGATTCATTTGAGATGACACCAAAGGGAACAAATTCTCTGCAGTGAGAATTACAAAAGGTTTTGGTAGCAGGTAGGATCTAAACTTTCTCACCATAAACATGAGAGAAAGCATCATGAGTTCTGCTTCTGTGTAGTCTCTCTCCAAAGCATTCATGACCCTACTAGCAAAGTAGATGGGTCGCATCCTTGTACTGTGGGGATCTTGTTGTAGCAACACAACACCAATTGTTTCCCTTCCAACACTAGAGCTAACAAAGAATGTGTACTCCCAACAAGGAGGCATGAGTGTTGGTAGCTCTGACAAAATGACTTTAATGTTACAAAAATACTCTTCAAGCTCATCAGACCATGCAAATTCTACTTGTTGTGTCAACTTTTGCAAAGGATGAAGCAACTCCGAGGCTAAGTGAATGAAGCGTGACATATACTTCACCTTTTGAATGAATGAGATGACCTCCTTAAGACTCTTGGGTGATGGTAGCTCAATAAGAGCCTTTGCCTTTGAAGGATCCACTTCAATGCCTTTGTAAGAAACTTTATGACCAAGCAAGATTACTTCATCCTCACCTATATGGCACTTATCGGGGTTGAGTTGACCTCCCATGTCGTAGAGCTTCTTTAAACCTTCTTCTACCCTTTGTAGATGCAATGATTTTGAGCTATAAATACAGAAATCATCAATGAACACCCTAATCGACTTTCCAAAGAATGCTTGAAACACCATATTCATGAAACGTTGGAATGTTGCAGGAGCATTTGTCAGACCAAATGGCATGACTCTAAAAGCATAACAACCCCAAGGAGTGATAAAGGTTGTTTTCAATTGATCCTCCAATGCAATCCCTATTTGAAAGTAACCTGAGTAACCATCGCACACAGTGTACTTCTCATGACCAGCTACCTCATTTAGTATCTCATCCTCGAATGGGAGGTGAAAGTGATCTCTTTTTTTTGCCTCATTGAGGGGACAGTACTCCACACACACCCTCCACTTGCCATTTTTCTTAGGAGTGACAACAACAGGAGAGACCCACTCTGAATTCTCCACTGGATAAATGAAACCTGCTGCTAGAAGCTTTCTTCCCTCCTTGAGTAGAGCCTACTCCTTAATGACTCCTAGACTTCGTAGCTTTTGAGCCTTAGGTGTGGCCTCTGGCTTCAACTCAATCTTGTGTTGAACAACATCTACTCCACGCACATCGGTGTAGTCTTTAGCAAAAAGCCTCGGAAATTTCCTTAGCACACATTTGAACTCCTCTCTTTCATCCTTTGTAAGTGTTGTAGACAACATACCTTCTAACATTCCTTCATCTTCCACCTTTTGGTTCTCTTGGCAACCTACCTCTTCCAAACCTCGACAAGAGGTCTCTTGGTTGCTTGGCTTAAACCTTACCCCCATGACTTCGATGGAAGACTCCTCTTCAGTAATGCTGCTGCTACTTTCTTCTTCTGAAGTGCTATCGGTCCAACCTTCTTCCGTCTCACTTTGAGATGATTCTTCATGGAGCTCCTCTTGGCGTTGCTCCTTCATGTCAAAGACAACCTTCTTATGATTGTCATTCCTGCAAATTAATTTCCCACTCTCCTAATCCTGCAAAGCTCGCATTTTCATTAGCCATGGTCTTCCTAGGATAAATGGATAACCACTTCCCTTGGTCGACATAACATAAAAATCCACTGCCTTCTTAATGCCAAAGGCCTCCACAAAAACATTTTTACAAATGCCTACGCACCTAGCCTTGCTATTGTTTGCCATTTTCACTTTGATTTCAGGTGTCTCATGGATGTGCATGCCTAGTCTTTGCATGAGCCCTTCTGTCATGATGCAAATTTGTGCACCCCCATCCACTAGACCTTTCCTAACCAATCTTCCTTTTATGTAACAATCTAGCACAGGTGTAATATCCTCGTTCATTTCAGCATGTGCAATTTTTACAACAGGAAAACTCTCTTTTACCTTTCTCCTAGTGCTAACTGCCTTTGTTAAATCCCTCCTAACTTGTGGGCATAATGCAAGAAACTGAGGCCATGAGATATCAGGACCCTTACCTCGCATGTCTTCCAACAGGTGGTATGGAGCCATACCATGTCCAAGAGGGAAGTCTTGGAGATTGATACGACGTCGAGTCCTCTTAGCTTCCTTGGTCTCCTTTGCCTTCTTGCCTTGTCCATGGTCACTCTGTGATGGGACACCCTCTTTCTCTTTACCTTTTCCTCGGCCACGCTTAATGCCATTTGTTTCCATGTCAAACTCATTTGAATTTGTCACCTCTACCACATGCACATTTGGATCTGGAAAAGGTGGAACTCCTTCTACCCCTTGTGGAGGTGGTCTTGGTCCATTTGCCCTTTGTAGAAGCCTTGGTTGTTGACGAGTTCCTTCACCTGCATTCATCACTGGGTAATTCAAGTTAGGTCTCCCTGGCTCCCCACGGGGCCAAGGACAATTATACATCCCATGTCCAGACTCTCCGCAATTCCAACATTGCAAGACTCTCCTAGTTCGTGGCTGTCTCTCTTCTGACTTCTTTGCTTGTCCCTTTGGACCTACAGCTTGTGCAAGGTGAATTGACAGGCTGCTTAAAGATTCATTTAACTTCTCAATCACTTCAGTCGTTACCTCAGGAAGCTCCCTCGATGTTGATGCTTGTGACTTACCTTTGGGTCTAAGACCTTCTATTGGAACCTCTCCCCTTAAGCACTTGAGTTTCCTATATTTCTCAGCAGCCCTAGTATCCGCTGCATCAAAAGTAGCAGGTGCACCCGCCTCAACTTTTACCTTAAGGTCAGGAAAGAGTCCGGTTATGAACCTCTCCTTCTTTAAAAATTATGCACCATCACCAGGGTTAGCAACATTTCATATCCATAGAGCCCAAAGACGTAGAAACTCTTGCTTGTACAAGTAGTAGTCATCTAAGTCTTTTTGCTTATGAGAAACAATGTCTTGCCATAGTTTTTGAGTGTTTTGGGGATCAAAGAAGTATCTCTTAAAACGATTCAAAACTTCTGTGTAATTCCCCTTAACTTCCATAGGCAAAGAGTCAAACCAAGTACTAGCATCTTTCCTAAGGACCACCTCAAACATTTCTACACGTTCTTGATCGGTTACTATCCTCTTGATACGGCAAGACATCTTGAAATTTGCTAAAAATAATTTTGCATCCTCTCCAGGCTCTCCAAAGAAAAGAGGATATCCAGACATTTGGCGTTGTCTCTCCATTATTATGAAAGATTACAACACGAGTTATGATAAGTGATACAATAGAGATTTAGAACCACTCGCCTGCAAATGAAGAAGTAAGAAAATACCACTCTAGGTTTTCTTCTTCAGCTATCCAAGCTTCAATAAGGTCTCTATTTGTTTGATCAAAACAAAAAGGTAGACTATTGATGAGCTCTAAGAAGGGTTGAAATTCTTCAAAGCTAAGGCAATAAACAGAAATCTCTAGAACTTCATTTTCTGGATCCAAAAGAGCAACCACGTCCCAAGTGATAAATTGCACTTGCTCTACAACTCCCAACGCACAAGCGGTTTGTATAAAAACTAGATCTTCATGCTCGTCGAAGGCCGTGAGAAAGTAGCAATTGACTAGGAGCTCCTTTCCTTTGAGTTCCACACAGTTGGAGTGAGGCAACCTTCTCACAATTTCATAAAGAACATCCTCATCAAGTCCAATCAAGTTTGCAAGATTTAAAGACTCCACTTGTGCTACAAAATTCCTGGACAAAAACTCCTTAGGATTATGGTTAAATCATTCAAAAGCATAAAGAGATTTACAATGTCTCTATGAACAAAGTGTCATAGAAGGTAGAGAAGGATGAGAATTTATACAAATTTGCAATCTTCTCTATGCTCTCTTTATTAAGACAAGCTCTGAATAGCTCCCTATCTCCTTTGTTGAAAGCGAAAGGAAGACTATTAATAAGACGCAAATGAGGGAAAAATTCACCAAATGTGAGTCTATGAATCATGAACTCTGGCCGCAAGTTTCCTGAAGAGTCTTCCTCAATGGTGAAATGCACTCGCCAAACGCCAAATTTCACTCTATTTACCAATCTTAGGGCACACACTAGTTGGATGAATGCGGTCTTCCTTAGTGCCCAACAACAAGAGGAAAATGGAATCCACGCGTAGGACCTTCCGTCTTAACTTCACCACCCTCTTGTTATGAGGGAGACGCCTTACTACTTGCTCCTGCAACTCAATTGGTAATAGAGCTAGATCTCTAAGGATTGAACTTTCACTGCACACACATTCCCAGTTAGAACAAATGATCGTTTTTTTTGTTTCTTGTAACAACTTGGACAAAGAAAAAACAAACATACACACTATTTTGCCAGGCTGCACTTCATTTTAAAATAAAATGAACACATGTACATCAAAAGAAGTGTGGTAGTTGATGAGAGGTAGAATGACAAGGTTTGGTGATGCAAGAATTTCTCCTACTCTTTGGGCACCAAACATGAACACCATTCGTTGTTGAAAATGGATCTTTCTACTAATTGCAACGTTTATTCTAATGTGTGGAGTAAAATGAAAGGGAAAAACCTCTATTCCTGGGCCATTATCCATGGCATATGCATGTCCTAATGCTTAAAATAACACAAAAATATAGACGTCCAAGCTAATATCGTACCTAATGAGAGGCAAAATAAAAGGATTTACCGAAGTGTTTATCTCGGCTAACCTAAGAGGACCTAAAATTCTACGAATTACTCGCTGAAATTGCAACTTAGTACTAACAATTATGTGTACCTTTTGCCTTGCAATGGGAATGAAGGGATCATACAAATTCTCGTGATTCATGCAAGCTACTTGATTATGCTAAAGGTTGAGCCTTCACAAAACATACACAAGCCTGTTCCTCCGTGGGGGCACCAATTTGAAGCGGTCTGGGGCGGGCACCAAGAAGAGTGGCCTCCAAGCACTCTTCTAGGCTCCCATGCTGCTCAATTGGGTTGGGGTTGGAAAAAAAAACAAACACACACACAAACCCGCAACCTAACCCTACACAAATTTGGGGCACCACCTAGTTTTGGATGCGAACTAGGACGCGTAGAGAGAGAGAGAGAGAGAGAGAGAGAGAGAGAGAGAGAGAGAGAGAGAAAGAGACAGCTCGGGCTGATTTGAAACGTATCGGCAATGATCAAGCAAACACAACTATATATTTAGGAAAGAGAGAGAAAGGGGAGGGGGTGCTTGTTGCATTAATACCTTCTTACAAATCTATCATGACAAATCAAAGTGAGATTAGTATTTGTTCAACATAGCTTGCATAAATTTCACCACAACACATCACAAGAAAAGCCACCCCAATCATTGTCTTAAGGCCAGGGGAGTCCTCTCCACCCTGTCGCCCTCTTACAGTATGTGGGATTTATGGCTAGATTGATGACAACACCAGAGACAAGCTATCAAGAACTTAAAAAAAAACACCAAGACACTTACGCATCATTGTTGTCCATTACTTCACGTTGGAAGGGAGACAAAGTATCCAAGCTTAGTCCAAATCCACCCTCCTTGATTCAGCAATTGTTGGGCTTACACTAGTAGGAGAAATGATAGATTTCCTACTCTCAATTGAATGATCACTCTCTCTCTTACAATGGCATAGAGTTCCCTTGCTAATCCCCTATTACAACACATGCACATGCATATGACAATGAGCTTCCACTCAAGAGCTCCTTCTAGAGAGGTTGAGCTTGGCTTCTCAAGCTATAGCATAGTGCTCTTGCTTATGGCTCCCCCTTTTTGTGCTGGCTACACCCTCCTTTTATAGCAATTTTGAAGGCTAGGGTTACTCCTCTAACCATCGTTGGGTTAGATTTTCAGCAATTTATCTAATTTCTTTTGCTTGGAATTATCAAGAAGTTGGTGGGGAAAGAGAGAGGAGAGAAATGGAGGTGATAGGACTTTTCATAGTGGGTTAGTGTTAGTAGAGTTAGTATTAATTTACAAATGGAATTGGATATTTACAATGGGAGTATCCATGTAGGATACAAATAAGGAAGAAAAACTCTTAAGAGGTAAGAAAAGGTGGATTTCTTACAAGGTTGATGCTCCAAGTGTCTTGAGTAGGGCCAATTTTGACGCTTGTTGACGGTCCACTAGCCTTGACGGTACATTTTTTCTCCACTCTTGACCTTCCTTGAGAGACAAGGTAATTGAAGCTGAGTAATCAACCACCATGATGCTGTCTTTTAAGAGAAGAGGCTGAATTTTGTGGTTTTTTTGATAGATATGGGTAAATTGGAGGAGGAAAAATGAGACTAGGTGGTCAATTTTGGAATGGAATTGTGTGTGGGAGGTATGAGTTCACCATGGTTTCTCTTATTCTTCAAGGTTGAGGAGAAGGTGAGTAGGGTGCAGAGAGGAGGGGTGAGAGAGGTGGGGATGATGAGTGGAGAAGTCTTGTGTGTGAAAAGAGGAAAATGATAATGTGGAAGAGGGAGAGGAGTGTGGGCTGCACAACATGGGAAAATTGGGGGTCCACTAATAAAAAAATATAGCTCACAGATCGTAGCTCAAAAAAATATGAAAAAATTTGAGGCAAAATTTCAGACCAGGAGCTACAACTTTTGTTTGTATCACCTTTTCAAATTCGGAGAGCAAGTGAACTTTAAAAATTCAGCAAAACCGACCGCTTTTTTCCACTGCACAAGGTCCTTGTGGGGTCCTTCTTTGGATGATTCTTTTGAATACCTCGAAGAGTGAGCCCTCCATAGTGCATGTATGCATGCCACCTACCCTTGACCTTATTTGGTAGGTTTATAATTCAAGATATTGTTGAGATCATGATATAAGTGAATAGTACAACTAAGAAAATCAAATATTGAGGGGTCTAAAAAATATGTACATGTCAAATATAAATAATATAGGTGGAGAAATATAAAGGGGTCAAAATAAATCTCTCTCATTATAAGTCTACCATAAAAAGATGAATATTTTTGGTGTTCTAATTTTTTAGAAAAAAAAACAAAATAGATGTAGGAAGGGAAAAATCACAATAGTGAAAAAATATACACATAAATAAAACTAGTTTTTTTGGATTTTTGTTGGGGTGGAGTTACACCAAATATAAGAGAAGCTTACATGAAAATATTTCTATATGGAATAAAGAGTATGAAAAATGGTAAGAAAAAATTGTGGTAATGGTGAGGCAATGTACAGAGCATAAATAACACACACCTAGGTAGAAATATTTAAATAAATATCAAAATAATTATGAAAAAATCTTTTATTTAGGCCCTATATACAAAGAAATATTTACATACCCATGGGCCATAATATACTTATTTTTTTTATTTTTTTATTTTTTTATTTGGCTCAACTAGCCCAATGACTAGCTAATTGAGGGTTTTTTTAAGAAGATATGGGAAAAGTCCCGTGACTCACGCACGCCTATGTACAGTGAAATGGTAGGGATAGCCATAGTGTTTGGGTGATTTTGGTAGGGTGAGGTAACTCACTGTGGCAATTACAAAGAGACGAAAAACGGCTATCAGTAGCTACTTGATAAGTCATCCCCGAAGAGCCTTGATCCCCCACTTGAATTCTCCAAAATTGCCATCTAGGCTTTGCTTCAAACTATCCATCTTTTGATCTACTTCATCCCATTGCGTATCTCACACATATTTTCTCCAATAGGCCATTTCCAAGGTTATCCATTTCAACTTTTCTTCATCATGTAATCCGTCATACCACTTCTTCACTTTACCACCACGAAATAGGAGCAAAACAATTTGAACGGAACCTTCTACCCTTGACAAACTACTCTCTAGCAGAAACAACCCATAATATTGCAACCAAGTTTTTCCATCTTCAACCCTAGTGAAAATTGGAAAACCCGGCCACATATCCTTCGACATCACTTGCTCTTCAAAATTTTCACATCTTCCATCTTCAAACCACCGTTCCACCTTGAAACATAGAAAGGGGGAATGCGAACACGCCCAAAAAAACCCACAGATTGCCTCTCTATAGCCCAAGATGATCACAATACCCCAATCCACTCAATAAAACTCAAAAATGACATTGTATTCACAACAAAATGTCTATACCACTTTCAAATGAGCGTGCATACACTTTAAAGATCCAAAACCTGCACAACACCCACACCTCTTCAATTACACACACCACCACCGCACAATACTTCTCTCTCTCCCTCTCTCTGCACCACACAAAAGAATGGTCAGGAGAAAACACATACACGGACCAATGTTAGGAAGTGCATAGTGCGGCTAGAAAAGCATCGGGCCTCTGACTGTGAGAGTTTGCAGCAAAATCAAGCCAATTGTAGAAAAAAATTAAAATGACAAAAAATCCATCCATGAAATCTTTACTTTGAAAAAGAACCAAGATCAACTCAAAACTCTTGTGTGTATGAAGATTTGGTGTATTCTCGCTCCTAATACCACAAATACAATGCTCTTTTGCCCTCATGAAAACCCTAAATTATCGCTTCAATTCTTCATTGTGGCCATTTCATGGAATCTTCAGAACTTCAAAGGAGAAGCCTCAGTGGTTATTTGAGGAAGGGAAACCCTAACTGGTAGCTTCACAACCTCGAACATGTAGTGGAAGCATCAAAAGACTGCACTAGAACCCTGGCTTAAGACGACTATATCTCCCTTGTTCTTCCTCCAAAAGATCTCATTCCTGGTTATAAAAACTCACACACAGCTTGGACAACAACAACACCATCATTGATGTTGCCACTTTTAGTCCCTTTTAGTCAAAAAATGCCCCTTTTTATCTGTAGAAAGCCCAAACAAGCTGGGAAAAATGCCTTAAAATGTGAAAAAATCCTTTGGGATTAAATTTCATGTTGAGCCTCATTTTCCCACTTGGTAAGCACTCTGAACATGTCTTCTATAACCATGTACAAAATATGTTATTTTTTGTCGAGATCGCCTGCATTGAGCTTCTAGGAAAAACAAGTGTGCCACTTCGAAACACTAGACATTTGTACATTAATAAATCAAATTAGGCATGTTTTAATGAGATAGAACATGCAATAGTGCCATGTCTTGGGCATCACCTTTTGGGCAAGGTATGCACATGGCTACAACCGTGGCATACTTGACACTATGTACACTGTAGCATTCGGTCCCCATACATCAAAATCATTGAGAAGAAGGTAGATATTTTTAGTTTCACATTATGCACATTCCACGACACGACATCCACCCCCTCTAAACATTCTCATCCTCCAGCATGTGCCACACATATCTTTTTACACCAGTTCCCATCTTCATTTAAGCCCACATACATGTTGATTTCATCGTTGCTTTCAACGAGATCTAACACATTGTCCTATCATAACATTTTCATCAGAGCCTTCATTTTGACTTTCTTGCTAATCAAAGGGATCTATTTCACCTCTTCTTTTGGATAATTTGATTCTTTTTCCATCGGGAAATTTGGTGGTTGGAAAACCAAAATGAAAGTGTGGGTTGTGGCCGGTGAGTCTGAGCACCCATTATGTTTTTCAAAAGCTCATTTGAGATTAGAATGAGCCTTAAAGTGCCAGAATTTTTTTCTTTTGTGTTATTTTGTGTTTTGGCTTTTGGAGACTTAAATGGGGAAGGGTTGTGGGGATGACAGATGAAACCCCATAAACCCAAAGTCTAATGTCATCAATGCTTGGGAGATTGGGCATGGAAATCAAATTAGGGCCACTGTGACATCCAAAATGAGAAACCCTATGGGTTCTCCCATGGTGTGGGATATGGATTTCCGTCCTCTCATTGTAACATGTTGATGATGACATGGTACCGGCCACCATGGGGGATGCACTATTGTGGCAGCCTATTGGCAGTGATTCTTATAAGTAGTTGACATTTGCACACCCCTCAGGTCCACCCCTTATGCTAGAAGAACTTGATACGATGAAATGTAGCAAGTGAGATTCACACTCGCATGAAAACCTAGTTGGTAATAGGGGTTGCATGTGGTCAAAGGTGAGTTGCCTAAAATACAAAATTAGAACTTCTTTATACTATGTCTAAGAAGGAATTCCATGAGCTTGTAAATGGATTTAGGCTTTAAAAATAGTATTTGAAAAAAATATATCACGTGGAGTCAAGGTACCTATGAAAGTTAGTGTGGGAAAGGATTTGTAAGAGTATAACTAAGAGTGTACCACAAATAACTAGTCTTGCTTGGCTGCAAAGAAGTTTTTAAATATGGTTTTGTGTTGATGTGGTTGAGTATTGATGTGTTGTTGCGAGTCAAAAATAATTTGTGTACATATAGTAGATTGTAGTGTAGAAAAATAGAAAAATTTTCTTGGGCTTTTGTGTGGACCAAAAGTCATCTATACCACATAGAAGCCATAAGACAACACTCATGAATCACCTCAGTGTTAGAGACTTCCACACTAAACACCATATTAGAGAGTTTGAGACTTTAAAGAAAATCTAGGAATCACCAATGTCTTGAAGATTTGGCCTCTGTAGACCATGTCTAGGATGTTCGTAGAACCCGTGTCGTGACACATCTCCTCTGTGACTTCTTGACTATTGTGCTAACTTCTTCTATCATGTCTACCATCTCTACTTGCTCCTCTTCTTTCAACTTAGCCTCATGCTCAAGCTCCTTTTGCACAGGTGTGTGTGGTTAAAACAACCCCACACACGTTGATGCATCCAATGTGTGTTGACCCTAGCAGAGAACACATACAGTGATGTGTATTAATATAGATGCATGGCAGAGGGCTAGAGCAGATGGGAAGAGCGAGCAGAGATCTATGCATTATGTGGTTTTCTAGACCAAAAAGGCTCCAGATAGGGTTGACAGCATGACAGGTGAAGAATGTTCAAGGTGCCAATTTTTGGTCTAGTTATGTAGAGCTTAAAGTGCTAAAGGAACAAGTCCAGCCGCCTCGTCAAATGGAGTTGTAGATTGCTAAATATTTGGGTTTCAAGCTGGAAGTGATTGCAGATCCGAGACTGATAGGCCAAGCCATGCCAAGTGGTCCAAGCCAGTTTGGATCTATGGGTGTGTAGTGTTTGATTTATGGAGAATATTGGTCTTTTTTGATTGTTGATCAGAGTCCCGGATGCCAAGGTACGACCGGTCAAAGTTTTTTCGGGGTCACAGGTCCCAACAGCTCATCAAACAGAGCTGTAGATTGCAAGATTATTTGGGTCTGAAGTTGAAAGTGATTGCAGATCCAAGATTGATAGGCTAAGTGATTTCAGGTGGTCCGAGTCAGTTTGGATCTATGGGTGTGTAGTGATGGTCTTTTTAGATTGTCGATCAGAGTCCTGGATGCAAAGATACGACGATCAAAGTTTTACCAGGGTTAGTTTTGTGCCAAGTTGGCCGTCGAGGGAGATATGAAATCTGATGATTTTGGATCTTTGCAAGGGATTGTATGCATTCTAGGCGGTGTAAGGAGCAGAGAAAAAGTGACAACATCTCAAACGAAGATCGGAACAAGAAGATGCCGACTGTTGAAGTTGATGACGATTGCGTGTGAGATGAGGCCATATGATTTTACCAATTTTTGGCCGTATTGGTTGGTTGCCCCAACAAGGTCAAAAAGTGACAAGGTCTTGACAAGCTGAATTCCGGGATGAGATCTCCCACTGGTTTTTTTACGGCTCGGTCATCCGACCCTTGGGCATCAAATTGCAAGGGATTGAAGTTCCAAAGGGAAATTGATTTTGTGTGGTGAATTTTTTGAAAAGTGTGGAGGGTTTTGAGGGCCAAGCTCGTGAGCAAGTGACATTTGGCACGTGCATAAAGCCCACATGCGGGCCCCTTTGTGGAGGCTCTGGGGTATTTATAAAGTAAGGTGGAATTTCAATGGCATCACATTTTCAAGCATTTTTTGGATGAGCACAAAGTCACTAAGTCATGCCAAAAAGCTTTCCCACTAGCCTCGTGTGTATATGTGTACATAGCCCTGCAAGTTTTGGAAGTGGCCCTGTAAAAATTCATGTACCAAGGAATGATTTTGTCAAGATTAGATGTTGATGCTTTGGGTTGTTTGAGTCTCCAAAACATGGCTTTTAATAAATGTTTTCAATCGTGCTTTATAGCTCGTGAATCGGACATGTACATCATGAGTTATGAGCATCCAAAGCACATTTGCAGCATCGATGGCTTCTTTTAGCACCCCCGTGTTGCGCAAGAGTTTTCTTGCGGTGGTAGTGGCGCCAAGGAAGGACCCCATTTCCCACCAAGAGGCAAGGATCAGAGACCTTGAACTGAGATCCAAGAACTTGTTGAGGTAAATGAGCAACTCAAACAACGTTTACTCAAGCTTGAGGACGAGCAGGAAAGGGGAGTCAAGCTCTGCTTGCAAAGGCCTACGAAGTCGAAGCCTCCATCATTAAAACTATCATGGAGGCTCAGAAGGAATCCCACGAAGTAACACACAAGCAGATTGATACCAAGATATATTCGGTTTTAGAAGAATGTCGGCTACAAGAATCTCTTAGCCTCAAGATCAGAATTTGGGGGCTTCACCCACCGTGTTGCATAGAAGAGGACACCCTCGAGGAAACAATCACCCAGCTCAATGTCATTCTTTAACCTATCCACATCAAGCCCAAAACAATCTCTTGGATCAAAGACACACATAGGCATGTGCCACCTGAGCATTGCATCCTCACTTTCAAGGACAAAGACAAGGGGATGAAGATGCTTCAACAATCTTGACTTCTCAAGGGAAAAAAGCTTTGGATCGCTAAAGAACTAACCACAAATAAACTCAAGAATAAATCAAGCAAGCTCAAGAAGATGCATGAAGCATGGAAACAAGGTAAATGGGCAGTCTATCGAGGTGGTAAAGAGATTATCCAAGAGTTTCAAACTCCCAGATTGGCTTCCCTATCACCTAGCTCCCCTTAGGTTTTTCTATTTCCCTTTTGTTTTTTTTTTTCCTATTGATGGTCACTCATACCTTAACTGATATGTATTCCATGCCCTCACTGAGAAGAAATTGTTGTACTATTTTGTTTTGGTCCCATAGGTGATATCTGACCTCTGTGGACAATAAATCAATCTCTCTCTCTCTCTCTCTCTCTCTCTCTCTCTCTCTCTCTCTCTCTCTCTCTCCTCTCTCTCTCTCTCTCTCTCTCTCTCTTCTCTCTCTCTTCTCCTCTCTCTCTCTCTCTCTCTCTCTCTCTCTCGTACACTCGTTCACCATTTGCAAAGCAAACACAATAAAAAAACATAACTCCAAAATGAATTAATCAATTAAAATTTGGTCTCCATTGGATTTTTTTCCTTAAGTGCCAATATTTTTGTACGTGTTTCTGGGTGACGTGTGCTTGTGAGAGAGTGTGTTGTTTGAAGAGAGAATTGAATTATCTTGGTATGAACTACTATCCTCATATCAAGATGATAAGGGAGAATACCACCTAAACCCCTATAAAACTGCAAGCCCTCTTGAGACTTATTGATGACAAATTCAAAGGTGTGGCCAAACCTCCTCTCTCTGCCTCTCCCTCTTTGTGCGATAAAGAGAAATCCCAGGATGGGTTTGTGCTGGTGCACACCCCTTGAAGGAGTTGTTTTCTAGCTTTTTTTAACCCTTTGATGAAGTTCTTTGTTTTTATCTTTTTTGAAGAGATTTTTAATTCTACTAGAATTTCAAAAAATAAATTACCTTGAAGGGTTCCTATTGCAAGGTCTAATACTATTCCAAGGCTTCTTTCCTTTTGCAATCTAAGACTAAAGCAACTAAGGTGATAGCCAGGAAACCTAGTGAGGATGAGAGAGAGAGATAGATGTGGTGAGAGTTGCATAATAGAGGCAAGTGTAGCAAGGGGAATCAATGTGAAGCAAGGTGCAACATGATTTTAGAGAACAAAAGAGAATTGAAGAGAGATCAACAGAGAGGCACCCAAGGTAGTCCTCTTCTTCATCTGATCCCTCTTCTCCATCAGGAAGAGAGAGAGAGAGAGAGAGAGCTCATAGATTCTTGAATGAGAAGAGAATTTTTTCTTAGGTCCATGTCGCAGAGGGGCACAGAAGCATAGGCCATGTGGAGGTGGCAGTCAGCCATTTGCAAATGAAAAGAAAAAAATCGGCTACCACCCCTTGTCAGAGGGATGACCTTACACCCTCAACCAAGTTCTCCAAGCAGTGGAAAGCTACAAAAAGTGCACACATGGGCTTCTTTTAGAGGCATCAATCATGAAACACAGTGTCTTAAAAGAAAAATCTCGCTTAACACTAGAATGGTAACAGGACACTTTTATGTCCTGTTAAGTGACCATTTTGCTTAAATAATTTGAAGAGTATGAAAATGAATTTCTAGGTGCTATATATCCACAAACTTGCCTTATGAGCTGAAAAAAACTTAGCATTTTTTTTTGAGTATCGATCTCGCCATTAACCTTACTCTTGCAAAACATTTTTGAACCTAAACTGTGTGAAAAAACGGGTCCTGTTTTTGGCCTTTTTTCAATTTTTGGCAACTATACCACTCTAAACTTCATGTTTGTGAGGTTTAGATAGCTAGAGGTTAGGCCTTCATAGTTCTCAACATGTTTTGATGCTTGTAGGGAGAGCTAAGTGTTAAAATTGAAAGTTATGACCAATTTATAAGAATTGCATAATCCTGTTTTTTTGGCCAAAATTAGCACTTTTATGATTTTTTTGGTGGCTTTCTTGATATCCAAATTCAATTTTGATTGTGTAAGTGTAATGTATAACATAAAGCTAATCTTCCTTGGGTTTTGGGGGACCTAATATGCTATATAGCATACTATATGATGATGGTTGAGTTTTTTGATTGCTGAAGAATACGATACATTTTAGAGTAGCAAGTATAAATTTCTCAATATTGCTAGTTTCTTAGGCCAATTGTGTGTATTTTGTAGGTAGTAACCATATCTAATCATAGACTACAAACTTGGCTATATATTGAGTAGTTTTTATGGGTTTCTAGAGGTCATAATGCTAAACCCAGGTTTTTCATGTTTGTTGTATTTAGCACTTTATCATTGCTCCCAAGGTTCCAATTGTAAGAGATCCATTATCCTTTTGACATGCTCCATGGATCCTTTTGAATCAAAAGGCCCAAAGAAAACTAAGAAAACATGCATATAGTATCTGTATTGAGCGTGACTATAGAAACTTTGATGATAGGTCCGCAGAATGGCAAAAATGCAACTTTTTTGTACCTTTTTTTTTTACCAAAAAAAAATTAGTGAGGTAAAAGAAACCATATATTTTGGTCACCAACCCATTGAAGTTAACGGGGCATTTTATCTCATGTCCTACAAAAATCCCCAGTCTTATTTATATGCAATCAACTGTAAGAAATTGCTGTTTTGGGCAAAATACACTGGTCCATCAACTTTGGAGGCTTGTAGTGACAAAGGGATGAGAAAAATTACAAGTTTCTCATTTTTTCCATATGTAGTAGTTAATTATTGAACCATAAGCTCATGAAAGGATTTTTCAAAATGAGTGGATCTACTATGGTTTTGGAATTTTTTCCCAAAACCCTGAAAGGACACTTTTATGTCCTGTTAGGTTACCATTCTAGTGTTAAAAGGTCTACATTGGTGCACATCCTTTGAAGGAGATTGGTTTTTGGAACCCACAAATGATGAGTGGATAATATATTGAAAGCAAAAAGATTGACGAGGAGATTATTTTTCAAATACATTGAAGGACACACTAAAAAGTTTTAAAAAAGAAAAGTATATTCACTTTTGTATTTTCTTCAAAAAGAGAGGAAGAGCTTTAAAAAGAAGACCTCCCTTGAAGGATCTGCCCTAGCAAAGATCCTTTGACAAAGGATTTTTTTTTTACTCTCTCTCTCTCTCTCTAGAAAATGCAAAAGTGAAGATTTTTATTTTCTAAAACTCTTGAATGTGTTAAAAAACAATCCCTCAAAGGTTCTACGTTGTTGTTCAGGAAAATTAGTGTGGCCCTAGTTATAAGGCCTTGGTTTTGGTTGGAAAATCATAATAGCTCGGTTAAAAGAGGGGAGAAAAGGAGATTATTGGATTTGAAAATTTAATAGATAGTGTTAAAAATGTAGATTATTTTGGAAAAATTCCTCTTTAAATCTACCCTCAAGAGAATTTGGAATGTTTGTCGAATTTATTTTTCCCAATAATTGATCTATGCCGGCAAAAATATTTTGAGAGGGATTTTTTTTCAAAACTGACAAATTATGAGAGGATAATATATAAAAAACAGAGAGAGAGAGAGAGAGAGAGAGAGAGAGAGAGAGAGAGAGAGAGAGAGAGAGAGAGAGAGAGAGAGAGAGAGAGAGAGAGAGAGAGAGAGAGAGAGAGAGAGAGAGAGAGATATCTATACGTGGGTTTTCCTTGTGGTCTCATTGGAACTAGTGAGCATTTACTTCATATTTGGGCTTGTAATATCACTCATTCATCTTCTTGTTTGTCCATTTTCCTTCAATGGTACACCTTTTCAAAGGTATGTGTTATCTTGTAGGTAGTCCTTGAGGTGGACCGTGTCCTGGTCCTCTCATAGGCATCCTTTGCATGTTAGTCATCATGTCGTTCATGCGTTTAAGCATGTTCCCTACTCGTCTTCTGTATTGTCGATTGGAACTATCACACTTGGTCCCATTAGGGAAACTTTGGACTCTCAAAGGGGCCCTATAAGGAAGTTTGACTTTTCCTCTCTTGTCCAAAGTGGACACCTTGTGAAGTATAAACGGTTTGTGAAAACCCTATCAACCAACATATCATTGGAAAGATCTTAGAAAGTAGGTTATAAATCCCTAAACTCCAGAAATTTAGATTGATTTTTAGACTTTATGGCCTCTCCACTAAAGTTGAAATGTGGGGAGAGATTTCATTTATAAGACAGAGTTGTCGCATCAAAGAATGGAATCTTATAGAATATAAGGAATCTGATGGTATGCTATACATCAATGAGTATATTGTAAATCCAAAAGGTCTGAAAAGTTTCGATTTTATTTGTGAATTTTTTACCGTGATCCTATTTTGGACAAGAGATATAAAGTCAATGTCCTTATGGGGCCCCTTTGAGAGTCAAAAATTTCCCAAATGTACTTGCTCTAGCACAATAGACATGGTTCTCTCTCTCTCTATGCATCCTTACCAATGATTTGTATGTTGAAAATCTTGCAATTATCACTAAAATCAATCGCGTCCAGGCTGCATGCTTCCTAAATGGTGTGTTTTTTGCTATACAAAATAGCATGCACTTGTTGTTGAGTAATCTTCTAGGAACAATGACACAAGCCTCTCTCAGTTGGGATTTCCAACTCCTGATATCTATCGATACTTTCTCTCATCCAACTCACACTATATATCTCTTATTTTTGTTTGAAGTTGTAGATTTGTGCCATGGTACTATGTTTGATTTCCATTTTTTAGCAAGCGGCAATAAATCTCATCGCCAAAGTTGGTAGATCGGTTATTGATCCAGGAGGTATGGTTTAGAACTAAGTCAAAGCCTTGCCTTCTAAGGTCATTCCAAACCCCTCAAATTGTGTGTAAAAGCCTATTATGCATTCAACTCTCAAAAATTGTATGAACCTTGGTAAGTACAAATCCCCTGAGCTGCTATATTTTTTGACCCATTTTTGGGAATCTATTTTCTGACCCTATGGTTGTGTTTCAGGCCCACTCTCATGGCTGGTGATTCTCCCATTAGGTCTTCAAACCAATTGTTTGGTAGGTATGGCTCGTGTGGACCTCTTCTTGTCCTAGTGTCACGCATTTTCCCCCTATTAAAGGGGGTTTCTACATCATGACCCCCATTTCCTTCATTGAGGTGATAGCTTTGAGCCGTAATTTCCCATTGATTAGCCATGCTTCTCAATGCTCTCTCATTTAGTCCCAAGTGTTCTATTTCAGGTATTGCTCCCATAAAGATTCCATGGATTGAGTTTCCTTGGTGTTTTTTTGTTTCAATCTCCTTTTGAGTTGTCTTAAAAAGATTATTACTATAAGAATCCCTAAAGAGGTGAGTGGGAAGCTCTGATAACCCCTTCTCTTTTATCTTGAAAATATAAAGGGTGTTAACTGCCATGATTTGGCATGAGTTGTCCATACCAAATTTGTCACATTGTTATCTTCCCAACGATAGACTCCAAGTTCTGGGTTGTTAGTGGGTATATGCTTTAGAGATTTGATGTCTATTAAGTCAATGACATACCCTTGTAACTCCAACACTAGTGGTCTTTCTTTTATGGTCATGTGCGGAGTCAAAGTATGAACTTCCAAACCCCATTTGTCCACACAGTCTGGATTTTGTATTTTGAGGTATTGCACTCTGTTTTGGTCCATGTAGAAGGTAGCTTTCTTGTTTGCTCTATCCTCCTCTTCAAACTTGACAGTATGTTCATTTACCCTTGCAAGAAAATCCCCGTTAGAATCTAGATATATTAGGGAATCATGCTTGTTGGTCTTTTAAAAATTTCAGACTTTTTGAATGTTCTAGCACACGTCAAAATACTTCCTCCTCTTTCTCAAAGGTAACTTGCCGATGTTTCTCATCAGCGTACTTTGTATACCGATCATGCGCTTGTAGGACATTCTGACGAGCTAGTTTCAGCATATCCATGTAGTCTTGGAGAAAATCCTTAACCTGTTGGAGCTTTTGGGTTGCCAACCCCGCCGTAACCGGTGACCTAGGTTGAAACCCATACATGAGCATGAAAGGGCTAAATCCATTTGTGACATGCTGAGCATTGTTGCAGGCAAACTCGAGAATAGGTAAGTATTCTTCCCAATTTGACTGTTTTTTGCTAACGTATGCTCTGAGCATATCCTATAGCACTTGGTTAACTCGTTTAGTCTGACCATCTGTATGCTAACGTATGCTCTGAGAATATCCTATAGCACTTGGTTAACTCGTTCAGTCTGACCATCTGTTTCTGGATAATTGGCTGTACTGAGGTTTAGTTGTGTATCCAATCGTTTGAATGCAGCCCTCCAAACATGATTGTTAAACTTGGAATCATGATCACTAACAATGTTACTTGGAAAACCATACAACTTGTATAGATTGCCCACAAATAACTTGGCTAGTTTTGGAGTCTTAACCGTTGATTTGGTTGGAATAAACTTACATAGTTCAGTCAACCGGTCTACAACCACCCATATCGAGTCATGCCCTCTTACAGTGGTTGGTAAACGCACAATAAAGTCCATAGAGATACTTTCCGCAACGGATGTAAGAGTCCACCTTCTTTCACGCGCTCTGCTTTGTTAACTTGACATTTTTGGCAATGCAAGACATAAGCTTGAACAAAGCCATGTAAACTTGTCTAGTAAAATTGTCATCGTACGACGGGAGCATAAGTCTTTCTAATACCCAGGTGCCCTCCACTTGGACTATCATGAAATTCATAAAGAATTTGTCACTGAATGTCTTTGTACGTCAGTACACAAACTCTCCCCTTATGGAATAGGTACCCATTGTCAATGGTGAAATGCTTCCATCACTGTAGTTCATCACTCGATAGAGGAGAACTATGTGTGGAGGTTAACGTTACACTACCATGAGTGGAGTAAGAAGGATCCCTCATTTGTACATGGATCCACACTTTGGAATATGCTTCATCATGCTCATATTTGCCTTTGAGAGAATCCAAAAATTCACTACGAAGTCCCGTGAACAAGAGAGAATTGATCTCCGGCATATGACTTAGAGGGTCAGCCACCACATTGTATCGTCCTTTACAATACCGGATCTTGGCATCACATTCTTGAAGAATCTCGGCCACCTGGCTTCCCGACCCTTCCAATCAGTTTTTTGTGTAAACCATTTGATGCTTCCATGGTCAAACACAATCTCAAACTGAGCACAATACAAATAATGCCCCATGTTTTAAGGCAGATACTATTGCATACAGTTCATGCTCATAAGTAGAGTAGTTCTATTGAGCTGCATCAAGCTCTTTCTTTAAAATGCAATTGGCCATCCGTCTTGTGACAGGACTGCTCCAATAGCACGGTCACTGGCATCCATTTCCAAAATGAATGGTTTCAAAGGATCTACAATAGCTAGTATGGAAGCTGTAGCTAATGCATCCTTGAGCGTATCAAAATTGTGTTGTTAAGTGGGTCCCCACTGAAAATCTTTGCCGTTGCCTTTTAGTTGATCCATCATGGTAACAACAATATTAGCATAGTTTTTAACGAACCTTCGGTAAAAAACTGCAAATCCTAAAAAATTTGTAACTCTTCCAGATTTTTAGGAGAAGGCCATTGCCGGATTGTATCCACTTTGGACTGATCCATATATAGCCCAAGACTGATCCTATATATAGCCGTTGCTTGAAATAACTGCCAAGAATAGTGGATTTCTTCTTTCAGAAAATCACACTTAGATTTCCCTTGGCATATAATTTATTTGTTCGAATCAATTTCAAAACGTTTGTCTCAGATGTTTGTAAGTGTTCTTCTTCAGAAGCACTGTAGACTAGAATGTCATCGAGAAAAATGATGAAAATTTGCCCAGATACGGCTTCAAGACACTATCCATAAGTGTCATGAATGTTGCGGCGCATTGGCTAACCCAAAAGGGAATCACCAAAAACTCCTAGTGCATGTCCAAACCTTGTTCAGAATGGAGATATAATCAAGTCAAATACGGACTTGGTGAAAACCTGACCCAAGTCTATTTTCGTGAAAATACGAGCATGTGTGAGTTTGTCAAACAAATCATCCACGTGTGGAAATGGGTACTTGTTCTTAACGATAACCGCATCTAAGCCACGATAGTCTACGCACATGCGCATAGTGCCCTCTTTTTTCTTCACTAATAGGATAGGAGAAGCCCATGGTGAGGAACTGGTTGGATAAACCCTCTGCTAAGGTATTTAGTAATGTGACGTTCCACTCAATAGCTTCAGAGTAACTCATACGATAGGTAGGTTTAGTAAAACAGGTTTTACTGCCTGCAACCACACATCGATGCTATGTTGCACTGATCGTGTCAGCGATAATCCTGGTGGCAAATCATTAGGAAAAACATCTTAAAATTCTTTTTATAATTTTTGTAACTCAGTAGCAACGTTTGTTTGTTTGGAAGTAGCCATTGGTGGAAGAGATGAGAGAGAAGCATGCGCCATTGAGGAATGCTCAACAGATTTAATGTTAGAGAGAAAATGAGACAATGAGTAACACAAGAAAACTTGACCTATTTCATGATTAAAAACAAGCTGCATAAGCTCAATTGTACATATTAATGGTGAAGAAGGTACATCCTTCTCTCCTAACAACAAGCTATGCGCCATGGGTTTCGAACATCAAGCTGTTGTGCTCATAGCTACGCTTCAGTGATGTCCATTCATCATTGCTACCTTGTAGCAGTGGATACTTGGAGTTTGAGGCACTTTGAGTTTTTTCACCAATCCGTAATTGATAAAATTGTGAGTAGCACTATCATCTACCAAGATGCGCACCTTGTGCCCTTCCAGAGATCCGTGCATACATACTAACTCATGTGGTCCAAAGTTCTATTGCCAAATGGAATTTGTGAGACAGCATTCATCACCACCTCGGCGTATGTTACTTCCAATGTAGAGAATCATGAGGAAGACTCAAGAGGCAGCAGTTGCACCGTGTGCACTGCTTTATCCTTGCCATAAGCAACAGATTTCCCCTTGGGACAATCCTTTTCTCCATGATCGCTTCCTAAACATTGAAAACATAATTTCTCTCTCTTATCTTTATCAAAGTCCTCAGGAGAGAGAGGACCTCTGGACTCCTTGGGTTTTAGTCTTTAGCTGCTTCTGAATTATCTACTATGAATTTGCTTTTATTGTGCCATACTGTGTGCGCATATTACCATGTGTATTAGCAGGCACGTGAGTATTATGTGATTTATTTTCATCTGTATCATCGTGAATATGTGCTTTCACTATGGCTTCCTCAAGTGTTTAGGGTCTTGGGTCTTGACGTGCTTCCTAAGTTCTACTGTCAAACCATGTATCAATCCCTGTACTTGTTGAAAGTTATCTAAGGCTTCCAACTTGAGTATAACATCCTGATAGTGAGATATATATTCAAGTAATGATGGGTATTGGCGCATGGAACACGTGTCCCAAGCCGTCCAATTCCGATTTGCCTCAATTGTAGGCAAAAATTCTTTGCAAAACATAGCTTCAAAAGCTACCCAACTCTGTGGTATGATATTCTTCTCCTTGAGAGACATCCACCATTTGTAGGCCTTGCCTTCTAGAGTTAAGCTCGTTTGTAGTGCTCCGACTACGTCCGGAGTACGCCGTAAGGCATGAATTCCATCCCAACTTGCTGAGAAAGATATTCATTTCATCCTTATTGCGATTGTGATCTTCACCCTTAAAAGTTGGTGGTTTGGTGTTCTTCAACAACTCATCCACCTCTTTTGCAGTGAGAGTTGGACCTTGTCCCTTATTAGAAGGGCCTTGTCCCTATGTAGCAACGTGCTCATGCATGTGGGTGTCAGTAAGACCCTTGGACTGTTGTTGCATTAATTGGATCACTAATGTGGATAATTTAGTGACATTTTTATTTAAAGATTTAAAATTTCCTTCCATGTCTAATATGCGTGTCTGAAGTGCACAAAATTCTTGAATGTTGAGCAAGTCATAAGTATCATCAGCTGATGTAGCATCGCGAGCACTCTCCGTGAGAGCATCCGGCCGCGAGCCATCATGGGCAGGATTAGACTTATTTTTCTCTAAATCAGAAGTCATATTGATATTTGAATCCATGGCCATAGAGTGCAGTGCAAGAAATAGCAAGAGAAATACCTGATGTACCGCAACTGGTAAATACCTATAAAGAATTCCGTTGATATCGGTAATTAGCCTTTCTAATTTTTTTCGTGCTCCAATTGCTGTTGAGGATGTAATCTTGCTCCGGGTTCCAAGAAAACAATTCAATAGTGTAGGTGTGTTTTCTTTGAGTACCTGTACTGCACTTGGTCTGTGTATTTTGGCTAACTTGCCCAATGACTTGAATGAAGGTACGAAACAATAATATACAGGATACACAGCAAAAATAGCACCTTGCCTTTGTATTTCCCGGCCTTGCCCTTGCTTGGCTCTGTCGGTATGCCTAGCTTCACCCGAAGCTTCACAAGAGGGAGGGGGGGGGTACCTTGTTGTGGGTATCGTCCCTTTGTTGGTGAAAAAATGTAGGGTGCCCACTAACCCAAAGGGTTGGGCGCCCACTAAGTATGAAAAAAAACGGCTATGGCGGCCCGCAGACAGCGGGAGGGGGAGCTTTTGCTCACCCCGCCTTGTATGGTGGTCAAGTGCGCCTGCTACTACAAGCACGTGAAACGTTCAGCGGGGTCGCGCGATGCCTTCAAGACCGAGAGGGCGCGATTTGGTGCAAGTCACTTGTGGGCCTCTTCTCCTCGCAAGCGGTGTTTCCCATGCCTTCCTCTTTGTCAACCTCCTCAGAGGGGGTGAGCTCCACGGCCTTCTTGACCCCGACATGCAAAAGCATGCAAGAATTTTGTGTGGCTCTCCAACACCACGGCTATCACTTCCCACATTAGTAACCTTGCTCTTGATACCAATGTTAGACAAGGGGAACTAGAACCTAGGAGTCCACCTCCCAACCACCCACTATATAGCATGGCTCCTAGCCCTTTTCCCTAGTTGGACTCCCTTTCCACATGCCTAGCCGGCCTTGCCTTGTCTAGTCCGGCCTTGCTGTTGTCCTGATAAATCATGTAATGCACCTTGAGTGCATACGCCATGTAATTTTACCCCATCCTACTAACTACAAACTACTAACACTATTGACTAGCTCTGCTTGTAAATTGCACCCTCTACTATCTACTAGAGTATGCAGCTCCAAGTTACTCACCTCTCTCCTCTCTCTCCTTTTACTCTCAAGATTCTTCCCCTTGAGCCCACATCCATGTGACTCAAGGGATAAGGAAGACCCGCTCCCATTTAGAAAATAAAAAATATTCCATGAATATTTTGAATTGTTAATAAAATTGATTATGTCTAATCCTAATCAAGGCTCTCCTCAACTATAAATAGAGTCCTTTTCCCTTTGTAAGTTGCAGCTCTCTATACTATTGCTCACTAGTTTGAGCATATCATTTTCCATCTTTGAGAGAGAGAGTGAGCTCTCTATACAACATTACTTGTGGTATATAGGTAAGCTTCTTTGAACTAGGTGTAGCATTGCAAGGGAGTGAGTGATTCATAACTTCGGATCAAAGTTGTACCTACTCTTGCACATCAATTAATCAAGAAGTTGGGTGCAATCGTGATTCAAAACTCTCTTGAGTGTCTCCAATCCATGCTTGGAAACTTCATCTCATTCCGTTTAAGGTGACGCGTTTTCATTTTCATATTCTTGTTTAGTATTTTCTTGTATGTGACTCAAGAGATCTTGTGTTTGTTTTGTTGCTGGGGAAAACATTATACGAGGGTTGTATGGTGAGAGGGTTCCCATAACCCTAAGATAATGTGTAGATCGCAACATCATCAAACTTAATTGTGTCTCTTGAATCTCCTCCAAGCTATTTATACACTTGCATCAATAATTAAAATTGAAGCTAATTTCTTGTGCAAAACTTTCTCTCTCTCTCTCTCTCTCTCTCTCTCTCTCTCTCTCTCTCTCTCTCTCTCTCTCGGTGTTTGGTGTGTGTATTTATAGCATTGATATTAGTCATAGTGTATCCTTCCTTCTTGCTTGTATTGCTCAAGGATTCTCCTCTTTTGCATCCTAGTTCTCTCTATAACTAGGTGGGCCCCTTCACTTGTTTGGTTGTGGGTTTGTTGTTATTTTTTTCTTGCTTGTATTGAGTAGCATGGGAGCCTTAAGGGGTGTTTAAAGGTCACCTCTCTTGTTGCCTACCCTAGACCGCCCCAATACTATCTCATTTTTGGATGTAGATAATCGCAATATATGTTTGGGTGTGTGCGTGTGTGACTCTCTCTACCTCCCTCGACCCTCTCTCTCTCTCTTTGAATCCCCCCCTTGCTATACGTGTGTGCGCACATGCGATACAATACTAGTACGGCTCTTGTAAAGTCCTTGAAGGAACCTCATATCCAATCTTATTTGGAGCTCTTTTTCTATAGCTTTGTCATTGGCAAAAAGTATTACATGGTGCACATTGAAAGTGGACCAAACTTTATATTTGTTATGTTTTCCCCGCAAAGCTCAGCTTGACATATATTATAGGCCAATGAATTATAGTACGAATGTATTGTTGCCTATGATTTGGATAGCAAAACAACGCAAACATGCTTGATTGATATCTTAGCTATACGGAGATTTCCTTAGAGATTCTCCAAATTAATACAAGGCTTTCCTTAGAGATTTCAAATCATGTGTAGAAATCATAATTTTATTTGGTTTTCATCATCTTTATATTCACTATAATTTTGAGTATGATTATTGATAGTCATTGTTCCATGCTAATAACATACTTTAGATGCAAGGCCCTTAATGGTTCACAATCTTCTATTGTATCATGATGACTTAAAAATTATTGTGTAAAGTGTTTTGGATAAATTCATGGAAAATTGTTTGGGTTAGAACAATGTGTGTTATCATGACATTACTTTTGTTCAAAAATGCATGAATGTATCAAAAATGTAGGCAAAGTTGTGGCTAAACAAAAAAAAAAGTGAAGTGAGAGAGGCATCTACTTATATTCAAACATCAATGGATAGAGATCTATAGAACTTAAAATGAGGGGGACATTACTGCATTGCGTGCAACATGGGGAGGTGCTCATAAATAGAGACACAAAACTGGAAGCGAATAAGGAGTAGGTTTCTATGGAGGCTCTTTTCGTATTATGGTAATTAATAATAGAACAAAAACATATTTCCAAGAGAAGCATCTAATTCAATGATACAAGGCCATCAAAGTCCTGGAAGATCTAAACATTCAACCCAAACTAGACATCTTAACAACAATTCCTCCTTGATTTGTTTAGCAGGTTTCCAAGGAAGACATGTACTACTACTTGCCCAACAATATACTGGTGGAAAATGTTCTTAAGATGTAAATTGTTCTTTAAAGTTCTTCTTTAGCAAGCTAGAATAAACCATGCTAGAATAATCATTCATAAGACATTCAAGATGATGGAAATCTCGTGCATAACCTATTGAAATTATGGAGGATCTAAATAATACTTTGAGAACATTTTGAACAAGGATGTAGATCACTCTCCTCAGAGCCAGCAAGCTATTCATTTGTTGTTGGCAGTGGTGGAACATGCATTGAGCTATGTAATGCATGAACATTGGAGGTTATTGATGGAGATGAAATACTGTGGGCACTTAAGACATTGGGGAGCGTTAAGATCCTTGGTATGTGTAGATTGACAAAGGAATTTTTATTGGCTTATTGGGTCAAATTGGGCCCACTGGTATTAGAAATCATTTGGCTAATTCAATGAAGGAACCCTATATTGAAACAAGGGAACATTGATAATAAGAAACTTCCTTAGAAGACCTTTTCTGCTTCCTTAGATGATCTTGGAGACCAATCACAATGATGGGAATTTTGTATAAAGTGTTAGGCCATTGCTGGTAAAACTCATTCACGCTTGATCAATTTTTTTTTTGGGGTAGATCTATCTTGGAAAACATATTAATATTGATGTTGGGCATAAAGCCTTGCAAGAAAACAAATCAAAAACCCATCTCGCTAGGATTAGACTTTGTTAAAGCTTTTGATTCTATCATTTGGTATCTTCTGGTGAAAATTATGAGAAAGCTTGGGTTTGGTAGTAGAATCTCCTCATGCATACTGTTACTTGGGTTGGGGACAATGTCCACAATTTTGGTCAATGGGAGGTTGTGAATGGGAAAGTCAGTAAGGCAAGGTTTTCCTTTGAGTCATTTGTTATTTGTAGTTCCACCCACCCATTGTTTTACTTTCTAAATGCACAAGGAAGGGTGGTAGTCTGAAAGGCTTGCAAATTGGTAGTAACATGTGGTTTCTTTGGGTTTTACTGATGATAATATCTCATTTTTTAATGCAGATAATCGTAATATAGGTCTGTGTGTGTGTGTGTGTGTGTGTGTGTGTGTGACTCTCTCTCTACCTCACTGTCCCCCCCCCCCCCCGCTCTCTCATAATTAATAGTAGGAGAAAAAACACATTTCCAAGAGAAGCATCTAATTCAGTGATACAAGGTCATGAAAGTCCTACAAGATCTAAAAATTCAGCCCAAACTAGACATTCAGACAAAGTTCCTCCTTGCTTAGTTTAACAGGTTCCAAGGAAGGAATGTACTAATATTTGCCCAACAATATAATGGTAGAAATGTTCTTAAGATGTAAATTGTTTTCTAAATTTCTTCTTTAGCAAGATGAAAGAAAAACATGATAGACAAATCATTCATAGGACATTCAAGGATGATGGAAGTTTAGTGCATAACCTATTGAAATTATGGGGGGATGTAAAGAATACTTTGAAAATTTTTTGAACAAGGATGTGAAACACTCTTTGGAGAGCCAGCAAGCTATTCCTTTGTTGTTGGCAGTGGTGTATCCATGCATTGAGCCAAGTAATGCCAGAATGTTGGATATTACTTGATGGAGATGAAATATTGTGGGCTCTTAAGAAGTTGGGGAGCATTAAGATCCTTGGTATTTGTGGATTGATATAGGAATTTTTATTGGCTTATTGGGTCAAACTGGGCCAATTGGTATTAGAAACCATTTGGCTAATTCAATGGAGGAGCCCTATATTGAAACACGGGAGAAACTTCCTTAGAAGAACTTTTCTGCTTCCTTCGATGATCTTGGAGACCAGTCACAATGACATAAATTTTGTATAAAGTGCTAGGCCATTGCTATCAAAATCTTCTTGTTCTTGATAAACCACATTCATGACACTAAATCTGTTTTTTTTGGGGCTAGATCTATCTTGGAAAACATATTAACATTGATGTTGGGTATAAAGGCTTGCAAGAAAAAAAATCAAAACTCGTCTCGCTACAATTAGACTTTGCTAAAGCTTTTCATTCTACCATTTGGTATCTTGTGGTGAAAGTTATGAGAAAGCTTGGGTTTGGTAGTAGAATCTCCTCATGCATACTACTACTTGGGTTGGGGACAATGTTTGGAATTTTAGTCAATAGGAGGTTGTCCAAGGCAATGCCAATGGGAAGGTTGTCTTTTGAGTCATTTGTTATTTGAAGTGGCCACCTACTAGCAACGGCTAACACACACTACACCAATTATGCATCAAGCGGGAGATTTGCTATGGATGTGCACAATGTTTCCTACTTACTTTCTATAAGGTCTTGGGCTCATTGGGAGTTCCAAAGTTGTATGTGCTAGCTAAAGGGCTCACACTACAACAAAAAAACGTGTTATCGACGTAGATATCGACGCGGCCCGTCGCTATGCGCGTCGCTGTGAAACCAGCCGCTATTAGCGATGCGGATAGCGATGACCATAGCAGAAAAAAAAATTCTTGGGCAGAGGGCAGGTAGCCTGGCCTATGCCCAGTTAAAAGATGGACACAGCCACAGCCAGACTTCCTGCCCTCTGCCCAAGAAAGCGAGCAGCACCAAAATATCAACCATGCTCCTGCGCACAGAAATTTCAGCAGAGTTCCCTTTGTTTTTACATAACTTTTCAAAAAAAACCATATCATGTATACGCCTCCTACATGCTATCCATGTAGGATCTCACATGAGATTTAAGTCCAATGAAAGACAACCGTACCAACTAAAAAGCATAACCAGAACTTAAAACCATAACCGGCTATAACCACTTTGATCAAAACCATAATGCAGATAACCATAACCATAAACAAAATTAACAATAACCATAAGCATAACCAGAAAGAGAAACAATAACTGTCTATACAATGACAATGACAATAATCATAACCATAAGGGAAACAATAACTGTCTGAATACTAACTGTTTGTACAAAAAAGAGACACAGAAGCGTGCCTGTGTCTCACAAAGCATATAGATGAAATCTGGTCCACTAATGACTAGGCGCCGCGCTTCATCAAGGCCCTAAACCAATGCCTTGGGCTGATAGGGATTATCCGTCGCCTTGGTAGTCTAGTAGGCTTTGGAACACCTTCTTGAGGGTTCAAGGAGCCGAGAGTCGTACCTAGACTTGCCATGGGGTGGTAGCCTTGTATTGTGCTTTACTTTTTTCTATGAATGACAAAAAAAAACTTCCATAAGATTCAAAAAGCTGTGACAATGTACTAATAGATTAGGAGCTTTTTTATAGCCCATAGACATGATAGACTTGAATGCTTTATTATAACTAGTGACATAGTTTTCAACCTAGTAAGTTTATGAACTTGCATTAGCCTAGGGTCATAATTGATTGCTTGTGTTTCATGCATAAAATTGAAATTTCAAGTGGTTTAATCTTCATGATAGCTAGGTGTCTTTTTTGCTTTATGTTGTTTAGTTTTTTATAATGATTCACCCATCTTTTAGAAGCAAAAAATTCACTTTGCATGATTTTTCATTGGAACTTCATGTTTTTTATCCTTGTTGGCCTTTGATGCTCATTACTTGTTCTTATGATTTCCAGCGATATTCTTCCATGGACTTGCTTTCTACCATGTCACCGTGTTTTGCTTCACCAACACACGAGGACGTGCGCCAAATTAGGATGAGGGGAATGTTAGCAGTGGATAACATAGGCTACATTGAGTATGCATCAAGTGGGAGATTTCCTATGGATGTGCACAATGTTTTATACTCACTTTGTATAAGGTATTGGGCTCATATTGGGAGTTCCAAAGTTGCATATGCTAGCTAAAGGGCTCAAACTTAAACCCATAGTAGAAGGGATTGTGGTGCAAGCATTTATAAGGAACCCTTTATGCAGAAGTCTTCATCCTTGAGGATCCACTTCAGAGAGCTCTCTCTCTGTCGAGTGTCCACTCTATGGATGGCCTAGCCTTGAGCTTAATGCACATGCTTAAGAGGCTAGTGCTAACCCATTGTAATTAGAGAAGCTATTCTTAATCTAATCTCTACTTTATTCATTAGTCTACTTCTTCTATATTCCATTATGTCATGGAGTAGTTTCACCTTTCGCATTATTCTAGATTTGAGTGTGTGTGATGACTTCTTGTTTATTGATCACTCTTATTCTTCTATGAGCATTTGATTTGCGATATTACATCTCTAATTAGGTTCATATAGTTTGGTTCTTAATCTTGTAATTAGTGTATGTGCCCTATCATTTGCTTGTGTGTGGATGGGTTTTATGAAACTCTAGCACCATTCACCTTGTGCATGTGTGTAGCTTTTGATGAAGTGCCTTGATTGGCATGTGGTGATTGGAGAGGCCAACATCAATGCAATTAGTGTGTGCTTATCAAGAGTGTAGTTAGAGATTCTAGTCTATGGTAAGTCGGACTTTGGTGGGCTTAATGTGTGTAGCTGATGCTTGATTGATGATGTGATTAGAGTTAGTGATGCATAATCTCTATTGCATTGGATGAGCATTCTCATGAATCCTCTCATTCGATACATTCAATGCTCGTACTTCCATGCCTAGCTAGGTTGCCGATCCTAGGATTGATAATTTTGTTGGTCTTGGGTTGATTAGGCTATGCTATCATTTTCCCCAACACCACCTATCCATTGTTTTACTTTTTAAATGCACAAGCTAAGGCTGGTAATCTCAAAGGCTTGCAAATCGGCCAGGAACATGTGGTTTATTTGGGTTTTATTGATGATACATTAGGCAAAATTGGGACTCACAAAGGAGCCTTTAAGGAGTTTGACTTTACCTCTCTCTACCAAAACGGGTGCATGGATAAATTCTTGCAAACAAACTCCAAAGTTGGCAAACGTTTGACACTTAGAATGTCCTCTTCAAGCTCTATCTACTGATATATAGCACGCCATGAGATTCCTCATATTTTAGAAGATTATTTTTTTGATTCACATATGGAATCTAACAGAGTTGTCACATCATAGGTGAATCAAAAAAATAATCTTCTAAAATATGAGGAATCTCAGGGTGTGCTATATATCAATAGATAGAGGTTGAAGAGGACATTCCAATTGTCAAACCTCTGCCAACTTTGGAGTTTTCTTGCAAAAATTTATCCATGCGCCCGTTTTGGTAGAGAGAGGTAAAGTCAAACTCCTTAAAGGGCCCCTTTGTGAGTCCAAATAATGCTATCTCATTTTTGGATGCATATAATCGTAATATAGGTTTGGGTGTCTCTGTGTGTGACTCTCTCTACCTCCCTGGCCTCTCTCTCTCTCTCTCTCGTATAGTAGGAACCTCGTACCCAATCTTATCCGCAATTCATTTGCTATAGCTTTGTAATTGGCGAAAAGTATTACATGGTGCACATTAAAAGTGGACCAAATTTTACATTTGTTATATTTTGCCCGCAAAGTGTTGGAGCTATGTAGAGAGTCCCCACTATATATGTGTACTCAGTGTGTGCTTTCCACATACGTTGGGGCTTGCAATTGTAAGTCGTCTCTCTCTCTCTCTCTCTCTCTCTCTCATATGTGGTCTCTCACTCTTGTCTTGGTCTTCCTCCCTTGTCAACATGGTATTAGAGCATTTCCCATCAATAGGTTGTTCAAGCTTTTCTCAACCTGATTCATTGTCGTGCTGTCGTACGTCTAAATGGAGAAATATATGCACGAGTCACATATTCATTGTTTTTTATGAGTGCTCCGAATATAGTTGGGAGCATAGCATTTTCGCATGATGAAAATCTTGCAATGGCCATCATGTGGCGTGAGAATGGTTTTTTATATCATAACTTGGAATTTGAAGTCGTCATTGTCAAATGTTTCTCGAGTGAATATTGGCTTTGACCTCGACTGACGGTATCACTCATGCTGATGCAAGGGCAGTTGAATGATAAGGTTGTGCTTAGCGAAGTTTGGTCGATATTTGTGCCGGATAACGTGTGCTAAAAGAGCTAAGGTAGATCAAGGCTATGGTGGTGTTTTGCAAACTAGACATCGACGAAGTCAAGGAGGCTACAAAGGTGATTGTAGTGCGCACTGTACCTACCATAGTGTCTGTCATAAAAGGCCTTACGCTTGGGACAATGACGGCGTCCGTGAGGGTTCCCCGAGACGCAGTTTGGGACAATTTTTGGCTTTGGAGTGAGAAAGCTTACAGGGAGAGCTTGGCAATGATTGGCCGTGCATGCCATTCGACTTCGAAGTGGAAGAGTGCATAACCAATGTGAATGGCGGCTTAAAAGAAAGCTTTTTTTAAAGAGAATCATTGACTGGAAAAAATAGAGACTAGCGGTTAAAAGCAGACAGCGCAGGGGAAGAAAAAGCTGGGCAGGTTGACGAGAAGGAGAGGACCGAGAGCAGCGCGGTGAAAAATGGACTAGCGCGTCACTGTCGAGGGCCGCCCATGAGCAGAGGAGGACGAGTTGACAGTGGGGTTGCTTGTGGTGAAGCCAGCAGAAGAGGAAACAATTGAGTTTTCGAGGTGCTGGTGGTTTGGAAGCCGACCGAGCAGGGGCGACAACTGCAACACCGAGTGCCGGATAGGGAGCCGCCATTCGAGCAAGGAACAGATGTCACCTTCGTTGGTAGGTAGCAATGTATCTGGTGGCGAATCAAGAAAGTGGCATCAACTATAGTAGCAAGGGCAGCATGAGGGCTCTCTGCAGGCGAGAGTAGCATAGGTGTGAGAGCCGGGTGGTCCAGTCGGCAACTATAGGAGTTGAGAGCACCGGGTGGTGGAGTCGGCAAGTGAAGACAGAGAGCCGCCAGGGTGTGCGACGAGGAGGAGGGAGCGATGAGATTTTGGAAGAGCAGGAGCAGCACGAGGGAAAAGCAAGGGAGTTCTACCAGTGTGATTTTGATATTGTTGGGCAATATGAATCAATGGTTCCTGATTTTTAGGTACTGAAACTGTTGACAGAGAGCCTTGACAAGCTGAATATTGGAGACTATTGGTGAAGCTCAATCATAGAAGGATTTTGGATGGCATGCTAGAGCTTGTGGGGTGATGAGGAGGTACCACATAGCAAAGGTTTAAAGACGAGATAATCAAGGCAAGGGAAGATATCGGGAGGTCTTTGAAGCAAGTGCATTGTCGAGTAGGTTGAGAATGAAAGCGAGGAAGAAAAGCGAGCGTCAACTTCAGCAGGTAAAGGACTTGGTTGGAGCCGACGAACTGCCAAGGCCTGGAGAAGCAGATCTTTAGCAATTTTCAAGGTTTGTTTGAGTTAAAAGAAGACTAAACCAAGCGATGGCAAAGTGAGTGCACGTGAAGGTGGTCGGGAAGAGCAAGGAAAGGCATTGAGGCCATATAGATTTGGCATTTGCACTTCCGCTCATAGTCTCGGTGAGTTCAAGAGCACTTGTTGCCTATTGCGATCAAGTTTTTTTTTTTGTATTCAAATTTTAGTTCATTTAAGTAATTCCATTCAAGTTATACAGGGTGTTCTTTTGGTGCTATATTCTCTTGAGATGTGCATCTTTCTCTTACCGTTTCCCACAGCGAGCAACCCCGTGCTGACCCGGCTCAACTCGTGAACATAAAATCCCCCGACATCTTTGGTGAACCCGACGCGAAGCGATCCGGGGTAGAAAATGTTGGAAGAGAGGATGACGACGACATCTCAAGTAGAGATGATGCAGCAAATGATGCAACGATTTGATGCTTTCTTGCAGCAGCAGCAGCAACAACATCATCAGGTTACTTATGAGGAATTTGGTTTAGACCGAGAAGAAGTTTTACAAGGATTAGCCCAATGAGATGAAGCAATGGAAGAAGCATTGGATAAAGTCTCTTTTGAAAGAGGTATTTTTTATGGCTACGATAGTGATGGATATCTTGCATGCTACAGGTTAGAGATGGAGCTTATGGGTATTCCAACTAGGCATATGATCAAGGAGTTTGACTGGCTAGTAGCTCCAGAATTACATGATCAGATACAAGAGCTTATCGATAAGTATACAGATAATTGGGCTAAATTTAAAGAAGCAGTTGTACAAGTGGGTGACTGGCACATAGCCTTAGAAATAGAGCAGATGAATCAACAAAAGCAGGTTACTTTCAATAAAGGTGATGGAGATCAATTGCAGGCAATCAGTTATGATGAATTTTTGGAGCAAATTCATGCAAGAAGTAAAGCTAAAGCAGGTGCAGCTTTGCAAGTACCAGATTTCAACACAGAGCATCATGCATCAAGCAATCTAACACAGGTAAACAATGAATTCAGAGCTTGCTCACATGGTAGCTGCCTCTATCATTGGTTCTTGTAAAGAATTAAGCGAAGGTGAAAATGTTGTTGTCAGTGTTCCACATACTAGTAATCTTTGTAGCATGGATTGTTCTCAAGAAGTTCAAGATGATCCTTTAGAAGGTGTTGATGGTCCTCTCATCACAATGGAAGCATGCAAGGCCAAGCAGAACAACAAGTTTCTTGAAGATGATTGCATTGATAAAAACATTTATACTGTAACAAATGAAGTGCAAGAAATTATGGAGTCAATAGAAGCTGTACATGAGGGTATATATGAGTCTACAATTGCTCTTGACGATATATTTACAGGTGCTGATATCACAGAGCAAGATGATGATGCAAATAGTGAAGCTTCCTTGTCAGGATTGAGAGAAGAGAATTCCATTATTGGTGTCTTTTTATCTAATTGTGGTATGTATGAGCAACATATGATGGATGATTTCTCTACTGTTAGTATCTATTCAGAGGGGGTGCATGAAGAATCTTCACAGGGTATCGATCAATCTTTGGCAACCGTAGAAGTACGTGAAGCGGAACATGATGAAGAGATCTATGAAGATTGCTTAGATGATGTTCTTTGTGTGCCTGACATTTCTAACATGACTGAAGTACAGGATACTGGACACGAATTTTCTTCTTTTGTTATTTCTCTTGAGCTACAAGAGGAAGCAACCCACAATCCTTTGACAGATGATGAGAGTATTTACTACTCTAATGATCCAAAAGTGGATGCAAATTCACGGAGTTCCAAGTAATGATGACTATGACACTGATGCAAGATTTTCACAAGTTTGTGTGGTAACTATGATGTCAGAGGGGGTGAATCACTATGGATAAAGCAAAGGGTGTACATGATTTTTCAGTTTCTTGGACAAGGTACTGGCTATGGTTGGGTCCATATACTCTTTTTACTTATTCTTATGTCAATGCTATTATGGTTACCGGTAAAAGGTATGCAGTGTTCCTATATGCTTGCTGAGCAAAAGTTGTCAAATGTTTACGAGAGTTGGGTATTGCACAATGATTCAAGGGAAGTTTTGCTTTACTGTGAGGCTCATAAATGCTATGTGCTTGCTATGGTATTGGATCCAAGAGATTTTGAGATCCTTAAGAAGCACGTTGAATATGGTTGGGTTCTTCTGGGTGCACAATGTTATCGGTTGCTAATTGATCCAGGAAGAACAAGCTCATGCCAAGGTTGTTTGATGTCGATTCAGATCAATAATGTATGCTTGTGTGGATTTTATGCAGCTCCAGCTCTAGTGCTTGGGAAATGTCTTCTTAAGACATTTGATCCAGGAGGACAGGTTTATGAGAACGGCTTATGGCAGTTGATATATAGACCATATGACCCTGGTGGTGTTCATCATGCTCATAGGTTATGGCAAGAGATTTACAGACTTTGCAGTGGATCATGCTTATACTTTATTGGATGGAACTACTTGATTGATGGAAAATTTTTGAGTTTTCCCTTTGATCCTGGAGGCTTATGACTCCTTGAAGTCAAATTTTTGATGGTTATTGGTAGCATGCTTACATTCGACCAGTGCTTGCATGCCAGCAGCTTTTATACTTACAGTTTTTTGGCACATACTGGAGGATGTGTAGGTTCAAAGGGGGTGGATGTCGTGCTGTCGTAAGTCTAAATGGAGAATTATATGCAGGAGTCACATATTCAGTGTTTTTTATGAGTGCTCGGAATATGGTTGGGAGCATACCATTTTCGCACGATTAAAATCTTGCAATGGCCATCATGTGGCGTGGGAATGGTTTTTTATATCATAACTTGGAATTTGAAGTCATCACTATCAAATGTTTCTCGAGTGAATATGGGCTTTGACCTCGACTGACGTTATCACTCATGCTGATGCAAGGACAGTTGAATGATAAGGTTGTGCTTAGCGAAGTTTGGTCGATATTTGTGCCGGATAACGTGTGCTAAAAGAGCTAAGGTAGATCAAGGCTATGGTGGTGTTTTGCAAACTAGACATCGACGAAGTCAAGGAGGCTACAAAGGTGATGGTAGTGCGCACTGTACCTACCATAGTGTTTGTCATAAAAGGCCTTACACTTGGGACAATGACGGCGACTGTGAGGGTTCCCCGAGACGCACTTTGGGACAATTTTTGGCTTTGGAGTGAGAAAGCTTACTGGGAGAGCTTGGCAATGATTGGCCGTGCATGCCATTCGACTTCGAAGTGGAAGAGTACATAACCAATGTGAATGGCGCTTAAAAGAAAGCTTTTTTTTAAAGAGAATCATTGACTAGCAAAAATAGAGACTGGAGGTTAAAAGCAGACAGCGCAGGGGAAGAAAAAGCCAGGCAGGTTGAGAGAAGGAGAGGGCCGAGAGCAGCGCGGTGAAAAATTGACTAGCTCGTCACTGTCGAGGGCCGCCCATCAGCAGAGGAGGACGAGTTGACAGTGGGGTTGCTTGTGGTGAAGCCAGCAGAAGAGGAAACAGTTGAGTTTTCGAGGTGCTGGTGGTTTGGAAGCCGACCGAGCAGGGGCGACAACTGCAACACCGAGTGCCGGATAGGGAGTCGCCATCCGAGCAAGGAAAAGATGTCACCCTCGTTGGTAGGCAGCAATGTATCTGGTGGCGAATCAAGAAAGTGGCATCAACTATAGTAGCAAGGGCAGCATGAGGGCTTCCTGCAGGCGAGAGAAGCACAGGTGTGAGAGCCAGGTGGTCGAGTCGGCAGGTGTAGGAGTTGAGAGCACCGGGTGGTGGAGTCGGCAAGTGAAGACAGAGAGCCACCAGGGTGTGCGACGAGGAGGAGGGAGCCGACGAGATTTTGGAACAGCAGGAGCAGCACAAGGGAAAAGCAAGGGAGTTCTACCAATGTGATTTTGATATTGTTGGGCAATATGAATCAATGGTTCCTGATTTTGAGGTACTGAAAGTGTTGACAGAGAGCCTTGACAAGCTGAATATTGGAGACTATGAGGTGAAGCTCAATCATAGAAGGATTTTGGATGGCATGCTAGAGGTTGTGCGGTGCTGAGGAGGTATCACATAGCAAAGGTTTAAAGACGAGATAATGAAGGCAAGGGAAGATATTGGGAGGTCTTTCAAGCAAGTGCCTTGTCGAGTAGGTTGAGAATGAAAGCGAGGAAGAAAAGCGAGCGTCAACTTCAGTAGGTAAAGGACTTGGTTGGAGCCGACGAACTGCCAAGGCCTGGAGAAGCAGATCTTTAGCAGTTTTCAGAGGTTTGTTTGAGTTAAAAGAAGACTAAAGCAAACGATGGCAGAGTGAGTGCATGTGAAGGTGGTCGGGAAGAGCAAGGGAAAGGCATTGAGGCCATACAGATTTGGCATTTGCACTTCCGCTCATAGTCTCGGCGAGTTCAAGAGCACTTGTTGCCCGCGATCAATTTTATATGTGGCTTCCTAGGCTATTATTAGTGTTGATTCTGACTTGCTGCTCGTATTTGCCTTCAACTACGATCTCCCATTTTGGCTATTCATACCATCGATTATCAACTACGATCTCCGATTTTGGCTATTCATACCATTGGAACTATTGCGATTAATAAGGCTGCGGCCAAAGCTATCACATCTCCAACTGTTGCATAGGGAGGCGATAAATAAGCTTCGACATCCAAAGTGAGCACTGTTCGCGCAGTTCAAAAATAGCTCGTTTGCAGTTCTTATTATCGCTTTGCCATCTTTAGTGCTACCCTTCAGTGTTCACCAAAAAGTTTTCTAGCAACAATGACACATCGAGCTTCGTCATAAAAAATCACTCCTATAATAGGCCTTGAATATTCTTTAACGAGCACCATTTTTATCCCTGCTAGCTAGATGGAATAACATCATGAAGTCCATAAATTTTGTCATGTGTTAATCATATTTGTAACTTTCATTGAGATGCTTTACACTTGAAATTGATGTCAGCGATACACAGATCATATCATCATTATTCTCGTGAAACTGTTGAGATAGCTTAAAACTTTAATCATTCCACATTAATTATTAAAAGTTGTCCTCATTCGTGATCATTTTATTCAAATCATTCATGACAATATCATTTTGATGACACTTACAAACTTATTTCATTGTAGCTTTTGATAGAAGGACCATGATGATATTCATGAGCTTGGTGATTGTTTGTGATTGTCAACTAATCTTCTTAAGAGGAATTACAGGATACTTTCAGCCTGCATGTTTACAACATGGATCTATGATACTTTAAGCTGCAATATGGTAAAGACGACGTGGACCCATACTGTCATGGGTATTTCTATCTTACATTATAATTTTTTACTTTTGATTCATTGAGAGCATCTTTAATGCCATGGTACGTAAAGCGATGATGATGATTACTATTCTACCATTTTTATTCGAATTGAAGAAAGAGTCTTTGATGCCATGGTACGTAAAGCCATGATGATTGCTATTTCAAAGTTTTATTAAGTACGTGTTTCTAATGTCATGGTGAATACCGTCAAGCCATGGTACATTGTAAAGCCATGATAATGATGACTATTTTACAGTTTTTAACTTGATTTGAAGAAAGCGTCTCTAATGCCATGGTAAATATCGTGATGCAATGGTACTTAAATCCACAATGATGATTATTTGATGACAGTTGCCAGTTGTTGAGATCTTGGGGGTCCTCGTATGTTCATTATATATAGGCTTTGTATATATGTGTGCACATGTGATTACATTGATATTATATTTGTTTCTATGTCGTGTGCATATGTGATTGCATCGGCATTATATTTATTTATATGTCGTCTCTTTAGAACGGTGTCACAAACCATCTCCAAGGACAATGTGATGTGGTTATTTCTAACCTTCACGTCTCAATATATTTCTTGAGTTGATATTGTTGTTTACGTGATAAAATTCACGGCAAGCAGTGTGTACATGGACTCAAAGATATTGAAGCTGTTCAAATATCTTTTTTTTTTGCATCAATTCAATTGTACACATAGGGTTATTAAACTTCCAAAGATTCTTGAAAGAACACATTATATATTATGGAGTGATGAAGCTCCTAAAAAATGAATTTTGTATGCTCTGATAATTATTAATATAACAGTGCATGCATATGGTGTTGTGGGTTATTCCCTTGTACCCCCAAGGGTTTTTTCATCCACAATTAGGGACTCCTACTTGAGTGGGGGTGATAGAGCTATATATAGAGTCCACACTTATGCTATATATAGCTAGGAGTCCGCACTATAAATGTGTATTCAGTGTGTGCTCTCCACACACTTTGGGGCTTGCAATTGTGGAGTCGTCTCTCTCTCTCTCTCTCTCTCTCTCATCTGTGGTCTCCCACCCTCGTCTCGGTCTTCCTCCCTTTCAACATAAAGCTCAGCTTGACATATATTATAGGCCAATGACTTATATTACGGATGCAATGTTGCATATGATTTGGATAGCAGAGCAACCACAAGCATGCTTGATTGGTATCTTAGCTATATGGACAACACATAAAAGCGAACTTTCCATGGGATTAGACGAGATCTGCATCGACTGAAAAATAATTTTAGGCAAGTGAGTTTGTGTACACATTTGGAAACCAGGACATTTGAGTATGTGCAAACCAGAACACATTTGAAAGGCTACTCTGAGGATGGAGCTAACCTCCTCAAGCTGAATGCGGACTATTCCACTCTAGGCTCAACGCAACGTGTATTAGAAAAGAGGCAAAAGCCCAATGCAGCAACGTGCCACGTTCAGCATCATAACTGTAAAGGTCTTAGATCTTGACTCTTCGACGGAGGTGGCCGACCTCGTCCATGCATTGACCGTCTGTCCTACATCACCACCAGCTTCCTGTTTGACGCACATCGCTTCTCTCTCTCTCTCTCTCTGCACAGACGCTACCATGACTCAGAGTACAGTTACGAAGGAGCCAGTCCCGTCTCCGCCCTCAGCCTACGGAGCTCCTAATGACGCTCCTAACATGCCTCACACAGTTACGACCGCAGGCTTCGAGGGGCCAGTCCCGCCGCCGCCCTCAGCTTACGGCGCTCCTAATTATGTTCCAGCCCAAGGTGCTTCCAAGTTCCCCTCTCTCTCTCTCTCTCTCTCTCGACGTGAATTAAATCTGTTGTTCTGAACAGCGCCGCCTGCAACGAATACCATCAATGTTAGCAATACCCAAGCGGTGCCAGCTACGGATCATTATCATGGCGGCTGTGTGTGTGGCGTTGGATGGGGACTGTAAGTGAGCTTCTCTAATTACCTCCTGTTGTTGGTCACACGCATACGTCTTGTTAAAGATGGATTCCCCTCAAGAAGGACTAATTATAGAAAAATAATGATTTATTTTATTAGATGTGCTTCTCACACACCCATTGTCACTGCGGGTGTGGCTCAGAGGAGATCTAGCGCCCAAATTTGGAGGGGTGATGCCGCTTTGATATGGGCCGTCAGATAATTCAATGAACTAGGGTGAACTAGGGCGGGGTAAACTAGGGTGTGATTGTGTGCCATGCCCACATGGATAGCGACACGTGCTAGCATGATGATAGGGATTTCGTGTGAGTGTTGGGAGGTCTTGGGTTTGACCCACACTCTACGAGGAAAACAAACTAGGCGTGAACGCCTATTGGCGGGTGACCTTAGGGAGTCACTTTTGTCCCCAAGTTAACCCCTACTTCACCAAGCGATCGAACGGCTGAGATCAAAGCCGCTCAACGTCCCCCAAATTTGGGCGGTGTTGTTGGTCATACGCACACAGCATCTTGCACTTTGAACGTGCTGTAAGGTGAATTGCCTAAAGGATAATCATAGGGAAATATTGATTATAGTTTGTATTTGATGTGCTTCTCACATACCCTCGTTGGAAACAGGGAAAGTCTGCAAAATGTGACTTCACTCTTTTATGTGGAGCTAGAGAGAGGGAAGCCAAAATGTTATAGCCGGTGAAGTTAGAGAGAGGAAAGTGCATGTGCGCAAGATAGTATACTTGCTTTCCTATAGTTGGGAGGTCGTATGTTCGAGTATCGTGGTCCACCCGCCCGCGCGGGGGGGGGGGGGCTTATGTGTTCATCACCTTGAATAATCAGTTTTGGAATTACTTTGTTAAGAAGTTGGAAGAACCCCCTCTCTCTCTCTCTTTGGGGAGTTAAAATAGTCCATGTCTCTCTCTCTCTCTCTCTCTCTCTCTCTCTCTCCAATAGACAAGATCAATCAATAGACTATGCTTAAAATAAATTTTATGCTTAGTCAATTGAATACACACAAGCTCTATTATTTCATTAGGCTTAAGTTTATGAGTTTATGTTTGAGTGACGCACTTAACTTTGATGTTGGGGTAAGCTTTTTAGGAGCCCTCTAGCCATCTATGGAAGATGAGACGATGACATGGTCCAATAGCAAGGAGGATGAAACTTCTATAACAAATGACTATAAAGCACTAAGCTTACTTAAGGGGCTATTCTCTAATGAATCAACTCCATTTTTAAGTTCTATCATTTGTGTCTATTGTCAAAATTTTAGAATGAAGGTTCAACAAAAATCATAGATTAACCAAAGTAATCATTCGATTGTGTGACATTGAACGTATTTGAGCATGACAATTGGAGAGCATGCATTAACTTAAATTCAATCATGCATCACACACATGCTATGATACTGCAAGAAAGAGAGAGAAGAATTCGACACCACTTGAGGGCCGGACTTTTTGGAGCTGACCCCCCCCTCTTTAAAAGGACTTTTTATTGATAAATTCTTCTTCTTTAAAGAGTCTTTGTTCAATACAACTGACTAGTCACGCTTTTAACTACAAAATTGAAGAGATGAAAGCTCTAAAATTTGACAAATTTTGCAATTACACTTTTCACTTAAAAACTTCCTTGAACTCAATCACAAGGTCCTAAACACCTCGTGAGTGATAGGATCTACTGCGATTAAACTAGAATAAGGTCTTGGGGAGGTCACTTCAAAATTATGTGACTATATTGTGAGTGCAATAGAAGGGATTTTTTTTTTCATATTCTCACATACAAAAGGGTACTCTAAAATGAAAGTGGGAAAAACAATTAGAGGTTGAATAGAAAAAAGGGTTTATTTTATTTGTCAAAATTTCACAGATAAGGATTTTTAAAATAGTTATTGAATGCACACGATAACACGATTTATACATAGTGGACACCCCCCCCCCCCCAAACACGAGAATCAGGTTGTAAAGAAGATATGTACACATTAAAAAGTAGTATCCAACATAGTTAATTTTGTATAAACTTAACCAGCCATAGCTATAGAGACTTGTGTGTGTGTGTGTGCATGCACGTGTGAGTGCGCGCGTGTGTGAGTGCACGTGGGTGTGTGTGTGTGTGTGTGAGAGAGAGAGAGAGAGCGAGAGAGAGAGAGAGAGAGAGATGAGAAGAAGAGCATGGAGATCCTTTTTTGGTTGAGGATTGCATGGAGCTTCATGAGACAGGAAGACAGAATTTTTCCTAGTCTCTCGTGTTGAATCAATGGCAATTAAGCATAGTAACATTCATACTAACACACATTAACTAACTTGCTTACACAAGATGGGAGAAAGAGACAATATGAACTCAAATGATGAATTGTCTAGCTTGAAAGAGTGATTACAAAAGGTTCTTTTATAGCATGAAAGATGCATCTCCACTTGCCACATGCATCTCCACTTTCCACATGCATCTACTAAAAAGAGACCTTGGATTTTTGGATCCACCTTTATAGGACACTTTTAAGTCAGTGAAACTAATCCAAAATGGTTTTACTATGATTTAAAAACTCCCCCATGGGTAGTACCATGTCTTGGGACACTTTTAGGCCATGTTTCACATGCTATAAGGGCCACTGGGATGCCATGTAGACAAGGGGTGTTCTAAAACATCATCACATCTTGCATACACATCATCACAAATTTTTGCACACATGGAGAGGTCTTAGCAAGGGAGACTCTCCAAAAGCTAAGGTGTATATCTTCTTACAAAAGCACACTAAATTATCCAAGAGTGATAAATTTATAGACATACATAGCGATTCACTTAGTTGTGTTTAAAGAGAATACCCTTTGCTCGATATAGTGGGTTTGAAGCTTAATTATGAGTGAACAAGCTTTAAAATCCTTTTAGATGTGTATGAGAACAAGGTTTTGTTCTTTGTTTTTGCAAAACTCACAATATGTGGGTGAGTATATTAGCAAAACGAAAGAATTACATGAAATTATGTGCCTGTCACAAGCCACAAAAGATTACAATAAACACCAGAAAGACTAGAGAAAATATACCACAAGGTTTCCACTACCCCTGCACGGACTGCCACTCGATAACAAGGACATCCTTAAGATACATCAACTCGGGAAAGACCAAACCACTAATAGAGAAACCATTCCGACTATGATTACATTGGCTGATTAGGGTGCCACCTTTAAAAGGTCCATAACAACACACGGACACATCAACTGCGGGATTCACAATACATCATAAATCTGAGGAAGGGGGGAGGCATGACCTCCATAAATGGAGAGCTTGGACACCACACAAAAAGAGCGCAATCCACGAATTTATTGCACTAGCCACTAAGAACCGATCATCCACGTGAGGAAGCGAGAAAAATTCCACAAAAGAACAAGAAGAGAACGTACATCTGAAGCAAATCAAAGAATACCATATCCGATGTAGCCGACGAGAGCTCGAACCAAAGACACCCCAAATTGTGGGCCACCAACCATCACCAGAGAATAGGCCTTTGAGGTGTTCCATGCACCTACGTTAGGAGTACCCCACCACCAGACGCGAAACACCCGAGGACCACCATAAACCAATGCCCACAGGTTGGAGGCACCAAACCAGGCGAGACCACAAACCATCATCCTCACAATGGAACCAGTAGAACACGGATCCCACTCCCAGTTTTGGATGTAGACTTTGGAAGCCCTTTTGCAAAATATCACAGCCCTTGCATTCCATGACCGCCCTATGGTAGCCCTTGACCTTGGATGTCATTGAAGGCTCCCCATAGCCATGCAGGGACCCTCGATCTAGGCTCCTTCTGAAGCCACTACAGTGCACCATTGCTAGGGATGCACAAAGGTTCCTTGCTAAAGTACGAGAGGCCCCTAAGGCACTTGAATTCAAAATTTGAAGGGTCAGTAGCACCGCAAAAGAGGCTAAAGGGATGCCCCCCTCCCAGAGAGGTTATAATAATGGCAACAGTAAAGTTGGCTATGTAGGAGGGAAGCATGCTACAGGAGATAGGTAGCGATTTAATTAACGCGATCACACACACGTGAACACGTTAACCACATTTCAAAATACGTGATCACATTCAATAACCACGTGACTTCCCCTTAACCCATAGAAATTATCCAATTCGATAAGCCCACTAGATGTTTTTAGTTCTTAGTGGGCCCGATTTAGGGTTCTTATAGTTTTCTAGTGGGCCTAGTGAGAAAAAACACATATCCTAGTGAGGTTTTGGTAGGTTTCCTATTGGCTTTTTTGTGATCACATTAATTGTGATTATGTAAATGTCATAATGAACATTGTGATCACAAGAAATTTCACTTGATGAAATGAATATTAAATCTCTGGAGAGAGGCTAGGGCTATTGTTGAGAGAAGAGAACGTTCAGGGGCTTGCGGTCATTGCATGAACATTGAGGGGGGCTGGTTCCTTGTGTAGCGTAGGTCTTGATTGTTGAAGTGTGCAATTGTGTTGTAGAAGTGCTTTCATCGGGGTTCTTGGTGGGTTGCTGAGGTGTTATGGAGCTTAAGGGTAATCGGCTCCAAGGGTGCTTGGCTTGGATTCAAAGGACACAGGTGTAGCTCAAGAAAAACTTTCCAATGTCATTGTTTCTACAGGACACTCTATATCATAAAGTATATACTTGTATTACAATGTTCAATAATACATCTTGCAAGAAAAACAAGTGCTAAATATGTCATTTTTAAAAAAATGCTCAATTAAGCTTGACTTGGATAGAAACTAGAAAGTTACAAAGAACCCTGGCATGTCCTTTGCATAGGATTATCCAAGAAAGAATACATCAAAGGTGAACCAACCAAATGTACATCTTTACCTTATCACAATATATTATCCACAAACATGATTCTAGAACACCATTAGAGTCTAGGGTGTATAGTGTACCTTCTTATAGATTTGCCCGTGAAATCACTGATTTTTGGACATCCCCAAAATAGTCAAGCACGAGTGATTCGTTCGAGTGCTTCAATTTGATGCAAGAACGCTTGTAATGAATACATTCAAAACTCTCTAGAGAAAGACTTTATCTCTTTCTTCACACTTGGCCCTCCAGATATTCCCAAGAACTTGGTCCCATTTTCTTGCAATCCACTTTATGGACCAAATCATGTTGAGGTGATCAATCCACTCCTCCTCAAAGCATACATTTCTCTAGATATTCATAGTCATTGGCCAATTGAACAATCTCTCTCTTGGCCACTTCCACGCTTTGCAATCCAGTAGTGTTGAGTAGGGAGGAAGTGTTAGGATTGAAAATTTTTCTAGAAGCCTTCTGACAAAGGACTTGCGCTTGGAGCATTAGGTTACAAAAGATCTTCAAACGTGCAACGATTTTTCAATCCCTTTTTTGTTCATTCCATCGAGCATCCAAGGTGCCGAGGCCCTAGTCTCTCAAATGCTTGGAAATTTCCAACCAATGGTTATCAAGGCTCAAATCTTCAACAATTGCGACCATTGAGACAAGTGCCTAGCCATCTCTTTCCATTATCTAATTTACTCTTTCCACTTGAGTGCCATGGCAACTTTATAGCCTTTTTCAATAAACGTTCCAGTAAAGCCAACTACTTGAGTCTTCACTCGAGAGGGGATATAAATTTATTTTGGAGGTTGAGATTGGATCATATCCTAGTTTTGGATCTCATGATGGCTTCCATTAACATTTCCCTTGCCATGGTAGCCCAACTCTCATCAGAATTGGCGAGGGTGCAAAAGAATTTAGCACATAGAGCTAGTTCATGAGTAATAGGGTCAAGTATTCCTAGTCCACCCTGACCTTTTGGTTTGGCAATAGCTGTCCATTTACCCCATTGCCAAGGTGCACTCGTCTTATTGCTCCATAAGAACTCCTAATTGGTTTTAAATAAGACCTCCATTTTTATGGGACAATTGTAAGAGTGGCGATGCGTACGTTAACTACAGGATGAAGAAGGTATTAATTATTGTAGCTCTGTAGTGAAAAGGAAACAAGATAAACTCCCAACACTTTATTTTCTTTTTTATTTTTGCCAAGACCCAGTCAAAGGCAATCTTGTGAGATATTCCTTCACCAACTAGTATCCCGAGGTGGCATCAGATGTTGCCTCTCTTCACAACCTCTCTAGCCCAACCTACATCATCAAAATTGTCATTTTCTTTCAAATAAATAAAGCTTGATTTTTCTGTGTTGCATTGAGACCTTGACACTGCGGCAAACACATACACATTCTCCAAGGCTAGCCTAACCTTGTTATCATCCCGATTGTAGGAAGAGTAGCCAGTCATTTGCAAACATTTTCACAATTAATTGTTTGTCGTCTGAATCTACCCTCTTGCTTCTGCATCTTCCAAAATCGCAAAAAATGGGTGAATGCATGCACCAAACCAAAGAGGAGCTAAGGGACAACCTTGACAAATGGATCTCTTGACCTAGAAGCAACCGACTATTCTTGAGTTGAATAGGAGTTCACGAGAGATCCCTTTGCCAAGAGCATTAACAACTTGACTGATTCATTGACCAAACCCCAAATTCTTAAGACTTGTCAAGGTCAAATTTAGAGAAGAACACATTCTTTTTTCTTGACCCTAGCATATTTCCTACAATTCATGGGTGCCAATTGTTGTCGTAAATTGATCTATGGTTAATAAGTCCATGTTCATGAGGAGAGATAGCACCACCCAGCACTGGGACATCCATTCAGCAACAATGAGTTTGGCTAACACCTTGTACACCAAAATAATCATGGTGATTGGTTTCCAATGGTTGAGCTGGGAGCAAGCAAGTTGTTTAGGGATGAGTTTAATTAGCCCTTTCTTAACCCATGATTCAAGCGTTGTATATGTAGGAAAGATGGGTCTAGAGACTCCCAAAATTCTTGACAAAACTCTACCATGATACAACCCCACCTAGCAACTTCTCTTTACCCAAATTTTTAAGAGTCCTCCTCAAAATTCATTTAGGGAAAAGGGACTTTCTAGATAGTTTGTTTTGCTAGGATCAACTAAAGCTGGGGTGATCAAGAAAACCCTTTCTTTGGCTTCTCTGATTATGGGAGAGAGGTGATCTTCCTTTTTGATTGAGGTGATCTAGCATAACTTTTCCCCTCTCATCATGTTTGTTGATTTTGGCTCCTTGTTTGGTTGAGGTGATCTAGCATAACTTTGTCCATCTCATCATGGTTGTTGATTTGGGCTCCTTGTTGGTCGATCAAGGAGGAGATGGTAGTCTGCCGCTTTCTTATCGTAATCGCCTTGAGTAGGGTGTTTTTGTGGACATCCTTAGTATTGATGTGGTTTGACTTGGCTTGAAGGGTGCAAGGTTTGCTTGATCTTTAGTCATTCACTGTGTTCCTCGTTTGAGGATTTTCCTTGTATTTCTTTTTTTCCAAGCTCTTCAATCTAGATCTAAAGACTAATATTGCATGATTTTTATACTTTTTCAACATTGGAACCACTCCCTTGATTGCAGATTGGATTTTTTTAATAAATCTCATCCATGAGTTGGTCCTTTCCTTGATGATGTCTTGGTTAAGCTCATCCACAGCACAAGAGACCAGGGCCTTGAAGTGAGCATTTTTAAATAGATTCAGGTAGGTGATATTATAGCCCCTAATGAAGCATAGAACCCATTCTAATTGAAGTTGTGAGAGGTCATACTATAAAATCTTCCAACCCTTGTAATCATTAGGCTTGTAAGTGTTGATAATAGAGAGGAGGTTAATACGTACCTCAATAGACAGTGCAATCGCCCTTCAGAACACGTGCTGAAAAACAAATTTATATTTTGAATCTCTGTGAACTCCTATCATGACACCACTGGATCCATTAGGAATGGTGTCATAGAAGAAAAGTAGCTCCCCAATAGTTTTTTCTCGGCATTGAGGCATCAAGTTGGTGTTCCTATATAAACCAGTAGGTGATACCATTCTTCCTCTTCATGTAATGCAAGAGTGCTTCTTGCTTTACTTTCGTTCTTATGCCCTTCACATTCTAGAGCCAAAACTTAAGAAGAGGGTTCATTAGACAAATTCTTCAACATTCGACTCCTGTCCAATATCCATGCCCCTAGTTCTAGAAGAATATGGGGGAAATAAATGAGGGAGTTTGTTTTCTTGTAGCAATGCAAAGGGATTGTGAAGCGGTATGACACAATCTAGGTCTACCGAATAACCACATGAGCACAAATTACAAGGACATATGGATTCACAGTTGTGAAGGTTTCACTATGGACATCAATTTTTATTGTCGGGCAATATCTAGTCCCATACAAAGTTTTTATGAGCCAATAAACATAGGAATTTTTTCAAAAGACCATACATATCATCGCATACAAAGCGTAATATTAGAGTGAATACTAATTGCTATTGTGGGATCCTAAAATCGAAACACCAAAATTAAAGATGATGTGGACAAAGAGACATCACCACAAACATCACTATGCACAAGTTGCAACCTGCATGTGGCCCGAACTGAACCATCCTTTTGAAACTTAGAACACTGCATCTTACCCAAAATAAATCCTTTACAAACATGTTTGATAGGTGATTCAAGGGGCGGCAAAGAAGCAACCATATCAGTTTTTTGCAAACGCAGCAAACTGGCAAAATTTAGATGATCAAAACATGCATGCCAAAGTTTTGCATCTGAAATAGCCCTTGAATTTGCAAAAACATTTGTTAAATTTTATCCACACTTTTCATACAAAGTGAGCTTATACAGCCCATGACACAAAAGGTCAGATGCAACAATTTCCTCACCAAAACTGAGATCATGGACTGTACACCTGTCATCCACAAATTTGACTACAAGTCCAAGTCTAGCAAGTGCGGATACACACAAGAGATTCTTCTTGATCCCAGGTACATAAATTGGATCAACAAGTGTGAAGGAACTGCCATTTGCAGCGGTAAGCACAATCTTTCCAACTCCCTGAACCGAATAAGAGGCATTGTTGGCACAAGTGACTGAATTCCCATGAGGGGCAGACTCGAGAGAGGTGAACATTTCATGATGTGAGGTAATGTGCATTGTAGCACCACTGTCAAAATACCACACATGTGAATCTATAGCAACTGACAAGCATGCATCATGGACAGCAGGATTGTAATTCCACTCTGCCCTAAAATCCCATTCTGCATCAACATCACCATTATAGTCTCCTTTCACAGAAGACTCAACAATGGCTGCATTTGTAGTGGAACCAACATTTGCAATGGAACCACCCTCTTTCTTCTTAGCCTCTTAGGCCTTCAACTTAGGACACTACTTGATCAAGTGATCATTATCTTTACAATAATGGCAACTCATATTATTTTTGCCCTTATCACTAGAATTGCCAGATGAAGTGCTGCCAGCAGAAGCATTAGGAACATAATTTTTGCCACTCACAATAGAACCATGAGAAGTGGCTGCATTGCTGTTACCACCCTTTCTTTGAGAAGCAATAAAAGACTATTCAAATGCACGTCGTCTAGTCCTATTTTTCCTGGAAAGTGACTCTTGCAACAATAATGTACATAATGCATCAAACTTCATAACTTCTGGATTTGCTTGGGTCAAAAGTCTCCAAGTACTAGCAAAAGTCTAGTAAGAATCTGGTAAGGGATAAACTAGAACAGTCTACACAAGGGACCTGTCTGAAATGACTTCACCTGCAAAAATAAGTTGCTCATTGATATCCTTGACACTAGCAAGGAAAGTTTCCATATCATCTTCCTCATGCATAATCTTCGACTCCAGCTCTTTACACAGCAAAGCAATTTTAGCCTCATTGCGGCTTGCATAAAGACCAGCCAAAATATCCCAAGCCTGTTTTGTAGATTTTGCTGAACGGATGTGAGGAACAATGGTGCGTTTCACAGACAACACAATCAATGCATGAGCCTACGCATCCTTTACATCCCAATGAGCTTGTTATGCCGTAGGCAAAACAACTCTAATAGCAGCAATCCTTGCAGCAATACCTGCAACATCCTCAACATCGCCTACATCCTCAGAACCAGGACGTACATCAATGCCCTACACAATATTCCAGACGCCCTTTGCCACAAGAACGTGTTGCATCATATAAGCCCACATAGGGTAATTGTCCCCATCGAACCTGTCCTCAACAGCAATCATCTTGAAGACATGTGTGTTGTTGTCAGCCATGGTAAATGTTGCACTTGATGTGAAAACTGCTCAAAAATAGGAGAAATGAAGCAGGAACAATGCGTGATATATAGAACAAACCATAGAAGACTATAAGGCACCAGTTATGCATAAATTGTCACTAACAGAAATTCTACACAAAATGACAAAATAGCCTGTGCAGCATTGCCTGTAGTGGAAACGGAGGCCGAAATGAGTCCAAATCAAAATCTGAGCAGACTGAGCTCTATAAGTTCTCCTAAAAAATTTGTCAACCTGAAAACGCTCGCCAAAGCTCACTGAAACCGAAGAAAGTGAGCAGGCATGTGCTGGAGCAGCTCGTGACTAAGCCCGGGAGGACGCAACTTGCTCTGATATCAATTGTTGGAATTAGGGTTGTAGAAAAACCCACAGAGCTTGGAGAAGACAAAGGAAGCTCAAGGCATGCAATAGAGAGTGTGTTACTTAGTGGGCAATGGAAAGATAGATAGCCCTAGCATGATGGCCGTATACACAATGCTCGGGGAAAAAAACCTCCTAATTAAAGAGGGAAAGATGCCCCGGTGGTCCTAGTGTGTTACCACATGTATATGGTAACAGTTTTTGTTATGCACATATTCCTGATTCACAAAGAACAAAGCTAGAAGCCAAAAGCAAGAAATGCGTATTTCTTGGATACAGTGAAGAGTCTAAGGCTTATAGACTCTATGATCCAGAGGCAGAGAAAATACTCACTAGTTGAGATGTGGTATTTGAAGAAGGGCCACACACGGTGGAGAAACCAGGTTCGTTCACTTTCTCATCAAATGAATAAATAACTCACCATTGCTAGACCAAATTTAGGTTAAAAATCAAGAGGAGGATTTGTGTGATGATGACTCAAATAAATCTAACCAACCTAGTGCAGCATCATAGGAAAAGACACTACCAAAGTGGACTTAACAGCCTTTTGACACTCAAAACCCTCAAGTTCACAATCCTCATGAAGAGGAGGGGGGTTTGAGACGATAAAAAAGAATAGTGGACCAAAGGAGAGCCTCTAAACATATTGTTAACATGGCTCTCATGACAGAAATTGTGGGCTTTGTGAAGGAGCCAACCTCCATCACGGAGGCCATGGCTAATCCAAAGTGGAAGGAAGCGATGCAATCAGAATACAACAACATCACAAAGAATGACACTTGGGAAGTAGTGGATCGGCCTCCAAAGAAGAAAGTCATCGACACAAAATGAGTGTACAAGATCAAGCATAAAGTTGATGGATCTTTGCAAAAGTACAAAGCCAGGTTAGTAGCACAAGGATTCTCTCAAGTCAAAGGGTTTGATGTTAGTGAGACCTTCGCTCCTAAAACTCGAATGACATCTATTCGTCTTTACTCACTCCTACTGCTATCTATTTATGGGTTGTTTACCAAATAGATGTTGCGTCTTCATTTTTGAATTGAATTCTCAAGGAGGAGGTGTATATTGAGCAACCACTAGGGTTTGAGACTCCCCATTCAAAACAAAAGGTTTGCAGATTGAAGAAGGCTTTATATGGCTTGAAACAATCTCCAAGAGCATGGTATGTCAATATTGACAAGTTTTTTAAGAAATTTGGCTTTAGAATAAGTGCTTCTGGAGCAAATTCATATGTGCTTAGAGAGAATGGAAAACAAGTCATTATTATCTTGTATGTCAATGAATTGATAATCAGAGGTGACCACAAAGAACTCATCTAACAAACTCGTGATAGTTTGAGTTCTAAATTCAAAATGACAGACTTAGGTTTGTTTCATTAGCGTTTGGGGACTGAGGTTTGGCAATTGAGGCCTCAAAAGGTATCTTCATCTCTCAACAAAAGTATGCAACATAGATCCTAAAAGCTTTTGGCATGATGGATTGCAAAGCTATGAGCACTACAATGGAGGTTAATGCAAAACTCTCCATGGAAGATTCTTCTCCCTTAGTCGACATCCAAAAGTACAGAAAACTTGTGGGAAGATTAATTTTCTTGTACAACACTAGGCCGTATACTTCTTTTGTAGTAGGTGTTTTAAGCAGGTTTTCCAACCAACCAAGAGAATCTCACTGGAAGGCAGGTACGTGAGTTCTTAAGTACATCAAAGGTACTTTGAGCCATGTCATTGCCTATGCAATTGGCAGAAACACTCTTAGTGGATATTGTGACTCTGATTGGGCAGGAGATTCTGACTTTAGAAAGTCAATTTCTGGATTTTGTTTCTCACTTGGTTCAAGAGTGTTTTCTTGGATCAGTAAGAAGCAGCCAATCATTTCTCTTTCTTCAATGGAAGTAAAGATGCTTGTTTTAGAGCTTGTGAGGTAGTTTGGCTAAGGCTATTCCTCATGGACTTAGGTGTTTCTCTTCAATCAACAACAACACTTCAATGCGACAACCAAAGCTGCATGGTGATCGCAAAGAACCTCGTCTTCCATGCACGCACAAAGCATATTGAGGTTTAGTATCATTATGTTTCAAGAGATAATTGATTCAGGATTGTTTTCTTGGATCAGTAAGAAGCAGCCAATCATTTCTCTTTCTTCAATGGAAGTAAAGCTACTTGTTTTGCACCTTGTGAGGTAGTTTGGCTAAGGCTATTCCTCATGGACTTAGGTGTTTCTCTTCAATCAACAACAACACTTCAATGCAACAACCAGAGCTGCATGGTGATCGCGAAGAACCTCATCTTCCATGCACGCACAAAGCATATTCAGGTTCAATATCATTATGTTTCAAGAGATAATTGAGGATGAAATTGTGGAGCTAGACTATTGTCCTATTGATGATAATTATGCAGATCTTTACCAAAGCTCTAGGAAAAGACCGACTACTTCGACATCTTCATCAACTTGGAGTTGGCACACAGCCAACATAGAGCATCTTCGGGTGCTCATTGAGGTGGGATGTTGGTATACTTTCAATGCCTACCTCTCTCAATTTTGCCACCACAATGTATGATGCACAGACTGTAAGGCCCCCGTATGAGGAGAAGCCAATGGTACACATATATTTGGTGGATTCTAGCTTTCCAAGATAATGAGATCTCTATTTGTGATCATGAATGGTACATAGCAAATCCATGGGCAACTTTGGGGGAATATTCCTTTTTGCCGGAATATCTTCATCGGACAATGGCCGGAACACAATAAAAAAATGGCCGTCCGGTGGCTGATGGCCGGTGGTCCGTGGTCTTTGTCTGGTGGCCGATTTCTAGGAGAACTTGCCTACCCAAAAGTGGCTGCACATGGGTGCATGGGAGAGTGCTACTTGGACTTGTCTATCTAAGGGCAGTTGCGCATGGGCGTTTAGAGGATCTCTTACATCTATACAAGGAGGCCTTCTCATGAGTTACTCGGTAGAATGATGTGCACACTTGACGCACACAACACAACCTTGTGTAAGGATTGTCTTTGTATTCCTACTTACTCTAGTTGTCTAAATTGCCAATTAAGCTCTACCTTGAGAACGCATGGGTGGATGATGTCATCACTTTGTAATAGTGTTCTAATTTAATGTTTTGGATTTTCCACTAATCTACTTTGCATCATATCTCTCTCTACTCTTCTTGCTACTAGATCCTTATTGTATTTTGCATTTCTTATTGTTGTGCAAATACCTGATTGACAAATTGCAAGGTAAGGTGGTTTACTATCACACTATCATGGAGCTTGCATAAACTAAACCAGCAGCTAGTGAATGGTAAAAATTGCTAGCACACATGCACTATCTTAGGGTGTGGAAAATCTCTCACCACAAAAAATTCTTTTAATGAACAAGAAACTTGGCAATGAAAACACACTAAACACTTTCTCAAAGAAGCTCAAATGACGGAACTTAAAAGAGATGAGTCACCTTGCATTCACCAAACCACACGACACAAATGAAAGAATGAGGATTCTAGAACCAAGACTCACCTTTGAATCACCAAAACCTTAAATTATGAAAACAAAAGAGCATATACAATAGTTGTTGTGAGATTTAGAACTCACACTCTCTCAATTTCAATTTGTACCACCAAAGATTCTCTCACACAAAGTGGTTCCTACATGTAAGTCTCTCTTGATGCGTATAGTGTTAAGGTTCTATGTGTGCGCTTGGGGAATATTTACAAGGAGAGGGGCTTATTTATATGTTGGATACCCCTCAGTAAGGTTATTGATAACCTTATTTAGAAGCTAATCAAATCAAGATTATAATTTCTTCTGAATATCAAAACATTGCCGGCCTTCTTTGTCTACTTGAGTCATGGATGTGGGCTCAAGAGAAAGATTTATTGGTGGTAGACAGAGTGAAATTAGATTGTTAAGGAAGGACAGAGAGAGAGTTTTACTATGTACATGTCAATGGATATTTTGTGTTTGTGGGTTGTGGTTAGTGCTAGTAATCACTAAAAAATTAATGATATATTTGCAATGGGTAGAATGAGGTGAATAATTAAACGAAGATGAGTGAATGAAGTGAGGGAATACTTGTGATGGTGAAACTTTGAAGAAGTTTTGAACTTACTTTTGTAGGATCTAAAAAATGAATTCTTCTTGTTTTCTTCTTATGTTGTCATCGCCAAGGTTGAATCACCACAATGAAAATTCTAATTTTGGTTCATGAGAATGCCCACTTAGAATAGATTAATCATGGTTTTACATGATGCAGTTTATGTATATAGAGAAGACGTAAGAAGGACTTGTAATCTACAGGTAGTAGAGAGAGGCATAGAGATAGTGTATGTAAATCTAGAGTTCATATGAGAGCTATGGAAGTGAGAGGGTAGATTAATGTTGAAGAGATGAGAGAAACCATGGAAGGTTTAGGTTTGAGGGAGGGATATAAATAAATAAGTGTGTGTGTGTGTATGTGTGTGGGAAGGAAGTGAGGGAAGACTAGAATGACTTGTGAGAGAAAATGGGCAGGGTGGGTTTCATAAAAAAATATTATCTCATTGGTGGTAGGTCTTGAAATATGAAATATTTTGAGTTGATTATTCATTTTTTGAGCTAAATGTTTCACTTTGCTCACTTTCTCAAATTTGGAGTGGAGGTGGATGTCAAAAATCAAAATGCTTGTTTTTCCTCTTACAAAAGTCTTCAATGCCCTCCTTTTGTTGAATTTGCATAGTCCTCCAAGAGTAATCCCCTCCTTGCATGAGAGCATGACCTTATAGATTCTTGTGGATTTGAAAATATGCATGGATTAGGATTGTTCACAAATATGACGGGAAAAAATGAATTAATATATAAACAATTCATGGAATCTAGAATAGTATCACCTCTATATACATATAAAATGGAAAAAAGAAATATATGAAAATATAGGGAATCAAATGAGGGGGCCCTCATTTTCCTTATTGACTTAGGACTATTTACAAGAAGCAAGGAAGAATGTATGTAGAAAAATGGTAATTAAGTAAACGAAAATTACTAGGTGAAATGTATTTTTTGTGTTTTCTTTCTCAGAGTGAGTTGACACAAAAATTAAGAGAGCCTTGAATGAAAACAGTTCTATATGGAATAAAGACTTGGGGGGTTCATCGTTCAGTACTCCCCTATATAACGTGCATTCGCCGGGTATTAAAAAAAACCCTCTTTCAACTTGTCTGAATGAACAAAATGACCTCTTATTTTAATGTATCTCTGTTATATTGTCTAAATTGTTTTCATTTTAAAAACCCTGCTTTCGAACTCAGGTTATATATTAACATGATTACATAGTGCAACCCCTGAGAATAAAGAGTATGCAAAATAGTAAGGAAAATTGTTGTATTCGCGAGTCAATGTACATAACATACTTAGGAAAATAACGCACACCTAGGTAAAAAGTATTTAAATAAATACAAAAATACTTAGAATAAACCCGCCTTATATTTAAGCCCTATATACAATGAAATATTTACACATCAATGGACCATAATATATTTTTATTTATTTATTGGCTCAACTAGCGGAGTGACTAGCTAGCTAAGGGTGTATTAAGGAGATATGGGGAAAGTCCCATAAGGAAAAGGTGAGGATAGCCATAGTGTTTGAGTGGTTCTGGTAGGGTGAGGTAGCACACTATAGAAATTTTGGATAGCCAAAAAAAATGGCTATCATTATCCCTTTCCGAGGATGATGGTACATTCATGTACCATGAAAAGATTTTTTTTTTTTATGAGAGTGGTTCCAAGATATTTGCTATGTTTTGTGCCTCAAACAAGTTTTTTTTTGTAGTTCTTGTTCACCTTTGTCTTAAACTACTGACACAAACCAGAGTACAAGACTTACATGATGATGTACATTCTTGATGATGCTCTTGCAGATCCCTTGGTAGAGTGTGACTTAAGTAGGAATTTAGTCGGTACCCATTGACCTTCTTAGGATGCACCATTCCATCTAAATCCATGAGTTTGTAGTAACTTGAGGTAAAATATTTGTTGACCACATACGGACCTTGCCATCTAGTGTTGAATTTGGAATCAACTCTATTGTCAAGTCGATTGTCATACCTTAACACCATCCCACCTTCATTGATACCCTTGTCCCTGACCTTATTATGAAGCTTCTCCTTTGCTTGAATAGCTTTTCTCTTGTAGCACTTATAAGCTATTTCTCTTTTCCACTCAAGCTCTACTAAGATAATAAGTCAATACATACATGCTTCTTGATTATCTTGTGCTTCTTTGCCATGAAGTCGCATTGTTGGAATGTTGAGCTCATTTGGGTGTAATGCATATTGACCATACACCAAGTCAAATGGTGTGAACCCTATGGACTACCTATATGTGGTTCGATACGCCCATAATGCCCCGTCCAAGAAGTCATCCCACAAGTTGTCTTGTTCTTCACCATCTTTCTAATGATGCTTGCAATGACACCATTAGTCTTCTCCACCAAATCATTTGACTGTGGGTATTAGGGTGTGGTAAACCATTCCTAAACCCTAGACCATTATCAAAAACAATTTTCAAACGTGTGTCAAATCTACAATAGATGTAAGTGTAGACAAACTTTCTCACCATCCTCTCATTTAAATTTGCCACACTTTGTGCTTCCACCCACCTAGTCATATAGTCTACTATCACCAAAATATAGATCTTATTGTTTTTAGTTCTAGGTAGTGGACCCATAGCATCAATGCCCGACTTTTCAAAGGGTCCATTTGTAAGAACTATTTACCTTGGAACATGTAACAATCTTCCATTTCCATTTGTAAGCACTATTTGCCTTGTAACATGTAAAAATATTCTATTTCCATTTATCTGACAATTGGGATAGCTTATACACCAATGTTTGACATCCACATGCAAGCTTGGACAAACATACCTCGTAAGAAAAATCTTTTTCACAATTAGCTCATGGGCAAAATGACCACCATATGTTTCCTCATGCAACCCTTCTAGAATGGCTAGACATTCCTCCATTGTTGGTACTCTTCCACACACATGATCCTTTTCTCTTTGATCAAGGGATCCCTCTAGGAAGAGATAGGAACTTGCCTTCTTCATGAGTCTCCTCTTTTGAGATTTTGTGAAGCCTTGTGGAAACTCAACCTCTAAAATATATCAATAATGGGAGCCGAAGACACCATGATGACTTGCACTTTTTTCTCACTTGTAACTTCTTTTTGTGCAAGTAAATTTAAACAATCTACAGATGACATGAACTTTTATCCTTAGGCTTTCATTATTGCATGCCCAAATGCATAAAATATGCTTCACAATGAGAAGTGCACCTCCCTTTACCATGAGATGTTGTATACCTTGGCTAGTACACATCTTTAAACCATGAAGTAGTATGTCATATTCTCCTTCATTGTTGCTAGTTGAACTTGGTAGATTGAGATTCTCTTTCATGCCCACCTCTCCACTTGGTTTGATCAAAACCAGCCCTCCCTCTTCTTTACCCATGGATGATAAAAAATCTCCATCAAAGAATACGGTAAAAGCGTCAAGAATACTTTTAGGTGGTGGCAATGGTAGGTTATTTACTTCATGTACTTTAATCTCCTTCTCATACACCCTATAAGTGAAAATCCCTGCCAACTGTGAATGCACAATATCTTCCACTTTGAAAGAGTATTGGAACTCTTGTAATTCCATAATCCACTTTGAAATCCTAGTACCAAGGTTCATTTGAAATGACACCCGAGGAAACAATTTTTTGTAGTGAGAATTAGAAAAGGTTTTGGTAGCAGGTAGGATCTAGATTTTCCCACCACAACATAAGCATCATGAATTATGCTTCTGTGTAACCTCTCTTCAAGGAATTCATGACCCTACTAGAAACGTAGATGGGTCGTATCCTGGTACTGTGGGGATCTTGTTGTAACAAAACATCACCAATTGTTTCCTTCCCAACATTACAACTAACAAAGAATGTGTACTCTCAACAAGGAGGTACGGGTGTTGTTAACTCTGACAAAATGACTTTAATGCTACAAAAGTACTCCTCAAGCTCATCAAACTTTGAAAATTATACTTGTTGTGTCATTTTTCCCAAGGGATGAAGCAACTCCGAAGGTAAGTGAGTGAAGGGTGACATATACTTCAACTTTGGAATGAATGAGATGACCCATTGAGATTTATGGGAGATGGTAGCTCAATAAGAGGCTTTTATTTTGAAGGATCTATATGAATGCCTTTATAAGAAACCTTATGACCAATCAAGGTCACCTCGTCCTCACCTATATGGCATTTGTCAGGATTGTGTTGACCTCCCATGTCGTACAATTTCTTCAAACCTACTTCTATCCTCTGTAGGTGAAATTATTTTGAACTATAAATGAAAAAGTCATTAATAAAAACCGTAGTAAACTTTCCTAAAATTTCTTGAAACACCATGTTCATTAAGCATTGGAAAGCTATTGGAGCATTTTTCAAGCCAAATGGCATGACTCTAAAAGCATAACAACCCCAAGGAGTGATGAAGGTTGTTTTCAATTGATCCTCTAATGTGGCACCTATTTAAAAGTAACCCGAGTAGCCATCACACACAATGTGCTTCTTATGACTAGCTACCTCATGTAGTATCTCATCCTAAAATGGGAGAGGAAAGTCAACTCACTTGGTTGCCTCATTGAGTGGCCTATAGTCCACACAAAGCTTCCACTTTCCATTATTTTTAGGAGTGAACACAACTGGGGAGACCTACTCTGAATTTTCCACTGGATAAATGAAACCTGCTGCTAAAAGCTTTCTTACCTCCTTGAGGAAAACCTGCTCCTTGATGACTCCTAGTCTTTGTAGCTTTTGAGCCTTAGGTGTGTCTTGTGGATTTAAATCGATCTTGTGTTGAAAAACTTTAAATCGATCCACACATGTCTGTGTAGTCATTAGCAAAAATCCTAGGAAACTTTCTCAGCACACATTTGTACTGCTCTCTTTGGTCCTTTGTAAGTGTAGACATCATATCTTCTAACATTCCTTCATCTTCCGCATCTTGGTTCTCTTCTGGACCTAGACCTCTTCCGCGTTTTGACAAGAGGTCTCTTGGTTGCTTGGCTTAAACCTTACCCCCATGACTTTGATGGAAGACTCCTCTTCAACAATGCTTCTACTACTTTCTTCCTTCGAGGTGCTATCAATCCAATCTTCCTCTATCTCATTTTGAGATGATTCTTCCTGGATCTCCTTCATGTGAAAGATAATCTTCTTAGGATTTTCATGCTTGCAAATCAATTTTCTGCTCTCACAATCCTGCAAATCTCGCATTTTCATTAGCCATGGTTTTCGTAGGAGACATGGATAACCATTTCCTTTGGTAGAAATAACATAAAAATCAATAGCCTTATGAATGAAAAAGGCGTCCACAAAATTATTTTTATAGATTTCTAAGCACCTATTTCCACTAGTGTTTGTCATCTTGACTTTGATTTCAGGTGTCTCATGGATTTGTATGCCTAGTCTTTGCATGCGGTCCTCTGTCATAATGCAAATTTGTGCACCTCTATCCTAGGAGACCTTTCCTAACCAACCTTCCTTTGATGTAACAATCTAGCACATATGTAATATATCCATTCATTTCATCTTGTGCAATCTTCACAGCAAGCACATTCGCTTTTACCTTCTCCCTAGTGCTAACATCCTTCGTTAGCTCCCTCCTAACTTGTGGACACAATGCAAGAAATTGAGGCTGTCATAAAATATAATATCTAACTAGTCCACATGATTTTCTCATATTAAACTTATCATTTAATGTGGGAGAATAAACAGGAACAAGGGTAAGAATATAGACATATGCTTATGGATCTATTTCAAAACGGGGCCAAGGTTAAAGGGGTCCAAATGAGAGATGGTCTGTCAAAGACCAATGCTACCTAATGGAGCTTACAGAACTTAATTTTAGCTTGATTAAAGGCCTCCAAACGTTATTGCTAGATATTCCTTTGACCTTAGGCAAGCTAGGTCTGACCTTGAGGTGGGAATCCTACCCAAGCATGAGGTGCTTGTCGGATTGCTAACTAAAGTGCTTAAAGTGTTTGTGGGAATCTTGCCCAAGCTTGAGGTGCTTCTCATTCTTAAATGACTAAGGTTCTTGAAGTCTTCAATTTAAACATAAAATCTCAAGAGGCATAAACAGTTTCCATGTTTATTTGACTAGGTGCTTGAAGTGTTCAATTCAACCATGATATCTTAAGAAACATAAAAGACACATGTCCAAATGATCCTCCACATGTGGCCCTCAAGATGTGCTTGAATCCTATTGGATAGGATTTAAAGAGGTCCAATGAGAATTCAGATACATAAAAATAAATGATTCAGCTCTTTGTCTCAAAGAGGAAAAAGAGGACACATGTCCAAATGAAATAATTATATAATACAAAAAAAACAAATACCAAATGAAGATTCTCGATGGATGCAAGGAATACAGCTTAAGGATCATGTGAACCTTTTCAATGCTTACAATGCTGCACTAGAGTAATCGAATGTAATGCTTTCTAAATGAACAATTTTTTTGTCTTATAAGACTAATCCTCTTTTGTGGACAAATATGAATAGTATGCATGCTTAGAATAATTTTTGTGATGATGATGTCACTCAAACACCAAGTAGAATTTGTCACTCTACATTGGGAGTATGATATGGACTAAAGAGCAGACATGCTTCTGGCATCTACGTCTCCCAAGCACCAAATAGACTAGTCATTTATTTTGGAATGATGTCACGGGGTGGAAAGGGATCCTCTACATGCTAAGAAACATAGACTAATGACTAAGACTTTATCTCTTCTACCTCATAGTCGAGGACGACTATGATTTCAAGAAAGAGGTAATGTCATAAAATCTAATATCTAACCAACCAAATGATTTTCTCATATTAAACAGATAATTTTATGTGGGATAATATACAACAACAAGGGTTAGAATATAGACATGTGTGTCATGCCAAGGGTAGGACTATAGGAGGGCACGCCCCTTGCCAAGGGCGGATGGATACACATGGGGTACACGGGCTATATATATCTAAGAGCCAAAGGGCCAAGGGCCTATATATAGGTATGGTTGGGTGGTTATTGGAATTTCTATCTCCCTATGCCCTTTCACTAGTATCAGAGCCAGGGAGGAGGGGAGCAGAGAGGAGGGGAAGAAGCAAGATCTCTCTCTCTCTCTCTCTCTCTCTCTCTCTCTCTCTCTCTCTCTCTTTCTCTCGCACGATTTTCCTTGGCATGGATCTTTGTTCTTGCTTGGGATTGATTTTCAAGGTTCCACGAAAGCAAAAGGGCATGGTATCTCATCTTGCACGAAGGCATGCAAAGCCATGCAAAAGGCCGGAAGGTCGTGGTCGAGAACCATGGGCAATAGCGCTTGACAAGCGGGGAAAGACTACTGGCCGAGGAGTCCCGTGTGTAAGGCCACTTATGGCGGGCATTTTGGGACTTCATCTTCATCATCTATAGACGAGCATTACATTTTGCATGCAGTTCCTACGCAGGATGTGCATACATTTTTAATTTACTTCCTAACTCATGCACGAAGTCAAACACGGATTGTGACGGCCTTTAGGCCCGCACACACTCGTGGTGCAAAAGGAACATGCTGACAATGGTAGGGTAGGCAATTGAGCATTTACCACATGTTAACTCTATGCATGGCATGGTGATCATCCATCATCATGGCCATGCATGGAGGACGCTTTTAAGACCCTTCTACCTGTAGCAACGACCATGAACATATAAGGTTTGAGTTTTCCTATTCTTGTGGTTTTCATAGCTTTATGTATCAGCTAGTCCTGCAAGCTCATATAATTAGGTTGCTCACCATCATGGTATCCAGAGAGCTTACCTACAACTCAACTATGACCACGGTCAATACATTATGTTCACTTCAGTTGGGCATTATCGTACTTTGGTCGAGGGAGCAAGGCTCAAATAGAGACACGACAGAGGTAATCAGCAAGGCCGATTATTGGTTTAATTCTAATAAGTCGGCCACAAAAACTGGTTAATATGGTACATTCCAACTATATGGTACCTACCAGTAATATTGGGAAACACAGGAAATTCTACAATGCCAACTATGTTGCTTTAATCAAGTGTAGCTTGTCAATAGGTGACACTTGATAGCTCAGTTCTATATGCTATCTCCATCAATACTGGGCAATGTCATGATTCTCAATACAGTGCACGATTCGGCAAGGCCGATTCTCTATGAACTTTTGACACGCTCGATGTTCTCTAGGTGGACATATGTGTGTCACAACGTGTACCTATTTGCTATGAGCATTCAATATCAGTTTTGTCTCATCTTATTAATAGACTTCTCGGGAGGAAGGCTTTCCCTTATGACATACGACATATAAGTTTTTGATGTTTGGAATTTTCTATCAACATATACACTTCGGAGTCTTTGCATGTTCTCTCAATAGACATCGTATTAAACCAAGCCAAGAAGGCATGTACAGGACATCCACCACCTCTCAAGTTATTTGCATATATGGCTATGAGCAAGATTCAAGCGTAGTACAAGACACTTTCCCACACATGGACGACAAGGTTAGTCAACTTCAAGTTATGGATTTTTATGTTTTACTTTTCATTTTGGAAAAAATCTCTCTGCTGTGCCAAGCAAAGTGCTTGGGCAAACTCCATAAGAAGCCATTGTACAAAACACAGTGCCTTGCTTGTCTTCATGAGAAGCATGGATTCTCTTATGTGCCCAATTGACTACTACTAGCTCACATCTTTGTCCCTATATGGACATAATCTCACAGTCGACACTACGGTGCACTGTGATGTATCCATTCTAGCGTAACCTATGCATGGCATACTAGTACGATGGCCATACAACACCCATTGTTGCATACGTTTCCGCTATAGCAGTAGTTGCTCTGACACGGACGAGCTAAGCTATTGATGTTTGAAAATATTTTGTTTTTAAGTTTATTCACAGGTAATGTGCCATACATATGCACCCCACGATCACATATATGGTAAGTGTGTCAAGATGTGATTTATAGCACTTCTCTCTACAAGGGCGTGGTACAAGTATACAGTTGGCCGCTTATAGGATAAGCTAAGCCCTTCTCTACAAGGGTGTGTACTTGTATGCTTATAGGCTAGCCTACGCCAAAGACATGTTCTGCACGGGATCATATGCATGCGACATACAAAACATTTGCATAAGGGATTTCCCTCAGCCCAGCATTCTCTCTCTCTCTCTCTCTCTCTCTCTCTCTCTCTCTCTTTCTCTCTCTCTCTCTTCCAAACTTCTATGCGGGAAAGGTAAACTAGGCATGATTTTATGGAAATATTTTATGCCTTTCTTGAAATATTTCTATGACAATACAGTAACAGGAAGGGTTGTGAGCCAAGAAGAAGGGCTACAAGCCAAGAGGAAGGGCTACAAGCCATCTATTTCCACCTATTTTGGAATGGATAAGAGCCATCTTTTGTAAATGGACAAGCAAGGGTCTTGTCATTAGTGATTTTTTGGACATTATTTTTCCATTCCACACTTTAAATGTGCATGTCACATCAAGTTTTTGAACGTCTTAAACTCGTACAGGCTTATCTCTACCATGGTGTAAGGATGACGCCAGCATTTTAGACCATACGATTGCACACAAAAACCCCACATTATGGATTTTTGGATGTGAAAAAGATCTAGTTGAGCATACAACTCCAATTTCAGTAGAGCTCCTATTAGCACTAAGCGTGCTTATATGAGTATAATTTGGGGCAAGACCCAGCACTTGATCACTAAATTACTTAGTAAGCTTTTATGGTCGATTCTTGGGACCTTCACACTTGCACTTTCAAGGAAAGAATTCCACAAACTACCAACAGGTAGTGGAAATATTTCAATTTCCAAAGTATTAAAATGCCACGGGCAAACCAACGGGGGTCAAGAATAAGGCCAAGGGCTGCTACTCGTTGAGCAATTTTCATGCAACATTTATCCAAGGGGTTTGACAATGTTGTTTTAACCAAGGGGTCTGGATTGCAAAGGCAACACCCAAGGTTATGTGTGCAATACTAGTTGCATTTCACTAATTTTCAATAGTGTTCCTAGGACTATAGGCAAGAAGTTTGGCTATCAGCCTTTCACTACGCATATGTGAACACCATGTTCACCCTGCAGGTACTCATCTGATTTGGTTTTATGTTTCTTTGTTTTCTTTTCCAAATAGGATGCATAAAATTCTATGTTTTCATCCATTTTTACTCTTCAGCAAGATGACAAGGTCACATAAAAGCCAAGACTTTTGGACCGTTGTGTCCAAAATATGGTTTTTGCATTACACAGTTTTGAACCTGCTTGTAAGTTTTTACTTGACACATGTTGTCACATGGGATGCAACATGGTCTAGGAACTCAAGGAGTTTGGTTTTGCCAGTGTGGAGCAAGGCTACTGAGGGTCCCTCTCACTCATGTAATAGAGTTTTTACAATTACCTCGATGCACAAGTACATTTTGGACATGAAGGATGTTCTTTTTTCAAAACATTCTTACATGACACATATTACACATGTGGAGAATATGAGTCTCTGGGAGTAGCACTGGGGCCCCCTATTTTGAGTATGTATCATGAAAAGTCCCTAGGTGCTAGTCAAATCTATTTTCTAGACCATTTTCAGCACGACGTATCAGGAGAAATTTCGGTGGCTTGAAATTGTCTAATACTTAGAATGACTTGTTTAGGTACAAGTACTACTAAACAACATTACATATGGTTGTTTATATATAAAGCAAGGCTCTAAGTTGTTAATGAAAAAGTTTCATTGTTTATCCCTAGAAGCGATTAATGTTTCACCTTCTATTATGGTTGAAACATTTCAGCAAGGCTTGAAAATGCTTACAACTAAAAGTATTTAGTTTCTTTTTAGAACTATTTACATTCATCTTTACTGGGTGCTAGGCACATCACATTCGCCATAAGTATTGGTAAGGAGGATCATGGATATCCAGGTTCGGATCTGGTTTTTGCTAAATGCATGCACACAATGTGTTATGGGCCCTAGTGTGTAGCAAAAGCTGATTTGGAACAGCATGCGTATTCATCAAGTTGTTGCTTATGAATCATTTTTCACTCTATGTGTAGTTCCTCTATAAGATTACTTTTGGGTCTACCAATCACCAATAGAGGTCATAGCTCGGTTTGGGTGCTTGTGGATTTTTCAAGTTAACCACGATGGTTATTCTCGACATTGTTGATTCCCAGTCATATGGGAAGTTTGTCTGAAAACCGTGGGGGAAACACACCTCAGTACTTTTAGTTATCCAAGGGGATTGGCAAATTACAAAGTGTAATCTTGGGCTAAAGGATATGAAAAGTGCATACATTAGCACCAAGAAATCCAACTAATAAGCATTTATTGATCTACTTGGAGTTTGCTTACCATCAGATAAAGCATGTTTGCAACTAGGTTTAGTCTCTTCATGTTTAAATCAGGCTCTCAACCTTGAACTCTAGTTATGGTGGGGTTGTTTACTGATGAAATTTGAGAGAAAGTCAAGGACTTCCACTTGGCTGATGAAAAGTGGTACTCTTTCAGGTACATCTTTGTTGTGATAACGGATTTAAGCATTCTCATGTGCATTCTAAATGGAGTCTACACACTAGATGTTTCCAAAAGGACAACAATGTGAAAAATCACGCTGTTTTTCTTCATTTCATTGAACCTCCTATAGTACCGTGTTTTGGTCAAACAAACAGTTGCATCCATGAAGGATACCACTCTTGAAAACATTAGTGTTCTTGTGAAGATCCTACCACTTTTGTTTTCGCATACGAAAACGCTTCTCCAAGTGGGGGATTATATCATGCCAAGGGTAGGACTATAGGAGGGCACGGCCGTGGCGAAGGGACGATGGATGCACATGCGGTACAGGGCTATATATAGATAAGATCCAGAGGGCCAAGGGCCTATATATAGGTATGGTTGGATGGTTATTGGCATGTCTATCTCCCTATGACCTTTCAATGTGCGTATGGATATGTCTCAACATGGGGCCAAGGTTAAAGGGGTTCAAATGAGAGATGGTCTGTTAAAGAGCAATGCTACCTAGTGGAGCTTAAAGACCTTAGGGTTAGATTCCTTTGAGCTTAGGGAATCTAGGACTAACCTTGAGTTGGAAACCCTACCCAAGCATGAGGTGCTTGTCAACTTGCTAACTAAAGTTCTTAAAGTGTTTGTGGGAACCTTCCCCAAGCTTGAGGTATTTTCATGCTTAAATGACTAACGTTATTGAAGTTTTCAATTCAAACATAAGACATAAACGGTTTCCATGCTTAATTGATTAGGTGCTTGAAATGTTCAATTCAAACATGATATCTAAAGAAGCATAAAAGGGGTCCAATAAGAATTTAGATGCATAAAAATAAATAGCTAAGTTCTTTCTCTCAAAGAGAAAAAAGAGAACACATGTCCAAATGAAATAATTAAATAATACAAGAGAGAGAGAGAGATGGAGAAAGAGAGAGAAAGGGGAGGGGACCAAGCATGAGAGGGGGGTATACTCTCCCACACACAAAAACACACAGATTCTCTCATTGTGTGAAGTGCAAAGTGCAAGAGCTTCATATTCTTCTCCAAGATTGTTGAGAAGTGGAGAGCCTAAACCAACACTCTTGGCTATGGAATGCAAATCGAACCAAGATCCATTCTTCAATACTTAAGCTTTCCATTTTCTTCATCTTCATTACTATTCTATTATGCCATGCTAAGCAAGAAGAGTGATGATAAGTGAGGAATTGTATGAACCTCTCCTTCTTTAGGAACTCTACACCATCACCAAGGTTAGCAACATTTCTCACATAGATAGCCCAAAAACGTGGAAACTCTTGATATACATGTTGTAGTCATCTAAGTCTTTTTGCTTATGAGAAATGATGTCTTTCCATATACTTTGAGTGTTTTTAGGGACAAAGAAGTTTCACTCAAAATAATCATCAACATCCTTATAGTTTCCCTTAACTTCCTAAGATAGAGAGTCAAACCACGTGCTAGAATCTTTTCTCAAGATCACATCAAACATTTCCAAGCATTCCTCATATCCTATCATCCTTTTTATGTGGCAAGCCATTCTAAAATTTACTAAAAATAACTTGGCATCCTAGCCAGGCTCTCTGAAGAAGAGGGGATATCCTTACATTTGGTGGCGGGCCTCCATTGAATCAATTTCAAAGTGACAAAACATTTTTGTCTTTTCTTCTTAAAAAATTTTACACAATAATTTTTCTAAATTTCAATCTATTCTATAAAAAAATAAAAATATGCACATCAAATGATCTATGATAGTCAACAAGAGGTAAGATGACAGGGTTTTGTGAGGCAATAATTTTTCCTACTCTTCGGGCACCAAACATGAACACCATACGTTGGTGAAAATGGATCTTTTTACTAATTGCAATGTTTATTCTAATGTGTGGAGTGAAAGGAAAGGAGAAAACCTCTATTCTTGGGTCATTATCCATGGTCTATGCATGACCTAATTCTTAAAACAAAACAAAATATAGATGTCCAAACTAATGTCGTACCTAATGAGAGGTAAAGTAAAAGAATTGAAGAGTTTATCTCGGCCAACTTAAGAGGGCCCAAAATTCTACAGACTACGAGTTGAAATTATAATTTAGTGCTTATAATGATATGCACCTTTCACCTTGCAATGGGAACAAATGGGTCATACAAGTTTTTGTGATTCATGCAACCTACTTAATTATGCTAAAAGCTAAGCATTCATTCAATATGCAACAACAGACATCAAGCCCTCCTTAGTGAGGACACCAAAATTGAGACAGACTCGGGCAACGAGTAGTAAGAGAGGTAACCTCTAAACACCCCTTAAGTCTCTTGTGCATGGTAAACATTACTAGCACACATGCACTATCTTAGAGTGGTAAACATTAGTGAATGGTAAACATTACTAGCACACATGCACTATCTTAGAGTGTGGAAAACATCCCACCACCCACAAAACCCTCTTACAATGAACAAGAAACTTGGCAATCAAAACACACTAAACACTTTCTCAGACATGATCAAATGATGGAACTTATAAGACACGAGTCACCTTGCATTCACCAAACCACGTGACATCAATGAAAGAACGAAGATTCTAGAACCAAGACACACCTTTGAAGCACCAAACCTCAATTGTTGAAAACAAAAGAGCATTACAATAGCTATTGTGAGATTTTAGAACTCACACTCTCTCATTTGATATGTGTGCCACCAAATATTCTCTCACAAAAAGTGTGAGGCTCACAAAGAGTTCCTACACCTAAGTCTCTCTTAACACCTATAGTGTTAGGTTATATGTGAGATCTGGGGATGATTTACAAGAACGAGAGGGGCATATTTATAGGTTGGAGACCCCTCAATAAGGTTATTGATAACCTTATTTGGAATCTAGTCAAATCAAGATTAGGATTTTTTTTGAATATCAAAACATTGTGGGCCTTCTTTGTCTACTTGAGTCATGGATGTGGGCTCAAGGAAAGCATTATTGGTGGTAGACAACGTGAATTAGAGTGTTACGAAAGGAAGAGAGAGAGTTTTACTATGAACATGTTTTGTTGAGGCGAGTTGCCTTTTGTGGTTAGGTCAATGGATATTTTGTGTTTGTAGGTTGGTGGTTAGTGTTAGTAATCACTAAAAGTTAATGATATACTTGCAATGGGCAGAATGAGATGAATAGTTGTAATGAAGATGGGTGAATTAAGTAAGGGAATACTTGTGATGGTGAAAGCTTTGAAGAAGTTTTGAACTTACTTTTGTATGTTCTCAAAAATGAATGGTGATCTTCTTCTTGTCGTTCTCTTCTTATGTTGTCGTCGCCAAGGTTGAATCACCACGATGAAAATGCCAATGTTGGTTGATGGAGATTCCAATTAGAAAATATTAATCATGGTTTTACATAGGCATGTATTTCATGTATTTAGAGAGATGTAAGAAAGAATTCTAATTTAGAGGTACTAGAGAGATGCATAGAGATAATGCAGTAGAGTTCATATGAGAGCTATGGAGGTGAGAATGGAGGTTAATGGTGAAGGGAATTAGAGAAATCATGGAAGGTTCATTTTTGAGGGAGGGATGGAGATAAATGCGTGTGTGTGTGTGTGTGTGTGTGTAAGTGTGAAGAAAAGTGAGAGAAGACTAGGGTAACTTGTGATAAAAAATGGGCAGACTAGGGTCAATTGAAAAAAACTTATCTCACTGATGGAGACTCCAAAAAATATGAAATATTTTGAGGTGATTATTCAACTTGTAAGATAAAGTTTTCATTTTGATAACTTTCTCAGATTAGGGTGGAGGTGGGTGCCACCAATCCCACCAAAATGCCCGTTTTCCTCCTACAAAAATCTTCAGTGCCCCCCCTTTTGTTGAATTTTCATAATCCTCCAAGAGTGAGCCCCTTCTTGCATGAGAGAATGACCTGATCGATTCTTAACTAGTTGAAAATATGCATGGATCAGGATTATTCATAAATATGATATATGGATATGATGGGAAAAAACTCGTTAGTATATAAACAATTCATGGAATCTGGAATAGTCCTAGCTGTATATAAATATAAAATGAGAAAACATATATATGAAAATATAGCGAATCAAATGAGGGGGCCTTCATTTAAGTTTTATTGATTTAGGGCTATTTACAAGAAACAAGGAAGAATGCATGTGGAAAATTGGTAATTTACTGAAAGGGAATGACTAGGTGAAAGGTATTTTTTGTGAATTTTTTCTTGAAGTTGGTTGACGCCAAAATTTAGAGAGGCTTGGATTAATTTTTTTATATTTGAAATAAAGACTATGAAAAAACGGTAAGAAATAATGTTGTACAGGCAAGTCAATGTACATAACATACTTAGGTAAATAACACACCTCTAAGTGAAATTGTATTTAAATAAATATCAAAATGAATATAATTAAAAAACCCTACATTAAGGCCCTATATACAATAAAATATTTACACATAAATGGACCATAACATATATTTGTTTATTTGTTTGGCTTAATTAGTGCAATCACTAGATAGTTGAGGGTTTTCTAAGGAGATATAGGGAAAGTCCAGTAACTCACATACACCTATGTATAATGAAAATGTGAGGATAAGCATAGTGTTTGAGTGATTTTGATAGGGTGAGGTAGCTCACTATGGAAATTCTAGATAGCTAGAAAATGGCTATCGCTAGTATAGGAGATGCTTGCAATAGATTATGGAGCGACTATGCTTGCAATAATGTTTTCATAGACTATGTTTGCCACTCCCAAACACTGGAGGTCACCTTTCCTTCAAATAGGTAGAAATCCTTGTGCGCGTTGGCTATTGTAGCATTTCACAATTCTATGTGTGTAAGAGTACCCCACATCAGCCACACATACCTCTTGGATCTCTCATATCATTGCAGCATTTTAAAATTCTATATGTGTAAGAGCACCCCACCTTAGCCACAGTGACCTCATGGATCTCTCATACCATTGTTAGGTGCTTGAGGCAAGAGCACACACACACACGCACACACACGGAGCAAAGCTCTTTACATATAGAATGACTAAACCTAAACAAATATATTATATCTATCTAGCACAAATGGAAGCTCCCATGGGACACATGGGGCTTCAAACCCAACACAAATCTCTTGTGAGATCCTACTTTTAGTGAACACATAGTGCATGACTTCTGGGAGAATCTTGTTTTCAACTAGCATGCAAGTCAACATAGATCCTTATTAAGTCAAAGTTTTCTTGTGATTTGAAGATAATTAATATCTTTGTAGGTTAAGATGAAAATTTTTTATTGTGTTTATCCAAAACTTAGGTTTTAGAAATTTGTTTTCAAGAATTAGAAATGCTTAGGTAGTCAAATGTTGCCAAGAATTAAATTTTATATATAATGTAATTAAGTGGACGATTCAGATTAGATGAGAATTGTCAAATAAAAAATTTTCATGTAGTAAAGATTTCTTGAAATGCCTGTTTACCTTGGTTTTGTTAACTTTTTTTTTTTGAAAAATTGGGTCTCAGGTTTATTGTTGGATGGTTTTTTGGTATTCCATGGATTGTTGGAGCATTCATGTTATTATGTTCTCATCATCCAAGCGAAAGACCTGGTCTCATTGCATGTGCTATAGCTGTAAGTTTCTAGTTTAACCTTGTTTCCATTTACAAATAAGTAATAAAATAACAATATGAAATGGTATTATCAAAACAAAAGGACACAAATGAATTCTCTCTCTCTCTCACACACACACACACACACACACAGTATTATCAATTGTTTGATGATATTTAAGTGTGAATTTAAGTGATTGTGTTAGAGTTTTTTTGCACCATAGTGTAGTGGGGGAACTAGAAGTGAAGTGTTAATCATTTTTCAAAAATGAGAAAGCAAGACACCATTATAGAATGGGAGAGATAACCCCACTCGAATGCTAAAAAAGGGGGGTATTAAGGTAAGTCTCCATTCAAGGAAAGCTCTCTGTGTTTCTAGAAAAGGTAGACCAATGGAAAAGATAATTATTGCACACATGTTCTCATTCATTCAAGATGGAAAATTTTTCTCTTGTGTGTGTGACCCTATGCTAAAAAACTACCCCCCCTCATCCTATTACCCTTTAGTGCAACCCACAATTACTATGCTTGTGTTTTTACAAAACAGTATCTGTGATCATAGAGACACAAGCACGCTTGTGAATGCACATGCGCGTGCACATACACACATACACACACACACACACACACCCTTGTAATACGTTTAGATATGCGTGAGCTAGTATACATGACTCTATCTGCTAAGTTTTACAACAAGAATGCATATGCTCTTATGTATCATGAAACTCATTTTTTAAATTCTTAAATGAATAAATTTATATTTGAACATATGGATCTCTCTCTCTCTCTCTCTCTCTCTCTCTTTTTGTGAGTTCAACTTTTCTTGTTGGATATATCTTTAAGGTCTCCTGGGATAGTTTCATACCACATAATTACAATTCTCTTCTTATTATTTCTCTTTCTCTCAGTGTCACACAGACAGTGTGGATTCTTCAAGAATTGCAAAATTGCTTATTTTGATCATTTTGAAGATTTGAGAGTCATTTATCAACTCCAAAAACCACAATTTGATACTAGTGTGTGACCCACATATTGCTAGAAACCCATGGCCAGTGGGTCACACACACACACACATTTGTAGGGGTGTGTGTGTGTGTGTGTGTGTGTGCATGCATTCAAGCAAGGATGTTAGATTTTATTCCGTATAGTCCCTCCACAAAGATGGAAATTCTCTCTCTCTCTCTCTCTCTCTCTGTCTCATCCACACACACACACACACACACACACACAATTTTGAGTTTAAGACTTTTTGGTGAATCTTTCAAATCTTCCTTACAAAATAAAACGAGGAAAAAGATTCACAGTACCATGTTTCTCAAGTGGATGGAGGAATATTTGAAATCTATATGACACCGTTGAAGCACCAAACATCAATTTAATTGATGATGAAAGAACATTTACAATAGTGATCTTGAGATGTGGAACTCAATCTCTCTCACTTGTAATGTGTAACATGAAAAACTTTAGTGCACCAATGTGTGAAACTCACAACATGGTGCTTTGTGATAGATGATTTGTGAGGAAGGATAAGGGCCTGCTTAGAGGTTGGAAATTGATCATTAAATTATTGATAATCCTTTTTATGAAACTAGCAAACAAAGATTAGGATTTTTTGAATATTAAAGTATGGTATGCCTCCCTTGTCTGCTTGATTCATGGATGTGGTTTCAAGAGAAGGAACTCCTTATCGACGGTAGATGCCTTCTACAAGGAGATAACTTTCCTTCTTCATGAGAATCCTCTTCTAAGATCTTTGGTGGAAACTCGCTCTCCAAAATATAGCCAACACTGGGAGCCAATGACTCTATTTCCTAGTACATTTATTTCTTGATAGCTACTACCACCATAATAGCTTGCACTTCTTTCTCAACACATGCAACTCCTTGTTGTGCAAGTAAATCAACATCCTCATTTTGATTCCTAGAAATACAATACAATTGCACCTCTTCAAATTGATTAAACAACCTATAGATGACATACACTTTTGTTCTTAGGCTTTCATTTTTGTATGCTCATAACCACTTCTCCATTTGGGTCAGGTAGCACTAGCCCTCCTTTTGGTTCACTATCGAAGTCACCAAAAACCTCCATCAATGAATAAGGTGAATGCATTATGTACGATTTTAGGTGCTAGAATGGGGTATCCTTACTTCAAGCACTTTAACCTCCTTCTCATGTACTTTAAAAGTGAGAATCCCAGCCAACTATGCACGCACACTATCTTCTACTTTGAAAGATTATTGAAACTCTTCAAATATCAACAACCTCTTTGAGATCTCAGTACTAAGATTGATTTGCGATGACACCCAAGAAGAAAAAACTTTTCAGTAAGAATTAAAAAAGATTTTGGTAGTAGGTAGGATCCAAATGTTTTCACAAAAAGCATGAAAGAAATCAGCATGAGTTATGCTTCTATGTAGCCTCTCTCCAAAGCATCCATGACCCTACTATTAAAGTAGATGGATCTCATCTTGGTATTGAGGGTATCTTTTCGTAAAAAGCATCATCAACTATTTTTTATCCACTAAAGAGAATAACACTTTCAACAAGGAGGCATGAATGTTGGTAGTTCTGACAAAACAACTTTGTGTCACAAAAATATTCCTCAAGATCATCTCACCAGGAAAAATAATAGTGACTCCGAGGCTTAGTGAATGAAGTGTGAAATGTAATTCATGTTTTTAATGAATGAGATGACCTCTTTAAGACTCTTAGGGTATGGTAACTTAATAAGAGCCTTTTCCATTGAAGGATCCACCTCAATACCTTTATCGGAAACCATGTGACGAAGCAAGATCACTTCACTCTCACGTGTGTGACAATGGTAGGGATTGAGTTGACCTCCCACGTCATGGAGCTTATTCAAATACTCTACATCATTTAGGTGCAAATATTTTAGAACTAGAAATATATAAATCACCAATGAACATTCTAGTGGACTTTTCAAATAATGCTTGAAACACCATGTTCATGAAGCATTGAAAAGTTGTTGGAGCATTGGTCAACCTAAATGTAATTATTATAAAACCAAAGAAACCCCAAAGGTTTTTTTCAATTGATTATCCAAGGAAATCGTTTTTTGAAAGAATCTTGAGTAGCCATCACACTTAGTGTACTTCTTATGGCAAGGAACCTCATTTAGCATCTCATCATGGAATGGAAGGGAAAAATGACATCGCTTGGTTGGATCGTTGAGGGGGATACAATCAATACATACTCTCCACCTCCCATTATTTCTAGGAGTGAAAAAAATTTAAGAAACCCACTTTTAATTCCTCATTGGATTCGGATAGATAAACCCTGCAACTAGAAGCTTTCTGAGCTCCTTGAGTACTGCTTGTTCCTTGATCACTTGTATAGATTTTGTGCTTTATGTGTGGCCTCATGCTTTAACTTGATCTTGTGTTGAATAGCCTCTACTTCATGCACATATGTGTTGTCTTCATTAACACTAGTTTGGTACCAAAAAGGACACTCTAGTGTCCTTTTTTTGCAAATTTAAATAAAATGGTACATGAAATCTAGAACACATCTCAAGAAATTATTTTGCAAAATTATAAAATTTTATTCAAAGTACTTATAGAAATTATAATCCATCACTTTTGATCGTAACCTTAATAGTAGCTACATTCATAAAGAACCTATGCAAAACAACATTCAATGTTTCACTAAAATTCGTACTCTAGTCTAAGAAAAAAATGAGCAGGGTACATGCAATAATTTGTGGTAACTACTTATATATCTTTTTGATATTTTTACAATTTTCATATGAGAAAAAAAAATCCCTTATGACTAGAATTAAATATAGAAAGTCTTGTGGGTCAAATATGCAGCGTTCACAAATTCAATTAACGATCACAAAAAACATTTAGTTGATCTAAACTTACAATGTCATAGGATGCATATATACTAGATCTATGACCCCATTACATAAGGTGATAATTTTTAATGGTTATGCAAGCCACATTTGGTGATTTATGGCATATCCAAAAAACTGTGCATGTTGTAGTTATGATTTTTTATTCATAAAAAATAAGCCTTAAAATAAAGTCCACTTTTGGATTTTTTGATTCATTTCACTTATTTGTATAAAAACACCTCATATGGAGACAATTGGGAGATCTATATACACACTTTCATTAGTTTTTCATAGCAATGTTTTTTTTGGCAAGAAATTATGCACTACAATTTTTTTAAAATGGGCTTAAATTACAAGATTGCTATGAGTTTGAACCCTTGAAAAATGCTTAGTGGATGGGTATTGACCTATAGATACATTATACACCTTGACCCATAACCTCAGTATGTTAATGAAAGAGCCCTTGAAAGACCAAAAATTTTCTCTTTGTCAGCATTTTCAAGATTTTGGTCTTTTGATTATAACAAAAATCTAATCCATAACTAAGTAATGAAGCTCAAATGCTTGCTATAATAAGTTTTTTCCTATCCATACACCTTGAAATCTATGAAAAATATTATAATATTAATGAGAAGTTATATTCAATTTATGAAAATTTTGTTAAAACTGCACTAAATTTCTATGATTTTTCATCTTAGAACTTATCATTATAATCTTAATTTGGTATTAATTTTGGAAAAAGTAAAAATTGAATATGTTTTTCACCTCATAGTTGACCTAAGATATGAACATGACCTCTTAATGTTTTTTCTAGATTCACCAAATAATTATGACAAGTTGCTAGAAAAACAGGACACTTTAGTGTCTCGGGACATTTGAGTGTCCGATTACAGAACTAGTGTTAAAAAATCCTAGAAAACTTCATTAGCACACAATTGAATCCCTCCCTTTCTTCCCTTGTAAGTGTTTCTCACAACATACCTTCTAGAATCCCTTTATCTTACACACATTGGTCCTCTTGAGCGCCTATCTTGTCCAAGTCTTCACAAGATATTTTCTGGCTGTTTGGCCTTAATATTATTCCTATGACTTTAATGGAATACTTCTGATCTGTAGTGCTACCGCTACAATTTTTGTTGAGGAGCTATACGTCCAATTTTCCTTCATCTCACTTTGGAATGATTCTTGATATAGATCCTGTTTACATTTCTCCTTCATGCTAAACGCAACCTTCTTATAATTTTAATTCCCATGAATCAACTTTTTGCTTTTCCAATCTTGCAAAGATCATATTTTCACTAGTCATGGCCTTCCTATGATAAATGGATAACCATTTCTCGGGGGGCACACTGTGTATAAATTGTGTATATCACGTGCGTTCAAGCACTATTTATAAAAATCCTTATCTATGAATTTTTGACGAATAAAACATATCATTTTCTTATTCAATCTTTTTTTAAAAAAATCAATTCCATTTTATGGTTCCCTTCTGTATGTGAAATTATGATCAAAGGTTAAATTTAATAACACCTTCTATTGCACTCATGTGATAGCCACATATTTATTAAGTGACCCATCGAGAACCATTCCCATTAATATACATAACATAAAGAGAAACCACCTTCTTAATGAAAATTGCCTCCACAAAAACATTTTTGGAAATGTCTAATGGATCTACATACCTAGTATTTGCATGAGGCCCTCGATAATGGTGTTGATTTGTGCACCCCCATACACTTGTCCTTTCCTAATCAGGTTTTCTTGTTTATACAGCATTGAGCTCTCTTGGCTTCTTTGGTCTTCTTCACCTTCTTGCCTTATCCATGGTCACTTTGTGATGTGACTCCTTCTTTCTCCTTCCCATTTACATAGCCACACTTGATGCCATTTGCTTCCATTCTTCTTTGACTTGGTGACTTGGTCACAATTTGGCTCTGGCAAAGCTCGAACTCCTTCCGCTCCTCCATGTGGCTAGGTGATCATTGCATTTCATTTCTATAAAATCATGACTTGTACCTTCCCCTTCATTCTAGATTGAATAGTTCAATATAGCCCTCTTTGGCTTCCCACGAGCCCAAGCAATGTTACATTCTATGCCCAGATTCCCTGAAATTCCAACATTGCATTACACTCCTAGGTCATGGCTCATGTTGTTCTAACTTATTTCCTTGAAAACTTGTGCAAGGTGGATTAACAAGTTGCTCAAATATTCACTCAACTTTTCAATTACCTCGGGCATTTCCTTAGAGGAGGATGTTTTAGTCACACCTCTATGTGTAGAAACCTCTATCGAGAGCTCTCTGTGAGTGCACTTGAGTTTCATATACTTCATGGCAGTCTAAGGCTTGACAACACGAAAGGTGGAACGTGCACCCTCCCATGCATTTACCTTGAGTGTGGAAAATAGACCCTATAAGAGTCTCTCCCTTTTCAAAAATTATGCAACACCCCCAAGGTTAGAAATATTTCTCACCAAGATAGTCCGAAAGATATTGAAACCATTGCTTATAGGTATAGTATTTGTCTAGGTCCTTTTGCATCTAAGCAGCAATATCTTGCGATGGTTTTTCAATGTTTTGTAGGTTGAAAAAGTGAAGTGATCCAAAACAACCTTGTGTAGCTTCTTTCAACTTCCTCAGTTAGAGAAGGAAGCAAAGTACTAGAATCTTTTCTAAGGACTAGCTTAAAATTATTTGAGCATTGTTTATCACCTATCACCTTTTTTATACGAAAAGCCATTTTGAAATGGGATAAAAATATCGTAGCATTCTCACCTTTTTTATACGAAAAGCCATTTTGAAATTGGCCAAAAGTAGCTCAACCATGATCTCCAAAAAGGAGAAGGTATCCTGACATTCTTCCTTGGATTTCCATTGAAACAATTTCAAAACACTTTTTGTTTTTTTCTTTTTTATCTTAGAGAAATCCACACATAATGTTTTGCTAGGTTGCAACTTGTTCTAGAACAAAAGAAAAACAGAAACATCCAATGACTAGGCCACAATGGTATTTTTGTCAGAATGGCCTAGTTATGGGATGTGAACTAGGACGCAAGAATATTTTTGTAACAACCATGAAAAGGCCCAAGAAAATACACAATCAATCTTATGTAAAAACATGTATAAAGTATGTTACGATAGATGTATAGAAGAGAGAGGAATATAGGTCGTAAAATACCTTGTTTGCAACTTACAAATTGATTTTTCTTGTTATAATATTATCAAGGATCTTGCATCAAACTAGTTAGTAAATGTTGAAATGTTCCATCACACACACATTCTCTCTGGCTTGTGGGAAATCTTTCACCACAATATTTGGTTACAATTAAAAAACATTAGGCAATGAAAAAACACTAAAACACATTCACATAACTAGCTCGAGTGGCACAACTTGATATACAAAAGTCATCTTAAATTCACCAATGGATTGTGTGTGGTTTAGCTAAGAAGGTGCAAAACCTTTGGCTGTCTCATCACAAACACTTTATGAAAAAGTTTTAACGTCAAATCACCAACCCTCTTCCTGAAGATAGTGTAAAGACTAAGATGGTTCATGATAGAAAATTCACAAATTATGTTTGTAATCTGCTTGTTTTTTGTAGCTGAGTTTGTGATTAAAGAAACACCAAGTCAAAGCCAATTTTATATGAAAATATCAAATAAAAACACTAAGACTTCAAACACGAAACCTCGACTCTCATGCAAGCATAAATCCCATTCAAAACCCAAGTCTCTTTCAAGGAATCAAGTAGCCTTGCCTCCAATTACATAGTCATATCTGGAAACAATTGAAAGGAATACATGAGATTCCACCTTCACAGAGACAAATTTATGTTTTTGCATAGAATGAAGAAATTCTAAATTGAATCCCTCTCTATATTTTCCACAAAAATACCAACTGATGTGTCAATTGTTGAGCAATTTTTCCTCTTTGGACCAAAACTAGGCCATTTTTAGCTATTTTTTTACCCCAAAAAACACACTTTTTGCAAAAAGTCCCAAACGGAGCCAAAAAAACCTAATTTTTTGGATCACTTGCATAATTACAAAAAGCATATATATGCATAATTTTTCATCAATATTCCATTTTGGGTCACTTTTCTTGCAATTTTAGGACGATGTATGTTATACTATTTTTTATGTATGTTATACTATTTTTTATAGTTTTAACCCCATCAATCTTTGTACGCGAGATGCGTATGCTATGATAAAAATATTGGAATATGTAGATATAAAAACACATAAACAATATATCAAGTGGAAAACATGAAACGTCACCACCTCAAGAGCCACGACTCTCATTGATAGTGACCGGAGTACCCGCTTCAACATATATTACAATATGTACATGATTTCTTTTATTTTTATGCATCAAAACATTTCAAAAGTGAAGTGAATTTTTTTTTCCAGATTGTGAACATAACCACAACATGACATCCACCCCCTCTAAATGTGCACATCCTTCGGTAAGTGCCACAATAGTATTTGTTATGCTTTAAAACTCATGGGTAGACATGATATCTTCACTTTCATCCTCAATTTGTATATAGATAGACCCGTCATCCTCTTCACTATGTTTGCATCAAATGGATCATAATTACCTCTTATTTTAATTAATTTAACCCTTTCTTCTGCAACGGGAATTTTCATTTTTGTCCCATCCAGCTCATGCAAGGTATAAGTTGCACTTTCATGCATATGATTGACAACATAAGGATCAAAAATCTTTTTACAAGATTCCTTATTATAGAGTGTTGGTTTTCAAATCTATTCTCATACACCACCACCCAATAACCTTCTTCAATGGATTTTGGTATGAGCCAATGTCTCTTGTCAAATCGGTCTTTTTTTTTCAACCTTCCTTCCTTTAGTCGACCTTTTGCAAGATCAATGTCTTAGGTCTTCTTTCCAATCTATGTATGTGCAATGAAAGTAGGTTATCTCTACTCATCACATCTTCCCATGGCAAAAACATTAATGTGACAACTACATCTTCACTTGGCATCATAGGTTCTTGACCATACATCAATTGAACTCGCAGATAGCTAGTGACTCAAATATGTGTCGTATGGTCCACCCATGATGAAAATGGAAGTAGCCTTTGCCACTCTTTAAGATTACCTCCACAAACTTTAATTATTGGAGGATGCCCTCTTTCACTCTATCCATTGCCCTCAGGGTTATCAGCATAAGTTAAAGCTAGTGTGATGCCCATTCTAGAGAACAATTCCATTGAACCATGAACATCCAATCATCCTCTATTTTCACTTATTTTTCACACACATCCATAACGACAAATCACATATTCAAGAAGGAATTTAAATATAGCTTCTGTATTCTTTGTCTTCAATGCATGCCCTTCAACTTCATTAGACATTTCCTATCTTGAAAGCACAAAATACCTCATTTTCCAAAGTCCCAAAGGCATCGTGACCAAGCCCACAATCCATTTATAATATATGGCCAATGGATAAGAAAGATTTTGCACATAAAAATGCCAAACATTTGAGTACACTTGGCAGGTTATGTTGCCCATACACCTCGATTTCTTGCCCATAAACATTCATGGAAATCCTTGATAATCTCTTGTTGAGTAGCCTTATTTCACAGTTTCCTCAGTGATCTCTTTGTTTAGGATGCTTCCATAAGTAGCCATCCTTCAAGAAGTATCCATTTGATTTTCTCCTTATTCTCTTAAATTCATGCTTAGTCCAATCATTATGTTTTTTCATGGTACTTAAGTAGTGTCCTATCAAGATACATTCATCCCCATATAATTCCTTTTGAAAAGGATTTTGAGTGAAGATACAAAACATTCATGATTGGAAGTTTCAATTCATACCTTGCCCTAGAAACATATCTACCATTGGATTATCCTTCCCTACAATATGATTGAATTTGGGATTCAAGGACTTTATGTAGGTTATCCACCACAATATTGCAATATCTGGAGTTGAACAATTTGTAATCATTCCAAGGAGAGGCAAACAATCAATTTTTGCAACCACTAATACCCTTAATAAGTGCTCTTTGTCACATCTCAATGTTGTGGTCACTCCCCATGATTCCCTTTTTACCTACACATAGTCTTGTTGGCGAAAAGTTAGAAGCTTGGCCACAAAACTCACCACTTATCATTCTTCTTCATCAACACCTTTCCCTAATGCCCATCATGTCCTTGCAGGACTCTTGTCCATTGTCACTATGGTAGGTCTTTCACATGCATAGTCTAACTTTCTCAAGGTTGGTGATGAGAAAAGTAACTTCTCTAGCTTCCTCATGGCTCTTCTTTCCAGTGGAACTTTTGATTCTTTCTCAACAATCTATAAAAAAAACCTTCTTGAATGAGAGAGAGAGAGAGAGAGTGAGAGAGAGAGAGAGAACTTTTATCATGTATATTTTTGAGGTGAGGTGCATGTTAAAGTTATGTCAATGGATATTTGTATTAGAAGGTTAGTAGCTTGAGAAATACTAAAGTATCCACAAGGTGGATTTCATGACAACTCACTATGGGTTAGTCCTCGAGAGAAACAAGAAACCGATGAATATGTGAAAGCTATGTACAAAAACCTACACAATGTTCTCCCATTTACCCTTGACATGCTTTCCACCTCCACCCACCTAGCCATGTAATCTACAACACTAGAAGGTATACTTTTTCATTTTAGCTCTACATAGGGGACCCATTGCATCAATGCCCCAGTTTTAATAGGATTCATTTGCAATTAATAATTACATTGTACCATGCACCATCCTTTTGTTTCCATTTACCTGGAAATTGTGAAAACTTATACACCAATTTTGGGCATCGACATTCAAGCTTGTCCAAGCATACCCCACAATAAAAATATTCTTCATGATTGGATCTTGGGTAAAATTTCCACGACAAGTTTTCTCATGAAAAACTTTTAGAATGGCTCAAATTTCTATAGTTGTTGGTACTCTTCTGCACACTTGATCCCTTTGTGTTTGATAGAGGATGCTTTCTACAAAGAGATAACTTTCCTTCTTCATGAGAATCCTCTTCTAAGATCTTTGCTCGAAACTCACTCTCCAAAATATAGCCAAATGCAACTCCTTGTTTTGCAAGTAAACCAACATCCTCATTTTGATTCCTAGAAATGTAATACAATTTCACCTCTTCAAATTGATTAAACAAACTATAGATTACTCTCCAAAATATAGCCAAATGCAACTCCTTGTTTTGCAAGTAAACCAACATCCTCATTTTGATTCCTAGAAATGTAATACAATTTCACCTCTTCAAATTGATTAAACAAACTATAGATTACATAATTTTTTTCTCTTAGGCTTTCATTCTTGTATGCTCATAACCACTTCTCCACTTGGGTCGAGTAGCACTATCCCTCCTTTTGGTTCACCTATTGAACTCACCAAAAACCTCCATCCATGAATAAGGTGAAGGCATTATGTATGATTTTAGGTGGTGGAATAGGGGTGTCTTTACTTCAAGCACTTTAACCTTCTCGAGTAGCACTATCCCTCCTTTTGGTTCACCTATTGAACTCACCAAAAACCTCCATCCATGAATAAGGTGAATGCATTATGTATGATTTTAGGTGGTGGAATAGGGGTGTCTTTACTTCAAGCACTTTAACCTCCTTCTCATGTAATGTAAAAGTGAGAATCCTAGCCAACTATGTACGCACACTATCTTCTACTTTGAAAGATTATTGACACTCTCGAAGTATCAATAACCTCTTTGAGATCTTAGTACTAAGATTGATTTGAGATGACACCCACAGGAAAAAAACTTTTCAATAAGAATTACAAAAGGTTTTGGTAGTAGGTAGGATCTAAATGTTTTGACAAAAAGCATGAAAGAAATCATCTTGACTTATGCTTCTATGTATCCTCTCTCCAAAGCATTCATGACCATACTATTATAGTAGATGGATCTCTTCTTGGTATGAGGAGATATTCTTGTAAAAAAAGCATCATCAACTATTTTCTTTGTAAGTGAACAATACTTTCAACAAGGAGGCATGAATGTTGGTAGTTCTGACAAAAAATCTTTAACGTCACAAAAATATTCCTCAAGATCATCTGACCAAGGAAAATACTAGTAACCCGGAGGCTTAGTGAATGAAGAGTGAAATGTAATTCTTGTTTTTAATGAATGATATTACCTCTTTAAGACTCTAAGGGTATGGTAACTCAATAAGAGCCTTTTCCATTGAAGGATCCACCTCAATGCCTTTGTAGGAAACCATGTGACCAACCAAGATCACTTCACTCTCACTTATGTGACAATGGTTGGGATTGAGTTGACCTCCATGTCATGGAGATTATTCAAATATTCTACATCTTTTAGGTGCAAATATTTAGAACTAGAAATATAAAAATCACCAATAAACATTCTAGTGGACTTTTCAAATAATGCTTGAAACACCATGTTCATGAAGCATTGAAAAGTTGTTGGAGCATTGGTCAACCTAAATGTAATTATTATAAAACCAAAGAAACCCCAAGGATTAATGAAGGTTTTTTTGAATTGATTATCCAATGAAATCCTTTACTGAAAGTAGCTTGATTAGCCATCACACATAGTGTACTTCTCATGGCAAGCTACCTCATTTAGCATCTCATCCAGGAATGGAAGGGAAAAATGACATCGCTTGGTTGAATCATTGAGTGGGCTAAAATCAATACATACTCTCCACCTCCCATTATTTCTAGGAGTGCAAAAAATTTAAGAAACCCACTTTGAATTCCTCATTGGATTCGGATAGATAAACCCTACAAATAAAAGCTTTCTCACCTCCTTGAGTAGTGCTTGATCCTTGATGACTTGTATACTTAGTAGATTTTGTGCTTTATTTGTGGCCTCATGCTTTAACTCGATCTTGTGTTGAATAGCCTCTACTTCATGCACATATGTTTTGTCTTCATTAAAAAATCCTATAAAACTTCATTAGCACACAATTGAATCACTCCCTTTCTTCCCTTGTAAGTGTTTCTCATAACATACCTTCTAGCATCCCTTCATCCCTTCATCTTACACACATTGGTCCTCTTGAGTGACTATCTTATGCTAGTCTTTACAAGATAGTTTTTGGTTGTTTGGCCTTATTATTATCCCTATGACTTTAATGGAATACTTCTCATCTGTAGTGCTACCGCTACAATTGCCGTTTGAGGTGCTATACGTCCAATCTTCCTTCCTCTCACTTTGAAATGATTCTTGATGGAGATCATGTTTACATTTCTCCATCATGCTAAACACAACCTTCTTTTAACTTTAATTCCCACGAATCCACTTTTTACTTTTCCAATCTTTCAAAGCTCACATTCTCACTACTCATGGCCTACCTATGATAAATGGATAACCATTTCTCGGGGGGCTCACTCTGTATAAATTGTGTATATCACGTGCGTTCAAGGACTATTTATAGAACTCCTTATCTACAAAGGTTTTTACGAATAAAACATACCATTTTCTTATTCAATCTTTAAATTTTTTCCTCAATTCCATTTTATGGCTCCCTTCTGTATGTGGAAATATGATCAAAGGTTAAATTTAATAACCCCTTCTAGTGCACTCATGTGATAATCACATAATTATTACGTGACCCCCTGAGAACCATTCCCATTAATATACATAACATAAAAAGAAACCACCTTCTTAGTGCAAAGTGCCTCCACAAATACATTTTTGGAAATGTCTAATGGATCTACATACCTGGTCTTTGCATGAGGCCCTCGATAATGGTTCGGATTTGTGCACCCCCATAGACTTGTCCTCTCCTAATCAACTTTTCTTCTATGTAAAAATATAGAACATGTGCAATATGCTAATTCATTTCAATAGGACCATTCAATTATCTTTTTGTCCTTGTCAATTCATTTTAAAATTGAGGACATAATCTAGGAAATTGAGGCCATGAGATATCAAGACCCTTACCTCTCACATCTTTCAAAAGGTTGTATGGAGCTAGACCATGTCCAAGAAGGATGTCTTGGAGGTTTATACAGTATTGAGCTCTCTTGGCTTCTTTGGTCTTCTTCACCTTCTTGCCTTATCCATGGTCACTTTCTTGTTGTGAACTCCTTCTTTCTCACTTCCCATTTTCCATAGCCACACTTGATGCCATTTGCTTCCATGTCATTCTCCTTTGACTTGGTCACCTCTACTACATGCACATTTGGCTCTCGCAAAGCTGAAACTCCTTCCCTCCTCCCTGGCTGGGTGATCATTGATTTGGTTTCTATAAAAGCATGACTTGTACCTTACCCTTCATTCTACATTCCATAGTTCACTATAGTCCTCCTTGGCTTCCCACGAGCCCAGCGCAATGATACATTCCATGTCGATACTCCTTGAAATTCCAACATCGCAATACATTCCTATGTCATGGGTCATGTTCTTTCTAACTTCTTTTCTTGAAAACTTGTCCAAGGTGGATTCACAAGTTGCTCAAAATATTCATTCGACTTTTCAATTACGTCGGGCATTTCCTTAGAGGTGGATGTTTTAGTCACACCTCTATGTGTAGAAACCTCTATCGAGAGGTCTCCTTGAGTGCACTTGAGTTTCATTTACTTCATGGCAGTCTCACGCTTGACAACACGAAAGATGGAACGTGCACCCACCCTTACATTTACCTTGAGTGTGGAAAATAGACCCTCTAAGAGTCTCTCCCTTTTCAAAAATTATGCACCGCCCCAAGGTTAGAAATATTTCTCACTCATATAGCCCAAAGATATTGAAACCGTTGCTTATAGGTATAGTAGTCGTCTAGGTCCTTTTGCATATCAGCAGCAATATCTTGCCATGGTTTTTCAATGTTTTGTAGTTTGAAAAAGTGAAGTGATCCAAAAAATCCTTCTGTAGCTTCTTCCAACTTTCTCAGTTAGAGAGGAAAATAAAGTTCTAGAATCTTTTCTAAGAACTAGCTTAAAATTATTTAAGCATTGCTTATCTGAGACCACCTTTTTTATACAAAAAGCCATTTTACAATTGACAAAAAATAGCTCAGCATCCTCACCTTTTTTATACTAAAAGACATTTTGAAAATGTCTAAAAATAGGTCAACCATGATCTCCAAAAAGGAGAAGATATCCTGACATTCTTCCTTGGATTTCCATTGAGACAATTTCAAAACATGTTTTTTTTTTTTTAATCTTAGAGGAATCCACACATAATGTTTTGCTAGGTTGCAACTTTTTCTAGAATAGAAGAAAAACATAAATGGCCAATGACTAGTTATGGGATGTGAACTAGGCCACAAGAGTATTTTTGTCACAATGACCTAGTTATGGGATGCGAACTAGGATGCAAGGCTGTTTTTGTCACAACCATGAAGAGGCCAAGAAAACACACAATCAATCTTATGTAAAAACATGTATCAAGTGGATTACAACAGATGTAGAGAAGAGAGAGGAATATAGGTTGTAAACTACTCGCTTGCAACTTACAAATTGATTTTTCTTATTATGATATTATCAAGGAACTTGCATCAAACTAGTCAGTAAATGCTGAAAAGTTCCAACACACACACATTCTCTTAGGGTTGTGGGAAATCTTTTACCATAATCTCTGGTTACAAATGAAAAACATTAGGCAACGAAAAAAACACTAAAAAATATTCACAAAACAAGCTCGAGTGTCACAACTTGATAGACAAAAATCACCTTAAATTCACCAATGGATTGTGTGTGGTTTAGCTAAGACTGTGCAAACCTTTGGCTGTGAGAGTTTTTGCTCAGAATCACAAACGCTTTACGAAAAAGTGTTAATGTCAAATCAGCAACCCTCTTCCTGAAGATGGTGTAAAGACTAAGATGGTTCATGATAGAAAAGTCACAAATCATGTTTGTAATCTTCTTATTTTTGTAGCCGGGTTTGTGATTAAAGGAACACCAAGTCACAACCAGTTTTACTTGAAAGAATCAATTAAAAACACTAAGATTTTAGACATGAAACCTTGACTCTCATGCAAGCATAAATCCCATTCAAAACCCAAACCTCTTTAAAGGACTTAAGTAGCTGCAGACAGTTGAAAGGAATACATCAGATTCCACCTTCATAGAGACAATTTTATGTTTTTTCATAGAATGAAGAGATTCTAAATTGAATCCCACACACCATTTTGACAAATGGAAACCCTAATTCACTTCCTCACAAGCTCAAATACAGGATTGCGAAGGGGCAGATTACACTACACATAGATTGAGCAACAACGATGGGAGTTGCACAGTAGGAAAAAACTGCAAGTTTTTTTCTCTAAAAGCATTCCTGTCTATATTTTCCACAGAAATACCAGCTGATGTGTCAATTGTTGGGCGATTTTTCCTCTTTAGAGCAAAACTAGGTCATTTTTAGCTATATTTTTTACCCCAAAAAACACACTTTTTGCAAAAAATCCCAAACGAAGCCAAAAATCCCTATTTTTTTAGATCACTTGCATAAGTATAAAAAGCATATAGATGCACCATTTTTCATCAATATTCCATTTTGGGTCACTTTTCATGCAATTTTAGGATGACATATGTTATACTATTTTTTATAGCTTTTACTCCCATTAATCTTTGTAGGTGAGATGAGTGTGCTGCGATTAAAATATTGTAATATGTACATTAAAAAAATATATATATTATCAAGTGGAAAAACATGAATCGGAACCACCTCAAGAGGCACGACTCTCATTGAAAGTGACCAGAGTACCCGCTTCAACATATATCACAATAATATGTACATGACTGGTTTTATTTTTATGTGTCACAAGTGAAGTGAATTGTTTTTTTCACATTGTGAACGTAACCACAAAATTACATCCACCCCCTCTAAATGTGCACATCCTTCGGTATGTGCCACAATAGTATTTGTTATGCATTAAAACTCATGGTTAGACACGATATCTTCACTTTCATCCTCAATTTGTATATAGATAGACCCGTCATCCTCTTCACTATGTTTTGCATCAAATGGATCAAAATTTCCTCCTATTTTGAGTAATTTAACCCTTTCTTCGGCAATGGGAATTTTCTTTTTTGTCCCATCTAGGTCATGCAAGGTATAAGTTTCACTTTCGTGCATATGATTGACAACATAAGGACCGGAAAATCTTTTTACAAGCTTCCATATTATAGAGTGTTGGTTTTCAAATCTATTATCATACACCACCACCCAATAACCTTCTTCAATGGATTTTGGTATGAGTCGATGTCTCTCGTCAAATCGGTCTTTGTTTTTCAACCTTCCTTCCTTTAGTGGACCTTTTTTGCAAGCTCAATGTCTTCAGGTCTTCTTTCCAATATATGTATGTGCAATGAAAGTAGGTCATCTCTACTCATCACATCTTCCCATGGCAAGAAATTTAATGTTATAAGCACAAGTTATAGCTAGTTTGATGCCCATTCTAGAGAACAACTTCATTCATCCATCAACATCCAATTCTCCTCTATTTGCACTTATTTTTCCCGCATGTCCATAACGACATATCACATATTTAAGAAGGAAGTTAAATATAGCTTCTGTATTCTTTTTCCTCAATGCATGCCCTTCAATTTGATTAGACAATCCTTCTCTTGCAAGCACCAAAGACCTCATTTTCCAAAGTCCCAAAGGCATCGTGACCAAGCCTACAACCCATTTATAATATATGGCCAATGAATAAGCAAGAGGTTGTACATAAAAATACCATACATTTGAGTACACTTGGCATGTTACACAAGGCTTGGCAAACTCAGCGACATCCTTATAGATCCCTTCCCACCAATATCTTTCTTTTACTTTGGTAAATGTTGCCTTATTCCACACTTTACTCACTGATCTCTTTGTTTAGGATGCTTCCATAAGTAGCCATCCTTCAAGAAGTATCCATATGATTTTCTCCGTATTCTCTTAAATTCTTGCTTAATCCAATCATTCTGTTTCTACAAGGTACTTAAGTAGTCGCCTATCAAGATACATTCATCCTCATATAATTCCTTTTGAAAAGGATTTGAGTGAAGATACAAAACATGCATGATTGAAAGTTTCAATTGATACCTTGCCCTAGACAGCATATGTACCATTGGATTATCCTTCCCTGCAATATGATTGAATTTGGGATTGAGGGAGTTTATGTAGGTTATCCACCAAAATATTGCAATATTTGGAGTTGGAAAATTTGTAATCATTCCAAGGAGAGGCAAGCAATTAATTTTTGCAACCACTAATACCCCTAATAAGTACTCTTTGTCACATCTCAATGTTGTGGTCACTCCCCATGATTCCCATTTTACCTACACATAGTCTTGTTGTCAAATAGTTAGAACCTTGGCCACCAAACTCACCACTTATCGTTTTCCTTCATCATCACCTTTCCCTAATGCCCATCCTATCCTTGTAGGAATCTTGTCCATTGTCACTATGACATGTCTTTTGCATGAAGAGTCTAAATTTCTCAAGGTTGGTGATGAAAAAAGTAGCTTCTCTAGCTTCCTCATGGCTCTTCTTTCTAGTGGAACTTTTGATTCTTTCTCAATAATCTATAAAGAACATCTGCTAGATGTGCACAAAGAAATATTTGAACTTCAGTGACAATTGTATATGTCTCTTTAATGTTTTTGATTGCATCCATCTTTTTTAGACAAGGCCTCTACCATAAGGACCACATTTATGTCCCACAATCAACACTTCATTAACTCCAAATACAATTTTCTATCCTGAGAGGGTAAGCTTAGCTTCTTCCAGCCTTGACAAAATATTATCACAGTCTTCGATATGATTTGAAACAAGCTTATGTCACCCCTTTGAATCCATAGGTTTGTTTTTGTCTTTGTCTTCACAACCTTTGATGGGCACATCATCAGGAAATGGCATTGTGATTTGAGATATGAAGTCACATAGAGCCTTGCTCATCCCATTCACCATATGTGAAACTAAATTCGTTGCCCCTCATGGTTAGGTACATATCCTTACCTGTCCCAAGGGTGTTGTCATGGCTGTAAGATCTCTACTCTCAACATCTAGCTGAAATTGATTGTTTAGATCTATTACCTTTGACAAATGTGTATTTGGATCCAGGATTGGACGTGGGTTTTAAGGTACATGATGGTTAGTGAATATCACCATAGGTGAAACAACACTAGGATCAACACACCCTATGTCATGTGGTTGAAATGCAAAAGCCTTACCATGTCTTGAAAGAAATCCTTTAAAACACTTCTTCTCTTCTTTCATTAAAAACTCCTCACAAACAACCTTTTTCTCTATTAGTAATTTCATTGTGAACTTGTGTGCAAATTTTTTGGATCCTTAAGATTTGGCGCTGCAAATAAGCTTGCTCTAGATTTTTCCTACAATCTAATGGTAGAGGTAAGGCCATTGGTCGCAGTTTCTTTGCCGTAGTTTTGTACTTGGTCGCCACAAGAACTTTTGGTCCTTCATTAGCATTCATATCTTTTTAATATTCAAAAGCCTCAATCATGCCATACATTTATCTACAACATACTTCCACAGCATGGATTCCATATTCAATACTAGAATCCATTATAGCCTCAAGCTTAAGCATAGTATCTACATGAGAAAGTTTTTCAAAGAAACCTAAAGTGCATTCATTATCCTCTATCAAACCATTTTCCTTCCAATATTCTTTGTACATTATATACGTAAACTATTGTGCACTTTCTTTATCCTCAAGCTTTGTAAAACATACTAAAGCTTCTTCTTGCTTTGGGTCAAGAAAAACTATTTTTCTTTCTGTACCATTGCAATCTCTCTTTATAATGGTACATGGTCAAAACTCCTTGTCTCCCTGTAGTCTTTTAACTCTTTATTGGCTTTTGGTAGAGGATTCAAACTACACATCTCGCTTTCCATTTTTTCTCCTTATCCTGGAATAAGTCGAACCATCATCCAAGACCATTGTTTCAGATAAACACTTGCGCACATAAGATTGATTTTGGATCCATGATCTATCAATGCAACATATGTCTCCTAAAGCTCACCCACCCTTACTAAAGTTTTGATTGTAGCTCTTGCCCAATGACTTTTTCAGTAGTGGATTTTATAGGAGGCTTCATCTTAATCATCATAATCTACAAATCTATCATGCATATGTCTTCCAAAATACTCGTAGCATCCTACCACATTGTCATCACATTCACTCTCTTGTACATATATCCCTCCTGCCTACAATGATTCTCTTTCACCTTGGGATCAAGCAAAGAATAAAATATAACCTAAGTGTCAAGAGATGGAGAAGAACAGAGCTTGACCTCTTGTAAGCACACACACACTCACAATTATGGAGAAAAAAATTGTTCTTCTTCTTTACTAGCTCAAGATAAGAGGTCTACAAAACATAAGGGAAACTAAAACATACAAAGGAGACTAGTACAATGGTCTAATGTAAACCGCTAGTGAGTGAGGTAAGTAGATAATTGTGCCACACTTCGGTAGGTAGACAAACAGGGTGTAGTACAACTGCAGTATCATTGGTGAAGATATGAGTTTCCACAAATGCATGCTGATGATGATGACTATTGGTGGTAGTCATCTAGAAGTAGTACATGGTGAGATTGACATCTCAACACTCCCCCCCTCAAGCTCAACACCATCTCTTGTGTGCCAAGCATCACCCAAAATTCCCTTAGCTTCTCCTCTCCAATAGACTTTGTGAAGATATTTGCAACTTGCTCATCCGCCACCACATACTCAATGTCCATGTCCCATGCCAAGACCCTCTCTCTGATGAAGTGGTAGTGTACATTGATGTGATTATTCTTTTCATGAAATGTTGGGTTTTGTGCCAACTACATCCTATTGAGGCTATCCCAATATATGACATACACCCTCTATACATGTACTCCAAAGTCATAAAGTAGAAATCTCAGCCATCCTACCTCACATGTTGCCATTGCATCACACTACACTCTACCTCTATACTCAAAAAAGAAACCTTGGGTTTCTTCTTGCTACTCCATGTGATAGTAGAACTCTCAATTAAAAATATGAAGTTGTTGGTAGACCTGTGATTGTATGTACTACTAGCTTAATCCGCATATGTATAGCCATGGGGTTTCAACTCCACATTGGCCCTATAAAAGAATGCATAATCCAACGTAGCACTCACATAGTGAAATATGGATCTTACCATATCCGAGTGTGGTTTTATGGGAGACTACATAAAGTGACTTAAGAATTTAGCAGTGTCCTTCAAGTCTTGATGTGCGAGAGTCAAGTAGATTAAGCCTCCCATAATCTTTCCATACATGATAGCATTATCAAGCACTTGACCTACATCATTTTCCATCTTCAAATTCATATGAAATTGGCTCACAATCAGCCATATGATACTTTTTCAAGATCTCCAAAGAATATTGCATTTGTGACAACCAAACAGCCTCTTTTGTATGCCCTCTACGTCAGCCACATTATCACTTCCAACAGTAAAACCATCCACATATATGCATATCACCACAATTTTCAAAGAATGATCAACATAAAATATCTCCAAGGCCAATGAGATGAGGGATACTATAATTCTCTTAGACCAAGCTATAGGTGCTTGTTTCACCCCATACAACGCTTTCTTTAATGTGCGTACAAGGTGACATAGCCTCATATTTTCATAACCTTTTGGTTACTCCATATACACAACTTCCTCCACGTATCATTCAAAAATGCATTCTTTACATCCATTTTCTTCAAAACCAATTTTAATGCGAGAGTCATTGTAATAAACACACAAACGCTAGTCATCTTGGATATGGGGCTGATTTTTTCTTCATAATCATCCCATAAGTCTATGCATAACCTTTCTCTACAAGACTTTCCTTTTACCTTCTCACACTACCATTAGTATTATGCTTTATTTTGTCAAACCACTTACATCCAATTGCCTTTTTACCTTTTGATAATAACACCAATTCCCATGTTCCATTTGCATCAAGCGTAGCCATCTCTCCGTCCATAGCTTTCTACCATTTTTCATCTTTGACAACATCCTCAAAACATGTAGGTTCTACCTCTTTTGTAATCTTCACCATATATACACAATGATGAGCCACATAACTATCATAAGTCAATATTGGCACAATATCATAAGTCAATGATGAGCCACATAACTATCATAAGTCAATATTGGCACAATATCATAAGTCAATGATGAGCCACATAACTATCATAAGTCAGTATTTGCACGGTCTAGGATCACTTTAGGTGTCTTGTTCCCTTCTTGCACTACGAATCTTCACAAAGGATATGCCAAAATCCTCATCCAAATTCTATTTAGATCCACTACTATCACCATCATCATGACCAACACTCAAATTTGGAAACTTACAAATTTTTCTTTCCCTTTCCTTGATACATTTGAAGAGTTATCACGACTCACTCTTTCACGTAACTTACCACTCTATGGGCTCTCTCCATCACCTCCACTAGATGACCCTTACGGTCCACTGAAGACTTGTGACTAAGCACTGTATTTTCTACATCTACATTCTCTCTTGCATTAGCCCCCAAATCATCTCTTACATCAACATATCAACTATCCATTTCATAAAAAAGAACATCCTTTTTCACCCTCACATTACCCGTGATTAATTGTAACACTTATATCCTTTGTTCTCAAGGAAATAGTCAATGATCACGTGTTTTTTGGTTTTTGGATCAAGATAACTTCTTAGCTCATCTAGCACATGCACATAAGAAATACATTCAAACACTTTAAAATTTGGTACATCAATTTTTTCACCATTAAATTTCTCTTCAATTGTCATATCATGTACTACAACAATAGGGGTCCTTTTCATAATGTAGCCACTTGTAGCAATAGCCTCAATCTAGAAACAATGAGGTGCATTCTTCTCATTCATCAATGCTCTAGAAACCTCTCCAATGTGCATGTCCTTCCACTCAGCAAAACGATTTTGGTGTGGAGTGTACCTGCATGCAAATCATCTCTAAATTCCATGCTTTTGACAAAAACCATTGAATTCATTACACCACCTCCATCTAGCTAACCTCAAGTGCTTCACATGTTTTCCATTTTGTTTTTCAATCATAACTTTGAAATTCTAAAAGTGCATAAACACCGCACTTTTTTTCTTCATGAAGTAGAACCATATCTTCCTTACAAGTATGGTCATCAATGAAACTCACATAGTATCTACATCCACCCATAGATGTAGTCTTTGTTGGACCCCATATATCTGTATGCACTGAATCCAATGCATTCTTGCCTGCATACTTATCATGAGGAAAGGATGCTTTTGCCTGCTTTCCAAATTGACAATTCCACAAACTTTATGTATTTAAGTAGCTCTAAATGTAGGAAAATTTGTAACCATCTCTTAAGTTTGCATCATTTTTAGCCTTTCAGATTTACATGACCAATACGTTTGTGCCAAATCTCAATATCTATATCTAGACCTCGGGGTGCTCACTATATGAAGAACCTATATATCACTACTTTCATGCACTATTTATAAAACCCCTTAGCTATTAATTTTTCACCAATAATAGGGATTATTTTTCTATTCAATGTGTGATTTGTTTTCAAAGATCATTATTTCAACACCCTTCTGTACATGAGAAAATATAAAATAAAATAATCCCTAATCTTGAACCACATGATAGGAATTTTTTCATTGTAGTGACCCCCCGAGATCTAGAACAACACCTACAAATCGTCTAAACATGGGAGTATTCAACTCGGGCACATGTACATCCAAAGTAGGTATTTTTCCAACTTTCTTTCCTTGTGCAAGCAGTCTTCCATTCTTCTTATGCTCTTCATAAAGAGAACATCAAAGTTACACTTGATTTGCAAGCCCTGCTCAACCATTTCCCCAAAAGAAATTAGGTTCTTTGTAAAGTTGGGTACATGTAGTACATCAACTAGGTACTTTACTTTACCATCTCTTATAGACAATGGCACATTTCTTGTATGCATAATGGGATGTGCAATATCATCCCCAGTTTCTACATAACCAAGTCTTGTAAAGTGAACCATTGTCCTTGATTGTTCATATGATTTGTTGCACTAGAATTCAAACATCCCAGTTTCTACATAACCAAGTCTTGTAAAGTGAACCATTGTCCTTGATTGTTCATATGATTTGTTGCACTAGAATTCAAACATCAAACATTATCACTAGATTTTGACACATTTGTAGACATAGTGTTCAATATGTGCCGCACCATAAATAGCCTAACAATCTCATCCACATTCTTACTAGTGGCTGCATAATTATTTCTCTACCTTCTATCTGAATAGTCATGTTCAAACTGGCAATGTCTTCCACAACCCCAATATGCTACATTTCCATGTTGACATGCATTATTGTGTTGTGTATTTCCATGACCTATTGGACTCCCCTCGGCCTCCAACATGTCATCGACCACCTATGTTTTGACCTTGATTGTTATTCTGATGTTCTGCTTGTTGATTTATCTTTCTCATACTTGTCCACAACCTATACTATGTCCTCTTTGTCTTTTTGTGTTCTTGGAAAGGACCTGCTCAAAATTGTTTCCATCCTGCATAGAGAAATCTTCCTCAAGTGTTTTTTCTTCCACAATTAGTAAGGACATTAAATATGTGAATGAGGGAACACTCTCAAATATGAATTTCATTTTTGAACTTCTTGTATTCTTGATCCAAACCTCATAGGCAAACTTCTACTTTATCATCATAATTGATTGTAACGCCGATTGATGCAAGTGACTCACATATGTTCTTTATCTTCAATGAATAGTCATTGATGGATATATATGTTTTTTTTATGCACAATATTTAGCTCAATCTTCAACTAAAACTTCCTTGCCTTTGTGCTGGTCACATCCAATGATAGTAAAGCACACCAAGCCTCCTTAGGGGTATGAACATCTTATATATGCCCAATAATAGTGTCTTGCACACTCAAAAAAATCCATTGTATGACCTTTTGAGCTCCCTAGTTCTAATCTTTAAATGTCTTTATTTGTGCAACACTCATACCTTCCTTTGGTAGTGGTGGTGGTGTCTCACACTCTCCATCAAATGTAGTCCCGATAAGTTTTGCACATATGGAAATTAATCGTTCTAAACTTCCAATCATGCAATTTATTCTTGTCTAACTTCTCATTGACAATCTCGTTAAGCCCATCATTGTTGGATGGCATGTTTCCAACCCTTCACCAAGTCTCGGAGGAGCCTGCTAAATATAGTCAGTTACTACTTGTAACAACAATTTGCATACATACACATGTGGCACTACGCTATATAGTATTTTTGTGCATTGTAGCCAAACTACATCTTTTTGCACCACCAATACGTCGATGTACATAATCTTGAACCTTAGCATTTCTCCACGTGAACGCACTCTAACTCCAAAATTGGTGTCGAACTGTGTCCGAAATAAAAATTTGGCATCATAGTTCTAATCTAGTGGATAATCCAAAGAACTCAATAGAACCCTAAGATACACACTCTCCAGAAGGAATCACCTCAATCGAGAGATTATTTGATGATGGCCCTCGAGAATATCGAGGTCGCTTTCGAGGCTCCTCCTGCTTGCTTCTCTAAGGTTCTGATACACAACCAAGCTATGATAGCATGTCAAGACATAGAGAAGGAGAGATCTTGAGCTCTTGCAAACACATAAACACTCACAAATATGGAGGCAAAACACTATACTTCTTCTTCTTCACTAACTCAAGATAACAGGTCTACAAAACATAAGGGAAAATACAACATAAAAAGGGAACTAGTACAAAAATCTAATGTAAGTTGCTAGTGAGTGAGGTGAATAGATGATTATGACATCACTTCTGTAGGTAGATCACTCGGTGTAGTTATATTGTAGTATCATTGGACCAGATATCTGTATCCACCAAGGCACTCCAAGGATGATGACTATCAATGGTAGTTGTCATGTAATGGTCCTGATATTTGAGAAAAGCTTGCTATGAAGTGTGTATAGTATGCACACATGTCAATAAAACTTCTTAGCTCATATAGATTCCTTGGAATAGCCATGCTTTTATTACCTCCAACTTTGATGGATCCATACAAATACCATCTTGAGAGATAATATGACCTAGGTATTGAATCTTCTGAAGGAAAAGTTTGCTTTTCCTTTGGTTGAGAAAAAGCTTGTTCTCTCTCAATGCTTGAAAAATCACTCGAAGAAGTTTCTTATGTTCCTTCAAAGTCTTGGAGTAGATGATGATATCATCAAAGAACACTCCAGTGAATTTGCAATAGGGTCTAAATATTTACTCCATTAGACGATTGAATTTGATTGGTGCATTAGTCAAGCCAAAAGGCATGACTAGACATTCAGAAATACCAAGCGTTGTGCAAAACACAGTATTTAGGATACCTTCATCCACTATCCTTATTTGATGATAGCCACCTTTAAGGCCAATCCTACTGAAGTAGGTAGAGCCTTGTAGCTTACCAAACAGATCTTCTACCGGAACCACAAGAAATCTGTTTTTGATAGTGATATGGTTTGGTGCTCGATAGTCCACACACATATGGTATGTACCATCTTTCTTTTGCACTAAAAAAACTGGAGAATAAAAGGAAGCGGAGCTAGCCCTCACAATACCTTTGTCAACCAGTTATTGTACTTGCCTCGTGATCTCCTCTTGTTGAGCTTGAGAAAGTGGATAGGGAGGCTTGTTAGGTAGTAAGCTTCCTAAAAGGATCTCAATGTAATGGTCATCATCCCCTCATTTTGGAATTAAGCCCATAGATATATCATCGATGAACACATCTTGGAATCCTTTTAGAAAATTAGACAAGTCTAATTGTTCTTGATTCCTACCATTTACATTTGATGAAACATTAAGATCTTTTAGGGACTCTTTGACAAAAATCATGTACGCAAAAACTGAGCTCTTCATTGATTTATCAAAAGCAGGAGGATCTACAAGTGGTACAATGCAACCACAATCACTAGCATCTATATGCATGCTCTTTTCCCTGTAGGGTGAAGTAGATTCTTCTTTCAAGGAACTTCATTTTGGTAGCCATGCGATCAAACCATGGTGCCCGTAGGATAGCATCCTCATGTTGGAGAGGAGAGATGAAAAAGTCTTCTTTGTCAACATAGCTTTGGGCATAAAGCCTCAACTTCCCAATCAAGGGAGTAACAAAGGCTTGCTATCCCTTGAAAGCTATGTCAGCCATAATAATATCTCCCATCTCAAAATGCCCAACTTCGTGGCAAACTCCATTTATATGAAGTTGTGAGTAGAGCCAGTGTCAAACAAGATGAAGGCATCATGCTCCCTTACCTTTCCCCACGCATAGGAAAGAGCTGATCCTTTGCAATGAGCATCCTCTTTTGGAGCTTCAATGGTGGAAGCCCTAGGAGTCTCTTTGCGAGAATTTTTATGGGGGCAAGAATGATAGCCATGTCCTTGCTCCCCACACTTAAAACACTTATGGTCCTTGAAAAAAGCTTCAAGCTCTTCAGGAGAGAGTTTTTTTTTTCCTTTGTAAACTCCCTTCTCCTTGGACCATTTGTTGTTGAAAGTGCCTTGGGAAGAATTTTAGGCATTTGTTTATCCCTTTCCATCATTTTCGTCTTTGTTTTCCATGGGCTTGACATTCCGTCTAGACCCTTGTTGAAAATTGGGGCTCGAAGCAACCATGGTGTGGTGGATTACTTCCACGATAGAACCAAGACTTTGAGAGTTGACGTATCCGGTCATAACTTCAAGTAATCCCACAGGGAATTGTTGCTTTTTCTTGGGGAGATCTATCTTTTGGAAGATAGTAGCCTTGAGATGGAAATCCCAAAACTTTTATATATATTTGTGGATAGAATCATGAGAGAGAAGCTTCAAACTGCGCCATGCGGTGAGCACTTTGTCCTTTGCATCGCTTGCAAGGAATTGCTTCATGATCGAAACTCGTACAGTTTTCCATGTCTTTGGGGCTTCGCCACCACGAAGGCTATCCCACCCTTGACAAGCCTATTTTTGGAAGTGCATAGCTACATGGTGTAGCTTGGAGGACTCCGTAAAGCCCTCGTCTCCAACGGCCACATCAAATGGTTGGATAAAGGCCAACACTTTGTCGGTAGCACCAAAGGTGCTATCATAGGTGAGAAAAGAAATACTCTTTCCTTCCTCCTTGAACTTCTAGAGCTTTTGTGACCTTCGCCATGTAGGGTTTGATTTATGATGTCCTCCCCTCTTGTATTTTCTAGGAGATTAGCCTTAGCTTTCGTTGGAAGAGGAGTAAGGTAAAGAAGAAGGAGAAGAGGGTGACCTCTTTCTTTCCCTTTTCTTCCTTTGTTTCCTCTCTTCCCTTTGGAATGACGAGGATAAGGAATATGTGTTGATCTTTTCCTCTTTGGAGGAGTTGGCAATCGTCTACACCACTGTCTTCATGGCACCACATCTTCAGAGGAACTTAAAGTTTCATTGATTTCTTTCTCTTTGGAGAGAGTCGTTTTTTGGGGGGTCTCTTCAAGAGACCTCCTAAGCTCTCTATCCTCTTCGAGAGAAAGGGAAATCCCATAAGTGTGAAGTTGTTGAGTAACTTATGCTTGCAAAGCAGGGTTGCCCTTATTTGGCTGCAACCTAGTAACGAGATAATTCGAAAACATGGGGGCATCATCATTAGAACCTTCATGTGAAAAATCAAAGCTATCAATGTTCATTCTACTCTCTTTGTTATTTCTATCCATGTTAACAAAATTTGTGTACTTACTTAGTGTATTCGTTGGCAATTCAAAACCTTAGTTGCCACTCCTCTTAGCCTTTGAAAGTTGGCACTTGAGTATCTAAACTCATGGCTCAAAGTGGTTAATTATAGAGAGTAGTAAAGTGGGTCTAGTATTGCAAAATTGACGAGGTCTAGCTCCTTTCGGACTTCTTATGGCTCAATAATGATAAATCCATAGGGAAGTCTAAAACGACCCCATTATTAAGTCCAAAGCTCCTGAGGTGTGCACCATATCCCACATAATGGGCTAAATAAAAACAATAATACATCCCAGTCCCACTTACCCTAATATAATTAACAAAATCAACCATTTAAAGGCTACTTAAAAAACTCTCTTCTTAAGCTAGAGAAGAGAAACCAAATGCTCTGATACCAATGTAATAAAAATTTGCCTATTAAATTTGAGAGTAGTGGAAATTAGAGAAAGTACTTTTGAAAAATTACTTTGACAGCATAGCGGGTGAACTTAATTGATGGTAGCCAACATAAACATATCGTTTAGCTAACTTGGAATGAAAAATACTTTTGCAAGAGAGAGAGTTTAGAGACCATGATAACAGTTGAGACCCGATTTATGTGGATTTGGTCTCCCTCCAATAGGCATTTGTATTATAGTTTTGCACATCAAGAGAGACTTGTTACAATACAATCTTCGTGCTCCTTGTGACCTAGGTGATGCAATGAATATGGAAAGCTTTATGCATCACTAGAATAAAATAAATTTTGTGGAAATCATTAATGTTAACCCTCACGGCTCACGGACACCCATCACCTACGATGGACGTGTATTATGTATTATTTAGAGTCAGGTACCGGGCTTGTCGGACCAATAGGGAAAGGTAGAGTGATCACCGATGAGAGGCGCACTTTAACTTGGACATTCAAGGGATTAGTTGGTTAAGCATGGGCGCCCAAGTGTGAATGGGGTGAGCTCCTATAAAAGCCAACTAAACCTAATTTTTACTCATTCTCTCATTTGTGCAATTGAAGAGTGCTCTTGCTCCATCTCCATCTTCTTCTTCTTCACCTCCTTGTGTGTGTGTGTGTGTGTGTGAGAGAGAGAGAGAGAGTGTGTGTGCGATCGAGCATTACGAAGGCACGACGGCGGCGAAGCGGTTGAGCGCAGCACGACTGCAGCTTCTTCTTCATCGCGGCGAGGAATCCACCACGAAGGCGAGCGTAGAGCGGTGAGTGACACACCCTTTGTTTTCTTGAGCTTGCTAGTTTAGGCTTGTTGTGTGCTTGGAGCCGTTTGTGGCTCGCACACGGTGTATTGGCAAGTCCCTTGCTTCGACAGTGCGGCAAGGAGCGCACATTTTTGGCGCCGCTGCCGGGGATATGCTCTACACTAAGCTCGGTTAGCACTTTACGCTTCCTTGTGGTGCAATTTCTATCATAGGAAAGGCAAGGAAGGAGTGTGTGGAGATTTCTGTTTTTTGCGTTTTTTGCATTTGCTGTCAAGTTTCAATTTCTGCTATTGTCTGCGTTTTTTCAATTTCTGCAATTTCAAGTTCGGCGTTTTCAATTTCTGCAATTTTATGCATTTCTGCGTTTTTTCAATTTTCTGCAATTTCTGCGTTTTTTCTGCAATTTCTGCGTTTTTTCTGCAATTTCTGCAATTTTCTGCGATTTCTAAATTTCTGCGTTTTTATAATTTCTACGTTTTCTGGAATTTCTGCATATCTGCGTTTTCTGGAATTTCTGCATATCTGCGTTTTCAATATCTGTATTTTCTGCACCAAAAAGAAAAAGAAAAAAAATTTACGGGAAAAAAAAAATTTCAAAAAAAAATAAAAATTAATCGGAAATTAAAAACGCGAGTGAGCGGGCGGCGAAACGGACGGGTTGGTTTGTATAAAAGATAGATCGGGATCGGGATCATTTTCCCAAGCCCAAGCCCAAGCCTCAGTCCTCAGTCTTATGATATATACTAGACTCACTCTTATATATATACCCTACTCCCTCAAGAGAGAATGAGAGCATGTGGGACAAGTCCTCCACTCTCCTCCTTTCTCTTCCCACTTGCACCCTTAGACTTTCTAGTTTGGGCCTAGTTCCCTACTGGAAATTGACAGTTTTAGGGATTCCGAGAGCATAGAGTGACCAAACGGAGGGCTGTAAAGCACAGCACGACCCTCTGACCGATACGCTCGTTTCGAGCTATCACACGGCCCATTCCACGACACGCTCTAAAAAATATAGCAAAAAAACAAACAAAAAACACGCTAAAAACTAGTCACAAGGCCTCCTAGAGCAGCTTTTTGACACCTTAGGGTATCAAAAGCACATGCACTTACGCTCTGGGCGGGTGCTAGAACACGAGCATATTGAGAGTGCCTCTGTTCATACGGACACCCATTACGCATCCACGATAAGCTCTAGACCCTCAACGGGGACACAAGGTAGCACCACCCAAGACCCTAAAATAGCCGCTAGTGATTCCTCCTCCGACTCAGAAATCATGGAAGCATACCCTAACCAAAACACTGAGAGAGAAGGACATGCACCTCCCGAAGCTCCACAGCCTAGTACTAGTATGTTTAGCCGTTTCATGGAAACATTAGGTAGAGCTACTCGCTCGAAACCTGATGCAAATGAAGCACACGAAGGGGGTGGGGAAGTGGACTCTCCTTTCACCTCGCACGTGGACCCCACACCCCCAAAGAGTGTCCATGTGGATATCTTGCCAACTTCTTACCAAGAAGGCCCTGTTGAGCTGCCTCCTTCAGAAGTTCCCTCTAGAGTACCGTTGGTGACAAGTAAAACCACGGGGAGCAACATTGCTTCTACCTCACAAGAAACCGTTAACACGTCGACTCTAGAAGGATTGTTCATTAATGATCATTGGACATACGACCTCCACACTGAGGTGTTGACGGATCTACACTCTGGCCACGCCTACCATGTAGGATAGATAGAGATTGTACAATCCACCTCTAGTGCCACGAGCATCGAAGATCAACAGAAAATGATCTGTAATGTTATCCATGGCATTATTCAATCAGAAAGCCAAAACCGAGGGGTAAATATACTCTCAACTGGCCCCATGAGATTTTTGGATACGAGTAAGGCTCAACAGCCTACTCTATCACAAATGGAGACTCCTCTAATGAGCCCCATGGACCCATCTTACGTCATTTCACCTGGGGTCTCTATGCAATCTGAGCCTCCGAGCGAAAACTTTAGCTTCCCTAACTTGGCTCAACCCTCTATTAAGGAAAACACAGTGCTCACTCCAGGGAAAAGCCAGACAGAGAATGTACCGATGACATCTACGGTTAGCGCAGTGCCACTACCTAGTGTCGTAGTACCTAATATGGGGCCTCGACCGTATGTGCCTCTAGCCCCTTATGCACACATGGCCCCCACACCTCCAATTGTACCACTTGCTTATGCTCCTCGAGTGCCGCTCCCTAGCTCTTATCCAGTGGACCTATGCCCGGTTATGTTCCATATCCTGCATCATCCACACATATACCAAGACCGGCACCCGTCCCTCTCCCACATATGATTCCAAGAGTACCTCCACCGGCCCTACCTCCTCACATAGGTGACTTGGCAGCGTTTGCTCAAACCATAGGTCGATCTATCGCGGAAAATATGCGTCATGCATCTGATAGAGAGCCTAGAAGTAAGGCAGTACAAATTGCCAAACTCACGCAAAAATTCAATGGGGACGAAGATGCTAGAAAACACATTGAAGTGTTTGAACAAGTATGTGATTCCTTAGGGGAACGCAACGAACTACATAAGTGCAATGCCTTAAGCTTGACATTAAGTGGGAAGGCTGGAGATTGGTATAGGACCCTAAGGGTGGACGAAAAAACAATCTACCCTACCCTTCGAAGGTTGTTTCTAAAGGAGTACATACGAGAAGGTGTGCTTTGGGGTGTAGCATCTCAGCTACAGAAGGCCGAACGTAAGGAAGGAGAGTCCGTAAGGGACTTCATTAGTCGTCTAAAGCACTTAAACTCTCGTTGCCCTATAAATGAGCGCTTCAACAATAACCAACTGCTTGATCGATTCATTCGAGGGTTGAGGAATGAAGGAATCTATAATGGACTAGTGATTAGAGGTATCACAACCTAGGAAGATGTCACTGCCAATGCAATCCAATTAGAGGACAACTTGATGATAGCAGGCATGAGGGTGTCTACTGACACGAGATCCACTAGCTCACAAGCCATTGAGTATGAACCCATGACTGCAAAGCCCATTGCCAATGAGCCAAAGGTATTTGAGACATTCTTGACAGACCTCACCAAGGCAATCCAAGAGTCTCTTAAGGATAATCGACCCCTCAAAATAGTCACATGTATCCAAGAAGGGAGCAACAATGGTGTTCCATTTGCTTAGGTCCACATAGCACTAGTGAGTGCCCTACGTTTAGAGTAAAATTTAATGGAACTTGCAACGCATGTGGTAGGTATGGTCACCAAGCTAAGGATTGTTTAATGATCAAACGTATGATGGCAAATAGACCACCTGTAGCCTGGACGGATGCACCTCGAGCTCCTGTATTGATGCCTGCTCCACCTGTTGAGCAACTACCGCAACACATGGTCCCTAGACCTCAAAGTGTTGTACAAGCTACACCGTTACCACCTCCTGTGCTAGGACCGTAGCCCCCGCATCCAAGAGTCGCCCCTATGAACCAAGTGGGTTGCGAGCCATCAAATGCTTATGCAGATGGCTGTGAGGAGGAAATAGACACTAGTATTGCCTACGGACTTGAAACATTGGAAGAGTGTCCTATATACTACATGGAAGATTGTTGGGGGCAAGTCAAGCCGGTTTATCAAGCTGCTGCTCTCGCATCCAGAGGTCAAAATATCAACACCCAGGCTAGGAGGCCACCTCTTCAATGCTACGAGTGTGGTGGACCACATCGAGTAGCGGAGTGCCCTATTAGGCTGCAAAAGAATGCTGCACAGATGCAAGTGAATCAAGGGAGCACGTCTGCAATGCCAATGCTCACATGTAATCGTTGTGGCATAGATCACTTGATTGCCCAATGCCCCTATAACCCAAATGCGCCTAAAATCACACCCCTGAACTTGGTCGAAATTGCTAGTGTGACATCGCCAATACCACCCGTTGCACCCGCTTATGCGATTACACGGTCCATGCTTCAAGGGCCAGGACATATCCTCGAAGAGAGAGATACCGCGTCAGTTATCCAAGCAAAGAAAAAGAAGACACGAAGGAAGAAGTCGCAGAATACGGAAAATGCAAAGCCAAGTTCCAAAACAAACATAGGAACAGGAGATGACCCCGTGTATATGAATGACCTCGAGGATGATTCAGATTCAGTCGAGACAATGGAGACTAGAACCAATACCACAAAGGGAAAGACCGACAAGGAAAACCGTAACATGGAACCAAATGAAAACCGAATAAGAGAAAACCATAAAGAGCCTCTGAAAACACCACAAGTGTTTCCAAATCCAATCCAAGACCCCCAAGATAAATCGCAGGGGCAAAAAGGGAAGAATCGTAAAAAGAAGATTGGGACGTACCCAAACCCTGTAGACGAGATTAAGCAGGTGAAACATCTAAGAGGTTTAGTGGAGGAGACTCAAAGGAAACTAGAACCAGAACCCATGCAGGTCAAAATTCATGACACAGTGTTTCCCACGCAAGTTCATCCACCCCACATGAACCATAGACCGTTAGCCATATCTAGTATCATCCAAGAAGGGAGTGAGGACAGGACATCAGAAAGTGAGCATACACCTTTCTTGTTGGAAAGGATGTTTAATGAAGGAATACCTGATCCCATTGAGGAATATGAGATTCCATCCTCACCAGTTCCTAGTCAAGGACCTACACCCTACAAAACGCCAATGAATGTTGCCAAACTAGTGGACTTCATGTCTTCTAAGGTCCGAACCACGATCATAGCAAAGCTGTATGGAGATCCTGAGTTATTCCTTGCACTTCGAGCATTCCTTAACGGAGAGCTACAAACGGGATTACCGCAGTTTGCGCAACCAAATAGGCCTGACTCGATTATGATTGATGAGGAAAATCATGTGCAATCACTTGACTTAGATGGACACGAGTCTGTGATCGAGGTACCCATTAACGAATTAGGGCAGTATTTTGAAGGCGACGAGTCTAATGCGACCCTACCCATCACTACCAAGGGATTAACTATAAAGGGAATTCTTGATGGTGGTGCGGGAGTTAGCATCGTTACAAAAGATTGTTGGGAATCCATGGGAAAACCCCGCCTCAGTGTTACTAACATTGTGGTAAAGATGGCAAATGGTACCATAGCCAAACCTATGGGGATGCTCAAGGATCTTAAGATCAAAGTTCTAGGACACAAGTTACGACATACGTTCATTGTAATGGATTTCTCTAAACACCTTATGTCATATGAAATGATTTTAGGACGACCATTCATGAGGGAAGCACAAATGGTTCACGATTGGTCTAAAAATCATGTCTATTTGCAATTCCAAGACTCTGTCCTTAGAGTGGATTTGGTGACTGGTAAGGTACACCCCTTAGGGAGTAAAACCATTATTAATCATCGCTCTGACACCACAGTTCACTCGGCCCCACTACAATATTGTTACACTTGTAAGAAGGATACAGACATTGGCCAAGATTCTCCTTACATGGATGTGTTACCGGGTATGACGGAATCAGACAATGTGGATTGGGTCCACCTAGCATCAACCATAGACACTTGGGAAAATAGGGGGACGACCTGGGTAACACCTGAGGGGGATGAAATGCCTATACCCTTAAATATGCTACAAGCAATGCATATCGCTTTCGACAAGACTCATCCTAATGTCACGAAGAAAACATACAGGTGGGTCCCTAAAGCTTCTTTAGTGACCATAGCTAGTGCTAAAAAACAGAAGCCTTGTAAGAAACGTATCACTCACTCCAAGAAATGTAAAGAAACGTTGCGTTGGATTCCTAAACGACTATTGGAAGCCCAAGGCTACTATCAAGGAAATGATCAAATCTGGGTGCCGAAACGTAAAGTGTACTCTTACCTATCACCTGACCCAAGTGAGCCCAATCCCGTATCTCCAAAACGAATCAATGATCGTGCAAAGAAAAAGATCACAGAATGCTATACACCCGCTCCCGAGCTAGTTTGGGTACCAAAGAAAGAACGATTTGTTCCACCTAGCTCAGGAACAGGGAAATCAAATGAAGCTTCTTGCTCTTCATGTAGTTCCTATACGCAAATAGAAGCTTCGACACAACCTCCACCTACCACTATACATATCCATCCAAGCACGAAAGAGTTTGCACCTTCCGGGGTAAGTTCACCACCTACAACAACGTTGCAAATAAAATCATGGGAGAGTACCTTACCACCCTTGCAGCTTGACAAGGCACCTAGGGTAATAACAAACTACTGGCAAAAATCCTCACCTATTACCAACTGGAACAATTGGTTTCAAAGGGTGACAAGCTCATTTCAAACGGTATGATCTACCCAAGGAAGGGGGGAGTGTTTGCTGACAGTCATCATTCATTTGTTTCCCTCTCAACCTTTTTCCCTGACCTCTCAATCTCCGATCTTAGGGAATGTATATATATAGCCTTATACTCACAAAAAAACAAAAATAGTAAAGAGCAAGAGCGCCTAGCAATGAGAGAGCACCCTATCAGATCTTACATATAAGTCCAAATTCACCGTGTCAATTCAAGCAACACACAAAAACAACTCTTATGTTTTAAAGGCCTAACCAAATCTATCTGTCTTGTCAGAAATGGCTACTTCACCAGAGGCATGCACTTCTATTTTTGATGAAAGGTACCCCTTGTCTTTTCAACAAGTGTTCTACGTATGCTACCCTATACTTTCTTGCGAATGGGATTTGATAGAGAGCCTTGCATGTGAGAGAAATTTTGAGGAGTTAGAATGGCTGATACGTCTATGGCTAACTAGTGATCCCTACCCAGTAGCGAATGTGTCTCCAATGGCACATGCTTATTCTTTTGCACAAGATGAGTATCCACGCATCACGAGGTTCTTGATTAGCATGCTTGCACAAGAGGATGATGAAGAGGAACTAATAGAGACCGAGGAAGACTATGGCCTCACGGACAACGATTTTATTTATCTAGATGATGAGGATAGAGGCCTAGCCTTAGGGTGGCCACCCGGTTTATATAATATCCTCTTTCCTTGATTCTAAAAGGGGTAACAGATAGGTAGGTTAGGGGTCTAGATTGTGTTTTGAGTTTGTTTTTTAGGAGTTTTATTTTTCCCACTGATGTGCCTCCTGGAGGTATTCCTTTTGTTTCCTAGTGTGTACAGGAGCGTGTTGCTATTGATAGGATTTGGACCTTCATGGAACCTTCAAATCAAGCGCGACCATCAACACAAACAGGTGTTTCTTGTCCATTAGCATTGCCTTTATCTTTTTTGCATCCATGTTTGTCTGCTTTGATTGTGATTGGTAGCATAATATTCAGCGCATTGGCTTAGTATCAAACATTTAATTCAATGTAATGTTTTGTCATAATCACTTGTCTAGGTTTAAAAATCAAGCAGTCCGACTAAGCTAGTTTGACCAAGCTAGGTATTAGAAATCTTCTCTTAATACCATGGGGAATGCCTTCCTAATAAACAATGGTTACTTAGGTTCTTAATCCGATTTAGGCAGCATTGTATGAAATGTACTAGGGCTTTCTAGTGGGCTTAACCCTATTGACCTTTAGCTTAAGTATTATAAAGGGAGTTTACTAATGTGATGAGCCTGGGGAATGTAACAGTGTTATATGACCTCCCAAAGTTACAAAATTAAAATGCTGAGAATGAACGAGCAAAAAATCAAAGTGCCACAATGTAAAATTTTAAGCTGGAAGAGAAATCCCTGTTTAAATTGGTACTTCACTCACATGTATTGCCTATGGTACTTGAGCCCTAGAGGTTCCCAGTGTGGGCGCTTTTCCTTGAAAAGCAAAAAACCCAAGGCATACAAAATAAGCACACACATCATAATTGAATCAATGTGAAAATACTTTGAGGGGTCAAAGAAAAAGTAATCAGTCAGGCGATGATTTCATGAGAAATTCCTTTTATGGTAGCTTAACTACAAAGTTTTCTAGATATAGCCTCTAGTCAGCCCTCGAACATGAATCCTTGGCTCTCGCGATTAAACAACTTAATTGACCACAGAAAATTAAGAAGCTTACAGATGGTATTAATATTCGATCTCTAGTGCTTTTCGACCGTCAAATTAGTGACCCCAGACTTGTTTAATTTTCCACCTGTACATCTGTTTATGCATTTGATTACATTGCAATTTAATGTTCATTGCTACCAAATTGTTTGAAATTCTTTTACCAATCAATTTTTCTACCTAAAACTGCATATGCTTTTTAAGAGAATGCCATTACTGTGCCAATGTTGTTTGATTTTGCAGTGACTGAAGAAGGCTAAGGACATTCATCTCTAATGCTCTTCCACCTCGACGAACCAGCTTCAACTCAATAGCTTCCGAGGACGGAATCTACATCACGAAGGGGGGCATGTTAACCCTCACGGCTCACGGACACCCATCACCTACGATGGACGTGTATTATGTATTATTTAGAGTCAGGTACCGGGCTTGTCGGACCAATAGGGAAAGGTAGAGTGATCGCCGATGAGAGGCGCACTTTAACTTGGACATTCAAGGGATTAGTTGGTTAAGCATGGGCGCCCAAGTGTGAATGGGGTGAGCTCCTATAAAAGCCAACTAAACCTAATTTTTACTCATTCTCTCATTTGTGCAATTGAAGAGTGCTCTTGCTCCATCTCCATCTTCTTCTTCTTCACCTCCTTGTGTGTGTGTGTGTGTGAGAGAGAGAGAGAGAGTGTGTGTGCGATCGAGCATTACGAAGGCACGACGGCGGCGAAGCGGTTGAGCGCAGCACGACTGCAGCTTCTTCTTCATCGCGGCGAGGAATCCACCACGAAGGCGAGCGTAGAGCGGTGAGTGACACACCCTTTGTTTTCTTGAGCTTGCTAGTTTAGGCTTGTTGTGTGCTTGGAGCCGTTTGTGGCTCGCACACGGTGTACTGGCAAGTCCCTTGCTTCGACAGTGCGGCAAGGAGCGCACAATTAACTATCCAAAGCCTCAGTCCCAAGACCTCAAACACCTTTGAAGGTGGAGAGAGCTAGTAGGGAATGAGGGTAGGGAAGATGAAGAATAAACATTTCATAGGAGAAATAATTATCTCCTCACTTATCATCACTCTTATTGCTTGCATACATAATAGCATAGTAATGAAGATGGAGAAGATGGCCGCAAGATTAAGCATTGAAGCATGGCTCTTGGTAGGATTTTCATTCCATAGCCAAAAGTGTGGTGTAGGCTCTCAACCTCTCTACTTGCTTGGAGAAGGAGAGGGAGTTGTTGCACTTTGCACAATACACAATGAGTGTGTGTGTGTGTGTGTGTGAGGGGGGGGGGGGAGTATACCCCTCAAGAATGCCCCATACTTGCTTTGTTCGACCCCCCCTTGTAGCTGATGATTGAAGCTCATTGGACCCATCAGGCCTAGGCAATCAATAGTGTTTTGAGATGTAAAAAGTGATGACAAGGTAAGATCACCACTACTAGTATAGAATCCATAGTCCAACTTACAAGCTATCATATGACTCACCAACGGGAGCTGGGAAAGCGATTGGTGACGAGGGGAATGGTCCTTAGGGGGACTACAATAGCGATGGATGAGCAATGATTAGAAGAAAGCTTGGAACCGTAAAAGTAGTTTCTTATTTGACATTGAACGAAATTGTCAAAGTGTGACCACTAATTTCTATCAAAATCTTACACATTGTCACAAAAAAGTAGAACCACATAATGCATGCAATTTTCATTTATAGAAGCACAATGAGAGGACTAGACACTACCATACATGGTAAGACCTTCCCAGCATGCACACACACAAGAACACAAAATCTAACATATTCATGCTCTGCACTATTCCTTGCAATTCTAGACCAATGAAGATAAAAATATGACAAAATTGACATGAAAATGAATCAAAAAATAGCAAAAATAGAAAATGACAATAAAAAATATGAAGATGATTTGGAAGAGGACACACATGACAATCTCTTCACACATGAATGAATCAATCAATTAAATTTGTGCTATCTAGGACTACTAGTGAACCTAGTCTTGTGAATCTAGTAGATAACCGCTACGATGTATCATGGAACATTGAGACATGGTCATTGAATTCACTAAGAATCACCACAATATATCTCATTGAGAACTATGAAGTTTTCAATCGAGTAGGAACTGCCATGATGTATCAGGGAGAGGAATCATGTTACCCTAGTAGGAGTACACCATGACATGAGCCCATGAGCCAAAACACATGAAGTCTTTGTAAAACCAAGTTTGAATTAAGGGATGGATTATTAAGGTAAGCCCAACTTGTGGCACCATTGTGGGTAATCTTTCTAGCCAATTGGGAAAAGATAAATGATGAGATGCTCCAATAGCAAGAGGGCGCAACCTCTCTAGCCAGTGACTGTAAAGCACTTAGCCTATATTAGAGGCTATTCGATCCCTAATCAATCCATTACACTTTGAGCATAACCATTGTGTCTATACCCTCTCTCTCTCTTTAAGCTCTTGCACATGTCATGACCTAAACCTAGTCTCCATATCTCTAATCTTAATCCTAATACCATGGTTAAGTTGCTTCACCCGCCATAGGCTAATGCTAAACCGTTGGGGATTAGGTAACACACTTCTTCAACTAAACTCAAACTAAAGGGAATGGAACATCACACTCATGCAAGATTTGGAGATGTCTCTTACTAACAATAGTTTAAGCTCTAATTGCCTCCATGATATCACTTGAGATCCATGTCAGCAGACCAAGGCCCTCAAACCTCTTTCATAACACTTTCATTGGTAAATGGTATTTTACACTGCGGACCTACCCAATTTCCCACCCCTTTCTTCCCTTTTCATTAACAAGATGGGCATTTATAAACATTCTACAAGGGAGGGGCCCCGTGAAAGCTGGTGGGTAGGAATAGGAAGAGAGAGAGAGAGAGAGCGAGAGAGAGAGGGAGAGATTTTATTATTGTCCTCGAAGGTCAAATATGACCTATGGGACCATAGTTACATGTGATGTAGTATGTGAATGGCTGATGAGTGACTCTAGATGCTCGAGAATTGTGGTGATGAGAGTCACAATGGAGAGCCCACACTATGGCTGGGAGAGGAAATTGTATAGGTCTAAGTCGTGGCTGAAAATGTGAGAGAAGCAAGTTCAGATGTGACCAAAATCTGAGCACTCTAGTAGTGTGTGGTACTCAGACACTAGAACTTGCAGTGAGCATAATGTGCACAATCAATTAGACTCTTCTCCATTTCCGCAACACCATTTCTCGGATCGAAGGAAATGAGAGCTAAGCCAAATGGATGCGATAGTGCGTATCACCAACAAGGGGATAGGCTCAACCATGTAGGTGTGAGTACGGTTTCCTCTTTCAACAAATTAAGAACATGGTTTTGTAGTTGGAGACAATATGGGTGGTGTAATGTATGAAGCGTAACCCACCCGATTTTTGCCAAGCCATAATACATTGACATTGTAGAAAAGCTTCACTCACTTGGGAGTCAATTGAAGCATCTGGTAGCAAGTGTAATGCATCCCATCTCCCAAACCACTTCTTTATGTATTGCATACATCCCGTGCTCAAGTTATTGCGTTTATGCATCTTTTGAAATTTTTTGTTTACTTCCCATGCAATTGTAGGAAGTCGATGTGAGGGGTTTTGATCATGTGCTCCACAACCCTTTCAATGCCCATAACTTCAATTGGAATAGATCCCGACTCAAGAAGTAGAAGCATATATGGTGTTTGTGTCTTAGCTTGGAGAAAGTTTGTAACAAAACACTTTTGGACATTCTCAAACTCTTTCAAAGTAGACTTTGAGATGCGCCCGCCCCACACTTCAACTCCATAAAGAAGAACTGATGTCACCAATGCATCAAAAAGGTACTTATTGAGGACCCAACACTTGATGTTTCACGCATTACACATATTGTCAAATGCATAATATGTTCTCTTTCCCACTTCCAAACGCCGCATAGGACATTCATGCCACTTGTGATTGGATGGAACCTCAAGGCCAAGATACTTAAAGCTCTCAACAACTTCAGATGTCTCGTTTTTGTACACAATGCATGGCTTCTGCTTATGGTTGGTTTTCACAAGCATAACCTTTGTTTTGGATTCATTCACAATCAGCCCACTATGCAAGAAAATATTCTCAAGGAAAACCCATAAGCTTTTTTGAATCTTCTAAAGTGTGTGCTAGAAGCACTACATCATCCGCATACAAGAAAAGCAAATAGTGACCTCTTCAATGCCTTCTTCTTCCATAAAGTCAAGTACCATTTGTTACAATTGATTGATGCATACACCAAAGAGAGTTGGTGAAAAAAAACATCCTTGTTTAACCCCAATAGTGCTTACAATTTTTTTTAAAAATTTCTCTTCCCATGCGCAATTGACTAATCACCTTCTCATAGATTCGACAAACTGCAAGAATAAACTTACTTGGCACTTGGAGTTCTTTAATCCTTCTCTAGAAATTATTACATGGAATCATATCAAAGGCTTTCTTAAAGTTCACAAAACAACAATACAATCACTTGCCTTTCAAACGGATTTCCTTCATGAGAAGATAAAGAGTGACAAGATGTTCAATGGTGCTATGGCATTGACAAAAACCCGCTTGTCCTTTTGCACGCTTATCATTCTCTTCAGCCCAAACACTCAATTTCATCTCCATTATGCACCAAACAACATTGCCATAATAGACCCAATCATTATAGTCCAGTGGTTGTTTACATTCTTTACATCCCCTCCTTCATGCAAAGTCTTAACCCAACTAGTACTCCAATCATAAGGCATACCATGTTGAAGTGCAAGGTTGAATATATCACACATCCACTCATGGGTAAAATCTCTCATCCATTTGATCATCTCCGGATTGATACCTTAATGAAGATCTCCCACTTTGCGAGTGGCCAACTTTTCAAGCCCACCTCAAACATCCTCAATAGTAAAGAAAAGAGGGCATACATGGGAGTGAACCATAAAATGTCACATTGAAAAGAACCTCATGGAAGCTCATTGGTGGTTTAGAGAGAGAGAGAGAGAGATGCACCTTCTCTCATAGCCTTTTTTGACACAATCCTTTCTAATGCTTCTACTCTATGTGGACACCCTCAGAATACACACATGCTACTAGTTCTTTCATCTACTTTATAGTTGATAAGTTTACCCAAAAGAGTCACCCAAACGTTGGTTTGATGCTTCATTGAGCATCATTGGAACTAAGGAAATAGGCACATTGAAAAGAACCTCATGGGATCTCATTGATGGCTTGAGAGCTAAATCAAGGTAGCGATCCCTTGACTCCCTTTAATGCTTAGCTTTGATCATGTTTCGTGCATCTTCCTCTCTCTCTCCCCCCCATGGTGGTTGTGCCGTCTACATTTAAAAACCTTGAAAGTTCTAGCGTTACGCTGCTCAAGGAGCCAATTCGTGATTGCCATTGGTTGTGCTAGAGAAGGTATGATTGCAATGGCCCCTCTAGAGTTCAAGTTTTTTGGTATCGTATTGATTCCTAGTATTCAAGGCATGCAGTCCCATTGGGAGAGTGGTCACAAAGGAAGCAAGCACAGTGGTAGGGGAAATTTTGCAAAGGGGGGGTCACTTTCTCATGGATTTGCATCCATGAGAATGGCTCTTTCTTTTTAATGTACATATAGTTGGGACTTATGAAACCTTTGGTGGTGGTCCTACCCACGACATCAACCAAAATGATGCTTCTCAGAATTGAATCTCCATTAACGAACACTTTGATGGTCCCCTAGAAAAAATCACCTCCAACGCTTAACATCTCCTCAAAAATGATCCCTTACACTAGTGTCATTACACAATTCCAACAAGGTTAAGCTCATGGCACAATGATTTAACCAAATATAGTAGCACAAAAAACTCTAAGGCATGAAGGATGTTACTACAACTCCTTAACTCCACATCCTCATCTAAACGAGAAGCCTCCCAAGAAAAGGAATATGACCACCATTAGGATTCAAAAGTCATAAAAGAATGAAGGGGCCAAACTTCTGTACATATAAAAAAAATTTATAGAAGTAAAAAAGAAATGTAACTTGTATTAAGCACGCCTCTTTGGGTTCATAAGGCTTGAAATATCCTATATAACAAGAGAAACCTACTCTTAGGAGGTAGACTTTGGAAGAACCTAGCCATCCTTGTATGCACTCAATTTTTTTGCTTCTACTATTTTAACAAGCACGTCTTTGAAAAATCCTAGTCGACAAAAATCCTCAACGAGATTACTCAATAAAGAAGCGGAATGATCATCTCTATGAGAAAAAGGAAGAACTTTGAAGACTAGAAGCTAGAAGCCAGAGCCAATAAGAACTTTGAAGACTAGAAGCTAGAAGTTAGAGCCCTATAGGATCTAGGATACACCAGAAAACCCAAAGCAACAACAAGGATGGTGTAGCCCCATTTGTGTAATATGATCCATGAAGGCATCCTTCGTATTTGAGGATATTTGTACATCTCTTTCTTGGTTAATATTACTCTTCCACTCACAATTCTGGATGTGACCAAAAAATAAACAATGCCTCTTTGTTATATCAAAGCCAACATAATTGTTTGCAAAAGACACTTGCTAAGAATTGACATAGCCATAGCAACATTAACCCAATAGTAGAAAATGCATCACTAGCTACCAACTTTCCTTATTTGTTACTGCATTTTCTAAGCCAAAATTTGGATGAGATAAAATTGGAATAATAAAAGTAAAAAATAATGAAACTAATGAAAGATAACCCATCTAAGAGTTTTGAATAGGAAAATTTCTCAACTTGAATGCAATCAGATCGAGATGGTTTTCTTTGAAAATGAATGCTCGCATTAGGGAAATTTTAAACTCTCAAATGTGCCCTATAAGGACTTTGACTTTCTCGCTCTTGTCCAAAACGGCGCACAAAAGTTTTTTTACAAATAAATAAAACCTAGTCGGACCTTTTGCATTTAGAATGTACTCCTCAAGATCGTTTTTAAATCCATCGTTCTTGGTTGTTGCTGACCATCGCGTCGCACTGCAAGGAGATTGGATTTAATGAATTCTCCATCTTTGGTTGCTGATGACCATGTGTCGCACTGCAAGGAGAAGATATATATTATACATTCTTCAATCTTGAATGCTTTAACCATCGCGTCTTTCATTACTGTTGTTATTATGATGCATGAAATGTTTAGATCTTTCATTACTGGATGTTATTATTAGCCATGAAATGTTTTTGTTTAGATTTATTAACAATCATATATGTCAAATTTTTATCTATTCTAGATTTACCTTACTTATATTTCCTTCATCTATTTTCAGGCTTAAGTCATGGTAGAGACAAAGTTAACGCGTCAGCATCACAAAATTATTAGTGATGCTCTTATTTTGTCTCTTTATGGAGCTTCAGACGATCATTTGCAACGAGCATTTGATCCACTGTAGGCAAAGTTCGATGATTTTGTGATTGAACTTGTGGAACATTGTTGGATGTGCTCAGAGAGAAGGAGAGAGCACAGAAGTAGAACCCCAAAGTGTGTAGAATACACACATGAGATGATGTATATATAGAGGGGACCTGGGTGCCATATATAGAGAAGCCATATATTGAGTAGCTTCACATATAAGCTCAACACCCCCGCTCAAATAAGGGTCCCTAACTGTGGATGAAAAAACCCTTGGGGGATCAAGGGAAAAACCCACAGCTCTATATACACCCACCGTTATATTATAAAAATCATTGAATATACAAATGTTTACGAGGAGCTACATCACTCCTTTTACAATGAATGTTTTATGAGGAGTTACATTACTCCTATCCTATCAAATACAATAATGAATACAAAGGTTCAATAAAGAGGTGTAAAAGCTATCGATTAGCTTGTAATCAAAAGTGTCTCCGTGAATCTGCTGTGTAGCTTGTCATCAATATCGCATCACCAAACATGTCTTCATGTTGTTATCAATATGGCATCACCAAACATATCTTCATAAATCTTTTATTGTCACCAAGTTTGTCTTCATAAAATCAATTTTTTGATAAATCCTACATAGATCATAGACTCCAAAAAAAAAAAAAACATGTCATGAAAATGATTAGCATCGTTAATGAAATAATTACGTTCACAATGCCATAAGAGATGGTTCGCGACGCCACTCTTTTGACGACATATATACGCACGAAAACATATGGTACATAAAGTATAAACATAAAAGTACAAAATGTGTGATTGCGTGATACAAATGATATGTGTATATACTACATAAAACAACATTTATCAATGTAGTGATCAATGAATACCATCAAAGTATTAACAAAATATCATCATTATATCAATAAAAATGAATAAATGATCATGGTATCAACGAAAAGCATCATGATATCACCGAGAATAATCATTGTATCAACGAAACAACATCATGGCATCACCGAGAATAACCATGGTATCAACGAAACATCATCATGGCATCACCGAGAATAACCATGGTATCAACGAAACAACATCATGGTATCACCGAGAATAACCATGGTATCAACAAAACATCATCATGGTATCAACAAAAATCACCATGGAATCAACGAAATATCATCATGGAATCACCGAGAATAACCATGGTATCAACGAAATATCATCATGGCACCACCGAGAATAACCATGGTATCAATGACATATCATCATGGTATCAACAAAAATCACCATGACCAAAGTATTAACAAAACATCATCATGGTACCATCAAAATCACTATGGTATCAATGAGAAATTATCAATAAAACGACGTAAACTATATCTCTAAAAGAATAATTATACGAGAATCAATGAACGAGTATATCATATAACAAAAGATCATGTACCAACAGTAGCTCGATAGAATTTGAACGATCATCAACGGCTCGACTAAATCGGAATGATGTGTAACTGGCTTCTGTAGCAAAGTTACGTCAGTAACAAATATATAATTGATGAAGAAAAATATAATTGAGAAGTTTTCAATTATGAGAAAAATCAAAAGCAAAAAGTAAAATTGTTGGATGTGCTCAGAGAGAAGGAGAGAGCACAGAAGTAGAACCCCAAAGTGTGTAGAATACACACATGAGATGATGTATATATAGAGGGGACCTGGGTGCCATATATAGAGAAGCCATATATTGAGTAGCTTCACATATAAGCTCAACAGGATGAAGTTTTGCAGTGCATTCCCAGTTTCGTTTGACCCAGCTCTGCAAATCAATGGAGTGATGCATAACACAGTAAAGAAATTATTAGGCCAGATCACTATAAGTTTTGAAAGTATGGTTCATCAAGAAATCAAAACCAAACCTGGAATCAAAGAGCGAATGCAGCTTGTAGCACAACTACATTTAGAATTGAAGAGCAAAGATAAGATCAAAGGCTCTTCAAAACGTCCTAGGACAGAAGAGGATGTACCTCCTTCATCAGGTGCTCAGTCGTCTGCTGTAAACCTGGATGATACGATGTGTCCTCCTCTCCTACACTTATTTGGGGAGGATTCCATCTTTGACTTGCAAGCACCCTAATTAGGTGAAGGATGTTTTGAAAACGTGAAACAAGTATCAATGGATCATCCTCTCTTCAAAGATCCTGCCTATGCGGTGAAGATATACAAAGACCAAATAGGAAGCAAGCCGACATTACAGATCATGCTAGAGGAGGCAACTGCTACAACTGTTCAGCATTGTGGCATGATATTGCCCCGTGCTCTTGTTCGGTATTGCAAAAGATCTATGTTGATATTCAAGGTTTGGAATGGAGGTCACCTTGAGCAGTCGATTGAGGTATGTCATCATGATGGAAGCAAGTCTGCAATCAAAGAGTTCCAACACACATCTGGAACTGTACAGCAGCTCACAGACAACATTTTTCCAATATGCAATGCTCTTCTACAGACGATTAAATTCATGCATAGTCACAAATTTATTCACAATGATCTACGTACTAGAAATATTCTACTCCATTTTGGTGAGCAATGAGTGTATGCTAGCATTGCGGACTGGGGACAAAGTACACCATCACACACTTTGGCAACATTTCCCAAGCTGCCAAATCTCACCCCTCAATGTAGAGCTCAATTTGAGCGAGATTGTCCATGGACTGCCCCTGAAAATATCAACACCAATCCTCCTCCATTCACCAAGGCATCTGATATATATTGTCTCTCCTATATTCTTAGGTGCTTGCTTGCATGTATTCCAGAGCCTGCCAAAGTTCTCAACCATCTTGCTAATGGAAAATCTCCCAAACCTTTAGATAGACCCAAGATATGGGATTTAAGCCTTTGTTTGAATGGAAGCCATAATGTTGGCTATCATATTGTAACCGAATCTGGCTTGAGACCTATTGATGATTAAACTAGTAATCAAATTTTTTGGCATTAATGGTGTCACGTGTGCAATGTGTGGTGTCACATGCGCAATGTTTTTAAAGTTCTTCAAGTTGAAGTTTTAAAGTATTTTAAGTTAGATCCCTCGATTCTTTAAACCATCTCTCTTTTTCAAGTACTAAAACTTGTCTCGCTAAAGTTTATTATTTTGTATTTCAGTTATGGAAGATATTTCTCCTGACCGGAACGCACAGTAACCTAATGATCCTTTGCTTAATCATGCATTGGCTCAACAAATTTACAAGAAGGCAGAGATTCGGGTGGCTCAAGGAGATCTCAGTGCTTTGGCTACAACCCAACAAGACGAATCAGAACTTCAAGGGGATCCACTGAATTACAAGCAATGCAGACTGTTATGCCCGAATCACTTTGTACGAAACACATTATTTCGACTCAGTGGAAATCCTAAGGCTTCTACTCCCTTGAAGGTTTCAGATCTGCAACACACTGTCCTCGCATGAAATATCCTTGCAAGATTTATCCAAGTGTACAGATCTCCACCAAATAATAGTCAAGTGGCAATTTACTTTGTGCAACAATGTTATTACTACTATGTATTGCGGCTCAAAGTTGATTGGAACGATCATCCCACTATAGGATGTGTTGGGAAAGGGTGCCCAGCCGAGAAGATTCATGCACGAGAAGCTAATCAAGAAGACCCTCCTCGCAAGAGAGGTTACACATATTTGCTCGAAGAAACTGCAGTTATTGAGCAGCTTGCAACCCAAGGTGTGGATTTGACAAGTCAAGGAGAGACCCCAGCCATATTACGTGCTCGTATAGCTGAGCTATAAAGAAAGTTGGCATGGTACGAGGAAAGGTATGGGCCTCTTAACGAAGAGGAGATAAGCAATGCCGGCCCAAGTGATTCAGTTGGCACTTCAGAATTTTGTGTATCTTATCTCTTTGGAGAACAAGCCCATGATTTAAATTCAATTGCCCAAACAATACATAGCTCTTTTTGTGTCTTAAATCATACGATTAGTAATTAAAACCTCTTTTTTATATGTAAATCTCTGTTTGTTGGAACAAATAGACGTGACAGATGTTGTTGCAATTGTGTAAGTTATGTTCTCTCTACTACCCTCTTTTTAGCAATGAGAGAGAGAGAGAGAGAGAGAGAGAAGGTATGGATTGTAAAGCTTAACTCCACATAATTTTTGCATTGCAAAATTAATTGAGAATATAGTACAAACTTTACAGCTCATCCGTCCCCTCAATCAGAGGCACTATGTCATCAATTTCTTCAACATCTTAAAATTTCGGATCAATATCTTTCGGGTTCCATTCCATTTCATCATCAGAGTTGAGCTTATTTGCAACTGCTTCGAGTGTTTGGAAGCGCCCAAAGCTTTCTTATGTGGCACATGTGGCTAACTTCGCAGGATTATGCATAAATCGCATGTTACAAAATACATACACCAAGTCCACAGCTCGTTTAGGACTTAATCAATTTCAGTTTTTAGTATGCACGAAAGCGAAGGAAGACCAATTTCTTTCACATCTACCACTTGAGGCGGAAACAGGCAATAGTCGCACAACCACATGTTGAAGTTCCACTTTTTCTCCACCGTACTGTTTCCACCAAACTGGTGCGCTCATCGTCTTGATAGCATCTATATGCCAAGGATCCCCAAACGTTCCCTCTCTACTAGTGTATGCCATCTTCTGTGTGTATGCCACCTGTCCATCCACATTGCCTAATAGTTGAGCACACACTTTCTTGAAATTACTGATCACTTCATTGTTTGAAGATTGCTCATGCATCTGGAACTTGGGATCCAAGACAAAACTTGCTCCATGTAAAGGATTATGCAACTGCTCCCATCATCTTTTCACAAATGTCATCATCATGGCTTTCTCTTTTCCTGCATAAGATGTACTATCTTTTAACTTGCGAGTGGCTTCATGCATGTACCATTAAACCCGTCCAAAGATAGAGGCTTCTTTGTCCACTAATCGTATCAGATGAGTGAAAGGTTCTGTGACAGTAACTATTTTGTCTACATTTCTCCAAAAAATAGGAGAGTTTACAAGTTGATAGCATTTGGAAGTAGCAGGTTCATACTTGGGATATTTATCAAGACAAATGTCCCATCTTCTATCTACCACTGTGTCAACAAGGGCTGCTTTTACCTGCTATAGTGTGGAGAGAACGTAATATGCTGTCGCAAAGAGGGTCACACAAAAAATCTGTAAATTTTTTGTTGGTGACTTTTGTTCTAATTAAACAAAGCGTAAGAAAATGAATTCTCTCTTATAAACTTCACCAAGTGGTTTGCATCTAGAAGAGTTTGCTTAACACTATGTTGGTAATGGGACACTTTTATGTCCTATTAAGTGACCATTTTCCTTGAATTATGTCAAGAGTTTCAAGATGGGTTTTGAGGTGATATCTATCTAGAAAGTTGTCTCATGAGCTAAAAAAAACTCGACATTTTTTTGGAATATCAATTCCATCTTTAACCTTGTCCTTGCACAACATTTCAAAACCTAAACTGTGTGAAAAACGGGTCCTGTCTTTGGCTTTTTTCAACTTTTTGCAACTATACCACTCTAGAATTCATGTTTGTGAGGTCTATAATTCTAGAGAACTATATTTAGTAGTCCTCAACATGTCCTGATGCCTGTAGGGAGAAATAAATATTAAAATTGTAAGTTATGACCAAATTACAAAAATTGTCAAATCTTATTTTTTAGCCAATTTTATCTCTTCTATGATTTTTTTGGTGGATTTCATGATATCCAAATGCATTTTTTATTTTCTATGTCGCATATTGTAACATAAAGCTAATATTCCTTGAGTTTTGGGGCACCTAATACCCTATTTTTCATAGTTCACAACAATGGTTGATTTTTTTCAATTATGGAAGAAAACGAAACATTCTAGTATATCAAGTATAGCTTTTTCAATATTGTTAGTTTCTTGTGACAACTACATGCATTTTGTAGGTAGTAACCATATCTAGTCATAAGGATCAAATTTGGCTAGATATTGAATAGTTTCTATGGGATTCTACAACTCAGGGTTGAACCCAGTTTTTTCATGTTTGCTGTATTTAGCACTTCATCTTTGTCCCCAAGATTCCCCTTGGTAAGAGATATATTATTCTTTTGACATGCTCCATGGCTCCTTATGAACATAAAGGACAATAGGGAACTAAGAAAAAATGCATATATTATTTGTATTGAGCGTGGCTATAGAAACTTTGATGATAGGTTTGCAAAATAGTAAAAATTCAACTTTTTTGTACCTATTTATTTTGGCAAAACAAAAAATAGTGAGTGAGAAGCAATCATATGTTCTAATCACCAACCCATTGATGTTAACTAGGGAATTTATCTCAAGTCCTACAAAAATCCCTAATCTCATTTTTATGCAACAAAATGTAAGAAATGACTGTTTTGATGAAAATGCACTGGTCCATCAACTTTGGAGGCTTGGTATGACCAAAAGTTGAGAAATTTTACAACTTTATTATTTTTTCCATGTGTAATAGGCCTTGAACTATAACCTTATGAAAGGATTTTACAAAATGAGTGGATCTACTGATAGCCGTTTTTCGGCTTTCCATAATTGCCATAGTAAGCTACCTCACCCTATCAAATCACTCAAACATTTTGGTTATCCCTACCATTTCACTGTACATAGGCGTGTGTGAGTTAGGGGACTTTTCCCATATCTTCTTAAAAACCCTCAATTAGCTAGTCACTGATCTAGTTGAGCCAAAAAAATAAAAAATATAAAAAATATAAGTATATTATGGCCCATTTTTGTGTAAATATTTCATTGTATATAGAGCCTAAATATAAGGATTTTTCATAATTATTTTGGTATTTACTTAAATATTTATACTTAGGTGTGTGTTATTTATGCTATGTACATTGACTCACCATTACCATATTTTTTCTTACCATTTTGCATACTCTTTATTCCATATAAAAATAATTCCATGCAAGCTTCTCTTATTTTTGGTGTAACTCCATCCCAACAAAAATCCGAAAAAACTAGTTTTATTTATGTGTATATTTTTTCACTATTGTGATTTTTCCTTCCTACATCTATTCTCTTTTACTCTCATACATTAGAACACCAAAAATATTCATCTTTTTATGGTAGACTTATAATGAGAGAGATTTATTTTGACCCCTTTATATTTTTTCCACCTATATTATTTTTATTTGACGTGTACATATTTCTTTAGACCCCTCAATATTTGATTTTCTTAGTTATACTATTCATTTATATCATGATCTCAACAATATCTTCAATTATAGACCTACCAAATAAGGTGAAGGGTATGTGGAATACATGCATGCACTATGGGCAGCTCACTCTTGGAGGTATTCAAAAGAATCATCCAAAGAAAGACCTCACAAGGATCTTGTGCAGTGGAAAAAATTGTCGGTTTTGCTGAATTTTTAAAGATCACATTCTCCCGGAATTTGAAAAGGTGATACAAACAAAAGTTGTAGCTTGTGAGCTGAACTTTCACCTCAAATTGTTTCGTATTTGTTTATGCTACGAACTGTGAGCTATGATTTTATTGGTGGACCCCAGTTTGCCCATGCTATGCAGCCACACTCCCTCTTCCACTTTATCATTTTCCTCTTTCACACACACTCCTCCCTCTCCTTCCCACTCCCAAACCTACAACTCTCATTTCCTAATTCACCCTCTTCACCATTGCCACATCTCTCACACCTCCATAGCCTTCATCCTCCATTTCTACACCCTATGTGTCCCCCTTTCTCTCTACATATATGTCCATATTACCATACTCTCTTCAACTTTGTAAAGAACTTCAAAAAATCAGCAAAAATCTACGGATAACCTCTACAAATGAAGGCTTTTATCATGAATTTTCCAAGGTTTGAAGATAACGTAGCTTCATCGACACGCGTTACTTCGCCATGCTGACCGGTGCTGTAAAGATGTGAATGTCAACTTCTCCAAGCTTCAACCTTGCTTTACAAGCTTATTCCTTCTCTAACTTTTCTCATCATATATCTCACCACTTGGTGAATGATTTTGTAAATATTTTTTAGTGATAATTACTAACTACTAACCACTAACCTTATTGTAAAATGCACCCTCTACTAGAGTAGGCACTCCCAAATTATTCACTCAGTCCTCTCTCCTTTTATCCTCAATAATTCTCTCTCCTTGAGCCCACATCCATGTGACTCAAAGGACAAGAGGGACCCACCCTCATTAAAAAAGATAAAAAAATGCATAATCTTTTATTCCTTCAAATAAACTTGATTAGGCCTAATCCAAATCAGGGATTCTAAAACCTATAAATAGAGCCCTTCTCTCCCTTGTAAATCATTACATGATCACACTACACCACACCATTGTCAACACATAACACACCACTCTTCAAGCCTAGTTGTGTAGAGTGTGTGCATTGTGAGTGCTCTATTCGATCACTACACATAGGTGCATGGAGGAGCTTGAAGTTAGTTATGCCATCTAGAGGAGTGGAGTGATACTATACTCTTCACCACACTTGTAGCCTACTCTTGTGCATAAATAAGATTTATAGTTTTGGGTGCAATTGTATGCTGCAACTACGACTCTTCTCTCCAAATTGATTTGATAAGTTGGTTCATCAGGTGGCTGAAGGTATATTGTCCTTGAAGTTTGTTGTGCCATTTCATGCTTGGTGGTTTGAGGGCTTGTTGAATTGTTTGCCTAAAAGGTCAATTGTAAGAGGGTGCTCGGTGAGACGGCTCCCGTGACCCTAAGACAATTTGTGTATTGGCAACAAGGTCAAGTTTTGTGTTGTCTCTCTATTTCTCATCAAGCTTTGTGTGCATCTAGTCTTTAAGGCTAAGACTAAGTTGCTCAAGTTGATTTTTTCTCTTTACCTCTCTCTGGCGTGGTGAATGTTTGTGTCTGGTATGTGTGGCTATCTTGCATTCCCCTCTCTTTGTGCGTTTGAGTACAAGGAGATATCACGTGCGTCCTAGTTCGCATCTACAACTAGGTGGTGCTCCTTTTCTTGTTTGGTTTCTAGATGTGGGTTGTTGTTGTCTCTGACTGTGCTTGCCCCAGCCCCAATTGAGCAGCACGGGAGCCTCGAAGGGCATTTAGAGGTCGCTCTTCTTGTTGCCCGCCCCGGACAGCCTCAAATTGTTTCCCCCACGGAGGACGGTGTCAGGAGTTTTTTGGAGCAAGGGATTGCGCATATGTACATACCCATGCATGGTGCATCAAATAAAGTATTGCCCATTTTCCAGAGCCAGGTGGTTACGTGGGGCCCACATGTGTACAGGTAGGACACCATGTACATAGTGCATCGATTTTCATCGTTACTAGTACCATTGTGTTTTTCTACAATAAGGAGGAGTTGGTAGCGCGTAAAACTTCTCGAGGAAGCTATCCGCGGGCCGACGACGTGAGGTCAGCAGGTGCGTCAGATGGCATCTAGTGGCGTCAGGAGGGCGAACGAGGTCAATATTTGCACGCAGATGAGGACGGACACAACGTGGGTGTTTGCTTGTGAGAATTATGCAGAAGGGTCATCATGAGGACCTTTTTTTGGGGCCACTTCACGTGGTGGCGAGATGCATTATTGGAAAAAAGCTGAGTGCAAGGTGTGCGAATGATGCAAAAAGGTGACAACTATGCACTGCGAGGTCAGTTTTTGGCCTGTTCGGGGTCCGTTTGAGGTCATCTAAAAGGCCAAGGGTGCCGAACTAATAAGGCTAAGTGTGGGAACTGAAAAAAGGGAGAGAAGACCAGAAAAAACGTGGAGAAGAGAGGAGGAACAGCCGCAGGTGTGTTTTTTGCCCATTTTGGAGCCTGTTTTGGCCGTAAACTGCTCATCCGAAGTCGGATTTGAGCACTTTGACATTGTAGACTGGGGTTTTGGGCCGTTCCGGATGCGATGGCGCTGTCCATTTTGCCAAATTCCTCACTCTTTTCCTGCTGTTTTTCTGTGTAAGTTCCTCCTATGAGCGAAGTTTCTGCTCTAGTTTGTGATTGTATCTGGCTTCTTTTACCCATATTGTGTGAGCTATTTGCCCCATTGGTGTTGGCCCAAGCTCAATTGTATCTAAACATCAGAAATTCTCCTCTTTTGAGCTGAGTTTTTTGGGTGTGTGTGTGTGTGTGTGTGTGTCTGTGTGGAGTGGGCAAGTGGATAGTCTCTCTCCTCTCACTCCAGAGGTGTGTTCCCTGTCTCGGCCAGGTGTGTTGTCTAAGCCGAGTGGTGCCCCATAGTGTGTGTGTGTATCTTCCCAAGAGTATGTGACGGGTCGTTATAGAGGCGCTGTGTGTGTTTTCATCCCGCTCACATTCTTTTGGCGCCCCCACGGAGGATCTTCTTCGAGTACCTTCTGCTTCGAGCTTCAAGCTTCGAGATTCGGGGTTACAGGTTACAGGTTACAGGTTACGGTTACAGGTTACAGGTTACAGGTTACGGTTATAGGTACAGGTACAGGTACAGGTACAGGTACAGGTACAAGTACAGGTGATTCACACAGGTACAGGTAGCTGGAGTACAGTGATATACTAGCAGTGATGTCACTTGCAGTTGTTGTGGGAATGCATCACTTGGCGCCTATTTGAGCGCATTGTTTGTTGGATTGTACGTTACTTGTGGAAACTGCCATTGTACGCCTTTGTGGAGCCATATATGGTTTTATTTGGCAGTCCCAGCCATTTCTGAGACTTGGTCTGGAAGATAGTCATTTCTGAGACTTGACTATACGCGATTTGCATTAGCTTTCGTGTGAGGGTCGATAGCGTGAGGTTTTTATTGAGCTGGGGGATTCTCAAATGTGGAGATCCTTTCGGTGATACAGGTAGCTGGAGCACCCTTTTCGTGACCTCGCCATAGGCTATGTACTAGTGAGTCCTACTTGATGCTCGGGTTCTATTGTTGACAGTTTATGCATACATAGACAGTCTATATTTTGGGTTCCTACTGCTCTACTTCTGGGGAAACTCTGTCGAAATTTTCCCAAGTTATGATGGCTGTTTTTTTGGTATTCTGAGCCATTTATGCTGTTATGCTGCTGAAATTTTGGCAAAATCAGAGGTTGAGTCAGGTGTGCCTTCTTGGGAGCTTCATGGTTGGCTTTAATGGATGATCAAAATGGCCCTCAGTTCACTCCTTTTCATTTAACGCAAAGAATTCAGATTAATGTTCATGTGTCCAGGAAGATCTTTTTCCAGCAGCGCATAGTCTTTATGTTTGGGCCAAGAAGATTGAGAGAGATCCTGGAATGTCCTTTGCCTGTTGTCATTCCGATGATCAACTATGAAAACTCATTTGATGTGCATGTGTTTGTCCTTATCTAAAGTTGAGCTCCATTGAAGTTTCTGGGGATTGGGAAGTGAAAAGTTTTGGGTTCTTGCACGTGTGTTCGAAGGGGTTCTCAAAGCATCATAATTTGGGTAGCCATGGCTTTCTCTTATCCCGAGTTTCATGGAAGAAGTGATGAAGATGTGGAAGAATTTTTGGAAAAGATGGAGGTTGTCTGCATTAGCAACCAGATTCATGACCCTACGCAAATGTTACGCCTTCTCCAAATTTGTTTGAAGAGTGATGCACGAGCTTGGTCCAAAGCATTTGAAGAGGAGTTGCGTATGGCTGATCCACCTATAAGATTGAGTTGGGACAATCTAAGGCATGGATTGGAAGTGGAGTTTGTGAAGATAGAAGACCCTGACAAAGTGTGGCAAGAAGTACAGGCTTTGGTGCAAAAGGAAGGTGAGCCAGTAGATGCATACATACGTAAAGTTTTCATTGGCATGGGGGCGAATGTGCAAGGCTTTAGCACCACAGGTACCCCCGCCTGACATGATGAAGAAGGACAGGTTCTTGGCTGGTCTTTGGGAGAATATACGTTGGAGAGTAGAGCTAAAGAAGCCTAGGACATATGAAGATGCACTAGAGGTAGCAAGGAACAAAGAGTGGAAGCTGAGGAAAATGAGCCAGTTAGGGGTGGAGTCTTTGCCAATGAGGTCTGAATTTCAGCCTATAGAGTCTTTACAAGGGCGCATGTCAGGGGTTCATCATGAACCAGTGGTTCCTGTTACTACTCAGGTTATGCCAGCAGTGGTCACTACAGCAGTGCAAGATGATGGCCTAAGGCAAGACATGAGGCAAGTGGTTGATCTGATGAAGAATCTCAGCCTAAACATGCTAGGTCAAGTGGGAAATAATCGAGGTCGAGGGCGGTTTGCAAATCAGCCAGGAGGTGAAGAAAGACCTAGGAATGGTGCTGGACAAAGTAATAGTAGGTTTTGGAGGCAGACGCCCACATGTTATAATTGTGGAGAGTTGGGTCACATCAGCCCGCAATGTGATAAGCCACCAAGGATGGGGGGAGACATGTATCCATTGCCAAGACAGGTGCTAACTAGATCAAATGATTATGGCATCGAAATTAAGGGAGACGAAGGAACCAGTGGACTGACCCAGGAGGAAAAAGGGAAGACAAAAGTGCTAAGTGTAGTCACCTTGGAGAAGGCATCAAAGCTAGAGGATACATTAGTGATGCCTATTGGGAAGAGGACCACAAAGGAAAAGGAAGGGAGAAGTGCCCCAGGTCCTAGTAAGAAGAAAGGAAAGAGCCATGAAGGCGAGGATGTCAAGGCCAAGAGGAAAAGGAGAGCTCGTCGAAAGTTTCATGTTTCAGATTTTCCACTAGGGGATGGGCAATTAAGCTATGACTTGAAGGAGGATCTGACGAGCAGGAAGGCAGATGTTACTTTTGGGCAGCTCATAGAAATGGTTCCTAAACTAAAGCGACAGTGGAAGAGGATGGTTAACCCAATAGAGAAAGAGCCAGAGAGAGGTTCAGTGAAGGTGTTGGCAATGGACGAGCTACCAGACATTTGTCCAATAGTAGATGTGTGGCATAAAAGGAAAAATTTGGGACAAGGTTATGTGGATGGCGGAGCCCAAATATGCGTCATAACACACTCATGCGTTGAGAAGATGGGTCTCACAGTGGCTGGGGTGTCAGGTTTTCGGATCAGATTGGCAAACCATCAAAAAGTAAAATGCTTGGGTGTTGTAAAGAGCTTAGAAGTGGAGGCATATGATGCAAAGGCAGTGGTTGATTTTCATGTGATGCCAGCAGGGTTGGGAGCATATCCTATTATACTGGGCAGACCATGGTTACGTGCAGTGGGAGCTGTTCAAGATTGGCGACATGGTACGATTAGCCTCTATGGAAAGACAGGTACCAAGAAGCTTTATAATATGGACACAAGGAAACGATTAGAGGAGCTTTATGAAGATGAGGATAAGTCTAGTGATGAAGACTCTTCCACGGTGACAGATGAGGATAGTGATAGCACTACCAGCAGTGATGAGGATGTTGATGTTGCATTTCTTTTGATGGACAAAGAAATCCAGGAGATTGGTTTAGTCGCATTTGCGAAGGAAGTTGAAGATGAAAGTGAAGGGCCTTATGAAGTGATTGAAGGGCTGATGCAAACCAAAGTTGAGTTGTCAAAGAAGCAGGAATTAATGACGCAAATGATTAGTGGAGACCTCTCAGCTATGGAGAAGGATATATATTTGCATATGCTGGCTAGTTTTCCTGATTTGTTCATTACTTCATATGAAGAGATCAAAGGGTTCAAGGGTGAAGAGATGCATATAGAGCTGAATGAAGGTGCTAAGCCAGTGCGGCAAAGGCTAAGAAGGATGGGTCAAGAGCAAATGGAAGCCTTGCGGGTAGAGGTGGACAAGTTATTGAAGGCAGGGTTCATAGTTCCAGTGGAGACCACAGAATGGGTGAGTCCAGTAGTAGTCAGTCCAAAGAAGGATGGGAAGTGGAGAATTTGTGTAGATTTTAAACCCTTAAACGCAGCCACAAAGAAGAACCCATATCCTCTTCCATTCATCGATCAGATCTTGGATTCAGTGGCAGGTTATGAGAGGTACAGTGTGTGTGATGGTTTTTCAGGCTATTTTCAATTGAAGATTGCTCTTAAAGACCGCACAAAGACAACTTTTATTACGCCATGGGGCTGCTATTGCTACACAGTGTTGCCGTTTGGGTTGTCAAATGGACCATCTTTCTATCAAGAAAGAGCAAATTGGGTGCTGGAACCATTCATTGGTAGTTGTGTTAAGGCTTTTATGGACGACTTCTGTGTCTATAGCAGTAGGGCTGAGCATCATGAGAAGTTGCAGATGGTATTGGCTCGATATGATGAATGTGGAGGACAACTAAATCCAAAGAAATGTCATCTAGCACAGCCAAGGGTGAAGTTATTGGGCCATATGGTGTCAGAAAATGGCATTGAGGCTGATCCAGATAAGGTGAAGTCTATTATTCTTCTTCCATCACCTATGAGTACGAAGCAATTGGCAACCTTTATACACAAAGTGAAGTACATGGCACGGTTTATTCCATTGTCTTCGCAGCTTCTTTATCCATTACAACAAGTGGCAAAGCATGATCCATTGCAATGGGATGACAAGTGTGAAGAAGTGTTTCAAGAGGTGAAAGAGGTGTTAGGGGGGTTGTCAGCCATGCAGGCTCCTGATTGGGAGAAAGTTTTTTATGTAAATCCATCAATAGGGGATGATGCCATTGGAGCCATGCTATTGCAAAAGGGGAAGGGCAGCCATTATATGAGGCCAGTGTATTGTGCAAGCCGAGTGAAGTTGGTAGCGGAGAGAAAGTTATCGGAAGTAGAGCTAGTGATGGCTAGTGTAATATTTGCTTGTCGACGATTTCGTCATTACTTGCTACCACGGCCTTTTGTTTTCTTGACGAGTTATGCCTTTTTGCCACAGTTAATTAATGGTATTAACATGTCAAATGTGGTGAAGAAATGGGTAATTGAGCTGCAAGAGTTTGAGTTCTCTTTTCTAGTGGAAGATAGTACAAGGGCTACCCTAGCTGATTTGTTGACCTACAAGGAGAATCCCCTTATTGTTAAGGAAGAGGTGGTGAGAAAGGTAGTTGAAGAAGTGCCACAGATCAGCAATGCACATGTGTTGTTCTTTGATGGTTCATACAGAAAGAGCCATGATGCAGCTTCAGGGGGTATAGCACTTTATGATCCAGAGGGGAAGCTAGTATGCAAGAGAGGGTTCAAATTGGATGCTCATAGTAACAATGAGGCTGAATATGCTACATTGGAAGCCGGATTACACATTTGTTTGAAGCATGGGGTTCGAAGGTTGAGCATAAAAGGTGATGCCTTGTTAGTGGTGAAGCAAGTGTTGGGTGTGTGGAAGAGCAAGAACACCTCATTGAAGGAAATGTGCTTCAGAATTAAAGGCCTGTTAAAAAAGTTTGAAGCATGGAGTATCAGACACATTGAACGTGCTCTAAATGGAGAGGCACATGAAGCAGCTCAAGGCATGATTGGGGAGCTATTTGTGTTGAGGACCACTTTACCTCTTTATCATGGCCGGGAAAGTTTGGCTCAAGAAGAGGAGTTTTTGCTAACAGGAATCATTCCAAAGGAGATTCAGAAGTCTAAGAAGTATGGCTTTGTGCGTAGAGCATACAGGTACAAATTGATTGGTGATGTCTTATACATGAAAGGGGCTGATCTCGTGTTGAGACGTGTACCTTGGTGGGAGGAGCTTTACAGAGTGTTGGAAGAGAATCACGAAGGCGCATGTGGTGGCCATTTTGCTCTAAAGATCACCTTGCATAAGATTTTGCAAGAGGGGTATGTATGGCCTAGTTTGCACAAGGATGTTCACCATTGGTGTAGGTCTTGCAATAGGTGTCAAGCATTTGGGAAGAGAGTGTTGAAGCCAGAGCTACGAAAAACCATTATGGCGTTTGATGTGTTTGAAAAGTGGGGGATTGATGCAATAGGCCCGTTACCTATCACAAGCAGGGGCAAAAGCTATATTTTGACGGCAGTGGACTATCTTTCTAGATGGGCAGAGGCTACAGCAGTAAAACAGATCACTGCAAAGGATGTGGCAAAATTTGTGTATGATGAAATATGTTGCAAGTTTGGGGTGCCATTAGAGCTACTTTCAGATAAGGGGCCAGGATTTAGAGCTAAACTGCTAGACTTCTTATGCACAAAGATGAAGATTAGGCACCAGCATACCACTCCTTATTACCCGCAGTGTAATGGCTTAAATGAAAGGTTCAATGGTGAGTTGGTACAAATTCTTTCTAAAGTGACAGAGCACCAAGGAAAGAATTGGGATTTGGAATTGCCTAGTGCATTATGGGCTTACCGTACTTCGGTGAAGACAGGTACAGGGTTTACTCCATTTCATTTGGTGTATGGAAAGGAAGCACTATTGCCTGTGGAGGTAGAGTTGCCTGCGGTCAAGATGTTAGAGAAGTTGCTTGGGCCGCCTAGTGATGCATTCAAAGAAAGGCTTTTGCAGCTACAAGAGGTCCAGTTGGATAGGATGAGCGCATTGGAACATTATGGGCAGATGCAGGATAAGGCTTTGGCAAAGATAAATGAAAAGGTTAAAAGTAAGGGTATCAAGAAACATGACTTGGTTTTGCGCTACAATAGTAAGCTGGACAACACCTTCCAAAAGAAGTTTCAGATTAAGTGGGAAGGCCCTTTCAAGGTAGTGGAGTGTTTTCCAAATGGCACATATCAGCTGGCTAACTTGGATGGTGTTCTACATAAGTCAAGGGTAAATGGATTGCGTCTTAAATTGTATCATGCTAGATTGATGATGGTGGAACAAGATGAGTTGTCGGTGGAGCAAGAAATGTTGGTGAAGGATGAGGAGACTTGTGATGCGGCGAGTCTCATATCTCTCTTTGCTGCTGCTGATCATGAATGATCTAACAGGCTAGGGGATGGGCAAATTATGTCAGGAGTTTTTTGGAGCAAGGGATTGCGCATATGTACATACCCATGCATGGTGCATCAAATAAAGTATTGCCCATTTTCCAGAGCCAGGTGGTTACGTGGGGCCCACATGTGTACAGGTAGGACACCATGTACATAGTGCATCGATTTTCATCGTTACTAGTACCATTGTGTTTTTCTACAATAAGGAGGAGTTGGTAGCGCGTAAAACTTCTCGAGGAAGCTATCCGCGGGCCGACGACGTGAGGTCAGCAGGTGCGTCAGATGGCATCTAGTGGCGTCAGGAGGGCGAACGAGGTCAATATTTGCACGCAGATGAGGACGGACACAACGTGGGTGTTTGCTTGTGAGAATTATGCAGAAGGGTCATCATGAGGACCTTTTTTTGGGGCCACTTCACGTGGTGGCGAGATACATTATTGGAAAAAAGCTGAGTGCAAGGTGTGCGAATGATGCAAAAAGGTGACAACTATGCACTGCGAGGTCAGTTTTTGGCCTGTTCGGGGTCCGTTTGAGGTCATCTAAAAGGCCAAGGGTGCCCAACTAATAAGGCTAAGTGTGGGAACTGAAAAAAGGGAGAGAAGACCAGAAAAAACGTGGAGAAGAGAGGAGGAACAGCCGCAGGTGTGTTTTTTGCCCATTTTGGAGCCTGTTTTGGCCGTAAACTGCTTATCCGAAGTCGGATTTGAGCACTTTGACATTGTAGACTGGGGTTTTGGGCCGTTCCGGACGCGATGGCGCTGTCCATTTTGCCAAATTCCTCACTCTTTTCCTGCTGTTTTTCTGTGTAAGTTCCTCCTATGAGCGAAGTTTCTGCTCTAGTTTGTGATTGTATCTGGCTTCTTTTACCCATATTGTGTGAGCTATTTGCCCCATTGGTGTTGGCCCAAGCTCAATTGTATCTAAACATCAGAAATTCTCCTCTTTTGAGCTGAGTTTTTTGGGTGTGTGTGTGTGTGTGTGTGTGTCTGTGTGGAGTGGGCAAGTGGATAGTCTCTCTCCTCTCACTCCAGAGGTGTGTTCCCTGTCTCGGCCAGGTGTGTTGTCTAAGCCCAGTGGTGCCCCATAGTGTGTGTGTGTATCTTCCCAAGAGTATGTGACGGGTCGTTATAGAGGCGCTGTGTGTGTTTTCATCCCGCTCACAACGGCTTGTGTATTTTTTTTTAGGTTCAACCTTTAGCATAATCAATTACCTTGTATGAATCACGAGAATTTGTATGATCCGTTCATTCCCATTGCAAGGCAAAAGGTACACATAATTGTTAGTACTAAGTTGCAATTTCAGCGAGTAATTCATAGAATTTTAGGTCCTCTTAGGTTGACCGAGATAAATGCTTCAGTAAATCCTTTTATTTTGCCTCTCATTAGGTCATGCATAGACAATGGATAATGGCCCAAGAATAGAGGTTTTCCCCTTTCATTTCACTCCACACATTAGAATAAACATTGCAATTAGTAGAAAAATCCATTTTCAACAACGTATGGTGTTCTTGTTTGGTGCCCAAAGAGTAGGAGAAATCCTCGCATCACCAAACCCTGTCATCCTACCTCTTATTGATTATCATAGGTCATTTGATGTGAATATTTTTATTTTGTTGTATAATAGATTGCAATTTAGAAAATATTATTGTGTAAATCTTTTAAAGAAAGAAAAAACAAAAACGCGTCACTTTGAAATCGATTCAATGGAGAGCCAACGCAAAATGTCTTGATATCCTCTTTTCTTTGGAGATCCTGGAGAGGATGCAGAATTATTTTTAGCAAATTTCAAGATGTCATGTCGTATCAAGAGGATAGTAACTGATCAAGAACATGTAGAGATGCTTGAAGGGGTCCTTAGGAAAGATGCTAGCACTTGGTTTGACTCGTTGCCTGAGGAAGTTAAAGGGAATTACACGGAAGTTGTGAATCATTTCAAGAGATACTTCTTTGATCCCCAAAACACTCAAAAGCTATGGCAAGACATTGTTTCTCATAAGCAAAAAGACTTAGATGACTACTACTTGTACAAGCAAGAGTTTCTACGTCTTTGGGCTCTATGGATACGAAATGTTGCTAACCATGGTGATGGTGCAGAGTTCCTAAAGAAGGAGAGGTTCATAGCCGGACTCTTTCCTGACCTTAAGATAAAAGTTGAGGCGGGTGCACCTGCAACCTTTGATGCAGCTAAAACCAGGGCTGCTAAGAAATATAGGAAACTCAAGTGCTTAAGGGGGGAGGTTCCAATAGAAGGTCTTAGACCCAAAGGTAAGTCACAAGCATCAACATCTAGGGAGCTTCCTGAGGTAACAGCTGAAGTAATCGAGAAGTTGAATGAATCTTTAAGTAGCCTGTCAATTCACCTTGCACAAGTTGTAGGTCCAAAGGGACAAGCAAAGAAGTTTTAAGAGCGAGATTCATGACCTAGGAGAGTCTTGCAATGTTGGAATTGCGGTGAGTCTGGACATGGGATGTATAATTGTCCTTGGCCCCGTGGGGAGCCAGGGAGACCTAACTTGAAATACCCAGTGATGAATGCAGGAGAAGGAACTAGTCAGCAACCACGGCTTCTACAAAGGCCAAATGGAGCAAGACCAACTCCACAAGGAGTGGAAAGAGCTCCACCTTTGTCAGACCCAAATGTGCATGTGGTAGAGGTGACAAATTCAAAAGAGGTTGACATGGAAGCAAATGGCATTAAGTGTGGCCGTGGAAAAGGGAAGGAGAAAGAAGGTGTCACATCACAAAGTGATCATGGACAAGAAAAGAAGGCAAAGAAGACCAAGGAAACTAAGAGGACTCGACGTCGTATCAATCTCCAAGACTTCCCTCTTGGACATGGTATGGCTCCATACAACCTATTGGAAGACATGAGAGGTAAGGGTCCTGATATCTCATGGCCTCAGTTTCTTGCATTATTCCCACAAGTCAGGAGGGATTTAACAAAGGCAGTTAGCACTAGGAGAAAGGTAAAAGAGAGTGTGCCTGTTGTAAAAATTGCACATGCTGAAATGAATGAGGATATTACACCTGTGCTAGATTGTTACATCAAAGGAAGATTGGTTAGGAAAGGTCTAGTGGATGGAGGTGCACAAATTTGCATCATGACAGAGGGACTCATGCAAAAACTAGGCATGCACATCCATGAGACACCTGAAATTAAAGTCGAGATGGCAAACAATAGCAAAGCTAGGTGTGTAGGCATTTGTAAAAATGTTTTTGTAGAGGCCTTTGGCATTAAGAAGGCGGTGGATTTTTATGTTATGTCGACCAAGGGAAATGGTTACCCATTTATCCTAGGGAGACCATGGCTAATGAAAATGTGAGCTTTGCAGGGTTGGGAGAGTGGAAAGCTAATTTGCAGGAATGACAATCATAAGAAGGTTGTCTTTGACATGAAGGAGAAACGCAAAGAGGAGCTCCATGAAGAATCATCTCAAAGTGAGACGGAGGAAGACTGGACCGATAGCACTTCAGAAGGAGAAAGTAGCGGCAGCATTACTGAAGAGGAGTCTTCCATCGAAGTCATGGGGGTAAGGTTTAATCCAGACAACCAAGAGACCTCTTGCCCAGGTATGGAAGAGGTAGGTTCCCAAGAAAACCAAAAAGTGGAAGATGAAAGAATGCTAGAAGGTATGTTATCTACAACACTTACAAAGGATGAAAGAGAGGAGCTCAAAGGTGTGTTAAGGAAATTTCCTAGGCTTTTCGCTAAAGACTACACCGATGTGCATGGAGTAGAGGCTGTTCAACACAAAATTGAGTTGAAGCCAGAGGCCACACCTAAGGCTCAAAAGCTACGAAGGCTAGGAGTCATCAAGGAGCAGGCTTTACTCAAGGAGGTAAGAAAGCTTCTAGCAGCAAGTTTCATTTATCCAGTGGAGAATTCAGAGTGGGTCTCTCCCGTTGTTGTCACTCCTAAGAAAAATGGCATGTGGAGGGTGTGTGTGGATTACCGTCCACTCAATGAGGAAACAAAAAGAGATCACTTTCCCCTCCCATTTGAAGAGGAGATACTAAATGAGGTAGCTGGTCATGAGAAGTACACTGTGTGTGATGGCTACTCGGGTTACTTTCAAATAGGTATCGCATTGGAAGATCAGTTAAAAACAACCTTCATCACTCCTTGGGGTTTTTATGCTTTTAGAGTCATGCCATTTGGTCTGACAAATGCTCCTGCAACATTCCAACGTTTCATGAGCATGGTGTTTCAAGCATTCTTTGGAAAGTCAATTAGGGTGTTCATTGATGATTTCTGCATTTATAGCTCAAAATCATTGCATCTACAAAGGGTAGAAGAAGGTTTAAATAAGCTCTATGACATGGGAGGTCAACTCAACCCCGACAAGTGTCACATAGGTGAGGATGAAGTGATCTTGCTTGGTCACAAGGTTTCCTATAAAGGCATTGAGGTGGATCCTTCAAAGGCAAAGGCTCTTATTGAGCTCCCATCACCCAAGAATCTCAAAGAGGTCATCTCATTCATTCAGAAGGTGAAGTATATGTCACGCTTCATTCACTTAGCCTCGGAGTTACTTCACCCTTTGCAAAAGTTGACACAACAAGTAGAATTTGCATGGTCTGATGAGCTTGAAGAGTACTTTTGTAACATTAAAGTCATTTTGTCAGAGCTACCAACACTCATGCCTCCTTGTTGGGAGTACACATTCTTTGTTAGCTCTAGTGTTGGGAAAGAAACAATTGGTGCGGTTTTGCTACAACAAGATCCCCACAGTACCAGAATGCGACCCATCTACTTTGCTAGTAGGGTCAAGAATGCTTTAGAGAGAGGCTACACAGAGGCATAACTCATGATGCTTTCTCTCATGTTTGCAGTGAGAAAGTTTAGATCCTACCTGCTACCAAAACCTTTTGTAATTCTTACTGCAGAAAATTTGTTCCCTTGGGTGTCATCTCAAATGAATCTTAGTACTAGGATCTCAAAGTGGATTATGGAGTTGCAAGAGTTTCAATACTCTTTCAAAGTAGAAGATAGTGTGCGTGCACAATTGGCAAGGATCCTTACTTATAGGGTACATGAGAAGGAGATTAAGGTGCTTGAAGTAAAGACCCTACCATTGCCACCACCTAAAAGTATTCCTAATGCTTTTACCTTGTTCTTTGATGGAGCTTTTTGACGAGCCACAAGAAAAGTAGGGGGAGGGCTAGTATTTCTCAACCCGAGTGGGGAGGTGGTCATGCAAGAGAAGGTCAATCTACCAGGTTCAACTAGCAACAATGAATCAGAATATGACACACTACTTCATGGTTTAAAGATATGCATTGGCCAAGGTATACAACGTCTCATGGTAAAAGGGGATGCACTTCTCATTGGGAAGCAAATTTTAGGCATTTGGGCATGCAAGAATGAAAGCCTAAGGACAAAAGTTCATGCCATTTGTAGATTGTTTAATCAATTTGAAGAAGTGCAACTATATCATATTCCTAAGAAACATAATGAAGATGCCGATTTACTTGCACAACAAGCAGTTACATATGTTGAGAAAGAAGTGCAGGTCATCATGGTGGAAGCAACTTTCAAGCAACCGAGATACCACGGATTGGAGTCATTGACTCCCATTATTAGCTACATTTTGGAGGGTGAGTTTCCACAAGACTTCATGAAGGCTCAAAAGACAAGACTCATGAAAAAGGCAAGTGCGTATCTCTCTCTAGAAGGATACCTTTATCAAAGAGGGAAGGATCAAGTGTGCAAAAGAGTACTAACTATCAAGGAAATTCCAGCAATTCTAAAAGGTTTGCATGAAGAGACATGTGGTGGTCATTTTTCCCAAGAGTTAACTGTGAAGAAGATTTTTCTTGGGAGGTATGTTTGGCCAAGTCTGCATGTGGATGTCCAACATTGGTGTAAAAGTTGTCACAATTGTCAGGTAAATGGGAATAGAAGATTGGTTTATTGTCCAAGGTAAATCGTGCTTGCAAATGGACACTTTGAAAAGTGGGGCATTGATGCTATGGGTCCTCTCCTTAGGACAAAAAATGGTAAACTCTACATTCTAGTGGCTGTAGACTATATGACTAGGTGGGTGGAAGCACAAAGTGTGGCAAAGGTAAATGAGAGGATAGTGAGCAAATTTTTCTACACTCACATTTGTTGTAGATTTGGCACACCTTTGGAGATTGTTTCTGATAATGGTCCAGGGTTTAGAAAGGGATTGCTCACAGAAGTCTATGAAGAACTTCGCATTCTACATCCTCATAGTACACCCTACTATCCCCAATCAAATGGTTTGGTAGAAAAAGCTAATGGTGTCATTGCAGGCATCATTAGAAAGATGGTGAAAAACAAGACAAAGTTGTGGGATGACTTCTTGGATGGTGCCTTGTGGGCGTAGCGAACCACATATAGGGAAGCCACGGAGTTCACACCATTTCACTTGGTCTATGGTCAAGAGGCTTTACAACCAATTGAGCTCAACATTCCAACAATGCGACTTCATGGAAAAGCAACACAAGATGATCAAGAAGCATGGATGGATCGACTTCGTACCTTTGCTGAGCTTGAGTGGAAAAGAGAAGCAACATATGAGTGCTACAAGAGGAAAGCCACACAGAAGAAGGAAAAGCTTGACAAGAAACTGAAGGACAAAGGCATCAATGAAGGAGATCTTGTGCTAAGGTATGACAATCGATTCGATAATCGTTTTGATGCCAAATTTGAAACTAGATGGCAGGGTCCATACATAGTTAAGAAGGCTTTCAATTCAAGTTACTATCAACTTATGGACTTGAATGGGAAAGAGCACTCTAGGAAGGTAAATGGTTATCGCTTGAATCCCTATTTGAGTCGCCTTATACCAAAGGATCTACCAAACATCTGTCAAAGGGCAGCTGTCTCATGTAAGTATTGTTACATGAAGCATGAGTGTGACTCGAGCCAAAATGCCGAGGGGCCAAACAATGAAGATCTTGTCAAGGACTCTCAAGTACTCTCTTTGGAAAAGATGCTTTATGATGGTACATGAATATACCATCATCCTGAGGGAGGGCTAATGATAGCAGTTTTTCGGCTTTCCATAATTGCCATAGTAAGCTACCTCACCCTATCAAATCACTCAAACATTTTCGTTATCCCTACCATTTCATTGTACATAGGCGTGTGTGAGCTAGGGGACTTTTTCCATATCTTCTTAAAAACCCTCAATTAGCTAGTCATTCGGCTAGTTGAGCCAAAAAAATAAAAAATATAAGTATATTATGGCCCATTTGTGTGTAAATATTTCATTGTATATAGAGCTTAAATATAAGGATTTTTCATAATTATTTTGGTATTTATTTAAATATTTATACTTAGGTGTGTGTTATTTATGCTATGTACATTGACTCACCATTACCATATTTTTTCTTACCATTTTGCATACTCCTTATTCCATATAAAAATAATTTCATGCAAGCTTCTCTTATTTTTGGTGTAACTCCATCCCAACAAAAATCCGAAAAAACTGGTTTTATTTATGTGTATATTTTTTCACTATTGTGATTTTTTCTTCCTACATCTATTCTCTTTTACTCTCATAAATTAAAATAACAAAAATATTCATCTTTTTATGGTAGACTTATAATGAGAGAGATTTATTTTGACCCCTTTATATTTTTTCCACCTATATTATTTTTATTTGACATGTACATATTTTTTTAGACCCTTCAATATTTGATTTTCTTACATATACTATTCATTTATATCATGATCTCAACAATATCTTCAATTATAGACCTACCAAATAAGGTCAAGGGTATGTGGGATACATGCATGCACCATGGGGAGCTCACTCTTGGATGTATTCAAAAGAATCATCCAAAGAAAGACCTCACAAGGACCTTGTGCAGTGGAAAAAACTGTCGGTTTTGCTGAGTTTTTGAAGATCATATGCTCCCCAAATTTGAAAAGGTCATACAAACAAAAGTTGTAGCTCGTGAGCTGAAATTTCACCTCAAATGTTTTCTTATTTTTTTGAGCTACGAGCTATGAGCTATGATTTTATTGGTGGACCCCAGTTTGCCTATGCTATGCAGCCACACTCCCTCTTCCACTTTATCATTTTCCTCTTTCACACACACTCCTCCTTCTCCTTCCCACTCCCAAACCTGAAACTCTCATGTCCTAATTCACCCTCTTCACCATTGCCACATCTCTCACACCTCCATAGCCTTCGTCCTCCATTTCTACACCCTATGTGTCCCCCTTTCTCTCTACATATATGTCCATATTATCATACTCGCTTCAACTTTGTAAAGAAATTCAAAAAATCAGCAAAAATCCAAGGATAACCTCTGCAAATGAAGTATTTTATCATGAATTTTCCAAGGTTTGAAGATAACGTAGCTTCATCGACACGCGTTACTTTGCCATGTTGACCGCTTCTTCTACCGGTGCTGTAAAGAGGTGAATGCCAACTTCTCCAAGATTCAACCTTGCTTTACAAGCTTATTCCTTCTCTAACTTTTCTCATCATATATCTCACCATTTGGTGAATTATTTTGTAAATATTTTTTAGTGATAATTACTAACTACTAACCACTAACTTTATTGTAAAATGCACCCTCTACTAGAGTAGGCACTCCCAAATTATTCACTCAATCCTCTCTCCTTTCATCCTCAATAATTCTCTTCCCTTGAGCCCACATCCATGTGACTCAAAGGACAAGAGAGACCCACCCTCATTAAAAAAAATAAAAATATGCATAATCTTTTATTCCTTCAAATAAACTTAATTAGGCCTAATCCAAATCGGGGCTTCTAAAACCTATAAATAGAGCCCTTCTCTCCCTTGTAAATCATCACATGATCACACTACACCACACCATTGTCAACACATAACACACCACTCTTCAAGCCTAGTTGTGTAGAGTGTGTGCATTGTGAGTGCTCTATTCCATCACTACACATAGGTGCGTGGAGGAGCTTGAAGTTAGTTATGCCATCTAAAGGAGTGGAGTGATACTATACTCTTCACCACACTTGTAGCCTACTCTTGTGCATAAATAAGATTTATAGTTTTGAGTGCAATTGTATGCTGCAACTATGACTCTTCTCTCCAAATTGATTTGATAAGTTGGCTCATCAGGTGGTTGAAGGTATATTGTCCTTGAAGTTTGTTGTGCCATTTCATGCTTGGTGGTTTGAGGGCTTGTTGAATTGTTTGCCTAAAAGGTCAATTGTAAGAGGGTTCTCAATGAGAAGGCTCCCGTGACCCTACGACAATTTGTGTATTGGCAACAAGGTCAAGTTTTGTGTTGTCTCTCTATTTCTCATCAAGCTTTGTGTGCACCTAGTCTTTAAAGCTAAGACTGAGTTGCCCAAGTTTATTTTTGCTCTTTACCTCTCTCTAGCGTGGTGAATGTTTGTGTCTGGTGTGTGTGGCTATCTTGCATTCCCCTGTCTTTGTGTGTTTGAGTACAAGGAGATATCACGTGCGTCCTAGTTCGCATCTACAACTAGGTGGTGCCCCTTTTCTTGTGTGGTTTCTGGTTGTGGGTTGTTGTTGTCTCTGATTGTGCTTGCCCCAGCCCCAAGTGAGCAGCACGGGAGCCTCGAAGGGTGTTTAGAGGCTGATCTTCTTGTTGCCCACCCCGGGCCCCCTTACTACTATGGTTTTGGAGGTTTTTTTCAAAACCCTGAAAGGACACTTTTATGTCCTGTTAGGTTACCGACCTAGTGTTAATAGAAGGAACTTTTCCAAAGTCCTTTAAGAGAAAATTCAAAGTGTGAGCAGCACATGGAACCCATGTAATCTCTGGATACTTTTCTTCAATTGCTTTTCCAGTTGCTTTGTAGTTAGATGCATTATCTGTGACAATGGCTGACACATATTTAGGTCCCCCTAGTCTTCTAATTGAATGCTCATAAACACCAACAAGATATCCACTAGTTTTTTCTTTCAAGGATGTATCGATCACTTTAAGAAAGATGGCACCTCTTGGACAAATCAACATCACATTAATCAATGGTTTCTTCTGGCAATTTGTCCAACCATCTAGAGCAATTGTGCATCCATACGCCGGCACAAAATCAAGAGTTGTGCACTATAAAATATTCTCTGATGTTGTTTTTACTTTATCTAAATATTTTGTACGCATCTTATTATAATCAGGAACCACAAAACTCTTCTTCGCCGTGCTCATTAAGGTATCTTTGAAGATAGGATTTCGAATGACATTAAAAGGAATTCCACATGCAAAAAATGCTTGAGTCCACTTAAGATGGAGTTCAAGCAGCCATTGTTTCCCAAATTCCTGTTGCAAAGTAGGATCACTTGGTGCAAATTCTCCTCCAGTCCATGCTTCACTTTGGCTTATGTTAGCAGTAGAGCTTCCGGTAGGATTAGAGCTACAATTCCCAGAAAAGGATGAATAGCACCATCCTTGACTTGTTCCTTGACCTGTAGTAGGGGTCGAGTGAGTGCTTTGATCATTCTCGAGCGTCATCTCAATGTCCCTTTGGCGGGTGCATGCACTTGCCGCACCATCTGTACTAAAACATTCTCTAATTGGCTGGTCATTCGTTTGAGCAGGTCTTGTTGATCCTCAGTCGGTTCCTATGACTAATTCTTCTCGATGGATGCTACAGATGTAGCTAGGTGTGGTCGGGTCCTTCCCGGTTCCTCTTCCTTGATAGTCATGGCTTGTAGACACAATTTCTTATCTTTAAGGCGGGCTACTTCAATTGCTACCTCATACGTAGCAGCAAACCTTCCCTTCACCTTCTCTTTAAGAATTTGCCATGAACCAGCCACAAACTTGTCTTTCTTTGGAAAATCGGGTGCCCCTTCTCCCTCCCTTAGTGATCTAACCCATCGTCCCCATAGATACACGAACTTTGATTTCCCAAAGTGCCTTAGAAATGCTACTCTTAGCAGGTCCCACCTCTCCTTGGTACCATGATCTTGCTTTCACTTTCCTTAACAATGGAAAAATATTCAGACTTTGTGGAGTGCAAACGACAATGAAAACTAATGCCCCTATAGCCTTGCACCGATCACACCGTCGGAAAGAACAATTGCCGCGTCGTAGAATTCACCTATGTTAAACACCTCTAAAGCTTGGAGAAGAATAGCTCTAGCGGAAACCACATTTGGAATTAGGAGAATCATAGAACATAAGTGTGTAGTTTGGATTGCATAGATGTCCGTAGAGCATCCATATGCTTGATTCCGATAAGGAATAAGAAAATTACAAGCATTTGAAGTTCAGGGAATTTGGAAAAGCTCCAAAAAGGAGGTCTCTGGAAAGTGTCTATAGTTGTGCAGAGAAATGCATCTATTAAAGGGGGATTTTCTTGGCTCTTATCGCAAGGGATTTTCTCTCCTCTCTTAGCCGACTTCATTTCCCCCTTTAGGCACTTCTTATTGGTCCATTTTGAGCCTTTTTTGGGTGAAAACTGGGTTGTCGGCGACCACTTTTTGACCAAGGAAAGTGGGGGGGGGACAGTGTCCAAGGACCAAAAAATGGGCAGGGCACCTGTCCAAGTAGTGGGAACACAAATTGGGCGCCCCCTCCTCTCACCAAAGTCCACGAGCCCTCACAAGCAAGGCCAAGAAGCTCCATTAACTCCTTTGATACACTCTTAGGGGGAACCTACTCCCCCCCTATCCACTCCAATTGTCATTTGCTCCCCCCATGTACGGTTATTCCATTGCCACTTGGCACCATCCTCCCACCTCCCCCATTGAGCCACTAAATTTCCTATTTTGCTCCCCACACCGAGCAAACTTGGTGAAGGCATGGCGGGTAACTCCAAGCACCGAATGCAATGCTTTAAAGCCCGGTTCGGAGCTTATCACTTCGGATATTTCCAAAAATCCTTGGCCACACTTTTTCTAATTAAATCCATCAAATCAGCCCACCTGCCTTTCCTCGCATGCATCCGCATCCACTTCCTAAGTAGGGTACCACCCACCTCAAATGCATGTAACTCATGATGTATGAGTCCGATTCACCGGCTATCAAAGCACGACTAAAATAACTTATTAAAAACCACCTTTTCCAAGTTCGAATAACCCAAAACTCTTGCAAATGACAAGGCAGAACCAAGACTTTATACATAAATTTTACAAGAGCACTGCGAAAACTCAAAGCCTTATGTACATCTATGTACTCGGGACTAGTGAGCAAGCTTTTTAGCATGGATTAGCAACTTCATTTCCACCCAAAAAATGCTTGACATAGCTTGCCAACCCCCCTTGCCTGCTTAGTCATTCATGACAAGCAGAGGTCCCTAGGATGAATAACTGCTGCATTTCATCCCCAGAAACCTCATCCACATTTTCAGATGTTTTCTCATTGTCTCCTTCTATTGATAGCATTTCATCGGTCACAATTGTCATCAAATGTGCGAGATACTTCTCCAATCTATAACCATTAATACGGTATTTATGCTCTGCACCATTTAAGTTTTTCGATTGATATGTGCCATTTTCAAATTTGTTTACAACAGTAAAAGGACCTTTCCACTTAATCTGAAACTGTTTTTGGAAAGTATTGTTGAGTTTACTATTGTACCGCAACACAAGATCACCCTTTTCAATTCCTTTATCCTTGACGCATTTATTGGCCTTCATCTGAGCCTTCTTTGACACTTCTTCATAATGACTCAAGGCCAAAATTTTGTCTAGCTGCAAGCATTGTAAATCCAACAACCTTTTCCGCCAAGCATCTCGTTGCTCTTCACCTTCCAATGACAACCACTTAAGTGCAGGGATTTCCACTTCAATAGGCAATAAAGCTTCCTTGCAATAAATCAAGTGATAAGGAGAAAACCCAATGCTTGTTTTGATAGCGGTTCTATAAGCCCATAGTGCACAAGGAAACTCTGAATCCCAAGTCTTCCCATGTGTTTGAGTCATTTTTGTCAAGATATTCACTAACTCTCCATTGAATCTCTCATTAAGACCATTGCATTGTGGATAATAAGGAGAACTGTACCTATGTTGTATGTTAAGCTTTCCACAAAGGAAATCAAACAACTCTCCTCTAAATCCTGGTCCCCGATCAGAAAGTAGTTCCAAAGGCACACCAAACTTGCAGCATATATCTTCTTACACAAGCTTCCCCATTTCTTTACTGGTAATCTGTTTGACAGCCTTAGCTTCTGCCCAACGTGACAAATAATCCACTGCTGTCAGAATGTAAAAATTTCTTGTACCAGTCATGGGTAAGGGTCCAATAGAATCAAGACCCCATTTTTCAAATACAACAAAAGCTAAAATCGTCTTTCGCAATTCACGCTTCAAAATTTTCTTTCCCATCTTCTGGCAAGACAAATAAGACTTGCACCAATGGTTCACATCCCGTTGGACACTCGGCCACACATAGCCTTCTTGTAAAATCCTATGTAGCATAATTTTCATGGCAAAATGTCCTCCACAGGATCCTTCATGGTTCTCTTCCAAAATCTTATAGATTTCTTCTTTCCACGGCACACGTCAAAATATCAAATCACTCCTTTCATGTAAAGCACATCATCAAGCATTTTGTACATTTTGACTCTTCTCATAAACATACTTTTTTCATGATAGCAAATCTTCAGGTAAAACACCTGTAAGCAGAAAATTCACTTCCTTTGATAGCACTTATCTTCCATGATATAGAGGGGCATCAGCCTTCAACACAAACACACAAGTGATCATTTCTTGGGCAGCATCATGAGATTCTTCATTTTGAGTCCTCTCAATATGCTGTAAACTCCATGCCTCAAACTTTTTAAGAAAATATTTCACTTTGAAATTCAACTTAGGGTTCTTATTCTTCCACACCCCCAATACCTGCTTCACAACCAACAAGGCATCTCCTTTGACTTGCAATCATTTAATTCCCAAGTGTAAGCAAATGTGCAGACTGCCCTCAAGGGCCATGTACTCTGCTTCATTATTACTTTTCGCATCAATCTTTAACCCTTGTTTCCTCACAAGATTTCCTTGCGCATCATAGACAAAAATCCCTCCAGAAGCAGCTTCATGACTTCTTTGATAAGAGCCATCAAAATATAACAGTGAAGCATTGGATATAGCAAGAGTTTTGACCTTCTTCCTTTTCACCACCTCTTCCTTAAGCAAAACAAGAGTCTCTTTGTAAGTGAGTAAATCTGCCTGGATAGCCTGAGTACTCTCTTCCACCAAAAAAGTGAATTGAAATTCGTGCAGTTCTATAACCCATCTCATCATTGTCTTTGATATATTTGAGTTATTAAACAACTGAGGCAGCAATGAATAGCTGGTGAGAAGAGTGAACAATTTTTGCAATAGGTAATGCCTGAATTGTCTGCAAGCATAGACCATATTGTTAATCACCAACTCAATCTCTGAGTACTCTCTTTCTTGAGGGGTTTTAACCCGGCTAGCATAATAAACAAGCTTCATATACCTGGACTCCTTCCCTCTTTGCAATAACAAAGTCCCAATGGCATCATCTCCAACTGACGGGTTAACATAAAATTATTTCTCCCAGTCAGGAGCTTGCATAATAGGCAGTGTGCTCAAAAATTCTTTGACCTTATTGAAAACTTCTTCACATTCTTGTGGCCACTCCAATGGATCATTTTTAACCACTTGCTGCAATGGGTACAGTAACTATGATGCAAAAGGTATGAATCGAGATAGATATTTAACCTTCTGAATGAAAGTAGCCAATTGCCTTGTATCCTTTGGGGATGACAACAATAATAAGGCTTCCACTTTCTTTGGATGTGCCTCAATCCCATTTTCTGAAATCACATGTCCAAGAAGCTGCACCCTTGGCTACGCCAAATGATATTTTTTGGGGTTTAATTGGCCCCTGCATTCATCATACCTTGCAAATGTCATTTCAAGCTTCTGAACATGCTCTCTCCTTAAACTGTATACACAGAAACCATCTATGAACCCTTTGACAAAATTCCCAAGAAATGGGGCAAGGACCCAGTCTACTTTCCTTTCAAAAGCTCCCGGCCCATTTGTTAACCCAAAAGGAAGGCAGCAAAAGCAGAAACAACCCCATGGCGTGATAAAAGTAGTCTTTTTCCTATCTTCAGGAGCAAGGATAAGTTGAAAGTATCCTGAATACCCATCACAGACACTGTATCTCTCAAAACCAGCCACTACATCTAGCAATTGATCAATAAAAGGCAAAGGGTAAGGATCTTTCTTGGTCACCGCATTTAGTGGCTTGTAATCAACACATACTCTCCAACTCCCATCTTTCTTTGGGGTGACTACTACAGGGCTTACCCATTCAGCATTATCCACTGACACAATGAACCCTGCATCCAAAAGCTTATCCACTTCCTCCTTTAAGTCATTAATGTGCTTCTTGCCCATCCTCCTTAACCTATGTCTGATTGGTTTTTCCCCTTCAACTAGCTCGATCTTCAAAGGATCCCCAACAAAATCCCTTATTTCCTGATATGAGGTAATGAAAAGATTTGGAAACCTGTCCAACATTGCTAAGTAATCCGTTCTTTCTCCTTGTGTCATATCAGTACTCAACATATTTTGAATCAACTCTTTCTTCATTGGTAGTTCCTGTTTAGGTTGCATCAACTCTTCAAGTTGCTCTTAACGGCTTGAAGCATTTATATTCCCTGATAATTGTAGCACTTCACTAACTTCTCTTTGTTCCTCATCCAACAACAAGAATGACACTTCACCCTCATCACTGGAACTTGAAGTAGTGCTACTTTCGGAGTCTTTAGAACTATCATCACTGGTACTTTCAGACTCATCATTCTCAATCACATATTCAAGTGCCATAGGTTGTTTGGTAGTCATATCAAACACCCTCTTTTCACCCTTCTTGCCATGCACACTGATTATGCCCTTGCCCCAATCTTGCACGGCACCAATAGCTCTCAACCAAGGTCGTCCCAAAATGAGAGGAAAGGCTCCTAGACCAGCTGGCATAACATGAAATTTCACCATAACTTTCACGTTAAAGACTTCAACTTCCAAATTCTTGATCATCCCCAAACATTTCACCTTGGAATGGTTTGCAAGTCGAATCCGAAACTCAGAGCTTCTGCATGTAATGAGACCCAGTCTCTCAACACATGACTGTGTGATCACACAAACTTGAGCACCTCCATCAATGTAGGCTTCTCCCATGCCCACACCTTTGTGCCAAGCATTCACCACAGGACATGTGAGGCCACGGGCCCTACGGGGCAAGGCCCAACCTAGGGGGTCAAGGACCTAGGCCAAAGGCCCGGACTGGACCAGTGCGGACTAGGGATCTGCTTAGGGAAAGTGCTAGGAGCTAGCTTATATAAGGGGCAGTAGGGAGCAGGATCCTATGTTCAGTTACCCTAGGTCTTACATTAGTATCAACAGGAGCACCTCGGGATTTTGAGCAGGGTTCGACACAGCGGCATCTATTGTTGCTCCTCACAGCGCTCCCCCTCACCCCCGTGAGCCCTCGCGCTGCCTGCTGTCAGGCTGCCATCGCCTGAGTAAGGTTTTTTTTTTTTTTCACACACCATGGGCGCCCAACCTGTTTGGGGTTGAGTCCAAGGGTTTGTTTTCACCATCCAAGGAACAATACCCACAGCGGGGTACCCCCCCCCTCCCTCTTGTGAAGCCGGGCATGGCTCGGCATACCGACAAGGGTCCTGTTGTTGGAACGGCCTCTATTTTTTGCAGATTTTTTGAACTTGCAGAATTTACAATTATCTCCAGTGCATTTGAATGCATGTTCACTCGCTATTTTTTGACACTCCACGGGCCCTGAATACCGGAACTTGTGCTCCAAATATTGGTGACCAACTTTTGCAAGCTCCTTCATCAACTCCGCATACGCTGACTTGCAACTTGCGAGACTGCATCCAATGCCAGGGAGTTTATTGTAAGCTCAACTTTTGAGACACCTTCATGGTCATCGGCAATTTGCAATTCCTCGATGATTGAGCCGTCGAGTGAAGGTTAGTACGGCTCACCACCAGTCTCTCTGTTCAATACGGCTACAAACGTTTTTACACTCCAAGGTACTCTTTTCTCTTTTGTTCGCACAACACGGATTCGCCATGAGTGCGGAACTTGATGATCATCACATGTTTGACTTCGAATACTTGGCATCTGCTTCACTAGTGGATGCCGTGTGGCCGGATACTCTCATGGAGGGTACCCAGGTGTCAATAGGGATGGACAATGCATACCCAGGCAGTCTATCTTTCTCTCCGCGAGTATCTACACCTCCTCCTCAAAGTGTGTTTGATATTCTAGAGGATGATAGCAACTTGCCGGATGCCAGGGAGTTTGTCACTCGACAGAATTGGCAAACTTTTGATGCCCGATTTCGCAAGCTAGCTGTAAGGGTCCAAATATTGGTGACGCAAGCAGAAAATCTCACACAACTAATTTACAGAATGCTACATGAATCAACTTCTCACTCGCCAGAACCCAAGGGGTTGTCGGCCCAACAGTTATGACCAAAGAGGTCCAGCATGTACAAGAGAACTCGGTGGTCGATACAGATTTGGACGTGACCAACGTGGTCAGGAAACGACTCTCACAATCAGACTTCCAACAGGAAAAGCGTCCAAAATTATGCTTTTATTACTTAGGAACGCATAAAAAAAAGCAGTGTCCACATGTCTGACAAGCTTCAGCATGATGCATGAGTTTGTGATTTGACATAAAATCCAGTTTTGGTGCACGGCACAGTAGTTATATGGATTTTAAACATGTTATTCTTAGCCATTTTCTCATACTTGAATATGGATTTTGAGCGTATTGTAAGTTTTTTTTTAATTGGGTACTGTTATGCCCCAATTGCTTTTCTGCTATAGTCATTTTTAGTACGACCACTCACATCATCTTGGCTTATACGATTCGTTGAAAACATTATGAGATGCATCCAAGATCACTGAATTAAGTTGTATATGATACACGTGACCTACAATTTTACGTTTCGCATTTACTTTGGACAGTATTGTTTGTTGTGAAAAGCCAAATGCTTGGCTCGTTTCCCATGAAACAAGGCTTCTAATTTGTACTCCAATTAACTCCGTGTTAAGAGAAGTTGGCAACCATGTTTGGGGCACCTACATTAATCAGGATATCATCTCATCGAATCCCTACCAGTCTAGCCAGGGCAAGGCACTTATGGTGTTGACTTTTACGGTTGTGCAAGGCATGCTCCCCAGGTGGTATAGAGTACGCTCTCACACGGTCATTCTCAAGGACAATATTAGTCATGGATTGTTTACCATAATTTTATTTATGCTTGCTACCAAGGCACACACCACTAAAAATAACCTACAATTTCTACTGGATTCACTAGCTATTCAAGTCATCTCCATATAGTCACAACCCATACACGGTAGACGGTCAAGATATGACTTGTGTTCCCTCTTGCGATGCGAGCATCATACAGTCAGATTGTTGCATGCTTATAGGATAAGCTGCCAGTCAGGCATAAGATGTCTAAGAGAACACATTCTAGGCACACACACACTAGAAATGTCAGGAAAGTTCCTCATCCCAGCATGCTCTTCTGTTCGTTCTTCATCTCTTTCTCTAAGGAATAAAATGAACATGGTCTCATCTTGTGGTTTTTTGTCAAACCACTTCTTTCTCCACAAGGGGTGACTTTCTAGGATAAGAAGAACTTGGTCTATGGTAACTCGCACATCCTTGTAGTGTCCCTTTGCATTTGGTTCCAATGTTGGTAAGAGATTCTTTTTCCACAATATGGCTTCTTGTTTCATCAATGGAAAGGGTATCATCTCATGGCCAAAGTTCTTCACTACCGCATATGGCCTGATCATCAATAAGGCCGTTGTTTCCAATATTTTGAGCTCATAAAGCATATATTCTTTATGTGAGCCTATTGGCATAGCATCTATACACTTCTTTACCTTGTCATTGGTATATGTGTACTCTATTTCCTCTTCAATTCCCTATATATCTCCCTTGGATGATGTGCTTGTTAGATCTGTTCTTTCAACTTGAATCATTGGTTGTGCTAATTGGGCAAGTATAACAGTATTTATTTATAGATCACTAAGTGTAAGATCTTAAACTTACAAATCTTAAGTGTGCCTTTCTGCTTGGTTGGTTAATTCTTCTTTGGATTTGACTAAAGATTCTTGGAGCTCCTTGATTTCTTGCTCCCTTTGAGTGTTTGTTTCCATCGATCTAGCCATTAGCATTTTTATTTGTAGCTTCTCCTAGGAAACTTTTCTTTCAATGCCTTAATTTTATTTGTAGTGGTTGTTGGAGCTCGAAATATTGAAGCGAGGGCAGAAACTTCTTAGAGTGTCAAGGGAGTTGAGAGAGTGTGCTTGAACACATCATAAGACTCGCATAGCTTTGAATACACCTTGAGATCTTGATGCTCTACTTGTAGTTTGCTTTTGGCCTTGATATTGTTTTCTAGGTCTTGGAAAATACTAGCCACCTCTTGTTTTTCTCATTCCAAGGCAGCTTGAAATTTCTCCTTGTCTTCTTGTAGGCACTCAAATTGCTTGCAAAGACACTCAATCTCTCTGATAGCTGCATCAGCCTCCGTTCTAGTATCTCTCGCATCTAGTTCTTTCAAGTACAACTTTTTGGCACCTGAATTGCAATCTTATCATTTTCAAGTGGTCTTCCAAATCAAACTCTTTGATGAGTTTGTTTGCTACCTCTGCTACTAGACAAAGTGTTTGTATGGTACCTCCCTTTGCACTTGAGTTGTTGGTTTCTAGGCGCTTTTGGGCATTTGTTCTCTTTTTTCCTTGTCTTTAGGTTGACTTTGCTCCTCTTCCATCTTGTTTTTATCTTTTTTTTTGGTTTCAGATCCTTTTTTCTTGGCTTGAGTTTCCTCTTTCTTCTTTCTTGTCTTCTTGATCCTTAATCTCTTCTAGATCTTTGTCAGTAGGAGGAGTTGCCGGTTTGGGTGAGACTTGGTGTTGCTCTGTCTCAAATCTCCTCTCCTTGTGTTGCGTTGTGGTAGCAGTGTCCTTTGGAGAATCTTTCTACATGGATTGTTGGCCCCTTGTCAAATCTAGAAGAGATTCCAACTTCATCATCCTTTGCTTCTTGGAATCTTCTTCTTCTCTTTGATCCACTTTTTTCTTCAATACATCATGGATCTTTTGCCTGAATGATCTTGCTTTTGCTTCAGTAGTAGAAGCTGATTTTTGGCATTTCCTTTTTTTAGTCTTTTCAAGCTATCCCTCCTTGAGTTTTTTGATCTTTCTATCAAGGTCCAGATCATCTTTTTTATCTTCGAAGGGAGCTGTCCATGAAAAATCATGCAGCTTCTTGTGCAAAATCATACCAATGAGATCTCATGCGAACTAACACATGTTCTTCTCCTCCCAGCCACTCTCTATATAGCCTTTGGCCCAAGAGACCCCTTAACCGCATACTTAGCCTAGGGCCTTCCACTACTTTGTCCTACCATTGCTCGTACAATAGGTTTATGGTAGATGCGATACATTCTTCTTGCCAACGAGGGTTTAACTAACCAAATTGGATGACTTTGAGGAAAAAAGCAAGGAAACCCGAATTTCGAGCAACATTTTTGGAGCAATAAAAATACCAAGCGAGTAAGGTAGCCACAAATCAGAGTAGGACTGATTTGTGTTGTATTGAATCAAGAAAGCTAAGAGTCAAACTGAGAAACAACTCAAAAGAGCTCCATGCTCACTCTAGAAAGCCTTACAATATTTTCAAGATTTATTGATATGCACAACAAAAAGGTAATGACAATAGCACAATCAAGAATCAATTGGTTGAATATCCTACATCTTGTAGATAGAGACTATCTATGCTCACAATGACATCAAAACAAAATAGAGAAGACCTAAACCATGTTCACATAAATCGAGATAAGTGAGGAGTCACACAAAACACATCAATATCATTGTCAAATATCAATTACTTATACATCCCCACGTCTTTGCAAACACAAACTGCTATCTCCTCAATGTCAAATTCACATTATGATCCTCATATTATTATCTATCAAGGTTTTGGTGGTTTTTAACTAAAATAGAAACTGAAGAATTCTCAATAACAACGCCATCTAGGCAATCAATACTAGATAAGAGTAGAACATGAAGCAACACAAACCCGGGTAGGTCACCTAATAAAAATGTAGCCTATCACGTGAGTTCAAAAGAAGGGTATTTAAAGTTCTTGAAACTTACAGAAATATATATACAAAAGGGAATTATTTTTTCAAATTTGAAAAAAACTTATAGATTTTAAAAAGGGTACGTTATATTCTTAACAAAATTCACAGATAAGGGGTTTTACAAACATGTCTTGAAGGCACGTGATATGGTAGTTTTATACATAGTGAACCCCCCGAGAACACAAATAGGCATTATGAGAATTGGTAAAAGAGTAGTCAACATTGATGCATTGAAGATGGCGTAAACACCTGCTAAACCTAATAGGTCCCTCAAAAAAATCACTACTGCATGAAACATATTTAGTCCACATGTGACTGCCATATCTTTGCTCCATTCCAATTATCCTCTTTGAGTGATATGAAGGTGGTGGTTCAACTGCAACATAGCTGATGTAGTGTGTTGGAATCTCCACAACTTTTATGATCTTTGTTGCTTGACAAAGAGCTATAGACAAGTTTCTTTTAGAAGGAGTATTTTTAATCATGTCAATAACACACAAATGGATTTCTTCTCCATCTTCTGTAGTTATCAGTGGTGGATTTACTTTACTTCCTATTTGGTTTGCAGGAACAATGCCTATACATTCACGCACCTTGTAAAGTTGAAACATATTGTTATCTAGAACATTTCCATCAACACCTTGAACAAGTTCCATTGTAACCTCTCCCACTACAGGCACATTAAGTGTGATTACAAGAGAGTTAATGTCAAAGTGCAACTTCAAAGTTGGGATATTATCTCCTCTGGTTCTGCTCTAAAGCATTAGGACTAACTTTTTACGAAGCCTAGGTCCATATATAGTAATATGTCTTCCATATTAGTGGAGAAGAAAAGAGAAGTAGAAGGAAAATTGTGGCAGTGGTAGCAAGAATATTGTAGCAACAGTAGCAGTAATAGTGCATCAACTGAGCAGTAACCTTGAAGGCAACAAATTTGTAGACATTTAAAGGCCAACAGAAAATATTCAAAACACATATCCTCCTAAATCACTATTCTAAATCCCAAAAATAAGAATCTTTCAATTTTCATCAAGTGAATTTTAAACAGAGAGAGTAAGTGAGAGAAACAATGTAAATATCATACCCTATCGATATCATAATGAGATATCGAGAGGCGATGATTTGATATCGATAGGATCAGATATCATACCCATCGATATCAAGAGGGATTGATCTGATATTGAGAGGGTGTAAGATCATCCACCATTAATTAGAGCACACATCATTCATGCTTACGGACTGAGATCATGCATCATTAGTGAGATTAGATTAATGCTCTTGGATTGAGATTTTTAATTGTGTACATTAGCGAGACTCTCTTTTTTTTAAAGAAGTGGAAATAATTGAATTAAAAAAGCAATAAATAAAAAAAAAGTGCTCTGAAGGGAGGGTTCAGAGCTGGCCCAAGCAAAAAATGGAGATTACATCATAAGGGCAAGGACTTGAAAGAAAGCTTTGAATCCAATCATTTTCATTTCTCTCTCAAAAAGAAAGTAGGTATTGTACAAAGTGAACAAGCGATCCAAAGACATGGCAACAGTGTTCGCAAAAAATTATTTTTCTAAATATACAAAATTGCTTTCCTTGATTTTGTCAAGAGGAATTTTAGAAAAATAGGTTTTTTTTTGGATTTTACACTATTTTTCTCTATTTTGGGATGGAATTTCTCCTTTTCCCCTTGCACGCAATTGACATTTTTGAAATTGAAAATGGCATGATATTAAGCTGAGACACATTTTTCCAAACAGTGCATGGCGAAGAGAGGTGTAGCAAGCAATTGAAGGGTGCTAATGGACTCATAGCCTAGTGGTCGAGGTGGCTGTGTGGGTGAGTAAGGACCCATGCTCGACCCCCAGTGACATCTTTCCTATTTAATTTCGAAGTTCAACAAACCTCAAGAAAAAAAACGAAAAAGAGCTTCCAGCAAACCGACATTTGAAACCTCCCTCCAGGTACTTCTCCTCCTTCTAGCTATACACGATGGTGAGCATTTGTTGTGTGTGTGTGTCAATGTGCGAGGACTACGACCCATCTTTGCTTGGGTGTGTATGTATGGCCGCGAACATTGCAAGAATGCCAATCTATTAGGCAATGCATTGCTCTACAATTAGGAGTCACAATGGTGCTCCTTGGCGAGCACTAGTTTGGGCAAATGATATCAGATTGCTTCATCAAGATACTCTAGGGTTTGTGACATCTAAAATTGGATACTAGGGGAAAAGAGATCACCTACTTGTAGGGCCTATGACATCCCCATGCGACTCAAACAGTCTACCAACATCTTCAAGAGCCATGTCAAGCTGCCACATCAAAGTGAAATTTGAAAGCCACGATCGGAGGGAAGTGTAAAAGGCAAACCCCAAATACAATACATATTGTCTCCAGCCCTATGTCTTCTCTTGGGTCTAACATTGCCCTCACTGCACTGAACATCATGAAATGTTTCCATGTGAAAAGAGTGTGTGTGTGTGTGTGATAGAGAGAGAGAGAAAGAGTATTTGGCATACTTATCTGTCATCAACAGTACTCCTGAACACTGCCATAAAAAAACCCGATATTCTTTCAACAAAAGAAAAAACCTTTAAAAAATTTTATGAATCTTGTGCTTTTCTAATAGTGAACACGAAGTATCACGACGGCGCATGGATGAATGCTTGAGTGTGCTATGCACCGGCGCCCAATTTCCCTTAGACAGTGCGCCAATTGCCCTTGAAAGCAAGCTCTTGCCACTTGGGGCCTCTGTTATGGGTCTGTTACTGACACTATTGCATTTGTCTGTGTAATGGTCCTAGCAGTGAAACATAGCACTAGGTCCTTCCTTGAGGCCGCTAGGATGCCTACTCCACTACATAACCCCCCCTTTGATGATCCAAAGCTCGTAGGTGTGATGAAAGGGAGCGTCGACTTTGGTGGAAATGTCAATAGGGAGGAGAAGGACAAGGAGAAGGAGGTAAACTCTATCCTAGTTTACATGTTGTATTTTCTACCCTTCATTGTCTTTTTTCTTAACCTTGACTAGGCTATGACAGGACGTCCTGGAGATTGATGAGTTTGCACCAAGGATGATGGCATTTGGATCTCATGCTTCTCTTGAGCATTACATAGGACAACTCCCCCCTAGATATGTTTCCATTGTACATAATGAATTTACTTCCCAACGCCATTTCATGACATGGTCGTTGAAATCTTTGAGAAAGGTTTTGTCTTTGTGGACCATTGCTCAAACTGCACATCTCGTGTTCCTAGTGCGTAGATCCCTTGTATGCACAACATTTTGCATTGGCTTCCATGGCAAAGTGCTTGCCTAGATAGGGATACACGCTTCTATTGGCTCAACTGACCCTCAGGAGATAGCGCACTCCCTCCTGGCTGGGCATTCGCCTTATGTGCAAGAGAGGCGCCAAGAAATAGCAAAGAAAATTATGAGCTCCTCAGATGTATGACGTAAAATCAACTTTTCTGAAGTAATAAAATAATTTTTGAATTGCCTCTCTATCTTGTACGTTCTTTTCAATGTGATCTCTCAATCTTGTTATTGAAATTGGTGATGTGTTTTAATAAGTGGTGTCCTTTTTGCTTAAAGCAACAACTAAGCATAAGTGGGATGCACATGATGACTCCCTTCAACTTAGATTAATACATTAAGAACCAAAAAGGCAAATCAATTTGAGGAAAATACAAAAATCATTATGTGAAAAGAAGTGGAATTTATACTATCATGTTGCATAAACATTTTCTCTCACTAAATCTTAAAATTTTTTGGTATCTTGGAAGGCAAAGAAGGCCAGATAATGCACAAAAAGGGGGTGGCCACAAGGGCGTGCAGGGCCAGTCAGAAGTCTTGGATGGCTCATCTATGCGCCCTTGTGGCCACCCCTTTTTTGCATTTTTTGGCTTTTGTTGCACTTCAGGACCCCAGAAATGGTGAGATAAGCCTTAAATTTAACTTTTCATGCACATGATCACTCCCTTCAACTTAACTTAATACTTAAAAAAACCCAAAAGTCAAATCATATTCGGGATAGTATAAAAATCATCTAAGGGGAAAAAAGTGGAATTTATACTCTCATGTTGCATAAACATTTGGTTTCACGAAATATTAACACTTTTTGGTATCCTAGGGGGCAAACAAGACCAAAAAATTTCAAAAAGGGGGTGGCCACAACGACACGTAGATTAGCCATCCAATACTTTTGGTTGGGCCATCCGTGCCGCCCTTGTGGCCACCCCCTTTTTTGCATTGTCTGGCCTTGTATGACCCCCAAGATACCAAAAAAAATTCATATTTGATTTAAATTTAAACGTTCATTGGCCAAAATCACTTAACTTAAAACACATGAATAATCAATAAAGGAAAATGACTTTGGAGATAGTATACACAAATCTCAATAATTTTGTCATTGCAAAGTCATCTGATTACAAAGAGAAGGGTGTGAAATAGAGAAAGGGAGGTGTAACTTTGGCTAATACTCAAAGTCCCGCCGTAATCGGCATGCAAGCTACATATCCTTTGGTTGTATTGTCACTCTCTTTGCATGTATGGCGCATAGGTTGGTATCTTCCAACACCGAAATTATGTGGCCCTCTCCGATTTCTTGAACAGCCTCTAGCGTCATTGCTTGCATCCTATAATGATCTCCATAGCTTGGAAGAACCTCCTTTAGTGTGAGAGCAAAGGGGGTGCGTTGAATTAGAAGCTTAGTAGTCTTCTAGTAGTGCCGGATTTTTGCAAATGACCTTGCTATTTTACGACACCGCAGAGGTTGTCTTGATGGCACTTGCAATTATTTTGGTTGGAGGTGTTTGGGCTTCCAAAAAAACTTTGATTTACGCTTGTTTACATGCTTTGGTGTTGGATCTGCCACCTCTTCTGAGTCATCATCTTTCCTTTCCTCCCAATATTGTGTTGTGAGGAGAGCTCCTTGGCCACAAGGCCGTGTATTCACCCCCAGTGGCACCCGGTGTGTGTGTGGTATCTGAGCTCTCTCCAATGGTGTCTCTATCTTTGATTCAATATTTGTATGGACCACCGAAGCTCTGGATGGTCCAGCTCGCGATTGGTGGTGTAAAGAAAGAGGATGCAAGAGAGCTACACAAGACAAGCACACACCACACATAGATGGAAAGCTTCTTCTTCTTCTCACAGAAAAGAGAGTACAAAATGACTAAGTGCTAAAACTGAAAAGTAGCACATATGTACATGCGGTCACTAAGTGTGAACTCGCTAGAAGCGTACTAGGCTGGCACTATAAGTGTAGTCCAGCTGTAGAATCAATGGCAGAGATCATCCGTGTCGGTCACCTAACGCGCCAGTGAGTAAGTATCGTAAACGGCCAAGACCCATAGTGGATGCCAGCTCAAGATGTAGAGCTCGACATCTCAACACTCCCCCTCGAGCTTTGCATGTCGCAGAGTCCAAGCATAGTCCAAAAACGTCGAAGCTTCTTAGCTCCGAGGGCCTTGGTAAAGATATCCGCTATCTGCTCCTCTGTGCTAACGTAGACCAAGTTGATGTCGCCCGCCAACACTCGCTCTCGAACGCACTGGTAATGGACCTCTATGTGCTTGGTCCTGACATGGAACACTGGGGTCATAGCCAACTGCATGCTGCTGAGGTTGTCACAATGGATGACAATCTGCTGGTCCACCTGCACTCCCAAGTCCTCAAGTAATGTGCGTAGCCAAGCTACCTCGCACGCTGCATAACTATTGCACGTTTGTACTCGGCCTCTGTGCTTGATAAAGCAGCCGTAGGCTGCCTTTTGCTGCTCCAAGTAACAACAACACTCCCAAAAGAGAATATGAAGCCACTCGTAGATCTCCTATCAACAATGCTACCTGCCCAATCTGCATCTCTATACCCATACAATGCTAATGGCGCATCTGCTGCATAGAACAATGCGTAGTCAAGAGTCCCTTTCACATACCGAAGTGTGCATCATACTCCATCCAAATGTGGCTTCCTCGGAAGCTGCATGAACTGACTCTCCAATCCTACTATGTAGCTCAAGTCTGGCCTCGTGATAGTAAAGTAGATTAGACTACCCACAATCTTCCTGTACATCTTGACATCCTCAACAACATCACCCTTCTCTGCACTCAGCTTTGCATTCACATCCAAGGGAATAGAAATTGTCCTGCAATCATCCATACCATACTTTGACAACATGTCCAAAGCATATTGTCTCTGTGACAGCCAAACACCCTCTAGAGTCCTGATCACCTCAATGCCAAGAAAGTAGCGCAACTCGCCCAAATCTTTCATTTCAAACTCCTGTTTGAGAAGACCCTTCACATGGTCAATCTCCATAGCATTGTCACCCACAATAATAAGGTCATCTACATATATGGTAATGACCACAATCCCCACATCAATCTCATGTACATAGAGTGAATGATCAGCATGAGCTCTCCTAAACCCAATATTGACAAGATACTTGGCAATCCTGTCATACCATGCTCTAGAGCCCTGTTTCAAACCATACAAATCTTTGAGAAGTCTGTATACATAATCTGGGTAACTTGGATCAACATAACCAGGTGGCTGATCCATATACACTTCCTCTTGCAACTCACCATTCAAGAAGGCATTCTTTACATCCATTTGATGCATAATCCATCCTCTAGATGTAGCCACTGCTATGACAACTCTCACAGTCGTCATATTTTCCACTGGAGCAAAGGTCTCCTCATAGTCTATGCCATACGTTTGTGCACAACCCTTTGCGACCAGCCTTGCCTTGTGACGCTCAATGTTACCATCAGCCTTATGCTTGGTTTTATACACCCATTTATAGCCAATAGCTTTCTTTCCACTTGGCAATGGCACCAACTCCCATGTGTCGTTTGCTTCCAATGCAGCCATCTCTTCATTCATTGCATCATCCCAAGGCACATTTCCAACTGCATCCTCAAAACATGTGGGCTCCATATCCTATATCACCTTAGCCATGTAGGCTTGGTGATGCGCTAGATACCCATCATAAGTCAATTTCTGAACTGGATTTCTGACTCTGTTAGATCTGTGCGGTCCTGGGTCACTCCTTTGCCCTCTAGCATCTTCTTGTACTTTCCTTACACCAGGTGTCCTGAAAGCCGTACTTCTAAATTCCTCATCAAGAATTTGTTCAGAACCATCTGAATCCATGTCTACATGTGAAAAACCTGATGATGCATCACCCATAAGGGGAGGTTCATCAACCTTTTCCTTTCCTTTTCGTGACACGTTCCCTATACCTGCTGGTGGAGTAACCTGCATACGTAGTCTACCATTCCATGGCTTCTCAACAGAGCCACGAGAAGAGGACTCTTGTGGTCCACTCAAAACCTGTGACTGTGGCCTCACATTTTGTACAACCACATCATCTTTTACATCAGCCCCAATAGTGCCATGTGCATTACTGTACCAGCTACTCATCTCATCAAAGACTACATCTCTGCTCACTCGTAATTCTCGTGTAGTAGGATTGTAGCACCTGTACCCCTTTTGTTCAAGGGAATATCCCACAAGAATACATTTCTCTGTTTTAGGATCCAATTTCCTACGCAACTCATCTGGTACATGCACGTAAGCTATGCAGCCAAACACTTTCAAGTGTGCCAAATCAAGCTTTGTACCTGTAAAATTTTCCTCAGGTGTTACATCATGCACCGCAGCTGTAGGTGTCCTGTTCATAATGTACACAATTGTATTTACAGCTTCAGCCCAAAAATGATGAGGCATGTTCTTCTCATTCATCAATGCACCTGCAACCTCTGTAATGTGCCTGTTTTTCCTTTCTGCGACCCCATTCTGCTGTGGAGTATATCTGCATGTAAACTGCCTGCGTATGCCATGCATTCGCATAAAATATGAAAAATCATTGGAGAAGTACTCTCCCCCTCCATCTGACCTCAATGTATTGATTTGCATATCTCTCTCCTTCTCAATCATGACTTTGAAGTCTTGAAAGTGACCAAACACTTCACTTTTGTTACGCATGAAGTAGACCCATACTTTCCTTGTATGGTCATCAATGAAAGAGACATAATACCTGCAACCATGTATACTTGCATTATTGGTTGGACCCCAAACATCTGTGTGCACCACCTCAAGTGGCTTTTTACATACATTGCGCTCATGTGGAAATGAGCCCTTTGACTATCTTCCAAACTGGCATGCTGCACACACTTTATGCATACCATCGACCTTGAATTTGGGCAAACCTTTTACAATCTTTTTTGATTGCATGCTGCGCAATCTCTGCTCATTGACATGGCCAATGCGTTTGTGCCAAATGTCAACATCAGCCACAACACCTGTGCCCTGTGCAAATAATGCAGCTTTTACCTCAGGCATGTCTACATTCAACGTAAACATTCTTCCCACACATTTTCCCTCTGTGATCAGCTTACAACCATTCTGGAAATCTTCTACATAACATCCATTCGGATTGAAGCGAACCTGCAAACCCTGCTCAACCATTTGTCCAACAGAAACAAGATTCTTTGTAATGTTTGGGACACAAAGTACATTTGCTAAGTACTTTGATTTCCCACTCTTCGTATTTAGAGGTATGTCCCCTACATGAGCAATGGGGTGAGTTGTGTCATCTCTTGTCTGCACATAGCCTGACACATTTGGTTTGCGCATATCTCTAAACCACTCTCCACGAGACATCATGTGATTAGAGGCACCTGAATCCACATACCAAACATCATCTTGGGTGGAATTCTCAGCAGTCATTATATTCATTACATGCTGCATAACAAACATGCGCTCGTTTTTGCTGTCATCTGCATCTCTGCTAGTAGATGCATAGTTGCCATGTTCTCTCTTTCCACTTGCTTTTCCCTTTGGATAGTCACGTGACATGTAACCTCTTTCACCACAAGTCCAACATTCTCTGCTATCTGTAGTATGTTGATTCTTGCTTGATCCTGCACCACGATCTCTTTGACTCCCCCTGCCTTGAGAATGGTTTCCCTTGCCACCTGTATTGTTTTGATTTGATTGAACTTCTTGAAATTGGCCCCTGCAACCACTTGGCCCTCAACCACGACCTCTACCTCTACCTCTGTTGGAGTTAGAATAGAAGGCTTGTTCAGACCTATTTCTTCCACGAGTAGAAGATGTGTCAAGACCAAGGTTCTTCTCCTCAAGAATAAGCATAGAAATCAAATCTTGGAACACAGGGATGTCGTCTCTTGTATTCATGGAAGACCTGAAATGTACATACTCGTCTCCTAGACCATCTAAGCATGGACGGACAATGTCATCATCTTCCACTGAGAGTTTAATAGATCCAAGAGCCTCAATGATACTCTTGATCTTCAAAGAATAATCATTGATGGAGAGGTTGTTCCTCTTAACCTGATTTAGCTCCGACTTTAGTTGAAGCTTTCTGGCCTTGGTGTTCACCTCGAACACTCTGCCTAAGTTTTTCCATGCAATGGAGGGGGTTTCAGCATCCTGTAGATAGCCCAGCATGCCATCTCTGATGCTCATAGAAATCCAATACATCACTTTGCTCTGGCCTTGTTGCCAGTCCCTCAAAGCTTTTCTTTGTTCTGCTGTAGCATTTGCCTTGGGAATCTCTGGTTCCTTTTCATTGTCTCCTTCTACATAGTCCCAATAACCTTTTCCTTTTAGGAAATTTGTTATTCTGAAAATCCATGTAGGGTAGTTATTTTTCTCAAGCTTCTCAGTAACAATCTGACTGAAACCGCCAGACATCTTGAAGCCTTAAGACAAAATAGCTGCAATCTGCAAAAAACCTGCAAATCTGCTAAACCTGCTATCGTGGTACCTGTAACACTTTCTACACTCAACGAGTATCCACAATCAAGCGTACATACAACCACTGTACTTGTACAATAAATCTATGTGTACTGCACTTTGGGGACCTGTTTAGAAACTTGTACGAAAAACCCCTAAATTTTTTTCCGCTGCGCAGGGTGCCTTTTGCATCTGGTCGTGGATTGCAAACGAAGGGATTGTGATACTCTTACTCTCTTGCCTACACCAGCCTCTGATACCATGTAAACAAAGAGGATGCAAGAGAGCTACACAAGACAAGCACACACCACAAAGAGATGGAAAGCTTCTTCTTCTTCTCACAGAAAAGAGGGTACAAAATGACTAAGTGCTAAAACTGAAAAGTAGCAAATATGTACATGCGGTCACTAAGTGTGAACTCACTAGAAGCGTACTAGGCTGGCACTATAAGTGTAGTCCAGCTGTAGAATCACTGACAGAGATGCTCCGTGTCGGTCACCTAACACGCCAGTGAGTAAATATCGTAAGCGGCCAAGACCCGTAGTGGATGCCAGCTCAAGATGTAGAGCTCGACATCTCAACAGGTGGCGCAATGGCTCCTCCCTATCAGACTATGATGTTTTTTAGCCCTCCCATTCTTGCCAGCGCTAGGGGCATCGCTTCACTCTATTGCAAGGTGTTTGTTGTTGTGCACGTGAAGAATGTTCTACCCTCGATGACTCCTGGGCCCAACTACCATGCCCATTGCTTGAAGAATGCCTAGAACGGCCATCTATTTGCGTCTGTTTTCTGGTGTCTTTAAGCCATGCCTGCTTCTCACATCCTTGGAGGGTGTTTCTATTGGCATGCGTATGCTTTTTGGTGGTTTGTTTGGTGCACTCCATTGGGTATGGTAAGAGCTCACCTATGCTTAAGAAATGAGTGGTTTATGAGAGCATCCAATATATGTAAGGGCCCATTTTAAAAGGGCCCTCTTCACACTAATTTTTGAAAAAAACTACTTTTTTTAAAATGGATGCACAAAACTTTATTAAAAAATTAGTAAAGAAGAGTTCGACCCTATGTTCACGTGTAGTCACTTGTGCCGAATCCACTTTGACCCTTGTCACAAGGCATGAGATAACAAGCCCCTTGTTTGCAGCCAAGCAAACACTTTATGGTCTTCAAGTCCCCACCTAGGTGTGACTCCACATCAAAGCTACCAAAACCCTCAACTTCCAACTTCTCACCTGCAATTTGGAAGTGTGTTACTTCTGTGATCCATGGAATTCTCTCAAAAAACCATGAAAGTACTCCATTGGTCTCTTTGGGCACCTCAATAGCACCCAACCACCAAATGTCTTTCTGTGATTGCACACTAAAAGATGTGGTGGGAGATGGCTCGACTAAATCCCTTCGCTTGGTTTGCAAAAGGGCCTCATTCATTAGAGTTACACTTAGCCTCTCTAACCTTCGGCCTTTCACTATTTGACACTCATCGAGTTTCAGCACAAAAGTGACCTTTGTGCTAAGCACTGCAAAATAAATAGAGGCAAGACCTTATACTTCAAAGTCTATGATAAGAACACAACCAAACGAAATAAGTATAGTGTGTCACCTTCTGGAGGTAACTTGTAAAATCTAAGCATGGCTTGTTGAAGCCTTTTAAGGTCCACAAAAAAATTGTTCCACATTGTGTAAGGAAAGCCCCTCTCGAAAGTCTTACGGAGTGTTTCTTACCTTTTTCCCCTTGTCTTTTTTGTGAACGAAGCATAAAGAGAATTTGGCATTTTGTCCTCAATGTGTAGGTATGCCCCAATGCGGGAGAACACATCTTTGTTTGTGGTCTTCTTTGCAAGATTGACCTTCTCCGGAATGGAAAATAGGTTTTCCACAATGCCACATTGTTTGAGGGAATCCTTTAGGAGTTGAAAAATAGCATGATAGGATTTGGTACTGATTCCAGCCTCATCACAAGCTTGTTGCACGTCATCTTCACTAACCACATTTCTCAATTTGTGCATAAGGTCCATTGTGATTGCATCCTCAATGTGCCTCCTCCAAGTGATTGTAATATAGAAATCACATCATAGGTATTGAGACAACTAGTGAGAAAGTTGACACGATCATCTTGGCTTGTTCCACCGCATGCCTCCTAGATGAAGTTTCTAGCAACCAATTAGATAAATGTTAGAAAATAGTGTGAAGTAAGAATGTATCTTACAAGTAAAGGACAAATCAGGTTGTTGCTATCACTCCTCGTTTGTGTGCTCTACACAAATGTGCAAGGGTTTCAGTGGATGAATACGTGAATTTACTTTCCTTTGCACCAAGGGGTATTTCATTCAAATATGTGATGGTGTTGGAAAGCTTCATATTGTGGGAATTCTTTTCCAACATTTATAGTTGAAGAGTTTCAACCTCCCTCTACAAATAGGCAATACTTTCTTGTAATGCTGTCGTCTTGAGATGAAGAGCTTAACATTCATGCATCCACATATGCAAAGAAGCACCTGCACCCATACACAATCGCTTGCAATAGCCTAATAAGCCTGCTTCTCCCCTCCCAAGACATTGAAGAAATACTTAAAGACTACTAAAGGATGGATGGAAGCGACTTGTAGGATGGTAAGGATACAAATGGTCTTCCACCCAAATGTCAACATTCGTCTCACTGACTGTACGACTTTCTTGTGATGAAATTTGATCACCCTCACATGCGGCTTTCGGTGCAAATGCAGCAAGCAAGAAAATATGTACACTCTTGGTGTACAAAGTATGTGGTGGTGGAAGAAAATGATTTGTGATGTCCGTCAGCACCATGGCAGTTGTTGCGTGAGAAAACAAAGGATTAAAAGAGAGAGGAGGAAGATGGGAGGAGAGAAGGGGGCAGGCGGGGGGAGGGAGAGAGAGGGGAGGAGGAGGAAGGTAGGGACAAAGAGGGAGAGGAGAGGGAGAGAGGAGGGAGGAGAAGAGAACAAAGTGTGTTTTTTTTGTTGGGATTTTTTTTTGAAAAAATGGACTTTCAAACCTTGTAGGTAAAATAAAGGATCAAGAAATGATTTTTCGATACGTATATATATTGGGAGCGAGTTTTAAGTAAAAAATAACTAAAAATGAGTTTTTTAAAACAAAGTCAAATCTTGGCTCTTAGTGACCCACGTTTTTGTTGATGTGGACGCTGCCCTTTACTCCCTTCACTTTCAAAAATCTAGAGAGAAAAAGTAACCTCTTAGGTCCACGTACTATATTTGTCGGATAAATGAAACCTACTACTAGAAGATTTCTTACCTCGAAGTAAAGCTTGATCCTTGATGACTCCTAGCCTTCGTAGCTTTTGAGCCTTAGGTGTGACCTCTGGCTTCAATTCAATCTTGTGTTGAACAACATCTACTCCACGCACATCGGTGTATTCTTTAGCAAAAAGGCTAGGAAACTTCCTTAGCACACATTTGAACTCCTCTCTTTCGTCCTTTGTAAGTGTTGCAGACAACATACCTTCTAGCATTCCTTCATCTTGCACATTCTGGCTCTCTTGAGTACCTACCTCTTCCAAGCCTTGACAAGAGGTCTCTTGGTTTGTCTAAAAAGACGGCTAGAAAAGACTACTCAAAACTACCTTCTTGAATGCCCTTGTCCCCTTGACCCTACACAACATTAGCCTTAATCCCTAAAAATTAGGACCCCTTACAAGACCCATGCAAAGTCCATATTTCTTTTAATGAGTAGTCCTACGAGGTAGAAGTCCCTCTGGTTTACGAGAATCTTGTTATTTTATTTTAGGTAGGATCAGAGAGTTGGACTCTAGAGATCTTGGAGAGGTCCTAGGGAGTGTGTGACTCACCTGAATTTTTTGCCATAGATAGTAGTAGTCGTGTTGTAGTTTTGATGATGTGTGAGTGATTTTTGAGGTGCTAAAAAGGACAGCTAGTTTGAGGCAATGAAGCATTTTTCTAATCATGTAACACCCAATATAATGTGTAGGATTAGTTTTAGAAAGGACATGTTGATAATTATCTAGAGCTATTCATCAAAATTCATTTTCTTGTGTGCTTGTTTGCATTTAAAATCCTAGAAAAGTTTGATCTTTAGGGTAAAAATACAAAAAAATCTTTTGGGGATAATTGTGCATGATTGAATGATACTGAGTATAAATCAGAACTTAGGGTGAGCATAGCACATCAAGGAGATTCTAAATTTCAAGTTTGGGCTAATTCTGAGCACTAAGAAGTCTGCAAGCTCATTTTAGGGCTTAGATACTGATTTTGATTGTCCAAGAGCTTTCCTTGCGACCCTAGATCCCATCTGTCTCTTAAGAACATTGTATAGAACTCACATAGGGAATCAAGTCCTTATATATATTTGTTTGGGTTAAATTAACCCTCTAATTATATCGATCAACATCATAAAGTACTTATGTGAGAATCACTATTTTGACAAAGAATTGCATACTTGAAAGTTTTGTACAAATAGCTAGAACCAAGGATCCTGCGAGTTGTTGATAATTTTGGAGTGCAAAGTACTTTACAAGTTAGAGAAGTGGTTTGAAAGAAAATCAGAGCAAAGAGCAGCTGCAAGTAGACTTCTAAGGTAAGAGGTTTGGCTTGATAGTTGTTTGTGGGAAAGATTTGATGAATTTGAGATTTGATAGGTGCTTCAAAGAGATTGAAGTGAGGGAGGAGATCAGGTTAGCCTAGTGTCAAAAAAGAAGAGTGTGAACCAAGAAAGGATATATCCAATAGCAGCAATCGTAGAAGAGGGCATCGATACTGATACCTCTTCCGATGAATCATATGAGTGGGTAGCTAACCAATAACTTGGAGGTTTCCAACAACAAGGGATTATGGGGGCGTGGAACCTCCCAAAAACCCTTAAACATACCAAAACACACGGAAATCTTCCTAAAGGGCACAAACCCCATGGAGCCCTAGTGTATATGGATGTTTGAGGACATCAATGCATCTGTATTGAGGAGCGGCCAGTTAGAGGATTGACAGTAATCATGGTCAATGATGATGGTGGTAGGTTCCATGATGATGAGGGAAACCAACACCTCATTGTCAAAGACCCGGAAAAATACAATCAATATGGAGACAACGTAGCAAAAGGGAAGATGGTTATGGAGGCCCAAGGATTTCCTCCTAAACTCAACCTTCTTGGATCCTTGTACATTCATGACAAGAGAGTAGTAAGCGTGGCCACAATTCACAAAAATATTGTGCTTTTCAAGCACGGGAAGGGGGAAGTCACCTCTTACTGCCACTGCATGGAACCCCATGTGAATGAATTAACCAAAGACAAAGTTATGTACTTGTTTTTGTATGATTCTACAATAGTAACCCATATCATTTTTTTCATAAGTACGGACGAGAATATGCGTCAATTCACCCAAAAGATGTAGGGAGAGTGATAACGCTAGAACTCTTGGCATAGGCTTCTGAAGAGAAGCAAAAGCCCATAGAAACTCTAGAGAATGTACAAATCCCTTTTCAAATGATTACGACACCACATCACAATCAAATAGATATCCATTGCCCAACCCTTCGAACTCACAAGTCTCACCACTATCATTTCAAGTGTGGTTTGAGAAGTTTGTCACACCATACCTAAACATGAAAGGGGGTGGATATCAAGCCATGTGAGGACTAGAATCACCCCCAAAAAGAACCACTCCATCAACAAAACCAAGATGAGAGAAGAACGAGAATGTCAAGTCCGACGAGGACTGAAGCCCCAAATCAAGAACGAGAATGAGAAGAAAGGGCTCGGGCAAAGGAATGAATACTTGTTTGACAGACCAATTGAGAATTATGGATTATTATCACCCCTAGGTGAGGAACACATACCATATTCTAGGTCAAAAAGAGCTCATAGAGGAGGAATGGTGGATCCTATGCTTAGATTGATGGATCATCATAGGAGACCATCTCAAGTCCAGAAACGGGTTAACAAGAAATATTTTGGAAATCGGGACCCAAGGGATCATATGGCAACATTTGTGCGTGTCATTAGAGTTGAGGAAGTCAACTTTTCCACACACTTTGTAGGATTTGGGCTAGCTCTAGAAGAGGATATCATCACCTGGTTTGATTTGGTTGAATGTAGATATTTTGAGTCAATGGAGGAGGTATTTGATGAATTTATCGAGAAATTCTTTCAAAGAGAGATAGCTCACAATATGATCTTGTAAATCCATAGCTTCAAGAAAAAAGAATAAGAATCTGTGCGAAAAGCATCTTTAAGGATAAAATGCTACACAAAATTTTGCCTTGTGAAAGAGTTACCAATACAATCTATACTCATGTCAAAGGATTGAGGAATGAGGACCTTCAAAAGGATCTGCATATAAAGAAGAGCACAACTCTAAACGAGCTGAAAAAAGAAGCTCTATACCTAGTAGAAAATTGTGTGGTCTACAAGGAAGGTGACTTTAAAGACTTAGACGATGATTAAGATAAAATTGATTCTAGAGATACCTAGACCAAAAAATGCAAACTAGGTACAATGCTTGTATAGACTTATAGTAGTATTTGAATGGACGGAGGAGCATGTGGAGTCATTTCAAAAGTTGAAGAGAGTACTCATGTCCCTCTCCAGGATTAAAAGCACCAAATTGGGAAGAGATCTTTCATGTTCACATTGATGCTTTAGCATTTTCTATAGGATGCATCTTGGCTCAGGCAAGAGAAGGAAATATGGAATTTCCAATCTACTATTCCAATAGAAAGCTTAACACTACTAAAAAGAACTACACCATCACTAAGAGAGAAGGGCCAGGGATGATATATGTTGTTAAGAAGTTTTGGCATTATCTCCATGCAGAATAGTTTGTGTTTTTCACTGATTATCAGTCCCTCTTATACCTTGTGAATAAACCATGCATGATGCAATACAGGAAGAATTGTACGATGGTTTACCATATTGCTGGAGTTTGATTTTATAATAGTGGCTCAAAAAGGACAGACACATCTTTGAGCAGATCATCTTTTCATATTTCCAAATGGAGAATATCTAGAAGGCGTAGATGATGACATTCTTGATGAATATCTCTTCAATGTTGAAATGGTACCCAAGTGGTCTCAAGAGATGGTCAATTTGTCAATGGTGCTTCAGATTGTGTCAATCTTTTTGGGTCTTTAACGATGACCCCCATTACTTTGATGCTACTGTCACTCTCTTCAGTTGTTGTTGTCTCTTCTCCTAAGGTGGACGAATAGTCACTGGTGGACTCATCTTTTGAAACCTCCAAGATCATGTTGCGTTGCTTCCCAGTCCTCATGTCATAGAATATGGACTTCCCTTTAGCGTCCTTCATATGGATCATTCCGGTACTCCAGTCTTTCTTAGCTTCCATAGCCATGAGCCAGGGTCTCCCAAGAATGATAGGGTAGCCCTCCCCTTTGTTTGGCATGACAAAAATATCTACCTCCACTTATGTATTAAATGCCTTTACTTTGACTGCAATCACAATGCCTACGCATTTCACTCTTACGTTATTTGCCATTTTGGCTCGACAGGGTGCCGGCCTACTCACCTCTAGGCCTAGATGGTGCATCATTTTTTCACTCATGATGCATATTTGCGCGCCACCATCTATGTAGACGTTTGAGATTTGTTGTCCCTTGATGTGGACATCCATGGTTGGTAGGATGTCGTCGAGATCCCTCCCACAGATAGCCCCAGCTATCCTTGGTCTTGATTTTCTTGAACTTACCATCTTCGTCCATTGCCTCCTCATCCTTGGTGTAAGATGGATTAATCGGGGCCAAGTTATCTTCGGACCCTGCATCAACACATCCTAAACTAAGTCATATGGTTTAGCATACTCACCTAGTGAAAAATCCACGATGTCTATTTTTCGTTGCGGCTTAGATGCTTGCTTGCTAGACTCGCCTTTTCCTTTCATTTTCTCTCTTTTTGAGAGGCTTTTTCGTGCCTAGAACGCTTCACCCCCATGGCATCCACTTATTCTAATTTTTCTTTCCCTTTGTGCTTCTGTCGAACTGGTTCTTCTACCTTTGCCTTCCCTTTAGCTTCCAAGCTAATAACACTCACTGCTTGGTTTACAGCAGGTGGTGGGGGTAGCGGTGGAATACGAGGTGGTGGTGGTGGTTGTTGTTGTACAGGTGGTCGAAGGATTTAGACCGGTGGAATCAGCCCTGGTTGCCTGGGTGGTGGTGGTCTTGCCCTCGGCGAAGAGATTTGATTCTGTCTCCCTCCTCTATTGAAATGTTTCCTTCTTGCATGTGGGTAGTAGTACATGCCATGGTCGTCTTCCCCGTAATTATAGCAGTGGTACTCTTGGTTTTGACTTCGTTATCCTCTCCCTTGCTCTGGATTTCTGACAGGTGGATACCCTTGCTGCACCAGATGCACGAATAAACACTCAAGTTGGGTAGTGATGTGACTGAGCAAGTCTTGCTGCTCTTCTGATGCCTCTTGTGGTTTGGGCTCTATGAACGGTTGTTGCATTCATTGGGGTTAGTCGCACTGAGCTCGATTCCTCTGACTTTTGACTCTTGCTTGCATGCACAGCTTCTTGTCTTTAAGGCGAGCTATTTCCACTGCCAACTCATATGTTGCAGGAAACCTTCCCTTCACCTTCTCCTTAAGAGGCGACCACAGGCCATCAATGAAACGGTCCTTCTTTAAGAAATTATGCACTCTTTCACCTTCCTCCAGTGAGGCAACCCATCTCTCCCACAAATCCACAAGCTTGGACTCGTAGGTGGCATACTCTAGCAGGCCTCTCTGTTTTAATTTTGTCAATAGTAGCTGCCATAGCTTTTCTGAGGTTGTGCCTCCACCAAACCTCTTCACAAAGGCAGCAGGTAATATATCCCATGCATTTTTGGTAGCTTGGGGCAAAGCATTGTACCAAGACTTGGCCTCTACTTTCACGAGTAGAGGAAAAATTTGTAGACATGAGGTGTCATCATCCTTGTTGGAAACCACACAAGCGATGTCGAAATCATCTAGAAAGTCATGGTGACGTCTTCTCCCTTCTTCCCACTTAACGTGGGAAAACAAACACTTGCCATGGTAGTGACTCAGCAAATTACAAACTTTTTTTTTTATATAATAAGATTAATGATAGTAGCGGCTCATAGCGGCTTTTTACAGGGTTGGGTGGACAAATTCTTTCCTCCAAGGAATAGATCAGTCTTGAAGAAAACAATTTTCTGTTGGTAGAAGATTTTCCTATCTACATAACTATTCACATGCATATGTTGAAAAAATCTAAACAGGAACGTTGTTGGCCCATTTTCCATAATGCAAAGAGAGTGGAGCACTTACTTATACTCATACCATGCCGGTATTGATGAGTCGGCACATCCACATGAGGTCGTCACCTTTCATAGACTCTACTTTTCCTTCATCGCTCAGCACGTACGAGGTGATGGTGATGCGTCTGACTACTCCCAGTTTTTTGGCTAGCAGTAATTGCAGATAATTATTGTAGTTGGTGTGTTGCACGAACTCCACTCCATTAACTTGTCTCTAGCCCACTGGGTTTCACCCGTGTTGGAGAGCTTCTTCAGGATGAGCTGTATGAAGAGAGGAGGAAGACCCTCTACCCCTCCTCCAAAACAACGAGAGCAGTAGCCAAACCACTCCTCTTTAGGACATGGAAACCTTCTTACCACTTCTGCTTCAAGATTGTCAAAATGGACTCGCAGTACTCGCATGTGTCGTGCGAATCGATAGGTGACCTTCCTACACTTAGCCTCGAATGCCCTTCTCTTTGGCAAACTGGGTACAACCCGGATTTCCGAACTTGAAGCACTCACGTGGCCGGATGCTTCTTCCTTTCGGGTCATGTGTATCTAGAGTGGCTTAGCCTTTCCTTACCTTTGGCTTGAGAAGCCCCTTTATGTTATTTTAGAGTAGAGGCTATACCTTTGATTGCAGTTTCCTTAGGGAAGAGACACCTTACCGTTTTCTTTCCTCCTTTGCTATGGACGACCTCCTCACAGTGAATGTCGATGTAGATGATTTAAGCCCCTTCACTTCCTTCATTGCTGGCACTCATTGACAATGTGTCTTGGTTGACAACAATGATAGCACTTCATAGGCCTCCCACTTGATGCTCTCAATTTTTGGTTAGAACAAGCAACACGAGATGGGGAGCTTCCCTCTTGAATACTGACGACACTACAGCTTGGGAGTAGTACTTCAATGAAGGCGTCTAGTGCCTCCTTAGTCTCCTCCTCTTCTGTCCTCTAGATAGAGAATTCCTTCAGCCATTCATCCATGATTGATGATGTGAGTTGCTTTCAGCATCGTAAACTGAGGGTTTTCAAGAATCCCTCCTCAATGGGGGAACCAAATGACGAGCGTAAAGTGCGACACGAACCCCAACGGCCTCGAAAATGCCAGGAGTCGATGCATGCCGCAAGCCGCTCACGATGAAGCAAATAGGGGGCACCACCTAGCTTTGAGCGGCTAGGATGCAGACAAGAGTGATTTGAAATATCACGGAGAGAGAGAGAGAGAGAGAGAGAGAGAGAGAGAGAGAGAGAGATACAGAGAGAGAGAGAGAAAAATGATAGGTGATGAAAACCCTTGGGGTGTGACAGAGAATTATTTTCTTGCAATATTTTCAGCAACCCTATTTCCAGCGAGGTGACAATCATGGTGATAGAGAGATAGAGGGCAGAGATAGTGATCCCACTAGTGCGTTCTCACCGACACGAAAACCTTGCTAACATGAGTGTGTGTGTATCAACCATTGGAGTCGAGATGTGGAAATAGCTTCTTTTACATAGTACAAATTCCCAAAGAAAATGGCTACACTAAGTCCCCTCTCTCGTGATGCAAATGTTTGCCAATCCCTCCCACCAAAATACTACCAAGTGCTAACCTCTGATGAACTTGCCCTCCCTAGTAGTGACCTCTCAGTGCCTTTTTATAGGTGTTGGCTGCTTTAGATTAGGGTAATCTAATCAGGAGAGACAAGGCAAGGCGGTGGGCCCTAGGTGGTTGACCCTGGCTTTGTCTTGGGAAATATTATAAGGAAAACCTCTAGGTGGGCCTTTGTGACCATCACCTTGATAGATGAGAATCTACAAATTTGGGATTTTTTACAAGGTTTGGTTTGAAACTGGAAAAAATGACAACAACCTACGGGTTTTATTGAAGAGGGCATCGTGGACGCGATGCCGAGGACCGGCGGCCTAGTTGGTGCGTCGGTGTAGCGCATTTATCACTTTCGGGATCGATCGGGGTATGCCTTCAGCGGCTTTGCTTGTTTTGGTGTCGGCGACGCGTGCTTTAGTCGCCTCCTTTCTTTTTGTCGATGTTGTTGATGTCCTTTGGTTTTTTTAATATTCTTTTGGTGTGTGCGTATACGTGTGCGTGTGTATGTGTATACTTATACTCGTGCGTTTAGGCGTGCGTGCTATATATGTTAGTGCATATGTTATCGTTTGTGTGTATGTGTGTGTATAGATTGGGGTTGTGTGTCGTGTGGGTGAGTGTGCGTAAACGAGAATGTGTGCGTGCGCATGAGGGTATAATAAATTATATACTACTATAGTTTGTATATATATATATTTTTTATTTTTTATTTTTTATTTTTTTTATAATAATAAAAAATCTGGCTCGCAGGCTCGCCGACTTCTCAGAGCGAGGGAGAGGGTGGGAGAACGTGAGGACGGGGGGGGGGGGGGGGGGAAACGGTGGGATGCTGAGGATATTGAGGTGTGTGTGTGTGTGTGTGTGTGTGTAGGTGAGTTTAAGAGAGAGAGAAAACGGTTCGGTGCCATGCTGCACCCTCGGGACGACTTAGAGAGAGAGAGAGAGTGGGATGGCTGCGGGCTATGGTAACACCGAGAGAGTGAGAGAGGGCAGGGTGAGTATGTGAGGGTCCTGTGTGGTGTGAATAAGCGAGAGAGAGAGAGAGAGAGAGAGAGAGAGAGAGAGAGAGAGAGAGAGAGAGAGAGAGAGAGAGAGAGAGAGAGAGAGAGAGAGAGAGAGAGAGAGAGAGAGAGAGAGAGAGAGAGAGAGAGAGAGAGAGAGAGAGAGAGAGAGAGAGAGAGAGAGAGAGAGAGAGAGAGAAGTCTTCGGCCGACAGAGAGTGAGGGAAGGGGGGGGCTTTTTTCTTTGTCAAGGAGGTGGGGGAGGGTTTGGAGGGGCGTGTAGGTGTGGTTTTAGGGGGGAGAGAGGGAGAGAGAGCCTTGTACATGGCGGGTTCCTACACCAAGGGGAAGAAAGAGAGAGAGGGAGAGAGTTTGTGAGTGAGTGGGGGGAAGAGAGAGAGGGTATGTGTGGGTGAATTAAGAGAGAGAGAGAGATATATATATTCTACTTCATGCATGGCAGGGCAGCTCACTCAGAGGAGGGAGAGAGAGAGAGCTAATTGAGGGAGGGGAAGATATGGGAGGATAGAGTGGTGATCCGCCGGTGGGAAGAAATCAAGAGGGGAGGGATAGGGTGGGGGAGAGTGAAGCCGAGGGGGTGTGGACGAAAAGGAAAAAAAGGAGGGGTGAGATATGGCGCCCCACTGTGCTGGGATATGGACAAGCGAAGAGAGAGAGAGAGAGAGAGAGAGAGAGCTTGTGAATAATGAAAGAGAGAGAGAGAATTTACAAAATTGGCGACCCGCCAGGGAATAGTGGAAATGTTTTTTTTAATATTCCCATTGGGCCAGATGATGCAGCGACAGGGTAAGTGAGAGAGAGTGGGTTGGCGGAGCCGAGCAGTAGGAGAGAAAAGGCTCTGTCTTCTGGCGATAATGGAGAGATGTGGCCAAATTGGTGGCGCCCCGCGAGTGGTTAAGCCTAGGGGTGGTGAATGTTAAAGAAATTTTCCTTTTTTTTTGTTTTGCCTTGGTAATATGCTCTCCCGTTCTTGGGGTTTAGTTCTCACGGTCGCGGTTTTGAAAACCGGCCGTCAGCGTAATCAAACAAATAGGCTTTCGAGGGTCATCAATGGAGCATTCTACAGCAACTTCTCACTCATCCAGTGTTCTCAGTGTTGCAACATACATCGGAGACAGCTGGGAGGCCAATTTTCTCTAACATTTTTCATATATTGTCTTAGGTGAAGACTCCTCGTTCAAACAATGAACTATTTTTGAAACGGGCTACTGTCATAGCATTCCTCAATGGAGTCAATGGGGCTGACAATGTAATGAGCAACAATGATGTTGCGAAGGCATTAAGACTTCATCAAAGAAATGTCGCGGGAGCCAATTTTTGGCAACAAACTAATATGAAGGAGGGGTCACTTTCCTTAGACACGTGTTAATGTCAACATCATAGCACGAGTACCTTAACAATCGAAATCAAAGAAATCGTGTTTCAATTCTGGTAAATGGAAACCCGCATCTTTCCAAATAGAAAGATGTCGTTTGAAAGAGAATCGGCAGGAGGGCACATGTGGAACAATGCTTTACTTAGTAATTTTGAGTGCTTGCAAGAGATTTGAAATACTTTATAAGTGTTTCAAAGTGCTTCAAACTGCATCACTTAGAGCTTGCAAAAGCTTGAAAGAGCCAGAAAAGTGCATCTATGTGTGCACGAAAGCGCCAAAAACTGCTTCATACTATTTGAGAGCACTGCCAAAGTGCACTAAAGTGCTTCATGGTTCTTGAAAGTGTCACAAATTATTTCAGAGTGCTTTCTAAACTCTAAAGTTCTTTGGAGTGTGCCATAAAGTGCCTAAGAATGCTCTTAAATAGCATTGAAGTGCTTTCAAAGAGCCCTGAAAGTGCTTTCAAGTGCCCAAAAGTGCTTTAACACTAGAATGGTAACCTAACAGGACATAAAAGTGTCCTTTCAGGGTTTTGGGAAAAAAATTCCAAAACCATATTAGATCCACTCATTTTGAAAAATCCTTTCATGAGCTTATAGTTCAATAACTACTACATATGGAAAAAATGAGAAACTTTTAATTTTTCTCATCCCTTGGTCACTACAAGCCTCCAAAGTTGATGGACCAGTGCATTTTGCCCAAAACAGCAATTTCTTACGGTTGATTGCATATAAATAAGAGTGGGGATTTTTGTAGGACATGAGATAAAATGCCCCATTAACTTCAATGGGTTGGTGACCAAAACATATGGTTGCTTTTACCTCACTAATTTTTTTTTGGGCAAAAAAAATAGGTACAAAAAAGTTGCATTTTTGCCATTCTGCGGACCTATCATCAAAGTTTCTACAGTCACGCTCAATACAGATACTATATACATGTTTTCTTAGTTCCCTTTGGGCCTTTGGATTCAAAAGGAGCCATGGAGTATGTCAAAAGGATAATGGATCTCTTACAATTGGAACCTTGGGGGCAATGATAAAGTGCTAAATACAGCAAACATGAAAAAACTGTGTTTAGCATTATGACCTCTAGAAACCCATAGAAACTACTCAATCTAGCCAAGTTTGTAGTCTATGATTAGATATGGTTACTACCTACAAAATACACACAATTGGCCTAAGAAACTAGCAATATTGAGAAATTTATACTTGCTACTCTAAAATGTATCGTATTCTTCAGCAATCAAAAAACTCAACCATTATCATATACTATGCTATATAGCATATTAGGTCCCCCAAAACTCAAGTAAGATTAGCTTTATGTTATATATTACACTTACACAATCAAAATTGAATTTGGATATCAAGAAAGCCCCCAAAAAATCATAAAAGTGCTAATTTTGGCCAAAAAACAGGATTATGCAATTCTTGTAAATTGGTCATAACTTTCAATTTTAACACTTAGCTCTCCCTACAAGCATCAAAACATGCTGAGAACTATGAAGGCCTAACCTCTAGCCATCTAAACCTCACAAACATGAATTTTAGAGTGGTATAGTTGCCAAAAATTGAAAAAAAGCCAAAAACAGGACCCGTTTTTTCACACAGTTTAGGTTCAAAAATGTTGTGCAAGAGTAAGGTTAATGGTGAGATCGATACTCCAAAAAAATGCTAAGTTTTTATCAGCTCATAAGGCAACTTTGTGAATATATAGCACCTAGAAATCCATTCTCATACTCTTTAAATAATTCAAGAAAAATGGTCACTTAACAGGACACAAAAGTGTCCAAGGACATAAAAGTGTCATGTTACCATTCTAGTGTTAAAGTGTTGTATAGTGCTTCAAAGTAATTTAGAGTGCTTCATAGTGCTTGAAAGTGTCAAAAAGTGCTTTAGAGTGTTTCAACGTACATCAAAGTGCCACACAATTCTATTTAGTCACTAAAGTGACTCAAAGTGCTTTCAAAGTGCTTCATACTGCTTGAAACTGACATAAAGTGCTTCATAGTGCTTGAAAGTGCCGCAAAGTGCCTTACAGTGCTTTGAAGGGCCACCAAGTAGTTTAGAGTGCTTCTAAAGTGCACCAATGTAGTTCAAAGTACACTAAACTGCTTCAATGTGCTATTGATGGCCGGCTTTCGAAGCCGTGGCTTCGGAAACTAACCTCACTTGGGGGAGCTTAAAGAAATGAATAAATAAAAACGATTTTTTTTTGCAGCTTCCGCCATCCCCTCCCCCTGCTTGACGTTGGACTCACAGAAGGGGCCGCTCCCCCTTGGCACCACCCTCTCTCTCTCCTCCATTATCACACTTTCATCCTCTCTCTCTCTTCCCCTAGCCAGGCACCTCTCTCTCTCTCTCTCTCTCTCTCTCTCTCTCTCTCTCTCTCTCTCTCTCTCTCTCTCTCTCTCTCTCTCTCTCTGTGTGTCTCTCTTTCTCTCTTGTTCGTCACTAGCCAGAGGGGCCATCATATATCTCCCTTATCCATTATCAAGGCAAGATCTCTGTCTCTCTTACACACCACACACTCCCTCTCTAGCTCTTAGCTCTCTCTCACCATCTCGCACTCTCTCCCTCTCTCTCTTTCTGTGTTGGCAGCCCAAGAATGCACAATATTTCTCTCTCTCTCTCTCTCTCTCTCTCTCTCTCTCTCTCTCTCTCTCTCTCTCTCTCTCTCTCTCTCCATACACACACACACACTCACAAACCCTCACGCACACACACACAGTCACCCTCAAATAGATCCTCAATCTCTCTCTCTCTCTCTCTCTCTCTCTCTTACTTGCATCGACAAGGCTCCGAACAATATGATTATCATTTGTAAAGCCTTTGTTCTTTTTGAACCCCAAAAATACCTACAAGGCAAAGATTCTACACCATCTCCTCTAGGAATTGAGGGAGCTACCTCCCTTGTGCTAACTTTTCTCTCTCAATACACCTTTCCAGAACACGACTCCCTCCCCTATCTCAACGGCATATACAAACTACATAAGGCCTCTTTTAGATGGATTACATGTGGGGCTACCTGTTGCTACTCAGAAATCTCTACACTTATGCCTTGCTTGCTAAAAACTTGTATACCACTACTCAAGGAACGAGCCAAAAAACTTAACAACAAAGCACTTTTATGTCACCATCTTCATCGACAATCTTGGTGGATTGTAGATTCGGTTTACAATTGCATCCTCAACCTCCCCTCTCATGCAACACAATTCTACTCAGGGGATGTAAAAAGATGCTTCGAGAAAATCCCACACGCAGGGGTACAAGGCCTAATCCATCATCTTACCTTGTTAATTACCCATGCCTTCTCCGCATCTCTAGATACGTTCATCTCTTTCAAAAGATTCCCATCCAATTGCATAAAGGGCACTTGGTCTTCCTATAGATACAAATCAAGACTTCAAGGAAGTACTCCAATGAAACAATTGTCTCATTTTAATAACATGTTTTTACAATTTCAAGGGAAAGTTTACAGGAAAACCAACGGAATCCCAATGGGACTAGCATGCTCCACCCTATGGTGCAATCTCTACCTCCACTCCCTAGAGTTTGATTTTATCTCTAACACTCTCAACACACACAATGCTAAAGATATTCTCTCAACTTTAGGTCATCCCTTTAGATATTACAACGATATGTTACTCATAAACTCTACAAACCCATCATTCTTCAAACAACAACACAAAATCTACCCCAGTTGATTACCCATTGAAACCATCTCTGGTAACTCTACCAAATTTCTAAACCTCCATCTTTCTACCCAATTTGGCTATCTCACAAAAAGCCTTACGCCAAAAGAAGATAAACTCCCGTGCACACTTATAAGATACCTCAAACGATCCAGCAACCGGCCATCTGAATGGGCACATAAGGTCATTGTCTCACAGCTCAACCCAATACTCTATTGTAACTCCAATGCTATGGAAGCCTCTAAAGCCATTAAAATGCTTGTCGACTATTTTTTGTAAAAATGGTTTCGAGAGAGCTAAACATTGGAGACTTGTGAGAAGATTCCTTTCAGAGTTTTCAGCTTCAAAATTCTCATGCCACCCAACTATACTATTGGACTTGCTAGATTTTGGAGGGCACTAAGACCCCTTGCGAGGCCTAGTACCCCCTCTGGGACAAATCCTCATCCTTCCTAGTGCAGGCGTTAGCCTCAAGATCAGAATTTGGGGGCTTCACCCACCGTGTTGCATAGAAGAGGACACCCTCGAGGAAACAATCACCCAGCTCAATGGCATTCTTTAACCTATCCACATCAAGCCCAAAACAATCTCTTGGATCAAAGACACACATAGGCATGTGCCACCTGAGCATTGCATCCTCACTTTAAAGGACAAAGACAAGGGGATGAAGATGCTTCAACAATCTTGACTTCTCAAGGGAAAAAAGCTTTGGATAGCTAAAGAACTAACCACAAATAAACTCAAGAATAAAGCAAGCAAGCTCAAGAAGATGCATGAAGCACGGAAACAAGGTAAATGGGCAGTCTATCGAGGTGGTAAAGAGATTATCCAAGAGTTTCAAACTCCCACATTGGCTTCCCTATCACCTAGCTCCCCTTAGGTTTTTCTATTTCCCTTTTTTTTTTTTTTTCCTTATTGATGGTCACTCATACCTTAACTCATATGTATTCCAGGCCCTCACTGAGAAGAAATTGTTGTACTATTTTGTTTTGGTCCCATAGGTCATATCTGACCTCTGTGGACAATAAATCAATCTCTCTCTATCTCTCTTTCTCTCTCTCTCTCTCTCTCTCTCTCTCTCTCTCTCTCTCTCTCTCTCTCTCTCTCTCTCTCTCTCTCTCTCTCTCTCTCTCGTACACTCGTTCACCATTTGCAAAGCAAACACAATAAAAAAACATAACTCCAAAATGAATTAATCAATTAAAATTTGGTCTCCATTGGATTTTTTTCCTTAAGTGCCAATATTTTTGTACGTGTGTCTGGGTGACGTGTGCTTGTGAGAGAGTGTGTTGTTTGAAGAGAGAATTGAAATATCTTGGTATGAACTACTATCCTCATATCAAGATGATAAGGGAGAATACCACCGAAACCCCTATAAAACTGCAAGTCCTCTTGAGACTTATTGATGACAAATTCAAGGGTGTGGCCAAACCTCCTCTCTCTCCCTCTCCCTCTTTGTGCAATAAAGAGAAATCCCAGGATGGGTTTGTGCTGGTGCACACCCCTTGAAGGAGTTGTTTTCTAGCTTTTTTTAACCCTTTGATGAAGTTCTTTGTTTTTATCTTTTTTGAAGAGATTTTTAATTCTACTAGAATTTGAAAAAATAAATTACCTTGAAGGGTTCCTATTGCAAGGTCTAATACTATTCCAAGGCTTCTTTCCTTTTGCAATCTAAGACTAAAGCAACTAAGCTGATAGCCAGGAAACCTAGTGAGGATGAGAGACAGAGATAGATGTGGTGAGATTTGCATAATAGAGGCAAGTGTAGCAAGGGGAATCAATGTGAAGCAAGGTGCAACATGATTTTAGAGAACAAAAGAGAATTGAAGAGAGATCAACAGAGAGGCACCCAAGGTAGTCCTCTTCTTCATCTGATCCCTCTTCTCCATCAGGAAGAGAGAGAGAGAGAGAGAGAGAGAGAGCTCATAGATTCTTGAATGAGAAGAGAATTTTTTCTTAGGTCCATGTCGCAGAGGGGCACGGAAGCATAGGCCATGTGGAGGTGGCAGTCAGTCATTTGCAAATGAAAAGAAAAAAATCGGCTACCACCCCTTGTAAGAGGGATGACGTTACACCCTCAACCAAGTTCTCCAAGCAATGGAAAGCTACAAAAAGTGCACACATGGGCTTCTTTTAGAGGCATCCAACCATGAAACACAGTGTCTTAAAAGAAAAATCTCGCTTAACACTAGAATGGTAACAGGACACTTTTATGTCCTTGGACACTTTTATGTCCTGCTAAGTGACCATTTTGCTTGAATAATTTGAAGAGTATGAAAATGAATTTCTAGGTGCTATATATCCACAAACATGCCTTTTTTTTTGAGTATCGATCTTGCCATTAACCTTACTCTTGCAAAACATTTTTGAACCTAAACTGTGTGAAAAAACGGGTCCTATTTTTGGCCTTTTTTCAATTTTTGGCAACTATACCACTCTAAACTTCATGTTTGTGAGGTTTAGATAGCTAGAGGTTAGGCCTTCATAGTTCTCAACATGTTTTGATGCTTGTAGGGAGAGCTAAGTGTTAAAATTGAAAGTTATGACCAATTTATAAGAATTGCATAATCCTGTTTTTTTTGCCAAAATTAGCACTTTTATGATTTTTTTGGTGGCTTTCTTGATATCCAAATTCAATTTTGATTGTGTAAGTGTAATGTATAACATAAAGCTAATCTTCCTTGAGTTTTGGGGGACCTAATATGCTATATAGCATACTATATGATGATGGTTGAGTTTTTTGATTGCTGAAGAATACGATACATTTTAGAGTAGCAAGTATAAATTTCTCAATATTGCTAGTTTCTTAGGCCAATTGTGTGTATTTTGTAGGTAGTAACCATATCTAATCATATACTACAAACTTGGCTATATATTGAGTAGTTTTTATGGGTTTCTAGAGGTCATAATGCTAAACCCAGGTTTTTCATGTTTGCTGTATTTAGCACTTAATCATTGCCCCCAAGGTTCCAATTGTAAGAGATCCATTATCCTTTTGACATGCTCCATGGCTCCTTTTGAATCAAAAGGCCCAAAGAAAACCAAGAAAACATGCATATAGTATCTGTATTGAGCGTGACTATAGAAACTTTGATGATAGGTCCACAGAATGGCAAAAATGCAACTTTTTTGTACCTTTTTTTTTTTACCAAAAAAAAATAGTGAGGTAAAAGAAACCATATATTTTGGTCACCAACCCATTGAAGTTAACGGGGCATTTTATCTCATGTCCTACAAAAATCCCCAGTCTTATTTATATGCAATCAACTGTAAGAAATTGCTGTTTTGGGCAAAATGCACTGGTCCATCAACTTTTCCATATGTAGTAGTGAATTATTGAACCATAAGCTCATGAAAGGATTTTTCAAAATGAGTGGATCTACTATGGTTTTGGAAATTTTTCCCAAAACCCTGAAAGGACACTTTTATGTCCTGTTAGGTTACCATTCTAGTGTTAAAAGGTCTACATTGGTGCACATCCTTTGAAGGAGATTGGTTTTTGGAACCCACAAATGATGAGTGGATAATATATTGAAAGCAAAAAGATTGACGAGGAGATTATTTTTCAAATACATTGAAGGACACACTAAAAAGTTTTAAAAAAGAAAAGTATATTCACTTTTGTATTTTCTTCAAAAAGAGAGGAAGAGCTTTAAAAAGAAGACCTCCCTTGAAGGATCTTCCCTAGCAAAGATCCTTTGACAAAGGATTTTTTTTTTACTCTCTCTCTCTCTCTCTCTAGAAAATGCAAAAGTGAAGATTTTTATTTTCTAAAACTCTTGAATGTGTTAAAAAACAATCCCTCAAAGGTTCTACATTGTTGTTCAGGAAAATTAGTGTGGCCCTAGTTATAAGGCCTTGGTTTTGGTTGGAAAATCATAATAGCTCGGTTAAAAGAGGGGAGAAAAGGAGATTATTGGATTTGAAAATTTAATAGATAGTGTTAAAAATGTAGATTATTTTGGAAAAATTCCTCTTTAAGTCTACCCTCAAGAGAATTTGGAATGTTTGTCGAATTTATTTTTCCCAATAATTGATCTATGCCGGCAAAAATCTTTTGAGAGGGATTTTTTTTCAGAACTGACAAATTATGAGAGGATAATATATAAAAAACAGAGAGAGAGAGAGAGAGAGAGAGAGAGAGAGAGAGAGAGAGAGAGAGAGAGAGAGAGAGAGAGAGAGAGAATGAGAGAGAGAATGAGAGAGAGAGAGAGAGAGATATCTATACGTGGGTTTTCCTTGTGGTCTCATTGGAACTAGTGAGCATTTACTTCATATTTGGGCTTGTAATAGCACTCATTCATCTTCTTGTTTGTCCATTTTCCTTCAATGGTACACCTTTTCAAAGGTATGTGTTATCTCGTAGGTAGTCCTTGAGGTGGACCGTGTCCTGGTCCTCTCATAGGCATCCTTTGCATGTTAGTCATCATGTCGTTCATGCGTTTAAGCATGTTCCCTACTCGTCTTCTGTATTGTCGATTGGAGCTATCACACTTGGTCCCATTAGGGAAACTTTGGACTCTCAAAGGGGCCCTATAAGGAAGTTTGACTTTTCGTCTCTTGTCCAAAGTGGACACCTTGTGAAGTATAAACGGTTTGTGAAAACCCTATCAACCAACATATCATTGGAAAGATCTTAGAAAGTAGGTTATAAATCCCTAAACTCCAGAAATTTAGATTGATTTTTAGACTTTATGGCCTCTCCACTAAAGTTGAAATGTGGGGAGAGATTTCATTTATAAGACAGACTTGTCACATCAAAGAATGGAATCTTATAGAATATAAGGAATCTGATGGCATGCTATACATCAATGAGTATATTCTAAATCCAAAAGGTCTGAAAAGTTTTGATTTTATTTGTGAAATTTTTACCGTTATCCTATTTTGGACAAGAGATATAAAGTCAATGTCCTTATGGGGCCCCTTTGAGAGTCAAAAATTTCCCAAATGTACTTGCTCTAGCACAATAGACATGGTTCTCTCTCTCTATGCATCCTTACCAATGATTTGTATGTTGAAAATCTTGCAATTATCACTAAAATGAATCGCGTCCAGGCTGCATGCTTCCTAAATGGTGTGTTTTTTGCTATACAAAATAGCATGCAACTTGTTGTTGAGTAATCCTTCTAGGAACAATGACACAAGCCTCTCTTCAGTTGGGATTTCCAACTCCTGATATCTATCAATACTTTCTCTCATCCAACTCACACTATATATCTCTTATTTTTGTTTGAAGTTGTAGATTTGTGCCATGGTACTATGTTTGATTTCCATTTTTTAGCAAGCGGCAATAAATCTCATCGCCAAAGTTGGTAGATCGGTTATTGATACAGGAGGTATGGTTTAGAACTAAGTCAAAGCCTTGCCTTCTAAGGTCATTCCAAACCCCTCAAATTGTGTGTAAAAGTCTATTATGCATTCAACTCTCAAAAATTGTATGAACCTTGGTAAGTAAAAATCCCCTGAGCTGCTATATTTTTTGACCCGTTTTTGGGAATCTATTTTTTGACCCTATGGTTGTGTTTCAGCCCCACTCTCATGGCTGGTGATTCTCCCATTAGGTCTTCAAACCAACTGTTTGGTAGGTATGGCTCGTGTGGACCTCTTCTTGTCCCAGTGTCACGCATTTTCCCCCTATTAAAGGGGGTTTCTACATCATGACCCCTATTTCCTTCATTGAGGTGATAGCTTTGAGCCGTAATTTCCCATTGATTAGCCATGCTTCTCAATGCTCTCTCATTTAGTCCCAAGTGTTCTATTTCAGGTATTGCTCCCATAAAGATTCCATGGATTGAGTTTCCTTGGTATTTTTCTGTTTCAATCTCCTTTTGAGTCGTTGAGTAGCGTTAAATGGTAACCGTGCATTTGCACTACATTTCTACTCAAATGTATATATTTTTTATCAAAGTTTTAACCTAGTGTTCATTCTCTCTTTCCGTAATAGCCTTTTTCCATACAAACACCTTACCCTTCTCAGATCTTTATGCATTTACATCATATTTCTCTCTTCATGCTAAATGTAAATAGTAAACTTAATTCTACTCTCCTACTTTTTTACTATATATTCTTTTAACTAATTACCTTTAATAATTTAAATAGCTATCTACATCCCATAATTTGTAAATAAATAATTTATGGGCACTTATCTTACCCATCTTCTCTCAAGGGTAGGGTTGACCTTGTAGGCCTTCCCTTCCCCACCACTATGTGACCCAAGTCTTGGATCATTTACTTGTGTTGGTCAACAAATCTTAAATATAATGTATATCCCCAATAAATCAAACTTTATTGGAGCCCACCTCATTTGTTTAAGGTGGATTCTCTTTTGAAAAAGCATGCTACACCTTGGATGCATGCTAAAGGGGCCCCTACAAGGAGACTTTGTTCAAAAGGTGTTTTGGATGCATCTTGAACGCCTTAGCTCGTGGGTATACTTGAGGAACACTCCAAAATAAGCTTAAACACTTTGAGAAGGTCAACTTTGCCTTTTACAACACCCAATTATGAGTTACAGGCTAAAAGTTATGGTGAAAACAAGATGCTGCGGACACTGTTACTGCAGGTCAAAGTTACAATCAGGTAAACCACAAAGGTGAAAAGTTTTCTTGACTTCTTCAACATTCTAAAATACTAATGGGGAGTTAAAGACCACTTGCATGTGGAGGGGTCGGCTCAAGATGCTTCCAAAGACACAACAAACAAGATGGGGACATTCTGCAAGGGCCACTGGAGGGACATCATGGTGGGGCCCACATACATTATCAACCCTTATGGAACCTCCACGACCTAAAAGGCTATTTTTAATGAAAAAATAAGTCCCTTATTTGCATAATTGAAGGAATGGTCAAAAGGGAACCTAACTATGGTTAATTACCTACCCTAGTCAAGTTTAACCTAACCCAAGGTCTTGTACAACTATAAAAAGGCCCTTTGGCAAGCACAAAAAAACACACACCTACTCCATTGCTGCAAATAAGCTCCTCTAAGGTTAGGGAAGCCCTAATCTCTCTCTCCTCTTGTCTCCCTATCCATTTCCTAAGCTCGCGATCATAAGCGGCACCATAGAGAGAGCATCAATATGCTATTGCTACCATTCTCTTGCAAACATTTCTCTTATCATACTCATCCCTAAATAAGGATTGTAGATTCTATATGAGAGCAAGGATATCAAGTTCAATGATCTATCTCATGGTTTGATCAACAAATTGTTGCAATTGGGGTGTCGTCGTCACACTTTTGCTCTAAACGCATGTAAAATTGGTAAGCCTATCTTGGCAGCTTTTCATATTTTGTGCTCATTGGGTTGCTTGTTTGTTGAGAAAGTTTTTTGTGCACCATGGTGTCTATTTACTTGGCTTCTCTCCTTATGTTGTGTGTAAGTAAGTCTTGGGGCTGCATAGATGGAGAAGAGCTCTCTATGCATGCCGCCTTATGTGTGTAAGTAGTCTCTTCTTTTGGGAAAGGAAAGGAGTTGTCAAGTATTTGTGCATTGTGGTGATTTGAGTTTTGAGGTTTTGTGATTGTTTTTCTTAGAAGTATATGAGCACTAATATGGTGAAGGTCAATCTTTGCATGTGAGTTTGTGCAGCGTTCAAAGGGATTGCTTAAGGAGTGTGTGTTGAATGGTTGAAGGGCATTTTGTGTTGAAGCACATAAGGAAGGTGTGAGTGTGTGTGTGTGTTTGTGTGTGTGTGTGTGTGTTGTATATGGTTTGTTTTGGTTTCCTTCTTTCTCCATAAAAGAGGGTGGTGCCCCTAAGAAATATGCGTGTGTAGGGTCTCACGGAGTGGTTGTCTGGTGGGAGCCTTGAGTTGAGCCCCATCTCAAAAAATCCGCTCTCATAAAAGTGGTGTCCCCACTGAGGAACTTTCCTAATTGCCTTCTATTCTCCTCATGAACAATAGAGTTACACCATATGCTTTTCATTTTTCACAACGCATCAGAATTAATATTTGTGTAGATCGCAATTTTTTTTACTAACAACGCATTGTTTTTATGTTTGGAGCAGAAAGACCTGGTGAAATCTTGGCATCTCCAAATCCCATCATTCTTCCATTCATTAATTATGATGATTCATTTGATGTCCATGTTTTTATTTTGTTTTGAGGCAGGGACAAGAGGCGCTTAGATAGCGATCCACTCAACGGAAACTTTCTTCAAGAGAAAGAAAAAGGAGAACACATTGTCACATGAACCAACCTGGAGCTGTTTCTCCTTTTACACCCATAACTCGTCAATCTGTGCACATCATAATTACTACAAAATTTAGATTTCAAGCAACCATTAGAAGAATTTTTGGACCCACTCGCCTTAATGAAATTAATGCCTCAATCAACCCTTTTATTTTGCCTATGATAAATTATGAACTAACACTTGATGTATATATTTTCATTTTGATGTGATCACTCATCGTAGTCAAAACTTTGTGGTACACAAGCCTCTTTGTATTGTAAAAATGTCAAGCACTTTTCCTACCTTTCATTCTAAAAATGGTGAGGATGCACAAGAATTTCTGGATAATTTGGAGATGGCACACCTCATCTCTGGGAGAGATCAAGAAGAGGTAAAGCTGCGTGCTTTTCCACTCATTCTCAAAGGGGAGGCTAAGGCATGGTACGAGGCCTTGCAACCTCAAAACAAAACCAATTGGGAGAGGCTACGTGCAATTTTTCTTGCCAAATTTGGGCAAGGAGATACTCCAGAGGGTCTTTGGAAGTGTCTACTTCAACATAAACAGGTATTCCTTGAAGACTACCCATCTTATGAGGCCATTTTCCTTAACCTATGGGATAGATGGGAGGCTACCTTACAAAACCAAGGTGGTGCACCAAACTTTCTAAAGAAAGATAGGTTCATGGATGGCTTGTATCCAATTTTGAAGACCAAGGTAGAGTTAAAATTCCCATCAACATTTGAGGAAGCACGTGAGGTGGCCATGGTCAAATTCAAGAAGTTAAATTTTCAAGCACATAGAACAAGGGACCTAAATGAAGTCATTGAGAGGGATTCTTCACCAAGCATGGGAGCACAAGTTAGGGGCTCTCTTGCCCAAACTTCACAAATAGGGGAAGGACCACAACAAGAGATCTTGCAAAGATTAACTCAACAACTAGAGAGTCTCACCTTGAATCTAGTGCAGGGCCTACCCCAACAACGACAACCACGAGAAGGGAATCGCAATCAACGACGTCAAGCACAAGAGTTGAGATGCTGGAATTGCAACGAAGTTGGTCATGGCATGTATAATTTCCCTCACCCTCGAAGGATTCCAGGGGACATATACCCTCCTAGACCCCCTCCGCTCATGGCGCAGCAAGAGCATGCTCAAGCCCCACAAATTCTTCGTCGACCACCACCACCTCCAGTAGCAAACATCCCTCCTGTCCCACCAGTGGAGGAAGAGAGAGGAATAAACGTCATAACGCTAGAAGAGGAGATAGAGGTGAGCCCTATACATTTTGATGTTATGCCAGCAGAAAAGCGCACAAGAGCATACAACAAGGATGAAGACACAAGGAATGAAGAGTCAGAACCTGCAAGGAAGGAGAGGAAGAAAAAGTCAAAGAAGGAGGAAGGAGGCAAGAAGCAGAGGTCAAGGCGAAGGGAGATCGGCATCAACGATTTTCCATTAGGAAAGAATATGGAACCCTACAACATCTTAGAAGATCTGCAAACTCAAAAGCCCAATATTTCTTGGCCTCAACTCCTACATCTATCACCCAAGGTGAGAAAGCACTGGTCCAAACCTGTAAGCACAAGACTCCCAAGAAAGAAAGAAAAGGTGACAGTAAAGGCATTGACTTCAAAGCCACAACAAGATGTGGAACCTATTGTAGATGCTTATGTAAGGGGTAGGAAGGTATCCAATGTGTATGTTGATGGTGGAGCACAAATGTGTGTGATCACGGAAAGAGCCATGAATAGACTAGGGCTTGAAATCACTAAATCCTCTAATTGTCAAGCTAGGCTGGCCAACAATGCAAGTGTAAAGTGCCTAGGGATCATCGAGAATGTAAAAGTTTCTGTATGTAATATAGATGCACGTGTGGACATGTATGTTATGCCAGCCAAGGGGGAGGGCTATCCCATCATCCTAGGGAGGCCTTGGCTCATTGCTGTGAATGCAGATCAAAAATGGGGACGAGGACAATTGATTCTCAAAAAGGGGCAACATGTAGTATACGATTGGCATGAAGGAAAGCAACTCGACATCAACTATGAGACCACGGCTGATGAAGAAAGTGAAGAGAGTTTTGGCTCAAGCGACGAGGAAAGTTCAACCACTACATCCAATAGCGAAGAAGAATCATCTTTGGAGGTAATGGGAATCATCTTCAACACATCAAAAACTCCATCAATAGAGGTTGACCCAACAAAGGAGCAAACAAAGGATGACAAAGGTGACCACAAGAACTTTGAAGACTTTGAGAGGATGCTTGCAAAAGATCTTACCCCTGAGGAGAAGTGGTCCTACATCGATATGCTCAAGAGGTATCCCAATTTGTTTATCACTGATTACTCACAGATTAGAGGTGTGGATGTTATAGAGCATGGCATAGAATTAAAACCAGGTACTAAACCTGTGGCTCAAAAGCTAAGGCGCCTAGGAAAAATACAACAAGAGGCACTTTTGACAGAGGTTAACGGACTCCTCAAAGCTGGTTTCATTTACCCTGTGTCTAACTCTGAGTGGGTGTCCCCAATTGTAGTAACTCCTAAAAGGAACGGAAAATGGAGGGTCTGTGTTGACTACAAACCGCTCAATGCTGCAACAAAGAGGGATCATTTTCCTCTTCCTTTCCAAGATGAAATCTTAAACGAAGTAGCCGGCTATGAATGTTACACAGTGTGTGATGGGTATTCAGGGTATTTTCAAATCAGAATAGCAGAAGAAGATCAATTAAAAACCACTTTCATCACACCTTGGGGTTGCTTTTCCTATAGAGTGATGCCATTTGGGCTCACAAATGCTCCTAGTACCTTTATAAGGTTTACAACTCTTGTCTTTCAGCCCCTCTTTGGAAAGTCAATTAGGGTTTTTATGGATGACTTCTGTATCTATAGTAGCCAAAGACTTCATTGCCAAAAAGTTGAGGAGGGGCTTAGGAGGCTTCATCAATTTGGGGGACGGCTTAATCCTGAGAAGTGTCACATTGCAGAGTCACAAGTGGTATTGCTAGGTCATGTGGTTTCTTTGCAAGGAATTCAAGTGGATCCATCAAAAGTAAATGCTCTCTTGTCACTACAACCACCAACGACAACCAAGGAGCTCATGACTTTCAACCACAAAGTAAGGTACATGTCTCGTTTCATTCATCTTCTAGCGGAAGCTATTGCACCTTTGCACAAGCTAGCAAACAAACCCACATTTGAATGGAGAGAGGAACACGAATTATGCTTTACTGAAGTAAAGGGTATTCTCAACTCTCTTCCAACAATAATGCCACCAAATCCAAAGGATACATATTACATCACGCCAAGTGTAGGAATGGAGGCCATCGGTGTAGTTCTCATGCAAAAAGACCTAAAAACATGCTACATGAGGCCAGTATACTTTGCAAGCAAAGTCATGACTGCTGCAGAGAAGGGCTACACTGATATGGAGAAGGTGGTATTCACAATTATGTTTGTGGTAAGAAAGTTCCGATCATATCTGTTACCTGCACCATTTGTCATTCTCACCATGGAAAACAATTTACCATATGTTGTGCAACACATGAGCCTCTCATCTAGGATAGCCAAATGGGTTCTAGAACTTCAAGAGTTCGAATACACTTTTCTTGTGGAAGATAGCACAAGGGCAGGTCTTGTAGACATTCTCACATACAAAGTGAGAGAAAGGAAAGAGTCACCAAAGGCAGGAGACAACGCTACACCACAAAATAATGAGGAGGAGATGGACAATGCACACATTTTGTTCTTTGATGGAGCTTACCGACGACAACACGATCAGGCAGCAGGGGGGGTTCTTATTCTAAGTCCACAAAGGGAAGTTCTTGTTAAGAAAGGTATCACCTTGGAAAATGTTCATTCTAATAATGAGGCTGAGTATGTCACCTTAAAGTTGGGGCTTGAAGAATGCAGAAAACTTGGCATCGAAAGACTTATAATAAGAGGTGATTCCTTACTAGTTATTAGGCAAATCCAAGGGATATGGAAGTGCAAGAACCCTACTCTAGTGGAGTGGCTTAGACAGGTGAAGGCTTTGATAAAGAACTTTGAAGCTACACAGGTACAACATGTTGTGAGAACCCTCAACAAGGAAGCAGATTATCTCGCGAATGAGAAACTTCAGATCATGGTGGGAGGTGTGAAGCTCTACGAACCAAAGTACCAAGGCCAAGAGGAATTGAAGGACATCATATTTTTCCTCCAAACTCGTGAGTGCCCTAAACACTTGGATAAAGTGCAAAGGCATAGGTTGGTAAAAAAGGCAACCCTCCCATCTCCGATTAATGGGATTGAGGTAATGAAAAGCAGGTCTGATGGAGTAAAAGAGTGTATATCACTCCTCCTTTTTTCAGAAAAAAAGAAAAAAAGAAAAAAAAAGAAAGAAAAGAAAAAAAAGAAAAAAAGAAAGAAAAGAAAAAAAAAAGAAGAAGAAGAAAGAAAAAACTCTTTTGTTTCATCTAGGAGCATGAATGATCCTAGATGAAGGGGGAGGGCTAATATGAGTAGCGTTAAATGGTAACCGTGCATTTGCACTACATTTCTACTCAAATGTATATATTTTTTATCAAAGTTTTAACCTAGTGTTCATTCTCTCTTTCCATAATAGCCTTTTTCCATACAAACACCTTACCCTTCTCAGATCTTTATGCATTTACATCATATTTCTCTCTTCATGCCAAATGTAAATAGTAAACTTAATTCTACTCTCCTACTTTTTTACTGTATATTCTTTTAACTAATTACCTTTACTATTTTAAATAGCTATCTACATCCCATAATTTGTAAATAAATAATTTATGGACACTTATCTTACCCATCTTCTCTCAAGGGTAGGGTTGACCTTGTAGGCCTTCCCTTCCCCACCACTATGTGACCCAAGTCTTGGATCATTTACTTGTGTTGGTCAACAAATCTTAAATATAATGTATATCCCCAATAAATCAAACTTTATTGGAGCCCACCTCATTTGTTTAAGGTGGATTCTCTTTTGAAAAAGCATGCTACACCTTGGATGCATGCTAAAGGGGCCCCTACAAGGAGACTTTGTTCAAAAGGTGTTTTGGATGCATCTTGAACGCCTTAGCTCATGGGTATACTTGAGGAACACTCCAAAATCATCTTAAACATTTTGAGAATGTCAACTTTGCCTTTTACAACACCCAATTCTGAGTTACAGGCTGAAAGTTATGGTGAAAACAAGGTGTTGTGGACACTGTTACTGCAGGTCAAAGTTACAATCAGGTAAACCACAAAGGTGAAAAGTTTTCTTGACTTCTTCAACATTCTAAAATACCAATGGGGAGTTAAAGACCACTTGCATGTGGAGGGGTTGGCTCAAGATACTTCCAAAGACACAACAAACAAGATGGGGACACTCTGCAGGGGCCACTGGAGGGACATCATGGTGCGGCCCACATACATTATCAACCCTTATGGAACCTCCACGACCTAAAAGGCTATTTTTAATGAAAAAATAAGTCCCTTATTTGCATAATTGAAGGAATGGTCAAAAGGGAACCTAACTATGGTTAATTACCTACCCTAGTCAAGTTTAACCTAACCCAAGGTCTTGTACAACTATAAAAAGGCCCTTTGGCAAGCACAAAAACACACACACCTACTCCATTGCTGCAAATAAGCTCCTCTAAGGTTAGGGAAGCCTTAATCTCTCTCTCCTCTTGTCTCCCTATCCATTTCCTAAGCTCACGATCATAAGCGGCACCATAGAGAGAGCATCAATATGCTATTGCTACCATTCTCTTGCAAACATTTCTCTTATCATACTCATCCCTAAATAAGGATTGTAGATTCTATATGAGAGCAAGGATATCAAGTTCAATGATCTATCTCATGGTTTGATCAACAAATTGTTGCAATTGGGGTGTCGTCGTCACACTTTTGCTCTAAACGCATGTAAAATTGGTAAGCCTATCTTGGCATCTTTTCATATTTTGTGCTCATTGGGTTGCTTGTTTGTTGAGAAATTTTTTTGTGCACCATGGTGTCTATTTACTTGGCTTCTCTCCTTATGTTGTGTGTAAATAAGTCTTGGGGCTGCATAGATGGAGAAGAGCTCTCTATGCATGCTGCCTTATGTGTGTAAGTAGTCTCTTCTTTTGGGAAAGGAAAGGAAGTGTCAAGTATTTGTGCATTGTGGTGATTTGAGTTTTGAGGTTTTGTGATTTCTTTTCTTAGAAGTAAATGAGCACTAATATGGTGAAGGTCAATCTTTGCATGTGAGTTTGTGCAGCGTTCAAAGGGATTGCTTAAGGAGTGTGTGTTAAATGGTTGAAGGGCATTTTGTGTTGAAGCACATAAGGAAGGTGTGAGTGTGTGTGTGTGTGTGTGTTGTATATGGTTTGTTTTGGTTTCCTTCTTTCTCCATAAAAGAGGGTGGTGCCCCTAAGAAATATGCGTGTGTAGGGTCTCACGGAGTGGTTGTCTAGTGGGAGCCTTGAGTTGAGCCCCATCTCAAAAAATCGGCTCTCATCGTCTTAAAAAGATTATTACTATAAGAATCCCTAAATAGGTGAGTGGGAAGCTCTAATAACCCCTTCTCTTTTATCTTGAAAATATGTAAAATTTTAAAGGGTGTTAACTGCCATGATTTGGCATGAGTTGTCCATACCAAATTTGTCACATTGTTATCTTCCCAACGATAGACTCCAAGTTCTGGGTTGTCAGTGGGTATGCTTTAGAGATTTGATGTCTATTAAGTCAATGACATACCCTTGTAACTCCAACACTAGTGGTGTTTCTTTTATGGTCATGTGCGGAGTCAAAGTATGAACTTCCAAACCCCATTTGTCCACACAGTCTGGATTTTGTATTTTGAGGTATTGCACTCCGTTTTGGTCCATGTAGAAGGTAGCTTTCTTGTTTGCTCTATCCTCCTCTTCAAACTTGACAGTATGTTCATTTACCCTTGCAAGAAAATCCCCGTTAGAAACTAGATATATTAGGAAATCATGCTTGTTGGTCTTTTAAAAATTTCAGACTTTCTGAATGTTCTAGCACACGTCAAAATACTTCCTCCTCTTCCTCAAAGGTAACTTGCCGATGTTTCTCATCATGCGCTTGTAGGACATTCTGACGAGCTAGTTTCAGCATATCCATGTAGTCTTGGAGAAAATCCTTAACCTGTTGGAGCTTTTGGGTTGCCAACCCCACCGTAACCGGTGACCTAGGTTGAAACCCATACATGAGCATGAAAGGGCTAAATCCATTTGTGACATGCTGAGCATTGTTGTAGGCAAACTCGAGAATAGGTAAGTATTCTTCCCAATTTGACTGTTTTTTGCTAACGTATGCTCTGAGCATATCCTATAGCACTTGGTTAACTCGTTCAGTCTGACCATCTGTTTCTGGATAATTGGTTGTACTGAGGTTTAGTTGTGTATCCAATCATTTGAATGCAGCCCTCCAAAAATGATTGTTAAACTTGGGATCATGATCACTAACAATGTTACTTGGAAAACCATACAACTTGTATAGATTGTCCACAAATAACTTGGCTAGTGTTGGAGTCTTAACCGCTGATTTGGTTGGAATAAACTTACATAGTTCAGTCAACCGGTCTACAACCACCCATACCGAGTCATGCCCTCTTACAGTGGTTGGTAAACGCACAATAAAGTCCATAGAGATACTTTTCCCAACGGATGTAAGAGTCCACCTTCTTTCACGCGCTCTGCTTTGTTAACTTGACATTTTTGGCAATGCAAGACATAAGCTTGAACAAAGCCATGTAAACCTGTCCAGTAAAATTTTCATCGTACGACGGGAGCATAAGTATTTTTAATACCCAGGTGCCCTCCACTTGGACTATCATGACATTCATAAAGAATTTTTCACCGAATGTCTTTGTACGTCAGTACACAAACTCTCCACTTATGGAATAGGTACCCATTGTCAATGGTGAAATGCTTCCATCACTGTAGTTCATCACTCGATAGAGGAGAACTATGTGTGGAGGTTAACGTTACACTACCATGAGTGGAGTAAGAAGGATCCCTCATTTGTACATGGATCCACACTTTGGAATATGCTTCATCATGCTCATATTTGCCTTTGAGAGAATCCAAAAATTCACTACGAAGTCCCGTGAACAAGAGAGAATTGATCTCTGGCATACGACTTAGAGGGTCAGCCACCACATTGTATCGTCCTTTACGATACCGGATCTTGGCAACACATTCTTGAAGAATCTCGGCCACCTGGCTTCCCGACCCTTCCAATCAGTTTTTTGTGTAAACCATTTGATTCTCCTATGGTCAAACACAATCTCAAACTAAGCACCATACAAATAATGCCGCCATGTTTTTAAGGCAGATACTATTGCATAGAGTTCATGCTCATAAGTAGAGTAGTTCTATTGAGCTGCATCAAGCTCTTTCTTTAAAATGCAATTGGCCATCCGTCTTATGACAGGACTGCTCCAATAGCACGGTCACTGGCATCCATTTCCAAAATGAATGGTTTCAAAGGATCTACAATAGCTAGTATGGGAGCTGTAGCTAATGCATCCTTGAGCGTATCAAAATTGTGTTGTTAAGTGGGTCCCCACTGAAAATCTTTGCCGTTGCCTTTTAGTTGATCCATCATGGTAACAACAATATTAGCATAGTTTTTAACGAACCTTCGGTAAAAAGATGCAAATCCTAAAAAAATTGTAACTCTTCCAGATTTTTAGGAGAAGGCCATTGCCGGATTGTATCCACTTTGGACTGATCCATATATAGCCCGTTAGCTGAAATAACATGCACAAGATAGTGGATTTCTTCTTTCAGAAAATCACACTTAGATTCCTTGGCATATAATTTATTTGTTCGAAACAATTCAAACACGTGTCTCAGATGTTGTAAGTGTTCTTCTTCAGAAGCACTGTAGACTAGAATGTCATCGAGAAAAATGATGAAAAATTTGCCCAGATACGGCTTCAAGACACTATCCATAAGTGTCATGAATGTTGCGGGCGCATTGGCTAACCCAAAGGGAATCACCAAAAACTCCTAGTGCATGTCCAAACCTTGTTCAGAATGGAGATATAATCAAGTCAAATACGGACTTGGTGAAAACCTGACCCCAAGTCTATTTTCGTGAAAATACGAGCATGTGTGAGTTTGTCAAACAAATCATCCACGTGTGGAAATGGGTACTTGTTCTTAACGATAACCGCATCTAAGCCACGATAGTCTACGCACATGCGCATAGTGCCCTCTTTTTTCTTCACTAATAGGATAGGAGAAGCCCATGGTGAGGAACTGGGTTGGATAAACCCTCTGCTAAGGTATTTAGTAATGTGACGTTCCACCTCAATAGCTTCAGAGTAACTCATACGATAGGTAGGTTTAGTAAAACAGGTTTACTGCCTGCAACCACATCGATGCTATGTTGCACTGATCGTGTCAGCGATAATCCTGGTGGCAAATCATTAGGAAAAACATCTTAAAATTCCTTTTATAATTTTTGTAACTCAGTAGCAACGTTTGTTTGTTTGGAAGTAGCCATTGGTGGAAGAGATGAGAGAGAAGCATGCGCCATTGAGGAATGCTCAACAGATTTAATGTTAGAGAGAAAATGAGACAATGAGTAACACAAGAAAACTTGACCTATTTCATGATTAAAAACAAGCTGCATAAGCTCAATTGTACATATTAATGGTGAAGAAGGTACATCCTTCTCTCCTAACAACAAGCTATGCGCCATGGGTTTCGAACATCAAGCTGTTGTGCTCATAGCTACGCTTCAGTGATGTCCATTCATCATTGCTACCTTGTAGCAGTGGATACTTGGAGTTTGAGGCACTTTGAGTTTTTTCACCAATCCGTAATTGATAAAATTGTGAGTAGCACTATCATCTACCAAGATGCGCACCTTGTGCCCTTCCAGAGATCCGTGCATACATACTAACTCATGTGGTCCAAAGTTCTATTGCCAAATGGAAGTTGTGAGACAGCATTCATCACCACCTCGGCGTATGTTACTTCCACTGTAGAGAATCATGAGGAAGACTCAAGAGGCAGCAGTTGCACCGTGTGCACTGCTTTATCCTTGCCATAAGCAACAGATTTCCCCTTGGGACAATCCTTTTCTCCATGACCGCTTCCTAAACATTGAAAACATAATTTCTCTCTCTTATCTTTATCAAAGTCCTCAGGAGAGAGAGGACCTCTGGACTCCTTGGGTTTTAGTCTTTAGCTGCTTCTGAATTATCTACTATGAATTTGCTTTTATTGTGCCATACTGTGTGCGCATATTACCATGTGTATTAGCAAGCACGTGAGTATTATGTGATTTATTTTCATCTGTATCATCGTGAATATGTGCTTTCACTATGGCTTCCTCAAGTGTTTAGGGTCTTGGGTCTTGACGTGCTTCCTAAGTTCTACTGTCAAACCATGTATCAATCCCTGTACTTGTTGAAAGTTATCTAAGGCTTCCAACTTGAGTATAACATCCTGATAGTGAGATATATATTCAAGTAATGATGGGTATTGGCGCATGGAACACGTGTCCCAAGCCGTCCAATTCCGATTTGCCTCAATTGTAGGCAAAAATTCTTTGCAAAACATAGCTTCAAAAGCTACCCAACTCTGTGGTATGATATTCTTCTCCTTGAGAGACATCCACCATTTGTAGGCCTTGCCTTCTAGAGTTAAGCTCGTTTGTAGTGCTCCGACTACGTCCGGAGTACGCCGTAAGGCATGAATTCCATCCCAACTTGCTGAGAAAGATATTCATTTCATCCTTATTGCGATTGTGATCTTCACCCTTAAAAGTTGGTGGTTTGTGTGTTCTTCAACAACTCATCCACCTCTTTTGCAGTGAGAGTTGGACCTTGTCCCTTATTAGAAGGGCCTTGTCCCTATGTAGCAACGTGCTCATGCATGTGGGTGTCAGTAAGACCCTTGGACTGTTGTTGCATTAATTGGATCACTAATGTGGATAATTTAGTGACATTTTTATTTAAAGATTTAAAATTTCCTTCCATGTCTAATATGCGTGTCTGAAGTGCACAAAATTCTTGAATGTTGAGCAAGTCATAAGTATCATCAGCTGATGTAGCATCGCGAGCACTCTCCGTGAGAGCATCCGGCCGCGAGCCATCATGGGCAGGATTAGACTTATTTTTCTCTAAATCAGAAGTCATATTGATATTGAATCCATGGCCATAGAGTGCAGTGCAAGAAATAGCAAGAGAAATACCTGATGTACCGCAACTGGTAAATACCTATAAAGAATTCCGTTGATATCGGTAATTAGCCTTTCTAATTTTTTTCGTGCTCCAATTGCTGTTGAGGATGTAATCTTGCTCCGGGTTCCAAGAAAACAATTCAATAGTGTAGGTGTGTTTTCTTTGAGCACCTGTACTGCACTTGGTCTGTGTATTTTGGCTAACTTGCCTGATGACTTGAATGAAGGTACGAAACAATAATATGCAGGATACACAGCAAAAATAGCACCTTGCCTTTGTATTTCCCAGCCTTGCCCTTGCTTGGCTCTGTCGGTATGCCTAGCTTCACCCGAAGCTTCACAAGAGGGAGGGGGGGGTACCTTGTTGTGGGTATCGTCCCTTTGTTGGTGAAAAAATGTAGGGTGCCCACTAACCCAAAGGGTTGGGCGCCCACTAAGTATGAAAAAAAACGGCTATGGCGGCCCGCAGACAGCGGGAGGGGGAGCTTTTGCTCACCCCGCCTTGTATGGTGGTCAAGTGCGCCTGCTACTACAAGCACGTGAAACGTTCAGCGGGGTCGCGCGATGCCTTCAAGACCGAGAGGGCGCGATTTGGTGCAAGTCACTTGTGGGCCTCTTCTCCTCGCAAGCGGTGTTTCCCATGCCTTCCTCTTTGTCAACCTCCTCAGAGGGGGTGAGCTCCACGGCCTTCTTGACCCCGACATGCAAAAGCATGCAAGAATTTGTGTGGCTCTCCAACACCACGGCTATCACTTCCCAACATTAGTAACCTTGCTCTTGATACCAATGTTAGACAAGGGGAACTAGAACCTAGGAGTCCACCTCCCAACCACCCACTATATAGCATGGCTCCTAGCCCTTTTCCCTAGTTGGACTCCCTTTCCACAGTGCCTAGCCCGGCCTTGCCCTTGTCTAGTCCGGCCTTGCTGTTGTCCTGATAAATCATGTAATGCACCTTGAGTGCATACGCCATGTAATTTTACCCCATCCTACTAACTACAAACTACTAACACTATTGACTAGCTCTGCTTGTAAATTGCACCCTCTACTATCTACTAGAGTATGCAGCTCCAAGTTACTGACCTCTCTCTCTCTCTCTCCTTTTACTCTCAAGATTCTTCCCCTTGAGCCCACATCCATGTGACTCAAGGGATAAGGAAGACCCGCTCCCATTTAGAAAATAAAAATATTCCATGACTATTTTGAATTGTTAATAAATTTGATTATGTCTAATCCTAATCAAGGCTCTCCTCAACTATAAATAGAGTCCTTTTCCCTTTGTAAGTTGCAGCTCTCTATACTATTGCTCACTAGTTTGAGCATATCATTTTCCCTTTGAGAGAGAGTGAGCTCTCTATACAACATTACTTGTGGTATATAGGTAAGCTTCTTTGAACTAGGTGTAGCATTGCAAGGGAGTGAGTGATTCATAACTTCGGATCAAAGTTGTACCTACTCTTGCACATCAATTAATCAAGAAGTTGGGTGCAATCGTGATTCAAAACTCTCTTGAGTGTCTCCAATCCATGCTTGGAAACTTCATCTCATTCCGTTTAAGGTGACGCGTTTTCATTTTCATATTCTTGTTTAGTATTTTCTTGTATGTGACTCAAGAGATCTTGTGTTTGTTTTGTTGCTGGGGAAAACATTATACGAGGGTTGTATGGTGAGAGGGTTCCCATAACCCTAAGATAATGTGTAGATCGCAACATCATCAAACTTAATGTGTCTCTTGAATCTCCTCCAAGCTATTTATACACTTGCATCAATAATTAAAATTGAAGCTAATTTCTTGTGCAAAACTTTCTCTCTCTCTCTCTCTCTCTCTCTCTCTCTCTCGGTGTTTCGTGTGTGTATTTATAGCATTGATATTAGTAATAGTGTATCCTTCCTTCTTGCTTGTATTGCTCAAGGATTCTCCTCTTTTGCATCCTAGTTCTCTCTATAACTAGGTGGGCCCCTTCACTTGTTTGGTTGTGGGTTTGTTGTTATTTTTTCTTGCTTGTATTGAGTAGCATGGGAGCCTTAAGGGGTGTTTAAAGGTCACCTCTCTTGTTGCCTACCCTAGACCGCCCCAATACTATCTCATTTTTGGATGTAGATAATCGCAATATATGTTTGGGTGTGTGCGTGTGTGACTCTCTCTACCTCCCTCGACCCTCTCTCTCTCTCTTTGAATCCCCCCCTTGCTATACGTGTGTGCGCACATGCGATACAATACTAGTACGGCTCTTGTAAAGTCCTTGAAGGAACCTCATATCCAATCTTATTTGGAGCTCTTTTTCTATAGCTTTGTCATTGGCAAAAAGTATTACATGGTGCACATTGAAAGTGGACCAAACTTTATATTTGTTATGTTTTCCCCGCAAAGCTCAGCTTGACATATATTATAGGCCAATGAATTATAGTACGAATGTATTGTTGCCTATGATTTGGATAGCAAAACAACCACAAACATGCTTGATTGATATCTTAGCTATACGGAGATTTCCTTAGAGATTCTCCAAATTAATACAAGGCTTCTCCTTAGAGATTTCAAATCATGTGTAGAAATCATAATTTTATTTGGTTTTCATCATCTTTATATTCACTATAATTTTGAGTATGATTATTGATAGTCATTGTTCCATGCTAATAACATACTTTAGATGCAAGGCCCTTAATGGTTCACAATCTTCTATTGTATCATGATGACTTAAAAATTATTGTGTAAAGTGTTTTGGATAAATTCATGGAAAATTGTTTGGGTTAGAACAATGTGTGTTATCATGACATTACTTTTGTTCAAAAATGCATGAATGTATCAAAAATGTAGGCAAAGTTGTGGCTAAACAAAAAAAAAAAGTGAAGTGAGAGAGGCATCTACTTATATTCAAACATCAATGGATAGAGATCTATAGAACTTAAATGAGGGGGACATTACTGCATTGCGTGCAACATGGGAGGTGCTCATAAATAGAGACACAAAACTGGAAGCGAATAAGGAGTAGGTTTCTATGGAGGCTCTTTTCGTATTATGGTAATTAATAATAGAACAAAAACATATTTCCAAGAGAAGCATCTAATTCAATGATACAAGGCCATCAAAGTCCTGGAAGATCTAAACATTCAACCCAAACTAGACATCTTAACAACAATTCCTCCTTGATTTGTTTAGCAGGTTTCCAAGGAAGACATGTACTACTACTTGCCCAACAATATACTGGTGGAAAATGTTCTTAAGATGTAAATTGTTCTTTAAAGTTCTTCTTTAGCAAGCTAGAATAAAACCATGCTAGAATAATCATTCATAAGACATTCAAGGTGATGGAAATCTCGTGCATAACCTATTGAAATTATGGGAGGATCTAAATAATACTTTGAGAACATTTTGAACAAGGATGTAGATCACTCTCCTCAGAGCCAGCAAGCTATTCATTTGTTGTTGGCAGTGGTGGAACATGCATTGAGCTATGTAATGCATGAACATTGGAGGTTATTGATGGAGATGAAATACTGTGGGCACTTAAGACATTGGGGAGCGTTAAGATCCTTGGTATGTGTAGATTGACAAAGGAATTTTTATTGGCTTATTGGGTCAAATTGGGCCCACTGGTATTAGAAATCATTTGGCTAATTCAATGAAGGAACCCTATATTGAAACAAGGGAACATTGATAATAAGAAACTTCCTTAGAAGACCTTTTCTGCTTCCTTAGATGATCTTAGAGACCAATCACAATGATGGGAATTTTGTATAAAGTGCTAGGCCATTGCTGGTAAAACTCATTCACGCTTGATCAATTTTTTTTTTGGGGTAGATCTATCTTGGAAAACATATTAATATTGATGTTGGGCATAAAGCCTTGCAAGAAAACAAATCAAAAACCCATCTCGCTAGGATTAGACTTTGTTAAAGCTTTTGATTCTATCATTTGGTATCTTCTGGTGAAAATTATGAGAAAGCTTGGGTTTGGTAGTAGAATCTCCTCATGCATACTGTTACTTGGGTTGGGGACAATGTCCACAATTTTGGTCAATGGGAGGTTGTGAATGGGAAAGTCAGTAAGGCAAGGTTTTCCTTTGAGTCATTTGTTATTTGTAGTTCCACCCACCCATTGTTTTACTTTCTAAATGCACAAGGAAGGGTGGTAGTCTGAAAGGCTTGCAAATTGGTAGTAACATGTGGTTTCTTTGGGTTTTACTGATGATAATATCTCATTTTTTAATGCAGATAATCGTAATATAGGTCTGTGTGTGTGTGTGTGTGTGTGTGTGACTCTCTCTACCTCACTGTCCCCCCCCCCCCGCTCTCTCATAATTAATAGTAGGAGAAAAAACACATTTCCAAGAGAAGCATCTAATTCAGTGATACAAGGTCATGAAAGTCCTACAAGATCTAAAAATTCAGCCCAAACTAGACATTCAGACAATAGTTCCTCCTTGCTTAGTTTAACAGGTTCCAAGGAAGGAATGTACTAATATTTGCCCAACAATATAATGGTAGAAATGTTCTTAAGATGTAAATTGTTTTCTAAATTTCTTCTTTAGCAAGATGAAAGAAAAACATGATAGACAAATCATTCATAGGACATTCAAGGATGATGGAAGTTTAGTGCATAACCTATTGAAATTATGGGGGGATGTAAAGAATACTTTGAAATTTTTTTGAACAAGGATGTGAAACACTCTTTTGAGAGCCAGCAAGCTATTCCTTTGTTGTTGGCAGTGGTGTATCCATGCATTGAGCCAAGTAATGCCAGAATGTTGGATATTACTTGATGGAGATGAAATATTGTGGGCTCTTAAGAAGTTGGGGAGCATTAAGATCCTTGGTATTTGTGGATTGATATAGGAATTTTTATTGGCTTATTGGGTCAAACTGGGCCAATTGGTATTAGAAACCATTTGGCTAATTCAATGGAGGACCCTATATTGAAACACGGGAGAAACTTCCTTAGAAGAACTTTTCTGCTTCCTTCGATGATCTTGGAGACCAGTCACAATGACATAAATTTTGTATAAAGTGCTAGGCCATTGCTATCAAAATCTTCTTGTTCTTGATAAACCACATTCATGACACTAAATCTGTTTTTTTTGGGCTAGATCTATCTTGGAAAACATATTAACATTGATGTTGGGTATAAAGGCTTGCAAGAAAAAAAATCAAAACTCGTCTCGCTACAATTAGACTTTGCTAAAGCTTTTCATTCTACCATTTGGTATCTTGTGGTGAAAGTTATGAGAAAGCTTGGGTTTGGTAGTAGAATCTCCTCATGCATACTACTACTTGGGTTGGGGACAATGTTTGGAATTTTAGTCAATAGGAGGTTGTCCAAGGCAATGCCAATGGGAAGGTTGTCTTTTGAGTCATTTGTTATTTGAAGTGGCCACCTACTAGCAACGGCTAACACACACTACACCAATTATGCATCAAGTGGGAGATTTGCTATGGATGTGCACAATGTTTCCTACTCACTTTCTATAAGGTCTTGGGCTCATTGGGAGTTCCAAAGTTGTATGTGCTAGCTAAAGGGCTCACACTACAACAAAAAAACGTGTTATCGACGTAGATATCGACGCGGCCCGTCGCTATGCGCGTCGCTGTGAAACCAGCCGCTATTAGCGATGCGGATAGCGATGACCATAGCAGAAAAAAAAATTCTTGGGCAGAGGGCAGGTAGCCTGGCCTATGCCCAGTTAAAAGATGGACACAGCCACAGCCAGACTTCCTGCCCTCTGCCCAAGAAAGCGAGCAGCACCAAAATATCAACCATGCTCCTGCGCACAGAAATTTCAGCAGAGTTCCCTTTGTTTTTACATAACTTTTCAAAAAAAACCATATCATGTATACGCCTCCTACATGCTATCCATGTAGGATCTCACATGAGATTTAAGTCCAATGAAAGACAACCGTACCAACTAAAAAGCATAACCAGAACTTAAAACCATAACCGGCTATAACCACTTTGATCAAAACCATAATGCAGATAACCATAACCATAAACAAAATTAACAATAACCATAAGCATAACCAGAAAGAGAAACAATAACTGTCTATACAATGACAATGACAATAATCATAACCATAAGGGAAACAATAACTGTCTGAATACTAACTGTTTGTACAAAAAAGAGACACAGAAGCGTGTCTGTGTCTCACAAAGCATATAGATGAAATCTGGTCCACTAATGACTAGGCGTCGCGCTTCATCAAGGCCCTAAACCAATGCCTTGGGCTGATAGGGATTATCCGTCGCCTTGGTAGTCTAGTAGGCTTTGGAACACCTTCTTGAGGGTTCAAGGAGCCGAGAGTCGTACCTAGACTTGTCATGGGGTGGTAGCCTTGTATTGTGCTTTACTTTTTTCTATGAATGACAAAAAAAAACTTCCATAAGATTCAAAAAGCTGTGACAATGTACTAATAGATTAGGAGCTTTTTTATAGCCCATAGACATGATAGACTTGAATGCTTTATTATAACTAGTGACATAGTTTTCAACCTAGTAAGTTTATGAACTTGCATTAGCCTAGGGTCATAATTGATTGCTTGTGTTTCATGCATAAAATTGAAATTTCAAGTGGTTTAATCTTCATGATAGCTAGGTGTCTTTTTTGCTTTATGTTGTTTAGTTTTTTATAATGATTCACCCATCTTTTAGAAGCAAAAAATTCACTTTGCATGATTTTTCATTGGAACTTCATGTTTTTTATCCTTGTTGGCCTTTGATGCTCATTACTTGTTCTTATGATTTGCAGCGATATTCTTCCATGGACTTGCTTTCTACCATGTCACCGTGTTTTGCTTCACCAACACACGAGGACGTGCGCCAAATTAGGATGAGGGGAATGTTAGCAGTGGATAACATAGGCTACATTGAGTATGCATCAAGTGGGAGATTTCCTATGGATGTGCACAATGTTTTATACTCACTTTGTATAAGGTATTGGGCTCATATTGGGAGTTCCAAAGTTGTATATGCTAGCTAAAGGGCTCAAACTTAAACCCATAGTAGAAGGGATTATGGTGCAAGCATTTATAAGGAACCCTTTATGCATAAGTCTTCATCCTTGAGGATCCACTTCAGAGAGCTCTCTCTCTCTCGAGTGTCCACTCTATGGATGGCCTAGCCTTGAGCTTAATGCACATGCTTAAGAGGCTAGTGCTAGCCCATTGTAATTAGAGAAGCTATTCTTAATCTAATCTCTACTTTATTCATTAGTCTACTTCTTCTATATTCCATTATGTCATGGAGTAGTTTCACCTTTCGCATTATTCTAGATTTGAGTGTGTGTGATGACTTTCTGATTCTTGTTTTTGATCACTCTTATTCTTTATGAGCATTTGATTTGCGATATTACATCTCTAATTAGGTTCATATTTGGTTCTTAATCTTGTAATTAGTGTATGTGCCCTATCATTTGCTTGTGTGTGGATGGGTTTTATGAAACTCTAGCACCATTCACCTTGTGCATGTGTGTAGCTTTTGATGAAGTGCCTTGATTGGCATGTGGTGATTGGAGAGGCCAACATCAATGCAATTAGTGTGTGCTTATCAAGAGTGTAGTTAGAGATTCTAGTCTATGGTAAGTCGGACTTTGGTGGGCTTAATGTGTGTAGCTGATGCTTGATTGATGATGTGATTAGAGTTAGTGATGCATAATCTCTATTGCATTGGATGAGCATTCTCATGAATCCTCTCATTCGATACATTCAATGCTCGTACTTCCATGCCTAGCTAGGTTGCCGATCCTAGGATTGATAATTTTGTTGGTCTTGGGTTGATTAGGCTATGCTATCATTTTCCCCAACACCACCTATCCATTGTTTTACTTTTTAAATGCACAAGCTAAGGCTGGTAATCTCAAAGGCTTGCAAATCGGCTAGGAACATGTGGTTTATTTGGGTTTTATTGATGATACATTAGGCAAAATTGGGACTCACAAAGGAGCCTTTAAGGAGTTTGACTTTACCTCTCTCTACCCAAATGGGTGCATGGATAAATTCTTGCAAACAAACTCCAAAGTTGGCAAAGGTTTGACACTTAGAATGTCCTCTTCAAGCTCTATCTACTGATATATAGCACGCCATGAGATTCCTCATATTTTAGAAGATTATTTTTTTGATTCACATATGGAATCTAACAGAGTTGTCACATCATAGGTGAATCAAAAAAATAATCTTCTAAAATATGAGGAATCTCAGGGTGTGCTATATATCAATAGATAGAGGTTGAAGAGGACATTCCAATTGTCAAACCTCTGCCAACTTTGGAGTTTTCTTGCAAAAATTTATCCATGCGCCCGTTTTGGTAGAGAGAGGTAAAGTCAAACTCCTTAAAGGGCCCCTTTGTGAGTCCAAATAATGCTATCTCATTTTTGGATGCATATAATCGTAATATAGGTTTGGGTGTCTCTGTGTGTGTCTCTCTCTCTCCCTGGCCTCTCTCTCTCTCTCTCTCTCTCTCTCTCTCTCTCTCTCTCTCTCTCTCTCTCTCTCTCGTATAGTAGGAACCTCGTACCCAATCTTATCCGCAATTCATTTGCTATAGCTTTGTAATTGGCGAAAAGTATTACATGGTGCACATTAAAAGTGGACCAAATTTTACATTTGTTATATTTTGCCCGCAAAGTGTTGGAGCTATGTAGAGAGTCCCCACTATATATGTGTACTCAGTGTGTGCTTTCCACATACGTTGGGGCTTGCAATTGTGAGTCGTCTCTCTCTCTCTCTCTCTCTCTCTCTCTCTCTCTCTCTCTCTCATATGTGGTCTCTCACTCTTGTCTTGGTCTTCCTCCCTTGTCAACATGGTATTAGAGCATTTCCCATCAATAGGTCATTCAAGCTTTTCTCAACGTGATTCGTTGTCGTGCTGTCGTACGTCTAAATGGAGAAATATATGCACGAGTCACATATTCATTGTTTTTTATGAGTGCTCCGAATATGGTTGGGAGCATAGCATTTTCGCATGATGAAAATCTTGCAATGGCCATCATGTGGCGTGAGAATGGTTTTTTATATCATAACTTGGAATTTGAAGTCGTCATTGTCAAATGTTTCTCGAGTGAATATTGGCTTTGACCTCGACTGACGGTATCACTCATGCTGATGCAAGAGCAGTTGAATGATAAGGTTGTGCTTAGCGAAGTTTGGTCGATATTTGTGCCGGATAACGTGTGCTAAAAGAGCTAAGGTAGATCAAGGCTATGGTGGTGTTTTGCAAACTAGACATCGACGAAGTCAAGGAGGCTACAAAGGTGATTGTAGTGCGCACTGTACCTACCATAGTGTCTGTCATAAAAGGCCTTACGCTTGGGACAATGACGGCGTCCGTGAGGGTTCCCCGAGACGCACTTTGGGACAATTTTTGGCTTTGGAGTGAGAAAGCTTACAGGGAGAGCTTGGCAATGATTGGCCGTGCATGCCATTCGACTTCGAAGTGGAAGAGTGCATAACCAATGTGAATGGACGCTTAAAAGAAAGATTTTTTTAAAGAGAATCATTGACTGGCAAAAATAGAGACTAGCCGTTAAAACCAGACAGCGCAGGGGAAGAAAAAGCTGGGCAGGTTGACGAGAAGGAGAGGGCCGAGAGCATCGCGGTGAAAAATGGACTAGCGCGTCACTGTCGAGGGCCGCCCATGAGCAGAGGAGGACAAGTTGACAGTGGGGTTGCTTGTGGTGAAGCCAGCAGAAGAGGAAACAATTGAGTTTTCGAGGTGCTGGTGGTTTGGAAGCCGACCGAGCAGGGGCGACAACTGCAACACCGAGTGCCGGATAGGGAGCCGCCATTCGAGCAAGGAACAGATGTCACCTTCGTTGGTAGGTAGCAATGTATCTGGTGGCGAATCAAGAAAGTGGCATCAACTATAGTAGGAAGGGCAGCATGAGGGCTCTCTGCAGGCGAGAGTAGCATAGGTGTGAGAGCCGGGTGGTCCAGTCGGCAACTATAGGAGTTGAGAGCACCGGGTGGTGGAGTCGGCAAGTGAAGACAGAGAGCCGCCAGGGTGTGCGACGAGGAGGAGGGAGCGACGAGATTTTGGAAGAGCAGGAGCAGCACGAGGGAAAAGCAAGGGAGTTCTACCAGTGTGATTTTGATATTGTTGGGCAATATGAATCAATGGTTCCTGATTTTTAGGTACTGAAACTGTTGACAGAGAGCCTTGACAAGCTGAATATTGGAGACTATTGGTGAAGCTCAATCATAGAAGGATTTTGGATGGCATGCTAGAGCTTGTGGGGTGATGAGGAGGTACCACATAGCAAAGGTTTAAAGACGAGATAATCAAGGCAAGGGAAGATATCGGGAGGTCTTTGAAGCAAGTGCATTGTCGAGTAGGTTGAGAATGAAAGCGAGGAAGAAAAGCGAGCGTCAACTTCAGCAGGTAAAGGACTTGGTTGGAGCTGACGAACTGCCAAGGCCTGGAGAAGCAGATCTTTAGCAATTTTCAGAGGTTTGTTTGAGTTAAAAGAAGACTAAACCAAGTGATGGCAAAGTGAGTGCACGTGAAGGTGGTCGGGAAGAGCAAGGGAAAGGCATTGAGGCCATATAGATTTGGCATTTGCACTTCCGCTCATAGTCTCGGTGAGTTCAAGAGCACTTGCTGCCTATTGCGATCAAGTTTTTTTTTTTGTATTCAAATTTTAGTTCATTTAAGTAATTCCATTCAAGTTATACAGGGTGTTCTTTTGGTGCTATATTCTCTTGAGATGTGCATCTTTCTCTTACCGTTTCCCACAGCGAGCAACCCCGTGCTGACCCGGCTCAACTCGTGAACATAAAATCCCCCGACATCTTTGGTGAACCCGACGCGAAGCGATCCGGGGTAGAAAATGTTGGAAGAGAGGATGGCGACGACATCTCAAGTAGAGATGATGCAGCAAATGATGCAACGATTTGATGCTTTCTTGCAGCAGCAGCAGCAACAACATCATCAGGTTACTTATGAGGAATTTGGTTTAGACCGAGAAGAAGTTTTACAAGGATTAGCCCAACGAGATGAAGCAATGGAAGAAGCATTGGATAAAGTCTCTTTTGAAAGAGGTATTTTTTATGGCTACGATAGTGATGGATATCTTGCATGCTATAGGTTAGAGATGGAGCTTATGGGTATTCCAACTAGGCATATGATCAAGGAGTTTGACTGGCTAGTAGCTCCAGAATTACATGATCAGATACAAGAGCTTATCGATAAGTATACAGATAATTGGGCTAAATTTAAAGAAGCAGTTGTACAAGTGGGTGACTGGCACATAGCCTTAGAAATAGAGCAGATGAATCAACAAAAGCAGGTTACTTTCAATAAAGGTGATGGAGATCAATTGCAGGAAATCAGTTATGATGAATTTTCGGAGCAAATTCATGCAAGAAGTAAAGCTAAAGCAGGTGCAGCTTTGCAAGTACCAGATTTCATCACAGAGCATCATGCATCAAGCAATCTAACACAGGTAAACAATGAATTTCAGACTAAATTTATTGATGAAAATTTTTCAGAGCTTGCTTACATGGTAGCTGCCTCTATCATTGGTTCTTGTAAAGAATTAAGCGAAGGTGAAAATGTTGTTGTCAGTGTTCCACATACTAGTAATCTTTGCAGCATGGATTGTTCTCAAGAAGTTCAAGATGATCCTTTAGAAGGTGTTGATGGTCCTCTCATCACAATGGAAGCATGCAAGGCCAAGCAGAACAACAGGTTTCTTGAAGATGATTTCATTGATAAAAACATTTATACTGTAACAAATGAAGTGCAAGAAGTTATGGAGTCAATAGAAGCTGTACATGAGGGTATATATGAGTCTACAATTGCTCTTGACGATATATTTACAGGTGCTGATATCACACAGCAAGATGATGATGCAAATAGTGAAGCTTCCTTGTCAGGATTGAGAGAAGAGAATTCCATTATTGGTGTCTTTTTATCTAATTGTGGTATGTATGAGCAACATATGATGGATGATTTCTCTACTGTTAGTATCTATTCAGAGGGGGTGCATGAAGAATCTTCACAGGGTATCGATCAATCTTTGACAACCGTAGAAGTACGTGAAGCGGAACATGATGAAGAGATCTATGAAGATTGCTTAGATGATGTTCTTTGTGTGCCTGACATTTCTAACATGACTGAAGTACAGGATACTGGACACGAATTTTCTTCTTTTGTTATTTCTCTTGAGCTACAAGAGGAAGCAACCCACAATCCTTTGACAGATGATGAGAGTATTTACTGCTCTAATGATCCAAAAGTGGATGCAAATTCACGGAGTTCCAAGTAATGATGACTGTGACACTGATGCAAGATTTTCACAAGTTCGTGTGGTAACTATGAAGTCAGAGGGGGTGAATCACTATGGATAAAGCAAAGGGTGTACATGATTTTTCAGTTTCTTGGACAAGGTACTGGCTATGGTTGGGTCCATATACTCTTTTTACTTATTCTTATGTCAATGCTATTATGGTTACCGGTAAAAGGTATGCAGTGTTCCTATATGCTTGCTGAGCAAAAGTTGTCAAATGTTTACGAGAGTTGGGTATTGCACAATGATTCAAGGGAAGTTTTGCTTTACTGTGAGGCTCATAAATGCTATGTGCTTGCTATGGTATTAGATCCAAGAGATTTTGAGATCCTTAAGAAGCACGTTGAATATGGTTGGGTTCTTCTGGGTGCACAATGTTATCGGTTGCTAATTGATCCAGGAAGAACAAGCTCATGCCAAGGTTGTTTGATGTCGATTCAGATCAATAATGTATGCTTGTGTGGATTTTATGCAGCTCCAGCTCTAGTGCTTGGGAAATGTCTTCTTAAGACATTTGATCCAAGAGGACAGGTTTATGAGAACGGCTTATGGCAGTTGATATATAGACCATATGACCCTGGTGGTGTTCATCATGCTCATAGGTTATGGCAAGAGATTTACAGACTTTGCAGTGCATCATGCTTATACTTTATTGGATGGAACTACTTGATTGATGGAAAATTATTGAGTTTTCCCTTTGATCCTGGAGGCTTATGACTCCTTGAAGTCAAATTTTTGATGGTTATTGGTAGCATGCTTACATTCGACCACTGCTTGCATGCCAGCAGCTTTTATACTTACAGTTTTTTGGCACATACCGGAGGATGTGTAGGTTCAAAGGGGGTGGCTGTTGTGCTGTCGTAAGTCTAAATGGAGAATTATATGCAGGAGTCACATATTCAGTGTTTTTTATGAGTGCTCGGAATATGGTTGGGAGCATACCATTTTCGCACGATGAAAATCTTGCAATGGCCATCATGTGGCGTGGGAATAGTTTTTTATATCATAACTTGGAATTTGAAGTCATCACTGTCAAATGTTTCTCGAGGGAATATGGGCTTTGACCTCGACTGACGGTATCACTCATGCTGATGCAAGGGTAGTTGAATGATAAGGTTGTGCTTAGCGAAGTTTGGTCGATATTTGTGCCAGATAACGTGTGCTAAAAGAGCTAAGGTAGATCAAGGCTATGGTGGTGTTTTGCAAACTAGACATCGACGAAGTCAAGGAGGCTACAAAGGTGATGGTAGTGCGCACTGTACCTACCATAGTGTTTGTCATAAAAGGCCTTACACTTGGGACAATGACGGCGACTGTGAGGGTTCCCCGAGACGCACTTTGGGACAATTTTTGGCTTTGGAGTGAGAAAGCTTACAGGGAGAGCTTGGCAATGATTGGCCGTGCATGCCATTCGACTTCGAAGTGGAAGAGTGCATAACCAATGTGAATGGCGCTTAAAAGAAAGCTTTTTTTTAAAGAGAATCATTGACTAGCAAAAATAGAGACTGGCGGTTAAAAGCAGACAGCGTAGGGGAAGAAAAAGCCAGGCAGGTTGAGAGAAGGAGAGGGCCGAGAGCAGCGCGGTGAAAAATTGACTAGCTCGTCACTGTCAAGGGCCGCCCATTAGCAGAGGAGGACGAGTTGACAGTGGGGTTGCTTGTGGTGAAGCCAGCAGAAGAGGAAACAGTTGAGTTTTCGAGGTGCTGGTGGTTTGGAAGCCGACCGAGCAGGGGCGACAACTGCAACACCGAGTGCCGGATAGGGAGCCGCCATCCGAGCAACGAAAAGATGTCACCCTCATTGGTAGGCAGCAATGTATCTGGTGGCGAATCAAGAAAGTGGCATCAACTATAGTAGCAAGGGCAGCATGAGGGCTTCCTGCAGGCGAGAGAAGCACAGGTGTGAGAGCCAGGTGGTCGAGTCGGCAGTTGTAGGAGTTGAGAGCACCGGGTGGTGGAGTCGCCACCAGGGTGTGCGACGAGGAGGAGGGAGCCGACGAGATTTTGGAACAGCAGGAGCAGCACAAGGGAAAAGCAAGGGAGTTCTACCAATGTGATTTTGATATTGTTGGGCAATATGAATCAATGGTTCCTGATTTTGAGGTACTGAAAGTGTTGACAGAGAGCCTTGACAAGCTGAATATTGGAGACTATGAGGTGAAGCTCAATCATAGGCGGATTTTGGATGGCATGCTAGAGGTTGTGCGGTGCTGAGGAGGTATCACATAGCAAAGGTTTAAAGACGAGATAATGAAGGCAAGGGAAGATATTGGGAGGTCTTTCAAGCAAGTGCCTTGTCGAGTAGGTTGAGAATGAAAGCGAGGAAGAAAAGCGAGCGTCAACTTCAGTAGGTAAAGGACTTGGTTGGAGCCGACGAACTGCCAAGGCCTGGAGAAGCAGATCTTTAGCAGTTTTCAGAGGTTTGTTTGAGTTAAAAGAAGACTAAAGCAAACGATGGCAGAGTGAGTGCATGTGAAGGTGGTCGGGAAGAGCAAGGGAAAGGCATTGAGGCCATACAGATTTGGCATTTGCACTTCCGCTCATAGTCTCGGCGAGTTCAAGAGCACTTGTTGCCCGCGATCAATTTTATATGTGGCTTCCTAGGCTATTATTAGTGTTGATTCTGACTTGTTGCTCGTATTTGCCTTCAACTACGATCTCCCATTTTGGCTATTCATACCATCGATTATCAACTACGATCTCCGATTTTGGCTATTCATACCATTGGAACTATTGCGATTAATAAGGCTGCGACCAAAGCTATCACATCTCCAACTGTTGCATAGGGAGGCGATAAATAAGCTTCGACATCCAAAGTGAGCACTGTTCGCGCAGTTCAAAAATAGCTCGTTTGCAGTTCTTATTATCGCTTTGCCATCTTTAGTGCTACCCTTCAGTGTTCACCAAAAAGTTTTCTAGCAACAATGACACATCGAGCTTCGTCATAAAAAATCACTCCTATAATAGGCCTTGAATATTCTTTAACGAGCACCATTTTTATCCCTGCTAGCTAGATGGAATAACATCATGAAGTCCATAAATTTTGTCATGTGTTAATCATATTTGTAACTTTCATTGAGATGCTTTACACTTGAAATTGATGTCAGCGATACACAGATCATATCATCATTATTCTCGTGAAACTGTTGAGATAGCTTAAAACTTTAATCATTCCACATTAATTATTAAAAGTTGTCCTCATTCGTGATCATTTTATTCAAATCATTCATGAAAATATCATTTTGATGACACTTACAAACTTATTTCATTGTAGCTTTTGATAGAAGGACCATGATGATATTCATGAGCTTGGTGATTGTTTGTGATTGTCAACTAATCTTCTTAAGAGGAATTACAGGATACTTTCAGCCTGCATGTTTACAACATGGATCTATGGTACTTTAAGCTGCAATATGGTAAAGACGACGTGGACCCATACTGTCATGGGTATTTCTATCTTACATTATAATTTTTTACTTTTGATTCATTGAGAGCATCTTTAATGCCATGGTACGTAAAGCGATGATGATGATTACTATTCTACCATTTTTATTCGAATTGAAGAAAGAGTCTTTGATGCCATGGTACGTAAAGCCGTGATGATTGCTATTTCAAAGTTTTATTAAGTACGTGTTTCTAATGTCATGGTGAATACCGTCAAGCCATGGTACATTGTAAAGCCATGATAATGATGACTATTTTACAGTTTTTAACTTGATTTGAAGAAAGCGTCTCTAATGCCATGGTAAATATCGTGATGCAATGGTACTTAAATCCACAATGATGATTATTTGATGACAGTTGCCAGTTGTTGAGATCTTGGGGGTCCTCGTATGTTCATTATATATAGGCTTTGTATATATGTGTGCACATGTGATTACATTGATATTATATTTGTTTCTATGTCGTGTGCATATGTGATTGCATCGGCATTATATTTATTTATATGTCGTCTCTTTAGAACGGTGTCACAAACCATCTCCAAGGACAATGTGATGTGGTTATTTCTAACCTTCACGTCTCAATATATTTCTTGAGTTGATATTGTTGTTTACGTGATAAAATTCACGGCAAGCAGTGTGTACATGGACTCAAAGATATTGAAGCTGTTCAAATATCTTTTTTTTTGCATCAATTCAATTGTACACATAGGGTTATTAAACTTCCAAAGATTCTTGAAAGAACACATTATATATTATGGAGTGATGAAGCTCCTAAAAAATGAATTTTGTATGCTCTGATAATTATTAATATAACAGAGCATGTATATGGTGTTGTGGGTTATTCCCTTGTACCCCCAAGGGTTTTTTCATCCACAATTAGGGACTCCTACTTGAGTGGGGGTGATAGAGCTATATATAGCTAGGAGTCCGCACTATAAATGTGTATTCAGTGTGTGCTCTCCACACACTTTGGGGCTTGCAATTGTGGAGTCGTATCTCTCTCTCTCTCTCTCTCTCTCTCTCTCTCTCTCTCTCGTCTGTGGTCTCCCACCCTCGTCTCGGTCTTCCTCCCTTTCAACACAAAGCTCAGCTTGACATATATTATAGGCCAATGACTTATATTACGGATGCAATGTTGCATATGATTTGGATAGTAGAGCAACCACAAGCATGCTTGATTGGTATCTTAGCTATATGGACAACACATAAAAGCGAACTTTTTCTTACCAAAATTCAACCCATTAAGGGCATGGTGGATTTCTCAACTCCAGAATAAAGTCGTCCATGGGATTAGACGAGATCTGCATCGACTGAAAAATAATTTTAGGCAAGTGAGTTTGTGTACACATTTCGAAACCAGTACACATTTGAAAGGCTACTCTGAGGATGGAGCTAACCTCCTCAAGCTGAATGCGGACTATTCCACTCTAGGCTCAACGCAACGTGTATTAGAAAAGAGGCAAAAGCCCAATGCAGCAACGTGCCACGTTCAGCATCATAACTGTAAAGGTCTTAGATCTTGACTCTTCGACGGAGGTGGCCGACCTCGTCCATGCATTGACCGTGTGTCCTACATCACCACCAGCTTCCTGTTTGACGCACATCGCTTCTCTCTCTCTCTCTCTCTCTGCACAGACGCTACCATGACTCAGAGTACAGTTACGAAGGAGCCAGTCCCGTCTCCGCCCTCAGCCTACGGAGCTCCTAATTACGCTCCTAACATGCCTCACACAGTTACGACCGCAGGCTTCGAGGGGCCAGTCCCGCCGCTGCCCTCAGCTTACGGCGCTCCTAATTATGTTCCAGCCCAAGGTGCTTCCAAGTTCCCCTCTCTCTCTCTCTCTCTCTCTCTCGACGTGAATTAAATCTGTTGTTCTGAACAGCGCCGCCTGCAACGAATATCATCAATGTTAGCAATACCCAAGCGGTGCCAGCTACGGATCATTATCATGGCGGCTGTGTGTGTGGCGTTGGATGGGGACTGTAAGTGAGCTTCTCTAATTACCTCCTGTTGTTGGTCACACGCATACGTCTTGTTAAAGATGGATTCCCCTCAAGAAGGACTAATTATAGAAAAATAATGATTTATTTTATTAGATGTGCTTCTCACACACCCATTGTCACTGCGGGTGTGGCTCAGAGGAGATCTAGTGCCCAAATTTGGAGGGGTGATGCCGCTTTGATATGGGCCGTCAGATAATTCAATGAACTAGGGTGAACTAGGGCGGGGTAAACTAGGGTGTGATTGTGTGCCATGCCCACATGGATAGCGACACGTGCTAGCATGATGATAGGGATTTCGTGTGAGTGTTGGGAGGTCTTGGGTTTGACCCACACTCTACGAGGAAAACAAACTAGGCGTGAACGCCTATTGGCGAATGACCTTAGGGAGTCACTTTTGTCCCCAAGTTAACCCCTACTTCACCAAGCGATCGAACGGCTGAGATCAAAGCCGCTCAACGTCCCCCAAATTTGGGCGGTGTTGTTGGTCATAGGCACACAGCATCTTGCACTTTGAACGTGCTGTAAGGTGAATTGCCTAAAGGATAATCATAGGGAAATATTGATTATAGTTTGTATTTGATGTGCTTCTCACATACCCTCGTTGGAAACAGGGAAAGTCTGCAAAATGTGACTTCACTCTTTTATGTGGAGCTAGAGAGAGGGAAGCCAAAATGTTATAGCCGGTGAAGTTAGAGAGAGGAAAGTGCATGTGCGCAAGATAGTATACTTGCTTTCCTATAGTTGGGAGGTCGTATGTTCGAGTATCGTGGTCCACCCGCCCGCGCGGGGGGGGGGGGGGGGGGGGGGGGGGGGCTTATGTGTTCATCACCTTGAATAATCAGTTTTGGAATTACTTTGTTAAGAAGTTGGAAGAACCCCCCTCTCTCTCTCTCTTTGGGGAGTTAAAATAGTCCATGTCTCTCTCTCTCTCTCTCTCTCTCTCTCTCTCTCTCTCCAACAGACAAGATCAATCAATAGACTATGCTTAAAATAAATTTTATGCCTAGTCAATTGAATACACACACGCTCTATTATTTCATTAGGCTTAAGTTTATGAGTTTATGTTTGAGTGACGCACTTAACTTTGATGTTGGGGTAAGCTTTTTAGGAGCCCTCTAGCCATCTATGGAAGATGAGACGATGACATGGTCCAATAGCAAGAGGATGAAACTTCTATAACAAATGACTATAAAGCACTAAGCTTACTTAAGGGGCTATTCTCTAATGAATCAACTCCATTTTTAAGTTCTATCATTTGTGTCTATGTCAAAATTTTAGAATGAAGGTTCAACAAAAATCATAGATTAACCAAAGTAATCATTCGATTGTGTGACATTGAACGTATTTGAGCATGACAATTGGAGAGCATGCATTAACTTAAATTCAATCATGCATCACACACATGCTATGATACTGCAAGAAAGAGAGAGAAGAATTCGACACCACTTGAGGGCCGGACTTTTTGGAGTTGACCCCCCCCCCTCTTTAAAAGGACTTTTTATTGATAAATTCTTCTTCTTTAAAAGAGTCTTTGTTCAATACAACTGACTAGTCACGCTTTTAACTACAAAAATTGAAGAGATGAAAGCTCTAAAATTTGACAAATTTTGCAATTACACTTTTCACTTAAAAACTTCCTTGAACTCAATCACAAGGTCCTAAACACCTCGTGAGTGATAGGATCTACTGCGATTAAACTAGAATAAGGTCTTGGGGAGGTCACTTCAAAATTATGTGACTATATTGTGAGTGCAATAGAAGGGATTTTTTTTTCATATTCTCACATACAAAAGGGTACTCTAAAATGAAAGTGGGAAAAACAATTAGAGGTTGAATAGAAAAAGGGTTTATTTTATTTGTCAAAATTTCACAGATAAGGATTTTTTAAAATAGTTATTGAATGCACACGATAACACGATTTATACATAGTGGACACCCCCCCCCCCAAACACGAGAATCAGGTTGTAAAGAAGATATGTACACATTAAAAAGTAGTATCCAACATAGTTAATTTTGTATAAACTTAACCAGCCATAGCTATAGAGACTTGTGTGTGTGTGTGTGCATGCACGTGTGAGTGCGCGTGGGTGTGTGTGTATGTGTGTGTGTGTGTGTGTGTGAGACACACAGAGAGAGAGAGAGAGAGAGAGAGAGAGAGAGAGAGAGAGAGAGAGAGAGAGAGAGATGAGCCTTGAGAAGAGCATGGAGATCTTCTTTTGGTTGAGGATTGCATGGAGCTTCATGAGACAGGAAGACAAAATTTTTCCTAGTCTCTCGTGTTGAATCAATGGCAATTAAGCATAGTAGCATTCATGCTAACATACATTAATTAACTTGCTTACACAAGATGGGAGAGAGAGACAATATGAACTCAAATGATGAATTTTCTAGCTTGAAAGAGTGATTACAAAAGGTGCTTTTATAGCATGAAAGATGCATCTCCACTTGCCACATGCATCTCCACTTTCCACATGCATCTACTAAAAAGAGACCTTGGATTTTTGGATCCACCTTTATAGGACACTTTTAAGTCTGTGAAACTAATCCAAAATGGTTTTACTACGCTTTAAAAACTCCCCCATGGGTAGTACCATGTCTTGGGACACTTTTAGGCCATGTTTCACATGCTATAAGGGCCACTGGGATGCCATGTAGACAAGGGGTGTTCTAAAACATTCAGTTTTGGGCTAGACCAAAGCCCACAATCCTAACAACCCTTGACTTGGGGTTTGGGCTACAATTTCCATCTTCGAGATACTCCGAGAGCCCAAGCATGCGGCATCTTGCATACACATCATCACAATTTTTTGCACACATGGAGAGGTCTTAGCAAGGGAGACTCTCCACAAGCTAAGGTGTATATCTCCTTACAGAAGCACACTAAATTATCCAAGAGTGATAAATTTATAGACATACATAGCGATTCACTTAGTTGTGTTTAAAGAGAATACCCTTTGCTTGATATAGTGGGTTTGAAGCTTAATTATGAGTGAACAAGCTTTAAAATCCTTTTAGATGTGTATGAGAACAAGGTTTTTTTCTTTGTTTTTGCAAAACTCACAATATGTGGGTGAGTATATTAGCAAAACGAAAGAATTACATGAAATTATGTGCCTGTCACAAGCCACAAAATATTACAATAAACACCAGAAAGACTAGAGAAAATATACCACAAGGTTTCCACTACCCCTACACGGACTGCCACTCGATAACAAGGACATCCTTAAGATACATCAACTCGGGAAAGACCAAACCACTAATAGAGAAACCATGCCGACTATGATTACATTGGCTGATTAGGGTGCCACCTTTAAAAGGTCCATAACAACACACAGACACATCAACTGCGGGATTCACAATACATCATAAATCCGAGGAAGGGGTGAGGCATGACCTCCATAAATGGAGAGCTTGGACACCACACAAAAAGAGCGCAATCCACGACTTTATTGCAATAGCCACTAAGAACCGATCATCCACGTGAGGAAGCGAGAAAAACGCCACAAAAGAACAAGAAGAGAACGTACATCTGAAGCAAATCAAAGAATACCATATCCGATGTAGCCGACGAGAGCTCGAACCAAAGACACCCCAAATTGTGGGCCACCAACCATCACCAGAGAATAGGCCTTTGAGGTGTTCCATGCACCTACATTAGGAGTACCCCACCACCAGACGCGAAACACCCAAGGATCACCATGAACCAATGCCCACAGGTTGGAGGCACCAAACCAGGCGAGACCACAAACCAGCATCCTCACAATGGAACCAGTAGAACACGGATCCCACTCCCAGTTTTGGATGCAGACTTTGGAAGCCCTTTTGCAAAATCTCACAGCCTTTGTATTCCATGACGGCCCTATGGTAGCCCTCGACCTTGGATGTCATTGAAGGCTCCCCATGGCCATGCAGGAACCCTCGATCTAGGCTCCTTCTGAAGCCACTACAATGCACCACTGCTAGGGATGCATGAAGGTTTTTTGCTAAAGTACGAGAGGCCCCTAAGGCACTTGAATTCAAAATATGAAGGGTCAGTAGCACCGCAAAAGAGGCTAACGGGATGCCCCCCTCCTAGAGAGGTTATAATAATGGCAACAGTAAAGTTGGCTATGTAGGAGGGAAGCATGCTACAGGAGATAGGTAGCGATTTAATTAACGTGATCACAGACACGTGAACACGTTAACCACATTTCAAAATACGTGATCACATTCAATAACCACGTGACTTCCCCTTAACCCATAGAAATTATCCAATTCGATAAGCCCACTAGATGTTTTTAGTTCTTAGTGGGCCCGATTTAGGGTTCTTATAGTTTTCTAGTGGGCCTAGTGAGAAAAAACACATATCCTAGTGAGGTTTTGGTAGGTTTCCTATTGGCTTTTTTGTGGTCACATTAATTGTGATTATGTAAATGTCATAATGAACATTGTGATCACAAGAAATTTCACTTGATGAAATGAATATTAAATCCCTGGAGAGAGGCTAGGGCTATTGTTGAGAGAAAAGAACGTTTAGGGGCTTGCGGTCATTGCATGAACATTGAGGGGGGCTGGTTCCTTGTGTAGCGTAGGTCTTGATTGTTGAAGTGTGCAATTGTGTTGTGGAAGTGCTTTCATCTGGGTTCTTGGTGGGTTGCTGAGGTGTTATGGAGCTTAAGGGTAATCGGCTGCAAGGGTGCTTGGCTTGGATTCAAAGGACACAGGTGTAGCTCAAGAAAAACTTTCCAATGTCATTGTTTCTACAGGACACTCTATATCATAAAGTATATACTTGTATTACAATGTTCAATAATACATCTTGCAAGAAAAACAAGTGCTAAATATGTTATTTTTAAAAAAATGCTCAGTTAAGCTTGACTTGGATAGAAACTAGAAAGTTACAAAGAACCCTGGCATGTCCTTTGCATAGGGTTATCCAAGAAAGAATACATCAAAGGTGAACCAACCAAACGTACATCTTTACCTTATCACAATATATTATCCACAAACATGATTCTAGAACACCATTAGTGTCTAGGGTGTATAGTGTACCTTCTTATAGATTTGCCCGTGAAATCACTGATTTTTGGACATCCCCAAAATAGTCAAGCACGAGTGATTCATTCGAGTGCTTCAATTTGATGCAAGAACGCTTGTAATGAATACAAACAAAACTCTCTAGAGAAAGACTTTATCTCTTTCTTCACACTTGGCCCTCCAGATATTCCCAAGAACTTGGTCCCATTTTCTTGCAATCCACTTTATGGACCAAATCATGTTGAGGTGATCAATCCACTCCTCCTCAAAGCATACATTTCTCTAGATATTCATAGTCATTGGCCAGTTGAACAATCTCTCTCTTGGCCACTTCCACGCTTTGCAATCCAGCAGTGTTGAGCAGGGAGGAAGTGTTAGGATTGAAAATTTTTCTAGAAGCCTTCTGACAAAGGACTTGCGCTTGGAGCATTAGGTTACAAAAGATCTTCAGACGTGCAACGATTTTTCAATCCCTTTTTTGTTCATTCCATCGAGCGTCCAAGGTGCCAAGGCCCTAGTCGCTCAAATGCTTGGAAATTTCCAACCAATGGTTATCAAGGCTCAAATCTTCAACAATTGCGACCATTGAGACAAGTGCCTAGCCATCTCTTTCCATTATCTAATTTAATCTTTCCACTTGAATGCCATGGCAACTTTATAGCCTTTTTCAATAAACTTTCCAGTAAAGCCAACTACTTGAGTCTTCACTCGAGAGGGGATATAAATTTATTTTGGAGGTTGAGATTGGATCATATCCTAGTTTTGGATCTCATGATGGCTTCCATTAACATTTCCCTTGCCATGGTAGCCCAACTCTCATCAGAATTGGCGAGGGTGCAAAAGAATTTAGCACATAGAGCTAGTTCATGAGTAATAAGGTCAAGTATTCCTAGTCCACCCTGACCTTTTGGTTTGGCAATAGCTGTCCGTTTACCCCATTGCCAAGGTGCACTCGGCTTATTGCTCCATAAGAACTCCTAATTGGTTTTAAAGAAGACCTCCATTTTTATGGGACAATTGTAAGAGTGGCGATGCATATGTTAACTACGGGATGAAGAAGGTATTAATTATTGTAGCTCTGTAGTGGAAAGGAAACAAGATAAAGTCCCAACACTTTATTTTCTTTTTTATTTTTGCCAAGACCCAGTCAAAGGCAATCTTGTGAGATATTCCTTCACCAACTAGTATCCCGAGGTGGCATCAGATGTTGCCTCTCTTCACAACCTCTCTAGCCCAACCTACATCATCAAAATTGTCATTTTCTTTCAAATAAATAAACCTTGATTTTTCTGTGTTGCATTGAGACCTTGACGCTGCGGCAAACACATACACATTCTCCAAGGCTAGCCTAACCTTGTTATCATCCCGATTGTAGGAAGAGTAGCGAGTCATTTGCAAACATTTTCACAATTAATTGTTTGTCGTCTTGGATTTGAACCCCTTGAATCTACCCTCTTGCTTCTGCATCTTCCAAAATCGCAAAAAATGGGTGAATGCATGCACCAAACCAAAGAGGAGCTAAGGGACAACTTTGACAAATGGATCTCTTGACCTAAAAGCAACCGACTATTCTTGAGTTGAATAGGAGTTCACGAGAGATCCCTTTGCCAAGAGCATTAACAACTTGATTGATTCATTGACCAAAACCCAAATTCTTAAGACTTGTCAAGGTCAAATTTAGAGAAGAACACATTCTTTTTTCTTGACCCTAGCATATTTCCTACAATTCATGGGTGCCAATTGTTGTCGTAAATTGATCTACGGTTAATAAGTCCATGTTCATGAGGAGAGATAGCACCAGCCAACACTGGATCATCCATTCAGCAACAATGAGTTTGGCTAACACCTTGTACACCAAAATAATCATGGTGATTGGTTTCCAATGGTTGAGCTGGGAGCAAGCAAGTTGTTTGGGGATGAGTTTAATTAGCCCTTTCTTAACCCATGATTCAAGCGTTGTATATGTAGGAAAGATGGGTCTAGAGACTCCCAAAATTCTTGACAAAACTCTACCATGATACAACCCCACCCTAGCAACTTCTCTTTACCCAAATTTTTAAGAGTCCTCCTCAAAACTCATATAGGGAAAAGGGACTTTCTAGATAGTTTGTTTTGCTAGGATCAACTAAAGCTGGGGTGATCAAGAAAACCCTTTCTTTGGCTTCTCTGATTATGGGAGAGAGGTGATCTTCCTTTTTGATTGAGGTGATCTAGCATAACTTTTCCCCTCTCATCATGTTTGTTGATTTGGGCTCCTTGTTTGGTTGAGGTGATCTAGCATAACTTTGTCCATCTCATCATGGTTGTTGATTTGGGCTCCTTGTTAGTCGATCAAGGAGGAGATGGTAGTCTGCCGCTTTCTTATCGTAATCGCCTTGAGTAGGGTGTTTTTGTGGACATCCTTAGTATTGATGTGATTTGACTTGGCTTGAAGGGTGCAAGGTCTGCTTGATCTTTAGTCATTCACTGTGTTCTCGTTTGAGGATTTTCCTTGTATTTCTTTTTTTCCAAGCTCTTCAATCTAGATCTAAAGACTAATATTGAATGATTGTTATGATTTTTCAACATTGGACCCACTCCCTTGATTGTAGATTGGATTTTTTTAATAAATCTCATCCATGAGATGGTCCTTTCCTTGATGATGTCTTGGCTAAGCTCATCCACAGCACAAGAGACCAGGGCCTTGAAGTGAGCATTTTTAAATAGATTCAAGTAGGTGATATTATAGCCTCTAATGAAGCATAAAACCCATTCTAATTGAAGTTGTGAGAGGTCATACCATAAAATCTTCCAACCCTTGTAATCATTAGGCTTGTAAGTGTTGATAATAGAGAGGAGGTTAATACGTACCTCAATAGACAGTGCAATCGCCCTTCAGAACACGTGCTGAAAAACAAATTTATATTTTGAATCTCTGTGAACTTCTATCATGACAGCATTGGATCCATTAGGAATGGTGTCATAGAAGAAAAGTAGTTCCCCAATGGTTTTTCCTCGGCATTGAGGCATCAAGTTGGTGTTCCTATATAAACCAATAGGTGATACCATTCTTCCTCTTCATGTAATGCAAGAGTGCTTCTTGCTTTACTTTCGTTCTTATGCCCTTCACATTCTAGAGCCAAAACTTAAGAAGAGGGTTCATTAGACAAATTCTTCAACATTCGACTCCTGTCCAATATCCATGCCCCTGGTTCTAGAAGAATATGGGGGAAATAAATGAGGGAGTTTGTTTTCTTGTAGCAATGCAAAGGGATTCTGAAGCGGTATGACACAATCTAGGTCTACTGAATAACCTCATGAGCACAAATTACAAGGACATATGGATTCACATTTGTGAAGGTTTCCCTATGGACATCAATTTTTATTGTCGGGCAATATCTAGTCCCATACAAAGTTTTTATGAGCCAATAAACATAGGATTTTTTTCAAAAAACCATACATATCATCGCATACAAAGCGTAATATTACAGTGAATACTAATTGCTATTGTGGGATCCTAAAATCGAAACACCAAAATTAAAGATGATGTGGACAAAGAGAGTGGATGTTGATGTCGGAATTTGACTGTCAAAGTTGTCAATGTGAAGCTGAGAGAGAATATCCCTCCCTCTACCTCACTCTCACCTTGCCTCAAAAAAATATGGTCATTGATTTGATTTTGTGTGTGCGTATGTGTTTCCACTTAGGGTACCAAAGCGGGTACCATTGCCATCCATCAAAATGAACCCAAACTTGTCATCAGACTAAAGAATCTCATTCACTACCTATGTTTGGAAGTTGTAGTCACAAAGTTAAAGAGAAGCATCAATGAGCTCAAAATTGGAATTTACTTTATTTTCCTTGTCATCCGTGTTGACGATGATGATGGTATCTATATAGAGGACAAGACCATTAGGGGGACACCTTGTTGTAGGGCTTGAGGTGTTGTTATGATAAGCTAATTGAAACAAGACTAGAGTATTAATGCATATGATTAATGATGTTAGAATCAATGCCAAATTCATCGCAAAGAATCTTTGCAACACTAGAAATATGATCCTCGTGAGGTCGCATGATGAGAGAAATCATGTTGATTCTATTGCTGCAAGCAGACTCAAGACCTTTAATCAAGTTCTTGATTTCTAGATCTTAATTTTGTGATTGATTTCTCTACTTTGAGCTTGATATGAGGACCTTGGATGATATTTAGCAAAGCTAGAGATTTTTGCACATGGGAGGAAGCAAGGGATGTCACCAAAGCTCTGATACTATCTATTAGGGTAGAAGCTATGGTAGGTGAAGACAATAGGAAGCCATGGATAAGAGTGGGAGAGGTAGATAATACCACACACATAATATTTTTTGGTGCCTTACATAGGCTCATACATGTTCACATATACACGATTTCCCAAGTTGAACCCCAACAAAATAATGTTGATAATGTGCTTGAAGGCAAAATGACTTTGCTAATTGATAAAGGGGAAGACTCCATTCTTTAATCCGTAATAAATATCAAGTGGAACATTGAATCATATGTCTATGGATTTTAGTATAATGCTGATCTATCATAAAAGGTCATGACTTGATCCGGGTGACTATGGACTACATGACAAAAAAATGTATTTAAATCCCACATAAAGTGATCAAGTATGATAACTAGCATGCTACTTTATTTATGAGAAATAATGTGGCGAGCTTGTGTTATCACAATCATTATTTTACAGTAACTTTTGGAGTACTATCTCCAGAAGTTGGGTGTCACTAGTATCAACCCTTAGAAAAATCTTGCTCAATCCCCCCTATTGATATTGATGTGCTTGCAACATAAAACAAAATTCACCAAATTTGCAATAGAATTTAGAAAATCTATTCATAGGAAACCTTATTTGTCTAGCACATGCACTATAAGCCACCCTTAGGGAAATTTGAAGCATTGATACTATCTTGAAGATCGCCAAGGGGACAACCGTCTTAAAGGTCACCAGGGGGAACACCATCTAACAACATTTTGGAATGCTAGTGAGGCGGTCCGGGGAAAGCAACAAGCGATACAACCTCTAAACATGACTCCTTGTAACAATTAATGGCCTAAAATCTTATGTGTAGCGGAATTTAGCATGAACATAGTGGGCATTTCATTAGAGTTGATTCCTAATGAGATTTACAAGAGTGCTTGGGTGGAGAGAGCAACAAAAAGCATAACACCTAGTTAGATAGCATCGACAATACTTTCAAAAGAGAGAGCAATTAAGCTATTGACAACAGTTGAGGACCGGATTTGCATGGAGCCGGTCCCCCCTCCAAAAGGCTTTGTATTATGGTTTCTCCCATCAAGAGAGACATTGTACAATACAATTCTTTGTGTTCCTTCAAGACTAGCTAGTGCAATGAAGATGGAAGCTTCATACACCAAGCAAAACACTTAATCAAACACAACTTGAATTATCCCCGTTCTCAGACCCAAGACCTCACACACCTTCGAAGATGGTGAGAGCTAGCAGGGTATGAGAGTAGATTGAGAGGAAAAAGAAGTATCTTACGAGAAAGAAGTACATCTCCTCACATAATCACTCATATTAGCATAGCTTAGCTTAGTAATTAGCTTGGTAGAGAAGATGAGCATGCATTGAAGCTTGGCTCTTGGCTGGATTTGCATCCACATGCCAAGAGAGTGTTGATGTAGGCTTCTATCTCACAAGCTTGGAGTAGGTGATGAGCTCTCCATTAAAGCTTGGGAGGAGATAGAGTATTTTCCCTTCACACATGGTCAAGTGTGAGAGTGTGTGGGTCAATGCCAAGCAAAAATCAGCCCCCCCCCCCTCTTCTTGGCGAGCCCTAGCTGCTAAATAAGTCTGGCTTTTGCCTCATTGGACCTCCCCAGGTCAAGCCAATAGGGATTAAGCAGCATAAGTGATAGCCTTCTGACATGTGTCCCCCTTTCCCCTTTTGTGAGAGCTTTAGGTAATTAAATAATTAAACTAAACTCTCATTGGACCCCTTTGCCTCCTGGCCAATAGGAATCAGGCAAGCCATGGGCTCCTGAATGCTCATTGGACCCCTTGGGAGACTGCCCAATAGTCTTCTAGGACACTTAATTCTTATTGGTTTCTTTTATTAAATGTTTTTAAATTAATTAAACTAGATTTACTCTAGCTTAATTCTCATTGGTCCACTTCAAGGGTCTTCCAATAGGAATTGGGCACACCTTGTGGGCATCTGGCCTAGGGAGCTGACATGTGTCCCTCATTCCCTTTGTGTAAAGGGAGCCTGTGTGTGTGTGTGTGGCTTTCTCTCTCATCCCCTAGCTTTGGGGCTCGCCCCCTCCCATGTAGGGATGTAGAAAGACTTTTAGGGCACCACTAAGCATCCAATTTTCCCTAGGGTTGACCTTTGGACACAACCTTTGAATTTTGGAACCTTAGCATTTTGGAAGTCTTAATGGGCTGAACCTTAGGGTCTTTTTGGCCCATTGTTTCACATGGCTCTTTTGCAGATGGCCCCCCCTTTGGATCCCTATTTTCCCTCCTTTGGATCCCTACTGTGGCCGGTCTGCTAACTTAACCAATATTCTAGCTTTTTCTCCCTTGGCACTTCCCCACATTAAATGATCAGTTTAATATGAGAAAATCATTTAGGAGAATTAGATATTGATTATTATGACATTACCTCTCTCTTGAAATCATAGTCGTCCTCGACTATGGTGTAGAGAAGATAAAGTATATGCATGAGTCCTTTTCTTAGCGGGTAGAGGATCCCTATGTTACCCTACGACATCATTCCATAATGGATGACTAGTCCATTTGGCGCTTGAGAGCCTAAGGCTGCCGCAAGCATGTGTGCACATTAGTCCTATCAGTCTTCCATAGTAGAGTGACAAGCTCTACTTGGTGTTTGGGAGACGTCGTCTCCGCAAACTTGATCTAAGCATGCATACTACTTCATTTTTGTGCACAAATAAAGAAAAAGGGAGTCTTATAAGACAAAAAATTTTTGTTCATTTTTAACATTTTGTACATTTGCTTACTCTTGGGAAGCATTGTAAGCATTGACAAGGTTTAGGTTATCCTTTAATTGTATGCCTTGCATCCATCTAGCATCTTCAAAAGGATAATTCTTAAACTTAATAAGATATCGTCTGATAGTCTTACCGCCTCTTAATACCTTGTCTTCATGTCGGAGAATGGACTCGGGCTGCAGCACCTCCTCGTGGTCCTCGATCTCTGGTGGGTCTTCAATAGTTGGTTCTTGAGGTGGCTCTCCTTTGTAAGGCTTTAAGAGGCTCACATGAAAAGCATTGTGTATGAGCCAATGATTGGGCAACTTAAGTTGATAGGCCATCTCATTGATTGGCCTAAGAATCTGGAAGGGACCATAGTACCTTTTTGCTAGTTTAGCATAGTACTTTTGGTGGCCCGTAGGATTCTTGCCCGTAGTGTGCCTTAATCGAGCCTTGGGAAACTTTAACAAGACCCAATCGTTTTCTTTAAAGGCTTGGGCTCTTCTGTGCTTGTCAGCAGCAGCCTTTTGCCTTTGCTGTGAGATAGAGATAGCATCCTTAATCTTTTGGAAAGATTCTTGTAGGTCTCGGCTATACTCATCTGCAGCGAAGATCTTCCCATGTACCTTAAGTAGCAAGGGACTTTTTGATCTTCCCTCAATTACCTCGAAAGGTGCTTTTCCTGTAGAAGTATGTACAGTGTTATTGTAAGCATACTCTACTAAGGGTAAGTACTTCTCCCATTGGGATCTTTGATCTACTTCCGTTACATAGGCTTTTAGTAGATCGAGAATAGTTAGGTTAGCTATTTCACTTTGGCCATCAGTTTGTGGATGATAGGCCGAAGAGAAGTTTAGCCTTGTTCCTAAATTCTCAAAGAGACCCTTCCAGAAATTACTGGTCATTCTAGGATCTCTATCCGACACTATGGACATTGGCAAGCCATGGTACTTGAAAATTTGTGAAATGAAGAGGGTTGCCATTTGATGAGCTTTGATAGTCTTTTTGACAGGTATAAAATGAGCTTGTTTACTAAACCTGTCTACTATCGTCTATTATCCCGTATTCCCATGGATAGACTTAGGCAATCCAAAGATAAAATCCATGGATATGCTCTCCCACGGTGAATTAGGGATTGGCAAGGGTTGAAGCAATCCAAGTTGCTTCCCTCTATCAAATTTTGTCTTTTGACATACCACACATTTGGAAACATACTCATGTATGTTCACTTTCATGGTAGGCCAATAGAAATATGTTTCAATTCCCTTTAGGGTAGAGTGAATCCCTCTATGCCCCGCATATGGGGGAGCATGAGATTCATACATTACTTTGTCACGTAGTGAGTTAGTAACGCATAGTCTATTGCCATAGAGAAGATAACCATCTTGTAAAGTAAATGGTTCTTCTTTCTTCCCTAATGCAAGGGCTGAAATCACATCTCTAAAATCGGGATCAATAGCATACTCATCTATCATTAAAGATAGATCATTGTGAGTTGCTATGGAAACCGCATTCACTCTCGGTCGTCTTGAGAGTGCATCGGCTACTTGATTATGCTTGCCAGCAATGTGAGCAATATGAAAATGAAATTGCGAAAGGAAATTTGCCCACCTCATTTGTTTGTCGGAGAGCTTGGTCTGCGTCATGAAGTACTTAAGACTTTGGTGATCCGTTCGCAGAATGAAAGGAGTCCCCAATAAATAGTGCTTCCATGAGTCTAAGGCATGTAGAACTGCAAGGAGTTCTTTTTCGTATATGCCTAGAGCTTGCTCAACAGGGTCGAGCCTTCGACTCTCATAGCCTATGGCGTGCCCTTCTTGGAGCAGAACAGCCCCAAGGCAATCACCACAAGCATCACATTGGACCTCAAATGGTTTTGAGAGATCCGGTAGTGTAAGCACAGGTTGAGAGATAAACTTTTCTTTAAGCTTTTCGAAAGCATTGTTCTCCTTAGCAGACCACGTATACCTAACATTTTTCTTTGTTAGGTCATGTAATGGTCCCGCAATTTGTGAGAACTTTTCTATGAAGCGTCTATAGTATGCACACATACCTATAAAGCTTCTTAGTTCATGAAGATTCCTGGGTTTAGGCCATCCTTTTATTACCTCTAACTTGGATGGATCCATTTGGATTCCATCTTGAGAGATAATGTGACCTAAATATTGAATCTCTTGCAAGAAAAATTCACTTTTCTTTCGATTAACATAAAGTTTATTCTCTCTTAAAGCTTGAAATATTACCTGGAGGTGTTGCTTGTGTTCCTCTAATGAATTAGAGTAGATGATAATATCATCAAAGAACACTCCAGTGAAGGTTCGATGAGGTCTGAACAGCTTCTCCATCAAGCGGTTAAATGTGGCTGGTGCATTAGTCAAGCCAAAAGGCATGACAATGTATTCGTAAAGACCAAATGTAGTACGAAATGCGGTCTTTACAATGTCTTGATCAACTATCCTTATTTGATGATAGCCACTTTTTAGGTCAATCCTACTGAAGTAGGTCGATCCTTGTAGCTTATCAAATAGGTCTTCTACCCGTGGAACGGGAAACCTATTCTTGATAGTGATCCTATTTAGTGCTCTATAGTCGACACACATACGATATGTGCCGTCTTTCTTTTGCACTAATAGCACAGGTGAGCAAAATGGAGATGAGCTAGGCCTAACCATGCCTTTCTCAATTAACTCATGCACTTGCCGCATAATCTCCTCTTGTTGAGCTTGAGAAACTCTATAAGGAGGTTTGTTAGGCGGTGAACTTCTGGAAGAAGTTCAATTGCATGGTCGTCATTACCTCGTTTAGGAGGTAGCTCACAAGGGATGTCGTCAATAAAGACATCTTGAAACCCCTTGAGAAAATTGGATAACTCTAATTCCTTTTGGTTGCTTTTATTTTCTTTTGCTAAAGCATTAGGTTCATTTTGAGAATCTTTAACAAAAATCATGTACACGGAAATAGAGCTCTTTATTGACTTGTTGAAAGCTGGTGTATGTACAATGGGGATGGTGTTACCCATCTCCCTAGCATCTATATACATGTCCTTTTCCCTGAACTTAAAGGAGATTCTCCTTTCAGGAAATTTAACATGGGCAGCCAGACGGTCAAACCATGGTGCCCCTAGGATTACATCCTCATGCTTGAGAGGAGAGATAAAGAAGTCCTCTTTGTCCACATAGCCTTGGACATGAAGCCTCAATTTCCCGATTAAGGGAGTGACTGAAGCTTCTTGCCCCTTGAAGGCACTGTCTGCGGGTAGGATATCTCCCATCTCGTAGGATTGTATGCCTAGCTTGGTGGCTAACTCCATAGATATGAAATTGTGAGTAGAACCAGGGTCAAAGAGAATAAAAGCATCATGTTCTCTTACCTTTCCCCAAGCATGGCATAGAGGAGATCCTTTGTGGTGAGTTTGGTGAATCTCCTCCTCTTGGATTTCAACCAAAGAAGCTCTAGGAGGATCTTGGCGGTTGTTCTTTTGGGGACAAGCGCGGTACGCATGCCCTTGTTCGCCGCACTTGAAACACCGGTTATCTTTACGATAACGCTCAAGCTCTTCAGGAGAGAGTTTATTCTTTCCTTTGTAAACTCCCTTCTCTTTAGCTTTGTTGGAATTGCCCTTAGGAGACTCTTGGACATTGTCCTTCCCCTTAGGCTCATTGGAACCCTTGTTTTCCGGGGGCTTATTATTTCTTTTACCCCCGTTTGGAAATTGATTCGCGAGGCCACCATAGTATGGTGTATTACCGCCGATATGGTACGTGGCCTTTGGGAGTTGACATACTCCGCCATTTCTTCGGTTAAGCCCGCACAAAATTGTTGCTTTTGCTCTCCAAAATCCAACTTTTTGAAGACAGTGGCTTTGAGTTGTAGGTCCCAAAACTTGTCTACATATTTGTGGATGGATTCATTGGGAGAGAGCTTTAAGCTTCGCCATTCGGTGAGTACTTTGTCTTTGGCATCGGTGGCCAAAAACTGCTTCATAATGGAAGCTCTTAAAGCCTTCCATGTTCGTGGAGCTTCACCGTTGGCTCGTAGGCTAGACCACCATTGTCTGGCGGACTTTTGGAAGTGCATAGCTACATGGCGTAGCTTAGAGGACTCCGTGAAGCCCTCATCTCCAAACGCCGCATCGAATTGCTGGATAAAGGCCAAAACTTTGTCTGTAGCACCGAAGGTGCCATCATAGGTAAGGAAAGAGATGCTCTTCCCTCCCTCTTTGAATTTCTTCAGTTTGGACGACCTCTTCCATGCGGCATAGGATTTTCTATGGCCTCTTCTTTTTGATGGTTCAAAAGTTGCACCATCACTTTCTTCAGAAGATGAAGAATTTGAAGAAGGTGGAGAAGAGGGTGACCTTTTTCTCGCCTTTTTCTTGTCTTGATCTTTGTCGTCTTCACCATAGCTTTCATAAGAGGAAGAGGATGAAGAAGATGGAGAAGAGGGTGTCCTCTTTCTTGCCTTTTTCTTCTCTTGCTTTGTATCATCCCTCTTTGAATTATGGCGTGGAGAAGAGTGTGATGGTCTTCTCCGCTTTGGTGGTGATGGAGAGCGTTTAGCCCGCCGTCTTCGTGGAGCCATCTCCGCCGAGGTGGCGGGAGACTCGCTTCTTTCTCGTTCCTTCGGTGGAGGCTCTTGAGTTCTCCTTTGGGAAGGAGATGCATCATCAAGAAGTAAGTTCTTGAGCCCTTCATATGGATTCTCTTCTTCTTCCCGAATCGGAGAGAGACCTCTTTTGGTAGTCTCACAAGGAGGCTTCCTAGGTGTTCTCTCGTCATGGTGATGAGCTTGGAGAATCCCGTGAGCACGGAGCTGCCGTTGCACTTCACTTTGGAGAGATGGATTGCCCATGGCTTGTTGAATCCTAGAAACAAGATAATTAACAAGTATTGAAGCATCATTAGTAGCTTGCTCATGAGCAAAATCAAAGTTATCAACATTAATTTCACTCTCTTTAATATTGTCAGCCATTCTAACAACTTTTAGGTGTAAACTTTTTAGGTGTACTTTGGCACTTCAAGCCCTAGTTGCTACTCCTCTTTACCCCTTTAGAAAAAGCACTCAAGCTACTGTACCCGCGGCTCGAATACCATTAATTGCAAGGAATAGAAGAGAGGGTCTTTCGACACCAAAACAGCACCGGCTCCTGTCAAGCTTCTAATAGCTCAATAGTGGTTAAGCCGTAGGCAAGCCCCGTAGGACTCCACTATTAAGACCATAGCTCTCGACGGTGATGCCCCGTTCACTGCACAAAGGCAGGCGCACTGCAAGGCTGAAAAATCCCTATTCTACTTACTCACAGGCAATTAATAATACCAACCATTTGTAGCTAGCTTGAGGACCTCCCTTCTTGAGCAAGAAAAGAGAAACCTTGAGCTCTGATACCAATGTAACAATTAATGGCCTAAAATCTTATGTGTAGCGGAATTTAGCATGAACATAGTGGGCATTTCATTAGAGTTGATTCCTAATGAGATTTACAAGAGTGCTTGGGTGGAGAGAGCAACAAAAAGCATAACACCTAGTTAGATAGCATCGACAATACTTTCAAAAGAGAGAGCAATTAAGCTATTGACAACAGTTGAGGACCGGATTTGCATGGAGCCGGTCCCCCCTCCAAAAGGCTTTGTATTATGGTTTCTCCCATCAAGAGAGACATTGTACAATACAATTCTTTGTGTTCCTTCAAGACTAGCTAGTGCAATGAAGATGGAAGCTTCATACACCAAGCAAAACACTTAATCAAACACAACTTGAATTATCCCCGTTCTCAGACCCAAGACCTCACACACCTTCGAAGATGGTGAGAGCTAGCAGGGTATGAGAGTAGATTGAGAGGAAAAAGAAGTATCTTATGAGAAAGAAGTACATCTCCTCACATAATCACTCATATTAGCATAGCTTAGCTTAGTAATTAGCTTGGTAGAGAAGATGAGCATGCATTGAAGCTTGGCTCTTGGCTGGATTTGCATCCACATGCCAAGAGAGTGTTGATGTAGGCTTCTATCTCACAAGCTTGGAGTAGGTGATGAGCTCTCCATTAAAGCTTGGGAGGAGATAGAGTATTTTCCCTTCACACATGGTCAAGTGTGAGAGTGTGTGGGTCAATGCCAAGCAAAAATCAGCCCCCCCCCTCTCTTGGGCGAGCCCTAGCTGCTAAATAAGTCTGGCTTTTGCCTCATTGGACCTCCCCAGGTCAAGCCAATAGGGATTAAGCAGCATAAGTGATAGCCTTCTGACATGTGTCCCCCTTTCCCCTTTTGTGAGAGCTTTAGGTAATTAAATAATTAAACTAAACTCTCATTGGACCCCTTTGCCTCCTGGCCAATAGGAATCAGGCAAGCCATGGGGCTCCTGAATGCTCATTGGACCCCTTGGGAGACTGCCCAATAGTCTTCTAGGACACTTAATTCTTATTGGTTTCTTTTATTAAATGTTTTTAAATTAATTAAACTAGATTTACTCTAGCTTAATTCTCATTGGTCCACTTCAAGGGTCTTCCAATAGGAATTGGGCACACCTTGTGGGCATCTGGCCTAGGGAGCTGACATGTGTCCCTCATTCCCTTTGTGTAAAGGGAGCCTGTGTGTGTGTGTGTGGCTTTCTCTCTCATCCCCTAGCTTTGGGGCTCGCCCCCTCCCATGTAGGGATGTAGAAAGACTTTTAGGGCACCACTAAGCATCCAATTTTCCCTAGGGTTGACCTTTGGACACAACCTTTGAATTTTGGAACCTTAGCATTTTGGAAGTCTTAATGGGCTGAACCTTAGGGTCTTTTTGGCCCATTGTTTCACATGGCTCTTTTGCAGATGGCCCCCCCTTTGGATCCCTATTTTCCCTCCTTTGGATCCCTACTGTGGCCGGTCTGCTAACTTAACCAATATTCTAGCTTTTTCTCCCTTGGCACTTCCCCACATTAAATGATCAGTTTAATATGAGAAAATCATTTAGGAGAATTAGATATTGATTATTATGACACTCCTCAAGGCTCCCGTGCTGCTCGATTGGGGATGGGGAAACCACAAGCAAGATAAACTACCAACAAACCCACAGCAAACAAGTGAAGGGGCACCACCTAGTTATGGGATGTGAACTAGAATGCAAGAGAGATTTTGTCATGACCAAGAGGGGGCGCAACAAAACACACACAAAACATCTCACACCAAGACACACCAAATGGTGCAAGAGAGAGCCAATGCAAAGGGAAGAGAGAGTCTAGGAATGAAGTTTGTGTTGGTATACTTGCAATGCCCACCTTTTTCAGTTTTGCCACCACAATATATGATGCACAATTTGTAAGGCCCCCATATGAGGAGAAGCCAATGGTGCACACATATTTGGTGCATTCCAGCTTTGCACGCTGATAAGATCTCTATTTGTAATCATGGATAGCACGGAGAAAATTCAGGGGAAACTTTGGGAGACTATTCCTTTTCACCAAAATATTCCTTTATGCCAAAATACCTTGGCCGAAAGACAATTGGAAAATGGCCATTTGGTGGCCGATGTCCGGTAGTCCTTGGTCTTTGGCCGGTGGCAGGATTTCCTTGGCCAGTAGATGATTTCTAGAAGGACTTGTCTACCCAAAAGCACCTATACATGGGCACATGGGAGAGTCCTACTTGGACTTGGCTATCTAAGGCCGGTTGCACATGGGTGTTTAGAGGCTCCCTTACATCTATATTAGGAGGCCTTCTCATGAGTAATTCGGTAGAATGGTGTGCACACTTGATGCACACAACACATCCTTGTGTAAGTATGTTAGTTCCTTGTATTCCTACTTACTCTAGTTGTCTAAATTGTCATCTAAGCTCTACCTTGAGAGTGCATGGGTGGATGATGCCATCAATTTGTAATAGTGTGCTAATCTAATGTTTTTGATTTGTCACTAATCTACTTTGCATCGTATCTCTCTCTTCTCTTCTTGCTACTAGATCCTTATTGTATTTCGTATTTCTTACATGGTATCAGGGCACTAGGTTCTCATAGCTAAGAAAGTACGAGAAGTACTTGTATTACTTTGCAAAATCAATTATGTTGGTGGCTTCAAGTGCTATTGCCGATGCTACTCTGCTTTGCATCCGGCCACTATCATTCACCGAAGGAAATATTAACGGCACCAACTACACATTGTAGAAATTTAAAACTTTCGTAATTCTGGATTCATATGAATTTCTGGATACGGTGCTCGGGCCAAATGGTGCAGATGTGGAGCCCACTGCACAAATGATCCGGCAAATCCAACCATTGTAATTTACCCAAATGCTACTCTTCTACGTGCCTAGAAAAGAAAGAATGCAGTCGTATTATGCACCATTATCATGCGTGTAAGTGATTCTATCCTCACTTTGGTTCATCATACCACCAAAGCACATGAAGCTTGGAACAAATTGCCTCGCCAATATGAGGTGCAGAATCACACTAGAACTCAAGATTTGCAAAATCACCTTGTTGTTGAGAAACTTACTGATGGAGAGAAAGTGGAGGCCTTTTTTAAGCGGATTAAGCACCTCCAAGATCAATTAGCTGCCGTTGGTGTGGCTATTTCTCTAGAAGATTTAGCTCAGCACTGCATTTGCATACTTTTGGAGAGATATGATGGTCTCGTTATGGCATTCAACACTTACGTTCGTCAACCCCTCTTATGTTTGAAGAACTGAGTGCAATGTTGCTTGAAGTGTAAGAAATACGGAATTCAATAAGGATCTAGTAGCAAGCAGAGTAGAGAGAGATACGATGCAAAGTAGATTACACTACAAGAGGTTGTGTGCTCTTGTGACGCTGTTAGCGACGGAAATACACTGGGTTTTTATAACCCCCGGCGTCGCTAATAGCGTCGCTACAAGAGTGTCGCTATATGCGACGCTATAGGCATCGCTATATGCGTCGCTATAAGCATCGCTATATAGAGACGCTCATAGCGACGGTCATAGCGACGATTCTAGCGACGTTTACACAGAAGTCTATAGCGACGCTCCAGAGCCATAAATAGCGACGGTTATAGCGACGCCCGAGAGAATTTTTTTTTGGTGACAAGGCATTGAATGCCCTGCCACCCATCAATCATATTGTACTTGATTCACTTTTTTAAAAAAAGTGCAAGGGTAGATAATAGACCCAAAATAGTCACCCACAAGACGCATTGTTTGCAAAATTGACAAGCGTAAAATTGACAATTGTACACATCATAGGAAAAATGAATTGATTGGCAAAATGAACTGCGCTGACAAATGTAATAATATACATGGTTCAAAAAGACGTATAAAATCCGTCTCATGATACATAAGCTATGAGAAACCCTAAACTAATGCTATCTAGCTACGGCTAAACTGACGTCGTCTAGTCAGACGTCTCATTGCGTCCAAGCGGCGTATCTGTCGGATTCTGCAAAAAAAGACAATAAGACAGCTTTCAGTAAGTATAAACATATAACGACATTTATAAAACAATACAAAAAATAGAAAAGAGTAAACCCTAATACTAACCATGCCGCCGCGAGAACTGAGAATGTCCATCAGGGCGTTTGAGCCCTTCCTGCCTGCGTACTCGCGCTCGTACGGTGTGGGATCACGTCCTGTCATCGACCATTGTCAAAACATACAAAGATTTCATTATGTTAGAATTAAAAAACTCATAAACCCTAAACTATCGAACATAAAGAGCAATGCGAAAAAACTTACAAAATCGGCCTCAAATGATGCCCATCCACCGCTCCCCAAGTGGTGCGAGCTCCCTGCCTCTACTCGTGCTCTGGCTGCATCCTTTTGTTGCTTCCACTTGTCGGGATTCTCGCGCGCTGCTTTCTTCGCATTCTTCCAATCTTCTTTGGCCAGCCAATCTGGCCTGTTCCACCCATGCTTGATTGCTTTTTGCACTTCGGAACGCTTGTGTTTGCAGTATTCGCGCATTCGAATCTTCATCAGGTCTTCATTGAAGCGTTGATCCCGTGTTGGAACGGGAAACTCATCATGAAGTATGATGATGACTCTGGCTTTTAAATCACTTGGTACTTCACTCCATTTGTTTAGTATGTAGTTTCTAAACAACTGAGAGCAAAGACCACGCATGCGCGAGATTACCTTCTTGCCATCATCATCCATGATGATGCCGCCGTTGAAGTCGACGGAGTAAGGCAAACCCTTTGGCCGGTGACGCGTGAACCTGGGTGTGCCGACAGGGGTCTCTAGCGGTGTGTCGATGGGGGTACGGACGTCAGATGTCTCCACCAGCGTCTGGGCCCCGAAGCGAGGAGTGTTGAGTGGGGTGGCTCCTGGCGGAGTAGGCAGAGGTGTGTAGCTGCTAGGAACAGTCAGCCGCGCAAAACCTCGCGTAGATGGCGATGCTGTGGCTGGTGTGGGGGTGGGCAAAGAAGGGGAGGGTAAAGAGCCTCGTCGAACAGGAGGCGGTGTGGAGGCATCGGCGGAGGAATCCCCACAACAACCGCCACCGCCACCACTAGAGCGCCGGTGTCTAGACGAGTGTGAAGATCGTCTCGTCGACACCGAAGCTTCGGAGCGCACCGAATGCTCCAAAAGAGAGGGGGATGCGGATGGAGTAGGAACGCGCGATGATGCGCCAGAGCGATGACGCTCCACGTACCACTGTCTCTACTGCGGTGACAAAGAAGAAAGAAACTTCTCATCATCCATACCTGCATTAAACACACGAATATTTAAACTTAATATTGAATGAATAGAGTAGACAATGACGCAAAGACCAATAAATACAATGACGTAATGATGCATATAAATACAATGACGCAATGAATTGAGTGATAGAAGAGGCAAGTCGAAAACTCAGAATTTTCAATCAAAAGATGTGAGCGCGAGTAGAAAAGAGCGTTATACACCATGGAAGGTACTTAGAGAGCCAGAGCTTTTACAACACAGAGCAAAATTGTTCAAATACAATATTTGTGGCTTTAAGAGATCTCTCTCTCATCCTCGCATAACTCAGCATAACTTCCTATATCTATATAGTGCATTGGATCGAGCAAGTGATTGATCATGAGTCGGGGCCAGTATGGTAACTCGTACCATAGAGATAGTCTCTTCATCCCTGGAGGCAATCCGTCATCGCACATCTCCTTCTGCTCTAACCATGCTTGTGTAGACATCCTTGATGGCTCTCTTCCCAAAAAGTCGTCGCGTAACACATGATTCTCTGGAAGATACGCTTGATGACCTTCGTAGATTTGCTTCTTCAGTGAGGGCGCCCTACGTGCATTCAGTCTAGGTCCACATGTGACACATGCTCTGTATCCGCTTGTTTGAAGCCCTGCATGTATACACATGATAATAGATCAACTATGGGAAAAAACAAGATTTACAGTGTCTGAGTGAGGAGTGTCAATAGATCACCTGAGCATTCTGTTAGCCCGGGATAGTCATGCATGGTTCACATTAGAATGCCTCTGATCAAAGCATTACGTCGTCCTGTGTGTCGGCTCATATCCACCACCTCTATGCCAATCCACAATTGTTGTAGCTCTTCCAATAGTGGACGAAGATACACATCCATATTCTCCACTTTATATCGCCCTGGCACAATCAAGCTTAGCCATAGGTGCCCCTTCTTGGTAGTCAACCACGGGGGAATGTTGTAGTTGACGATGACAACGGGCCATACACTGTAAGATGTTGATCTTTGACCAAATGGATTTACGCCATCCATAGCGAGGCCTAAGCGCAAATTTCAAGCTTCCCTAGCAAAATCTGACCATGTTCCATCTATATGTCTCCAGGCTGCGCAATCTGCAGGAATTCGTACCACACCATCCGAAGATTTATTCTCCTCATGCCATGATGCTAGGGCGGCCATGGACTTACATTCGAAGAAATGCTTGATGCGAGGAAGCAGAGGAAAATGTCGCAAAACCTTTTGTGGAATTTTTGTCCCGTGGAGATCTACTCGATATCTTTCGGAATCACATTTCGGACACTTCTCCATGTCTATGTATTCCCCTCTGAAAAGAATGCAGTCATTAGGACAAGCGTGGATAGAATTGTAATCCATCCCCAAGTTTTGCAAAATCTTTCTTGCTTCATCTCGGGAATCTGGCATCACATTGTCAGCTGGTAGTATGTGCTCTTTAAGCAATCTACACAACATAAAAATACGATACAGTCGTGTAAAAATCTATCAGATCATTATACATTTAGAGTTTTATTAAAGTGAACTAATTGTAATAGATCACCTGAAAAGCGTTGTGACGCTAGTGTCACTCCATCCAAACTTTTCCTGCATGTTGAGAAGAACCAGGAGTGCTTTCAATCTAGACATACGTGCTCCATTATACAATGGCGTATCGGCTTCACTTTTCATATCATCATAGATAAGCCTTTCTGAATCCATGATCGTCTCGATCATTTCATCAATCTCGGGCTCAAACATTGCCTCGTTGGGAATGTGCTCTGCATGATCATCCCCCGAGCTGTCAGAGGCTACATCTTGTGGCCTCACATATGCTGCTTGACCAAAGCGCCTGCGAACATGTCTATTGGGTTGCAAGATTGCTGCTTGTTGGCCAGCGTCAGAGTCCGACGAGTTATAATTAGCAATAACTCGATCTATAATAGATGGATCGAACTCGCCAAATTCGCGAACGTGCTGCAAAGAAACACGTCTTGTCCGTCGCACAGCATGCTTGCATTGATTACAAGGACATAAGACCCTCGTTGAGAGATAGGTGTTTCGGTTGGACGGTCCCACATCCTCGTCACTACTTATAATGAGGATAAAAATCTTATAACCTGGATAACAAATTTAATATTCTATTGGCATTCTTCGTCTTATCTCTCTCTCTCTCTCTCTCTCTCTCTCTCTCTCTACCTCACATTCTCTAGTCATGTCCAATCCCAGCACACCTCAGTCTAGAGGTGCACGGAGATCAGAACCACCGGGTTATAATCTCGTCTTTATTGGTCAATACCTATATTTGTGGGTACAAGAAATCTACAGACCCACGTCTACATGATACTACATGTAGTGGACAAAACCCCTTTGCCTCTTCTCTAGCTGTAGCACTTCACAGCATCTTAACATCTTTTCACAGTAGATCTTTTCACTGCTCGTCTAACTCTAAACCCTAAACCGTAAGTAATTCTTGCGTGGACTCGATCTAACGTAAATAAGCGTAAATCTAAATAAACGTAAATCTAACTAAAAATAAACCTAAATCTAATTTAACGTAAGTCTACATCTAACCTAATCTTTAACGTCTTTTGGGATAGTTTCCTACGACGTTAAAACTCTCTTCTTCTTGTGTTTGTGTGTGTGTGTGTGTGGGTAAACCTAAATAAACCTAAGTCTAATCTAATATAACATAAATCTAAATCTAACGTAAATTATGTTATATTAAAAACAAAGAACTAAACTAACAGGGATTATAAGAACCTTAAAACTGATTTAACACATAATTTTTCACATAACTCGGCAAGAGTTGGCATTCTCATCACTAAAGATGTGAGAGTTAACTTCCGGCGGTGACGCTGCCTCATCTCCATCCCATCACACGACGAGCAATTGGCCCTTTGGACCGTTCTTGCTCTTGTTACTAACTTTGAAGTTGCTGTTAAATGACTAGAGGTTGTCTAGATGGTCATTGTCGGGGATGTAGTGACTCTTGCCGCCCTGAAGATCCACCTTCTTCCCTATCTTCTGAAGACATTTCACCAGTACTTTTGGATCGACGGAGCCCACCATGAGTGAAGGCAGCAATAACCTATATTCCATTGAGGGCTTTCTTCACCCGCTTCATGCAGGCATCGCAGTCTATGGAGACCTAAATCTAATCTAATATAACGTAAAAATCTAAATCTAGCGTAAATAAACCTAAATCTAACTAAAAATAAACCTAAATATAATCTAATTTAACTTAAATAAACCTAAATCTAATTTAACGTAAGTCTACATCTAACCTAATCTTTAACGTCTTTTAGGATAGTTTCCTACGACGTTATAACTCTCTTCTTCTTGTGTGTGTGTGTGCGTGTGTGGATGTGTGTGCCAATAAAAAGAGATAAATGGTATAACCTTTCTATCACCCATGCCAAGTATGATAGATTGGTTATGCCATTTCCCTCTTGAATAATAGGTCTTGAGTTCAACTCCTCGTCGGCTAGATCTTTAGGTCTTCTAATTTTAATTAGTTTCCTACGACGTTAAATTAGTTTCTCTCTCTCTCTCTCAATGTGTGTGCGTTTTTTTGTTTATGCATGTTTTCTCTCTTTTCCTCTCTCAATGTGTGCGTTTTTTGTTTATGCATGTTCTCTCTCTCTTTTCCTCTCTCAATGTGTGCGTTTTTTGTTTATGCATGCTCTCTCTCTCTTTTCCTCTCTCAATGTGTGTGTGCATTCTTTGTTTATGTATGTGTGTGTGCGTTTTTTATGTATGTACTCTTTCTCTCTCTCTCTCTCTCTCTCTCTCTCTCTCTCTCTCTCTCTCTCTCAAAACACTATGTGTGTGTGTGTGTGTGTGTGAGAGAGAGAGAGAGAGAGAGAGGAGAGAGAAAGAGCGGAAGGGAACATGAGAGTGAGGAGAGGGAAGGAGCATACCTGGCTCTCCTTCCTCTCCTCGTGTGTGTGTGTGTGTGTGTGTGTGTGTATGTGTGTGGAGAAGAAAGAGAGAGAGAGAGAGAGAGAGAGAGAGAGAGGGAGAGCGTTACCTGCTCCTTGCTTGAGGGCGTCGAAAAACTCAAATCTGAGATCTGAGTTTTTGGGCGCTCTCTGTTATTTTTTTTAGCCTAGCCGGCGTCGCTATGAGCGTCGCAAATTTACTTGTAAATTTGCGACGCTCATAGCGACGCCGGGAATTTTTTTTTTTGAGCGTCGCTGTGTGAGCGTCGCTAATATGAATAGCCTCTTGTAGTGTATAATTAGTGGAAAATCAAAAATTTAGATTAGTACACTATTAAAAAGTGATGGTTCAGCCACCCATGCGCTCTCAAGGTAGAGCTTAGATGGTGACTTACAACTAGAGCAAGTAGAAACACAATGGACTAACAATCCTTACACAAGGATGTGTTGTGTGCATCAAGTGTGCACACCATTCTACCAAATTACTCACCACAAAGCCTCCTTATATACATGTAAGGAAGCCTCTAAACACCCATCTGCAGCCTCCCTTAGATAGACAAGTCCAAGTAGGACTATCCCATGCGCCCGTGTGTAGCTTCTTTTGGATAGACAAGTCCTCCAAGAAATTGGCCACTGGCCAAAGACCATGAACCACGGGCCACCGGAAGACCATTCTCCGATTGTCTTTCGGTCGTCTATCCAAGATATTTTGGCGAAGGGAAAAATAAGTCATTTGGAATTATTCGGAACTATACGAGTCTTTCTTACTAGTCATATGTCATATGAAGAGGAGCTGCGACATATGACTAGTGAGAAAGACTGGTATACTTCTTAGAAGCCTCTACAGGAACCCATAAGTGTAATTGTTGGGAATACTTCCAAACATCTAGCCGAAGGGTCTGGGACGATTTCTTTTTTAGTAAGTGAAACTAAAGAGCTTTCTAATGTGTTGTACGTGCCTCAAATTAAGAAGAATTTGTTGTCCATTGTTGGAATCACTAATCGTGATCTTGAAGTCTGTTTCAAGAAAAATGGAGCAAAACTCTCGGATTCTAAAGGCAACACAACAGGAAAGGACATAAGGCGCAACAACCTCTATGAACTTTGTGCACTTAATTATGATCACTATAGAAAAAGGTACAACTCAATTATGACATGAGAGATTTGGTCACTTAAGCACTGTTGAGCCAAAAATGATGCGAAAATTTGGGATGGGGGCACACATTCCTCAAATCTCAAATATGAATGAAGTTTGTGAAGCTTGCAAGATGGACAATCAACAAAGAAAGGCATTTCCACAAGAGAGTAGTAATCAAGCTCCGTCTCCTCTAGAGTTGTACACGCAGATCTCTATCAAAAAATGTCTACATCTGCTTTCACTGGATCTTTATACTTTTGTTTGTTAGTCAATGACTTTAGTAGAAAGATGTGGGTGTATTTCATTTGTGAGAAGTCTGACGCTTTTGGAAAGTTTACAAAATGTGGCAAAATCTTGTAGAAAATGAATGAGGAAAGATGGTGAAGAAGCTTCGCACATATTGAGGAGGAGAATTCATCTCAAATGAATTCAACAATTACTGCAATGAGCATGGCATACAACTATACTTTATTGAAACTTACACACCACAAAAAAATGGAGTTGTGGAGCGTCGCAATCGGACGGTGGTAGAAATAGAAATGGCATGGTGTACGCTCAAAGCCAAGGGTATGGCACATTCCTTGTGGGTTGAAGAAATAACTACGGCAATGTACATTCTCAATCAAAGCTACACAAAGGCTTTGAAAGGGAAAACGACTCAAGAAGCCTATTCTGGTAAGAAACCTTCAGTCTTTCATTTCAAAACATCTTGCTATTTCTATTGGAATTAGGGTTGTAGAGAAACACACACAGCTTGGAGAAGACGAAGGAAGCTCAAGGAACACATGCAAGAGAGTGTGTTACTAAGTGTGCAATGGAAAGATAGATATCCCTAGAGTGATGGGCGTGTATACAATTCTTAGGGGAAAACACCTCCTAAAGAGGGAAGAAGTGCCCCGGTAGTCCTAGTGTGTTCACAGACATCACTACCACATGTATATGGTAACAAAAACCCCCTGGAGTGATCGATGAACGAGAGCTGGCACATGAGTAAAGGGAAGTGCCATGCCCTAAGGACATGATCAATTCACAAAGGGGAGTAGTCCCAAAGCTTTGCAAAAAGCTTCAAGATTCTCATGAGACAATGCCTTTGTGAAAAGATCTGCAAGGTTGTCCTGTGTTGGCACATAAGCCAAACTGATCTCTCCTGCTGAGAGCCTCTCACTAGAATAGTGGTAATGCACCTCAATGTTCTTTGTGCGAGCATGAAAATTTGGGCTTCTCGTAGCTGCCAATGCACTCTGACTGTCAGTGTAGATAGTGTTGGCAGTGTCCTGTCCACCACTCAAATCAGCCATAAGGCGTCTGAGCCATACACACTCAAACATAGCTGTGAAGACTACCTTGTACTGAACCTCACAACTCAAAGTGGCCACAGTAGGTTGCTTCTTTCTCAACCATGATATACATGAATTGCCAAGCATGAAACAAAAACCACCTGTGGACACTCGCGTGTCAAAACAACCAGCCCAATCTGAGTCCGAAAAAGCATGTAAATTTCGCGGCAATGATACCTCCTTGGGATAAAGCAATCCAATATGTAAAGTGCCACTAAGGTAGCGAAAAATCCTCTTGAAAGCTTTCCAATGCTTAGACCCTAGGCTATGCATAAATCTGTTGACCTGTGAGACTGCAAACTGAATATTCGGCCTCGTGTTGCATACATAAGTGAGGCAGCCAACAGCAGTTTGGTAAAAAGTGACATCAGTACGATCGCCAACATCATGTAGACTCAACTTCAAACCTGTTTCCATGGGAGTGGCAATCGGTTCCTCAAGTCCAAACTTACATAGCAATGTCTCTATGTAACTTTTTTCACACAAGGCAATACCACCATCACACTGCGTAAACTGTATGCCCAAGTAATGATGCAACAGCCCCAAATCTTTTATCTTGAAAGTAGCATTTAAATCAGATTTAAATTCAGCATTATGTCTCTCATTTGGTCCACTGATCAACAATCATCGACATAAAGAACCACAATGAGAAGTACATCACCCTCACGCTTTACATACAATGTGCTTTCTGTTGGACTATTACAAAAGCCTCGTTTGACCAAATGAGTGTCAGCTTTCTCATACCAAGCACAAGGAGATTTCTTCAACCCATACAAAGCCTTCTTGCATATGCACACTTTGTCCTCTTTCTCTTTTATGACAAAACCGCGAGGCTATGTTACATAAACTTCCTCAAATATGTCACCATTCAAGAAAGCTATTACAATGTCTAAATGACGTACATCCCAACCAAAATGAGCTGCCAATGCACATAGAGAACGCACACTAGCCATACAACAAGTGGGAGAAAAAGTCTCTTCATAATCTATGCCTTTTTGTTGTGCATAATCCTTTGCAACAAGTCGAGCCTTATGGCAATCGATCTCACCATCCGGCTTGCATTTCAACTTGTAAACCCACTTTGTACCAATGGCCTTTTTGCTAGGAGGCAAATCACATGAAGTCCATGTGCCATTTTCTATAAGTGCATCATATTTTGATTGCATGGCAGCCATCCAATTTTTTGAATTCTATGCTTCATCAAAAGATAGAAGCTCCTCAACATCATGTAAGCTAGACACAGCCAAAACATAAAAATCTGATGCATAACATGCATGGCAAGAGCCTGAACGTACAACTAGACAAAGGTGCATCCAATTTAGTGTCACGCAAAGTGTGCACCAGCCATTTTGGCATACCACTAGCCTTCTCATTTTCAGCCCTTTCCTCATCAAGTACATCATGTACATCTGCATCAATAATAAGCTGATCTGTAACATTTTCTGAAACCCCCAGAAGCTATACATTTGCCTCATGGGAACTTACAATTGTATTTCCACCACTGAAAAGAGGCAAAAAAGTGTCATAAATGTCATGTGAGCTTACATGAGTGTCTCTAATACATGACATCAAGTGCTAAACAGAATCTTCCGCAAACACTACATCCCATGAAACCAGAATACGTTTTGTTTACGGACGATACAACCTATAACCTCTTCTTTCAGCACTATAATCAACAAAAATACATTTGAAAGCCTTATCATCCAGTTTTCTGTACTGTGTTTGTGGCACCAAAGCATATGCCTAACAACCAAAAACACACATGTGCTCAATAGAAGGCTTTCTATCATGCCATGCTTCATATGGAGTAATAGATTGCAAAGCTTTCGTAGGACACCTATTTAGTACATAAGTGGCACACATGATGGCCTCAAGCCAAAAAGAATGCGGCAAAGCTTGACTTTTGACCATACATCGTGCCATTTCCGTAAGTGACCTGTTTTTCCTCTTAGCAACACCATTTTGCTGAGGTGTATAAGGCACTGTACATTGGTTTTTTATCCCACAACTATCCAAAAATGCATTGAATTCATGAGACACATACTCCCCCCTCGATCGGAACGGAGGGTGCCCATAGTACATTTCAGGACATTTTCAGCCATAGCCAAAAGTTGTTTAAAGCACATATCAACTTTGGATTGTGCTTTAAGAAGAAATACCCATGCATGCCTGGAGTAATCATCAATGAAAGTCACAAAGTAAAGGTAATTGCCCAAGGACGAAGTTTGCATGGGCCCACAAACATCACTATGCACAAGTTGCAACCTACATGGGCCCACAAACATCACTATGCACAAGTTGCAACCTGCATGTGGCCCGAACTGAACCATCCTTTTGAAACTTAGAACGCTGCATCTTATCCAAAATAAATCCTTTACAAACATGTTTGATAGGTGATTCAAGGGGCGGCAAAGAAGCAACCATATCACTTTTTTGCAAACGCACCAAACTGGAAAAATTCAGATGATCAAAACATGCATGCCAAAGTTTTGCGTCTGAAATAGCCCTTGAATTTGCAACAAAATTTGTTAAATTTTATCCACACTTTTCATACAAAGTGAGCTTATACAGCCCATGACACAAAAGGTCAGATGCAACAATTTCCTCACCAAAACTGAGATCATGAACTGTACACCTGTCATCCACAAATTTGACTACAAGTCCAAGTCTAGCAAGTGCGGATACAAACAAGAGATTCTTCTTGATCCCAGGTACATAAATTGGATCAACAAGTGTGAAGGAACTGCCATTTGCAGCAGTAAGCACAATCTTTCCAACTCCCTGAACCAAATAAGACGCATTGTTGGCACAAGTGACTGAATTCCCATCAGGGACAAACTCGAGAGAGGTGAACATTTCATGATGTGAGGTAATGTGCATTGTAGCACCACTGCCAAAATACCACACATGTGAATCTATAGCACCTGACAAGCATGCATCATGGATAGCAGGATTTTAAGTTCACTCTGCCCTAAAATCCCATTCTGCATCAACATCACCATTATAGTCTCCTTTCACAGAAGACTCAACAATGGCTGCATTTGTAGTGGAACCAGCATTTTCAGTGGAACCACCCTCTTTCTTCTTAGCCTCTTAGGCCTTCAACTTAGGACACTACTTGATCAAGTGATCATTATCTTTACAATAATGGCAACTCATATTATTTTTGCCCTTATCACCAGAATTTCCAGATGAAGTGCTGCCAGCAGAAGCATTAGGAACATAATTTTTGCCACTCACAATAGAACCATAAGAAGTGGCTGCATTGCTGTTACCACCCTTTCTTTGAGAAGCAATAAAAGACTATTCAACTGCACGTCGTCTAGTCCTATTTTTCCTGGAAAGTGACTCCTGCAACAATAATGTACATAATGCATCAAACTTGATAACTTCTGGATTTGCTTGGGTCAAAAGTCTCCAAGTACTAGCGAAAGTCTAGTAAGAATCTGTAAGGGATAAAGAACAGTCTACACAAGGGACCTGTCTGAAATGCTTCACCTGCAAAAATAAGTTGCTCATAGATATCCATGACACTAGCAAGGAAATTTTTCCATATCATCTTCCTCATGCATAATCTTCGACTCCAGTCTCTTACGCAGCAAAAGCAATTTTAGCCTCTTTGCGCTTGCATAAAGACCAGCCAAAATATCCCAAGCCTGTTTTGTAGATTTTTCTGAACGGATGTGAGGAACAATGGTGCGTTTCACAGACAACACAATCAATGCATGAGCCTACGCATCCTTTACATCCCAATGAGCTTGTTCTGCCGTAGGCACAACAACTCTAATAGCAGCAATCCTTGCAGCAATAACTGCAACATCCTCAACATCGCCTACATCCTCAGAACCAGGACGTACATCAATGCCCTACACAATATTCCAGACGCCCTTTGCCACAAGAACGTGTTGCATCATATAAGCCCACATAGGGTAATTGTCCCCATCCAACCTGTCCTCAGCAACAATCATCTTGAAGACATGTGTGTTGTTGTCAGCCATGGTAAATGTTGCACTTGATGTGAAAACTACTCAAAAATAGGAGAAATGAAGCAGGAACAACACGTGATATATAGAACAAACCATAGAAGACTATAAGGCACAAGTTATGCATGAATTGTCACTCACATTAATTCTACACAAAATGACAAAATAGCCTGTGCAGCACTGCCTGTAGTGGAAACGGAGGCCGAAATGAGTCCAAATCAAAATCTGAGCAGACTGAGCTCTATGAGTTCTCCTAAAAATTTGTCAACCTGCGGAAGCTCGCCAAAGCTCACTGAAACCGGAGAAAGTGAGCAGGCATGTGCTGGAGCAGCTGGTGACTAAGCCCGGGAGGACGCAACCTGCTCTGATATCAATTGTTGGAATTAGGGTTGTAGAGAAACCCACAGAGCTTGGAGAAGACAAAGGAAGCTCAAGGGATGCAATAGAGAGTGTGTTACTTAGTGGGCAATGGAAAGATAGATAGCCCTAGCGTGATGTGCGTATACACAATGCTCGGGGAAAAAAACCTCCTAAAGAGGGAAAGATGCCCCGGTGGTCCTAGTGTGTTACCACATGTATATGGTAACAGTTTCTGTTATGCACATATTCCTGATTCACAAAGAACAAATCTAGAAGCCAAAAGCAAGAAATGCGTATTTCTTGGATACAGTGAAGAGTCTAAGGCTTATAGACTCTATGATCCAGAGGCAAAGAAAATACTCACTAGTTGAGATGTGGTATTTGAAGAAGGGCCACACACGGTGGAGAAACCAGGTTCGTTCACTTTCTCATCAAATGAATAAATAACTCACCATTGCTAGACCAAATTCAGGTTAAAAATCAAGAGGAGGATTTGTGTGATGATGACTCAAATAAATCTAACCAACCTAGTCCAGCATCATAGGAAAAGACACTACCAAACTGGACTTAACAGCCTTTTGACACTCGAAACCCTCAAGTTCACAATCCTCATGAAGAGGAGGGGGGTTTGAGACGATAAAAAATAATAGAGGAGCAAAGGAGAGCCTCTAAACATATTGTCAACATGGCTCTCATGACAGAAATTGTGGGCTTTGTGAAGGAATCAACCTCCATCACGGAGGCCATGGCTAATCCAAAGTGGAAGGAAGCGATGCAATCAGAATACAACAACATCACAAAGAATGACACTTGGGAAGTAGTGGATCGGCCTCCAAAGAAGAAAGTCATCGACAGAAAATGAGTGTACAAGATCAAGCATAAAGTTGATGGATCTTTGCAAAAGTACAAAGCCAAGTTAGTAGCACAAGGATTCTCTCAAGTCAAAGGGTTTGATGTTAGTGACACCTTCGCTCCTAAAACTCGAATGACATCTATTCGTCTTTGCTCGCTCTTGCTGCTATCTATTTATGGGTTGTTTTCCAAATAGATGTTGCGTCTTCATTTTTGAATTGAATTCTCAAGGAGGAGGTGTATATTGAGCAACCACCAGGGTTTGAGACGCCCCATTCAAAACAAAAGGTTTGCAGATTGAAGAAGGCTTTATATGGCTTGAAACAATCTCCAAGAGCATGGTATGTCAATATTGACAAGTTTTTTAAGAAATTTGGCTTTAGAATAAGTGCTTTTGAAGCAAATTCATATGTGCTTAGAGAAAATGGAAAACAAGTCATTATTATCTTGTATGTCAATGAATTGATAATCAGAGGTGACCACAAAGAACTCATCTAACAAACTCGTGAGAGTTTGAGTTCTAAATTCAAAATGACCGACTTAGGTTTGTTGCATTAGCGTTTGGGGACTGAGGTTTGGCAATTGAGGCCTCAAAAGGTATCTTCATCTCTCAACAAAAGTATGCAACATAGATCCTAAAAGCTTTTGGCATGATGGATTGCAAATCTGTGAGAACTACAATGGAGGTTAATGCAAAACTCTCCATGGAAGATTCTTCTCCCTTAGTCAACATCCAAAAGTACAGAAAACTTGTGGGAAGATTAATTTTCTTGTACAACACTAGGCCGTATACTTCTTTTGTAGTAGGTGTTTTAAGCAGGTTTTCCAACCAACCAAGAGAATCTCACTGGAAGGCAGGTACGTGAGTTCTTAAGTACATCAAAGGTACTTTGAGCCATGTCATTCCCTATGCAATTGGCAGAAACACTCTTAGTGAATATTGTGACTCTGATTGGGCAGGAGATTCTAACTTTAGAAAGTCAATTTCTGGATTTTGTTTCTCACTTGGTTCAGGAGTGTTTTCTTGGATCAGTAAGAAGCAGACAATCATTTCTCTTTCTTCAATGGAAGTAAAGATGCTTGTTTTGGAGCTTGTGAGGTAGTTTGGCTAAGGCTATTCCTCATGGACTTAGGTGTTTCTCTTCAATCAACAACAACACTTCAATGCGACAACCAGAGTTGCATGGTGATCGCCAAGAACCTCATCTTCTATGCATGCACAAAGCATATTGAGGTTCAATATCATTATGTTTCAAGAGATAATTGATTCAGGATTGTTTTCTTGGATCAATAAGAAGCAGCCAATCATTTCTCTTTCTTCAATGGAAGTAAAGCTACTTGTTTTGCACCTTGTGAGGTAGTTTGGCTGAGGCTATTCCTCATGGACTTAGGTGTTTCTCTTCAATCAACAACAACACTTCAATACGACAACCAGAGCTGCATGGTGATCGCGAAGAACCTCATCTTCCATGCACGCACAAAGCATATTCAGGTTCAGTATCATTATGTTTCAAGAGATAATTGAGGATGAAATTGTGGAGCTAGACTATTGTCCTATTGATGATAATTATGCAGATCTTTACCAAAGCTCTAGGAAAAGACCGACTACTTCGACATCTTCATCAACTTGGAGTTGGCACACGGCCAACATAGAGCATCTTCGGGTGCTCATTGAGGTGGGATGTTGGTATACTTGCAATGCCTACCTCTCTCAATTTTGCCACCACAATGTATGATGCACAGATTGTAAGGCCCCCGTATGAGGAGAAGCCAATGGTGCACATATATTTGGTGGATTCTAGCTTTCCAAGATAATGAGATCTCTATTTGTGATCATGAATGGTACAGAGAAAATCCATGGGAAACTTTGGGGGAATATTCCTTTTTGCCGGAATATCTTCACCGGACGATGGCCGGAACACAATAAAAAAATGGCCGTCCAGTGGCTGATGGCCGATGGTCCGTGGTCTTTGTCCGGTGGCCGATTTCTAGGAGAACTTGCCTACCCAAAAGTGGTTGCACATGGGTGCATGGGAGAGTGCTACTTCGACTTGTCTATCTAAGGGCAGTTGCGCATGGGCGTTTAGAGGATCTCTTACATCTATACAAGGAGGCCTTCTCATGAGTAACTCGGTAGAATGATGTGCACACTTGACGCACACAACACAACCTTGTGTAAGGATTGTCTTTGTATTCCTACTTACTCTAGTTGTCTAAATTGCCAATTAAGCTCTACCTTGAGAACGCATGGGTGGATGATCTCATCACTTTGTAATAGTGTTCTAATTTAATGTTTTGGATTTTCCACTAATCTACTTTGCATCATATCTCTCTCTACTCTTCTTGCTACTAGATCCTTATTGTATTCTGCATTTCTTATAGTTTGTGCAAATACCTGATTGACAAATTGCAAGGTAAGGTGGTTTAGTATCACACTATCATGGAGCTTGCATAAACTAAACCAGCAGCTAGTGAATGGTAAACATTGCTAGCACACATGCACTATCTTAGGGTGTGGAAAATCTCTCACCACAAAAATTTCTTACAATGAACAAGAAACTTGGCAATGAAAACACACTAAACACTTTCTCAAAGAAGCTCAAATGACTGAACTTAAAAGAGATGAGTCACCTTGCATTCACCAAACCACACGACACAAATGAAAGAATGAGGATTCTAGAACCAAGACTCACCTTTGATGCACCAAAACCTTAAATTATGAAAACAAAAGAGCATATACAATAGTTGTTGTGAGATTTAGAAGTCACACACTCTCAATTTCTATGTGTACCACCAAAGATTCTCTCACACAAAGTGGTTCCTACACGTAAGTCTCTCTTGACGCGTATATTGTTAAGGTTCTATGTGTGAGCTTGGGGAATATTTACAAGGAGAGGGGCTTATTTATAGGTTGGATACCCCTCAGTAAGGTTATTGATAACCTTATTTAGAAGCTAATCAAATCAAGATTAAAATTTCTTCTGAATATCAAAACATTGCGGGCCTTCTTTGTCTACTTGAGTCATGGATGTGGGCTCAAGAACAAGATTTATTGGTGGTAGACAGAGTGAAATTAGAGTATTAAGGAAGGACAGAGAGATAGTTTTACTATGTACATGTCAATGGATATTTTTTGTTTGTGGGTTGTGGTTAGTGCTAGGAATCACTAAAAAGTTAATGATATATTTGCAATGGGTAGAATGAGGTGAATAATTAAACGAAGATGAGTGAATGAAGTGAGGGAATACTTGTGATAGTGAAGCTTTGAAGAAGTTTTGAACTTACTTTTGTAGGCTCTAAAAAATGAATTCTTCTTGTTTTCTTCTTATGTTGTCATCGCCAAGGTTGAATCACCACAATGAAAATTCCAATGTTGGTTCATGAGAATGCCCACTTAGAATAGATTAATCATGGTTTTACATGATGCAGTTTATGTATATAGAGAAGACGTAAGAAGGACTTGTAATCTAGAGGTAGTAGAGAGAGGCATAGAGATAGTGTATGTAAATCTAGAGTTCATATGAGAGCTATGGAAGTGATAGGGTACATCAATGTTGAAGAGATGAGAGAAACCATGGAAGGTGTAGGTTTGAGGGAGGGATATAAATAAATAAGTGTGTGTGTGTGTATGTGTGTGGGAAGGAAGTGAGGGAAGACTAGAATGACTTGTGAGAGAAAATGGGCAGGGTGGGGTTCATAAAAAAATATTATCTCACTGGTGGTAGGTCTAGAAATATGAAATATTTTGAGTTGATTATTCATTTTTTGAGCTAAATGTTTCACTTTGCTCACTTTCTCAAATTTGGAGTGGAGGTGGATGTCAAAAATCAAAATGCTTGTTTTTCCTTTTACAAAAGTCTTCAATGCCCTCCTTTTGTTGAATTTTCATAGTCCTCCAAGAGTAATCCCCTCCTTGCATGAGAGCATGACCTTATAGATTCTTGTGGATTTGAAAATATGCATGGATTAGGATTGTTCACAAATATGACGGGAAAAAATGAATTAGTATATAAACAATTCATGGAATCTAGAATAGTCTCACCTCTATATACATATAAAATGGAAAAAATAAATATATGAAAATATAGGGAATCAAATGAGGGGGCCCTCATTTTCTTTATTGACTTAGGCCTATTTACAAGAAGCAAGGAAGAATGTATGTAGAAAAGTGGTAATTAAGTAAACGAAAATTACTAGGTGAAATGTATTTTTTGTGTTTTCTTTCTCGGAGTGAGTTGACACAAAAATTAAGAGAGACTTGAATGAAAACAGTTCTATATGGAATAAAGACTTGGGGGGTTCATCGTTCAGTACTCCCCTATATAACGTGCATTAGCCGGGTATTAAAAAAAACCCTCTTTCAACTTGTCTGAATGAACAAAATGACCTCTTATTTCAATGTATCTCTGTTATATTGTCTAAATTTTTTGCATTTTAAAACCCCTGCTTTCAAACTCAGGTTATATATTAACATGATTACATAGTGCAACCCCCGAAAATAAAGAGTATGCAAAATAGTAAGGAAAATTGTTGTATTTGCGAGTCAATGTACATAACATACTTAGGAAAATAACGCACACCTAGGTAAAAAGTATTTAAATAAATACAAAAATACTTAGAATAAACCCGCCTGATATTTAAGCCCTATATACAATGAAATATTTACACATCAATGGACCATAATATATTTTTATTTATTTATTGGCTCAACTAGTGGAGTGACTAGCTAGCTAATGGTGTATTAAGGAGATATGGGGAAAGTCCCATGAGGAAAAGGTGAGGATAGCCATAGTGTTTGAGTGGTTCTGGTAGGGTGAGGTAGCACACTATAGAAATTTTGGATAGCCAGAAAAAATGGCTATCATTATCCCTTTCCGAGGATGATGGTAAATTCATGTACCATGAAAAGTTTTTTTTTTTTTATGAGAGTGGTTCCAAGATATTTCCTATGTTTTGTGCCTCAAACAAGTTTTTTTTTGTAGTTCTTGTTCACCTTTGTCTTGAACTACTGACACAAACCAGAGTACAAGACTTACATGATGATGTACATTCTTGATGATGCTCTTGCAGATCCCTTGGTAGAGTGTGACTCAAGTAGGAATTTAGTCGGTACCCATTGACCTTTTTAGGATGCACCATTCCATCTAAATCCATGAGTTTATAGTAACTTGAGGTAAAATATTTGTTGACCACATACGGACCTCGCCATCTAGTGTTGAATTTGGAATCAAGTCGATTGTCATACCTTAACACCATCCCACCTTCCTTGATACCCTTGTCCCTGACCTTGTTATGAAGCTTCTCCTTTGTTTGAATAGCTTTTCTCTTGTAGCACTTATAAGCTATTTCTCTTTTCCACTCAAGCTCTACTAAGATAATAAGTCAATACATACATGCTTCTTGATTATCTTGTGCTTATTTGCCATGAAGTCGCATTGTTGGAATGTTGAGCTCATTTGGGTGTAATGCATATTGAACATACACCAAGTCAAATGGTGTGAACCCTATGGACTACCTATATGTGGTTCCATACGCCCATAATGCCCCGTCCAAGAAGTCATCCCACAAGTTGTCTTGTTCTTCACCATCTTTCTAATGATGCTTGCAATGACACCATTAGTCTTCTCCACCAAATCATTTGACTATGGGTATTAGGGTGTGGTATGAATTTGTAGAATGTGAAGCTCTTCGCAAAATTCCATGGGTCCATTTGTAAGAACTATTTACCTTGGAACATGTAACAATCTTCCATTTCCATTTGTAAGCACTATTTGCCTTGTAACATGTAAAAATATTCTATTTCCATTTATCTGACAATTGGGATAGCTTATACACCAATGTTTGACATCCACATGCAGGCTTGGACAAACATACCTCGTAAGAAAAATCTTTTTCACAATTAGCTCATGGGAAAAATGACCACCATATGTTTCCTCATGCAACCCTTCTAGAATGGCTAGAAATTCCTCCATTGTTGGTACTCTTCCACACACATGATCCTTTTCTCTTTGATCAAGGGATCCCTCTAGGAAGAGATAGGAACTTGCCTTCTTCATGAGTCTCCTCTTTTGAGATTTTGTGAAGCCTTGTGGAAACTCAACCTCTAAAATATATCAATAATGGGAGCCGAAGACACCATGATGACTTGCACTTTTTTCTCACATGTAACTTCTTTTTGTGCAAGTAAATTTAAACAATCTACAGATGACATGAACTTTTATCCTTAGGCTTTCATTATTGCATGCCCAAATGCATAAAATATGCTTCACAATGAGAAGTGCACCTCCCTTTACCATGAGATGTTGTATACCTTGGCTAGTACACATCTTTAAACCATGAAGTAGTATGTCATATTCTCCTTCATTGTTGCTAGTTGAACTTGGTAGATTGAGATTCTCTTTCATGCCCATCTCTCCACTTGGGTTGATCAAAACCAGCCCTCCCTCTTCTTTACCCATGGATGATAAAAAATCTCCATCAAAGAATAAGGTAAAAGCGTCAAGAATACTTTTAGGTGGTGGCAATGGTAGGTTATTTACTTCATGTACTTTAATCTGCTTCTCATACACCTTATAAGTGAAAATCCCTGCCAACTGTGAATGCACAATATTTTCCACTTTGAAAGAGTATTGGAACTCTTGTAATTCCATAATCCACTTTGAAATCCTAGTACCAAGGTTCATTTGAAATGACACCCGAGGAAACAATTTTTTGTAGTGAGAATTAGAAAAGGTTTTGGTGGCAGGTAGGATGTAGATTTTCTCACCACAACATAAGCATCATGAATTATGCCTCTGTGTAACCTCTCTTCAAGGAATTCATGACCCTACTAGAAAAGTAGATGGGTCGTATCCTGGTACTGTGGGGATCTTGTTGTAACAAAACATCACCAATTGTTTCCTTCACAACATTACAACTAACAAAGAATGTGTACTCTCAACAAGGAGGTACGGGTGTTGTTAACTCTGACAAAATGACTTTAATGTTACAAAAGTACTCCTCAAGCTCATTAAACTATGAAAATTATACTTGTTGTGTCATTTTTCCCAAGGGATGAAGCAACTCCGAAGGTAAGTGAGTGAAGGGTGACATATACTTCAACTTTGGAATGAATGAGATGACCTCATTGAGATTTATGGGAGATGGTAGCTCAATAAGAGGCTTTTATTTTGAAGGATCCATATGAATGCCTTTATAAGAGACCTTATGACCAATCAAGGCCACCTCGTCCTCACCTATATGGCATTTGTCAGGATTGTGTTGACCTTTCATGTCGTACAATTTCTTCAAACCTACTTCTATCCTCTGTAGGTGAAATTATTTTGAACTATAAATGAAAAAGTCATCAATAAAAACCGTAGTAAACTTTCCAAAAATTGCTTGAAACACCATGTTCATTAAGCATTGGAAAGCTATTGGATCATTTTTCAAGCCAAATGGCATGACTCTAAAAGCATAACAACCCCAAGGAGTGATGAAGGTTGTTTTCAATTGATCCTCTAATGTGGCACCTATTTCAAAGTAACCCGAGTAGCCATCACACACAATGTGCTTCTTATGACTAGCTACCTCATGTAGTATCTCATCCTAAAATGGGAGAGGAAAGTCAACTCACTTGGTTGCCTCATTGAGTGGCCTATAGTCCACACAAAGCCTCCACATTCCATTATTTTTAGGAGTGAACACAACTGGGGAGACCTACTCTGAATTTTCCACTGGATAAATGAAACCTGTTGCTAAAAGATTCCTTACCTCCTTGAGGAAAGCCTGCTCCTTGATGACTCCTAGTCTTTGTAGCTTTTGAGCCTTAGGTGTGTCTTGTGGATTTAAATCGATCTTGTGTTGAAAAACTTTAAATCGATCCACGCATGTCTGTGTAGTCATTAGCAAAAATCCTAGGAAACTTTCTCGGCACACATTTGAACTGCTCTCTTTGGTCCTTTGTAAGTGTAGACATCATATCTTCTAACATTCCTTCATCTTCCGCATCTTGGTTCTCTTCTGGACCTAGACCTCTTCCGCATTTTGACAAGAGGTCTCTTGGTTTCTTGGCTTAAACCTTACCCCCATGACTTTGATGGAAGACTCCTCTTCAACAATGCTTCTACTACTTTCTTCCTTCGAGGTGCTATCAATCCAATCTTCCTCTATCTCATTTTGAGATGATTCTTCTTGGATCTCCTCTTGAAGTTGCTCCTTCATGTGAAAGATAATCTTCTTAGGATTTTCATGCTTGCAAATCAATTTTCTGCTCTCACAATCCTGCAAATCTCGCATTTTCATTAGCCATGGTTTTCGTAGGAGAAATGGATAACCATTTCCTTTGGTAGAAATAACATAAAAATCAATAGCCTTATGAATGAAAAAGGCGTCCACAAAATTATTTTTATAGATTTCTAAGCACCTATTTCCACTAGTGTTTGTCATCTTGACTTTGATTTCAGGTGTCTCATGGATTTGTATGCCTAGTCTTTGCATGCGGTCCTCTGTCATAATGCAAATTTGTGCACCTCTATCCTAGGAGACCTTTCCTAACCAACCTTCCTTTGATGTAACAATCTAGCACATATGTAATATATCCATTCATTTCATCTTGTGCAATCTTCACAGCAAGCACATTCTCTTTTACCTTCTTCCTAGTGCTAACATCCTTCGTTAGCTCCCTCCTAACTTGTGGACACAATGCAAGAAATTGAGGTTGTAATAAAATCTAATATCTAACTAGTCCAAATGATTTTATCATATTAAACTTATCATTTAATGTGGGAGAATAAACAGGAACAAGGGTAAGAATATAGACATGTGCTTATGGATCTATTTCAAAACGGGGCCAAGGTTAAAGGGGTCCAAATGAGAGATGGTCTGTCAAAGACCAATGCTACCTAATGTAGCTTATAGACCTTAAGTTTAGCTTCATTAAAGGCCTCCAAACGTTATTGCTAGATATTCCTTTGACCTTAGGCAAGCTAGGTCTGACCTTGAGGTGGGAACCCTACCCAAGCATGAGGTGCTTGTCGGATTGCTAACTAAGTGCTTAAAGTGTTTGTGGGAATCTTGCCCAAGCTTGAGGTGCTTCTCATTCTTAAATGACTAAGGTTCTTGAAGTCTTCAATGCAAACATAAAATCTCAAGAGGCATAAACAGTTTCCATGTTTATTTGACTAGGTGCTTGAAGTGTTCAATTCAACCATGATATCTTAAGAAACATAAAAGACACATGTCCAAATGATCCTCCACATGTGGCCCTCAAGATGTGCTTGAATCCTATTGGATAGGATTTAAAGAGGTCCAATGAGAATTCAGATACATAAAAATAAATGATTCAGCTCTTTGTCTCAAAGAGGAAAAAGAGGACACATGTCCAAATGAAATAATTATATAATTAAAAAAAAATTAAAATTAATTTTTTTAAAAATAAAAAAAATATAAAAAAAAAATATATATATATATATAGAGAGAGAGAGAGGGGGGGGGGGGGGGGGGGGGATCAAGCATGAGAGGGGGGTATACTCTCCCACACACATACACACATCCTCTCATTGTGTGGAGTGCAAAGTGCAAGAGCTCTATCTACTTCTCCAAGCTTGTTGAGAAGTGGAGAGCGTACATCAACACTCTTGGCTATGGAATACAAATCCAACCAAGAGCCATGCTTCAATGCTTAAGCTTTCCATCTTCTTCAACTTCATTACTATGCTATTATTCATACTAATCAAGAAGAGTGATGATAAGTGAGGAACTATTTCTTTCTCCTATGGATGATTCTTCTTCCTCTTCACTACCCTCATTCCTTGCCAGCTCTCTCCACCTTCAAAGGTGTTTGAGGCCTTGGGATTGAGGCTTGGAATAATTAATTATTTTTGCAAAGTTTATGTTATGCATGTGATGCATGAATCTATCCATCTTTATTGCATCACCCAGGTCACAAGGAGCACAAAGATTTTATTGTATCAAGTCCCTCTTGATGGGAGAATCTATAATAAAAACGCCTTTTGGAGGGTGAACCGCAGGCTTCAAGTAAATCCGGTCCTCAACTATTGTCTTGTTATCTAATACTCTCTCTCTTGCAAAAGTATTGTTCATGCCAGGTTAATTAAGTACTACTTTTATGTTGTTACCATCAATTAAGTTCACACTCTATGTTCTCAAAGTAATCTCACAAAGATGCTCACTCTAATTATCTTAATTCTGCTACTCTCAAAGTTCATAGGCCATCTCCATTACATTGGTATTAGAGCATTTGGTTTCTATTTTATTGCTAAAAAAGAGAGGTCCTTAAGTTTCCTAGTAATGGTTGATTTTGTTAATTGTATTAGGGTAAGTGGGACTGGGATCTATTATCGGTTTTGTTGAGCCCACTATGTGGGATATGGTGCACACCTCACGAGCGTTGGTATTAATAATGGGGTCTTTTTAAACTTGCCTACGGATTTACCATTTATTGAGCCATAAGAAGTCCAAAATGAGCTGTCTCTCAAAAATTATGCTATGTTAGATCCACCCCACTACTCTAAGAAATTCTGCTATGTTAGATGCACCCCACTACTCTCTGTCCCTAAGAAGTTCAAAAGGAGTTATCCCTCAGATTTTCTGCTATGTTAGATCCACCCCACTACTCTATATAATTAACCAGTCTGAGCCATGGGTGTAGATATTTAATTGCTTATTTTAAAGTCTAAGAGGAGTAGCAACTAAGGTTTTTCATTGCCCAAGAATGCACTAAGTAAACACATAAGTATAATTAGCATGGTTGATAATAACCAAGAGAGTAGAATGAACATTGATAACTTTGATTTTGCACATGAAGGTGATAATGATGATGCCCCATTTATATATACATATTTATACACATACATATAATTATCTTGTTACTAGGTTGCATCAAGATATGGGCAGCCCTACTTTTACTTTGCAAGCCAAAGTTACTCAATAACTTCGTGCTTATGGGATTTCCCTTACTCTCCAAGAGGAGGAGAGTTTAGGAGGTCTCTTGATGATACCCCCAAAAGAAGACTATGTCCCATGTGAGAGGAGGAATCCAAAAAACAAAAAAGTAACCAGTCATAATTTCCTCTGAAGATGTGGCTCCACGAAGACGTAGGTCTAGATGATCTTCAACTCCTCCCATGAGGAAACGGTCAACACACGTTCCTCCTCGTCACTCTAAAAGGGAAGATAGGAAACAAAGGAAGAAAAGGTCAAGAAAGAGGTCACTCTCTTCTCCTTCTTCTTCTCCTTCTTCAAGAAAGTTTTTGGATTTACATCTCAAGGCTACTGTCTTCCAAAGGATATGCTTCGCTAAGAAAAGCAACAATTTTTTATGGGATTACCTGAAGAAATGGTTGAGTATGTCAACTCCCAATGGTCTGGTTCTATCACCTAACTAATCCACCACACCATGGTTGCTTCCCACATGAATTTTGAACAAGGGGCTAGACGGAATGTCAAGCCCATGGAAAACAAAGACAAAAGTGATACAAAGGGGAAAACGAACGCCCAAAATTCTTCCCAAGGCAATCCCAATAATAAGAACAACAACAATCGGTCCAAGGAGAAGGGAGTTTACAAAGGTGAAAACAAAATCTCTCATGAAGAGCTTCGAGATTTTTACAAGGACCATAAGTTTTTTCAGTGTGGGGATCAAGGACATGGCTATCGTTATTGCCCCAAGAGAAATGTTTGCAGCTAGACTCCTAGAGCTTCCACCATGGAATCTCCAAAAGACGATGCTCATTGCAAAGAATCACCTCTCTCCTATGCTTTGGGAAAGGTAAGGGAACATGATGCCTTCATCTTGTTTAACCCTGGCTCTACTCACAACTTCAAATCAATGGAACAGGCCACCAAGTTGGAAATTCAAGCTTTTGAGATGGGAGATATTAGAATTACTGACACAGCTTTCAAGGGACAACAAGCCTCCACTACACCCTTGATTGGGAAGTTGAGGATTCATGTCCACAGCTATGTTGACAAAGAAGACTTTCTCATCTCTCTTCTCCAACATGAGGATGCTATCCTAGGGGCACCATGGTTCAACCGCATGGTTGCCCCAACATGAAGTTCCCTAAAAGGAGAATCTACTTCACCTACAAGGGAAAGAGCATGTATATAGATGCTAATGATTCTGGTCGTACTATACCACTTGTAAATTCACCAACTTTTGATAAGTCAATGAAAAGCTTGATTTCTACATACATGATTCTTTTCAAAGAATCCACTAATGACGCAAATGCTTTATCAAATGAAAATGGTAAGAGTCAAGAAGAATTAGACTTGTCTACTTTTCTAAATGGATTCCAAGATGTTTTCATCAATGATATCCCTATGGACTCACCTCCAAACGGAGGGGATAATGACCATCGAATTGAGCTCCTACTAGGAAGCTCACCGCCTAACAAGCCTCCTTATCAAGTTTCCAAGCTCAACAAGAGGAGATCATAAGGCAAGTACAAGGATTGGTACACAAAGGGATGGTGAGGCCTAGCTTCTCTCCCTTTTGTTCTTTAGTCATTTTAGTGAAAAAGAAAGATGGTACATACCATATGTGTGTGGACTATTGAGCACTAAACCATATCAGTATCAAAAAAAAAATTCCCATGCTCGGGTAGAAGATATGTTTGATAAGCTACAAGGTGATACCTACTTCAGTAGGATTGACTGAAAAGTGGCTATCATTAAATAAGGATCATGGATGAAGATATCCTAAAGACCGTACGTGTTTCGTACAACATTCGGTCTTTATGAATATCTAGTCATGACTTTTGGCTTGACCAATGCACCAACCACATTCAATCATTTGATGGAGAAAATATTTAGACCCTACCGCAAGTTTACCGGAGTGTTCTTTGATGATATCATCATCTACTCCAAGCCATTGGAGGAACACAAGCAACATCTCCAAGTGATTTTTCAAGAAAACCTGTCCATTAGGGAGAACTTATCTTTTTCTCAACCAAAAGAAAAGTGAACTTCTCCTTCAAGAGATTCAATACTTAGTTCATATTATCTCTCAAGATGGTATCCTTATGGATCCATCGAAGTTAGAGGTAATAAAATCATGGCCTGATCCAAGGAATCTACATGAGATAAGAATCTTTATTGATATGTGTGCAGGCTATATACGCTTCATAGCAAAATTTTCTCGAATAGCACCATTACATGACTTAACAAAGAAGAACGTTAAGTATTCATGGACTTCTAAGGAGCGTAAAGCTTTTGACAAGCTCAAAGATAAGCTTACCTCTCAACCAATTCTCATGCTTCCGGATCTCTCAAACCCATTTGAGTTCTAATGTAATGATTGTGGTGATTGACTTGGTTGCTTCAAAAAGGGAATGCCATAGCATATGAGAGCCGAAGGCTCAATACGGATCAACATGTCTTGGGCATTTATGAGAAAGAACTTTTTGTTGTTCTACATACCCTAGACATATGGAAGCACTATTTATTGGGGACTCCATTCATTTTATAAACATACCACCAAAATCTCAAGTACCTCATGACATAAACCAAGATTTTCGACAAACAAATGAGGTGGGAATTTTTTTTTGCAATTTTATTTTCATATTGCTCACATTGCTGGTAGCACAATCAAGTGGCCAATGCACTTTCATGATGACCAAAAGTCAATGCAGTGTCTATAGCAATTCACAATGATGAGTATGCTACTGACCCTTACTTTAAAGATGTAATATCAGCCATTGCTTTGGGGAATAAAGAGGAACCATTCATCTTGCAGTATGGTTATCTTCTCCATTGGAAATAGGCTATATTTTACCCACTCCCTTTGTGAGAAAGTCATGTACAAATCCCATGCTCCTCCTTACGTGGGGCATAGAGGCATTCAACCTACTCTTTGAGGAGTAGAGACATACTCCTATTAGCCTACCATGAAAGTGGACATACAAGACTGCTTCAAAATGTGTGGTATGCCAAAAGACTAAGTATGATAGAGGGAAGAAACCTAGACTACTCTAGTCATTACCCATCTCTAATTCACCATGGGAGAGTATATCCATGGATTTTATCTTTGGATTATCCGAGTCTATCCATGGGAAAACGGTAATATGGACAATAGTCGACAGTTTTAGCAAGCAAGCACACTTTATTCCTATCAAAAAGGCTATTAAGGCCCATCAACTGGAAACCATCTTCATATCTCATATTTTCAAACACCATGGATTACCAACATCTATCATATCAGATAGAGATCCTAGAATGACTAGTAATGTTTTTAAAGGTCTCTTTGAAAATCTAGTACAAGATTGAATTTATCTCTGGCCTATCATCCACAAACAGATGGCCAAAGTGACATAGCCAATCTTACAATACTTGATCTACTAAAGAAGTATGTTACAGAAGTAGATCAACGCCCACAATGGGAGAAGTACTTAACACTAGGTTGGTAATGGGACACTTTTATGTCCTGTGAAGTGACCATTTTCCTTGAATTATGTCAAGAGTTTCAAAATGGATTTTGAGGTGCTATCTATATAGAAAGTTGTCTCATGAGCTGAAAAAAACTCGACATTTTTTTGGAATATCAATTCCATCTTTAACATTGTCCTTGCACAACATTTCACAACCTAAACTGTGTGAAAAAACGGGTCCTGTTTTTGGCTTTTTTCAACTTTTTGCAACTATACCACTCTAGAATTCATGTTTGTGAGGTCTATAATGCTAGAGAACTATCTTTAGTAGTCCTCAACATGTCCTGATGCTTCTAGGGAGAAATAAATATTAAAGTTGTAAGTTATGACCAAATTACAAAAATTGTCAAACCTGTTTTTTAGCCAATTTTAGCTCTTCTATGAATTTTTTGGTGGATTTCATGATATCCAAATTCATTTTTGATTTTCTATGTCGCATATTGTAACATAAAGCTAACATTCCTTGAGTTTTAGGGCACCTAATACCCTATTTTGCATAGTACACAACAATGGTTGATTTTTTCAATTATGGAAGAAAACAAAACATTCTAGTATATCAAGTATAGCTTTTTCAATATTGTTAGTTTCTTGTGACAACTACATGAATTTTGTAGGTAGTAACCATATCTAGTCATAAGGATCAAATTTGGCTAGATATTGAATAGTTTCTATGGGATTCTACAATTCATAATGTTCAACCCAGTTTTTTCATGTCTGCTGTATTTAACACTTCATCTTTGTCCCCAAGATTCATCTTGGTAAGAGATGTATTATTGTTTTTACATGCTCCATGGATCCTTATGAACATAAAGGACAATAGGGAACTAAGAAAACATGCACATATTATTTGTATTGAGCGTGGCTATAGAATCTTTGATGATAGGTTTGCAGAATGGTAAAAATTCAACTTTTTTGTACCTATTTATTTTTGCAAAACAAAAAATAGTGAGTGAGAAGCAATCATATGTTCTGATCTATGATTTTTTTGGTGGATTTCATGATATCCAAATTCATTTTTTATTTTCTATGTCGCATATTGTAACATAAAGCTAACATTCCTTGAGTTTTGGGGCACCTAATACCCTATTTTGCATAGTACACAACGATGGTTGATTTTTTCATTATGGAAGAAAACGAAACATTCTAGTATATCAAGTATAGCTTTTTCAATATTGTTAGTTTCTTGTGACAACTACATGCATTTTGTAGGTAGTAACCATATATAGTCATAAGGATCAAATTTGGCTAGATATTGAATAGTTTCTATGGGATTCTACAACTCATAATGTTCAACCTAGTTTTTTCATGTTTGCTGTATTTAACACTTCATCTTTGTCCCCAAGATTCCCCTTGGTAAGAGATGTATTATTCTTTTGACATGCTCCATGGCTCCTTATGAACACAAAGGAAAATAGGGAACTAAGAAAACATGCATATATTATTTGTATTGAGCGTGGCTATAGAAACTTTGATGATAGGTTTGCAGAAAGGTAGACATTCAACTTTTTTGTACCTATTTATTTTGGCAAAACAAAAAATAGCGAGTGAGAAGAAATCATATGTTCTAATCACCAACCCATTGAAGTTAACTAGGGAATTTATCTCAAGTCCTACAAAAATCCCTAATCTTATTTTTATGCAACAAAACGTAAGAAATGACTGTTTTGATGAAAATTCACTGGTCCATCAACTTTGGAGGCTTGGTGTGACTTAAAGATGAGAAATTTTACAAGTTTCTTATTTTTTCCATGCTTAGTAGGCCTTGAACTATAACCTCATGAAAGGATTTTACAAAATAAGTGGATCTACTATGGTTTTGGAGGTTTTTTTCAAAACCCTGAAAGGACACTTTTATGTCCTGTTAGGTTACCAACCTAGTGTTAACCCTTGTAGAGTACTATCTGTACAATAATATTATCCATACTACTACATGAAACACACCTTTTGATATCATAGATGGAAGACCTAAAAGTCCCTTCCTACTTAAAGTACATGGGAAGATCTTTGTTGCTGATGAGTATAGTTGTGACCTGCAAGAATCTTTTCAAAAGGTTAAGGATGCTATATCCATCTCTCAACAAATGAAAAAAGTTTTTGCTGACAAGCACGGAATGGCCTTAATGCTCAAAGAAAATTATTGCATCCTAATTAAGTTTCCCAAGGCTCAATTCAGGCAAATGACGGGCAAAATTCCTACGGGCCATCAAAGTTTCCCAACCATTGGCTCATACACAATACTTTTTATGTGAGTCTACTTAAGCTCTACAAAGGAGAGGCACCAAGAGAACCAATTATTGAAGACCCTCCAAAAATTGAAGACCAAGAAGAGGTGCTTCAACCCAAAGCTATCCTTCAGCATTGTTAAGGCGGTTACGCCGCTAGCGGAAGCTAAATAGCGAGAACTCAACCAACAACAGAATTTGTCAGACGAGGACGAAGCTTGACCCGCAGGCGCATGGAAACAACTAGGTGGGTGTCAAATCACCTACTCGACCTTCTAATGACAATCACTACTAAGGAAATCAAATCTAAGTTCTAAAATACGCAAGTGATTGAAATCCGTACTACGAACGAATGCTATACGAAACAGGATCTAGAATCATCGAATCGATCTCAAACTCAAGGGGAAGTCTATGCACTAGGTAAGAACAACACCCTAAAGACTTGAACTGCAAAATCAACCTATAACCACTCCGTGCGGTAAACGCGTATGAAGACAGGCCGAAAAATACAGGTGACCGAAACTTGACCCCGATGGTACTAATGTGTAGCTCTACTCGTTGTGGTTCTATAGATATGCTGCACGCTCCATTCCGACACACGAGTTGGAAGAAAACTCACACCGAAGCTCGTAGGAACTTACCACACGTAGAAGCCGATAGCGCGCACTCTTGGTATCTGTGCGTAGCTCTCACCGTTGCTAACACAATGGCGGTGTCGCTTCTCCAATGGCGGTCCCGTAGCTCGCGTAGCAAGGAGATAAGACTCTCTCTCTCTCTCTCCCTCTCTCTCAGACACAGTCACGGCGCTCAAAAACTCCCTTTGATTAATGATTCAAAATCCCCCTTAGGTTACAAAACTTTGGCTTATATACCTCAACCTTGGAGGTGAGAACATCTCTAATTATTTACATTAACAGGTGAAATTACTTCGGGATTACAGGCTGGAAACTCAATTGAGTCCCATTACTTAATGAATGGCTCAAATCAAAATTAATGTCGGAAAGACATTTATTACAATCAATGGTTACAAAATGATGGGTGTGAGCAAAAATGTGGTTGTGATCCTCTGTTGGCTCAACACTCCCCCCCTCCGCGTTCATGTCGTCCCTGACATGACTTTTAGGCTTGGTCAATAGAGTCCTGTTGTCTTGAGCATCTGCAAATGTGATTCGTAGCGTAGGTTGCCGATGGTCAAGGTTGGGCCGAATATTTTGCTTTCGTGAGTGAAAAAGCCGGTGTAGAAAGCTTCTTCGAATGTTTGCATGTGGAAGCTAGGCAAAAACATAATTCTTTGGTATAAGAGATGTAACACCTTTGGTGATGGCTGCAATGAAAGATCATACATCATATCCGTCACTGTGTCGGCCGTCGATAGTAGACTCGAGGTCGTGGCTTTATCTGGCGCGAACACTTCAATGCATGCTAAGAGAGTCCTGCAGATTTTCTTTAGCATCTGACACGAAAGGTCAGGAGAGCCAGTAAAGAGTTTGATGGTGCCCGTTAGGGTTTTCACCATGTAGGCTTTACCTATTCTCTCTCCTTCCTTTGGTCCTGGCATCCTTGGGTAATTAAGCCAATTTGACTTCTTTTCTGCAATCCTGCCATGCTCTTTCCAGCTTCTGACTCTTGGCACCGGGCAGAAGGTTGCATCCTCCCGAATCTCCTTTGGAGCCTCTACCAAGTAGATGAGGTAGGCTGGGTATTTGTTCAGCCAACCTTTCCTCCATCTAGGTTGAGAATCTACAATCTTCTTTGATTGTTCATCCTTTGTGATGTCGCCTTCGTAAAGAGCGACATACTGCTCCTCCTCTATTCTCTTTTTCGTCTTTATCACTTCAAATTTCATCAGAGGGAAAGGCAGGCTGGGTTGCATCCACTCTTCATGGAGCACTTTTGTGTCTAAACCTTGAAGTCTAATGGAGATGAGGAGTCTCCTTTCCCATTCCATTTCCGCCTTGGCACTTTCCTCTGTTAACTTTTCTATTTGGTCCTGGAGCCTTTGTTCTTCTCCTTCAGAAATTCCTGAAGTCGAGGCCACTTCTTGAGCTGGGGCTGGATCTTCGATTGTGGTTGCCTCTCCAGTTTCTGGTAGCTCTATGGCTGCTCCCCCTGCTTCTTCTTGTGGTGTCTCTGTTTCTCTTCTTTGTTGCTCTTGGAGGTCTTGGAGCTGTTTGCGGAGGGCCTCATTTTCTGTCCTTAGTGTTTGGTTTTCTGATGTGAGCCTCTCCTCTGCAGCCAATGATCCCTCCGCCATGTGCAATCTTTGTACTTGCTCTAACCTCAGCTCTCTTTGCAAACTTCTGACCTGCTCTTCCAGAGCTGGTACGAGGGCTCCCTCTTGTTCTGTTCCTGCTCTGCTAGCTCTAGGGGTGGTCCTGAGTCTCATGATTGTCCTTTCTTGAAGTTCGACTCTTTCCCTTAGCTCAATGAGCTCATCCTTGGCTGCCTCCAGCTCATCTTCTATTCGCTCCTTTGCTTCCTGTGAACTTGTTACCTCTCTTGAAGCTTCGGCTAGTTGGAGTATCAAGCCGTCTCTCTCGTTTTCTGCGTCGTAGAGTGATGCTTTATGACTTTCAGATTCAGTCATAGCATTCTCTAACTGCTTCTGCAACTCTGCTTCCTTTTGTTTTGCTGTCGCAAGTGCTACTTCCTTTGCTCTGGATCTTTCTTTAATCTTGCTGAGCAGTTCATGCACCATGTGCATGTCTTTTTCATCTTCATTTGTCAACTTGACAGCTCTTTCTGCCACCACCTCCAATGGCTTCGGCTCGTCCATTTTCTCTTTACTCTCCATTGTACCCTTTGTCTTTTCCTTCGTCCCTTTCCGATCATCTTGTTTCCGTAGGGATATCCCATAAACTGCCTCCAGGGCCTCTTCTTCACTGTATCCGATCGCTACCAGATCCTCATAATCATCTTTCTTTTGCTGAACTGGATCTATCTCCGTTTCCTTGGTCCCGGCCTCCGGCTTTTCTATAACTTCTGTTTCTATTTCTATTGTGGTTTCCTCCACAATAATTTCCATCTTCTTCGGGCTTGGTACAACAGTAAAAGAGGGCTGATTGTCCTCAGTCATCTTGGCTTTCCCTTTGTTTGCTTGCCCGTCTTTCTCTTGAGGTTCAGTAGACTCATCTACTTTCTTCTTCCCCTTGTCGTCCTTTTGCAGCTCAGCTTTTAAAAGCTGTACTTCCTCTTCAGTATAAGGCTCGACAGGTTGCTGCTCCAGTATGGCCTCCGACTCCTCATAATCTCTAATATATTGATCATATTGATCAACATGTGGCCTGGCTGAGCTGGTTCCGACTTTACTGGGGTCTGGCACCCACATTTCTTCAAAGTCCCCCTTTAGAGCTCTTTCCGCTCTAAATTGCTCCACCAGCCTTTCCATTCTTGCGGCTTTTTGACTTTTGGTTTGCTTGGGATCGGCCTTCTTCTTCACCTTCTTCTTGAGCGGCTCGTCCATGGCCTCTTCAGGTTCTGAAACTATTTCTAGTTTTCGGCGTGCTCTTGTGGACGCCCTCTTGGATACTTCTTGCTGTTCTTCCTCCTCATCGGCTTCTCTAAGCCACTCATTCTGGGAGGGAATCCGTGGCCCTTGATCCCTAGCTCCAATAGCTTCATAAGCTATTCTTGTTAGGATTTCTCCTCCTCCTATGTACTTTGGTTTCTGGTTGTGCATGGCGATTACTTGCTCGTGGATGTACTGAGCATAATTCACCTCCTTTGGCACGTTGCTCTTCAGTGCCCATGTGATGGTAGTCGCAATGGCATGGGGTGGTGTAGTATACTTCTACGGTCTTTTACTGCACACATGGAAAAACTGGTTGTATAATCGGCAAAGGGTTGCCGCTCATTGATCTGCCATATCTCCGTAGGTTGTATTTTGTTTCTTTGATCCATAGACCTCTATGGCCTCCCTTCTTTCTCTGACAGAACTCCCTTTGTTGTGCAGCTTCAATGCATCTGCAATGAGCTGTGGAGTGATCTGTACTTCAACTGTTTCTCCATCCATGGCTGTCAACGTGGCTTTCCCATCCTTCTGAATGGATGTTGCCAACTCATACACTCTTCTTGTGTCTACACCTGATGGTCTCGAGGTGAAGAACCTGTGTAAGTCAGCCTTTTCCAGGTATCTGCTGATGTTCTCTGATCTGCTATAATCCACTAATTCTCGTGGGATCATAGGCACATCAACCGATTGCCCTTGAGGATCTCTGAAAGTCCCCTGGTAGATCTTTATTCCCTCTTTTTCTAGTACTGCTTCCTCCACCCAAGTTTTGGTTGGCTTGAGGGTTTCTGTTGGAATATCAAAAGGTTCTGCTTCTGCAAGAGCATCCTTGATGGTTGGTCTTTTTCTCTTAGTTGCCGATGACTTAGCGGAATCCATGGATCCTGTAACTCCAATTTCAGAAGTTAGCGTCTTTTTAGTACTGAAAGCCGAAATGAAGCTTTTAACTATTCAAATGACTTGAAAATTGAAACATGAGCTATTCAGGGCCTAAGGATGCAATGTAGGTGAAAAAATATGCAAACTGGGCTCAAAAACATGCTTGAGACATCGTACGCGTATGATGTCTTTTGTGTCAAAATGACTTCATATTGGTTGTGCTTGTAGCTGATAGTGTATACATGAGTATCATATGCTTGGATTTGAGTTTGGATCCCATTTGGTCAAGTTTTGGCCAGTTTAGTCCGGTTCAGGCTCTTGGCAAAATTTTGAAAGGGAATTGGATTTTATGATCCAAATTGGGTAAAACTTGGTGGATTACTTTCAAATGGAATGTAGAACACTTCGGTTTGGTGGTTGAAGCCCTGAGGTGCCAAAATCACATAGTGAGACATCATACGCGTATGATGTCTTTTAGTGCATTTTTGGACCAATTTTCTCTATAAGCTTGGTTTTGGCTTTAGATAGGCTTATTCAGTGGATTTATGAAGTTTGGATAGATTTTGGACTACAAATGGCTCTGGAGACATCATACGCGTATGATGTCTTTTTCATCAATTTTTCATGGGATTGGTTCTGTGGACTCTCCATGTGCTAGTGAAGGACTGTTTATACTCAAATATTGGTTTGGACTTGAATATGTTGGATTTGGGACAAAAATAGGCTTTGTATGAAGGATTTTCTCTTAATTGGGCTAATGGGGTGATCCACTCGACCAAATGGTTCCAAACTTCATATGTAGCATGTATTAGATATATATAATGGATGTATGATGACAAATGAGCATTTTTGGCTCTGTAAGTGCAAATAGACATCATACGCGTATGATGTCTTTTGTGTCAAAATGGTGCTTTTTGGTTCCAGATAGCTTGTAGATGTGTTAATCAACAATCCTACAAAGTTTCAATGAGTTTGGAGTTATTTTGACAAAATTAGGACCAAAAATCAATTTTATGGCCTACTTTGCGTCTTTTTGGTTTTCCTTGGGTTTTCTAACTCCAATTCTCATGATACTTGGTTCATAGGATGTTATTAACATGTGGAATGAGGCTATGCACTCAAATGTTGAAATGAATGTGAAAATCATGCTGTGAGACATCATATGCGTATGATGTCTTTTCTTGAAATGTTGGTCTTTTTGTGCAAAGAATGCTTTGTGCTAGTGCCCTAAGCCCTGCTAACTAGTTTTCAACTTAAAAAGTCATCAGTTTAGCTGAAAAGCCCCCTTATAGGCATTTCAGTCTCCGAAGTCGTCTTTTTGCCTTGGAGTTGAATTTCTTCAACTTTTCTTCTTGAGAGTTGCATTTCCAGCTCATTGGATATGTTGTGAAGCCATCCAGTTGGTTGGACTTGACTTTGGCTCCCCGTTCTCCATCTTTATCCATTTGGTTGCTCGAAAGCGTCTTTTTCACCATCGGTAAGTGAATCAGCTTTCTTTTGGGTTTTGCTTACAAACATAAGTCATCCATGTATAGTTGAAACTGCTCGTGAAGTTTCATGTCATTTGATCGTCAATTTTAGCCGTTATGCCAAAATGACGCTTTGTGTGTCCGCAGCCGAATCGGTTGTTCCGACCTACTTTTGGTGATCCAAACCCGGAGATACTCCATGGTTGCATTTCCCTCGATGTTGTTAAGCTTCCTGAGAAGTTTTGTGTCTTTCCGACAACTTTTTTTCTGTTTGCCTCTTGCAGGCTCTGTTGACCTAGGGTTTTTCCAGTCGTTCTTTCTCGAGCTTTGAGTGCTAGAAACTCATCTTCTATGTTAGGGTAACCCACCTCTAAGTTCTTGTAAGGTTTGGTTAGGCGGTTGTGCCCCTACCTAGCGTTCTTCCCCATTCCCCGTCTGCTCTTGTTTCTTGGTTTTGGTGAGTTTTCGCGACAAAAGTTAACGATAAGCATCAAAAGCTTATGGCAACGAGTCTACCTCTCATGTCTGGTGTCCTCTGAGCTCTCGTAGCAGTCGTAGAAGGCGGTAGAAGGTCGGATGCTCCTGTGTGCTCTTTGCTCTCTCCAAGAAGGTAATAGTGGAAATGAGCTTGATAGTGAAGTGAAAAATACTTAACTTCGGGCTTCCCGGATCACTTGTTACCAAATTTGACATGTGCTCCTATCTTGTCGTGAAATGCACTTTAGGATTTGAAATTTCTCAATTTGGACTCCGTTTGACCTGTTTCTGAGAAATCTGTCCACTTTGCCAAAATTCTGTCATTTTGGGCTTTCCGCAACTTTTTCAGAATTGTACCCAATTTTTACCATGGGTTTCCCTTGTCATTAGGACCATCACCGTCTATTCTTTTCTTTTTTCCGATCTCATTTCACCTGCTTTTTTTTTTTTTTTTTACTTTTATTAAGAAAATCATAAAAAATAAAGGAAAATAGCAAATTGAAGCCAAAAAATTCCAAACATACACGATAAATAGCTGGTAACTCTGTGTATATGGATATTCACTTCTTTGTGATTTTTGGACTTGGATTACCACTTTTTAGCTCCAAAAACACTCTTATTTAGTGATATTTACACATCTAGAGACCCAAATTCATCATCTGATCTCTTCTTTGTTGCAAAACAAGGTATATAAGGGCATAAATATTATCAATATCCGCAATCAAACATAAAAAATTGCAAAATCATGTAAGACACTGCCCTTGTAATATAATTTTTGTTTTTCTTTGTTTTTTTTCGCTTGTAGCTGCTTTGTAGCTCCTGTATACCTCCCCCCCTCCGAGTCTGAGTCCTCCCGGACGACTATGAAGTGTCTGTGGGTGAAGCATTGTAGTTGTTTTGGTCATAAGTTCCCAATGCAATTGTAGAGCGACGATACAACATTCTTTCCAATAAAGCTGCTCTTTGTTTGATTGAAGGATTGGTGGTCGGGTTTTGGGTTGGTTTTGGCACTTCGGTAGTAGAACCAGTAGATGGATTCTTCATTACCTTGTTGTCTTTTTTCACAATCCAAATCTGCTTCCGCTTTGCTTGTGCTTGCCACAAACTCTTTGCGACCCAGACCTGCTTTGTTCTGTGTGTTGATTTCCTCGCCTTGAAATACCTAGGAGTTTCCGTTGATTGTATTGAAGGGAGTTCCTGTTTACAAATCTTTGGGATCCAAATTTGCTTGCTGTAGCTTTGTGCCGTCATAAACTTCTTTGGAATCCAGATCTGTTTTACTGTCCTTGATTGTCGGGGATCACTCTGTTGTCTGGTATTGAAGACTCTAATTTCCACCTTTTTGTTCTCTGGCACAGCCTTTTTTGGTCTCCATACCAACTTTGACTCCTTTGTTTTCCAAGGTTGAGCTGTTATATTATTGCTTGTCTTCCTTATCCACTGTTGAGAATTCCTCGTCGAAGAGTAATCTGGTTGTATAAAAACTTTTGGTTGCCATTGCTTCTTCTTTTTCTCTGTTTGTTGTTTGCCCTTGTCCGTGGATTCTTCCTTTGGAGTTGGCTCTGCTCCTTTGGTGAACTTAACTGATTGACTTTCACCTTCGTGTTTGATAAGCACTGATTTAGAACTCCAGTCAATCATTGCATTGTATTGCTTCTGCCATGGTTGTCCTAGCAATAATGGATGTTGTGTAGCTTGGTCTTCAACCACGTAAAACATATGAGGATACACATATTGGTTAATCTGTATATGTAAAACTGTGCATCCGACAGTTTTGATTGAATTCTCAGAGTAACTTTTTAACTCTTGCTTGGCAGTTTGTAATTTCGTGTCATTTGTCAATTGTGTATACAAACTGAGTGAAAGTAGGTTAGCTTGAGCTCCTGAATCCAATAGTGCTCTGGCTTTGATTAGGTTGGTTCCTACTTTGCATTCAATGATGGGTTCTTCTTTGTCATTATCCATTTCTGTTATAGTGACTGCGTTTATTCGTATTGCTCCTTCATTGCGCTGTTTCTGACGCAGTAGTCTTCTTTTCTCCATTCTTTCCTTCGCCTCGGCTTGCGCTTCCTCTACAATCTTTTTCTTTTTCTGGACACGCAGCTTTTCTTGATGTATTTTGAGAAGCATGTCTTGTGTTAGCGGCAACAGATACTTTTTCACTCTGCATCCACTAATCCAATTGGGCATTTCTTCTCCGTCTAATGTAGCAAGCTTGACGGCTCCACTTGGTGATAGATCTTTAATCACCAGAGGTCCCATCCCTCGCTTTTTAAGCTTTTTAGCATGCTGTTTCAGAGTGTAAACTAGGACATAGTCCCCAACTTTAAACTCTTTAGTCCGCACATGCTTATCAAAAAATCCTTTTGTCGCCTTTTTTGAGCGTAGATGGAAGCTACTGCTTTTAGGCGAAGCTCATCTAGCTTTTCCAGGTCATCTATTCTATCAGAGAGCTCGTGCCCTGTCCACTCTAGATCCTTAGCCACCCTTAAGGTTGAAATCAAGAATTCTATTGGTAAGATAGCATTTAGCCCAAAAACCATGTTATATGGGGTCGTTCCTATTGATGTTTTATATGCTACCCTATATGCCCATAATGTTGAATGCAACTTCTGGTCCCAGTCAGTTCTCGACTCAGATACAATCTTCGTAAGGACCGTGCATATGGTTTTGTTTGTTGCTTCAGCTTGTCCGTTTGCTTGTGGATGATACGGGGCTGATTTCCTATGGATTACCATGAATTCATCTAGAAGGATCTCTATCACTTCATTTATGAAATGTGTGCCTCGATCACTCACAATTTCTATTGGCAATCCATATCGTACAAAGACGTATTCATATAGAAATTGTGCCGTGGTCCTGGCATCTGCTTTTTGAGTTGCCTTTGCTTCGACCCACTTTGTTAGATAGTCTGTAGCCACAATGATGTATTGTGCATGAGTCTTATATGCAGGAGGTGAAATGGGTCCGACATAATCAATCCCCCATTTTGCAAAAGCTCTTGCCCCCATCATTGGTCTAAGCGGCATATCATCTCTTTTAAGTGGTACTTTGGTCCGCTGACAGTCATCACACCGTTTAACGTATTCCTCAGCGTCCATATGTAATGTTGGCCACCATATTCCTGCGGCTAAGACAAGTTTTGCTGTCTTATCACCTGAGAAATGGCCTCCACCTACTCCTCCATGAGCTTGCTCCAGGATTATCACATACTCAGACTCTGATGCGCAAATCCTAAGCTGGTTGTCTTTACCTCTCTTATAGAGTTGATCTCCTATTAAAGCGTAATCTCTAGCTTCTGTCTCTACAGATTTCTGACGAGCTTTTGACGTTCCTTCTGGGAAAGTTCTATTTGTGAGATATTCAACAATATACTGACTCCATTCTGGAGCGATCATTATCTGATATAATGTTGAATACTCGGCTGGCGGTTTTGATGAACATACAATACATACAGTGACATATTCATGTACGCTTTCTTTCATTCCTGGCCAATAGACTCCCAATTGTAACAAATTCCTATATGTGTTCCTTCTTGAACAATGAAATGCACATTCCTGAACATGTGCTTCGCGCAGATATATATTATATTCCTCAGGATTGATGCATAGTCGTAAAACATGATCATTTCCCAATTGATACAACCTTCCTGCAATCAATTGAAGATTCTTGGATTGCTGAATAGCAATATGTTTCAGGTTGTATTCTCTTCTATCAAACTCTCCTCCATAGGTTAATAGGTCAACGACATTTTGAGACCACTTAGGTATCATTTCTATGTTGAACAAGTACGCGTCTGGCATGTCGTCATCTACTCCTATAGGGTCTTCTCCATTCGTCAATCGCGAAAGATGATCAGCTCTAAGATGTGTTTTTCCTTTCTTTACTACTACCGTGAAGTCGAATTCCAGTAAGATAATGAACCATCTCACTATTCTCCCGGTATTGCATGGTTTATTCACTAGGTAGAGCAAGGCTTGGTGATCCGTAAAAAACACAAACTTGTTGGCTAGAAGATAATGCCGAAATTTCTTCACAGCATATATCATTCCTAATCCCTCTCGCTCTGTTGTGGTGTAATTCTTCTCTGCATGGTTGAGCTGTCGACTGGCGTAACAGATAGGAAAATCCATGTTTCCTTCTTCTGGCTGAGCCAGAATGCATCCTATTGCATATGCAGAAGCATCTATGTGCACATGGAATATCTTCTCCCAATCTGGTGATTTCAAGACTGGAGCAGTAATGAGTGCCTCTTTCAATTTCTTGAATGATTCCTCACACTCCTCTGTCCATTCAAAGTTCACTATTAGCCTGTAAAGTGGTTGGCCTATTATAGCGTACATGTAAATGAATCGTCTATAATATCCACAATGTCCCATAAAGCTCTGTACTTGTTTCGCATTGGTTGGTCTAGGCATATCCACTATAACTTTTATCTTCTCTAAATCCGTGGATATTCCGTTTTGTGAGACAATATGTCCCAGAATTCTGCCCTGTCGGACCATAAACACACATTTCTCAGGATTGAGACAAATGCGATATGTCCTACATTTCTCAAATACTTTTCTTAGGTGTTCTAGATGCTCATCTCTCAGTAGAGAATGTACACATAAGTCATCCATGTATATTTCTAGAAACAGCCTTAAGTATTCTTTGAAAGCATGCGTCATCAGCCTCTGGAAGGTTGCGGGAGCATTGGTTAGACCAAAAGGCATAACCCGATAAGCATAAATTCCCCACTCCGTTGCAAAAGCTGTTTTATGTTGATCTTCCAGTGCTATGGCTAGCTGGTTATATCCTGAAAAACCATCAAGAAAGGAGTATGCTGTTTTCCCTGATACACGCTCTAGAACATGATCAGTTATCGGCAGGGGATAATTGTCCCTGATTGTTGCAGCATTCACTTTCTTTAAGTTGACACACACTCGGAGTTTTCCGTTCTTCTTAGGTACTACCACAATCGGAGATACCCAATCAGTGTGTTCAATCTCGTATATGAATTCAGCTTCCATTAGCTTATCTATCTCTCCTTGATTCGCTTAGCAAAAGTATCATTATATGTGTATGGTCTCTGTCTGCTAGGCTTTGCGTCTTGTTTCAGTGGGATTGTGTGTTGGCATATCGATGGGTCAACTCCCTTTAAGTCCTTATAAGACCATGCAAACACATCCCTATACTCTCTGAGAAGACTCAAAAGTCTCTCTTCCTCGCTTGGAGACAAATCTGTGGCTATGTACACCGGTCTAGGCGTCTCACCTGGAGCTGCTAAATCAACTTTTTTTGCATCCTCCGGTCCGTCATAAGATTCGTTCTCCTTCCTCTCTCGAATAGGTGGGGTTAATATCACCTTCCTATCCTCTATTGTGAATTTCCTATAGTGAGAGGGAACATCCATGTTTTCCTTGATTTTGACGTTTTCGTCCTCTCCACTCTCAATTTCTGTCGTCCAAACTTCCTTCAGAGTTTTCTTGAGCTCTCTGTACTTGTTTCTACGTTCTAACTTGGACTCCGTGTATTCTCTGTTGCGCTTGTTCTTTTCTGATTTTTCTGTTTCAGTTTTCGTTCCATTATTTTGAACTTGATTTCTTGAGCCTCTTTTGTCTTTTCGTAAGCTCTTTTGATCACTGCCTCTCATTCTTCCAGAAATCTTATCCTTAACACAATCTTCAGCCTTTACTAGCATTAGGAATTGATTTTTTCCTCTTATTCTAGGCATCGGATTGGTTCTAACCCCTTTTGTTTTTTTCTTTGCTCTATAGTGTTTCTGGCGTTGTTTAGTTTGGTTCGGAAAATCATAAAATCGGACATCCGTTATAGTTTCTTCGTTTCCGCTTGAATTGTCCGTTGACTCGTTGTCTGCTTCATTTCCCCACTCTGGATGATTGGGAATGTCGTGAAACACCTCTTCTTCATCTTCCTTTTCCAGTGTATCGTTCTTTTCAGTTTCTTTTTCGAGTACAGTTCTCAACATGAAGTACGGAACCACGTCGTACCCGTCCTTGTCGCAAAATTTCGTTGTGGGACCATCCGGAATTGCACAAACATCTAGGGTTGCTAGAATGTGTGTCCATTCTAATGGTTCAAACGTGTCCTCTGGAAAGGGTTCTCCTTACATAAGTTTCGTCTTCGATAGCCCTTTCTAAAACACATTCTTCTCGTTTCAGACTTCCACATTTCGAAGCTCCACACATCCATAACTCCTTGGGTTTACCTAACCAAGCTGGAAATTCGGATCCCGCCAAAGTAGCTGAATCAAACTCCTCTACCGGTGTTCGGTTCACATCTTTGTAGCTATGGTCTTTCAGGTTCACACGTGTAGTGGTTTCCATATTTCTCAGGTATATGTGATCGTAGCCCCAATCTTGGACCATTTTCAACTGTCTCATGAATGGTCTTCCCAGTATGATATCATAGTTATTCTCCTTGCCAAAATCGACAATAGCAAAAGTATGTTCGTATTCAATGCCGCAAGAAGTCACTACAACTTTCTCTAATAACCCCATAGGTTTCTCCATGTGTCCATCTGCTAATTGGAGTTTCAACCTAGTCTTCCTTATTGCTGGTTTCCCCCATTTTTTCCAGATTTCTTTTGTAGCAATGGCTACCCCAGCTCCGCTGTCTAGTATTGCCATTGTGTTCACTCCTTGGAATTCAACTGGTAAGGTTGTATTCCCCTCTTCACCTTCGCAATACTCTCCGACCTTGTTTAAGGGTACAGGCTTAGCGTTCTTTTGTGGCTTGCTCAGCTCCTCAATGCTCTCTTGCAATCTCGATGTTGGATCTTTTATCCCGAATTTCTCCAAGCATTTTCCTACAGTGGTCCACATATGTGGTCTTAGCCTCAAAAGCTCAGCTAGAGTGATAGTGCATGTCACTGGTGTTGACAAAATCTCTATCAATCCTTGCGAGTCCATGACTTTTTCTGATGAGATTTTTCGTGAGGGAAGTGCTCTAATCTCGGATTTTGCTTCATACTCTCCTAAGTATGAAGGTAAGGTTTTCAGTGAATGAGGTTTGCTCTCCATTGTTCTAACAGAGCCCCCATCTCCCCAGTAAGATTGCAGATCCAAGTCCACTTGAGATCCTGCCTCAAATTCCACTATGGGAGGATTCCTGATGTCCTTTTCCCAATTTGTCTGATTAGCTTGGCAACTTAGCTCGTTTGCAAAGTTTGCCTCTCTCACTTGTTTCCAAAATTCATTGTAATCCTCATCTTTTCCGTAAATCCTCTGTATGACTGGATGAAAACTCTCTATCTCCTGATCGGTTGTGTTCAATACTATGCGGTCATCCTTTTGTGTATTTTCAGGCTTTTGTGCACTGGGAGTCTTTTCAGCTACCCGTGAAACGATAGTCTCTTGCTGAATTGGGTTTTCCTTTCCACAATTCATTGTTTCTTTTGGTGGTTCTAATAAGGCTTGTGCAGTCTCGATCATTCTCTGGCACATTTCAAGTCTCTGCTTTTCCAATTCCGCGTTTGGGTATGTCATCCACCTCTGTTCTTGTGTTTGGTTGTTCTTTAACCTAGCTTCGTAAGCTCTCATCAGTGCGTCCAATGGTTCGTGTACTTTGTCGACTAGCACTGATCCCCCTGAGCTTAAGCTCGTTGTTTCTTTGATACTCTTTTGTTTCGTTCTTTCCGGGCTCATCTCTCGTTTCCCGTTTTGACTCTCAAGTTTTTCTAATCTAGCTTTAGTTTGCTTTAGTTCCTCAGCTAGAATAGCGTCTTCACGTTCTTTTCTCAACTTCATGCGTGCTTTTCTAGCTTTCCATGTGTTTTTCTGACTCCGCGGTCCTTGACTAACCACTTCAGTCGCTAACTTTCCATTCTCAGGTTCTCTAGTGGTTTTCTTAGCTTGAGCTCTAGTAACAACTTGCGTTGGTATCAGAGTTTCATTTTCAGACCCACTGCTGGTAGGAATAGTTTCTAGCATATTCAATGTCGTCTTTTGCACTTTGTTTGGATTCTTTGAACAATCCTCAATGAAGTGAGTAACCCCACACTCAGTGCAATAAGCGTTAATTCTAATGATTTCCGTATGTGGGCAAACATTCATCAGATGGTCACCTCCACACTTGTAACAGGGTCCTAGTGCTGGTCTTGGTCCCATTTGATTCGTCCTTTGTGGATAGGATGGTCTTTGTCCTGTTAACCCTCCATGAGCTATGAACATCAATGTTCTTGCGTCCAATTGTATCTCTCTTCATCAGAAGCACTTGTAATTGTTGGTATTCCAACATTCCCCATCATGCCCCATGGTTCTGGTTGTTTTGGTTCTTCTGGTGGGTAATACACTGTCGGAGACATGTGTGCACCCGATTCTTCATAATAGGCTTGAACAGGCACTAAGGCTTGTTCTTCCTGATTCTCTAAGGTTGGTGCATATCTAATGCCCACTGGTCTTGCTCCTGGTAAAGGTGGTTGTTGTCCCAATACCGGTTGCGGTCTTTCTATCCCCATAGGTCCTGGTACATTTCCCGTTGGGTATCGAGGTACTGGATGTATCTGAGGTGGTGCTAATTGAGCAGGAGGTGCATACTGGCGCTCCCTTACATACCCTTTGTTGTAATAACACTCCTCTGTTGGATGATTTGTCCATTTTTGTTCAATAGCACACCATTTCAGTGTTTTTGGCAATGGTTTTTGGTATGGTGCCATCCTTTTTAGAGCATCTTCTATCATTTGCTCTACATTTGGCATGGTTGTTGTTTGAACATTCTTTTTAGTGGTAGTCTCGCTCGCTACGGAGGAGGAGCTACTGGATGCAAAATCTGTATCCGCTGACACCTCTCCATAAACCGTACAGTTATCCACTAAGTACAATGCCTCTCTCGTTACTTGCTCGAAACTTGTACAAGCTTTCAAGTGCAAGTCCTTCTTGAGAGTGTCGTTCCTCAGTCCCTCAATAAAGAGAACAGATAGTCTGTCATCTTGTGGTCGTTCACGTACTGGACATCTCTCAATGTATTGTTTGAAGCGAAGTGAAGCTTCCTTCACTTTTTCGTGTTCTCTCTGTTTAAAAGCATATATTTGTGAGACCGTATTGTGCTTAATCCCTCGTTTTGAGAATTCCTCAGCAAACTCTCTTAGCAAATGGTCAATGTCATGGAATCCCCCTATGTTCATTGGTTGAAACCATGTCAATGCAGTACCTTCTAGAGTAAGACCAAATCCCTCGTATTGTGTATGGAAATCTGTTATCTGCTCAGCTCTTAAGACTTGCTTAAAGAGTGACACATGTGCATACGGATCTCCTGAACCACCATACTTCTTTGGCATACACTTGGCTACTTGAGATGGTCTCATACGTCTATGATCTGCTACCAATCTCATTGCTCCTGTGTCTCGGCTAAAGCTTTCTCTAGCATCATGGACTTCATGGGTTACCCTTGTCGGTTCCTCTGCCCTGAATCTACTACTGGGAGGTAAATGTGATGGTTCCGCTTCAAACCTTGGACCTGGAGTGGTATAGGTGGGGATTGGAACTGCACTACCTCGATTCGTCTCCATTGACTCTCTGGAATGTAATGATCCCATTGGTCCGAGCTTCGAGTCCCAAGGTTGACTGAAAGAGTCAGCAACCTGAGTTCTTTGTCCTCCTGTTGTCATTGAGTTTTGCACTCCAGTTGTTGGTGCTGGTCTATGTGAGCTAGAAGTAACATAATACTGATGTAGTGGTCCCCCAAAGTATGTATATCCTTCTAATTCTTTCTTGCCCATTGTTGAGTATTGCCTGCCATACTTATCGTAAGCGGCAATTTTCACTTCCGATCCCTCTGTGTAGGTAAAGACATAAAGTCTTTTTTGGTCTGTCAACTCTCCGGTGTAGGGTTCTTCACATCTATAATAGAGATCTTGCTCCCCATTATTATATTTGTACAGCCCCACATAGATGTTATCAGTGTTGATCCTTGTAGTTTCATTCTCTCTTCTTAACCTCGCATTAGGGAAGTTCATTATTGGTGCTTTCTCCTCGAGTTCTTCATCTATTTTGGCTTTGGTGCCCATCAATCCCCACTTGTCCACAATGTTAGGGTTTAGGACTACCAAGTACATGGTACCCTCGTCATCTAGATATCTATCTCCGCTATAGCTCACAGGCACTAAGTCCTTGAACTCACTAGGTCTATCTTCTATCTTTACACAATAGCGGTCCATTCCATCTTTGTAGATCTTGGCACCTTGCTCATTGTCGTACTGGTATTTTATGAACAATAGCTTCATTGTGGCGGAAGGGTTTGATGATCCTGCTGCCATATTTTCTCTGTTGTTCAGGTTCAAGTGTTCCAAGTTTTCGGTGAAAATCTCGTAAGACCTCTCCGAAGAAGTATCAGAGACACTTCCTTCAAAGATCGGCTCTAATGGTTGCACCCAACTTTGGTTTACACTTCCCTCGGTTGATATGACACTTGCTGGTTCCCCTTGTTTTGGTTGATTATTCCGGAGATTCCTGCCCGATCTCAAATTCATCAATTCCCCTAAAGGACTTTAACTTTTCCGTCTCGACAATTTGTTTTCCCTAAGTTTTTGTGGTCAGAATTGATCCAAACTGACTGATACTTGGTCAATTGTTTAATCTTGTCAGTTGGACAACTTCTGTTTCATCAAGTGAGAATTTTGTTGTAGTTATGCTGAAAAAGACATTATACGCGTATGATGTCTTTTTTCACAGATTTTGACTATTTTGGTTATGCTCACTCTCAGTGGCCTCTTTATGCTCTGTTCACTCACAAAATTCAGTTTGAACTCTGTTTGAGCAAGTTATGGCTAGTTCAGGCTTTTCTTGGCAATTTTCTGCTTTTGACTTGTTTTTTGGGTCAATTGTGATCCAAATGGGATGAAACTTGAAATATAACCTTTAGATAGCTATTACAATGGATCTGTGTTAGCAAAGTATCAAAATATGTCCAAAATTAGGTCAAAGACATCATACGCGTATGATGTCTTTTTCATCAATTTGGGTCCAAACGTGATATTTATGCTTCCAACAGTGTTTGTAACAATCTTGTCAGGTCAGATTTCAAAAATAAGCAGTGGAAGTGCCAAAAGACATTATACGCGTATGATGTCTTTTGTCCCAGATTTTGACTATTTTTGGTTTTAAGCCTTCTCCAATGTTTATAATTGAGTTTCAAGTGTTTTTGTCAGGTTTGAATGTAAAAACAAGATTTGAATCCAAAATTTCCTATTCTTTGCGTTTCTTGGACTCCGACTTGTCTTTTTTGGGTTTCTTTGAGTGTTAATGCTCTTGTTTTAAGTTGATCTTAGGGTAAAACCCCCCTTCTAAACACTCTGGCAATGCCAAATTTTCAATTTTAGTCTCTGTTTAGGTCCTAAGACATCATACGCGTATGATGTCTAAAGTTGCAGATTTCCAGTTTTTCAGCACAGAACTCTTCCAATAGCTCTTTTAAGTGCTCAGCAACAATCAGTTACACAGAAAATTTTTCTGAACTTTGTTTATTGCATATTTCACTACCAAAGCGACTTTTTCAGTGATCTAACATGCAATCAAACACATCAAGCGAATAGAACACCAATTGATAGCTCTAGATCAGGATCAAATCAGGCCCTACCTAAGCTACTTCTAATCATAAAATGGATTTTTTGCAATTGAAAATATAAAGAGATTTACTACCACACAAGGAGTAGCAAATGCTTTTTATGTCAACAACCACTTAAACACCATAAAAACAATCTAATCTAAGCTAAACTAAAAATACTGTCAACACGGAAGACCCAGGAATACCCCACTTCCTAGTATCTCTCGAGACCTTCGGAGTCCACCACTCCTAGATCTTTTCTAACTAAAGTATACAAAGTAGTTTATACGACTCACCTCGTAGGATTAGTCTAAGGTCACCTACTTAGGGCTCTCGTCCCCGGCAGCGGCGCCAAATGTTAAGGCGGTTACGCCGCTAGCGGAAGCTAAATAGCGAGAACTCAACCAACAACAGAATTTGTCAGACGAGGACGAATCTTGACCCGCAGGCGCATGGAAACAACTAGGTGGGTGTCAAATCACCTACTCGACCTTCTAATGACAATCACTACTAAGGAAATCAAATCTAAGTTCTAAAATACGCAAGTGACTGAAATCCGTACTACGAACGAATGCTATACGAAACAGGATCTAGAATCATCGAATCGATCTCAAACTCAAGGGGAAGTCTATGCACTAGGTAAGAACAACACCCTAAAGACTTGAACTGCAAAATCAACCTATAACCACTCCGTGCGGTAAACGCGTATGAAGACAGGCCAAAAAATACAGGTGACTGAAACTTGACCCCGATGGTACTAATGTGTAGCTCTACTCGTTGTGGTTCTATAGATATGCTGCACGCTCCATTCCGACACACGAGTTGGAAGAAAACTCACACCGAAGCTCGTAGGAACTTACCACACGTAGAAGCCGATAGCGCGCACTCTTGGTATCTGTGCGTAGCTCTCACCGTTGCTAACACAATGGCGGTGTCGCTTCTCCAATGGCGGTCCCGTAGCTCGTGTAGCAAGGAGATAAGACTCTCTCTCTCTCTCTCCCTCTCTCTCAGACACAGTCACGGCGCTCAAAAACTCCCTTTGATTAATGATTCAAAATCCCCCTTAGGTTACAAAACTTTGGCTTATATACCTCAGCCTTGGAGGTGAGAACATCTCTAATTATTTACATTAACAGGTGAAATTACTTCGGGATTACAGGCTGGAAACTCAATTGAGTCCCGTTACTTAATGAATGGCTCAAATCAAAATTAATGTCGGAAAGACATTTATTACAATCAATGGTTACAAAATGATGGGTGTGAGCAAAAATGTGGTTGTGATCCTCTGTTGGCTCAACAAGCATGAAGACAAGGTACTACGGCATGGTAAGATTATCTGATGGCATCTTATAAAGTTCAAAAGATATCCTTTTGAAGATTCTAGATGGATGCAAGGAATACAGCTTAAGGATCATGTGAACCTTTTCAATGCTTACAATGCTGCACTAGAGTAATCGAATGTAATGCTTTCTAAATGAACAATTTTTTTGTCTTATAAGACTAATCCTATTTTGTGGACAAATATGAATAGTATGCATGCATAGAATAATTTTTGTGATGATGATGTCACTCAAACACCAAGTAGAATTTGTCACTCTACATTGGGAGTATGATATGGACTAAAGAGCAGACATGCTTCTGGCATCTACGTCTCCCAAGCACCAAATAGACTAGTCATGTATTTTGGAATGATGTCACGGGGTGGAAAGGGATCCTCTACATGCTAAGAAACATAGACTAATGACTAAGACTTTATCTCTTCTACCTCATAGTTGAGGACGACTATGATTTCAAGAAAGAGGTAATGTCATAAAATCTAATATCTAACCAACCAAATGATTTTCTCATATTAAACAGATAATTTTATGTGGGATAATAAACAACAACAAGGGTTAGAATATAGACATGTGTGTCATGCCAAGGATAGGACTATAGGAGGGCACGCCCTTGCCAAGGGCAGATGGATACACATGGGGTACATGGGCTCTATATATCTAAGAGCCAAAGGCCAAGGGCCTATATATAGGTATGGTTGGGTGGTTATTGGAATTTCTATCTCCGTATGCCCTTTCACTAGTATCAGAGCCAGGGGAGAGGCTAGGGGAGCAGAGAGGAGGGAAGAAGCAAGGTCTCGATTCTCTCTGTCTCTCTTTCTCTCGCATGATTTTCCTTGGCATGGATCGTTGTTCTTGCTTGGGATTGATTTTCAAGGTTCCAAGAAAGCAAAGGGGCATGGTATCTCATCTTGCACGAAGGCATGCAAAGCCATGCAAAAGGCCGGAAGGTCGTGGTCGAGAACCATGGGCAATAGCGCTTGACAAGCGGGGAAAGACTGCTGGCCGAGGAGTCCCGTGTGTAAGGCCGCTTATGGCGGGCATTTCGGGACTTCATCTTTCATCATCTATAGACGAGCATTACATTTTGCATGCAGTTCCTATGCAGGATGCGCATAATTTTTAATTTACTTCCTGACTCATGCACGAAGTCAAACACGGATTGTGACGGCCTTTAGGCCCCACACACTCGTGGTGCAAAAGGAACATGTTGACAATGGTACGGTAGGCAATTGAGCATTAACCACATGTTAACTCTATGCATGGCATGGTAATCATCCATCATCATGGCCACGCATGGAGGACGCTTTTGAGACCCTTCTACCTGTAGCAACGACCATGAACATATAAGGTTTGAGTTTCCCTATTCTTGTGGTTTTCATAGCTTTATGTATCAGCTAGTCCTGCAAGCTCATATAATTAGGTTGCTCACCATCATGGTACCCAGAGAGCTTACCTACAACTCAACTATGACCACAGTCAATACATTATGTTCACTTCAGTTGGGCATTATCGTACTTTGGTCGAGGGAGCAAGGCTCAAATAGAGACACGACAGAGGTAATCAGCAAGGCCGATTATTGGTTTAATTCTAATAAGTCGGCCACAAAAACTGGTTAATATGGTACATTCCAACTATATGGTACCTACCAGTAATATTGGGAAACACAGGAAATTCTACAATGCCAACTATGTTGCTTTAATCAAGTGTAGCTTGTCAATAGGTGACACTTGATAGCTCAGTTCTATATGCTATCTCCATCAATACTGGGCAATCTCATGATTCTCAATACAATGCACGATTCGGCAAGGCCGATTCTCTATGAACTTTTGACACGCTCGATGTTCTCTAGGTGGACATATGTGCGTCACAACGCGTACCTATTTGCTATGAGCATTCAGTATCAGTTTTGTCTCATCTTATTAATAGACTTCTCGGGAGGAAGGCTTTCCCTTATGACATACGACATATAAGTTTTTGATGTTTGGAATTTGCTATCAACATATACACTTGGGAGTCTTTGCATGTTCTCTCAATAGACATCGTATTAAACCAAGCCAAGAAGGCATGTGCAGGACATTCACCACCTCTCAAGTTATTTGCATATATGGCTATGAGCAAGATTCGAGCGTAGTACAAGACACTTTCCCACACATGGACGACAAGGTTAGTCAACTTCAAGTTATGGATTTTTATGTTTTACTTTTCATTTTGGGAAAAATCTCTCTGCTGTGCCAAGCAAAGTGCTTGGGCAGACTCCATAAGAATCCATTGTACAAAACACAGTGCCTTGCTTGTCTTCATGAGAAGCATGGCTTCTCTTATGTGCCCAATTTACTACTACTAGCTCACATCTTTGTCCCTATATGGACATAATCTCACAGTCGACACTACATTGCACTGTGATGTATCCATTCTAGCGTAATTGTGCATGACATGTATACCAAGGGCTCACATGGTTGAGACTGTCATTGCAGCCAATGGCTTATTATTCTATTTTCAGTTTTGTATGCATGGCATACTAGTACGATGGCCATACAACACCCATTGTTGCATACGTTTCGGCTATAGCAGTAGCCGCTCTGACACGGACTAGCTAAGCTATTGATGTTTGAAAATATTTTGTTTTTAAGTTTATTCACAGGTAATGTGCCATACATATGCACTCCACGATCACATATATGGTAAGTGTGTCAAGATGTGATTTATAGCACTTCTCTCTACAAGGGCGTGGTACAAGTATACAGTTGGCCGCTTATAGGATAAGCTAAGCCTTTCTCTACAACGGTGTGTACTTGTATGCTTATAGGCCAGCCTACGCCATAGACATGTTCTGCATGGGATCATATGCACGCGACATACACAACATTTTCATAAGGGATTTCCCTCAGCCCAACATTCTCTCTCTCTCTCTCTCTCTCTCTCTCTCTCTCTCTCTCTTTCTCTCTCTGTCTCTTCCAAAATTCTATGCGGGAAAGGTAAACTAGGCATGATTTTATGGAAATATTTTATGCCTTTCTTGAAATATTTCTATGACAATACGGTAACAGGAAGGGTTGCGAGCCAAGAAGAAGGGCTACAAGCCAAGAGGAAGGGCTACAAGCCTTCTATTTCCACCTATTTTGGAATGGATAAGAGCCATCTTTTGTAAATGGACAAGCAAGGGTCTTGTCATTAGTGATTTTTTGGACATTATTTTTTCATTCCACACTTTAAATGTGAATGTCACATCGAGTTTTTGAACGTCTTAAACTCGTACAGGCTTATCTCTACCATGGTGTAAGGATGACGCCAGCATTTTAGACCATACGATTGCACACAAAAACCCCACATTATGGATTTTTGGATGTGACAAAGATCTAGTTGAGCATACAACTCCAATTTCAGTAGAGCTCCTATTAGCACTAAGCATGCTTATATGAGTATAATTTGGGGCAAGACCCAGCACTTGATCACTAAATTACTTAGTAAGCTTTTATGGTCGATTCTTGGGACCTTCACACTTGCAGTTTCAAGGAAAGAATTCCACAAACTACCAACGGGTAGTGGAAATATTTCAATTTCCAAAGTATTAAAATGCCACGGGCAAACCCAACGGGGGTCAAGAACAAGGCCAAGGGCTGCTACTCGTTGAGCAATTTTCATGCAACATTTATCCAAGGGGTTTTACAATGTTGTTTTAACCAAGGGGTCTGGATTGCAAAGGCAACACCCAAGGTTATGTGTGCAATACTAGTTGCATTTCACTAATTTTCAATAGTGTTCCTAGGACTATAGGCAAGAAGTTTGGCTAATTGCCTTTCACTACGCATATGTGAACACCATGTTCACCCTCCAGGTACTCATCTGATTTGGTTTTATGTTTCTTTATTTTCTTTTCCAAATAGGATGCATAAATTTCTATGTTTTCATCCATTTTTACTCTTCAGCAAGATGACAAGGTCACATAAACGCCAAGACTTTTGGACCGTTGTGTCCAAAATATGTTTTTTGCATTACACAGTTTTGAACCTGCTTGTAAGTTTTTACTTGACACATGTTGTCACATGGGATGCAACATGGTCTAGGAACTCAAGGAGTTTGGTTTTGCCAGTGTGGAGCAAGGCTAATGAGGGTCCCTCTCTCTCATGTAATAGAGTGTTTACAATTACCTCGATGCACAAGTACATTTTGGACTTGAAGGATGCTCTTTTTTTCAAAACATTCTTACATGAACATATTACACATGTGGAGAATATGAGTCTCTGGGACTAGCACTGGGGCCCCCTATTTTGAGTATGTATCATGAAAAGTCCCTAGGTGCTAGTCAAGTCTATTTTATAGACCATTTTTAGCACGACGTATCAGGAGCAATTTCGGTGGCTTGAAATTGTCTAATACTTAGAATGACTTGTTTAGGTACAAGTACTGCTAAACAACATTACATATGGTTGTTTATATATATAGCAAGGCTCTAAGTTGTTAATGAAAAAGTTTCATTGTTTGTCCCTAGAAGCGATTAATGTTTCGCCTTCTATTATGGTTCAAACATTTCAGCAAGGCTTGAAAATGCTTACAACTAAAAGTATTTAGTTTCTTTTTAGAACTATTTACATTCATCTTTACTGGGTGCTAGGCACATCACATTCACCATAAGTATTGTAAGGAGGATCATGGATATCCAGGTTCGGATCTGGTTTTTGCTAAATGCATGCACACTAGGTGTTATGGGCCCTAGTGTGTAGCAAAAGCTGATTTGGAACGGCATGAGTATTCATCAAGTTGTTGCTTATGAATCATTTTTCACTCTATGTGTAGTTCCTCTATAAGATTACTTTTGGGTCTACCAATCACCAATAGAGGTCATAGCTCGGTTTGGGTGCTTGTGATTTTTCAAGTTAACCACGATGGTTATTCTGGACATTGTTGATTCCCAGTCATATGGGAGTTTGTCTGAAAACCGTGGGGGAAACACACCTCAATACTTTTAGTTATCCAAGGGATTGGCAAATTACAAAGTGTAATCTTGGGCTAAAAGATATGAAAAGTGCATACATTAGCACCAAGCAATCCAACTAATAAGCATTTATTGCTCTACTTGGAGTTTGCTTACCATCAGATAAAGCATGTTTGCAACTAGGTTTAGTCTCTTCATGTTTTAAATCAGGCTCTCAACCTTGAACGCTAGTTGGTGGGGTTGTTTTGCTGATGAAATTTGAGAGAAAGTTAAGGACTTCAGGTTGGATGAAAAGTGGTACTCTTTCAGGTACATCTTTGTTGTGATAACGGATTTAAGCATTCTCATGTGCATTCTAAATGGAGTCTACACACTAGATGTTTCCAAAAGGACAACAATGTGCAAAATCACGCTATTATTCTTCATTTCATTGAACCTCCTACAGTACCGTGTTTTGGTCAAACAAACAGTTGGATCCATGAAGGATACCACTCTTGAAAACATTAGTGTTCTTGTGAAGATCCTACCGCTTTTGTTTTCGCATACGAAAACGCTTCTCCAAGGGGGGGATTATATCATGCCAAGGGTAGGACTATAGGAGGGCACGGCCGTGGCGAAGGGACGATGGATGCACATGCGGTACAGGGCTATATATAGATAAGATCTAGAGGGCCAAGGGCCTATATATAGGTATGGTTGGATGGTTATTGGCATGTCTATCTCCCTATGCCCTTTCAATGTGTGTATGGATATGTCTCAACATGGGGCCAAGGTTAAAGGGTTTCAAATGAGGGATGGTCTGTTAAAGAGCAATGCTACCTAGTGGAGCTTAAAGACCTTAGGGTTAGATTCCTTTCAGCTTAGGGAATCTAGGACTAACCTTGAGTTGGAAACCCTACCCAAGCATGAGGTGCTTGTGAACTTGCTAACTAAAGTGCTTAAAGTGTTTGTGGGAACATTCCCCAAGCTTGAGGTATTCTCATGCTTAAATGAGTAACGTTATTGAAGTTTTCAATTCAAACATAAGACATAAACGGTTTCCATGCTTAATTGATTAGGTGCTTGAAATGTTCAATTCAAACATGATATCTAAAGAAGCATAAAAGGGGTCCAATAAGAATTTAGATGCATAAAAATAAATAGCTAAGTTCTTTCTCTCAAAGAGAAAAAAGAGAACACATGTTCAAATGAAATAATTAAATAATACAAGAGAGAGAGAGAGAGATGGAGAGAGAGAGAGAGAAAGAGGAGGGGACCAAGCATGAGAGAGGGGTATACTCTCCACACACACAAACACACAGATTCTCTCATTGTGTGAAGTGCAAAGTGCAAGAGCTTCATATTCTTCTCCAAGATTGTTGAAAAGGAGAGCCTAAACCAACACTCTTGCTATGGAATGCAAATCGAACCAAGATCCATTCTTCAATACTTAAGCTTTCCATTTTCTTCATCTTCATTACTATGCTATTATGCCATGCTAAGCAAGAAGAGTGATGATAAGTGAGGAATTGTATGAACCTCTCCTTCTTTAGGAACTCTACACCGTCACCAAGGTTAGCAACATTTCTCACATAGATAGCCCAAAGACGTGGAAAATCTTGATATACATGTTGTAGTCATCTAAGTCTTTTTGCTTATGAGAAATGATGTCTTTCCATAGACTTTGAGTGTTTTTAGGGACAAAGAAGTTTCACTCAAAATAATCAACAACATCCTTATAGTTTCCCTTAACTTCCTAAGATAGAGAGTCAAACCACGTGCTAGAATCTTTTCTCAAGATCACATCAAACATTTCCAAGAATTCCTCATATCCTATCATCCTTTTTATGTGGCAAGCCATTCTAAAATTTACTAAAAATAACTTGGCATCCTGGCCAGGCTCTCTGAAGAAGAGGGGATATCCTTACATTTGGTGGCGGGCCTCCATTGAATCAATTTCAAAGTGACAAAACATTTTGTCTTTTCTTCTTAAAAATTTTACACAATAATTTTTCTAAATTTAAATCTATTCTATAAAAAAATAAAAATATGCACATCAAATGATCTATGATAGTCAACAAGAGGTAAGATGACAGGGTTTTGTGAGGCGATAATTTCTCCTACTCTTTGGGCACCAAACATGAACACCATACGTTGGTGAAAATGGATCTTTTTTACTAAATGCAATGTTTATTCTAATTGTGAGTGAAAGGAAAGGAGAAAACCTCTATTCTTGGGTCATTATCCATGGTCTATGCATGACCTAATTCTTAAAACAAAACAAAAATATAGATGTCCAAACTAATGTCGTACCTAATGAGAGGTAAAGTAAAAGAATTTATTAAAGAGTTTATCTTGGCCAACTTAAGAGGGCCCAAAATTCTACAGACTACGAGTTGAAATTATAATTTGGTTCTTATAATGATATGCACCTTTCACCTTGCAATGCGAACAAATGGGTCATACAAGTTTTTGTGATTCATGCAACCTACTTAATTATGCTAAAAGCTAAGCATTCATTCAATATGCAACAACAGACATCAAGCCCTCCTTAGTGAGGACACCAAAATTGAGACAGACTTGGGCAACGAGTAGTAAGAGAGGTAACCTCTAAACACCCCTTAAGTCTCCTGTGCTACTCAATTGGGGTTGGGGCAACCACAAGCAAGACAAAGAAACAACAAACCCACAGCCAACAAGTGAAGGAGAACCTCCTAGGTATGGGATGTGAACTTGGATGTAGAAGATACTTTGTCACGACCAAGAGGAAGTGCAACAAAACACACACAAGCAATCTCACACCAAGACACAATAAATGATGCAAGAGAGAACCCGAGAAAAGGGAAGAGAGAGAGAGAGAGGAATGAAGTTTGTGAAAATACTTGATTGACCCCACTTGCAAGGTAAGGTGGTTTATATCACACGATCATGGAGCTTGCATAAACTAAACTAGTAATTAGTGAATGGTAAACATTTCTAGCACACATGCACTATCTTAGGGTGTGGAAAACATCTCACCACCCTCAAAACCCTCTTACAATGAACAAGAAACTTGGCAATCAAAACACACTAAACACTTTCTCAGACAGGATCAAATGATGGAACTTATAAGACACGAGTCACCTTGCATTCCCCAAACCACGTGACATCGACAGTGAAAGAACGAAGATTCTAGAACCAAGACACACCTTTGAAGCACCAAAACCTCAAATTGTTGAAAACAAAAGAGCATATACAATAGCTATTGTGAGATTTTAGAACTCACACTCTCTCATTTGATACGTGTGCCACCAAATATTCTCTCACAACAAGTGTGAGGCTCACAAAGAGGTTCCTACACCTAAGTCTCTCTTGACACCTATAGTGTTAGGGTTATATGTGAGATCTTGGGGATGATTTACAAGAAGGAGAGGGGCATATTTATAGGTTGGAGACCCCTCAATAAGGTTATTGATAACCTTATTTAGAATCTAGTCAAATCAAGATTAGGATTTATTTTGAATATCAAAACATTGTGGGCCTTCTTTGTCTACTTGAGTCATGGATGTGGGCTCAAGAGAAAGCATTATTGGTGGTAGACAGCGTGAAATTAGAGTGTTACGGAAGGAAAGAGAGAGAGTTTTACTATGTACATGCTTTGAGGCGAGTTGCCTTTTGTGGTTAGGTCAATGGATATTTTGTGTTTGTAGGTTGTGGTTAGTGTTAGTAATCACTAAAAAGTTAATGATATACTTGCAATGGGCAGAATGAGATGAATAGTTGAATGAAGACGGGTGAATTAAGTAAGGGAATACTTGTGATGGTGAAGCTTTGAAGAAGTTTTGAACTTACTTTTGTATGTTCTCCAAAATGAATGGTGATCTTCTCCTTGTCGTTCTCTTCTTATGTTGTCGTCGCCAAGGTTGAATCACCACGATGAAAATGCCAATGTTGGTTGATGGAGATTGCCAATTAGAAAATATTAATCATGGTTTTACATGATGAATTTCATGTATATAGAGAAGATGTAAGAAAGAATTTTAATTTAAAGGTACTAGAGAGATGCATAGAGATAATGCAGTAGAGTTCATATGAGAGCTATGGAGGTGAGAATGGAGGTTAATGGTGAAGGGAATTAGAGAAATCATGGAAGGTTCATTTTTGAGGGAGGGATGGAGATAAGTGTGTGTGTGTGTGTGTGTAAGTGTGAAGAAAAGTGAGAGAAGACTAGGGTAACTTGTGATAAAAAATGGGCAGACTAGGGTCAACTGAAAAAAACTTATCTCACTGATGGAGACTCCAAAAAATATGAAATATTTTGAGGTGATTATTCAACTTGTAAGATAAAGTTTTCATTTTGATAACTTTCTCAGATTAGGGTGGAGGTGGGTGCCACCAATCCCACCAAAATGCCCGTTTTCCTCCTACAAAAATCTTCAGTGCCCCCCCTTTTCTTGAATTTTCATAATCCTCCAAGAGTGAGCCCCTTCTTGCATGAGAGAATGACCTGATCGATTCTTAAGAATTTGAAAATATGCATGGATCAGGATTATTCATAAATATGATATATGGATATGATGGGAAAAAACTCGTTAGTATATAAACAATTCATGGAATCTGGAATAGTGCCAGCTGTATATAAATATAAAAATGAGAAAACATATATATGAAAATATAGCGAATCAAATGAGGGGGCCTTCATTTAAGTTTTATTGATTTAGGGCTATTTACAAGAAGCAAGGAAGAATGCATGTGAAAAATTGGTAATTTACTGAAAGGGAATGACTAGATGAAAGGTATTTTTTGTGAATTTTTTCTCGAAGTTGGTTGACGCCAAAATTTAGAGAGGCTTGGATTAATTTTTTTATATTTGAAATAAAGACTATGAAAAAACGGTAAGAAATAATGTTGTACAGGCAAGTCAATGTACATAACATACTTACGTAAATAACACACCTCTAAGTGAAATTGTATTTAAATAAATACCAAAATTAATATAATTAAAAAACCCTACATTAAGGCCCTATATACAATAAAATATTTACACATGAATGGACCATAACATATATTTTTTTATTTGTTTGGCTTAATTAGTGCAATCACTAGCTAGTTGAGGGTTTTCTAAGGAGATATAGGGAAAGTCCAGTAACTCACATACACCTATGTATAATGAAAATGTGAGGATAGGCATAGTGTTTGAGTGATTTTGATAGGGTGAGGTAGCTCACTATGGAAATTCTAGATAGCTAGAAAATGGCTATCACTAGTATAGGAGATGCTTGCAATAGATTTTGGAGCGACTATGCTTGCAATAATGTTTTCATAGACTATGCTTGCCACTCCCAAACACTAGAGGTCACCTTTCCTTCAACTAGGTAGAAATCCTTGTGCGCGTTGGCTATTGTAGCATTTCACAATTCTATGTGTGTAAGAGTACCCCACCTTAGCCACACATACCTCTTGGATCTCTCATATCATTGCAACATTTTAAAATTCTATATGTGTAAGAGCACCCCACCTTAGCCACACTGACCTCATGGATCTCTCATACCATTGTTAGGTTCTTGAGGCAAGAGCGCACACACACAGGCACACACACGGAGCAAAGCTCTTTACATATAGAATGATTAAACCTAAACAAATATATTATATCTATCTAGCACAAATGGAAGCTCCCATGGGACACATGGGGGGGGGGGGGTTCTAATCACCGAGCAAAAAAAGTCGAGCGAAGACAAATCCGAGCAAATTGATATAATAGCAACAATGGGAAAGAAAATAATTATTCCATGCACATTACTTTCACTACTGCAAATCTGACAACAAATGATATTTTAGAACCATTATGAAAATTGAATACATGAGACACAAGCAATCTCTTCATACTTGAAAATTTATAATTCAATTCCATGTGGCATAGCTCCTCTCAAAAATTCAACACACAACCTCCCAAGCCTACAATGCTATCCGGGAACATCCTAAAGCTTGAAAAACCTCTACTTTTGTAAGCAAGTAGAAACAAGCCCACTCTCTGTCTCCTCTCAGCTTCATAGTGCAACACCCTTGAGCTGCCCTCCCTTTCCTCTTGCTAGCTCGGCACTCGGTGGATGGTGGAGGAAATGAGAGCAACAAGCTGTGGATGTACCCGCTATAACTATATCAATGTGGTACGCGTTGGTGATGATGACTTAATGTGCCCAATGCATGATGAGATCAAGCATACCCAACTGCTTCATGGCCATCTCAACAAGATTCTTGAGGTACGACTTTTCTATTACTTTTTACCATACTTGACTAGCTATTCATCCATGTTAAGTTTTGCTAAGAGCACAAATGAAGGGCCTATTCTATGAGGGTGCTCATGTGAAATAAATAGATGTTTATTAGTTGCTTCTTTGCTTAGTTGTGAAAAGCGTTGATTCCTAAAGTCTCCTTTACTCAAACAGATTTACAGACAGTGACGTTCTTTAATTTGGCCTTACACATAGATGGACAAGACCATGAAAGGGGTTAAATGGACAATTCTAGCCTACAAAATCAAAAAAATCAACCAAGGAAGCATAGAAGGTTGTCATTTCCTTTCAGAATGGTTGCATCACAATGAGAGTGGTCCTTGGAAGTTAATACTTCTGCTGAAGAGAACTCGATATCTATGCTTGAGAGAGAAATTGAAAGGGACATAGCTATAGTGGAAAATCTAAGTAAAACAGAGTTATTTCAAAGAATTTAGAAGGTGCTTATACAAGCAAGTTAAATTGATTGAGAGGCTAACATGTCTAGCTATCATAGATTCAACTAACCTCTTGGGAACCCATTGTTGTCTTCTAGATTTGTGAACATAGTTGCTGGCATGCATGAGGTCTTAGACAATATTTTAAGGGAGGAGTCCAAGACAAAAGCGAAGCGGCAAGGTATTTTGAGAAGATGCAGTAAAAGAGTTGTGGAAAGCTCCAATTTACTAATCACCAAAAGTTCAAGTCAAGACTGCTTGTCTCGCTTAAGTTTCCCTGGCAGCTTGTACAACATTGGCTTCTAAGCTGTCTCTTACTTCTCCCGGTCCACGATAAAACAAATCTTGAAGAGGTGCCTTTCACGGACCACCAAAATGCTACTTCATCTAATCATTTTGCTTTTGGAACCACTTTCCTTGAGGACCATTGCTTGCCTAACAAGTCTATATATAATGAACAGTATAATCAGAAATGATAGGACCTAGAGCCAAATGCAAGTTCATATGCCCAAATGCTCTCACTGTTGAAAACAACCAAGGTCATGGCACATATAGAACATGATTTAATCCCAGGATATCCGAGCCTAGTCTTGGCAGGCTTTCGAAGCTATACATTGCCATTATGTGAGCACAGCTAGTCATTATACATGTTCTGACATTTCCATCGAGAAGCGAAGTCAGAGGATTGCATGGCAGCGACGAGCAGCGACGACAGCCTTCAGGGAAAGCCGTTGATGTTGAGGGTGAGCTGGAGCTGCTCCAGCCCGTCGGGGCTGAAGGTCACGCAGAAGTCTTGCAAGGGGTCCTCGTCAGCAACAGCGCGGACAGTTGAGCCTAGTCCTAGCAGGCTTTCGAAGCAGTACATTACCATTATGTGAGCACAGCTAGTCATTATACACATTTTGACATCTCCACCGGGAAGCGAAGTCAGAGGATTTCACGGCAGCGGCAGGCTTGTAGGGCAGTCCGTTGATGTTGAGGGTGAGCTGGAGCTTCTACAGCTCGTCGGGGCTGAGGGCCACGCAGAAGTCTTGCAAGCCGTCATCAGTGCTGACAGTGGAGTCAACACTGTCGTATGTACCCGCAATCCAATCCCTTCAATCTAGCGCACTATAATCGTCCGCCCTCAAACATCTCAATATCAGCTCCCTGGTTTGCTATTGCAACCAGTCCGCGCCGGCGCGGACTGGTTGCAGCAGCAGACCAGTGGGGATGGAGTCGATTTATTTTAAAACAAATTGTCAAAATGAATAGGTGGGCGCTTAAGTGGAAACTGCCAGGCGTTGGTCTCACAGCTCGGACCTTTGATTGTTGCGTTTTGCCCATTTGTTGCTTCTTGCCCATAGAATAAGGCCCACGCAATCCCCTGCTTCCATGCTTCTCTCTCTCTCTCTCTCTGGGGCTAAAGGCGAGCAGGTGGTGTGGTGGGGAGGGAGGATTGAAAAAATAGTGTTAAATTGCAAGAAAAGCCAGTTATTTTGAAAAAACTCCTCTTTGAATCTATGCAACAGGGTATTTTGTACGTTCTTAAAATCGATTTTTCCCAAATACAAAGGCTTCTTGAAGCTGATATTAATTTAAAAAATATAAAAAACCTTTATGAATAGATTTGATTGCATAGCATTGCACAGGTTGTGAAGCCTGTTGGAACCAGTCCGCGCCGGATTTGATTGCATAGCATTGCACAGGTTGTGAAACCTGTTGGAACCAGTCCGCGCCGGCGCGGACTGGTTTCAATAGCGGCGCGGACTGGTTCCAACAGGTTTCACAAATCTAGAGTTTTGAGCCCTTGGGCGTGTATGCATCACATCCCGAGTCGTCCGCCAGCTTGTTGGCATCCGCGCTCTTGCTCTTACAAGGCCTAAGAGATCAGTGATGCCAGTGGAGGCGAAACCTGACCCCGAACATCGACTTGCTCCCCCCTGTCCATGGCGACCCTTACATTTGGGAATCCCTAAGTGTGCAAGGCAAAGAGAGTCATTACCGCTGCAAGGATGTTCATGTAGAGGAGCCAATAAACACGACAGGCAAACTGTCGATGCTGATGTTTACATATGCAGGGGAGTGGTAGAGAGGGAGGGACAGATAGAAAACTGGCGCTAACTACAACCTTGTTACTAGGCGAAGAGGTGCAAATTAGGACTGTGCCTCTTCACCTCATCGGCCAATCAAAAGCGAGCTGCTTAGCAGAGGCATATATCACGGGACTGAAGGTTTCCCGTAATTTGACTCCAGATTGCATTTTGGAGCTTGCAATACAAAAAAAATTGAATCGAATTAAAGTGAGTCCTCAATTACCAATGCTCAAGAAACTCTCAGTCCTTCAAGCATCAATCGACGTTCACTCCTCAAGCCACACAAAGCTCCACTCAAGGCCAAAAACCTTAACCATCAACAATTCATATGTAGGTTTTCTAATTATGTTTTTAGGAAATCTTTTTTAAGCATTGGTTCGAGTCCAGCTTCTTTATGATAGACATATGTTCTCTTCTTTGACTATTGTTATCTACTGAACATAGGAGTATAAGAGAATGGTCTTCTTGAGGGAGTTCCATCCGTGACCTTCCACTTTGTAGATGACGCCTACATAGAGATACCTCCCCAAAATATCATGTTTTGCTCCATAGGCTGGGGCATTCTGACAAGCATGTCTGCAAAGGCTTCACTCCAACTAACAACTCTTTGTTCAATTCTATTTATTGCGACATCCACCAACAAGGTATTTGGTTAGCCTTCGACATTGCCAATGACATAGTAAGATTCACATGTCATGGAGGCTGCTAGCAATAAACCATTGGTACATTTCTCAAAAACATGAATATCTTGTTTGGGTGTAAGGGTGCCTCAGGATGAGCCATGCGCCATTTTGGTGCTAAGAACAAATCTTTCAGAAGAAAAGCATGCAAGTATGTGTACATATGTTGGATACAAGGCAAGCATAGGTTTGTATGATGCCACATACAGAGATAGGGCTTTGTCTATATATCAAAGTGTGAGGCACAATGCGTACTTAAAACAAACTCTCACATTCACTGGGCCAATTGTGGCAGATTCGGTTGCAAGGTTTATGAGCCAACAAGCAGTAGGTGGCAGAAAGAGGGTCTTTTTTTTTTTGGGGGGGGGGGGGGGGCACGCTGACAAAGAGAGAACGGGGGAGGAGAAAGGGGGATGGCGAGCATGGCAAGAGGGGGAATGCCTAGGTGGTGCAAAAGGGGAAATCAATCTTTGAAGGCTTTTGTGAATAAACTGTTTTTGTTTAATGAAGAGCATATAGTAGGTGGGTCAAGTTTTGAAAGTGTGTGGGATTAATAGGAATCTAGGGGAGATGCCTCATGGGGTGAAGGACGAAAAGGTGGGGCAAAAATGGGTTGTCGCATCGTGCAATGCAAAAATGAAATCTAGAGATGATAGCTATCGGGCAAGGACGCAAAGTAGCAGTGTTCGAGAAAATTGTGTCTCATCTTAATATAGTGCGCTTTTCAATTTCAAAAATTCTGGTTGAGAGCAAGGGGAAAAGGAGAAATTCCACCTCAAAATAGAGAAAAATAGTGTAAAAACCTGAAATATAAATCTAATTTTTGAAAATTTCCTATTGTGCTAAATTCAAGAAAAGGAATTTTATACCTTTGGAAAAATATTTTTTCTCAAACAATGCAGGGTAGGGAGCCTAATAGAGGGGAGCTCACTAGAAAAATAGCAACGACGAGCTGGACAATGAATTTTACTACGATGATGGCATCAGTAGATCAATGCTCTGGGCTGCTCGAGGAGTTTTCTTTCCATGGCTATGAGGTTGCAAAGGTATCTTCCAAGATTTCTAAAAATGAGAGTGTAGAAACACCCATTAGGATAGATTGTCTTTAAGACATGCAGCACCGTCATGTGTTGTGAATTTGTCCATATCACTTCAGTTTTCAAGCTGAAGAAATCATTTAACTTAAACTTCTTTAATGCAGCTTGTCCGACAAGGAAAGCTCTTGAATGCTAGGTACTCTTGACTGTTAATTGAAACGTTTTTCTCATTAATGCTTAGGCGGTGCAGAGCTAGAAAAACACATTTTCCTTGATAGGGAATTCTTGAAATTCTCCCAATTTTTCTCTCAAAATTTGAAGCTTTTGCCGATAATTACACTAAATGTATGTAAATTTCCCATTTTATTTCTCGTTTTGAAAAATTGGCTATAGTCTTGCAATTAGGAAAGACTCAAAGAAAAGGAAGATGGTTTAGGACTCACCATCCTCTATGTAGTGATCAAGTGACCTCTAAGTCAATCATATAGGACTTTGATGACAACTTCTGCAATTTGCTCTTAGTAATAAAGAATGCATGAAGGGACTTGCTGGATTATTTTGTTGCTCGAAAATGCTTGCTCACCAATTTGTATAACCCACATGGGGCTTCAAACCCAACACAAATCTCTTGTGAGATCCTACTGTTAGTGAATACATAGTGCATGACTTCTGGGAGAAGCTTGTTTTCAACTAGCATGCTAGTCAAATTTTTCTTGTGATTTGAAGATAATTAATATCTTTGTAGGTTAAGATGAAAATTTTTTATTGTGTTTATCCAAAACTTAGGTTTTAGAAATTTGTTTTCAAGAATTAGAAATGCTTAGGTAGTCAAATGTTGCCAAGAATTAAATTTTATATATAATGTAATTAAGTGGACGATTCAGATTAGATGAGAATTGTCAAATAAAAAAATTTCTAGTAAAGATTTCTTGAAACGCCTGTTTACCTTGGTTTTGTTAACTTTTTTTTTTGAAAAATTGGGTCTCAGGTTTATTGTTGGATGGTTTTTTGGTATTCCATGGATTGTTGGAGCATTCATGTTATTATGTGCTCATCATCCAAGCGAAAGACCTGGTCTCATTGCATGTGCTATAGCTGTAAGTTTCTAGTTTAACCTTGTTTCCATTTACAAATAAGTAATAAAATAACAATATGAAATGGTATTATCAAAACAAAAGGACACAAATGAATTCTCACTCTCTCTCTCTCTCTCTCACACACACACACAGTATTATCAATTGTTTGATGATATTTAAGTGTGAATTTAAGTGATTGTGTTAGAGTTGTTTTGCACCATAGTGTAGTGGGGAACTAGGAGTGAAGTGTTAATCATTTTTCAAAAATGAGAAAGCAAGACACCATTATAGAATGGGAGAGATAACCCCACTCGAATGCTAAAAAAGGGGGGTATTAAGGTAAGTCTCCATTCAAGGAAAGCTCTCTGTGTTTCTAGAAAAGGTAGACCAATGGAAAAGATAATTATTGCACACATGTTATCATTCATTCAAGATGGAAAATTTTTCTCTTGTGTGTGTGACCCTATGCTACAAAACTACCCCCCCTCATCCTATTACCCTTTAGTGCAACCCACAATTACTATGCTTGTGTTTTTACAAAACAATATCTGTGATCATAGAGACACAAGCACGCTTGTGAATGCACATGCGCGTGCACATACACACATACACACACACCCTTGTATACGTTTAGATATGCGTGAGCTAGTATACATGACTCTATGTGCTAAGTTTTACAACAAGAATGCATATGCTCTTATGTATCATGAAACTCATTTTTTAAATTCTTAAATGAATAAATTTATATTTGAACATATGGATCTCTCTCTCTCTCTCTTTTTGTGAGTTCAACTTTTCTTGTTGGATATATCTTTAAGGTCTCCTGGGATAGTTTCATACCACATAATTACAATTCTCTTCTTATTATTTCTCTTTCTCTCAGTGTCACACAGACAGTGTGGATTCTTCAAGAATTGCAAAATTGCTTATTTTGATCATTTTGAAGATTTGAGAGTCATTTATCAACTCGGAAAACCACAATTTGATACTAGTGTGTGACCCACATATTGCTAGAAACGCATGGCCAGTGGATCACACACACACACACATTTGTAGGGGTGTGTGTGTGTGTGTGTGTGTGCATGCATTCAAGCAAGGATGTTAGTTTTTATTCCGTATAGTCCCTCCACAAAGATGGAAATTCTCTCTCTCTCTCACCCACACACATACACACACAATTTTGAGTTTAAGACTTTTTGGTGAATCTTTCAAATCTTCCTTACAAAATAAAACGAGGAAAAAGATTCACAGTACCATGTTTCTCAAGTGGATGGAGGAATATTTGAAATCTATATGACACCATTGAAGCACCAAACATCAATTTAATTGATGATGAAAGAACATTTACAATAGTGATCTTGAGATGTGGAACTCAATCTCTCTCACTTGTAATGTGTAACATGAAAAACTTTAGTGCACCAATGTGTGAAACTCGCAACCTGGTGCTTTGTGATAGATGATTTGTGAGGAAGGATAAGGGCCTGCTTAGAGATTGGAAATTGATCATTAAGATTATTGATAATCCTTTTTATGAAACTAGCAAACAAAGATTAGGATTTTTTGAATATTAAAGTATGGTATGCCTCCCTTGTTTGCTTGATTCATGGATGTGGTTTCAAGAGAAGGAACTCCTTATCGACGGTAGATGCCTTCTACAAAGAGATAACTTTCCTTCTTCATGAGAATCCTCTTCTAAGATCTTTGGTGGAAACTCGCTCTCCAAAATATAGCCAACACTGGGAGCCAATGACTCTATTTCCTAGTACATTTATTTCTTGATAGCTACTACCACCATAATAGCTTGCACTTCTTTCTCAACACATGCAACTCCTTGTTGTGCAAGTAAATCAACATCCTCATTTTGATTTCTAGAAATACAATACAATTGCACCTCGTCAAATTGATTAAACAACCTATAGATGACATACACTTTTGTTCTTAGGCTTTCATTTTTGTATGCTCATAACCACTTCTCCATTTGGGTCAGGTAGCACTATCCCTCCTTTTGGTTCACTATCGAAGTCACCAAAAACCTCCATCAATGAATAAGGTGAATGCATTATGTACGATTTTAGGTGGTAGAATGGGGGTATCCTTACTTCAAGCACTTTAACCTCCTTCTCATGTACTTTAAAAGTGAGAATCCCAGCCAACTATGCACGCACACTATCTTCTACTTTGAAAGATTATTGAAACTCTTCAAATATCAACAACCTCTTTGAGATCTTAGTACTAAGATTGATTTGCGATGACACCCAAGGAAAAAAAACTTTTCAGTAAGAATTAAAAAAGGTTTTGGTAGTAGGTAGGATCCAAATGTTTTCACAAAAAGCATGAAAGAAATCAGCATGAGTTATGCTTCTATGTAGCCTCTCTCCAAAGCATCCATGACCCTACTATTAAAGTAGATGGATCTCATCTTGGTATTGAGGGTATCTTTTCGTAAAAAGCATCATCAACTATTTTTTATCCACTAAAGAGAATAATACTTTCAACAAGGAGGCATGAATGTTGGTAGTTCTGACAAAACAACTTTGTGTCACAAAAATATTCCTCAAGATCATCTGACCAGGAAAAATAATAGTGACTCCGAGGCTTAGTGAATGAAGTGTGAAATGTAATTCATGTTTTTAATGAATGAGATGACCTCTTTAAGACTCTTAGGGTATGGTAACTTAATAAGAGCCTTTTCCAATGAAGGATCCACCTCAATACCTTTATAGGAAACCATGTGACGAAGCAAGATCACTTCACTCTCACGTGTGTGACAATGGTAGGGATTGAGTTGACCTCCCACGTCATGGAGCTTATTCAAATACTCTACATCATTTAGGTGCAAATATTTAGAACTAGAAATATATAAATCACCAATGAACATTCTAGTGGACTTTTCAAATAATGCTTGAAACACCATGTTCATGAAGCATTGAAAAGTTGTTGGAGCATTGGTCAACCTAAATGTAATTATTATAAAACCAAAGAAACCCCAAAGGTTTTTTTCAATTGATTATCCAAGGAAATCTTTTTTTGAAAGAATCTTGAGTAGCCATCACACTTAGTGTACTTCTTATGGCAAGGAACCTCATTTAGCATCTCATCATGGAATGGAAGGGAAAAATGACATCGCTTGGTTGGATCGTTGAGGGGGATACAATCAATACATACTCTCCACCTCCCATTATTTCTAGGAGTGAAAAAAATTTAAGAAACCCACTTTTAATTCCTCATTGGATTCGGATAGATAAACCCTGCAACTAGAAGCTTTCTGACCTCCTTGAGTACTGCTTGCTCCTTGATCACTTGTATATATTTTGTGCTTTATGTGTGGCCTCATGCTTTAACTTGATCTTGTGTTGAATAGCCTCTACTTCATGCACATATGTGTTGTCTTCATTAACACTAGCTTGGTACCAAAAAGGACACTTTAGTGTCCTTTTTTTGCAAATTTAAATAATATGGTACATGAAATCTAGAACACATCTCAAGAAATTATTTTGCAAAATTATAAAATTTTATTCAAAGTACTCATAGAAATTATAATCCATCACTTTTGATCATAACCTTAATAGTAACTACATTCATAAAGAACCTACGCAAAACAACATTCAATGTTTCATTAAAATTCGTACTCTAGCCTAAGAAAAAAATGAGCAGGGTACATGCAATAATTTGTGGTAACTACTTATATATGTGTTTGATATTTTTACAATTTTCATATGAGAAAAAAAATCCCTTATGACTAGAATTAAATATAGAAAGTCTTGTGGGTCCAATATGCAGCATTCACAAATTCAATTAATGATCACAAAAAACATTTAGTTCATCTAAATTTACAATGTCATAGGATGCATATATACTAGATCTATGACCCCATTACATAAGGTGATAAATTTTAATGGTTATGCAAGCCACATTTGGTGATTTATGGCATATCCAAAAAACTGTGCATGTTGTAGTTATGATTTTTTATTTATTAAAAAAAAGCCTTAAAATAAAGTCCACTTTTGGATTTTTTGATTCATCTCACTTATTTGTATACAAACACCTCATATGGAGACAATTGGGAGATCTATATACACACTTTCATTAGTTTTTCATAGCAATGTTTTTTTTGGCAAGAAATTATGCACTACAATTTTTTTTAAATGGGCTTAAATTACAAGATGCCTATGAGTTTGAACCCTTGAAAAATGCTTAGTGGATGGGTATTGACCTATAGATACATTATACACCTTGACCCATAACCTCAGCATGTTAATGAAAGAGCCCTTGAAAGACCAAAATTTTCCTCTTTGTCAGCATTTTCAAGATTTTGGTCTTTTGATTATAACAAAAATCTAATCCCATAACTAAGTAATGAAGCTCAATTTCTTGCTATAATAAGTTTTTTCCTATCCATACACCTTGAAATCTATGAAAAATATTATAATAATGAGAAGTTATATTCAATTTATGAAAATTTTGTTAAAACTGCACTAAATTTCTATGATTTTTCATCTTAGAACTTATCATTATAATCTTAATTTGGTATTAATTTTGGCAAAAGTAAAAATTGAATATGTTTTTCACCTCATAGTTAACCTAAGATATGAACATGACCTCTTAATGTTTTTTCTAGATTCACCAAATAATTATGACAAGTTGCTAGAAAAACAAGACACTTTAGTGTCTCGGGACATTTGAGTGTCCGATTACAGAACTAGTGTTAAAAAATCCTAGAAAACTTCATTAGCACACAATTGAATCCCTCCCTTTCTTCCCTTGTAAGTGTTTCTCACAACATACCTTCTAGAATCCCTTTATCTTACACACATTGCTCCTCTTGAGCGCCTATCTTGTCCAAGTCTTGACAAGATATTTTCTAGCTATTTGGCCTTAATATTATCCCTATGACTTTAATGGAATACTTCTGATCTGTAGTGCTACTGCTACAATTTTTGTTGAGGAGCTATACGTCCAATTTTCCTTCATCTCACTTTGGAATGATTCTTGATGGAGATCCTGTTTACATTTCTCCTTCATGCTAAACACAACCTTCTTATAATTTTAATTCCCATGAATCAACTTTTTGCTTTTCCAATCTTGCAAAGCTCATATTTTCACTAGTCATGGCCTTCCTATGATAAATGGATAACCATTTCTCGGGGGGCACACTGTGTATAAATTGTGTATATCACGTGCGTTCAAGCACTATTTATAAAAATCCTTATCTACGAATTTTTGACGAATAAAACATATCATTTTCTTATTCAATCTTTAAAAAAAAAAAATCAATTCCATTTTATGGTTCCCTTCTGTATGTGAAATTATGATCAAAGGTTAAATTTAATAACACCTTCTATTGCACTCATGTGATAGCCACATATTTATTAAGTGACCCATCGAGAACCATTCCCATTAATATACATAACATAAAGAGCAACCACCTTCTTAATGCAAAGTGCCTCCACAAAAACATTTTTGGAAATGTCTAATGGATCTACATACCTAGTATTTGCATGAGGCCTTCGATAATGGTGTTGATTTGTGCACCCCCATACGCTTGTCCTTTCCTAATCACGTTTTCTTGTTTATACAGCATTGAGCTCTCTTGGCTTCTTTGGTCTTCTTCAGATTCTTGCCTTATCCATGGTCACTTTGTGATGTGACTCCTTCTTTCTCCTTCCCATTTACATAGCCACACTTGATGCCATTTGCTTCCATGTTATTCTCCTTTGACTTGGTCACCTCTACTACATGCACATTTGGCTCTCGTAAAGCTCGAACTCCTTCGGCTCCTCCATGTGGCTGGGTGATCATTGCATTTCATTTCTATAAAATCATGACTTGTACCTTCCCCTTCATTCTAGATTGCATAGTTCAATATAGCCCTCCTTGGCTTCCCACGAGCCCAAGCAATGTTACATTCTATGCCGAGATTCCCTGAAATTCCAACATTGCATTACACTCCTAGGTCATGGCTCATGTTGTTCTAACTTATTTCCTTGAAAACTTGTGCAAGGTGGATTAACAAGTTGCTCAAATATTCACTCAACTTTTCAATTACCTCGGGCATTTCCTTAGAGGAGGATGTTTTAGTCACACCTCTATGTGGAGAAACCTCTATCGAGAGCTCTCTGTGAGTGCACTTGAGTTTCATATACTTCATGGCAGTCTAAGGCTTGACAACACGAAAGGTGGAACGTGCACCCTCCCATGCATTTACCTTGAGTGGGGAAAATAGACCTTATAAGAGTCTCTCCCTTTTCAAACATTATGCACCACCCCCAAGGTTAGTAATATTTCTCACCAAGATAGTCCGAAAGATATTGAAACCATTGCTTATAGGTATAGTAGTTGTCTAGGTCATTTTGCATCTAAGCAGCAATATCTTGCCATGGTTTTTCAATGTTTTGTAGGTTGTAAAAGTGAAGTGATCCAAAACATCCTTGTGTAGCTTCTTTCAACTTCCTCAGTTAGAGAGGGAAGTAAAGTACTAGAATCTTTTCTAAGGACTAGCTTAAAATTATTTGAGCATTGTTTATCACCTATCACCTTTTTTATATGAAAAGCCATTTTAAAATGGGATAAAAATATCGTAGCATTCTCACCTTTTTTATACGAAAAGCCATTTTAAAATTGGCTAAAAGTAGCTCAACCATGATCTCCAAAAAGGAGAAGGTATCCTGACATTCTTCCTTGGATTTCCATTGAAACAATTTCAAAACACTTTTTGTTTTTTTCTTTTTTATCTTAGAGAAATCCACACATAATGTTTTGCTAGGTTGCAACTTGTTCTAGAACAAAAGAAAAACAGAAACATCCAATGACTAGGCCAGAATGGTATTTTTGTCAGAATGGCCTAGTTATGGGATGTGAACTAGGACGCAAGGCTATTTTTGTAACAACCATGAAAGGGCCCAAGAAAATACACAATCAATCTTATGTAAAAACATGTATAAAGTATTTTACGATAGATGTATAGAAGAGAGAGGAATATAGGTCGTAAAATACCTTCTTTGCAACTTACAAATTGATTTTTCTTGTTATCATATTATCAAGGATCTTGCATCAAACTAGTTAGTAAATGTTGAAATGTTCCATCACACACACATTCTCTCTGGGTTGTGGGAAATCTTTCACCACAATATTTGGTTACAATTAAAAAACATTAGGAAATGAAAAAACACTAAAACACATTCACAAAACTAGCTCGAGTGGCACAACTTGATATACAAAAATCATCTTAAATTCACCAATGGAATGTGTGTGGTTTAGCTAAGAAGGTGCAAAACCTTTGGCTGTCTCATCACAAACACTTTATGAAAAAGTTTTAACGTCAAATCACCAACCCTCTTCCTGAAGATAGTGTAAAGACTAAGATGGTTCATGATAGAAAAGTCACAAATGATGTTTGTAATCTGCTTGTTTTTTGTAGCTGAGTTTGTGATTAAAGAAACACCAAGTCAGAGCCAATTTTATATGAAAATATCAAATAAAAGCACTAAGACTTCAAACACGAAACCTCGACTCTCATGCAAGCATAAATCCCATTCAAAACCCAAGTCTCTTTCAAGGAATCAAGTAGCCTTGCCTCCAATTACATAGTCATATCTGCAAACAATTGAAAGGAATACATGAGATTCCACCTTCACAGAGACAAATTTATGCTTTTGCATAGAATGAAGAGATTCTAAATTGAATCCCTCTCTATATTTTCCACAAAAATACCAACTGATGTGTCAATTGTTGAGCAATTTTTCCTCTTTGGACCAAAACTAGGCCATTTTTAGCTATTTTTTGACCCCAAAAAACACACTTTTTGCAAAAAGTCCCAAACGGAGCCAAAAAATCCTATTTTTTTGGATCACTTGCATAATTACAAGAAGCATATATATGCATCATTTTTCATCAATATTCCATTTTGGGTCACTTTTCTTGCAATTTTAGGACGATGTATGTTATACTATTTTTTATAGTTTTAACCCCATCAATCTTTGTACGCGAGATGCGTATGCTGCGATAAAAATATTGGAATATGTAGATATAAAAACACATAAACAATATTATCAAGTGGAAAACATGAAACGTCACCACCTCGAGAGCCACGACTCTCATTGATAGTGACCGGAGTACCCGCTTCAACATATATTACAATATGTACATGATTTCTTTTATTTTTATGGATCAAAACGTTTCAAAAGTGAAGTGAATTTTTTTTCCAGATTGTGAACGTAACCACAACATGACATCCACCCCCTCTAAATGTGCACATCCTTCGGTATGTGCCACAATAGTATTTGTTATGCTTTAAAACTCATGGGTAGACATGATATCTTCACTTTCATCCTCAATTTGTATATAGATAGACCCGTCATCCTCTTCACTATGTTTGCATCAAATGGATCATAATTACCTCTTATTTTAATTAATTTAACCATTTCTTCTGCAATGGGAATTTTCATTTTTGTCCCATCCAGCTCATGCAAGGTATAAGTTGCACTTTCATGCATATGATTGACAACATAAGGACCAAAACATCTTTTTACAAGATTCCTTATTATAGAGTGTTGGTTTTCAAATCTATTCTCATACAACACCACCCAATAATCTTCTTCAATGGATTTTGGTATGAGCCAATGTCTCTTGTCAAATCGGTCTTTGTTTTTCAACCTTCCTTCCTTTAGTCGACCTTTTGCAAGATCAATGTCTTCGGTCTTCTTTCCAATCTATGTATGTGCAATGAAAGTAGGTTATCTCTACTCATCACATCTTCCCATGGCAAAAACATTAATGTGACAACTACATCTTCAGTTGGCATCACAGGTTCTTGACCATACATCAATTGAACTCGCAGATAGATAGTGACTCAAATATGTGTCGTATGGTCCACCCATGATGAAAATGGAAGTAGCCTTTGCCACTCTTTAAGATTACCTCCACAAACTTTAATTATTGGAGGATGCCCTCTTTCACTCTGTCCATTGCCCTCAGGGTTATCAGCATAAGTTAAAGCTACTTTGATGCCCATTCTAGAGAACAATTCCATTGAACCATGAACATCCAATCATCCTCTATTTGCACTTATTTTTCACACACATCCATAACGACAAATCACATATTCAAGAAGGAATTTAAATATAGCTTCTGTATTCTTTGTCCTCAATGCATGCCCTTCAACTTCATTAGACAATTCCTATCTTGAAAGCACCAAATACCTCATTTTCCAAAGTCCCAAAGGCATCGTGACCAAGCCCACAATCCATTTATAATATATGGCCAGTGGATAAGAAAGATTTTGCACATAAAAATGCCAAACATTTGAGTACACTTGGCATGTTATGTTGCCCATACACCTCGATGTCTTGCCCATAAACATTCATGGAAATCCTTGATAATCTCTTGTTGAGTAGCCTTATTTCATAGTTTCCTCAGTGATCTTTCTGTTTAGGATGCTTCCATAAGTAGCCATCCTTCAAGAAGTATCCATTTGATTTTCTCCTTATTCTCTTAAATTCATGCTTAGTCCAATCATTATGTTTTTTCACGGTACTTAAGTAGTGTCCTGTCAAGATACATTCATCCCCATATAATTCCTTTTGAAAAGGATTTTGAGTGAAGATACAAAACATGCATGATTGGAAGTTTCATTTCATACCTTGCCCTAGAAACATATCTACCATTGGATTATCCTTCCCTACAATATGATTGAATTTGGGATTCAAGGACTTTATGTAGGTTATCCACCACAATATAGCAATATCTGGAGTTGAACAATTTGTAATCATTCCAAGGAGAGGCAAACAATCAATTTTTGCAACCACTAATACCCTTAATAAGTGCTCTTTGTCACATCTCAATGTTGTGGTCACTCCCCATGATTCCCTTTTTACCTACACATAGTCTTGTTGGCGAAAAGTTAGAAGCTTGGCCACAAAACTCACCACTTATCATTCTCCTTCATCAACACCTTTCCCTAATGCCCATCATGTCCTTGGAGGACTCTTGTCCATTGTCACTATGGTAGGTCTTTCGCATGCATAGTCTAACTTTCTCAAGGTTGGTGATGAGAAAAGTAACTTCTCTAGCTTCCTCATGGCTCTTCTTTCCAGTGGAAATTTTGATTCTTTCTCAACAATCTATAAAAAGAACCTGCTTGAATGAGAGAGAGAGAGAGAGTGAGAGAGAGAGAGAGAAATTTTATCATGTATATTTTTGAGGTGAGGTGCATGCTAAAGTTATGTCAATGGATATTTGTATTAGAAGGTTAGTAGCTTGAGAAATACTAAAGTATCCACAAGGTGGATTTCATGACAACTCACTATGGGTTAGTCCTCGAGAGAAACAAGAAACCGATGAATATGTGAAAGCTATGTAAATACTATGTACAAAAACCTACACAATGTTCTCCCATTTACCCTTGACATGCTTTCAACCTCCACCCACCTAGCCATGTAATCTACAACACTAGAAGGTATAATTTTTCATTTTAGCTCTACATAGGGGACCCATTGCATCAATGCCCTAGTTTTAATAGGATTCATTTGCAATTAATAATTACATTGTACCATGCACCATCCTTTTGTTTCCATTTACCTGGAAATTGTGAAAACTTATACACCAATTTTGGGCATCGACATTCAAGCTTGTCCATGCATACCCCACAATAAAAATATTCTTCATGGTTGGATCTTGGGTAAAATTTCCACGACAAGTTTTCTCATGAAAAACTTTTAGAATGGCTCAAATTTCTATAGTTGTTGGTACTCTTCTGCACACTTGATCCCTTTGTGTTTGATAGAGGATGCTTTCTACAAAGAGATAACTTTCCTTCTTCATAAGAATCCTCTTCTAAGATCTTTGCTCGAAAATCACTCTCAAAAATATAGCCAAATGCAACTCCTTGTTGTGCAAGTAAACCAGCATCCTCATTTTGATTCCTAGAAATGTAATACAATTGCACCTCTTCAAATTGATTAAACAAACTATAGATTACATAATTTTTTTCTCTTAGGCTTTCATTCTTGTATGCTCATAACCACTTCTCCACTTGGGTTGAGTAGCACTATCCCTCCTTTTGGTTCACCTATTGAACTCACAAAAAACCTCCATCCATGAATAAGGTGAATGCATTATGTATGATTTTAGGTGGTGGAATAGGGGTGTCTTTACTTCAAGCACTTTAACCTTCTCGAGTAGCACTATCCCTCCTTTTGGTTCACCAATTGAACTCACCAAACCTCCATCCATGAATAAGGTGAATGCATTATGTATGATTTTAGGTGGTGGAATAGGGGTGTCTTTACTTCAAGCACTTTAACCTCCTTCTCATGTAATGTAAAAGTGAGAATCCTAGCCAACTATGTACGCACACTATCTTCTACTTTGAAAGATTATTGACACTCTCGAAATATCAATAACCTCTTTGAGATCTTAGTACTAAGATTGATTTGAGATGACACCCACAAGAAAAAAACTTTTCAATAAGAATTACAAAAGGTTTTGGTAGTAGGTAGGATCTAAATGTTTTGACAAAAATCATGAAAGAAATCATCTTGACTTATGCTTCTATGTATCCTCTCTCCAAAGCATTCATGACCATACTATTAAAGTAGATGGATCTCTTCTTGGTATGAAGAGATATTCTTGTAAATAAAGAATCATCAACTATTTTCTTTGTAAGTGAACAATACTTTCAACAAGGAGGCATGAATGTTGGTAGTTCTGAAAAAAAATCTTTAACGTCACAAAAATATTCCTCAAGATCATCTGACCAAGGAAAATACTAGTAACCCGGAGGCTTATTGAATGAAGAGTGAAATGTAATTCATGTTTTTAATGAATGAGATTACCTCTTTAAGACTCTAAGGGTATGGTAACTCAATAAGAGCCTTTTCCATTGAAGGATCCACCTCAATGCCTTTGTAGGAAACCATGTGACCAACCAAGATCACTTCACTCTCACTTATGTGACAATGGTTGGGATTGAGTTGACCTCCATGTCATGGAGATTATTCAAATATTCTACATCTTTTAGGTGCAAATATTTAGAACTAGAAATATAAAAATCACCAATAAACATTCTAGTGGACTTTTCAAATAATGCTTGAAACACCATGTTCATGAAGCATTGAAAAGTTGTTGGAGCATTGGTCAACCTAAATGTAATTATTATAAAACCAAAGAAACCCCAAGGATTAATGAAGGTTTTTTTGAATTGATTATCCAATGAAATCCTTTACTGAAAGTAGCTTGAGTAGCCATCACACATAGTGTACTTCTCATGGCAAGCTACCTCATTTAGCATCTCATCCTAGAATGGAAGGGAAAAATGACATCGCTTGGTTGGATCATTGAGTGGGCTAAAATCAATACATACTCTCCACCTGCCATTATTTCTAGGAGTGCAAAAAATTTAAGAAACCCACTTTGAATTCCTCATTGGATTCGGATAGATAAACCCTACAAATAAAAGCTTTCTCACCTCCTTGAGTAGTGCTTGATCCTTGATGACTTGTATACTTAGTAGATTTTGTGCTTTATTTTTGGCCTCATGCTTTAACTCGATCTTGTGTTGAATAGCCTCTACTTCATGCACAAATGTTTTGTCTTCATTAAAAAATCCTATAAAACTTCATTAGCACACAATTGAATCACTCCCTTTCTTCCCTTGTAAGTGTTTCTCACAACATACCTTCTAGCATCTCTTCATCCCTTCATCTTACACACATTGGTCCTCTTGAGTGCCTATCTTATGCTAGTCTTTACAAGATAGTTTTTGGTTGTTTGGCTTTAATATTATCCCTATGACTTTAATGGAATACTTCTCATCTGTAGTGCTACCGCTACAATTTCCGTTTGAGGTGCTATACATTCAATCTTCCTTCCTCTCACTTTGAAATGATTTCTGATGGAGATCATGTTTACATTTATCCATCATGCTAAACACAACCTTCTTTTAACTTTAATTCCCACGAATCCACTTTTTACTTTTCCAATCTTTCAAAGCTCACATTCTCACTACTCATGGCCTACCTATGATAAATGGATAACCACTTCTCGGGGGGCTCACTGTGTATAAATTGTGTATATCACGTGCGTTCAAGGACTATTTATAGAACTCCTTATCTACAAAGGTTTTTACGAATAAAACATACCATTTTCTTATTCAATCTTTAAATTTTTTTCTCAATTCCATTTTATGGCTCCCTTCTGTATGTAGAAATATGATCAAAGGTTAAATTTAATAACCCCTTCTAGTGCACTCATGTGATAATCACATAATTATTACGTGACCCCCTGAGAACCATTCCCATTAATATACATAACATAAAAAGAAACCACCTTCTTAGTGCAAAGTGCCTCCACAAATACATTTCTGGAAATGTCTAATGGATCTACATACCTGGTCTTTGCATGAGGCCCTCGATAATGGTTCGGATTTGTGCACCCCCATAGACTTGTCCTCTCCTAATCAACTTTTCTTCTATGTAAAAATATAGAACATTTGCAACATGCTGATTCATTTCAATAGGACCATTCAATTATCTTTTTGTCCTTGTCAATTCATTTTAAAATTGAGGACACAATGTAGGAAATTGAGGCCATGAGATATCAAGGCCCTTACCTCTCACATCTTTCAAAAGGTTGTATGGAGCCAGACCATGTCCAAGAAGGATGTCTTGGAGGTTGATACAGTATTGAGCTCTCTTGGCTTCTTTGGTCTTCTTCACCTTCTTGCCTTATCCATGGTCACTTTGTGTTGTGACTCCTTCTTTCTCCTTCCCATTTCCATAGCCACACTTGATGCCATTTGCTTCCATGTCATTCTTCTTTGACTTGGTCACCTCTACTACATGCACATTTGGCTCTCGCAAAGCTGGAACTCCTTCCACTCCTCCCTGGCTGGGTGATCATTGCATTTGGTTTCTATAAAAGCATGACTTGTACCTTACCCTTCATTCTACATTCCATAGTTCACTATAGTCCTCCTTGGCTTCCCACGAGCCCAAGCACAATGATACATTCCATGTCGATACTCCTTGAAATTCCAACATCGCAATACATTCCTATGTCATGGGTCATGTTCTTCTAACTTCTTTTCTTGAAAACTTGTGCAAGGTGGATTAACAAGTTGCTCAAAATATTCATTCGACTTTTCAATTACCTCGGGCATTTCCTTAGAGGTGGATGTTTTAGTCACACCTCTATATGTAGAAACCTCTATCGAGAGCTCTCCTTGAGTGCACTTGAGTTTCATTTACTTCATGGCAGTCTCAGGCTTGACAACACGAAAGATGGAATGTGCACCCGCCCTTACATTTACCTTGAGTGTGGAAAATAGACCCTCTAAGAGTCTCTCCCTTTTCAAAAATTATGCACCACCCCCAAGGTTAGAAATATTTCTCACCCATATAGCCCAAAGATATTGAAACCGTTTCTTATAGGTATAGTAGTCGTCTAGGTCCTTTTGAATATCAGCAGCAATATCTTGCCATGGTTTTTCAATGTTTTGTAGGTTGAAAAAGTGAAGTGATCCAAAACATCCTTCTGTAGCTTCTTCCAACTTTCTCAGTTAGAGAGGAAAATAAAGTTCTAGAATCTTTTCTAAGAACTAGCTTGAAATTATTTAAGCATTTCTTATCTCAGACCACCTTTTTTATACGAAAAGCCATTTTACAATTGACAAAAAATAGCTCAGCATCCTCACCTTTTTTATACGAAAAGACATTTTGAAAAGGTTTAAAAATAGATCAACCATGATCTCCAAAAAGGAGAAGATATCCTGACATTCTTCCTTGGATTTCCATTGAGACAATTTCAAAACATGTTTTTTTTTTTTTAATCTTAGAGGAATCCACACATAATGTTTTGCTAGGTTGCAACTTTTTCTAGAATAGAAGAAAAACATAAATGGGCCAATGACTAGTTATGGGATGTGAACTAGGCCACAAGAGTATTTTTGTCACAATGACCTAGTTATGGGATGCGAACTAGGACGCAAGGCTGTTTTTTTCACAACCATGAAGAGGCCAAGAAAACACACAATCAATCTTATGTAAAAACATGTATCAAGTGGATTACAACAGATGTACAGAAGAGAGAGGAATATAGGTTGTAAACTACCTCACTTGCAACTTACAAATTGATTTTTCTTATTATGATATTATCAAGGAACTTGCATCAAACTAGTCATTAAATGCTGAAAAGTTCCAACACACACACATTCTCTTAGGGTTGTGGGAAATCTTTCACCATAATCTCTGGTTACAAATGAAAAACATTAGGCAGCTGATGCATGGTTTTTAGGACCCCTTCTGAAGATGCAATAAAGGCACAGTCAGTTGTTGGGGAGATGAGGATACTCTAGTCCAAGGGATCTCGAAAGAGAAGAAAAATCTACTTCACAAGCACCAAAGAGTAAAAAGTGCCATGGACAGAAGATACGTGGGAACGAGCTCTTATGCATGCCTACAACCTATATCTTACAGAATAGCCCATTCTAGGTGTGAATTTCTCGTGAAATTTACACGAGGATGTTTGTGTGGACTCACAGCACAGCATACTCCGTTTTCACTTTTTTACCGACAGTAAATATTTTTTACCTACAGTAAATATTTTTCACCTGCATGGTAAATACAAATCACTTTTTACCTACAGTAACTTTTTTTACCCATGGTAAATATTTTTTACTGCACCATAAGTATTTGGTAGGTAACAGTTCACCGTTACTAGAAGCAGTGATTGGGCATCAACAATGCAGTTACAGGAGGAGAAAAGGAGAAAATCTTATGGTAAAGGTGAGTCAACAGGGATAAAGACTTTTGAGTTGAAAAGAGACATGCTGATAAACCTCCAACGCACACGAGCTTGAAATTTTCTACATCAACATACACGAAGGTACTATGACACACATTAAGGGAAGAGAAAGCATCACCAGACCTCTCTTTCCTGAGGAGCCGACTAAGAGGAGGAAGATCACCTCTACACCTAAGTGGCCCAAGGTCACAGCGCGTTCTCAAGCGTAAGGTAACATTTGGCTTAATGTCATTAATAAGGGATTACATGACCACTACAGGCAAGAAAAAGGCTAGTGAGCAAACAACTTCAACCTCCAACTTGCAACCACGACTCTCACCCCTAAATCCTCCTGAAGCAAAGAAGCGAAGGCTTGCCTACAAGATTGCCGCCCGTTTGCGAGGGCTCCCAGTGCACTTTGTGAATCCAGACACCACCAATCCCAAGCCAACCTCCTGTCCGCGTGAAGATCACTTTGGATATTGTCCAAAGTGCTTTGGAGACCGGGTGAAAAGCCTCCCTGCCCTACCTTTGCTGCTAATTTTCAAGAAGTTATCTCAGTCTAAGGAAACTGTCTTAGTTGATGATGTGCTGCACATTAATGGTGTCACTTTCATTCGTCATGCTGATTATGGTAATAGCATCCAATTGTTGCTTGCTAAAAGGCTCAGCATTGTACAAAGTGTTGCCATCACGCCTTACATCTTCACAGATGCATAAGGAAGATTCGAAGTGATCCGAGGTGCTGACCTTCTGTGGCTGATCAGGTTCATTGGTCCCAAGGTGGTGCAACTAAGCTAGGCTCTTGTGTGTAAGTATGGATGCCAATAATGAGAATGATGATCCCCGCATGTTTCCGTTCCATTTTGTGCGTCATATCCGTGTGAATATTTGTATTGATAGAAAAATCTTTTATCAGCAAAGAATAGCCCTGTTGTTTGGAGCCGAGAGACTTGGGAAAATCTTGCGCTCTCCTCATCCTGTCATTCTACCCTTACTAGACTATTACCATTCCTTTGATGTGTCGATCTTCATCCTATTTTTGAGCTAAGTTGTGCTAAAGATCCAAATTGTAATTACCATACTCTATTTTAAAATAAATTGGAGCTGTTTGTGTAATTGTTTACTCTCTCACTTATGGCCTTCCCTAATTTTTATGGTAAGCCTGGGGAGGTTGCTCCAGACTTTTTGGATAATTTGGAAATGGCCTTTCTGGTATCGGGAAGGGATGACGAAGCTACTAAGTTAAGTGCCTTTCCTTTGGTCTTGAGGGAAGGTGCAAAATTATGGTATCAAACTTTGGCACCTGAAGAAAGAAGAGACTGGGAGTCCTTAAAGATGGCCTTCATCGAAGAATTTCGCCGCCATGAGCCTCCAGAGGAGATATGGAGACAGCTCTTAGAGCTACGCCAAACATCACCCAATGACTATAGAAGCTATGAAGGAAAGTTTTCCAACCTGTGGGAGAAATGGTGTGCATCACTAGGTGAAGGAGAAAGGGCGCCGGAATGCCTAAAGAAGGACTGTTTCCTGGCAGGGCTTTACCCCATCCTTCGAGAAAAGGTAAAAGGTAAATTCCTAGATACCTTTGATAAAGCTATGACTTATGCAAGGGAGAAGGATAGGAAGTTAAAATTCCAAGCTCAACTACAAGGGGGAATGGAGCCTCCACCGCTAGCTCAACCTACGGCAAGGGTAGTAGCAGGGACAGGAGCAACAGACCAAGAGTCCTCTCAACAAGAATTACTTCAACAAATCACCAATCAACTAGAGAGCCTGTCCATCAATCTGGTTCAAGGTGTAAGGGCTCCCCAGCCAGGAAATGAACGAAATAGACAAGAAGGACAAAGGCAAGCACGTGAGTACATTTTCTACAACTGTGGAGAGGTAGGTCACGGCATGTATTATTGCCCCCATCCACGACTCTATCAAGGAAATGGTAATCAAAGACGGCCTCCTCGCCAGCAAGTCACTCCTCCTCGAGCTAGGCCACTAAATGGACAAAATGCACACGTGGCTCCACCAATCCAAATATTGAGACCCCCTTCTCCACCACCACAAGCACTAGCAGAGATCCCTCCACTACCATCGGGAGGGGAGGACAGGGCTATCTCTGTCATAAGTCTTGACAATGGTAAGGATAAAGGGAAAGAAAAAATGGAGGAAGCTGTTGCCATGCCAATAAAGAGAGTTAGGAGACAAAGAACTGATGAAATGGAAGCTTCAGAGCCGGATAAAGGGAATGAGGGTTCCTCCCAAGTGATAGGAGACAAGAAAAGGAAGATTAGGTCAAGGAGGCACATAGGAGTAGAAGACTTTCCACTTGGGGTAGGATCCATACCTTACGACCTGGTAGCAGATGTGAGTAAGCAAGGACCAAAGATTTCATGGCAGCAACTCCTCCACCTTTCCCCAAAGATGCGTAGAACCTGGTCTAAGATGGTCAGCACCAGGAGGGCTAAGGTAAAGTCAGTTGGGTCTATTAGTGCAAGAGTCATGAAGGATATCGTGCTAGTCATTGATGCAGAGATTAAGAGTCAGCGAGTCTCCAATGTGTACGTAGATGGTGGAGCCGAGATTTGTGTTATGACAGAGAAATTAATGCACAGGTTGGGTTTGGAAGTAAACGAGCAAACTTCCTTACAATCTAAGATGGCAAATAATGTAAGGGTGGCTTGTGTGGGAAAGGTTAATGGAGTGAAGGTTTCAGCTTTTGGTGTTGCAATCTCAATTGATGCTTATGTGATCCCAACTAAGGGGGAGGGCTATCCGCTAATCCTTGGAAGACCTTGGCTTATGGCTATGAAAGCTCGGCAAGATTGGGAGACAGGTTCCCTTGAGTTGCGACCAAATCATAAGGTAGGTGGCAAGCAACAAAACATTGTGTATGACATGAAGCAGGGTAGACAACAAGACCTAGAGATGGAGACTTCTATGGATGAATGGAGCACAAGCAGTTGCTCTTCATCTGAGGATGAGTCATCTGAGGAGGATGCTAGCTCTTTGGAAGTCATGGGTATAATACTGCGAAACCCAGAAGGAGAAGATGGTCAAGACTCTCTAAACAAGGAAGAAGCCACAGGCATAGAGGAGATGCTAGCTAAGGACCTACTAGAATAAGAGAGAGAACCCTATTTGCAGGTACTAAAGAAGCATGCTGGCCTCTTTATAACTGATTACGAGCACATTAAAGGAGTGACGGTAACCCAACACCATATCCAATTAAAGGAAGGTGCCAAACCAGTGGTGCAAAGGCTAAGGAGATTAGGGCTAGTGCAACAAGATGCACTCTTAAAAGAAGTAAAAAGATTACTCAAGGCAGGATTTATCTACCCAGTGGAAGATTCTGAGTGGGTGTCTCCAGTTGTGGTAGCACCAAAGAAAAATGGGAAGTGGAGGGTATGTGTGGATTACAAGCCTCTAAACGCAGCCACAAAAAGGGACCATTTTCCTTTGCCTTTTCAAGATGAAATACTAAATGAAGTGGCTGGTCATGAAAGGTACACAGTGTGTGATGGGTACTCAGGTTACTTCCAAATCAGAATTGCAGATGAAGACCAAAGAAAGACTACCTTCATAACACCTTGGGGGTGTTTTGCTTATAGAGTTATGCCTTTTGGTTTAACTAATGCCCCAGCTACTTTCCAGAGGTTTATGAACTTGGTGTTTCAACCTTACTTTGGTAAGTCCATACGAGTCTTCATTGATGATTTTTGCATTTACAACTCTAGGGAAGTACATCTGTCCAAGGTTGATGAAGGTTTCACCCGTCTAGCCCAATTGGGTGGGCAATTGAATAAAGACAAGTGCCACATAGGTGAGAGCAAGGTCACTCTACTAGGCCATGTTGTGTCTCAAGATGGTATTGAGGCTGACCCTGAAAAGGTAAAGACATTGTTAGCTTTACCTACTCCTTCAAACGTGAAGCAACTAGTCTCCTTCATTCAAAAGGTTCGCTACATGGGACGATTCATACATCTCCTTTCTCAGGAAATCTATCCTTTGCAGCAGCTCACTAAACACACTACATTGACATGGAGTGAGGAGGGTGAAAGGTTCTTTCAAGAAGTTAAAACCGTTTTGAGCTCATTGCCTGTCATCCTACAACCCACATGGGGTGAATTATTCTATGTAAATCCTAGTGTAGGTCCAGAAGCTCTAGGAGCTGTCTTGATGCAAAAAGACCCAAAGACATCTCTCATGAGACCAGTCTACTTCTCTAGTAGAGTGATGACAACTGCTAAAAAGGGTTTCAGCACAACTGAGCAATTGGTGCTAGCTCTTAAGTTTGCAGTGGAGAAGTTTCGGGCTTACTTACTTCCGAGAAAATTTGTGGTGATCACAACTGAGGAGGTTTTTCCATATTCCCTACAACACATGGAATTGTCTCAAAGAATAGCAAAGTGGGTGGTGCAGCTTCAAGAGTTTGACTACACACTACATGTAGAGGATTCCACCCGTGCTTGTTTGGCAGATGTCCTCACACAAAGGTGTTATGATAAGGCCAAGAAAGAGGCACCTAGTAAGGTACCGCCTATCCCGGAGCCTGAAGTTCTACTGGGAGCACACAGTTTGTATTTTGATGGGGCTTACAAGAGGACCAAAGACAAGGCATCAGCAGGCATAGTAATATTAGGTCCAGAGAAGGAGAAGATCTTTGCAAAAGGGTTTCATATAAAAGAGGATCATTCTAACAATGAAGCAGAGTACCATGCCCTTGTTTTAGGGTTGCAATGTTGTCTTTCTCAGGGCATCACAAAGCTAAATGTTTTTGGTGACTCCATGTTGATTGTTAAGCAAATGGTTGGTGTATGGGCCTGTAAAAATGACAAATTGTCTGTTAAGATGAGGGAAGCAAAGGCCTTGTTGAAGGGTTTTAAAGAAGTTCGAGTGCACTTTGTACCTAGAGATCAAAATCGAGAAGCAGATGCCTTAGCAGGTGAAGAACTACAAACTCTCATAGTAGGTGCTATCCTTGTGGAAAGTCCTTTATACCAGGGAAAGGAGGAGCTGCATGATTTACTTTACTTTCTTGAGCATTGTGAAGCACCCTCTGGTATGAGTAAAAGTGAACATAGGTGGTTGGCAAAAAAGGCTACTAGCTATAGATTAGTGAATGAGGACTTGTATTGTAGAGGGAAAGATGCTGTCTTAAGGAGAGTTCCTGCATCCCAAGAGATAAAGGATATTTTGTTTAGTTGTCATGAAGGTGTGTGTGGTGGCCACTTTGCACAAGAGATTACTAGCAGAAAGATTTTACAAGCAGGGTTCACGTGGCCAAGCCTCCATCGAGATGTACAACATTGGTGCCGCACATGTGAGGTTTGCCAAAAAGCTGGACCAAGGCGTCTTACCCATGAAAATCAGCATCCAATCAAAACCTATGGGCCATTTGAAAAATGGGGGATAGATGCAATAGCGCCACTACCTTGCACTTAATCAGGGAAGGAATACATCATTATGGGGGTGGAGTACATGACCAGATGGGCAGAAGCTCGTCCCACAAAGCGCATCACAGCCAAGGACGTGAGTGATTTCATTTTTGAATGCCTTTGTTGCCATTTTGGCACACCTTTGGAGATTCTCTCGGATAGGGGACCGAGATTTCAAGCTGATTTAGTCGGGCAATTGATGAGCAAGTTAAAAATCAAGCGCAGGCACTCTACACCATACTACCCTCAGTGCAATGGTCTTGTGGAAAAGGTAAATGGCCTTATATGTAAAATCATCACTAAGCAAGTGCATTTACATCCTAAGGCATGGGACAAACACCTAGATGCAGCACTTTGGGCCTACAGAACATCCTTGGGGTATACACCTTTTCACTTGGTTTACGGGCAAGAGGCACTATTGCCTATAGAAGTGGAGCTAGCGAGCCTCCGAGTTCTAAAAGCACATCAAGAGGATAGTCAAGAGAAGCAGGTGGAAGGAAGAATCATCGATTTGGAGAGGTTAGGGCTAGATCGAGAGTCAGCAGTGAAGTACTATGCAGCCCAGGCAGAGAAGAAACGAAAGAAGTTCAATCGCAACCTTGTCAAGAAAGGTATCAAGGAAGGTTCTTTAGTGCTCAGATACGACAATCGCTTTGATCGCAGGAAGGATGGTAAGTTCTTGCTTAAGTGGGAAGGCCCTTTTGTAGTGATACAGAGGTTCTCAAATGGTAGTTACCAACTAGGTGACCTAGATGGTAAGGTACATCAGACCCCGGTAAATGGTTGGCGATTGAAGGCCTACCAATGTCGTCTTTCACAGCCATATGCTGGTGAAATCAATGCTAAGGATGGTTCAGAGGAGAGCTCATCATATTCGAGCTCCAACTAAGGTAACAATCATGTACATAGTCGTTTCAAAAAAAAAAAAAAAGAGAAGAAAAAAAGAAAAAAAGAGAATGCTACCAGTGCAAGCGGATATTGACAATGGATGGGGTATGGCTTTCAAGGGTCTAGGAGACCAGTTGTTAGTCATGGATGGATACAATTATTCATCAGAAAGGACTAAATAGGGTGCATCAGCCAAGAAAGCAGTAACATGGCAAATTCAATTGGTACCAGGTGGGTAAGTATTCAAGAGAACCCAATTGTAGCACAACCTACAGCTAGAGGCATCAAATACCTCTAGCTTAAGGGGGAGGGCTATATGATGCATGGTTTTTAGGACCCCTTCTGAAGATGCAATAAAGGCACAGTCAGTTGTTGGGGAGATGAGGATACTCTAGTCCAAGGGATCTCGAAAGAGAATAAAAATCTACTTCACAAGCACCAAAGAGTAAAAAGTGCCATGGACAGAAGATACGTGGGAACGAGCTCTTATGCATGCCTACAACCTATATCTTACAGAATAGCCCATTCTAGGTGTGAATTTCTAGTGAAATTTACACAAGGATGTTCGTGTGGACTCACAGCACAGCATACTCCGTTTTCACTTTTTTACCGACAGTAAATATTTTTTACCTACAGTAAATATTTTTCACCTACATGGTAAATACAAATCACTTTTTACCTACAGTAACTTTTTTTACCCATGGTAAATATTTTTTACTGCACCATAAGTATTTGGTAGGTAACAGTTCACTATTACTAGAAGCAGTGACTGGGCATCAACAATGCAGTTATAGGAGGAGAAAAGGGGAAAATCTTATGGTAAAGGTGAGTCAACAGGGACAAAGACTTTTGAGTTGAAAAGAGACATGCTGATTTTTTCAAAGAACACATGTCAAAAGAAGCCATGGTTGAGGATTTTTTGAGAATTTGATATTCAGGAGGACCCAGCTGCCACCTTCCCCCCGCAGGTCCCCCCTTGACATGTGCAGAACCTCCAGTTTCAACAGCCACCTTACCTGCTCTTAAATGCTGGTCAAGGGCTTATCCCCATGTGTCACAATCAGAAAAATCAGCATTTACCCTCCCCTCTCACATCACTCTAGAGAATATCTTGATGGTGACATATCAGGTGACCTCAATCTGTTGACCATCCTAAGCAAAAAGTAACCCCAATCAACGGATTTAAGAATGTTTATCCCTAATCCTAAACCCTCTCAGAAACCTATATAAGGAGGCCTTCTCTCACTCAAAACCAACACTTCACCCACTTCACCAAGTAACGAAGCTATGACGACATTGCTCACAACGAGGAGCTATGGATGGAGCTCTACTCTCTCTCCCTCTCTCTCTCTCTCCCTCTAGTATGCTACATTACTAGCCCTAAAACCTAAATAAGGAGTCTTCTGTCATGCTCCATGGCCACCATCCTCGCCATCGTTCTCTAAGGAATTGATGTGTTGCTAGTAGGATCATACCTACTTGCTGGGTTGATTGTTTTTGACAAGGGATTATGCCATCCTTGGCTTGCTTCTCTATATCCTTGTTATGTATGATCAGATGCTGTTGTATTGTTAAGCTGATGTCTTGTGTATATATATGCTACATAATGTCCCTAAGCTTCGTTTCTATGTGTTTTGCCATATGTTTTGATGCCATCATAATGCCAGAAGTCTCACTTGCCTATGTGCACTATGTGTGAGGTCCCTAAACCTCTTAATTTAGGGTGGTGCCCCCTTTGTTTTGTTCTTTGCTTGTTTGCATGAGGCGTGGTTTGTGGAGTGTGCACGAGTACAGAGGCCACCCGATTGCACTGCTCTTTTTCCCACTATCAGCAACGAAAAAACACTAAAAAATATTCACAAAACAAGCTCGAGTGTCACAACTTGATAGACAAAAATCACCTTAAATTCACCAATGGATTGTGTGTGGTTTAGCTAAGACTGTGTAAAACCTTTGTCTGTGAGAGTTTGTGCTCAAAATCACAAACGCTTTACGAAAAAGTGTTAATGTCAAATCACCAACCCTCTTCCTGAAGATGGTGTAAAGACTAAGATGGTTCATGATAGAAAAGTCACAAATCATGTTTGTAATCTGCTTGTTTTTGTAGCCGGGTTTGTGATTAAAGGAACACCAAGTCACAACGAGTTTTACTTGAAAGAATCAATTAAAAACACTAAGATTTTAGACATGAAACCTTGACTCTCATGCAAGCATAAATCCCATTCAAAACCCAAACCTCTTTAAAGGACTTGAGTAGCTGCAAACAATTGAAAGGAATACATCAGATTCCACCTTCATAGAGACAAGTTTATGTTTTTTCATAGACTGAAGAGATTCTAAATTGAATCCCACACACCATTTTGACAAATGGAAACCCTAATTCACTTCCTCACAAGCTCAAATACAGGATTGCGAAGGGGCAGATTACACTACACATAGATTGAGCAACAGCGATGGGAGTTGCACAGTAGGAAAAAACTGCAAGTTTTTTTCCCTAAAGGCATTCCTGTCTATATTTTCCACAGAAATACCAGCTGATGTGTCAATTGTTGGGCCATTTTTCCTCTTTAGACCAAAACTAGGTCATTTTTAGCTATATTTTTTACCCCAAAAAACACACTTTTTGCAAAAAATCCCAAACGAAGCCAAAAGTCCCTAATTTTCTAGATCACTTGCATAAGTATAAAAAGCATATAGATGCATCATTTTTCATCAATATTCCATTTTGGGTCACTTTTCATGCAATTTTAGGATGACATATGTTATACTATTTTTTATAGCTTTTACTTCCATTAATCTTTGTAGGTGAGATGAGTGTGCTGCGATTAAAATATTGTAATATGTACATTAAAAAAAAAACAATATTATCAAGTGGAAAAACATGAATCGGAACCACCTCAAGAGGCACGACTCTCATTGAAAGTGACCAGAGTACCCGCTTCAACATATATCACAATAATATGTACATGACTGGTTTTATTTTTATGTGTCACAAGTGAAGTGAATTGTTTTTTTCACATTGTGAACGTAACCACAAAATTACATCCACCCCCTCTAAATGTGCACATCCTTCGGTATGTGCCACAATAGTATTTGTTATGCATTAAAACTCATGGTTAGACACGATATCTTCACTTTCATCCTCAATTTGTATATAGATAGACCCGTCATCCTCTTCACTATGTTTTGCATCAAATGGATCAAAATTTCCTCCTATTTTGAGTAATTTAACCCTTTCTTCGGCAATGGGAATTTTCTTTTTTGTCCCATCCAGGTCATGCAAGGTATAAGTTGCACTTTCGTGCATATGATTGACAACATAAGGACCGGAAAATCTTTTTACAAGCTTCCTTATTATAGAGTGTTGGTTTTCAAATCTATTATCATACACCACCACCCAATAACCTTCTTCAATGGATTTTGGTATGAGTCGATGTCTCTCGTCAAATCGGTCTTTGTTTTTCAACCTTCCTTCCTTTAGTCGACCTTTTTTGCAAGCTCAATGTCTTCAAGTCTTCTTTCCAATATATGTATGTGCAATGAAAGTAGGTCATCTCTACTCATCACATCTTCCCATGGCAAGAAATTTAATGTTATAAGCACAAGTTACAGCTAGTTTGATGCCCATTCTAGAGAACAAATTCATTCATCCCTCAACATCCAATTCTCCTCTATTTGCACTTATTTTTCCCGCATGTCCATAACGACATATCACATATTTAAGAAGGAATTTAAATATAGCTTCTGTATTCTTTTTCCTCAATGCATGCCCTTCAATTTGATTAGACAATCCTTCTCTTGCAAGCACCAAAGACCTCATTTTCCAAAGTCCCAAAGGCATCATGACCAAGCCTACAACCCATTTATAATATATGGCCAATGAATAAGCAAGAGGTTGTACATAACAATAACATACATTTGAGTACACTTGGCATGTTACACAAGGCTTGGCAAACTCAGTGACATCCTTATAGATCCCTTCCCACCAATATCTTTCTTTTACTTTGGTAAATGTTGCCTTATTCCACACTTTCCTCACTGATCGCTTTGTTTAGGATGCTTCCATAAGTAGCCATCCTTCAAGAAGTATCCATATGATTTTCTCCGTATTCTCTTAAATTCTTGCTTAATCCAATCATTCTGTTTCTACAAGGTACTTAAGTAGTCGCCTATAAAGATACATTCATCCCCATATAATTTCTTTTGAAAAGGATTTGAGTGAAGATACAAAACATGCATGATTGAAAGTTTCAATTGATACCTTTCCCTAGACAACATATGTACCATTGGATTATCCTTCCCTGCAATATGATTGAATTTGGGATTGAGGGAGTTTATGTAGGTTATCCACCAAAATATTGCAATATTTGGAGTTGAAAAATTTGTAATCATTCCAAGGAGAGGCAAGCAATTAATTTTTGCAACCACTAATACCTCTAATAAGTACTCTTTGTCACATCTCAATGTTGTGGTCACTCCCCATGATTCCCATTTTACCTACACATAGTCTTGTTGTCAAATAGTTAGAACCTTGGCCACAAAACTCACCACTTATCGTTTTCCTTCATCATCACCTTCCCCTAATGCCCATCCTATCCTTGTAGGAATCTTTTCCATTGTCACTATGGCATGTCTTTTGCATGAAGAGTCTAAATTTCTCAAGGTTGGTGATGAAAAAAGTAGCTTCTCTAGCTTCCTCATGGCTCTTCTTTCCAGTGGAACTTTTTATTCTTTCTCAATAATCTATAAAGAACATCTGCTAGATGTGCACAAAGAAATATTTCAACTTCAGTGACAATTGTATATGTCTCTTTAATGTTTTTGATTGCATCCATCTTTTTTAGACAAGGCCTCTACCATAAGGACCACACTTATGTCCCACAATCAACACTTCATTAACTCCAAATACAATTTTCTATCCTGAGAGGGTAAGCTTAGCTTCTTCCAAACTTGACAAAATATTATCACAGTCTTCGATATGATTTGAAAGAAGCTTATGTCACCCCTTTGAATCCATAGGTTTGTTTTTGTCTTTGTCTTCACAACCTTTGATGGGCACATCATCAGGAAATGGCATTGTGATTTGAGATATGAAGTCACATAGAGCCTTGCTCATCCCATTCACCATATGTGAAACTAAATTCGTTGCCCCTCAAGGTTAGGTACACATCCTTACCTGTCCCAAGGGCGTTATCATGGCTGTAAGATCTCTACTCTCAACATCTAGCTGAAATTGATTGTTTAGATCTATTATCTTTGACAAATGTGTATTTGGATCCAGGATTGGACGTGGGTTTTAAGGTACATGATGGTTAGTGAATATCACCATAGGTGAAACAACACTAGGATCAACACACCCTATGTCATGTGGTTGAAATGCAAAAGCCTTACCATGTCTTGAAAGAAATCCTTTAAAACACTTCTTCTCTTCTTTCATTAAAAACTCCTCACAAACAACCTTTTTCTCTATTAGGAATTTCATTGTGAACTTGTGTGCAAATTTTTTGGATCCTTAAGATTTGGCGCTGCAAATAAGCTTGCTCTAGATTTTTCCTACAATCTAATGGTAGAGGTAAGGCCATTGGTCGCAGTTTCTTTGCCATAGTTTTGTACTTGGTCGCCACAAGAACTTTTGGTCCTTCATTAGAATTCATATCTTTCTAATATTCAAAAGCCTCAATCATGCCATACATTTATCTACAACATACTTCCACAGCATGGATTCCATATTCAATACTAGAATCCATCATAGCCTCAAGCTTAAGCATAGTATCTACATGAGAAACTTTTTCAAAGAAACCTAAAGTGCATTCATTATCCTCTATCAAACCATTTTCCTTCCAATATTTTTTGTACATTATATACGTAAACTATTGTGCACTTTCTTTATCCTCAAGCTTTGTAAAACATACTAAAGCTTCTTCTTGCTTTGGGTCAAGAAAAACTATTTTTCTTTCTATACCATTGCAATCTCGCTTTATAATGGTACATGGTCAAAAATCCTTGTCTCCCTGTAGTCTTTTAACTCTTTATTGGCTTTTGGTAGAGGATTCAAACTACACATCTTGCTTTCCATTTTTTCTCCTTATCCTGGAATAAGTAGAACCATCATCCAAGACCATTGTTTCAGATAAACACTTGCGCACATAAGATTGATTTTGGATCCATGATCTATCAATGCAACAAATGTCTCCTAAAGCTCACCCACCCTTACTAAAGTTTTTATTGTAGCTCTTGCCCAATGACTTTTGCAGTAGTGGATTTTATAGGAGGCTTCTTCTTAATCATCATAATCTACAAATCTATCATGCATATGTCTTCCAAAATACTGGTAGCATCCTACCACATTGTCATCACATTCACTCTCTTGTACATATATCCCTCCTGCCTACAATGATTCTCTTTCACCTTGGGATCAAGCAAAGAATAAAATATAACTTAAGTGTCAAGAGATGGAGAAGAAGAGAGCTTGACCTCTTGTAAGCACACACACACTCACAATTATGGAGAAAAAAATTGTTCTTCTTCTTTACTAACTCAAGATAAGAGGTCTACAAAACATAAGGGAAACTACAACATAAAAAGGAGACTAGTACAATGGTCTAATGTAAACCGCTAGTGAGTGAGGTAAGTAGATAATTGTGCCACACTTTGGTAGGTAGACAAACAAGGTGTAGTACAACTGCAGTATCATTGGTGAAGATATGAGTTTCCACAAATGCATGCTGATGATGATAACTATTGGTGGTAGTCATCTAGAAGTAGTACATGGTGAGATTGACATCTCAACACTCCCCCCCTCAAGCTCAACACCATCTCTTGTGTGCCAAGCATCACCCAAAATTCCCTTAGCTTCTCCTCTCCAATAGACTTTGTGAAGATATTTGCAACTTGCTCATCCGCCACCACATACTCAATGTCCATGTCCCATGCCAAGACCCTCTCTCTGATGAAGTGGTAGTGTACATTGATGTGATTATTCTTTTCATGAAATGTTGGGTTTTGTGCCAACTACATCCTATTGAGGATATCCCAATATATGACATACACCCTCTATACATGTACTCCAAAGTCATAAAGTAGAAATCTCAGCCATCCTACCTCACATGTTGCCATTGCATCACACTACACTCTACCTCTATACTCAAAAAAGAAACTTTGGGTTTCTTCTTGCTACTCCATGTGATAGTAGAACTCTCAATTAAAAATATGAAGTTGTTGGTAGACCTGTGATTGTATGTACTACTAGCTTAATCCGCATATGTATAGCCATGGGTTTCAACTCCACATTGGCCCTATAAAAGAATGCATAATCCAACGTAGCACTCACATAGTGAAATATGCATCTTACCATATCCGAGTGTGGTTTTATGGGAGACTACATATAGTGACTTAAGAATTTAGCAGTGTCCTTCAAGTCTTGATGTGCGAGAGTCAAGTAGATTAAGCCTCCCACAATCTTTCCATACATGATAGCATTATCAAGCACTTGACCTACATCATTTTCCATCTTCAAATTCATATGAAATTGGCTCACAATCAGCCATATGATACTTTTTCAAGATCTCCAAATAATATTGCATTTGTGACAACCATACACCCTCTTTTGTATGCCCTCTACTTCAGCCACATTATCACTTCCAATAGTAAAACCATCCACATATATGCATATCACCACAATTTTCAAAGAATGATCAACATAAAATATCTCCAAGGCCAATGAGATGAGGGATACTATAATTCTCTTAGACCAAGCTATAGGTGCTTGTTTCACCCCATACAACGCTTTCTTTAATGTGCGTACAAGGTGACATAGCCTCATATTTTCATAACCTTTTGGTTGCTCCATATACACAACTTCCTCCACGTATCATTCAAAAATGCATTCTTTACATCCATTTTCTTCAAAACCAATTTTAATGCGAGAGTCATTGTAATAAACACACAAACGCTAGTCATCTTGGATATGGGGCTGATTTTTTCTTCATAATCATCCCATAAGTCTATGCATAACCTTTGTCTACAAGACTTTCCTTTTACCTTCTCACACTACCATTAGTATTATGCTTTATTTTGTCAAACCACTTACATCCAATTGCCTTTTTACCTTTTGATAATAACACCAATTCCCATGTTCCATTTGCATCAAGTGTAGCCATCTCTCCGTCCATAGCTTGCTACCATTTTTCATCTTTGACAACATCCTCAAAACATGTAGGTTCTACCTCCTTTGTAATCTTCACCATATATACACAATGATGAGCCACATAACTATCATAAGTCAATATTGGCACAATATCATAAGTCAATGATGAGCCACATAACTATCATAAGTCAGTATTTGCACGGTCTAGGATCACTTTAGGTGTCTTGTTCCCTTCTTGCACTACGAATCTTCACAAAGGATATGCCAAAATCCTCATCCAAATTCTATTTAGATCCACTACTATCACCATCATCATGAACAACACTCAAATTTGGAAACTTACAAATTTTTCTTTCCCTTTCCTTGATACATTTGAAGAGTTATCACGACTCACTCTTTCACGTAACTTACCACTCTATGGGCTCTCTCCATCACCTCCACTAGATGACCCTTGCGGTCCACTGAAGACTTGTGACTAAGCACTGTATTTTCTACATCTACATTCTCTCTTGCATTAGCCCCCAAATCATCTCTTACATCAACATATCAACTATCCATTTCATAAAAAAGAACATCCTTGTTCACCCTCACATTACCCGTGATTAATTGTAACACCTATATCCTTTGTTCTCAAGGGAATAGTCAATGATCACGTGTTTTTTGGTTTTTGGATCAAGATAACTTCTTAGCTCATCTAGCACATGCACATAAGAAATACATTCAAACACTTTAAAATTTGGTACATCAATTTTTTCACCATGAAATTTCTCTTCAAGTGTCATATCATGTACTGAAACAATAGGGGTCCTTTTCATAATGTAGCCACTTGTAGCAATAGCCTCAACCTAGAAACAATGAGGTGCATTCTTCTCATTCATCAATGCTCTAGAAACCTCTCCAATGTGCATGTTCTTCCACTCAGCAAAACGATTTTGGTGTGGAGTGTACCTGCATGAAAATTATATCTAAATTCCATGCTTTTTACAAAAACCATTGCATTCATTACACCACCTCCATCTAACCTCAGGTGCTTCACATGTTTTCCATTTTGTTTTTCAATCATAACTTTGAAATTCTAAAAGTGCATAAACACCGCACTTTTTTTCTTCATGAAGTAGAACCATATCTTTCTTACAAGTATGGTCATCAATGAAACTCACATAGTATCTACATCCACCCATATATGTAGTCTTTGTTGGACCCCATATATCTGTATGCACTGAATCTAATGCATTCTTGCCTATATACTTATCATGAGGAAAGGCTGCTTTTGCCTGCTTTCCAAATTGACAATTCCACAAACTTTATGTATTTAAGTAGCTCTAAATGTAGGAAAATTTGTAACCATCTCTTAAGTTTGCATCATTTTTAGCCTTTCAGATTTACATGACCAATACGTTTGTGCCAAATCTCAATATCTAGACCTCGGGGTGCTCACTATATGAAGAACCTATATATCACTACTTTCAAGCACTATTTATAAAACCCCTTAGCTATTAATTTTTCACCAATAATAGGGATTATTTTTCTATTCAATGTGTGATTTTTTTTCAAAGATCATTATTTCAACACCCTTCTGTACATGAGAAAATATAAAATAAAATAATCCCTAATCTTGAACCACATGATAGGAATTTTTTCATTGTAGTGACCCCCCCGAGATCTAGAACAACACCTACAAATCGTCTAAACATGGGAGTATTCAACTCGAGCACATGTACATCCAAAGTAGGTATTTTTCCAACTTTCTTTCCTTGTGCAAGCAGTCTTCCATTCTTCTTATGCTCTTCATAAAGAGAACATCAAAGTTAGACTTGATTTGCAAGCCCTGCTCAACCATTTCCCCAAAAGAAATTAGGTTCTTTGTAAAGTTGGGTACATGTAGTACATCAACTAGGTACTTTACTTTACCATCTCTTATAGACAATGGCACATTTCTTGTATGCATAATGGGATGTGCAATATCATCCCCAGTTTCTACATAACCAAGTCTTGTAAAGTGAACCATTGTCCTTGATTGGTCATATGATTTGTTGCACTAGAATTCAAACATCAAACATTATCACTAGATTTTGACACATTTGTAGACATAGTGTTCAATATGTGCTGCACCATAAATAGCCTCACAATCTCATCCACATTCTTACTAGTGGCTGCATAATTATTTCTCTACCTTCTATCTGAATAGTCATGTTCAAATTGGCAATGTCTTCCACAACCCTAATATGCTACATGTCCATGTTGACATGCATTATTGTGTTGTGTATTTCCATGACCTATTGGACTTCCCTCGGCCTCCAAAATGTCATCGACCACCTATGTTTTGACCTTGATTGTTATTCTGATGTTCTGCTTGTTGATTTATCTTTCTCATACTTGTCCACAACCTATACCATGTCCTCTTTGTCTTTTCGTGTTCTTGGAAAGGGCCTGCTCAAAATTGTTTCCATCCTGCATAGAGAAATCTTCCTCCAGTGTTTTGTCTTCCACAATTAGTAAGGAAATTAAATATGTGAATGAGGGAACACTTCAAATATGAATTTCATTTTTGAACTTCTTGTATTCTTGATCCAAACCTCATAGGCAAACTTCTACTTTATCATCATAATTGATTGTAACGCCGATTGATGCAAGTGACTCACATATGTTCTTTATCTTCAATGAATAGTCATTGATGGATATATATGTTTTTTTTATGCACAATATTTAGCTCAATCTTCAACTAAAACTTCCTTGCCTTTGTGTTGGTCACATCCAATGATAGTAAAGCACACCAAGCCTCCTTAGGGCTATGAACATCTTATATATGCCCAATTATAGTGTCTTGCACACTCAAAAAAATCCATTGTATGACCTTTTGAGCTCCCTAGTTCTAATATTTAAATGTCTTTATTTGTGTACCACTCATATCTTCCTTTGGTAGTGGTGGTGTTGTCTCACACTCTCCATCAAATGTAGTCCCAATAAGTTTTGCACATATGGAAATTAATCGTTCTAAACTTCCAATCATGCAATTTATTCTTGTCTAACTTCTCATTGACAATCTCGTTAAGCCCATCATTGTTGGATGGCATGTTTCCAACCCTTCACCAAGTCTAGGAGGAGCCTACTAAATATAGTAAGTTACTACTTGTAACAACAATTTGCATACATACACATGTGGCACTACGCTATATAGTATTTTTGTGCATTGTAGCCAAACTACATCTTTTTGCACCACCAATACGTCGATGTAAATAATCTTGAACCTTAGCATTTCTCCATGTGAACGCACTCTAACTCCAAAATTGGTGTCGAAATGTGTCCGAAATAAAAATTTGGCATTATAGTTCTAATCTAGTGGATAGTCCAAAGAACTAAATAGAACCCTAAGATACACACTCTCCAGAATGAATCACCTCAATCGAGAGATTATTTGATGATGGCCCTCGAGAATATCAAGGTCGCTTTCGAGGCTCCTCCTGCTTGCTTCTCTAAGGTTCTGATACACAACCAAGCTATGATAGCATGTCAAGACATAGAGAAGGAGAGATCTTGAGCTCTTGCAAACATATAAACACTCACAAATATGGAGGCAAAAGACTATACTTCTTCTTCTTCACTAACTCAAGATAAGAGGTCTCCAAAACATAAGGGAAAATACAACATAAAAAGGGAACTAGTACAACAATCTAATGTAAGTTTCTAGTGAGTGAGGTGAGTAGATGATTATGACATCACTTCTGTAGGTAGATCACTCGGTGTAGTTATATTGTAGTATCATTGGCCCAGATATCTGTATCCACCAAGGCACTCCAAGGATGATGACTATCAATGGTAGTTGTCATGTAATGGTCCTGATATTTGAGAAAAGCTTTCTATGAAGTGTGTATAGTATGCACACATGTCAATAAAACTTCTTAGCTCATATAGATTCCTTGGAATAGCCATGCTTTTATTACCTCCAACTTTGATGGATCCATACAGATACCATCTTGAGAGATAATATGACCTAGGTATTGAATCTTCTGAAGGAAAAATTTGCTTTTCCTTTGGTTGAGAAAAAGCTTGTTCTCTCTCAATGCTTGAAAAATCACTCGAAGAAGTTTCTTATGTTCCTTCAAAGTCTTGGAGTAGATGATGATATCATCAAAAAACACTCTAGTGAATTTGCAATAGGGTCTAAATATTTGCTCCATTAGACGATTGAATTTGATTGGTGCATTAGTCAAGCCAAAAGGCATGACTAGACATTCATAAATACCAAGCGTTGTGCAAAACACAGTATTTAGGATACCTTCATCCACTATCCTTATTTGATGATAGCCACCTTTAAGGTCAATCCTACTGAAGTAGGTAGAGCCTTGTAGCTTACCAAACAGATCTTCTACCGGAGCCACAAGAAATTTGTTTTTGATAGTGATATGGTTTGGTGCTCCATAGTCCACACACATATGGTATGTACCATATTTCTTTTTCACTAAAAAAACTGGAGAATAAAAGGAAGAGGAGCTAGCCCTCACAATAGCTTTGTCAACCAGTTATTGTACTTGCCTCGTGATCTCCTCTTGTTGAGCTTGAGAAAGTGGATAGGGAGGCTTGTTAGGTAGTAAACTTCCTGAAAGGATCTCAATGTAATGGTCATCATCCCCTCATTTTGGAATTAAGCCCATAGAAATATCATCTATGAACACATCTTGGAATCCTTTTAGAAAATTAGACAAGTCTAATTGTTCTTGATTCCTACCATTTACATTTGATGAAACATTAAGATCTTTTAGGGACTCTTTGACAAAAATCATGTACGCAAAAACTGAGCTCTTCATTGATGTATCAAAAGCAGGAGGATCTACAAGTGGTACAATGCAACCACAATCACTAGCATCTATATGCATGCTCTTTTCCCTGTAGGGTGAAGTAGATTCTTCTTTCAAGGAACTTCATTTTGGTAGCCATGCGATCAAACCATGGTGCCCGTAGGATAGCATCCTCATGTTGGAGAGGAGAGATGAAAAAGTCTTCTTTGTCAACATAGCTTTGGGCATAAAGCCTCAACTTCCCAATCAAGGGAGTAACAGAGGCTTGCTATCCCTTGAAAGCTGTGTCAGCCATAATAATATCTCCCATCTCAAAATGCCCAACTTGGTGGCCAACTCCATTTATATGAAGTTGTGAGTAGAGCCAGTGTCAAACAAGATGAAGGCATCATGCTCCCTTACCTTTCCCCACGCATAGGAAAGAGCTGATCCTTTGCAATGAGCATCCTCTTTTGGAGCTTCAATGGTGGAAGCCCTAGGAGTCTCTTTGCGAGAATTTTTATGGGGGCAAGAACGATAGCCATTTCCTTGCTCCCCACACTTAAAACACTTATGGTCCTTGCAAAAAGCTTCAAGCTCTTCAGGAGAGAGTTTTTTTTTTCCTTTGTAAACTCCCTTCTCCTTGGACCATTTGTTGTTGAAAGTGCCTTGGGAAGAATTTTAGGCATTTGTTTTTCCCTTTCCATCATTTTCGTCTTTGTTTTCCATGGGCTTGACATTCCGTCTAGACCGTTGTTGAAAATTGGGGCTCGAAGCAACCATGGTGTGGTGGATTACTTCCACGATAGAACCAAGACTTTGAGAGTTGACGTATCCGGTCATAACTTCAAGTAATCTCACAGGGAATTGTTGCTTTTTCTTGGGGAAGTCTATCTTTTGGAAGACAGTAGCCTTGAGATGAAAATCCCAAAACTTTTCTATATATTTGTGGATAGAATCATGAGAGAGAAGCTTCAAACTGCGCCATGCGGTGAGCACTTTGTCCTTTGCATCGCTTGCAAGGAATTGCTTCATGATCGAAACTCGTACAGTTTTCCATGTCTTTGGGGCTTTGCCACCACGAAGGCTATCCCACCCTTGACAAGCCTATTTTTGGAAGTGCATAGCTACATGGTGTAGCTTGGAGGACTCCGTGAAGCCCTCGTCTCCAACGGCCACATCAAATGGTTGGATGAAGGCCAACACTTTGTCGGTAGCACCAAAGGTGCTATCATAGGTGAGAAAAGAAATAATCTTTCCTTCCTCCTTGAACTTCTAGAGCTTTTGTGACCTTCGCCATGTAGGGTCTGATTTATGATGTCCTCCCCTCTTGTATTTTCTAGGAGATTAGCCTTAGCTTTCATTGGAAGAGGAGTAAGGTAAAGAAGAAGGAGAAGAGGGTGACCTCTTTCTTTCCCTTTTCTTCCTTTGTTTCCTCTCTTCCCTTTGGAATGACGAGGATAAGGAATATGTGTTAATCTTTTCCTCTTTGGAGGAGTTGGCGATCGTCTAGACCACTGTCTTCATGGCACCACATCTTCAGAGGAACTTAAAGTTTCATTGATTTCTTTCTCTTTGGAGAGAGTCGTTTTTTGGGGGGTCTCTTCAAGAGACCTCCTAAGCTCTCTATCTTCTTTGAGAGAAAGGGAAATCCCATAAGTGTGAAGTTGTTGAGTAACTTATGCTTGCAAAGCAGGGTTGCCCTTATCTGGCTGCAACCTAGTAACGAGATAATTTGCAAACATGGGGGCATCATCATTAGAACCTTCATGTGAAAAATCAAAGCTATCAATGTTCATTCTACTCTCTTTGTTATTTCTATCCATGTTAACAAAATTTGTGTACTTACTTAGTGTATTCGTTGGCAATTCAAAACCTTAGTTGCCACTCCTCTTAGCCTTTGAAAGTTGGCACTTGAGTATCTACACTCACGGCTCAAACTGGTTAATTATAGAGAGTAGTAAAGTGGGTCTAGTATTGCAAAATTGACGAGGTCTAGCTCCTTTCGGACTTCTTATGGCTCAATAATGATAAATCCATAGGGAAGTCTAAAACGACCCCATTATTAAGTCCAAAGCTCCTGAGGTGTGCACCATATCCCACATAATGGGCTAAATAAAACCAATAATAAATCCCAGTCCCACTTACCCTAATATAATTAACAAAATCAACCATTTAAAGGCTACTTAAGAAACTCTCTTCTTAAGCTAGAAAAGAGAAACCAAATGCTCTGATACCAATGTAATAAAAATTTGCCTATTAAATTTGAGAGTAGTGGAAATTAGAGAAAGTACTTTTGAAAAATTACTTTGACAGCATAGCGGGTGAACTTAATTGATGGTAGCCAACATAAACATATCTTTTAGTTAACTTGGCATGAAAAATACTTTTGCAAGAGAGAGAGTTTAGAGAACATGATAACAGTTGAGGACCCGACTTATGTGGATTTGGTCTCCCTCCAACAGGCATTTGTATTATAGTTTTGCGCATCAAGAGAGACTTGTTACAATACAATCTTCGTGCTCCTTGTGACCTAGGTGATGCAATGAATATGGAAAGCTTTATGCATCACTAGAATAAAATAAATTTTGTGGAAATCATTAACTATCCAAAGCCTCAGTCCCAAGACCTCAAACACCTTTGAAGGTGGAGAGAGCTAGTAGGGAATGAGGGTAGGGAAGATGAAGAATAAACATTTCATAGGAGAAATAATTATCTCCTCACTTATCATCACTCTTATTGCTAGCATACATAATAGCATAGTAATGAAGATGGAGAAGATGGCTGCAAGATTAAGCATTGAAGCATGGCTCTTGGTAGGATTTTCATTCCATAGCCAAAAGTGTGGTGTAGGCTCTCAACCTCTCTACTTGCTTGGAGAAGGAGAGGGAGCTGTTGCACTTTGCACAATACACAATGAGTGTGTGTGTGTGTGTGTGTGTGTGTGTGTGTGTGAGGGGGGGGGGGGGGGATTATACCCCTCAAGAATGCCCCATACTTGCTTTGTTCGACCCCCCCCTTGTAGTTGATGATTGAAGCTCATTGGACCCATCAGGCATAGGCAATCAATAGTGTTCTGAGATGTAAAAAGTGATGACAAGGTAAGATCACCACTACTAGTATAGAATCCAGAGTCCAACTTACAAGCTATCATATGACTCACCAACGGGAGCTGGGAAAGCGATTGGTGACGAGGGGCATGGTCCTTAGGGGGCTACAATAGCGATGGATGAGCAATGATTAGAAGAAAGCTTGGAACCGTAAAAGTAGTTTCCTATTTGACATTGAATGAAATTGTCAAAGTGTGACCACTAATTTCTATCAAAATCTTACACATTGTCACAAAAAAGTAGAACCACATAATGCATGCTTATGTACACCACTATTGAAATGCATGCAATTTTCATTTATAGAAGCACAATGAGAGGACTAGACACTACCATACATGGTAAGACCTTCCCAGCGTTCACACACACAAGAACACAAAATCTAACATATTTATGCTCTGCACTATTCCTTGCAATTCTAGACCAATGAAGATAAAAATATGACAAAATTGACATGAAAATGAATCAAAAAATAGCAAAAATAGAAAATGACAATAAAAAATATGAAGATGATTTGGAAGAGGACACACATGACAATCTCTTCACACATGAATGAATCAATCAATTAAATTTGTGCTATCTAGGACTACTAGTGAACCTAGTCTTGTGAACCATAGCAATGAATCTAGTAGATAACCGCTACGATGTATCATGGAACATTGAGACATGGTCATTGAATTCACTAAGAATCACCACAATATATCTCATTGAGAACTATGAAGTTTTCAATCGAGTAGGAACGGCCATGATGTATCAGGGAGAGGAATCATGTTACCCTAGTAGGAGTACACCATGACATGAGCCCATGAGCCAAAACACATGAAGTCTTTGTAAAACCAAGTTTGAATTAAGGGATGGATTATTAAGGTAAGCCCAACTTGTGGCACCATTGTGGGTAATCTTTCTAGCCAATTGGGAAAAGATAAATGATGAGATGGTCCAATAGCAAGAGGGCGCAACCTCTCTAGCCAGTGATTGTAAAGCACTTAGCCTATATTAGAGGCTATTTGATCCCTAATCAATCCATTACACTTTGAGCATAACCACTGTGTCTATACTCTCTCTCTCTTTAAGCTCTTGCACATGTCATGACCTAAATCTAGTCTCCATATCTCTAATCTTAATCCTAATACCATGGTTAATTTGAGGCTTCACCCACCATAGGCTAATGCTAAACCGTTGGGGACTAGGTAACACACTTCTTCAACTAAACTCAAACTAAAGGGAATGGCACATCACACTCATGCGAGATTTGGAGATGTCTCTTACTAACAATAGTTTAAGCTCTAATTGCCTCCATGATATTACTTGAGATCCATGTCAGCATACCAAGGCCCTCAAACCTCTTTCATAACACTTTCATTGGTAAATGGTATTTTACATTGCGGCCCTACCCAATTGCCCACCCCTTTCTTCCCTTTTCATTAACAAGATGGGCATTTATAAACATTCTACAAGGGAGGGGCCCCATGAAAGCCGGTGGGTAGGAATAGGAAGAGAGAGAGAGAGCGACAGAGAGAGATTTTATTATTGTCCTCGAAGGTCAAATATGACCTATGGGACCATAGTTACATGTGATGTAGTATGTGAATGGCTGATGAGTGACTCTAGATGCTCCAGAATTGTGGTGATGAGAGTCACAATGGAGAGCCCACACTATGGCTGGGAGAGGAAATTGTGTAGGTCTAAGTCGTGGCTGGGAGAGGAAATTGTGTAGGTCTAAGTTCGGATGTGACCAAAAGATGAGCACTCTAGTAGTGTGTGGTACTCAGACTCTTGAACTTGCAGTGAGCATAATGTGCACAATCAATTAGACTCTTCTCCATTTCCCCAACACCATTTCTCGGATCGAAGGAAATGAGAGCTAAGCCAAATGGATGCGATAGTGCGTATCACCAACAAGGGGATAGGCTCAAGCATGTAGGTGTGAGTACGGTTTCCTCTTTCAACAAAGAAAATGGTTTTGTAGTTGGAGACAATATGGGTGGTGTAATGTATGAAGCGTAACCCACTCGATTTTTGCCAAGCCATAATACACTGGCATTGTAGAAAAGCTTCACTCACTTGGGAGTCAATTGAAGCATCTGGTAGCAAGTGTAATGCATCCCATCTCCCAAACCACTTCTTTATGTATTGCATACATCCCGTGCTCAAGTTATTGCTTTTATGCATCTTTTGAACTTTTTTGTTTGCTTCCCATGCAATTGTAGGAAGTCGATGTGAGGGGTTTTGATCATGTACTCCACAACCCTTTCAATGCCCATAACTTCAATTGGAATAGATCCTGACTCAAGAAGTAGAAGCATATATCGTGTTTGTGTCTTAGCTTGGAGAAAGTTTGTAACAAAACACTTTTGGACATTCTCAAACTCTTTCAAAGTAGACTTTGAGATGCGCCCGCCCCACACTTCAACTCCATAAAGAAGAACTGATGTCACCAATGCATTCAAAAGGTACTTATTGAGGACCCAACACTTGATGTTTCACGCATTACACATATTGTCAAATGCATAATATGTTCTCTTTCCCACTTCCAAACGCCACATAGGACATTCATGCCACTTGTGATTGGATGGAACCTCAAGGCCAAGATACTTAAAGCTCTCAACAACTTCAGATGTCTCGTTTTTGTACACAATGCATGGCTTTTGCTTATGGTTGGTTTTCACAAGCATAACCTTTGTTTTGGATTCATTCACAATCAGCCCACTATGCAAGAAAATGTTCTCAAGGAAAACCCATAAGCTTTTTTGAATCTTCTAAAGTGTGTGCTAGAAGCACTACATCATCCGCATACAAGAAAAGCAAATAGTGACCTCTTCAATGCCTTCTTCTTCCATAAAGTCAAGTACCATTTGTTCCAATTGATTGATGCATACACCAAAGAGAGTTGGTGAAAAAAAACATCCTTGTTTAACCCCAATAGTGCTTACATTTTATTTATTTTTTCTCTTCCCATGCGCAATTGACTAATCACCTTCTCATAGATTCGACAAACTGCAAGAATAAACTCACTTGGCACTTGGAGTTCTTTAATTCTTCTCTAGAAATTATTACATGGAATCATATCAAAGGCTTTCTTAAAGTTCACAAAACAACAATACAATCACTTGCCTTTCAAACGGATTTCCTTCATGAGAAGACAAAGAGTGACAAGATGTTCAATGGTGCTATGGCATTGACAAAAACCCGCTTGTCCTTTCGCACGCTTATCATTCTCTTCAGCCCAAACACTCAATTTCATCTCCATTATGCACCAAACAACTTTGCCATAATAGACCCAATCATTATAGTCCAGTGGTGGTTTACATTCTTTACATCCCCTACTTCATGCAAAGGCTTAACCCAACTAGTACTCCAATCATAAGGCATACCATGTTGAAGTGCAAGGTTGAATATATCACACATCCACTCATGGGTAAAATCTCTCGTCCATTTGATCATCTCCGGATTGATACCTTGAAGATCTCCCGCTTTGCGAGTGGCCAACTTTTCAAGCCCACCGCAAACATCCTCAATAGTAAAGAAAAGAGGGCATACATGGGAGTGAACCATAAAATGGCACATTGAAAAGAACCTCATGGAAGCTCATTGGTGGTTTAGAGAGAGAGAGAGAGATGCACCTTCTCTCATACCCTTTTTTGACACAATCCTTTCTAATGCTTCTACTCTATGTGGACACCCTCAGAATACACACATGCTACTAGTTCTTTCATCTACTTTATAGTTGATAATTTTACCCAAAAGAGTCACCCAAACATTGGTTTGATGCCTCATTGAGCATCATTGGAACTAAGGAAATAGGCACATTGAAAAGAACCTCATGAGATCTCATTGATGGCTTGAGAGCTAAAGCAAGGTAGCGATCCCTTGACTCCCTTTAATGCTTAGCTTTGATCAAGTTGCGTGCATCTTCCTCTCTCTCTCCTCCCCATGGTGGTTGTGCCGTCTACATTTAAAAACCTTGAAAGTTCTAGCATGACGTTGCTCAAGGAGCCAATTCGTGATTGCCATTGGTTGTGCTACAGAAGGTATGATTGCAATGGCCCCTCTAGAGTTCAAGTTGTTTGGTATCGTATTGATTCCTAGTATTCAAGGCATGCAATCCCATTGGGAGAGTGCTCACAAAGGAAGCAAGCACACTGGTAGGGGAAATTTTGCAAAGGGAGGGTCACTTTCTCATGGATTTGCATCCATGAGAATGGCTCTTTCTTTTTAATGTACATATAGTTGGGACTTATGAAACCTTTGGTGGTGGTCCTACCCACGACATCAACCAAAATGATGCTTCTCAGAATTGAATCTCCATTAACGAACACTTTGATGGTCCCCTAGAAAAAATCACCTCCAACGCTTAACATCTCCTAAAAATGATCCCTTACACTGGTGTCATTACAAAATTCCAACAAGGTTAAGCTCATGGCACAATGATTTAACCAAATATAGTAGCACAAAAAACTCTAAGGCGTGAAGGATGTTACTACAACTCGTTAACTCCACATCCTCAGCTAAACGAGAAGCCTCCCAAGAAAAGGAATATGACCACCATTAGGATTCAAAAGTCATAAAAGAATGAAGGGGCCAAACTTCTGTACATATAAAAAAAAATTATAGAAGTAAAAAAGAAATGTAACTTGTATTAAGCACGCCTCTTTGGGTTCATAAGGCTTGAAATATCCTATATAACAAGAGAAACCTACTCTTAGGAGGTAGACTTTGGAAGAACCTAGCCATCCTTGTATGCACTCAATTTTTTTGCTTCTACTATTTTAACATGTTTGGAAGCCTATCAACAAGCACGTCTTTGAAAAATCCTAGTCGACAAAAATCCTCAATGAGATTACTCAATAAAGAAGCGGAATGATCATCTCTATGAGAAAAAGGAAGAACTTTGAAGACTAGAAGCTAGAAGCCAGAGCCAACAAGAACTTTGAAGACTAGAAGCTAGAAGTTAGAGCCCTATAGGATCTAGGATACACCAGAAAACCCAAAGCAACAACAAGGATGGTGTAGCCCCATTTGTGTAATATGATCCATGAAGGCATCCTTCGTATTTGAGGATATTTGTACATCTCTTTCTTGGTTAATATTACTCTTCCACTCACAATTGTGGATGTGACCAAAAAATAAACAATGCCTCTTTGTTATATCAAAGCCAACATAATTGTTTGCAAAAGACACTTGCTAAGAATTGACATAGCCATAGCAACATTAACCCAATAGTAGAAAATGCATCACTAGCTACCAACTTTCCTTATACGTTAGTGCATTTTCTAAGCCAAAATTTGGATGAGCTAAAATTGGAATAATAAAAGTAAAAAATAATGAAACTAATGAAAGATAACCCATCTAAGAGTTTTGAATAGGAAAATTTCTCAACTTGAATGCAATCAGATTGAGATGGTTTTCTTTGAGAATGAATGTTCGCATTAGGGAAATTTTAAACTCTCAAATGTGCCCTATAAGGACTTTGACTTTCTCGCTCTTGTCCAAAACGGCGCACAAAAGTTTTTTTACAAATAAATAAAACCTTGTCGGACCTTCTGCATTTAGAATGTACTCCTCAAGGTCTATCCATTGCTATATAGCATTCCATCAGATTCTTTATATTCTAGAAGATTCTATTTTTTTATATGACAACTCCATCTTATAAATGGAATCTCTCCCCACATTTTAGCTTCAGTGGGGAGGCCCTAACTTCTACAAATCAACTCCAAATTAGTCCAAGTTTGGGGATTAGAACTTACTTTCTAAGATCTTTTCAATCATATGTTGGTTGATAGTGTTTTGACAAAGCGTTTATGTACTTCATCGGATTTCCCATTTTGGACAAGAGAGGCAAAGTCAAACCTCCTTATTAGTTCCCCTTTGAGAGTCCAAAATGTTTCTAAGTATTGCATTACAAGCTCTTGGCAAGGAGAAGTCCCCTGGTTGGGATGGTATGACAACTAAATTCTTGATGGATTTTTGGGAGGACCTGAAGGCCCCAATCACATTGGATGGAGGGAAAGGGGAATTACACACCCAACACACGAACATCACACCTCTCTATAGCCCATGGTAATCACTGCACCCCAATCCACTAGATTTCACCTTCAAAACTCACAAGACTAATAGCAGACACACCAAACTTTACCAGTTTACGATCGTGCCATAACACACACTGTTCTCTCTTACACACACAGAAGTCTGGGGAGATACACACGTCTCAAACACCGACACCATACAGATGGAGCAGAGCAAGGAGAAGAAGGGAGGAAAAAGGAAGAAACAGAACCAAGAATCGACATAATTTACTTCAATTCCTACAAAAAACCTCTCTACAAACACCATAAAACCTCGACTACAACTAGCTCGGCATGGAAACCTCGAGCATCAAGAAAATTGCCAACTTTAGCTTTACCACTTATGCGACTCTTCTCGCTGAGAGCGGTCATCAAAAATTCACGGATGCCAACACCCCTGTTGACATCGACCTCCATCGTGCAAAACTCCACCAAGATCTAGCAAAATATTCCCTTCCTCCTAGCCTCCTTCAACTCCCCAAAAGAGAGCTCTCTCCTTCCCGCCTTGGGAGCTCAAAAACACCCCTCCAAGTCCTTCTCCTCTGGCTAAAATCCTCCTCTCCCCACATGAAAAAAATTTGGCCACTTCTGGCGTGGGACCACCTCTTTTTTAGTTCCTTGTTTATTTTTAGCATGCCCTACATATGAAGCCGCCCTATTTTTGTCAAGGATTTCTTGAGTCCCAAGTCGCCACATGAATACCTCTGAGGAAGGGCACCAACGGCGCCGTCAGTGCTCTCTTACTTGGCTTTCAAAAAACGGAGGCCCTTGAGGGCGCATGAATACACCACACGAGCACCACATCCTCAACTTAGTGCCAGTAGTGTCGTTGCCTTGTTATCGCACACCACCAAACATCCATCAATGGCCTCAAATTTTCTTGCGTCTGCTAGCAACACTGTTGCGCAGAGTCTAGCTCGCACCATAGCCTCTCTACCTCCAAGAGCTCCCACTCCTCTACTTGTTGAGTGTGAGCACGTCTCCACGCAGAATATGTACCATAAACTCCTTTTCCATTTCTTTGCATATGGCGTATCCTCATGACACGTGGCGGCTGCACGTGGTTCTCCCCCAATGTGCCTCCAAAATTTTCAAAAAACTTTACATTTATAGCGCAAATTTTCCCTCCTTTTCTACTACCTGCCATTTGGTGCACCCAAACCCAGGGACCAAGCCACGACACCCCCTAGAACATCCCATTGCCGACTTTGAGTTGTACCAGCCGCTTTGCATCTTAATCCCTGCATGGCCTCAAACGACGAGTACCAAAATCACCTGCTAACATTAGGCCGCCAACTGGCACACACTACTTCAACTTGTTATATCTTTCTGACCCGGGTTTTGATTTAGGCAGAGTCACTTCCTCCTAGCCCCATATACTAAGCACTACCCTCTTGAACCGTGTCGAGCTCCAAAAGAACCTAGATAGCACACCTATCGAGGCAACCAACCCAACACAAAACTGACCCCCAGCTACATCTTGGCATACAAGACTCCATGATGATTTGAAAAAACCGGCACGCTCCATAAATCAAGCACTACACACCCATAGCTCGAAACTGGCTCACACTACCCAGCATCACTTGGCTTATCGTCTCGGATCTCCAATCACTTCTAACTTCAAAGCCCCGTATCTTGCACACTGTGGCGTATCTTGCACACTGTGGCTCCATTTGATGCACTGTATGGACCTGCTCCTTTAGCACTTCAAGCTCTACATATCTAAGCAAAAAACCATCACCTTGGACATTCTTCACCTACCACCCTGAGAGGCCCTATCTGGAGCCTTTTTGGCCTATAAAACCACAAAAGGCATACATCTTCACTATCACTTGCATGCCCAAGCTCTTCCCATTCACTCCAGCTCTTTTCCATGCATTTGTAAGCGTACACATAAATGCATGTGACCTCTGTTAGGGTTGACACACTTTGGATACACCAATGTGTATGGCTAACTAGGCCTTTGTCAAGAGGGCTTATCAAGCCTATCCCACAACACATTTTTTCGGACATTTGAAGCACTTATGTCCCATAATAATGATATCTATGGCATACAAAATCATTACCAAGGTAGCCACTCTTAGAATGGCCCCCCTCTAGAACAGAGTCATCTCCCCTCATCAACACGAGTTTATCAAAGGAAGGTGTATATATGAAAACATATTGAGAGCAATGGTTGGCATTGAGTATATAGCCTTTATGAAGCACAAATATATTTTTCTGCAGCTAGATCCGGACAAGCATATGACATGATCATGTTCTTCATAAAAGATTTCATGAAATCACTAGTCTTTATGCCTCGCCTTTGTCGGCTTATACACACTCTAGGTGTAAGAAGCCAATCTGAGCTAGTATTTAATAATAGAATTGTAGGCTCCTTCGAAGCCAAAATATTGATTAAGCCAAGATGACCCCCTAGTCCCTCTTCTCTTTTCTATTGGGTCACAACCTCTAATCTCAATGTCAAGTCATCTACTACACGGGGGGAAATACAAAGATTGACCCTACCTGATAACGACCAGCTACTAGCCAAGATGTTTTTGCATGACTCCCTTCTCATTTTGAAAGCCTATCCTCAGGTTCTTAGGAAGGCCCTTGAGATTGTACACCATTTTCTATGGCTCCAGGGTTGAAGGGTAGTATTGATAAATCTAGATCGATCTCCTTGATGGAAATTGACTCATTTGACCCATTGATCTAGTCCGAGGAGATTGTGTCTAAAGGTAGTATTTTTTGACATATGGGGCCCCCTTTAGGGGTGACGTTATTTACATGAAAAGTTTTTAGTGGGTCCTGGAGAAGATCCAAAGGAAAATGAAAAGGTGGGAGTATGTGATGCTTCCCTTTCAGAGTCGGGTCAGAGTGACCAACTCTTTTATGCTTCCTTACATTTCCTTCACCATCCCACTCCTCAAAATAGCCAAATGTAACTGGAAGGAGTTTTTGAAACATGTTAAATATTCTTATGCAGGAAAAACAATAAAGCCTTGGAAATGGATACACTGGGATAATATTTCTTGACCATTGGTCCAAGGTGGCCTCGGAATTCTCAACCCTATTGTTCAGGTTGAGGACATTTGCACCAAGTTTCTTGTCTCAATCACAAGAAATGACCATTCTTGGCCTATTATGACCAAGGTTATCATAGACAAGGAAAAACTTTTCTCCAAATGTGGTGAGTGTAAAGGGATTAGGGTGCACAACAAACTATTAGCCCCAAGGTGGGTGAGCCTAAGATTGAGTGGAATCTCGGGAGTGTTGGTGACAAAGTCCAATAGAGAAACATGGGCATTGGAATGGGGTGAAGTAACCAGATAATTGAAGAAATCCATCACACAGTGGTCCCTTGGTTGTCTAGAGTTGTTTGAGCTATCATGAATCATTATTGTAGAGGAACTGCAAGAAGGATGAAAAATAAAGGACCTCAGTGATTAAACCACTTCTGGTATTAAATACAAATTATTGGAAATTCTCTGTCGAGGTGGCTATACAGTTACAACTCAATGGCATTGAGAAGCTATTTGTCTAGAGGGTTGTAGGAGGCATGGACAATGTCCTGATGGTGACCTATGAGTCTGCTTTTGAGTGGAAATCTTGAAAATGGACCATGAGTAACCAATCTCTGAAGACCCATACCAAGGGCATCTACCAAGTGTTAATACATGAGGCTGATTGGTTTTCCCCTTCAAACAAGCAATGGAAGAAGAAATACTTGGAGGATCAATGGGTATGTTACCGAGAACATTTGGAATCCACAGTGGCCTCAATTTATGAAGATGTTTCTATGGAAGGTACTACGGGGGCCTTGCCGACAGGAGTCAAGATTCAAGCACATGGTATCGGGACCAATAGATGTTCAGGGTGCAGATTGGCTAGCAAAGACCTAGCAAAACCATTGCCATCCAGTCAAGCCTTGTTTCGTAAAGGATAGGGCTTTTTGCAATAATACGCTACTAGGTACTCTTAACTAAGTTTGGTTGTAACCCTGTGTCCCTCAAGGATCGACATGATCTTGAGGCCGATTTGCATATCTCTTGGTGACATTATAATACAACCACTCACAATTGTGAGTTTTTTTTTTGGGATAGCACTTCAGAGATATAATAATCCCATAATTTCATTTTGCTACCCTTCAATCATCTTAGGTTACTCCTAGAAAAATAGATGGGGGGAAATGGATGATACTTCCCCTCCACCAATAAAAAGAGAATACATACATGCTATGCAAATATTCTGGCCTAGTTTAAAAAGCATGGAGTGCATTGTCAATTTAACTATGGACCGAAAAAAGAATATTTGATTATTTGGTCATTGGTAATGTGCTTTAATAAGTGGAGTTGCCTCTTTAGGGTCTTCTATTTATTCTTGGTTGATTTTGATAAGATGAGGTCCTTATACTTTAGAGATTGGTTGAATGGTTCTTAGGGTCTTTGTACCACTTCTTCTTGATCATACACAACATCAAATCAATCGTCCTTTGTCCCATTTTCTCTGTCTCATTGACATGATGATGGAGACCTATATGAGAAGGTATGATAGATGAAGAGACCGTGATAGATACGAAGTAGAATATTTTCTCAGGCTCGAGGCAGTGTGCCATATCTACAACTCAAGATAGAAGTCCTTGGCACTTGGACTACACCAAAATGAGAGGGGTAGAGAGAGAGAGAGAGAGAGAGAGAGAGAGAGAGAGAGAGAGAGAGAGAGAGAGAAATAAAAGGAATTGGAGGAATCTAAAAAAGTGTCATTGTGTTTGCGTAAGTATGAGTGTATGTTTTTTGGGGGGGAGGGGGGGGGGAGGGACACAATGCATCAATATATCATACCTGTAGAGAAGAAAAAGGAAACTGATATAAGGACTCTCACTGAGGAGATAAATGAAGGTAGCATTGGTTTGATTCTTTTATATAAGCTGATGCAAAATACAAAGTTGGTTGGGGGTAGTTGGCACTGTTGGGTCGTGGGGTCGGCTTCAGAGCTATAGGCTCGGCTTTGAGTGTGCACTCAACTCAAGGCCAATAAGTAGGTAGCATTTCAAATGACATGGCAAGTCACTACGCAACCAAATTCCATATATTGTTAAGTTGGCAAGCCAGATGAAAAGCCAAAATCTAGAGGAATGCTATATTCGAAAGTCCATAGGTGATGATTGCATGGAAATGTAACCACATAGCAAGAACCCCAAAATGTCAACTAGCCCTAAAGAAAAACAATAAGTGTCTTTGAAAAGTACTAGCATGCTCCAATGCAAGTATCTTGGTGAGTACTTTAATGGATTAAGGAAAACAATAGGTGTCTTTGAAAAGTAATAGCATGCTCCAATGCAAGTATCTTGGTGAGTACTTTAATGGATTAAGGAAAAGAATAGGTGTCTTTGAAAAGTAAAGTGCTAACATGCTTCATTGCAAGCAGAGATATGTTTATAGCTAACAATGACTTGTTTCTTACAAAGGAAAAAATACTTGTGTACTTTTAAACCCTATTCTATCTTTTTTGTGATGCAGAGTGGAGTCATGGTTATCCTCATCATTATTGTAGCAGCAATGGGAGCTCAATAGAAATTAACAATGTGGGTTGTAGTATGCCATAGAGTAGCCCCTATTTGGTTCCAAGCACAATTCTCTCTATAGCCTTGCATTTTGTTCAACACTAGTATTGTCATAGCCACAAAAGTATTTTATGAATAATATTTGCATATGACATAGAACCTTCACAAAACTTCTTGAGCATCTTGTAATAAGGACGTGCCTAAGACTCTAAGAGTCATATTTGAGTTTTTTTTTTTTTTTCTAGAAAGAGCCTTTTTGTGTACAATTGTGATTTACTACTTAGCGTGGGTGAGTAGTAAATGTTGTCAGTCTTTATGTAAGCAACATATATAGAGTTGTGATAGGTTGATTACATACCTATGATAATAATTTTAAAGAAATTTAAGGGGTTTGAAGAGAAATTGGTCTAGCATTGAGTCAATTTGGCAAGATTATACACATTTTACCAAATTAGTCCTTAGAGATGGCCATTCAAAGACAACTTCAATCCTTGATTTATTTTCTCACCAATTTTTATCAACTCATACTATGCATTGGGTGTATTTCCTTGAGAATATTTTTTGTTTAGAAATCTAATTAGTTTTTAATTTATTTTTTTGCAAAAGCCACAAAAGCGGTATCTTTTTATAGGACTAGTGTTAAATAAATCTTTGTACTTCCAATGAGGCACCAAGTATAAGAAAAAACAAAATTCTTGTTTTCTGGGTTTGCTCGTGTGTTGTTTCAGTGAAGAAGCTAAAATGAGATTTCTCAATGAGCAAATTTTTCGATAGTGCATTGTTCTTATAAGATTCATATCACTATCAGAGATCTTTTGCAAGGCAATGTATATAACGATGGAACAACAAAACTGAATAGAAAGAGAAGAAAACCCATGTTTATACCAGCTCTACCCACAAAGATATTTGCTATTATATTGGATATTATCCATAGCCTTTCTCATATAAGCCACTTTGAAGATTTATTTAAAATAAAGAGGCTCCTTGAATGATCCACTTTGAATTAGGGTTATCCGTATTTTGAATTAGTAAAAAGATGTAATCACATGAATCAAAATGTTAGATAGACAAAATGATAGATTGACAAAGAATTTGAGCTTCTCATTAGAAAGGAATTCTATTCACAAGAAATTGAGCTTCTCATTAGAAAGGAATTCTATTGCTTATTATAAAAATCATATAGATATACTAAAATAATTAAGCTCATCTCCTCATCCTCATCAAGCTCAGTGTGCTAGGATTATCTCCTCATCTTTATCATCCTCTCCCTTGCATTGTTCTAGGACAATGGCATCACCAAGTCTTTATTTGGCATCGATAGCATGTGCAGTGGTACACCTTGACTCTGCACATTCACCATAAATTTGAACAATCAAGGGTGAAAGCATGTTAACTTGTCATGATTTTTCATGTCCCGGACAATGCTAACTAGCACAATTTTGACATATGCTAACTAGTACAATAACTTGAGCTACATCTCCAAGATCTATGACATATGATATATCAATAGAAAGCACTTGAAACAAGGAATCCAAATGTACAACCTCTGACAAATTTTGATATTATTTGTAAAAAATTTACCGGACGCCCAACTTTTCGAAGATGTGCTAACTTGAAACTGCTAACTAGCACAAAAAGCGCGACAGGTTAACATGCTTTCACCCTCAAAGTATACAACTAATTTGAAACCCATACCCAAGAGCTTTTTTCCTCCTCTTTTACAAGAATTCTAGTAGCTATCATCATTGTTAAACAAAACTTACCATGCATTGTTCCCAAAACAATGATGCCCCCAATGACAAGAACTATGACTCGCACTATTGCAAGATCTATGTCACTTAGACCCATGTAAGCTCACTTGTCTCACCTTCTATTGTTGTTGTTTGTTGTTGTTTTAATAGTGATGGAAGGGGTGGATTCTTTGTTGGGCGGCCGAGGGGGGGGGGGTTAAAATCTATGTGACTATCATGTGAGCGCAGCAAAAGGGATTACTATATTTCATTTTCTCTCGCATTTTTACATATAAAAGGTATCATCAAATGGAATTGGAAAAATTTACAAATGAATAGGAAAAGGATGCCTTTTATTTTTCAATTATTCACAAATAAAGATTTTAACAAAATAGTCCATGAGCGCACTCGATAAACATAATTTATACATAATGACCTCCCCAAGGGAGGATTGGGTTGGGATCCCTCCTTTGAAGGGTTGTGGCATTGTCTCATCAATATATCTTTGCATGTAAAGAATAGAGACGAATGTTGAAGGAGAAGTTGTAGACTTCAAACTCCAGATGGTAGTGTTGTAACCCCACCACCATACAACAAAGGCTCAACAAAAATGACATAAACTGCTACTTTCTATGGCATGTACCTCCCCAATAGTAGGTTAGATGAATTCATCACTTCTCTCGGCTCGAGGACTCAAATGAGTTTTGGATCATCTAGCATGATAGTGCCAATGGTCTCATATCACATAACTACTAACTTATTGTAGGTGTTGCTAATTTCATAGTAGCACCACTGGTTTTCCTTATTTTGTATAGATATTGTTGATAGCTTATGTTGCGGATTTCCTTCTATGCTCTTATTGATTGACTGATGACGAAAGAGGCATCAACCTTGCTCGAGAAAATTGAAGTTAAGGCACAAAAATTAAAAACTTCAAACCTTTGTGTCGAAGACATGCGTCACAATTTGAGTACTTCTTACACCACATTCATGTCTCGTCTTCCTTTTCCTTCATCTCCAATTAGTTTTGCAAGTTATGATCATAAAGCTAGAAACATAAAGTCTCTAGAAACTCCACCAACTATAAAGTTCCTTAGATTATTTGAATCTCTTGTTATAGTATTTAAGCTAAAGCAGAGGAAGATACCCCTAAAGGGGTATAAAATATTCTTGTAACAGGGAAAAATATTTTCAAAGATCGTCTTTTCAGAAGCCTCACCAAGAAAGAATTGGGTACGCTGGAGAAAGATATGGATCTCAATAAACCTAATGCTTGGGACCTATTCGTTGAAAGCATTCAAAAAGCGATCAAAATCTTAGACCCTTGAATTAAGAAAATCAATGAGGACACCTCAAGAATCTCACAACAAAAATGGCTTAGTTAACCTCAATAAAGGTTGTTGGGCTAGCTTTTGAGGATGAGCATAAGAGACGGCTCGAAGCTAAATCTGACCTAGCTAATGAGCACCTTGAGGAAATTAAGAAGGCAAGATTTCTCTCCAAGGAGACATTCCTTCAACCGGAAGCCTCCAACCAAGCACATTTTTTTAGGGCTTTGAAAGTTAAGAAAAGTCGGGGCCGCGTTCACTCTCTCTACGATGGAATATGAATGCAATGCAAAACCAAGATGAGATTTGGTCGGTCTAATAAAAATTTATCTAAGCCAAGTTATTGGCCAACCGGAGACCCAGTCCAAGGAAGTGGATGAAGACTTTGATTGAGAGTGTCTAGATGAAGGTCCCCCAATCGGAAGCCAACCGCCTCAAAATGGCATTCTCCGAAGACAAATGTTCCCTAGCATTGCAAACTCTTGTCAAGGAGAACTTTTTTGATTGGAATGGGATGATGGCTGAATTTTTTAAGGAATTTTGGGATGATCGCAAGGTCCGAGTCACGCGTTTGGCGAGCCAAGCCATTACCGAAGGGTTGTTGGATACAAGGGTGAACAAAGGTCTTATAAAACCCATCCCCAAATAGTTTTGTTGCTCTCAACTAGAGCATTGGCATCCTATTACTATGATGTCAATAGCTTATACAATTATTGCCAAGGTGGTCACTCTCAGATTAGCCCCCTACTAAACATGATCATCTCTCCCCATCAGCATGGGTTCATTAAAAGAAGATCCATCTATGACATCATCCTGGCATCAACGGCGGGCATCAAATATGAAACCTCCACCAAGAAAAAGTGCATTTTGCTTGCAACTTGACCTTGAGAAGGCTTATGAGAGAATAGCATGGTCATAGATAGAAGATGGCATGGAAGCCATGGGCTTTTGGGCCTCGCCTATGTCTCCTCATTCCCACTGTGGGAACTAATAGCCATTCAAAACTCCCATTTAATGATAGAATGGTGGGCTCCTTTGAGGTCAAAAGGTCGATCAAGCAAGGATGCCCCTTGGAATCCTTTCTCTTTGCCATCAAATCCCATCGTGTCATCTCAATTCTCGAAGTGAATGCTCCACAAGGGGAGATACAAGGTTTAACTTTATTGGGCAATGACGAGCTCGTAGGAAAATTGTTCTCAGATGACTCACTCCTCTTCTTGAAGGCATGGCTTTAGGTTGTTAGGAGAGCTCTGGAGATTGTGCAAACGTTTTCGGTGGCGTCGGGTTCCAAGTGTAAACCAGAGATGTTGAGGCTCATCTCCTTGTCAAAAAATGATTCCTTTGACCCTTCTAATTGGATAAGGGGGATTGTCTCAAAAGAAAATATCTTCAAGCACCTAGGAGTCCCCCTTGGCAGTGGACCTAACTCACAAAAGAAAGTTCCACTGGGTCCTTAGGAAAGTAAGAAATGAGAACGTGGGAGTATGCTGTCCCATTCGTGAGCTCGATTAAAGTTATGAATTTATTTATGCTCCCTTATATTGCCTTCACTAGCCCACTTGTTAAGATCGCCAAGTGTCACTATAAAGAATTCTTAAAAGCAGAGAATATAATTTTATGGAAAAACGACACGAAAACCTCCATACCATGGGAGTGGTCCAAATGGGAGTCCATCAAGAAACCAATGGACCAAGAAGGTCTCGGAGTTCTTAACCGATCTGCCTATGGTGAGGTCCTTTGTGCCCAAATTATGATCTCCTTGGCTAATCAGGACCAAGCTTGGGGTATCATGACCAAGGATATGGTGGATACAACTAAACTTGGTTCAAAAGGTGGGAACCGAAAAGGGGTGGAGTTTCAAGACAAAATTCTAGCCTCGATGTGGTCTAGCCTCAGTCTAGGTGACATCTTGAGGGAGCTCGTGGGGTATTGGACTGGGGGGAAGATACAAGGTACTCCAAGAACTCCATCTTGCGCTCGTTCCCCTGGCTCGCTAAAGTGTTAGAACCATCACAAAGACACTATTGGATAGAAACTTCCAGGAAAAGTGAATAATAAGGGCCTGTTTCGACTTTCTTACTTCTGGGAAGGTAGCAACAATGGTGAAAGAAAATAATTATTCCATGCACATTACTTTCACTACTGCAAATCTGACACAAAATGATATTTTAGAACCATTATGAAAATTGAATACATGAGACACAAGCAATCTCTTCATACTTGAAACATTTATAATTCAATTCCATGTGGCATAGCTCCTCTCAAAAATTCAACACACAACCTCCCAAGCCTACAATGCTATCCGGGAACATCCTAAAGCTTGAAAAACCTCTACTTTTGTAAGCAAGTAGAAACAAGCCCACTCTCTGTCTCCTCTCAGCTTCATAGTGCAACACCCTTGAGCTGCCCTCCCTTTCCTCTTGCTAGCTCGGCACTCGGTGGATGGTGGAGGAAATGAGAGCAACAAGCTGTGGATGTACCCGCTATAACTATATCAATGTGGTACGCGTTGGTGATAATGACTTAATGTGCCCAATGCATGATGAGATCAAGCATACCCAACTGCTTCATGGCCATCTCAACAAGATTCTTGAGGTACGACTTTTCTATTACTTTTTACCATACTTGACTAGCTATTAATCCATGTTAAGTTTTGCTAAGAACACAAATGAAGGGCCTATTCTATGAGGGTGCTCATGTGAAATAAATAGATGTTTATTAGTTGCTTCTTTGCTTAGTTGTGAAAAGCGTTGATTCCTAAAGTCTCCTTTACTCAAACAGATTTACAGACAGTGACGTTCTTTAATTTGGCCTTACACATAGATGGACAAGACCATGAAAGGGGTTAAATGGACAATTCTAGCCTACAAAATCAAAAAAATCAACCAAGGAAGCATAGAAGGTTGTCATTTCCTTTCAGAATGGTTGCATCACAATGAGAGTGGTCCTTGGAAGTTAATACTTCTGCTGAAGAGAACTCGATATCTATGCTTGAGAGAGAAATTGAAAGGGACATAGCTATAGTGGAAAATCTAAGTAAAACAGAGTTATTTCAAAGAATTTAGAAGGTGCTTATACAAGCAAGTTAAATTGATTGAGAGGCTAACATGTCTAGCTATCATAGATTCAACTAACCTCTTGGGAACCCATTGTTGTCTTCTAGATTTGTGAACATAGTTGCTGGCATGCATGAGGTCTTAGACAATATTTTAAGGGAGGAGTCCAAGACAAAAGCGAAGCGGCAAGGTATTTTGAGAAGATGCAGTAAAAGAGTTGTGGAAAGCTCCAATTTACTAATCACCAAAAGTTCAAGTCAAGACTGCTTGTCTCGCTTAAGTTTCCCTGGCAGCTTGTACAACATTGGCTTCTAAGCTGTCTCTTACTTCTCCCGGTCCACGATAAAACAAATCTTGAAGAGGTGCCTTTCACGGACCACCAAAATGCTACTTTATCTAATCATTTTGCTTTTGGAACCACTTTCCTTGAGGACCATTGCTTGCCTAACAAGTCTATATATAATGAACAGTATAATCAGAAATGATAGGACCTAGAGCCAAATGCAAGTTCATATGCCCAAATGCTCTCACTGTTGAAAACAACCAAGGTCATGGCACATATAGAACATGATTTAATCCCAGGATATCCGAGCCTAGTCTTGGCAGGCTTTCGAAGCTATACATTGCCATTATGTGAGCACAGCTAGTCATTATACATGTTCTGACATTTCCATCGAGAAGCGAAGTCAGAGGATTGCATGGCAGCGACGACAGCCTTCAGGGAAAGCCGTTGATGTTGAGGGTGAGCTGGAGCTGCTCCAGCCCGTCGGGGCTGAAGGTCACGCAGAAGTCTTGCAAGGGGTCCTCGTCAGCAACAGCGCGGACAGTTGAGCCTAGTCCTAGCAGGCTTTCGAAGCTGTACATTACCATTATGTGAGCACAGCTAGTCATTATACACATTTTGACATCTCCACCGGGAAGCGAAGTCAGAGGATTTCACGGCAGCGGCAGGCTTGTAGGGCAGTCCGTTGATGTTGAGGGTGAGCTGGAGCTTCTACAGCTCGTCGGGGCTGAGGGCCACGCAGAAGTCTTGCAAGGCGTCATCAGTGCTGACAGTGGAGTCAACACTGTCGTATGTACCCGCAATCCAATCCCTTCAATCTAGCGCATTATAATCGTCCGCCCTCAAACATCTCAATATCAGCTCCCTGGTTTGCTATTGCAACCAGTCCGCGCCGGCGCGGACTGGTTGCAGCAGCAGACCAGTGGGGATGGAGTCGATTTATTTTAAAACAAATTGTCAAAATGAATAGGTGGGCGCTTAAGTGGAAACTGCCAGGCGTTGGTCTCACAGCTCGGACCTTTGATTGTTGCGTTTTGCCCATTTGTTGCTTCTTGCCCATAGAATAAGGCCCACGCAATCCCCTGCTTCCATGCTTCTCTCTCTCTCTCTCTCTCTCTCTCTCGGGCTAAAGGCGAGCAGGTGGTGTGGTGGGGAGGGAGGATTGAAAAAATAGTGTTAAATTGCAAGAAAAGCCAGTTATTTTGAAAAAACTCCTCTTTGAATCTATGCAAAAGGGTATTTTGTACGTTCTTAAAATCGATTTTTCCCAAATACAAAGGCTTCTTGAAGCTGATATTAATTTTAAAAATATAAAAAACCTTTATGAATAGATTTGATTGCATAGCGTTGCACAGATTGTGAAACCTGTTGGAACCAGTCCGCGCCGGCACGGACTGGTTTCAACAGGTTTCACAAATCTAGAGTTTTTAGCCCTTGGGCGTGTATGCATCACATCCCGAGTCGTCCGCCAGCTTGTTGGCATCCGCGCTCTTGCTCTTACAAGGCCTAAGAGATCAGTGATGCCAGTGGAGGCGAAACCTGACCCCGAACATCGACTTGCTCCGCCCTGTCCATGGCGACCCTTACATTTGGGAATCCCTAAGTGTGCAAGGCAAAGAGAGTCATTACCGCTGCGTTGGATGTTCATGTAGAAGAGCCAATAAACGCGAGAGGCAAACTGTCGATGCTGATGTTTACATATGCAGGGGAGTGGTAGAGAGGGAGGGACAGATAGAAAACTGGCGCTAACTACAACCTTGTTCTAGGCGAAGAGGTGCAAATTAGGACTGTGCCACTTCACCTCATCGGCCAGTCAAAAGCGAGCTGCTTAGCAGAGGCATATATCACGGGACTGAAGGTTTCCCGTAATTTGACTCCAGATTGCATTTTGGAGCTTGCAATACAAAAAAAATTGAATCGAATTAAAGTGAGTCCTCAATTACCAATGCTCAAGAAACTCTCAGTCCTTCAAGCATCAATCGACGTTCACTCCTCAAGCCACACAAAGCTCCACTCACGGCCAAAAACCTTAACCATCAACAATTCATGCGTAGGTTTTCTAATTATGTTTTTAGGAAATCTTTTTCAAGCATTGGTTCGAGTCCAGCTTCTTTATGATAGACATATGTTCTCTTCTTTGACTATTGTTATCTACTGAACATAGGAGTATAAGAGAATGGTCTTCTTGAGGGAGTTCCATCCGTGACCTTCCACTTTGTAGATGACACCTACATAGAGATACCTCCCTAAAATATCATGTTTTGCTCCATAGGCTGAGGCATTCTGACAAGCATGTCTACAAAGGCTTCACTCCAACTAACAACTCTTTGTTCAATTCTATTTATTGCGACATCCACCAACAAGGTATTTGGTTAGCCTTCGACATTGCCAATGACATAGTAAGATTCACATGTCATGGAGGCTGCTAGCAATAAACCATTGGTACATTTCTCAAAAACATGCTTATCTTGTTTGGGTGTAAGGGTGCCTCAGGATGAGACATGCATTTTGGTGATAAGAACAAATCTTTCAGAAGAAAAGCATGCAAGTATGTGTACATATGTTGGATACAAGGCAAGCATAGGTTTGTATGATGCCACATACAGAGATATGGCTTTGTCTATATTTCAAAGTGTGAGGCACAATGCGTACTTAAAACGAACTCTCACATTCACTGGGCCAATTGTGGCAGATTCGGTTGCAAGGTTTATGAGCCAACAAGCAGTAGGTGGCAGAAAGAGGGTCTTTTTTTTTTTTGGGGGGGGGGGGGGGGGGGGGGGCGGGGGGGCACGCTGACAAAGAGAGAACGGGGAGGAGAAAGGGGGATGGCGAGCATGGCAAGAGGGGGAATGCCTAGGTGGTGCAAAAGGGGAAATCAATCTTTGAAGGCTTTTGTGAATAAACTGTTTTTGTTTAATGAAGAGCATATAGTAGGTGGGTCAAGTTTTGAAAGTGTGTGGGATTAATAGGAATCTAGGGGAGATGCCTCATGGGGTGAAGGACGAAAAGGTGGGGCAAAATGGGTCGTCGCATCGTGCAAGGCAAAAATGAAATCTAGAGATGATAGCTATCGGGCAAGGACGCAAAGTAGCAGTGTTCGAGAAAATTGTGTCTCATCTTAATATAGTGCGCTTTTCAATTTCAAAAATTCTGGTTGAGAGCAAGGGGAAAAGGAGAAATTCCACCTCAAAATAGAGAAAAATAGTGTAAAAACCTGAAATATAAATCTAATTTTTGAAAATTTCCTGTTGTGCTAAATTCAAGAAAAGGAATTTTATACCTTTGGAAAAATATTTTTTCTCAAACAATGCAGGGTAGGGAGCCTAATAGAGGGGAGCTCACTAGAAAAATAGCAACGACGAGCTGGACAATGAGTTTTACTACGATTATGGCATCAGTAGATCAATGCTCTGGGCTGCTCGAGGAGTTTTCTTTCCATGGCTATGAGGTTGCAAAGGTATCTTCCAAGATTTCAAAAAATGAGAGTGTAGAAACACCCATTAGGATAGATTGTCTTTAAGACATGCAGCACCCTCATGTGTTGTGAATTTGTCCATATCACTTCAGTTTTCAAGCTGAAGAAATCATTTAACTTAAACTTCTTTAATCGAGCTTGTCCGACAAGGAAAGCTCTTGAATGCTAGGTACTCTTGACTGCTAATTGAAACGTTTTTCTCATTAATGCTTAGGCGGTGCAGAGTTAGAAAAACACATTTTCCTTGATAGGGAAAACTTGAAATTCTCCCAATTTTTCTCTCAAAATTTGAAGATTTTGCCGATAATTACACTAAATGTATGTAAATTTCCCATTTTATTTCTCGTTTTGAAAAATTGGCTATAGTCTTGCAATTAGGAAAGCCTCAAAGAAAAGGAAGATGGTTTAGGACTCACCATCCTCTATGTAGTGATCAAGTGAGCTCTAAGTCAATCACAGAGGACTTTGATGACAACTTCTGCAATTCGCTCTTAGTAATAAAGAATGCATGAAGGGACTTGCTCGATTATTTTGTTGCTCGAAAATGCTTGCTCACCAATTTGTATAACCCCCCAGTATGAACTAAATGGCTTTGAGGTATTGTTAGTCGATAGAGCGTTAAAAGAGGCGGATAAGGTTGTAATGCCAATTTATGAATTTGGGTTTGAGTGGAACGCCTGAAGATGGCCCAAAAGTAGTATCTTCTGGAAACCCCATTCTAAAGGCATCCATCATGCATTAATTCACGCAAGTAAGTGATCTAGCCCCCTCAACAAAATATGGAAGTACATTGGCCACAAGATCGATGGGAAGAAGTCATGCAAAATACTTGAAAGCCAGAGTGGCGTAGTGTATAAAGATTTTTTTGTGGCAGGTGATGGGTGGTTTACTTATGGCCGTTAAAATCTAGGAAGGAGGAATTAGGGTCGATCGTTGCTTGGGATGCAGGATAGCTAGTGAATATTTGGACCACCTTTTCATGGAATGCTAGGAACTCAGAGGCCTGGCAGGAAAAATATGAAAGTGGATCCAAAGGACATGGAAAATCTTGTTCTTTAAGACTGATCTATTCCTTGGTGGAAAGAATATGGGTAGCCTTGCTCTTCTTATGTGCTTTCAAACTATCACATACTTCTTCTTTCACCATACATGGCAAGCGAGGAACCGTCGTGTGGTTGAGGGAAACCTTGATGTGGCAAGATTCTCAAAGATTAGACAAGAAATCAGAGTAATGATCTATTCGCTCAAACAAAGTAAGACTTAAGAGACTATGGTCTAGGGCTACCCATGGCATATTGTCAGCATGGGAGAAGTAAGAGCCTAGAACTATAGGTCACCATTTGTGTTTAGCCTTGGTGAGAGGCAATGAAAATACATGTTATAATCTTTAGTACATCTAGGCTCGGCCTGAGCTTGAGGCTATTTTGTAGATTTTATGATGTGCTCAATACAATACACTCACAAATTGTGAGTTTTTGCACACACAAAAATGTAAGATTCTTAAAGGACATTCCAAACTTCATTACTTAAGATCAAAACCATTGAGGTCCTTTGGGGGCTCTACCAACATGTGTCAAGATTCAATCATGTGGTATGAGGTCCTAATAGGTATTTAGGGTGAAAATTGGCTAGCATAGACCTCACCCACCTTTTCATGAAATGTCCAACCATTAGAGGCCTGGCAGGAAAAGTGTGCAACTCGATACAGCGAATGTGGAAGTTAGGGTTTTTCAAGAAGGATAGGGTCTTGAGAAATTAGCCTTGCATCTATAGATATCTTGTGTGAAATAGTGATGTAGAAATTTGTTGAAAATTTTCACAAATATAATCACTAATAATTTAAAGAAATGAGCAAAAAAAACTCCAATAATTCCAAATATTCTCTTTAAGCATATGCAAGATTCATGCACAAGTTTATTTTAAAATTAAGTAAGTGACAAGAGACTTATATAAGAATCTATGTTATCACAATGCTGTGACAGGGCATGACAGATCAAAACAAGAGATTTATTACACACAAAAAATACTATTTCTTTAGTCTGTTTAGAAATTGGGCCTTCTTGTATGTTAGCACTCTTTGCCTTTTATGTGGCCACCAATTATTGGCCCCTAGAAACGAGTATGCAATAAAATTTACATAAAAAGCTTGCTTTTTTGCAGCCTAAAGCTATACAAACTACCAAAACTAGGTACACCTCATCTTGCATACACCCAAAGGACAGAAATTGTCACCAGTTGGCTACGTGGTTTAGAATTTGCCACTCCCTAGGCATGTCCTCCAAATTGAGAGCATTTGTGATTGGACTGCTCAACTCCAATAAGAGCGTATACCAAAGGCATTTTTTTCCCACCGGGTTTTTTCCCTTTGGTCATCCAGGTTTCAGACCCTAATCTAAAGACACCTATCACCATCCTCTTGTACATATTCCTTCTACATCAACAATAAGGAAATGCTACTCAAATCAATTGACAAATGAATTGGAGCACCAATGTCAGATCATAGCATACTTCTCCTCAATGGCGAGTCGAAGAATGGCCTCCAATGACAAAGCTGCAGACAACACTAAAAACATGATTGCAAAGGAACAAAGAAGTCCCCAATGAAGAAGAGCAGACATAAAAGTAATCCGAGGATAACAAAAAATGAATGGTTATGATGATAGATGTCCGCTCTAATGGATCATAGTTCTTGTTGTGGTTCGACAAAGTTACAAGCAGTGCAATAGATGAAGCTGAAATGACAGCAAAGACCACATCGCCATCGACAATCAGGTCATGTCGGGGACGACATGAACGCGGAAGGGGGGAGTGTTGACCGGGTCAACAACACAACATAACTCCAGTTTCGTACCAAAGTCTTATCTTTTGCAAGTTATGAAATGCTGCGGATTATTGTTATAAAAGTCATTTGTAATGAGTAGTTATTCTAGTTTCAAAAGCCGGGGTGCAATGGAACTTCCAGATTGGAATTACAAAGCCATTTGACCCTTTCAACCCCATTTTTGGTTAAACCTAAGGTAGCCTTAGTATATAAGGTACCTAGGTAATTTTGTAAAGGAGAAGACTTTTATCATAATCAAAACTTTAGCACTGCTGTCTAGTGTGTGAGAGAGAAAGAGAGTGAGCGTGAGCTTTATCCTCTCGCTACGCCCCGCTCACTCAACGCATTGGAGATCCGACTGCACCATTGCTGTAGGCTCAAGGAGAGCTACGCAACAATGACAAGCATTCCACGCGAGACAAAGCGCACACACCGACGCATCTACGAGCTATTTGTGGCCGTAAGTGTATCAAACGATGTCTGTTTTCTGCATGCTAGTAGCCTATAGAATCGTGGCAACATAAGCTACGCATAGGTACTCATAAATTTCAATTTTGAGCACTTTCAAAATTCAACTGTGTCATCCTACGCATTTTCCGCAGTTGGGTTTAGAGTGAGGGTTTTGAGTGTAGAAGCTTCGGGACAGGTGTATCCTAGTGAGGGGATGGTGTTCCTTAAGTTCCGTACGAATCTGGCATGATTAGGTGAGTTACCTTCTGTATGTGTGTATGTGGCTAGGTGGTGTAGTTGAGAGTAGTGAGGTTCTTGATTGTGGTTTAGTTGGCCTTTCAAAGTGTTGTATGTGTAGGATGGTCTCAGCCTGACAAGCTAAAGAGATTTCCTCCATGTGCCTATCATGTCATCTGTGTCCTCAATTGACATTGTGTTGATCTAGGTAGTGTTTGCATGCACTTCATGGATGTGTGAGTCGCTCCTCCAACACTCAATAAAATTTAGAGTCAGTAATATTCAGAGAAGCATTCCAATTTCAGACTCAACATATAATATCCATTCAACACATGATACACAACCCACATGGCTGTTGAGAGAGAAAGAGAGAGCACAAAAATAGAACCCCAAAGTGTGTAGAATACACAGTTGAGATTATGTATATATAAAGAGGACCTAGGTGCTATATATAGAGAAGACATATATCGAGTATCTTCACATATAAGCTCAACGTCCCCGCTCAAATAGGGGTCCCTAATTGTGGATGAAAAAACCCTTGGGGGATCAAGGGAAAAACCCACAGCTCTATAAACACCGACCGTTATATTATAAAAATCATTGAATGTACAAATGTTCATGAGGAGCTACATCACGTCTTTTACAATGAATATTTTATGAGGAGTTACATCATTCCTTTTACAATGAATATTTTATGAGGAGTTACATTACTCCTATCCTATCAAATACAATAACGAATACAAAGGTTCAATAAATAGGTGTAAAGACTATCGATAGCTAGTGATCAGAAGTGTCTGCGTGAATCTTCTGTGTAGCTTGTCATCAATATGGCATCACCAAACATGTCTTCATATATAAATCTTTTATTGTCCACCAAGTTTTTCTTCATGAAATTAATTCTTTGATCAATCCTACATAGATCATAGACTCAAAAAACATAGTCATGATTTTTTTTAGCATCGTTAGTGAAATAATTACGTTCACAATGCCATAAGTGATGGTTCGTGATGCCACTCTTTTCAAAACATATATATATGTACGATAACATATGTGTACATAAATTATGAATGTAAAAGTACAAGATGCATGATTATGTGATGCAAATGACATGTGTATATACTACATATTATCAACGTAGTGTTGTCAATGAATATTATCAAAGTATTAAGAAAACATCATCATTGTATCAATAAAAATAAATAAATCATTATGGTATCAAAGAAAATCATCATGGTATCATCGAGAATAACCATTATATCAACGAAACAACATCATGGTATCACAGGGAATAACCATGGTATGAACGAAAGAACATCACAGTATCACCAAGAATAACCACGGTATCAACGAAACAACATCATGGTATCATGGAGAATAACCATGGTATCAACGAGACAACATCATGGTATCACCGAGAATAACCATGGTATCAACTAAATATTATCACGGTATCACCGAAAATCACCATGACCAAAGTACTAACAAAACATCATCATGATACCATCAAAATCACTATGGTATCAACGAGAGATTATCAATAAAACGAGGTAAACTAAACGAATATATCATATAACAAAAGATCATATACCACCAGTAGCTCCATGAAATTTGGACGATTATCAATAGCTTGACTGAATCAGAACGATATTCATGACAAATATCCATGAACAGATCTACAGACATTTGATATATGTATGCAGTCTGAGAACGATAATCCAAAATCGTGTAGAGTTTAGAGAAAGTTTCTTTTGCAAAGTTATAGACCACATTGATTTCAGTGGCTCACACGGGCCGTTTCTGCAAAATTCTTTTCAATTAGGAAAAAAATCAAAAGCAAAAAGAGAAAGTTGCATTCCAGACATGTACGCAGTTTGAGAACGATAATGCAAAACCGATGCAGAGTTTAGAGGAAGTTTCTTTTGCAAAGTTTTAGACCACATGGATTTCTGTTGAGCTTATATGTGAAGCTACTCAATATATAGCTTCTCTATATATACATCATTTCATGTGTGTATTCTACACACTTTGGGGTTCTATTTCTGTGCTCTCGCTTTCTCTCTCAACATGGTATCAAAGATGGCGTTTTTGTTTTTGATTTCTCTGATAATTGAAAACGATTTTGCAGAAACTACTCGCTCAAGAGACCGGAATCGATGTGTTCTACAACTTTGCAGAAAGAAGTTTTTTCAAATTCTTCACCGATTTTGAGTTCTCGTTCGCGGACTGCGTACATGCGTAAAAAGCATGTTCCGCTTTTTGTTTTTGATTTCTTTGCTAATTGAAAACGATTTTACAAAAACTACCCGTGGAAGAGAGCGGAATCGATGTGTTCTACAACTTTGCAGAAGGAAGTTTTTTCAAATTCTTCACCGATTTTGAGTTATCGTTTGCGGACTGCGTACATGCCTGAAAAGCATGTTCCACTTTTTGTTTTTTATTTTGCTGCTAATTGAAAACGATTTTGTAGAAACAATTAGCGCAATAGACCGGAATCGATGTGGTCTACATCTTTGCAGAAGGAAGTTTTTTCAAATTCTACACCGATTTTGAGTTATCGTTCGCGAAATGCATACATACCCGAAAAGCAACTTCTGCTTTCTATTTTTGGTTTCTCTGCTACTTGAGATCGATTTTGCGGAAACTACTTGCATGAGAGATCGGAATTGATGTGGTCTATAACTTTGCAGAAGGAAATTTTTTCAAATTCTTCACCGATTTTAAGTTATCGTTCGCGGACTGCCACTACAAGAGGTTCTTCACATTAGCGACGCTCACACAGCGACGCTCCAAAAAAAAATTCCCGGCGTCGCTATGAGCGTCGCTATGAGCGTCGCAAATTTACAAAGAAATTTGCGACGCTCATAGCGACGCTCATAGCGACGCCAGCTGGGGTAAAAAAAATAACCGAGCGCGCCCAAAAACTCAGATCTCAGATCTGAGTTTTTCGGCGCCCTCAAGCAAAGAGCAGGTAACGCTCTCCCTCACTCTCTCTCTCTCTCTCTCTCTCTTTTTCTTTTACACACACACACACACACACACACACACGCACGAGGAGAGGAAGGAGAGACAGGTATGCTCCTTCCCTCTCCTCTTTCTCATGTTCCCTTCCTTTCTTTCTCTCTCCCTCGCTCTCTCTCTCACACACACACACATACACACACACATATAGTGTTTTTGAGAGAGAGAGAGAGAGAGAGAGAGAGAGAGAGAGAGAGAGAGAGAGAGAGAGAGAGTGCAAAAACGCACACACATACATAAACAAAGAATGCACACACACATTGAGAGAGAAAAAGAGAGAGAGAGCATGCATAAACAAAAAACGCACGCATTGAGAGAGGAAAAGAGAGAGAGAACATGCATAAACAAAAAACGCACACATTGAGAGAGGAAAAGAGAAAGAAAACATGCATACGATCCAAAAAAACGCACACACATTGAAAGAGAAAGAAAGAGAAACTAAGGGAGCGTCGTAGGAAACTAATTAAAATTAAAAGACCTAAAGATCTAGCCGACGAGGAGTTGAACTGAAGACCTATTATTCAAGAGAGAAATGGCATAATCAATCTATCATACTTGGCATGGGTGATAGAAAGGTTATACCATTTATCTCTTTTTATTGGCACACACATCCACACACGCGCACACACACAGGAAGAAGAGAGTTATAACGTCGTAGGAAACTATTTTAAAAGACGTTAAAGATTAGGTTATATGTAGACTTACATTAAATTAGATTTAGGTTTATTTTTAACTAGATTTACATTTATTTAAGCTAGATTTAGATTTATGTTATATTAGATTAGATGCGGGTCTCCATAGACTGCGATCTTCAGGGCGGCAAGAGTCACTACATCCCCGACACAATGACCATCTAGACAACCTCTAGTCATTAGACTTACGTTAAATTAGATTTAGCTTTATTTTTAGTTAGATTTACGTTTATTTAGATTTACGCTTATTTACGTTAGATCGAGTCCACGCAAGAATTACTTACGGTTTAGGGTTTAGAGTTAGACGAACAGTGAAAAGATCTACTGTGAAAAGATGTTAAGATGCTGTGAAGTGCTACAGCTAGAGAAGAGGCAAAGGGGTTTTGTCCACTACATGCAGTATCATGTAGATGTGGGTGTGTAGATTTCTTGTACCCACAAATATAGGTATTGACCAATAAAGACGAGATTATAACCCGGTGGTTCTGATCTCCGTGCACCTCTAGACCGAGGTGTGCGGGGATTGGACATGACTAGAGAATGTGAGGTAAAGAGAGAGAGAGAGAGAGAGAGAGAGAGAGAGAGAGAGAGATAAGACGAAGAATGCCAATAGAATATTAAATTTGTTGTCTAGGTTATAAGTTTTTTATCCTCATTATGAGTAGCGACGAAGATGTGGGACCGTCCAACCGAAACACCTATCTCTCAACGAGGGTCTTATGTCCTTGTAATCAATGCAAGCATGCTGTGCGACGGACAAGACGTGTTTCTTTGCAGCACGTTCGTGAATTTGGCGAGTTCGATCCATCTATTATAGATCGAGTTGTTGCCAATTATAACTCGTCGGACTCTGACGCTGGCCAACAAGCAGCAATCTTGCAACCCAATAGACGTATTCGCAGGCGCTTTGGTCAAGCAGCATATGTGAGGCCACAAGATGTAGCCTCTGACAGCTCGGGGGATGATCATGCAGAGCACATTCCCAACGAGGCAATGTTTGAGCCCGAGATTGATGAAATGATCGAGACGATCATGGATTCAGAAAGGCTTATCTATGATGATATGAAAAGTGAAGCCGATACATCATTGTATAATGGAGCACGTATGTCTAGATTGAAAGCACTCCTGGTTCTTCTCAACATGCAGGCAAAGTTTGGATGGAGTGACACTAGCGTCACAGCGCTTTTCAGGTGATCTATTACAATTAGTTTACTTTAATAGAACTCATGGTGTATAATGATCTGATAGATTTTTACACGACTGTATCATATTTTTATGTTGTGTAGATTGCTGAAAGAGCACATTCTACCAGCTGACAATGTGATGCCAGATTCCCGAGATGAAGCAAGAAAGATTTTGCGAAACTTGGGGATGGATTACAATTCTATCCACGCTTGTCCTAATGACTGCATTCTTTTCAGAGGGGAATACACAGACATGGAGAAGTGTCCGAAATGTGATTCCGAAAGATATCGAGTAGATCTCCACGGGACAAAAATTCCACAAAAGGTTTTGCGACATTTTCCTTTGCTTCCTCGCATCAAGCATTTCTTCGAATGTAAGTCCATGGCCGCCCTAGCATCATGGCATGAGGAGAATAAATCTTCGGATGGTGTGCTACGAATTCCTGCAGATTGCGCAGCCTGGAAACATATAGATGGAACATGGTCGGATTTTGCCAGGGAAGCTCGAAATTTGCGCTTAGGCCTGGCTATGGATGGCGTAAATCCATTTGGTCAAAGATCAACATCTTACAGTGTATGGCCCGTTGTCATCGTCAACTACAACATTCCCCCGTGGTTGACTACGAAGAAGGGGCACCTATGGCTAAGCTTGATTGTGCCAGGGCGATATAAAGTGGGGAATATGGATGTGTATCTTCGTCCACTATTGGAAGAGCTACAACAATTGTGGATTGGCATAGAGGTGGTGGATATGAGCCGACACACAGGACGACGGAATGCTTTGATCAGAGGTATTCTAATGTGGACCATGCATGACTATCCCGGGCTAACAGAATGCTCAGGTGATCTATTGACACTCCTCTCTCAGACACTGTAAATCTGGTTTTTCCCCATAGTTGATCTATTATCATGTGTATACATGCAGGGCTTCAAACAAGCGGATACAGAGCATGTGTCACATGTGGACCTAGACTGAATGCACGTAGGGCACCCTCACTGAAGAAGCAAATCTACGAAGGTCATCAAGCGTATCTTCCGGAGAATCATGTGTTACGCGACGGCTTTTTGGGAAGAGAGCCACCAAGGATGTCTGCACAAGCATGGTTAGAGCAGAAGGAGATGTGCGATGACGGATTGCCTCCAGGGATGAAGAGACTATCTCTATGGTACGAGTTACCATACTGGCCTCGACTCGTGATCAATCACTTGCTCGATCCAATGCACATATTCAAGAATGTGGGTAATCTACTATGGGACCATTTGACCGGCAAGAAAGATACTTTGGGAGCCAGAGTTGACCTTAGAAATGTGGATCGTATGGAGCAATATTGGCCGCAAACAGCGTCTGATGGATCGATAAAACTTCCTAAAGCACCATGGATTTTCACAGGAGCCCAAGAACGCAAAGTAAAAGAGGCCATTCGATCTTTGCGGACCCCCACTGGCGTAATGCACTCGCTCCGAACGTGTTTTACTAAAGAAGGAAAGCTTACCGGTTTGAAGTCACACGATTGGCATAAAATGTGTCAGGTACGTTCATAGTGGACTTTAATATCATTGCATAAAATGTGGACTTTAATATCATTGCTGCACATACTTTACAGTTTATCTTACCGGTTGCCATTGAGGGATGTTTGTCTCTCGACATCCGTAACACAATCTACAAACTTGCAAAGCTGGTGCAATGGATCTCACAAAAGGAGATCGACGTAGACTCCATACCATTCGCCAAACTAAATGCTGCGGAGCTTGTGTGCATGTTTGAGAAACATTTTCCTACTACAATGCTAACCATTCAGGTGCATCTTCTTATTCACATAGTTGATGAGGTGGAAATAGCTGGCACAGTTCATTCCAGATGGATGTTCTTCTTAGAGCGTTTCATGAAAACGCTTAAGGGATATGTGCGTCAAAAGGCACGTCCGGAGGGTAGCATGGCAGAAGGTTGGTTGGTATCAGAGTCCCTAGTGTACATTGGAGAGTGGCTAGACGGATTTGATAAATCCCGGGACACGCTATGGCGAACCATAGATGATGAGCGCATATCTGGGATTGTCATGTGCAATCTCGGTGTTGAGAAGAAGATGACGGAAGATCTAGAGGCTAAAATCAACCGATTTTGCATGCTTCACAATCCAGTGATGCAAAAGTGGATTTCACAATATGAGGATGCAAAGCAAGAGCGACAAAGGGCACGAATCGAGTGGAGACGGGGAAGACGACCACCGATGCACTATCCAGCGGTTCTGGAGAGCCTACCAACCTTCATGAGCTTAAGATGGTTGCACAACCAATTGAAAAGCGCACAACAATGAGGTGACGAAGTGACTGAAGAAGAGTGGGAGTACTCTCGGGGTTGCGCGACCAAGGTAAGTTTGCAATGTACGACTAGCAAGTGACTTTATTTATAAACGTTTCAACGGCCACTCATAATCTTTGTTCGTTGTAGTATAAGTCATACACAGCAGCATGGTGTAAAGGTCGACATTTTAGGGTGGAACGAATCGACAAAAAGCGTTTTACTCAAGATTGTGGAATCATGGCAAAATTTGAACAGTCTAGTCGACGACGTTCCTCTGATGCAGATCCCGTGGTGGCGGAACTCACTTACTTCGGCACGCTGCAAGAGATTTTGAGGATCGATTACAGAGGATTTTTTGTCGACTTGTTCGACGTGCAATGGTTCAAGATAATCATGGAGGGTCGAAACGCTACTGTGCGTAGAGGAGAGTCTGGTTTTCTTGAGGTGGATTCTACTAAGAAATGGACTGACCTAAGAGACACTTTCGTACTACCCGAGCATTGTGAACAAGTAAGTATATATATAAATAGTTAACATCCCCCTTTTACAAGTTATGTGCTTGAAAGCTCTCATGTAAGTTATGTGGCTTTGGCAGGTAGTATTTCATCCTACAAAGTCTACATCAAACTGGTGGTACGTCATAGAGTTAGCCCCTCGTAGTGCAAGGACGTATGAAGGCTACCATGTGCCAATCACAACGACATCAATGGAGGAGATCAGAGAAGATGCTCAATCAGAAGCCGCTGCGGTGGTGCCAGACGAGCATCAAGATGCTACTGCTCTATATGGGGTGCATGCAGAGGAGCTACAAAATGAAACAGAGGATATGTGTTTAAACGGAGAGCTCTATATAGATATAGGAAGTTATGCTGAGTTATGCGAGGATGAGAGAGAGATCTCTTAAAGCCACAAATATTGTATTTGAACAATTTTGCTCCGTGCTGTAAAAGCTCTAGCTCTCTAAGTAGCTTCCATGGTGTGTAACGCTCTTTTCTACTCGCGCTCACATCTTTTGATTGAAAATTCTGAGTTTTGGACTTGCCTCTTCTACCACTCGATTCATTGCGTCATTGTATTTATATGCGTCATTACGTCATTGTATTTAATGGTCTTTGCGTCATTGTCTACTCTATTCATTCAATATTAAGTTTAAATATTCGTGTGTTTAATGCAGGTATGGATGATGAGGAGTTTCTTTCTTCTTTGTCACCGCAGCAGAGACAGTGGTACGTGGAGCGTCATCGCTCTGGCGCATCATCGCGCGTTCCTACACCATCCGCATCTCCCTCTCTTTCGGAGCATTCGGCGCGCTCCGAAGCTTCGGCGTCGACGAGACGAGCGTCACACTCTTCTAGACACCGGCGCTCTAGTGGTGGCGGTGGCGGTTGTTGTGGGGATTCCGCCACCGATGCCTCCACACCGCCTCGTGTTCGACGAGGCTCTTTACCCTCCCCTTCTTTGCCCGCCCCCACACCAGCCACAGCATCGCCGTCTACGCCAGGTTTTGCACGGCTGACTGTTCCTAGAAGCTACACACCTCTACCTACTCCGCCAGGAGCCACCCCACTCGACACTCCTTGCTTCGGGGCCCAGACGCCGGTGGAGACACCTGACGTCCGTACCCCCATCGACACGCCGCTAGAGACCCCTGCCGGGACACCCAGGTTCACGCGTCACCGGCCAGAGGGCTTGCCTTACTCCGTCGACATCAGCGGCGGCATCATCATGGATGATGACGGCAAGAAGGTGATCTCGCGCATGCGTGGTCTTTGCTCTCAGCTGTTTAGGCACTATATACTAAACAAATGGAGTGAAGTATCAAGTGATTTAAAAAACAGAGTCATCAGCATACTTCATGATGAGTTTCCCGTTCCAACACGGGATCAGCGCTTCAATGAAGACCTGATGAAGATTCGAATGCGCGAATACTGCAAACACAAGCGTTCCGAAGTGCAAAAAGCAATCAAGAATGGGTGGAATAGGCCAGATTGGCTGGCCAAAGAAGATTGGAAGAATGCGAAGAAAGCAGCGCGCGAGAATCCCGACAAGTGGAAGCAACAAAAGGATGCAGCCAGAGCGCGAGTAGAGGCAGGGAGCTCGCACCACTTGGGGAGCGGTGGATGGGCATCATTTGAGGCCGATTTTGTAAGTCTTTTCACATTGCTCTTTATGCATGTTCGATAGTTTAGGGTTTATGAGTTTTTTAGTTCTAACATAATGAAATCTTTGTATGTTTTGACAGTGGTCGATGACAGGACGTGATCCCACACCGTACGAGCGCGAGTACGCAGGCAGGAAGGGCTTAAACGCCCTGATGGACATTCTCAGTTCTCGCAGCGGCATGGTTAGTATTAGGGTTTACTCTTTTTTATTTTTTGTATTGTTTTATAAATGTCGTTATATGTTTATACTTACTGAAAACTGTCTTATTGTCTTTTTTTGCAGAATCCGACAGATACGCCGCTTGGACGCGATGAGACGTCTGATTAGACGACGTCAGTTTAGCCGTATCTAGATAGCATTAGTTTAGGGTTTCTCATAGCTTATGTATCATGAGACGGATTTTATACGTCTTTTTGAACCATGTATATTATTACATTTGTCACCGCAATTCCTTTTGCCAATCAATTCTTTATGCCTATGATGTTGTACAATTGTCATTATTACATTTGCCAATCAATTCAGTTTGTCTATGATGTGTACAATTGTCAATTTTGCAAACAATGCGTCTTGTGGGTGACTATTTTGGGTCTATTATTTACCTTTGCACTTTTTTTAAAAAGTGAATCAAGTACAATATGGTTGATGGGTGGCAGGCATTCAATGTCCTGCCACCAAAAAAATATTCTCTCAGGCGTCGCTATATGCGTCGCTATTTATGGCTCTGTAACGTCGCTATATGCGTCGCTATACTCTTCTGTGAGAGCGTCGCTATAGGCGTCGCTATAGGCGTCGCTATATAGCGACGTCTATAGCGACGCCTATAGCGACGCCTATAGCGACGCTCTCGTAGCGACGCTTTTAGCGACGCTTTTAGCGACGCTTTTAGCGACGCCGGGGGTTATAAAAACCCAGTGTATTTCCGTCGCTAAGAGCGTCACAAGAACACATAACCTCTTGTAGTGTGCGTACATGCATGAAAAGCATGTTCCGCTTTTTGTTTTTTATTTTTCTGCTAATTAAAAACGATTTTGCAGAAACTAGTTCAGTGAGGGAGAGGAATTGATGCGGTCTACAACTTTGCAGAAGGAAGTTTTTTCAAATTCTTCACCGATTTTGAGTTATCGTTCGTGGACTGCATACATGCCTGAAAAGCATGTTCCGCTTTTTGTTTTTGGTTTTTCTCCTTATTGAAAACGATTTTGCAAAAACCACCGTGAGAGGGACTGGAATCAATGTCATCTACAACTTTGCAGAAGGAAGTTTTTTCAAGTTCTGCACCAATTTTGAGTTATCGTTCGCGGACTGCATACATACGTGAAAAGCAAGTTTTGTTTTATGTTTTGAGTTTTCTGCTAATTGAAAACGATTTGCAAAAACTACCCGCGTGAGGGATCGGAATCGATGTGGTCTACAACTTTGCAGAAGAAACTAGCCGCTGCAGGCATCGGAATCGATGAGAAACTATTTGCTTGAGCCATCGGAATTGATGTGGTCTATAAGTTTGCAGAAGAAAGTTTCTCTAAATTCTGCACCGATTTTGGGTTATCGTTCACGGACTGTGAATATGTTTGAAAAGCAAAATTTTACTTTTATCTTTTGATTTTTCTCATAATTGAAAACTTTTCAATTATATTTTTTCTTCATCAATTATATATTATTTGTTATTGACGTAACTTTGCTGCAGAGGCCAGTTACATATCGTTCCGATTCAGTCGAGCAGTTGATGATCGTTCAAATTCTATCGAGCTACTATTGGTACATGATCTTTTGTTATATGATATACTCGTTCATTGATTCTCGTATAATTATTCATTTAGAGATATATATAGTTTCGTCGTTTTATTGATAATTTCTCGTTGATACCATAGTGGTTTTGATGGTACCATGATGATGTTTTGTTAGTACTTTGCACTACAACAAAAAAAGGTGTTATCGACGCAGATATCGACGCGGAGAGTCGCTATGTACGTCGTTATCCGCATTGCTGTGAAACCAGTCGCTATTTGCGACGCAGGTATATACGTGTATAGAGACGTGTATAGCGACGCGCATAGCGACAGACATAGCGACGATCATAGCAGAAAAAAAATTTCTTGGGCAGAGGGGAGGTAGTCTGGCTTGTGCCCAATTAAAAGATGGACACAGCCACAGCCAGACTTCCTACCCTCTGCCCAAGAAAGCGAGCAGCACCAAAATATCAACCATGCTCCCGCGCGCAAAAATTTGGGCAGAGTTCCCTTTGTTTTTACATAAACTTTTGAAAAAAACCATATCATGTATACGCCTCCTACATGCTATCCATGTAGGATCTCACATGAGATTTAAGGCCAATAAAAGACAACTGTACCAACTGAAAAGCATAGCCATAACTTAAAAGCATAACCATAACGAACCATAACCATACCTTAAAAGCAAAACCATAACAAACCATAACCATAACTTAAAACCATAACCGGCTATAACCACTTTGATCAAAACCATAATGCAGATAACCATAACCATAAACAAAATTAACAATAACCATAAACATAACCAGAAAGAGAAACAATAACTATCTATATAATGACAATGACAATAATCATAACCATAAGGGAAACAATAACTGTCTGAACACTAACTGTTTGTACAAAAAAGAGACACAGAAGCGTGTCTGTGTCTCACAAAGCATATAGATGAAATCGGGTCCACTAATGACTAGGCGTCGCAACCTGCACGTAGGACAACTCACAAAATTAGTATTGATATTACTTCACATATACTGACTTAATTAAATCAACTCACACATATTAACGTCTCACCTCAAGCGATCAGCGAGACTGTAAGGCCTCCCAGTCTACAGGCTCTCGTGAAGCTTCAAGATCATTCAGTACTTCATAGATACCTCTGTGATATCCATCTGAATCCTCCTCACGTTTATACAAAAATCAAAGTAATAAGAATACATGATTCATCACGTTTTAAAAAACGCCATAGTTAAGATTGGATTACAAACTCACAAACTCATAGCAAAAGGTGTCGAAGCCTCCACTGCCAAGATGAGATGTCCCCCTAGCCATCTGTCGTACCTGTGCGGCCTCACGTTGCTGTCTGAACCGTGTGGCCGCTGTCGGCTCATCCTCCTTGATCTGCAGCCACGTCTCGTGTGGGATGGCCGAAGGCTTCGGCGAGCCAAACCTGAAAGCCTTCCGAGCTGCATCTCGTCGATGTTTGATGGTGTCCCGTGCAACACCCTTGATCCACCGCGCCGAAACAACAGAAGAACCCTGAGTAGGCTGGTACTCTCTCAGGATAGTCTCCACTATGTAAGTGACTTTTTCCTTTTCTTACTGATCCCAAGACGTCAGAATGCTGGTAAAAAATGTTGAGCTTACATGTGAAGCTACTCAATATATGGCTTCTCTATATATGGCACCCAGGTCTCCTCTATATATACATCATCTCATGTGTGTATTCTACACACTTTGGGGTTCTACTTCTGTGCTCTCTCCTTCTCTCTCAACATGGTATCAGAGCAGTACGTTTTTGTTTTCGATTTTTCTCCTGATCAAAATCGATTTTGCAGAAACTACTCGATGTGGTCTACAACTTTGCAAAAGGAAGTTTCTTCAAATTCTGCACTGATTTTGAGTTATCGTTCGCGGACTGCGTACATACCTGAAAAACAGCTTCCGCGTTTTGTTTTTGATTTTTCTACTAATTGGAAATGATTTTGCAAAAACTACTCCATGTGGTCTACAACTTTGCAGAAGGAAGTTTTTTCAAATTCTGCACCGATTTTGAGTTATTGTTCGCGGACTGCGTACATACCTGAAAAGCAACTTCCGCTTTTTGTTTTTGAGTTTTCTGCTAATTAGAAACGATTTTGCAGAAACTACCCTATGCAAAGACCGGAATCGATGTGGTCTACAACTTTGCAGAAGGAAGTTTCTTCAAATTCTACACCGATTTTGAGTTATCGTTCGCGGACTGCGTACATACCTGAAAAGCAACTTCCGCTTTTTGTTTTTGATTTTTTTGCTAATTGAAAACGATTTTGTAGAAACTACTCGCGAGGAAGATCGGAATCGTTGTGGTCTACAACTTTGCAGAGGGAACTATTTTCAAATTCTACATCGATTTTGAGTTATCGTTCGCGGATTGCGTACATACCTGAAAAGCAATTTTCGCTTTTTGTTTTTGATTTTCTGCTTATTGAAAACGATTTTGCAGAAACTACCCGCTATGGGGATTGGAATCGATGTGGTCTACAACTTTGCAGAAGAAAGTGTTTTCAAATTCTGCACCGATTTTGAGTTATCGTTCGCGGACTGCGTACATACCTGAAAAGCAATTTCCATTTTTTGTTTTGTATTTTTCAGCTTATTGAAGACGATTTTGCAGAAACTACCCGCGTGAGAGACCGGAATCGATGTGTTCTACAACTTTGCAGAAGAAACTACCCGCCATGGGGATTGGAATCGATGTGGTCTATAACTTTGCAGAAGAAAGTTTCTATAAATTCTACACCGATTTTGGGTTATCGTCTCGGACTGCAAATATGTTTGAAAATCAAAATTTTACTTTTTGCTTTTGATTTTTCTCATAATTGAAAACTTCTCAATTATATTTTTCTTCATCAATTATATATTTGTTACTGATGTAACTTTGCTGCAGAAGCCAGTTACACATCATTCCGATTCAGTCGAGCCGTTGATGATCGTCCAAATTCTATCGAGCTACTATTGGTACATGATCTTTTGTTATATGATATACTCGTTCATTGATTCTCGTATAATTATTCTTTTAGAGATATAGTTTACATCGTTTTATTGATAATTTCTCATTGATACCATAGTGATTTTGATGGCACCATGATGATGTTTTGTTAATACTTTGGTCATGGTGATTTTCGTTGATACCATGATGATATGTCATTGATACCATGGTTATTCTCGGTGGTACCATGATGATATTTCGTTGATACCATGGTTATTCTCGGTGATTCCATGATGATATTTCGTTGATTCCATGGTGATTTTTGTTGATACCATGATGATGTTTTGTTGATACCATGGTTATTCTCGGTGATACCATGATGTTGTTTCGTTGATACCATGGTTATTCTCGGTGATGCCATGATGATGTTTCGTTGATACCATGGTTATTCTCGGTGATGCCATGATGTTGTTTCATTGATACAATGATTATTCTCGGTGATATCATGATGCTTTTCGTTGATACCATGATCATTTATTCATTTTTATTGATATAATGATGATATTTTGTTAATACTTTGATGGTATTCATTGATCACTACATTGATAAATGTTGTTTTATGTAGTATATACACATATCATTTGTATCACGTAATCACACATTTTGTACTTTTATGTTTATACTTTATGTACCATATGTTGTCGTGCGTATATATGTCGTCAAAAGAGTGGCGTCGCGAACCATCTCTTATGGCATTGTAAACGTAAATATTTCATTAACGATGCTAATAATTTTCATGACATGTTTTTTTTTTTTTTTTTTTTGGAGTCTATGATCTATGTAGGATTGATCAAAGAATTGATTTTATGAAGACAAACTTGGTGACAATAAAAGATTTATGAAGATATGTTTGGTGATGCCATATTGATGACAACATGAAGACATGTTTGGTGATGTTATATTGATGACAAGCTACACAACAGATTCGCGGAGACACTTTTGATTACAAGCTAATCGATAGCTTTTACACCTCTTTATTGAACCTTTGTATTCATTATTGTATTTGATAGGATAGGAGTAATGTAACTCCTCATAAAACATTCATTACAAAAGGAGTGATGTAGCTCCTCATAAACATTTGTATATTCAATGATTTTTATAATATAACGATGGGTGTATATAGAGCTCTGGGTTTTTCCCTTGATCCCCCAAGGGTTTTTTCATCCACAGTTAGGGACCCTTATTTGAGCGGGGGTGTTGAGCTTATATGTGAAGCTACTCAATATATGGCACTAGGATCGTGTGCCCCCCAAGGTGTCCGAGGTGTGCCAAGAGGTGTGGCTGGGTAAGACAGGGGTCGTGAGCGAGGAGGGGTCGAAGCATCTGTGGACCCTCCTCCACAGCAACCACCACTTCCACCTGACGATCGTCGAGATCGGCGAGTGCGTCTGTGCTGCGGAGATGAGGATGTACCCGCCTCTGCCCCACCCCTCGGTGTCGAAGCGGTCGTGATGGGAGAAGAAGGCTTCATACCCATAGGCGTCCTGAACCCTGTAGGCGTCCCCCCCTAGGCGTCAGACCCTCGGGTGTGAAGCTCGTAGGCGTAGTACCCGTCCCTCTGGCTACCTAGTACTGAGAAGCCTCTGCCATCTGAGCAGGCGTCATCTTTGTAACGAAGCCCATGAATGCATCTGCACTCATGGAAGCGGGATTTGGAATCTCGTCTGCCATACTAAAGTCCTGCATAAAGAAAGTAAAATAAAGCGTCAGAACACAGTTGTTTAAATTAACTTTAAGCTTAATTTTAAATCAAAGTCTTCACACAAACACTTACAGGCCTAGGCCTCGACAAGTGAGGCATCATCGATAAGATCTTGCACCATATCATCGTCTATCTCTAATTGCAAACATAACTATGCCCCAACTCGTTCTGGCAGATTGTCTTCATCCATTGCATCTTCATCTATAAGTGTCAATTCTGGCTCTTCTGCGTCATCCCTCGTATATCTGTCAGCTTCCTCTGCCATACCTTCGTCCATCTCATCTAATGTCACAGTAGTATGGACGTCTTCTGACTGACTTTCCTCCAGGAGATCTTGCCCTTCAAATACTTATTTATTTCTTGGAGCAACCTGAACCACAAACCACCATTTTTGCTCTCGAGGGTCCGGTACAAAGACCACTTGCTCACAATGTTCAGGGAGAGCAAATGTGTTGCTTGTATCTGTCGAAGTCTTTGTAGAATCTATTTGCAAAATTTTGTTTCCATCTCTGCGTATCGTTGCATTGCGACCAGAAGTAACAACCTTGAACCACTTCACATCCAACAAAAACATCTCAAACTGCCTGAAGCTTACTTTCAAGATATCTGACACCAGACCACAGTAATCCAGGTTGCTAGTGCTCTCATTCATGTCTCTAGCACTAGTCCTGCTCTTTTGCATGAAACTAACCATTACCCCACTGTCAAACGTGTTTCTTCTGTTGTCAATTTGTTGTGTTCTGAAATGATTTCCATGAGACCACAGTGCCATGTATGTATGATACTTCCATTCACATCCAATAGCCAGCTCTTCCTCTTCTAGAGATATGGGTTCTCCAATCTGTCGAACTGCTCTCACTGTCTTGTCCAACCATGACATTCTAGGGAATTCAGGTAGAGGAGCGAGATAGTCTGGCAAGGGTCGTCAATACAAGAGACTCTTGTACCAGCCATCCTTCTGCCATGCTCCCCTCTGAACGCGCTTTTTGGTGAACAAAACCCTTAATTGTTTTCACGAACCGCTCTAGAAAGAACATCCAACGGTTGTGGACTGTACCTGCCACTGCAACCTCATCTACTACATGGACGAGCAGGTGCATTTGGATAGTTAGGCAGCTTGTGGGTAGATACTTCTCAATCATGCAAACTGTCTCAATGGAGTTAGCCCTTGCGACTGCAATAGATTCCTCCCGTATCTCCTTGGAAGAGATCCACCGCACTAGCTCTGAAATCTTGTATATGCAAGTCCGCACTTCCTCCGTTAAACACCCCTTGATCGCAATTGGAAGAATGAATCGCAAGAACTTATGCCAGTCGTGCGATTTCAACCCTGACAGTTGATCGTCATGGGTGAATTCTCTCTTGAGACATCGCATATATCCTGTTGGCGTCCTCAACTGTGAAATCACCCTTTTCACTTGTCGCTCTTTGTTTTTTAGCAATACCCATGGCGCTCTTGGAAGTTTTGTTTGACCAGCTGCATTGGTGAAAGGCCACAGCTCTGGCATCTTTCTAACCCACTGCAAATCATCTCAGGAAGCTCGATTGTCTTTCATTCCCATGATTGTCTTCCAGAGGAGCTCTCCGACATTCTTGAATATATGCATTGGATCCAGAAAATGGTTAATTAGTAGATCACCCCAGTACGGCAACGTATGGAGAATGGACAAACGTTTCATTCCTGGAACAGGTTTCCCCTCATGTTGCTCCCATCAGCGACGCCACTCTTGTACATGCATAGGACGACATTCGACGTGACCAAGCTGGCCTTTGCTCAAGTGATGGCCATCTGGAAGATAACGGTGGTGTCCTTGATAAATTGTCTTTCGAAGAGAGGTAGAATAGCGCACATCCAAAGACTGCCCGCAAATTGGACATGCATTGTATCCCGAAGTTGTTAGTCCTGCATATATCAAAGCATGAATCAGGCCAAGGCAAAGGGCTTGCGAATAGAGAGAATTTTGTAAATCAATAACCATTACCAGAAGCTTCTCCGTATCCTGGCCAATCATGCATAGTCCACATAAGAAGTCCATGGATCCTTGCATGATGTTGTCCTACTGGTTCAACCGCATCTGCTATGTCGATCCCATGCCATAACTCTTGGAGCTCGTCAACTAGTGGAGCTAGATAAACATCCATGTTTTTTGCCTTGAACTTACCAGGTACAATCAAGCTTAAAATCAAATGACCCTTCTTGATAGCAAGCCACAGAGGGAGGTTGTAATTGATAAGGCACACAGGCCAAGTGCTCCATGACGAGCTTCTCAAGCCAAATGGATTGACTCCATCCATTTCCATGCCCAAACGCAAATTGCGTGGTTCACTCTTAAAATGTGGCCAAGTATCTTCAATGTGCCTCCAAGCCTTCGAATCAGCGGATCTATTCGTAGAATGCCACCGCATGAACTTTGAAATGGAACCACAACGAAACATGCTTTTTATCCTAGGAATAATAGGGAAATGCCGCAACACTTCAGCTGGCACTGTCTCGCCAACTGCATCTTGTTTGTAGCGCATTACTCCGCACTTAGGACACGACAGACAATCTGCGAATTCATTGCGAAAAAGAATGCAATCATTTGGACATGCATGAATCTTGTTGTAGGCCAAGCCAACTGAGGTCAGAAGTTGCTTTGCGTCTGGCTTGGAGGGGGGCATTTCATCGCCAGCCGGGAGAAGTTTCTCCCGCAATAACCTGTTTAAGCCACATTAAATTAAAATTAAAGCTCTCCGAGCACATCACCGTTGCAATAGGAAAATATCTTTTGTAAATTACGTACCTAAACAAAGCAGTGACGCTTGCATCTGACCACCCGTACACTGTCTGAAGATTCAAAAACGCCAGACAAGTACGAAGCACATATATTTTGGCGCCTTCATAGATTGGTTGACGTGCCAACTTCCTCAACATGTCTTCAGGAGATAGGCGCACGGCTTCTGGTGCTGCTTCGTTTGCGTTCTCCTCGCTTGTCTGGAAGAAGGCATCCAACATCTCCTCCATGCCGTCGTCTTCTGTCTATAAGCCCTTTTCTGCTTCCATCCATGGCTCTATATTGGTCAGACCTTCACGCACAATATTTTTTCTCTCTCTCTCAGATGTAGGTGCTATGTCGCGGAAATCAATGCCCGTTCCGTAGGAGTCGTATCGCAGATTCTGTACGGTTTCTCTAGAAAACTATCCATACTTGTGCACATGCTCATTACATATCCTACGCTTGCGCAGGATTTGATACTTGCAGAGCGTGTACGAGCATGCAATCTTTTCCTCCATGTGAGTTGATGATGTTGCCATCTACAATGATTATGAATGTTGTTTTAATATATATATATATATATATATACTCCTCACAATGTAAACTACCTCACATTCTCTAGTCATGCCCAATCTCTGTACACCTCGGTCCAGAGGTGTACGGAGATCAGGACCACCGGGTCAAAATCTCGTCTTTATTGGTCAAATCCTATATGGGTAGACACATACGTGCACTCCCAGGTGTACATGGCAATGCATGTAGCAGGCAAAACCCCTTTGCCTCTTTTAGTTCCATAGTTTCTTCTCTGTCTACGTACCCTATCTCTCGTTCTTTCTCTCTCGATCTCGCTCTCGCTATCTCTCTTTCTCTCTCTCTCTCTCTCTCTCTCTCTCTCTCTCTCTCTCTCTCTCTCTCTCTCTCCCTCTCTCTCTCTCTCTCTCTCTCGATCTCGCTTTTGCTATCTCTCTTTCTCTATTTTCCTATCTCTCTCTATTTCTATATTTTCCTATTTCTCTGCCATAACTCCTGGAGCTCCACTTCCCTATCTCTCTCTCTCTCTCTGTCTATATATATATATATATAACTCTCTTTCTCTATCTCTCTATTTCCTATCTCTCTCTCTCTCTCTCTCTCTCTCTCTCTCTCTCTCTCTCTCTCTCTCTCTCTCTCTCTCTCTCTCTCTCTACTTCCCTATCTCTCTAATGATCGAACGAGCGACTGATCTAAGGAGATCTAGACGCCCACGACTGCGGAGGACTACAGAACATCGACAGAGGCTGCATCAGAGGATCTAGCTAGGTCACTTTGGCTCGACATGCATAACGTCCGGTCAGAGTATTGACCATGGAGGAGATCTACCTATCCCAACTACCTCGTTTAGCCATTTAGTCCACACCCAGCAGTTTAGAATTCCATAATATTTTATTTTGTCATCTTCTTACTCTGACTTTGTATCAGATCCATCACATTGTAACTTTCTTGTCTCATGTCTCATAGGTCACTTTGGCCTTTCGAAGACGTTAATATAACATTTCATTTCATTTCTCTCTTTAATTTTTTTTTCTTTAGTTTTAATTTCCTAAGCATACATTAATTCTCTCTTGATCTCTCTCTCTTTGATTACCTACACACACACACACACATTTCTCTCTCTCTCTCTCTCTTTCCTACACACATACACACACACATTTCTCTCTCTCTCTTTCTCTCTCTCTCTCTCTCTCTCTCTCTCTCTCTCTCTCTCCTACACACACCTCTCTCTCTCTCTTTCCTACACACACACACACACACGATGTAGAGAGAGAGAGAGAGGGGTTGGGGAGGGTCGAGATGGACATAATACCTGCGCAGCAGGTTTCGGCCAAGATCCGAGCAGGCGAAAATGGCCCCTGCGCGCGGGTTTTGCTTTTTTCTCCCAATTTTTTTTGCGTCGATATAAGCGTCGCTATACGCGTGGAAAATAAAGACTTTCCATGGGTATATCAATGCACATTGCGACGCGTATAGCGATGCCCGCTAATGTCGTCGATATACGCGTGGAAAGGCATGGCCGTCGATATAGACACGTCGATATCTTCATTTAGTGTTGTAGTGTTGGTCATGGTGATTTTTGTTGATACCATGATGATATTTCATTGATACCATGGTTATTCTCGGTGATGCCATGATGATGTTTCGTTCATACCATGGTTATTCTCGGTGATTTCATGATGATATTTCGTTAATTCCATGGTGATTTTTGTTGATACCATGATGCTGTTTTGTTGATACCATGGTTATTCTCGGTGATACCATGATGTTGTTTCGTTAATACCATGGTTATTCTCGGTGATACCATGATGTTGTTTCGTTGATACCATGGTTATTCTCGGTGATTCCATGATGTTGTTTCGTTGATACAATGATTATTTTCGGTGATATCATGATGCTTTTTGTTAATACCATGATGATGTATTCATTTTTATTGATACAATGATGATGTTTTGTTAATACTTTGATGATATTCATTGATCACTACGTTGATAAATGTTGTTTTATGTAGTATATACACATATCATTTGCATCACGTAATCACGCATCTTGTACTTTTACGTTCATACTCTATGTACCATATGTTTTCGTGCGTATATATGTCGTCAAAAGAGTGGCGTCGCGAACCATCTCTTATGGCATTGCGAACCTAAATTATTTCACTGACGATGCTAATAATTTTCCTGACTATGTTTTTTTGAGTCTATGATCTATGTAGGATTCATCAAAGAATTGATTTTATGAAGACAAACTTGGTGACAATAAAAGATTTATGAAGATATGTTTGGTGATGTCATATTGATGACAACATGAAGATATGTTTGGTGATATGATAGTGATGACAAGCTACATAGCAGATTCATGGAGACACTTCTGATTACAAGCTAATCGATAGTCTTTACACCTATTTATTGAACCTTTGTATTCATTATTGTATTTGATAGGATAGGAGTAATGTAACTCCTCATAAAACATTCATTGTAATAGGAGTGATGTAGCTCCTCATAAAATATTCATTGTAAAAGGAGTGATGTAGCTCCTCATGAACATTTGTATATTCAATGATTTTTATAATATAACGGTGGGTGTATATAGAGCTGTGGGTTTTCCCTTGATCCCCCAAGGGTTTTCTCATCCACAGTTAGTGACCCTTATTTGAGCGGGGGTGTTGAGCTTATATGTGAAGCTACTCAATATATGGCTTCTCTATATATGGCACCTAGGTCCCCTCTATATACACATCATCTCATGTGTGTATTCTACACACTTTGGGGTTCTATTTCTGTGCTCTCTTTTTCTCTCTCAACATTTTGTTGATACCAAGGTTATTCTCGGTTATACAATGATGTTGTTTCGTTGATACCATGGTTATTTTCGATGATGCCATGATGTTGTTTCGTTGATACAATGATTATTATTGATGATATCATGATGTTGTTTTGTTGATACCATGGTTTTTCTCGGTGATACGGTGATGTTTTTTCACGGATACCATGGTTATTCTTGGTGATATCATGATGTCGTTTCATTGATATCATGGTAATTCTCGGTGATACCATGATGTTGTTTCGTTGATACAATGATTATTCTATGATGCTTTTCGTTGATACCATGATGATTTATTCATTTTTATTGATACAATGATGATATTTTGTTAATACTTTCATGATCCTCATTGACATCACTACGTTGATAAATGTCGTTTGATGTAGTATATATACATGTCATTTTCATCACGTATCATGCATCTTGTACTTTTTATGTTCTTACTTTATGTCCACATATGTTGTCGTGCGTATATATGTCGTCAAAAGAGTGGCGTTGCGAACCATCTCTTATGGCATCTCTTATGGAATTTTTTTGATTCTATGATCTATGTAGGATTGATCAAATAGTTGATTTCATGAAGATAAACTTGGTGACAATAAAAGATTTATGAAGGCATGTTTGGTGATGCCATATTGATGACAACATGAAGATATGTTTGGTGATGCGATAGAGATGACAAGCTACACAACAGATTCATGGAGACACTTCTGATTATGTACTAATCGATAGCCTTTACACCTCTTTATTGAACCTTTGTATTCATTATTGTATTTGGTTGGATAGGAGTAATGTAACTCCTCATAAAACATTCATTGTAAAAGGAGTGACATAGCTCCTCATAAAATATTCATTGTAAAAGGAGTGATGTAGCTCCTCATGAACATTTGTATATTCAATGATTTTTATAATATAACGGTGGGTGTATATAGAGCTGTGGGTTTTTTCCTTGATACCCCAAGGGTTTTTTCATCCACAGTTAGGGACCCTTATTTGAGCAGGGGTGTTGAGATTATATGTGAAGCTACTCAATATATGGCACCCAAGTCCGCTCTATATATACATCATCTCATGTGTGTATGCTACACACTTTGGGGTTCTATTTTTGTGCTCTCTTTGTCTCTCAACAATTTCACTGGCTCACATGGGTCGTTTTTGCAAAATTGTTTTCAATTAGGAGAAAAATCAAAAGCAAAAAAGCGAAAGTTGCTTTTCAAACATGTACGCAGGCAGAGAATGATAATCCAAAATTGCTGCAGAATTTAGAGAAAGTTTCTTCTACAAAGTTGTAGATTACATCGATTCTAGTAGCTCCCACGGCCAATTTCTGCAAAATCGTTTTCAATTAGGAAAAAAATAAAAAACGAAAAGCAAAGGTTGCTTTTAAGACATGTACACAGTTTGGAAACGATAACTCAAAATCGATGCAGAATTTGAAAAAGGTTTCTTCTGCAAATTTTTAGACCACATCGATTCCAGTGTCTCAACGGCCATTTTTGCAAAACTCTTTTCAATTAGAAAGAAAATCAAAAACCAAAAATGAAAGTTACTTTTCAGACATGTTCGCTGTCTGAGAACGATAACTCAAAATCTGTGTAGAATTTTATAAACGTTTCTTCTGTAAAGTTGTAGACCACATCATTTTTGGTGGCGCATAGGCTATTTATGCAAAATCGTTTTCAATCAGGAGAAAAATCAAAAACAAAAAGAAAAATTTGCTTTTCAGACATGTACGCAATCTGGGAACGATAACTCAAAATCAATGCAGAATTTGGAAAAAGTTTCTTCTGCAAAGTTATAGACCACATCGATTTCGATGGCTAGGAGGCCGTTTCTGCAAAAAAAAATTCAATTAGAAAGAAAATCAAAAACAAAAAGTAAAAGTTGCTTTTCAGACATGTTCGCCGTCTGAGAACGATAACTCAATATCTATGCAGAATTTGAAAAAAGTTTCATTTGAAAAGTTGTAAACCACATCGATTCCGGTGGCTCAGTGGGTTGTTTTTGCAAAATCATTTTCAATTAGAAGAAAAATCAAAAACAGAAAGCGGAAGTTACTTTTCAAACATGTACGCAGTCCACGAATGAAAACTCAAAATCGGTGTAGAATTTGAAAAGTTTTCTTCTGCAAAGTTGTAGACCACATCGATTCCGGTAACCATCGCGGGTAGTTTCTACAAAATTATTTTCAATTAGAAAAAAAATTGAAAGAAAAAAAGTCCTACTTTGATACATGTTGAGAGAGAAAGAGAGAGCACAAAAATAGAACCCCAAAGTGTGTAGAATACACACATGAGATGATGTATATATAGAGGGGACCTGGGTGCTATATATAGAGAAGCCATATATTGAGTAGCTTCACATATAATCTTAACAATGGCAAGGTAATCTTTTCAAAGAAGTATGATCCGGAGAATGTCCATACCAACAATGAAGCATAATATCTTGCCAACCATCTAGGTTTTAAGTAATATGTCGAATTTGATATTTCTAGATTGGTGGTCAAGGGTGATGCATTATTGGTCATCAAGCAATTGTTAGGCCAATGACAAATAAAGCATGATTCCTTAAAGCATTGGTTCTTTGCTATCAAGAAGCTACTAAAATTCATCAAGGAGATCCAATTTAAGCATGTGAAGAGAGAGAAGAACCAAGAGGCGGATGAGCTAGCAAGCAGCAAAGTGTAAGTACGTGTTGCAGATATATATGTGGCCCTTCCACTTACACTGGTAGAGAATCACTAAAGGAGTTAGAAGTTTTTTTGGGTCTAGGCAATGTCTTGAAGGTTTGTCAAATCTACAAAGGAGGAGGATAGTACAAAAAGCTCCCAAGTTTACACTAGTAGGTGAAGACTTGATGACCTATGGGCGAGATGGGGTGCTAAGGAGAGTGCTCTATAAAGAAGAAGTTAGCTTGGTGCTAGAACAATGTCATGAGGAGAGCGGACACCAAGATGTGCACTATTGGTGCAAGACCACAAATGCTAGAATATAGGAGAGGGACATTTGGTAGAAGAGTTTTAGGGAGCCATTTTTGCTCAAAATGCTTTTGAGAAGTGCAGTTTGCATGCCATCAGTCCACTCCCTAAGTCTACAAGTGGTAAGAAGTCTGTTGGGGTAGCCATCGACTACACGAGGTGGGTCAAGGCCAACGCCCATGAAGGAGGTGAATGCACATATTGTATGCCAACTTGTTTTTGATAACATCTATTGTCGTTTTGAAGTGCCATGGGTACTCATTTCTGATAAAGGCCAAACAAGAAGATAGAAGAAGGAGACCTGGTGATGAAGTAAAAAATCTATTTGAACTTCACCTTTCAGAAGAATTTCAAGAAGAACTGCATAGGTCCATACAAAGTACAAAAGGCCTTTCTGAATGAGACGTATCAGCAGGTGAGAGCCAATGGTAAGCTTCTCAAGCAAAAGGTAAACAATGTGCAACTCAAGGTGTACTTTGACTGAGGAGTGGTGCCTGATGTGATCAAATTGTAACCAAGGCGGGTGGGCAGCCCACCTTTAAATCATACACTCTGTGGAGGAGAAAACTATTTGTACATAGCCTATACATATGGTTATAGTACCTTGAGTGTTTTTGGTTATTTGTTATGTGTGGCAGTTTTTTCAAACTCTGTACATATGGTTTTGGTGAAACATAAATATTTGACGAGGGGGCTGGGAAATGATGGTACATGCAAAGTTCATTGATGTCGAGAGTGGTGCAACGGGGTGATATGTCTATAGGCAGTTGTAGTGTAGAAGGCTAGAGCGGGTGTGGAGGACCTAGGCAAGCAAAGGACAACGGAAATGTATGTATAATGAGGTTTTTAAGGCCAAAATGGCTCCAGGTGTTCCAATTAGGATGATTAGTTGAAATGTTTGAAGGGAAATGATACTAATTAGGAATGTAGTGCTCAAGATTCTTTAGAAGCCCATTCAAATGACTTGTCAAACAAAGCCACAATATGAAAGATAAAGCTCTCCAAAGTTAGAAGTCTTTGTAGACCCCCCACAGACTAAGCGGGTATGGGCAAGTGGTTAGGGCTAGTACGAGGGATAGGATAGTAGAGCTCATGTTGTAGAGCATGTCAGTCTTTTTGGATTGTCACTCAAAGTTCCATAGGGCAAGTTATGGCCATCAAAAGATTTACCGAGGGCCAATTATGTGCCTTCTTGGTTGCATTGGGAATTGGGCCATCTAGCAATTTTTTCGTTCCGTCACCCAAGGTCTAGAGGGTGATATTCATCATGGGAAGTAAGCAAGAAGTTGCAGCTTGCTGATCGGAACCCCGAGCAACAAGGTACACCAAGTGGAAGTTGGGGATAATTAGTTGTGAGGATTTTACAAATGACTTTTTCAATTTTTGATCATCTCAGTTCGAGACCCTAGTGAAGTGGAAAGGCACCAAGGCGGATATGGATTAAATTCATGGACTTTTTCTATAAGTGCGGCTTGCCGGATTGATGATTGAATGCTTGATCAACCAATAGCAATTTCTTGAAATTGAACCTAAAAAAAGAGGGTTTTAATGAGTTTTTGTTGAACTGTATAGAGCTGGGGGGCCCTTGAGAGCTGTAGTGCACCAATGGATGACACATGGTAGGCATCATAAATCCATATGCAAAGTTGAGGGCCAACACCTCATGGTATAATAGAAAGAGCATGCCCATTCCATTGGCATCATAAGGAAAAAGGCCTCTTGGAGCTCCTCACGAGCGTGGGCATGGTGACCCTGCGTTGACATTTTGTGCGAACTGCACGTGGCGGGGCGGTGTCATGCCGTGGCACATGAATAATGTGAAAACTACAATATCTACCTCTCTCAATGCTTTTGTTATGTGCGACCAAATGCTATGATGTACATAGTGTGATATATGCGAAAATAGATGCCACGGCTGTAGCCGTGTACATACCTTATCGGGAAGATGAGGCGCTAGACGTGGCACTATGGCATGCTTTTTTTAAATAAATATATTCTTGTTTTGCTTTATAAATGTACAAAAGTCAAGTGTATTGAAGTGGCACACTCGTTTTTCCTAAAAGGTTCAATGCGGCCATCTCGGCCAAAAATAGCAAGTTTCGTACGCTGGCGTAAAAGATGTGTCCAAAGTTCTTACCAAGTGGGAAAATGAGTTTCAACATGAAATTTGAGCCCAATGGGATTTTTCCACAATGACTAAAAATGGCCTTAAAACGGTCAAAAATAGTCTAAAAATAGCTCAAAATGCCACATCAAAGATGCTGCCATTGTTTCTCAAGTTGTGTGAGAAGTTTTAGAGACAAGAATGAGTTCATTTGGGCATATGATCAAGGAGAGATAGCCATTCCTTTATAGGGTGGAGGTGCAGTCCCGTGCTGCTTCAACTACATGGTTGAGGCTATGAGGCCTCCAATTAGGGTTTCCCCTCCTCAAATAACTACTTGTGCTACTCCAATGAAGTATTGAAGCTTACATGAAATGGTCACAATGAAGAATTGAACCATATATTTAGGGTTTTTAACAGGTTGAATGAGCACTGCATCTGTGCAATTGGGAGCGAAGCTACAGCTAATCTTCACACACACAGGAGTTTTGAGTTAGTATTGGTTCTTTTTCAAAGTGGATCTTTCATGAATGGAGTTTTGTTCTTTTTTAGTGTGTTTTTAGCTTCAAATCATCTACGCCTTGGTTGATTTTGCTACGAATCCTCACAGTTAGAGGCCTGACGCTTTCCTAGTGGCACTGTGCACTTCTTGACACGTTTTTGGTGAGCCCTACATGAAATAGGCTAGGGTGAGGGTTAAAAATCTTCATTGAAGGTCTCAAAACAAAGTTTTAAATCTGTGGAGCAACAAGGCATTTGGTTTGATCTAGTCACAATGAAAATGTTTCAAGCTTTTGCAGTGTTTATGCAGCAGCAGCAAGCTGCAGAAAGGAGAGAGCTCTCCTTGTTGGAGTTAGGGTTGCAGAGAAACACACACAGCTTGGAGAAGATGAAGGAAGCTCAAGGCACACAATAGAGAGTGTGTTACTTAGTGTGCAATGGAAAGATAGATAGCCCTAGAGTGATGGGCGTATATACAATGCACGGGGGAAAAAACCTCCTAAAGAGAGAAAAAATGCCCTGGCGGTCCTAGTGTGTTCACACACATCACTACCACATGTATATGGTAACAAATCCCCCCTGGAGTGATGCGGTGAACGAGAGCTGGCACATGAGTACAGGGAAGTGCCATGCCCTGAAGACAGGATCAGTCCACAAAGGGGAGTAAGCCCAAAGCTTTGAGGAAAGCTTCAAGCTTCTCACGAGACAATGCCTATGTGAAAAGATCTGCAAGGTTGTCCTGTGTTGGCACATAAGCCAAGATGATCTCTCTTGCTGAGAGGCTCTCCCTGACATAGTGGTAATGCACCTCAATGTGCTTTGTGCAAGCATGAAAAACTGGGTTCCTCGCAACTACCAATGCGCCCTGATTGTCATTGTAGACAGTGTTGGCAGTGTCGTGTCCAACACCCAAATCAGCCATAAGGCGTCTGAGCCATACACACTCAACCGTAGCTGTGAAGACTGCCCTGTACTCAGCCTCACAACTCAAAGTGGCCACAGTAGGTTGCTTCTTGCTCAACCATGATATACATGAACTACCAAGCATGAAACAAAAACCACTTGTGGACACTCGCGTGTCAAACCAGCCCAATCTGAGTCCGAAAAAGCATGTAAGTCTGGCGGAAATGATCCCCCCTTGGGATAAAACAAGCCAAGATCTAAAGTGCCACTAAGGTACAGGAAAATCCTCTTGACAGCCTGCCAATGCTTAGACCCTGGGCTATGCATAAATTTGCTGACCTGTGAGACTGCAAAGTGAATATCCGGCCTCGTGTTGCATACATAAATGACGCAGCCAACAGCAGTTTGGTAAGAGTGACATCAGGAGGATCACTAGCATCATGTAGACTCAACTTCAAACCTGTTTCCATGGGAGTGGCCATAGGTTTGCAATCCTCAAGTCCAAACTTACATAGCAATGTCTCTATGTAACTTTTCTGACACAAGGCAATACGTGAAATAGGCTAGGGTGAGGGTAAAAAAACTTCATTGAAGGTCTCAAAACAAAGTTTTAAAGCTGTGGAGCAACAAGGCGTTCGGTTTGATCCAGTCACAATGAAAATGTTTCAAGCTTTTGCAGTGTTTATGCAGCAGCAGCAAGCTACAGAAAGGAGGGAGCTCTCCTTGTTGGAGTTAGGGTTTCAGAGAAACACACACAGCTTGGAGAAGACGAAGGAAACTCAAGGCACAAAATAGAGAGTGTGTTACTTAGTGTGCAATGGAAAGATAGATAGCCCTAGAGTGATGGACGTATATACAATGCACGGGGGAAAAAACCTCCTAAAGAGGGAAAAAATGCCCGGCGGTCCTAGTGTGTTCACACACATCACTACCACATGTATATGGTAACAAATCCCCCCTTGAGTGATGCGGTGAACGAGAGCTGGCACATGAGTACAGGGAAGTGCCATGCCCTGAGGGCAGGATCAATCCACAAAGGGGAGTAAGCCCAAAGCTTTCCGGAAAGCTTCAAGCTTCTCACAAGACAATGCCTTTGTGAAAAGATCTGCAAGGTTGTCCTGTGTTGGCACATAAGCCAAGATGATCTCTCTTGCTGAGAGCCTCTCCGTGACATAGTGGTAATGCACCTCAATGTGCTTCGTGAGAGCATGAAAAACTGGGTTCCTCGCAACTACCAATGTGCCCTGCCTGTGAGTGTAGATAGTGTTGGTAGTGTCCTGTCCAACACCCAAATCAGCCATAAGGCGTCTGAGCCATACACACTCAACCGTAGCTGTGAAGACTGCCCTGTACTCAGCCTCACAACTCGAAGTGGCCACAATAGGTTGCTTCTTGCTCAACCATGATATACTTGAACTGCCAAGCATGAAACAAAAACCACTTGTGGACACTCGCGTGTCAAACCAGCCCAATCTGAGTCCGAAAAATCATGTAAGTCTGGCATCAATGATCCCCCCTTGGGATAAAACAAGCCAAGATGTAAAGTGCACCTAAGGTAGAGGAAAATCCTCTTGACAGCTTGCCAATGCTTAGACCCTGGGCTATGCATAAATCTGTTGACCTGTGAGACTGCAAAGTGAATATCCGGCCTCGTGTTGCATACATAAATGAGGCAGCCAACAACAGTTTGGTAAAGAGTGACATCAGTAGGATCCCCAACATCATGTAGACTCAACTTCAAACCTGTTTCCATGGGAGTGGCAATAGGTTTGCAATCCTCTAGTCCACACTTACATAGCAATGTCTCTATGTAACTTTTCTGACACAAGGAAATACCACCATCACACTGCTTAAACTGTATACCCAAATAATGATGCAACAGTCCCAAATCTTTCATCTTGAAAGTAGCATTCAAATCAGCCTTAAATTCAGCAATATGTCTCTCATTTGGTCCAGTGATCAGCAATCATCAACATAAAGAACCACAATGAGAAGTACATCACCCTCACGCTTTACATACAATGTGCTTTCTGTTGGACTGTTACAAAAGCCTTGTTTGACCAAATGAGTGTCAACTTTCTCATACCAAGCACGAGGAGATTGCTTCAACCCATACAAAGCCTTGTTACATTTTCACACTTTGTCCTCTTGTCCTTTTATGACAAAACCGCGAGGCTACGTTACATAAACTTCCTCAAACATTTCACCATTCAAGAAAGCAATAAAAATGTCTGATTGATGTACATCCCAACCAAAATGAGCTGCCAGTGCACATAGAAAATGCACACTAGTCATACGACAAGTGGGAGCAAAAGTCTCTTCATAGTCTATGCCTTTTTGCTGTGCATATCCCTTTGCAACAAGTTGAGCCTTATGGCGATCGATCTCACCATCCGGCTTGCGTTTCAACTTGTAAACCCACTTCATACCAATGGCCTTTTTGCCAGGAGGCAAATCACATAAAGTCCATGTTTCATTTTCTATAAGTGCATCATATTCTGATTGCATGGCAGCCATCCAATTTTCTGAATTTTGTGCTTCATCAAAAGTCAGAGGCTCCTCAACATCATGTAAGCTAGACACAACCAAAGCATAACAATCTGATGCATAAGATGCATGGCAAGAGCCTGAACGAGTACGACTAGACAAAGGTGCATCCAATTTACTGTCACGCAAAGTGTGCACCAGCCATTTTGGCATACCTCTCGCCTGCTCATTTTCAGCCCTTTCCTCATCAAGTACATCATGAACATCTACATCAGTAATAGGATGATCTAGAACATTTTCAGAAACCCCCATAGGCTATACATTTTCCTCATTGGAACTTACATTCGTATTTCCACCACTGAAAATAGGCAACAAAGTGTCATAAATGTCCTATGAGCTTACATTACTGTCTCTAGTACATGACAACAAGGACTGAACAGAATCTTCCACAAATACTACATCCCGAGAAACCAGAATACGTTTTGTTTGTGGATGATACAATCTGTAACCTTTGCTTTCAGCACTATAACCAACAAAAATACATTTGACAGCCTTATCATCCAATTTTCTGCGCTGCACTTGTGGCAGCAAAGCATATGCCAAACATCCAAAAACACGCATGTGCTCAATAGAAGGCTCTCTATCATGCCATGCTTCATATGGAGTAATATACTACTAAGCTTTCGTAGGACACCTGTTAAGTACATAAGTGGCACACATGATGGCCTCAAGCCAAAAAGAATGCGGTAAAGCTTGACTTTTGACCATACATCCTGCCATTTTCGTCAGTGACCTGTGTTTCCTCTCAGCAACACCATTTTGCTGAGGTGTATAAGGCACTGTACATTGGTGTTTTATCCCACGACTAGCCAGAAATGCATTAAATTCATGAGACATATACTCCCCCCCTCGATCGGAACGGAGGGTGCCCATAGTACATTTCGAGACATTTTCAACCATAGCCAGAAATTGTTTGAAGCACATAAAAAATTCGGACTTCTCTTTAAGCCGAAATACCCATGCATGCCTGGAGTAGTCATCAATGAAAGTCACGAAGTACAGGTAATTGCCCAAGGGCGGAGTTTGCATGGGCCCACAAACATCACTATGCACAAGCTGGAACCTGCATGTGGCCCGAACTGAACCATCCTTTGGAAACTTAGAACGTTGCATCTTACCCAAAATACAGCCTTCACAAACATGTTTGACAGGTGCTTCAAGAGGCGGCAAAGAAGCAACCATATCAAATTTCTACAAACGCAGCAAACTGGCGAAATTCATATGACCAAAACATGCATGCCAAAGTTTTGCATCTGAAATAGCCCTTGAATCTGCAACAGCATTTGCAAAATTTTGTCCACACTTGTCATACAAAGTGAGCTTATACATCCCATGTAACAAAAGCCCAGATGCAACAATTTCATCACCAAAACTGAGATCATGAACTATACATCTATCATCCACAAATTTGACTACAAGTCCAAGTCTAGCAAGTGCGGATACAGACAAGAGATTCTTCTTGATCCCAGGTACATAAAGTGCATCAACAAGTGTGAAGGAACCTCCATTAGCAGTAGTGAGCACAATCTTTCCAACTCCCTGAACTGGATAAGAGGTGTTGTTGGCACAAGTGACTGAATTCCCATGAGGGACAGACTCGAGAGAAGTAAACAATTCACGATGTGAGGTAATGTGCTTTGTAGCACCACTGTCAAAATACCACACATGTGAATGTGCAGCAACTGACAAGCATGCATCATGGACATCAGGATTGTAAGTGCACTCTGCGCTAAAAGCCCATTCTGCATCAACATCAGCATTACAGTCTCCTTTCAGAGAAGACTCAACAATGGCTGCATTTGTAGTGGAACCAGCATTTGTAGTGGAACCACCCTCTTTCTTCTTACTAGCCTCTTTGGCCTTCAACTTAGGACACGACTTGATCAAGTGATCATTGGCTTTACAATAATGGCAACGCATCTTCTTTTTTCCCTTATCACCAGAATTGCCAGACGAAGTGCTGCCAGCAGAAGCATTAGGAACATAAGTTTTGCCACTCGCAGCAGAACCATAAGAAGTGGCTGTATTACTGTTACCACCCTTTCTTTGAGAAGCAATAAAAGCCTGTTCAACTGCACGCTGCCTAGTCCTGTTTTTTCTAGAAAGTGACTCTTGCAACAAAAATGTGCATAATGCATCAAACTTGACAACTTCAGGATTTCCTTGGGTCATAAGTCTCCAAGTACTAGCAAAAGTGTCGTAGGAATCTGGTAAGGCAAAGCAATTTTATCCTCATTGCAGCTTGAATAAAGACCTGCTAAAATATCCCAAGCCTGTTTTGCAGATTTTGTGAGGAACAATGGTGCGCTTCACAGACAACACAATCAATGCATGAGCCTGCGCATCCTTAACATCCCAACGAGCTTGTTCTGCCGTAGGCAAAACAACTCTAACAACTGCAATCCTTCCAGCAAGACGTGCAACATCCTCAACATCGCCTACATCCTCAGAACCAGGACGTACATCAATGCTCTGCACAATGTTCTAGACACCCTTTGACACAAGAACATGTTCCATCATATAAGCCCACATAGGGTAGTTGTCCCCATCCAACCTGTCCTCAGCAACAAACATCTTGAACACATCTGTGTTGTTGCTGTCAGCCATGGTAAATGTTGCACCTGATGTGAAAACTGCCCGAAAATAGGAGAAATGGAGCGAGAACAACCTATGCTATATAGCACAAACCTTAGAAGACTACAAGGCACCTGTTATGTAGAAAATGGCACTCACAGAAATTTTGCACAAAATGACGAAATAGCCTGTGCAGTACTGCTTGTAGTAGAAACGGAGGCCGAAATGAGCCCAAATCAAAATTCTGAGCAGACCAAGCTCTTCGAGTTCTCCCAAAAGTTATGTTGACCTGCGCACGCTCGCCTAAGCTCATGGAAATCGGAGAAAGTGAGCAAGCGTGTCCTGGAGTAGCTGGCGACTAAGCTCGGGAGGGCGTGACCTGATCTGATACCAATGGTTGGAGTTAGGGTTGCAGAGAAACACACACAGCTTGGAGAAGACAAAGGAAGCTCAAGGCACACAATAGAGATTGTGTTACTTAGTGTGTAATGGAAAGATAGATAGCCCTAGAGTGATGGGCGTATATACAATGCACGGGGGAAAAAACCTCCTAAAGAGGGAAAAAATGCCCCGACGGTCCTAGTGTGTTCACACACATCACTACCACATGTATATGGTAACACTCCTCAACCAAAGTGCTTCAATCTGTGGTGAAGAACATGGACCAATTTAAAGGTAAAGATGTAACAAAGTATCTTTGTGGATATGTAAAGGAGATGGAGCTTCATCGAGTGCCCGAAGCAGAGATGGTGCAAAGTTTTGAACTTGCTATGGTTCCCGAGATCAGAGAGCATGTAAGGGGAATTAGAAATCAGCATGGGGCAACTTGGGAAGCATTCAAATTAACCTTGAAGAAAGAGTATTTTATGGAGGACTCCGAAAGGGTAACAAAGAGGAATTTTTTAGAGTGGGTAGTTCGGCCAAAAGAGGGGCTCTTGCCTACCAAACTGCTAAGGGAATTCAAAAACCGTTATGATCAAGGACTCCAAAGGCTACCCTAAACTCGGAGAAGACAGAGCTCTTTTTGCAGGCTGCAGATAAAGAGATTCAAGAGAAGTTAGAGCTACTACTTGCAGACAAGGATGCGAAACAAGGCTTAAAGACTAAGTGGAATGATGTTGAAGACGTCATTTTGTTGCTTACTAAGCGTGAGCGACGAAGAGACAAGATGATAGTCAACCCTACTCAGGTCCCAAGTGCTTTCAAGAGTCCTATGAAGCCTGTTATTCTGGTTCCAAAGAGTGACAAGTCCATTCTAGATGATATTGTCAAGGGAATGCAAGAGCTCAAGTTAAAGCTTACAAGGCTAGAAGAAAAGGGGCAACCATCAGGACAATCTACAGGGCAAAGACCTCAAAACAGAGAAGGATTTGTAGATAGATGCATATGGTGCCATAGTAATGACCATGGAAGGAGGGATTGTGAAAGTTTTATAGACGCTTTGACAAAGGAGATTGCTTTCTCTAAAGATGGTAAGATTCACTTAAGTGAAACAGGTAAGCTCTTGGGGACAAACTTTGCAAAGGGTGGAATGAAGAAGCTAGTTGAGGACATGGCTAGTAGCCATGCCATCTCAATGGTTGAGGTAGACGCCTATGGGTTGAAGATGGACCATATTACGAGAAAAGGATTAGTCAAAGTTGCAGAAAAGGAATCTAATGGTAATGCAGAGCTATGGTGATGCGCTATAGAGTCTGCTATGAAGGGTACAATGACTACAGAGGTTTTACATGAAGCTAGAGATTATATTCGGCTTGAAACAGGTTGGAATGACCCTATGGACTCTTTGTCAGTGCATGCATACATTGCCAAATTTCAAGAAAAAGAGGCCATTGTTGAAGAAAAATGTAGGCACAAGAATGGGGATGAAGGTCCTTCAAAGCAAGCTACGAGGAGTGGAGCTAGAAATGACAGAGTGCCTCCTACATCACCTTCCCCGCAACAGATACCTGTCCCCGAAGTGCCTATGCAAGAAGCCTCTAAAGAAAAGAAGAAGGATGCAACAAAATCCACAGCAAAGGGTCCAGCCTACAAACTCCAATCCGATATAGAGGCAACAACGTCGGAACGGATCTCAAAAAGGTTTTGGAAGAGAGGAAGGTTTACCTTGGGTGAGGTCTTTGGTATAGAAAACTGGAAATTCCACGAAGAAATAATTGATATCATCTAGAGGAAGCGGCAGTCTCTTACTGAATCTATCCATGTATAGGATGAAGAAGAGAATTTAAATGGACAGGGTGTACAGGTCTATGATGAGCAAGGTGAAGAAACTCTTGTTGGGTGCTACAAGTCTAGGGGAGGAGTAAAACATGTTCGCTTCTTGGATGATGAAGATGAAGTGGAGACCACTCGCAAGAGGTACTACTTGAAGAGTCACTGGGCAAGAGAAACTACTGAGACGCTGGTAAAAGTGGGAGACTTAGAAGAGCCATACATTGCGTTGATAGATCATAGGTCGAAAAATAACCTCGTGTCAAAGAGTCTTTATAAAAAGAAAAATGGCCAATTGATACAAATCATGGATGGATGATTTGTGCAGCAAACAACTCATCAGGGGAGCTGTATGGAGCTTGTCCAAATGTTAAGGTGACTACAAGGGATGTGAAAGATGATCAAAATTTCTTTGTGCAAGAGATGTCTACATACCCTCTTATCCTTGGGCAGCCATACATCACCGCTACTCACATGGAAACCAAGGTGATGGACGATGGGTCAGCTTATGCAAGGATTAGGAGTAGGGATGGGAAGCGCGCAATACAATTCCTGCTTGTGTGGACCATGAAAGGAACCGTGAAGGTCTTAGAAAGAAACCCTTGCCAAAGACAAACAAAGATTTAAACTTGGTGACAATAAAATATTTATGAAGACATGTTTGGTGATGCCATATTGATGACAACATGAAGATATGTTTTGTGATGCGATAGTCATGACAAGCTACATAGCAGATTCATAGAGACACTTTTGATTATGAGCTAATCGATAGCCTTTACACCTCGTTATTGAACCTTTGTATTCATTACTGTATTTGATAGGATAGGAGTACTGTAACTACTCATAAAACATTCATTGTAAAAGGAGTGACATACTTCCTCATAAAATATTCATTGTAAAAGGAGTGATGTAGCTCCTCATGAACATTTGTACATTCAATGATTTTTATAATATAACGGTGGGTGTATATAGAGCTGTGGGTTTTTCTCTTGATCTCCCAAGGGTTTTTTCATCCATAGTTAGGGACCCTTAGTTAAGTGGGGGTGTTGAGCATATATGTGAAGCTACTCAATATATGGCTTCTCTACATATGGCACCCAGGTCCCCTCTATATATACATCATCTCATGTGTGTATTCTACACACTTTGGGTCTCTATTTTTGTGCTCTCTGTTTATCTCTCAACACAAACACCCTACATGGTATTACTTCTTAAGTCCGTATCACTTCCCATTGAGGTCTTGGGCATGCAAAGGGTTATGGAGTACATGATTAAGACACAACATATCCCTTTGTATCAACTTCCTAGAATCGCATATGAAGCAAGTCAAAAGGTCCAAAAGACATGCAAGAGAAAAATACTAAGTTTGGGATGGATGCTTGACATCAAGGAATGGTTTGGATGATGGGATGCATGTCACTTGGTTAAGGATGTGTCGATCGACTCCCAAGTTAATGAGGCCTTCTTACAATGCCAATGTATCACGGCTTGGGAGAAATCCGGAGGTTCTCGCTTCAGCCATTACACCACACACATTGCCCCAAACTACAAATATTTCTTCTTCTCTGAACCTGGTAACCGAACCCATCCCTACATCCTTGAGCCCATCCCATTGAGTGCAATCCGAACCATTGCCTCCATTCGTCTTAGCTCCCATTCTCTATGCTCCGAGACAAGACATTATGGAACTGGCGAGGAGTCTCATCGACTTTGTACCATATGTCCTCGTCAAGTGCGAGAGAGTGAGTACCACACACTACTTGAGTGCTCAGCCTTTGACCACATTAGGTTGTCTTTTCCCCATATATTCAGCCATGAGCTCTCCCTACACACCTTCCTCTCCCAACCACGATGTGGACTCTCTATTGTGATGCTCATTTCAATCATTTTTGAGCATCGAGAGTCACTTATGACCTCCACTCACACCACGTGACATGTTCATTCGGTCCCATAGGTATTATTTGATCTTCAAGGATGATAATAGAACTATCTATCTATCTCTCTCTCTCTCTCTCTCTCTCTCTCTCTAGAAAAACAATGTGTGATTTTACAGAAGCCCATTATCTAAGTGTTCTATGTTGTATGTACAAGGGATCATTTCTCTTGAAATGGAATTATGTATAGCCATCCATGTCGACAGGGATGGCTATAGGTATTGTGAGAGGAGTGAATGACTCTCTCTCTCTCTCTCTCTCTCTCTCTCTCTCTCTCTCTCTCTCTCTCTCTCTCTCTCTCTCCCAAGTCTTGATTTGAAAACTCTATGCCACATAGATCTTTTAAGTCTCTTGGGATTGTTCATACAATGATACAAAATTATTATCTCTTTAATCTCTCATTCATCATGAGTATAGAACAAGCTATAATGATATAAAATTATTAAAATGCTTGCTTCCACATAGAATTTTATACTCTTGAAGTATAGGACCGTGATTTATAGAAATTCTTTAATTTTTATGGAATCAACAAAGATTCTCATGTGCAAGTGGGAGTTGCATGGCAATCGGCCTCTCTCTCTCTCTCTCTCTCTCTCTCTCTCTCTCTCTCTCTCTTCATGCATGCAATTGGCCGTCTTCTCTTCAAGGCAGTAGGAGTGAGAGTCAGAGATATTGGGAGTATTGCAAGAGTAGCAAGTCGGTCTTTGAAATTTTTTTATTTATTTATATTGATTTGGAAAAATTGAAGGCAATGTTGTGTTTGCCTGAGTGATATAGGTCAACATAATACATCTTGAACTAGTTTGCATTGAACCCTCGCTCCTTGCTCTTTTAATAAATGATTAGCACTTGAAGATAAGCGAAAAGATCCCTGAGGAGTGAAAGAACCTCATGAGGAATCCATTGATGAATAATGAGCCAGTAAGTATGCAAGGCCTAGTCAAATGGTTCAAAAATAAAAATAAAAAGAAAATGGTTTTTGGAAGAAAAATGATGACCCATCTCTACTGAATACTGCTTGTGGCCATCCGCACCGGCACATATGGCTACAAATAGTTGTCAAGAATATGGGGAACCACTCTTGACATTTCATTGTGGCCATCCTTATGAGAGCTCCTTGAGGATTGAAAGAATCTCTTGAAGGTTCCATTGAACGTCAATAGAGACGAGCCTGTAAGAATGCAAGGCCTAGTCAAATGGTTCAAAAAGCACAAAAAAGAGGAAATGGTTTTTGAGAAGGCCAATCTCTACTCAAAACTTCTTGTGGCCATCCGCATCGGCGTGGATGGCTACAGATAGTTTCAATAGCGACAATTTTGCTTCTGCTTTTGAGTAGTAGAGCCTCGTGAGTATGTGTGCAGCAGTGAATCAAGTGTTAGGGAACTCACAAACACGGTGCTTAGGGCTCAGAAAATCATTGTTGTGCATATTCTCCAAAGAAATAGGATTTTCGGACATGGTGAGCAGGCCACAAGTGCGCATAGTGGAGAACAAGGTGGACGCGATACTGGTCTTTGCGCGAGCAATGGCGATAGGGTTCCAATGTAGCAAGCTCACCCACATGGAGGTGCAGGACAGGCTGAAGCGTGTCGTGTTGGATGCAATTGGCAAGCACCGGTAGCTTTGCATATTATCTCCTCTTGGGGAAAGACGTCTCATTGTTCTTTCTGGAAACCTGCTGTGTACTGTTGTTTTCCACTGCCAAAAGCATTATCAAGAAGAAGAGGAACCACTCCTAAAACTCCCTATGGATATCCCTGGCAGCGTGGATGGCTACAAGTAGTTTTCATCGGGAACATGGAGCGATTTTACTGAAGCAAACAAAATGTGAGTGAAGGTGGCTGGGCACGAATCCGAGCATAAATATGGATTTGGAACAAGATAGCGACATGGAACTTGCATTGGTGGCCAAGCTGCACTGCTGCATGGCACCAATGAGCAGTCCCGCCCACACTCCCTACCCGCCATCTTTGTGGGTGGCTAGATCATCGATAGCCTAGACCGCATCATGGCGTGCCAATATACAGAGTCTAATGTTTGCCGCATCATGGCGTGCCAATGACTGCTCTAATGCTTTAGGAAATCCTGACTTGTTTAGAGTCTGTGTGTGTGTGTGTGTGTGTGTGTGAAGACTTCTATTGAGAACAATTTTCTTTTTTTGCAAAATTTCAAAAATAATCCTAAAATTTGTGAGAATTACAAAATACCTAAAGATTCGAAACATTCCAAAAATAACGTTGTATCAAATTGTGAAAATTACAAAACAGCCAAAGATTTGAAACATTCCAAAAATAACATTTGCATCAAATTAGGATAGATTTCAACATTTTTGGACACTCTATGCTTTTTGGCAGTTCACCAAAATAAGCCAAGAAAGAGAGGTATGTGTGTCATAAAATAATAAACCATTTGAGATTCTACAAGGCCATATAAAGTCCTAGTTCTATCATCTTCTATGGAGGGAGAACCATTCTTCCTATAAAGAGTTGCCAAAGAAAAAGTCTTCAAATGTTTTTGCAAGATTAACGTCAAGTTATTTAGGAATTTTGAAAAAATTTTAATTGTAGTTTGAGAATTACTAGAAAAATATGATGGAGAATTTTGGCCATTTTTTAAATTTGAGGAATAATTTGAGTATTTTCCAAGTTACTAGAAAAATATGATGGAGAATTTTGACCATTTTTGGGATCTGAGAGATAATTTGAGAATTTTTCAAACTACTGTAAAAATAATGGTAGATTTGTTTTTTTTTGTTTTCTCTTTGTGTATCTATAAGTAGAAAATATATTGCATATTGTTGATCAATGATTTTATACCTTTAGAAAATTTTCTAAACATGTCTATAAATAGAAAATATTAAAGATTCTTGTTTGTTTCAATAACGATTTCAATCTGGCTCCCACCCTCTATGCCATTTCTAATAATATTGAGATGCTTAGCCCAATGTTTCTCGGATTTCCATAAGCTCGGAAAAGTTTTCTCGAAGTGTGGATTTCCTCAGCTAAGGCTTGCAAAGGTAAAATGGGAGAGTGGCCTAGGTTATTCCTTATGCTTTATGGTCTGATCGTACGACTCATAGCTCAGTTACTGGTTATATGCCATTTGAGTTGATGTATGGTCGGAAACCTATAATGCCAATTGAGGATGTAATTCCCACATGGAATGTATTGCCTTGGGAAGATGGAATGAGTAGGGAAGACCTTCTTGCTTTGCGTATACAACAGCTAGAAAGAAGGCCCCAAGATATTTAGATTGTACTAGCACGATTGAAAGATGAGGTTAAAGAATAAGGACAGATTTGATAAGAGGCAAAGGCTCAGACCTAAAGCTATTGAGTAAGGTGATTGGGTGTTGGTGTATGACAGTAGTCTTGAAAACCAACATTCAACAATAAGAAAGATTTCAAAGAGATTGTTTGGTCCTTATGTGGTTCAACATGTACATGGGAATGCGACTTACACCTTGCATGAATTAGATGGGACAAAAATGAAGATTCCCATTGGAGGGAAAATAATCAAGTTATTCAAAAGAAGACGTGACACAGATCCCTTTGATTCACAAGAAAGTCAAAATAAAGGCTCTGATGAAAATGTTATTGATGTGGATGAAGAACAAGAGGATGATGCACTAGATTTTGTTGCAAGCGATGATGATGAAATTGACATGTATGTTGACTTAAATAGAGACTGAACCTGCAAAAGATATTTGTGGCACATGATGGAGGATGTGCAGGTTTAGAGGGGGTGGATTTCATTACTTGGAACGTGCATAATGTGAAGACTAAAATATCTAACTCACTCTCAATGCTTTTGCTATGTGGGACCAAATGCTATGATGTACATAGTGTGATATATGCGAAAATAGACGCCACGGCTGTAGCCGTGTACATACCTTGTCAAGAAGATGAGGCGTTAGACATGGTACTATGGCATGATTTTTTTTACATAAATATATATCTATTTTTCTTTATAAATGTACAAATGTCAAGTGTATCAAAGTGGCACGCTCGTTTTTCCTAGAAAGTTCAATGCGGGCCATCTCGGTCAAAAATAGCAGGGTTCGTGCGTAAAATGAGGTTCAACATGAATTTTGATCCCAATGGGATTTTTCCACAATTTTAGGGTTTTTTCCCAGCTCGTTTGGGCTTTTTACAGACAAAAAGTGGCATTTTTGGGCTGAAAATGGCCCTAAAATGGTCAAAAATAGCCTAAAAAAAGCTCAAAATAGCTCAAAATGCCACATCAAAAATTCTTCCATTGTTTCTCAAGTTGTGTGAGAAGTTTAAGAGCCAAGAATGATCTCATTTGGGCATATGATCAAGGAGATACAACCATTCTTTTACAAGGTGCACATGCAGTCCCGTGCTGCTTCAACTACATGGTTGAGACTGTGAGGCCTGCAATTAGGGTTTCCACTCCCCAAATAACTACTTGGGATTCTCCCATGAAGTACTGAAGCTTCCATTAAATGGTCACGATGAAGACTCAAAGCGTATATTTAGGGTTTTTAACAGGTCGAATGAGCACTGTGCCTGTGCAATTGGGAGCGACGCTACACTTAATCTACACAGACACAAGAGTTTTGAGTTAGTATTGGTTGTTTTTCAAAGTGGAGCTTTCATGGCTGGAGTTTTGTTCTTTTTTAGTGTATTTTTAGCTTCAAATCATCTACACCTTGCTATATTTTGCTACGAATCCTCACAGTCACAGGCCCGACGCTTTCCTAGTCGCACTACGCACTTCTTGACAACGGCCGTGTTGGCAATGATTTTGGCCACGAGAGGAGGGAACAATGGTTGGACAATAAGTATTCACCCATGGCAATGATGTGGCACTGAGGAGGCTATTAGGTATTTTTTGGATGAGCATAAAGTTGTGCTCATGGTATATCATGAGCTATGAGCATTCAAAGTAGGCAGTCTCAACTTAGATGGTGATGGCGAGTGTGTGTGACAAGGGAAACTGGGCCAACTTGGGGGTATAAGATTAGAAATGCTGAAGTGCTACATTTTTGGAGATAGTCGAGGTGATGGGCTTTGAGCAGTGTGTTACAATGCGTCATTCAATGAGCGGAGAAGCAAGTTATGCCTCGGGGAGAGTTGTCAGAGAAACTCTTATGCCTTGGGAAAAAGCTAGAATGTTTTGGGCTTGGGAGGAATGAGGAGAAGATTGCCATGTGTCATGGGGATTGTCCCACACGAAGAGAGGAAAAGAGAAAGTGATGGTATATAGGGCACCTTGGGTGCCCACTGCAGGGTATCAAAGGTGAGAGGAGCTCTCTCAAGGCTCGGCTATGGGGGCTCGTGGGCTCATGGGAAAGAAAATGGAGCATTTTTCGTCTTCACACTGCCTAGAAAGGTGCTTGGCCACTTATTTTGGTCCCCGGTCACTTGCCCCCAAACCATTCCTTGGTCAAAGGGTCACCAACATGTCATTTTTTGCCCAAAAAGGGCCTAAAAGGAGCCAATTAAAAGATTCATGAGGAGAGAACCTTGTCGACTAGGAAGAGAGAGAAAAATCTTGGGGATAAAAGATAAGAAATCCCCCATTTTAATAGCCACAACACACCTGCACAACTTCCAGAGAGCTCATTTTTGAGCAAGAGAAAGGGCACTTTCATGTTTGAGCGGCCATACCTTCTTCATTTCTTCTTTGCTTTTTGTCTATGGATACTCTATGGACATCTCCATGAGATGAGCTTCATCATGATGTCCTTTGTTTCTCCTGATTTTGAGTGTGTTCCATGCTTGGATGGTTTTTCATAAATCTCTACAAATGATTACCACAAATGTTTTGGGCCTTGCAATAGTTCTTCCTTCCGACGGTGTGGCTCATGCAAGGCTATAGAGGCATTCATTTTCCTTCTTGTTTTCACCCTAACATCGTTTTGATGCCTCCACTGAGAATAAAGTGCTCCAATTCCTGTGAAATATGTTTATTCTCTGCGAGTCTTACCAAACTGCGAGCTAACATTCCCGAGAAAAGAAAAAACCGAGCGACTTTCTCACAAACATTGAGCTTTGTTATTAGCAGCATCTCATGTGGCATTCTATCAATACTGGAGACAGTCCATGCCCGTTTAGATCTCAGTCCACGCCTCCTCATCAACTACGGACATAGCATGTGCACATACACACTATTATACACACCTATGCTAATTTTTTCTATGTTATCTAAATTAATAATATCTAACAAAGAGTTGGGAGAGAGACTCAACTGCAATACAAAGAGTTATCTAGACTCAAGTGCACAACAAAGAGTTGGAACTTTTTAGAAAATTAGTAGGTTGATTTTTGACCGCCGACCCGAGTTATAAGGAGTCCATTCAGTTTTCATAGAGATAATGAGGTCTACATTGAATATTAAAAATGCAACTCCAACCCTTCTAGATTTTAGGGGAAGTAGTTCTTAAAGCGACTAGTGAAGCTTCCGGCAAGATTATTAATAAATCCACATTTGAATATCCATAGACATTAAATGCTACATAGTCATAGTTGTAGAAGGGATTACTTGGATTGGAGAGAGAGAGAGAGAGAGAGAGAGAGAGATAGAGAGAGAGAGATGCTAGTGGCATCAAACCTCAAAAAAATTTAAAAAAACACTGAAACAGTTTGCACCTTGGCTGTTTTAGGGCCTTCTTTTTAGTTTATGGAGGTTTCATGCCACTACCATGCCGACTCTCTCTCTCTCTCTCTCTCTCTCTCTCTCTCTCTCTCTCTCTCTCTCTCTCTCTCTCTCTCTCTCTCTCTCTCTCTCTCTCTCTTCTCTCTCTCTCTCTCTCATCTCTCTCATTGAACTATCTCTATCTCTCTGTCGCGATGCACATGAGTAAAACATCTCTCTCTCTCAGCAAAAACAAAAACAAAAAACATAATGAAAACAGTCTGTGCCACGTCGAAACAGTCCGTGTCGGCACGGCTGTTCTCTCAGGTATTTTTTAGTTTTTGGTGTGAGATTGATGAAAATTCAAAAAGCTAGTTAAAGAAGGGGAAAGGAAAAATGCGCTTGAAAATTAATGAAAATAGTTAAATGTGAAAAAATATGTTATTTGGAAATTTTCTATTTGAATCTACATAAGGTGAAATTTGTACGTTTGTGAAATTGATTACTGAGACTCTCTCCTCTCTCTCTCTCTCTCTAAACTCTCTCTCTCTGAAATGTTAGAATTCTCTTAAAAAAATCATGGAATATATGCCGTTGAGATTTTACTGGATTTTGTAATTAAGTTTTGATGAGTAAATTTAGTTTAAAATAGTTTGAAAATTTCGTACTGACAATCTATGCATAGAGAATCTGCAATTTCTCGCTCCTCTCCTCTCTCTCTCTCTCTCTCTCTCTCTATCTCTCTCTTTTTTAGCATGATTCTAGAAGTGTTAATCATTCACTTCAGTGAATACGTAATTCAAGGCAAGAATACTTTCAAATACCCAGCTGATAAAGAGAAGAAGCCCTCCAACTGAACTCTAAAAATATTATTGCACATATCAGTATCAAAACTGTTAGGAATTGCATCCTAAGGACTCTGCAGTGCCTTGACTTAACGCTTCTTGGACACACCAACTATTCTCCCCCGCCTTCCAGTTGTTTTTGTGTGCTGACCACGTCGCACCCGCAAGCCCCAATAATGACAAAGACCACGGTGGTTCCTAATCTTTTGCAGCCTTCCCAGGTCATCTCTCAACTTCATATCAATTTGATTAGACACCACTTGAGAAAATCGTCCATCCTTGTAATATATCTTCCTGTTCAAGAACGAGTCAAGAATCTTGAATTGACGAGGATTGGCAGCAATAAACATCAGGTTTTCAAGCTCTTGAGCAGACAGCTCTCTTGTTCATGTCTACAACCGCTTTCTTGCAGACGAGGTTAGAAAAACGTCTGCCGATACTCTTAATAGATGTCACAGCAAAAATGATCTTCTACCGTCCATCCACTTTGGTGTTGAGAACATGAAAAATGTACTGACTCTCTCTCTCTCTCTCTCAACCAAAAACTAAATTTTTTTTTGTTGGAAACAGTCCACGCCGGCGTGGACTGTTTCCAGTGATAGCTGCTTTTTGCTATTAAAAGTTTCACATTTTTAGCCTCATTCCATCACTACTAACCTTTTAACTCTACCCACATGCTAACTCAAAGATTGTACATACCTTATTTTTCTTCATGTGTGTGATACCACGTTATAGTGGATATGGTGTGCTCATAAATGTCTATATTTCTCTAAAGTGTGTCCTAACCATAAAACTCCACCCTTACTAATTACCTAAGTAGAATCGGCTCCAAAAACTTATTACTGCCCTTAGTATTTATGTAAATATTTCTTTCCTTTGTTTTAAAGGGCATAAATATTAAGAGTGTGATTTTATAAAAACAAAAAATATATTTTCACACATATTTTCTCCCATCCCCTTTTATGTAACTAGGTGTGAGTATTTTTTTCCCTACCCACCTACTAATTAGGTGTGTGTTGTGATTTTTGTAAATTTTATATTTATTTACATCTCAAGAGAGTGTATTTATTCATTTATATATTTCTATTTTACTTATCCATGAGATTTCAATTTTTTTTTCACGCTAGTTAACTACAGTGTACTTTTTCCTTTCACATTGTGTAAAATTGTAAATATTATTTTTTCACTCCACCTATTGTAAGAAAATATAACAATATATATTTTAGCATACCTCTTTTGTATATCTTATCTTATTTTATTTTAATTTTATATTTTATATACATATTCTTTATATTTTATTACTATAATCATGCACCTTAGCTTGTACACTTGTTATCATGCATATCATCATCAAATTCAATAATAATTTTTCATGGACTCAATGGAGCATTATTAAGGGTCCATGTAATGCCCTCATGCCTCACCAATTGGAATATATGCAAGCTCAACAACCAAGGACCCCACTTGGAAGACTTTGAGAGGGAGAAAAAAACACATGGTTTTGGGCGCATTTTCATACATGATTCCACTCCGAGTTGGACTTTGCACAAAACTACAAAGTTGTAGCTCCTAAGCTAAGGTTTCTCGCAAAAATTAGTTTGCATTTTTTCAAGCTATGAGCGACTTTTTATCGGAATTTTGGTGGACCCCAGTTTTGCTGTCTTGGTCCAAAATGCTTCACCCTCACTCTCCTCTTCACCCACACAAACTCTCATTTCCATCTCCATTCTATTCAAACCTGGAAACACTCTCTCCCCCCTCTTAGTACCTTCCATGAAAGCTTTAAACACTCATCTACCCTAACTACCTACCTAATAATTATCAATGAAGAGATATGATTGATCTCTTCTTCCAAAAAAACTAAAAAAACAACAAAAAACTAATTGTGTGCATCTTCTTCATCAACTTAATCTCCTGCAAGCACCCTAATTACACAAGCCGACAAAACCTCACCACCACGGATCAACATTGGAGTGGCAACGACAAGGCTTCCGAGCTATACACAGGTTTCTTATCCTTCCTCAAACTCATCTTTGTATATAACCATTCCATAAAATCACTTTTCCTATTATGCTCATGTGAGCATTCCCTTTGTAAATTATCCAATTGGCACGTTTGTGCCTCACTTGTAATTATTAATAACTACTAACTTGTATGCAATTTGCCCATCCATTTTCACCTTAAAAAAGTGCAGACCCCATGTAGATAGAAACACCTCCATTCAACCTTGTAAGTTATTTCTCTTCTGCCTATTCTCACTCAATGTAAATAGAGAAGACAAAGTAGTCCCACCATATAAATAATTCAAAAAACCCTAAACCTAATTAGCCACACAAATAAGCATACTTATGCCTAGAGATAATCCACTTGGAAATGCTTTAAATAGAGCACTTCTACATCACTTTGGGGGGGCTTATCAATTGAGAGAAGAAGAGCTTTAGCTACTTAAGTCTGCGAAGAAGCCCTTGTGTCAAGTCCTTATGTCGAGATAATCGCCAGAGCTAGGCTCTCCATTTGTATGGTCTACTTATCTATCTATAACAATTGGATTTGGGCACACATATTCTCATTATCTCCTAAATCTCTTGACAATTCACAAATTGGTGCTCATTTTGGAGTCTTCTAAAGCTTGCCGCAACAATTGGAAACGTCTACTTGTGGTAACACTTGTGTATTTTCTTTTGAGAGTTTTGTTGATGATGGTGTTGAGCATTGGTGGTACTTTGTTGGTCTAGGTTGAGGTTGGATTGGAGATCCCTCACTAGAGTAACAAAATCATCAATTGGCTTGTGATTGTGTATCTGCGTGCGTCTATTTATGCTCAAGTGTTAGTGCCTTTGTGAGTTTGTTTCATGCATTGTCGCAGGTAAGCCTCCTCATTTGGTATGTTAGGATGTATGATGGGGATGATTGTACAAAGATGTGTGTAAGCTCAAGTGTGATGTTCATGTTCTGATATGTCCTAACTCATTCTAGTTAGGTGGTGCCCTTTGTCTTGGTTTTGTGTGGGTTTGGTTTGGTCTTTTGGCCATCCATATATATTTTTTGAGCGACACGGGAGCCTAGGTGGTTCTTAGGGCCGGTCACTTCCTTGCTGCTTGCCCCGGACCACCTCAATTTTGGCGCCCCCACTGAGGAACTCTCTCATATCTATAGGTATATTTTTAAGGCTTGAGTGTAGTTTGTACAAATCAACTCTTTACACTTGCAATTACAAAGAATCCATCCAAGCATAACATAGTTATTTGTAGGAATGAATAATGGACCCATTGTGCATCCATTTGACTTCACGAAAAATATTAGGATAAATGTTTGCATAAGTCGAGAAATTCATTTTCAACAACGTATAGCTTTCTTGTTTGGAGTGTAGGCGTTAGGAGAAATTCTATAATCTCCACTACCTATAATCTTACCACTCATTGATTATAATATATCTTTTGATGTGCATGTTTTCATATTACTCTAATTGAGAAAAAATTCATGAACATTTAGGTTATTTGCATCTCATTTGTAGGCATGAATCCTCACATCTATGGAAAGATTAGGTTCAGAACTAGCCCAAAACATAGTTGAAAGGTTTCCTAGATAGGGATTACATCACTATTCAAGGAGAAGTTTTGCACCTTGATTGTTTTAGTTTGGACATAGAAATAACATTTGAGGACTTTTCTTTTATCCAAGCAGGTTGTGTGCTAGGAGTAGTCAATCAAGTAGTCCTCTCCACTTGGAGGATCCTTTTGGAGTGGGGATTTGACGACTCTTATCTAGAGATAAGAGTATCCCGACTTGACTTTGAAAGCTTTAGAGTGTTCCTTGGTGTGATAAACAGGATACCTTTTGATTTTGAATCTCGAGGGAGGAATGTTCTTCACGCTTGGCTTTACGAGGAGGAGCGGATTTCTATCAGATACGAAGGACCTGTGGTCTTTGAATGTGAGGATCCTGCAACACCCACACTCCTTGGTCACTTCACTTTGGTTCTTTTGTGGTAGAAGTCAAGGGTTACTTTTTAAGAGTTTTCGTGCACTCTAATCATGGCTCTGAACAGGAAAATGTCAGGATATCCCTCTTTTCTTTGGGGAACTTGGAGAGGATCTTGATCTGTTTCTTGCAGATTTTCGAATGGCCTTACACATCAATCGTATCTTCACAGATGATGAAAGGTTAGGGATGTTTCAAGTTGTCCTTCGGCGTGATGCTGATACATGGTTTCAAGGACTTAGTGAAGAGGTAAGGTTTGTGTTTCCTAGGGTAATTGAGGCATTTCAAGCTCGATATGGCCAACCTCTTAACACCCTATAACTTGTGAGCATTCCCTTTGTAAATTATCAATTTGGCAAGTTTGTGCCTCACTTGTAATTATTATAACTACTACTAACTCACTAACTTCTAACTTGTATGCAATTTGCCCATTCAAATTCACCTTTAAAAAATGGAGACCCCGTGTGGATAGAAACACCTCCATTCAACCCTATAAGTTATTTCTCTTCTCCCTATTTCTCACTCAATTTAACACCCTACAGCTTGACTCTACCCTCCAAGGCCAAATGCAACTGACTCTACACTGCAGCTCGGTGAGAAATATTGGTAGATTGTCTATTTATTGTCAAAACAATCTACCACATGGAGCCTAAAACACACTTTTGTTTTCCATTGTACGCTTTCCGTTTTCAATGCCATAGCATGTGACCCGCGAGTTGTTGCGGCCTAATAAATGACACATGTTCTTCAAATGCTATCTCCCCTCCATTTACAAAATAATCATTGCTTTATTTCTCTCCTCATCATACGATGTATACCCTCTGATGTGGAAGCTGCCCTGCTTAATGTCCCATAAGCGCATCCTTATCAATAAATCTCAAATGGCAAATCGTCAGTTGTTCTAAGGTTGTTCGTGCTCACATAGGTCCTGCATCTTCTAAGGTTGTTGGTGCTCACATAGGTCCTACATCTTCTCAGAACAAAGCACGCTCTCTTTGATGGCAAAATTTTGGCCCCATTTACTTCAAGCTCTGCACAAATGTCCCTTTGAGTATGAATCAACAAAGGATGGGCACATTTGTGGCTTCTTCACCTTGCCATAGTAATGAGGTAGGATGGAGTATGGAGTGCGCATGTGTAAAAAAAACTACTGGAAATAGTCCACGCCGGCACAGACTGTTTCCAGTAGTTTTTTTGTAGTGTTTGGACGGGAGAGAGAGAGAGAGAGAGAGAGAGAGAGAGAGAGAGAGAGAGATTTGAGCTTGCAGATATCATACAAAGAGAGATCTCCAGAGTGGTGAGCAAGCAAGAGACAGAGTGAGAGAGCCATTTCTTGGCTCAATATTAATATCGTGAAAATTGTATTGCAGCTTATTATCGTGAAAATGCGCTTACTTAATATCGTAAAAATGTTTTGCAGTGTAATATCGTGCCGTAATTGCCGTTTTCCAAAAATGCGGGAAGGCAAGGGGAAAATGAGAGCATCTCTAGCACAAATGTAAAAATTTTCATTGGCTCATTGGGATACGCAAGAGAGAGAGAGAGAGAGAGAGAGAGTAGGCATGGAGGAGCGCCAGAGGTATCCAAAAGACATTAAAAAAAAACCTCTTGAAACACTTGGCATCCAAAATACATCAAAAAACAAAAAAAAAACTCTTGAAACAGATTGCTCCGGCGCGGACTGTTTCAAGAGGTTTTATTTTTATTTTTTAGAGAGAGAGAGAGAGAGGCTTTCAATGACAACTAATTGTAACTTGTGCTTGTAAGGTAAGTGGGTTGTTTACTGCCTACCTAGAGCATGTAGTCTAATAAGCCAAGTGGGAATGTGAATAAAAACGGAGTGGTGGCAAAGACGAGCAGGCGTCACTGTTCTCCGTGGCATTGCATTGAGAGAGGAGAGAGAGAGAGAGAAGAAGAGAGAGAGAGAGAGAGAGAGAGAGGAGAAGAGAGAAGAGAGAGAGAAGAGAGAGATAAGATGAGAGAGAGAGAGAGAGAATCAACATGGTGACGACCTCCAAAACTAAAAAAAGAACTTGAATGGCAATAAGAAAAATTCTCAAAGACAACTATACACAGCTCTTGCTAATCATATGAATGGCAACAACCAATGTGCACTGCACGGAAATTCAATAGCGTTGAACTTCCTTGTTGGCTTGTAGCACCACTCCAACACAATTGGAGGCCACAATAAGTGTCAAAGCTTCTGAGACGACATGAGGAAGGGAATCTCTTCTACAAGGATGTCCAAAGGCATACTACAATAGCGAAAGGCTTCAAATGACACCCCAAGATTGACTGCAATACCATAAGGCTTCAAAAGAATTGAGCTCCTTGCTTATCCTACCAAAGGAATTAAAAGAGCTGATATAGGTATACATCCTAGGGAAAGCTTATTTGAGGGTGGGTGCTTCAGATGTGAATCTCTAGTCGTCGTGACCAAATTGCCATCCATGATTCTTGCCTTACACCTTTTTCTTTCCTTCGTAAGACCTAGAACCTTGTGAATAGGACTAGGTTGCTTGCCTCTCACCCTTCATTTTCCTCTAGTAATAGTTGTCTGACATTTTCTTTCTTTGAACGACACAATCACCTCATAAGCTATTAAGTGCCCTAAAAATCTTCACAAATATGTCTCTCTACAAAGGATATCATAAGGTGGTGAGTCCTATTAGTCTTTAGCTCCACACTTGTTGTTTGTAGCAACTAGGCAAGCAATTAATGCCCTTGCAAGGCAATATGTGCGCCTATATACAAAAGCTATGGAGGTGGCGGATACATGCAAGCGATAGGGTGGATGCAACTAGTGTTGTTTAGGACACATTGCAAAAGAGACCACTGCTAGCAAAAAACAAAGGTAGGGCGTAGGGCATCACATTGTCGGTGCTAGTACGAATCCTCATGAGGAAAGAGTTGAGAGGCTATGGGTGGTGCAATTGCCATTATTACGAGTATTGATGCTCGTGGATGGTAGCAGTAGTATTTGGATATTCCAATTTTCATATAAGTTGCGAGTTGGGTAGAGAGAGAAAGGGAGGGGGAGGGGGGAGGTGTTTAGGGATATCTAAGCTATTGTATGTCTTTTACTATGCAAATGCCTTTTATAAAAAAAATTAATATCAATCATGTTTGGCTCTGCTCGGTTTTATCATTGCTCGAAAAGTTTTGCTCAGAGTCTGGAATTCCCCGTTTATTTGCAGGAGGCAGAGAATGTAAAAGGGAGGATGTGGTTCCTTATGGACAACCGCCTATGTATGTGCAAATTTTTTACAACACTTGAGGCTGTCGTATAATTGGGATTACAGCCTCAAGTGTTGTAAAGCCAAGCATTGGGGGCGGGTTACCTAGTGTGAGGTGAATTAGGTACTAGAGCAATCCATCGACATCCCTTGAGCTAACGAGGTCACATGTAGGTGTTTTTGTGGCAATCAAACATGGAGGATGAGTTCCCACAGTTTCAGGGATTTTTGAATGAGAATGCACAGACTTCAAAAAATTATCAAAAAATTGGAGGTCGACTACTTACTCCAAAATATACTAGACCAAACTATATTGTTAAGGTTGTTGCAATACAATTTACGGGATGAGGCAAAAGTTTGGTTACACAATCATAAAGAGTGGGTGCAGACACAAACCCTAGGGGTGGTTTTCGACTACAATTGTGTGAAGCTAGCTTTCTTGGCACAATACACATCCATTGAGGTACCTGATGAAGTTTGGCATGAAATTTTGGGGTACACTCAGAAGGCTAATCAAAGTGTTGATTATTTTGTCCTGTAGTTCACCTATTTATGGGATAAATGGGCCCGGGCTTTGGGATATGAGATCCCTCCATCCATATCAAAGGACCGTTTTGTGGAAAACTTAAACAAAAGTCTGAAGTTCAACACCAGGGAGAAAGAATGGAAGTCTTAAAGAGTCAATGAGTATGGGAAAGCGGTCCCTGTAAAAAGTAATGGTGGCCAAAAGGAGAAAAATTAGCCAGAGGTAGAATCCCAATCCGCTGAAAGGGTTGTTAATGGTGAAGAGTTACAACAAAACATGCAAGACATGATGACCATGATGTAGGAATTATGACTTAGTGTTCTTGGAGGTGGAGGTGGAGGTGGAGGTGGAGGTGGTCGTGGTTGTGGACGTGGTACAAGAATCGCCGAGGCATGTGAAACTCAACTTAATGCCAATGCAGGTCATGGACAAGGCGTCTTTGAGCTGCAAAGGAGGTTCATTCCTACTTGTTATAATTGTGGTGAACTTGGGCACATCAGCAGTTATTGTTCAAAGCCAACAAGGGTGGGAGGTGATATGTTCCCCCCAGCAGAATCCTAATAGGGCCAATGATTATGCATTGGATATACGGAGAGATCAAGTTACTGAACAAGAAAATTAGGCCTCAACCTCCGGTGGTCAAGAGGGTATTGTGCGGGTTGAAAAGAAAGAAGCAAATGTGGTGCCCATAGGCAAAGGAGAGAGGGAAGGCTATGCCATGCGTGGTCCTATAAAAAAGAAATGGAAAGAGAAAGAGGGTGAAGATGCGAAAGCCAAGAGGAAGAGAAGACCTCGTAGATGGTTTGAAGTGGTAGATTTACCTTTGGGAGAAGGCCAAACAACTTACAATTTAAAGGAAGATCTGATTGGGAGGAAAGTAGATTGTACTTTTGGACAATTGATGAATATGGTACCCAAACTCAAGAGGCAGTGGAGGTCACTAGTGAATCCAGAGAAAGATCCAAAGCATGGAGAAGTTAGAGTGTTGGCCGTGGGAGAGTTACCCGAAATTTGTACTTTGGTAAGCGCTTGGCACAAAAGTATGGGCATGGGAGAGGCCTACATTGATAAAGGTGCTCAAGTTTGTGTAATCACACAGTCATGTGTGGAGAAACTAGGTCTCATTACATGCAAAAGCTCTGGGTTTTGGATTCGACTAGCAAACCATGCCAAAATTAAGTGTTTGTTGAATGATTAAGAATTTGGAAGTTGAAGTCTTTAACGTGAAGGTTATAGTAAACTTTCATGTTATGGCAGCTGGCCTAGGAGATTTTCCTTTCATTTTGGATGACCTTGGCTTAGAGCTATTGGTGCTATGAAATATTGGGGCAAGGGAACTATCTATGTGTATGATAGGAAGGGGGAAAAGAGGGTGTTTGATATGACTACCAAACAACCTATGGCACTATAAAATGTGAGTGAGAATGATGACTCTTAAGTTACTACTGAAGATAGTTTTGAAGATTCAGAAAGTAGCTTTTCTTCCATTTCCAATGATGAGGGTGAAGTGTCATTCTTGTTGTTGGATGAGGAGAAGAGGGAAGTGGGTGAAATGTTGCAAGTTTTAGGGAATATAAATGCTTCAAGCCGTTTAGAGGAACTTGAAGAGTTTATGCAACCTAAACAAGAATTTCCAGTTAAGAGAGAGTTGATTCAAAATATGTTGGTATTGGTTTGACATAAGGAGAAAGAAGGGAGTACTTAGCAATGTTGGACATGTTTCCAAATCTTTTCATCACTTCATACTAGGAAATAAGGGGTTTTGTTGGGGATCCTGTGAAGATCGAGCTAGTTGAAGGGGCAAAGCCAATAAGACATAAATTAAGATGGATGGGTAAGGAAGAAATGGATAAGCTTTTGGATGGAAGGTTCATTGTGCCAGTGGATAATATTGAATGGGTGAGCCCTATAGTAGTCACTTCAAACAAAGATGGGCGTTGGAGTGTTTGTGTTGATTACAAGCCATTAAATGCAGTGATCAAGAAAGATCCTTACCCTTTGCCTCTCATTGATCAACTTCTAAATGTAGTGGCTGATTTTTAAAGATACAATGTCTTTGATGGTTATTCATGACATTTTTAGCTTATCCTTACTCCTGAAGATGGGCAAAAGACTACCTTTATCATGCCATGGGGTTGTTTCTGCTTTTGCCGCCTTCTTTTTGGGTTGACAAATGGGCCTGGAGCTTTTGAAAGAAAAGTGGATTGGGTCCTTACCCCGTTTCTTGGGAAGTTTATCAAAGGACTTGTAGATTATTTTTGTGTATAGTTCAAGGAAAGAGCATGTTTAGAAGCTTGAAATGACTTTTGCAAGGTATGATGAATGCGGGGGTCAATTGAACCCTAAAAAATGTCATTTGGTGCATCCAAGGGTGAAGCTTCTTGGGCATGCGATTTCAAAAAATGAGATTGAAGTAGATCCAGAGAAAGTGGAGGCTTTGTTGTTACTGTCATCTCCAAAAGATACCAGATAGTTGGCCACTTTCATACCAAAGGCTAAATATATACCTCATTTCATATCTTTGGCATCACAACTATTGTATCCATTACAGTAAGCAATTAAGAATGATCCCTTGGAGTGGTCATCATGAGCTTTCGTTCGGGAGGCAGGGCATACCTAGCTAGGTACAATTGGAAGCAGGGGACCGTTAGCCTGGTGGTAGCTTTTGAACAAATGGTGCATTTATGTGCTCCAATTTTCATGAGACTTGATATGTGAGCTATAACGAACATGATAAAGAAGCTCATGTGGAAAAATTATCCTCTGCATGTGTAAAAAGGCCCGTCATGTGTAAAAAGGCCCATTAGACATCATACACAGATGATGTCTGGGATGTGCAATTATGGTTTGGATGCGTGGGGAAGATCTGTGCTAGTGCCCTAAGCTCTTTCAGCTATGGTTCAACTTTAAAATTCATTAGTTTATTTTAGAAACTCCCTTTTTGGTACTTTGGACTCTGAAGTGAATTTTTTCTCTTAGAGATGACTTTTCGTGATGATTTCACTTGAGCTTGATCATCTAAGCTTGTAGATGTTGCGAGGAACCTTTCCATGCCGTCAGTCTAGCCTTTTGTTGTGAGGTGTATGGATATCAATATTGTGCTAATCCAGGCCATGTAGTGTAGCCCTATATGCATACTGTCAATGCATGAAAAAAGTTAATGTTGTGCGAGAGGAGGGTATAAGCATTATTGTAATTCAATGCTAAGGTTTCCTGGTATGGCATTACTTGTATTGAGACAATGAAATAATAAGCATTCTAATTGTGCCACTCTTTGTTCAATTGACATTGGCTACTCTTGTAATGCTGGTATGTCTTGTGTCATGTGGTTTCATACTTGTTTGTTTCCAAGGTCCAAATATGTCGTGTACTTGGTCTTTTGTTTAAGAATCCAAATGTGAGGTTGACTCTTTTGAGCTTTCCATAAGCTCTTGGATACCCAAGTCTTCTTCTCATTTTGTTTTGGTTGTCTAAGATTTGGGTTTGGTTGGTTGATTTTGGTTGGATCTTAGGTGTTTGTATTGAAGGGAGTTACCTACCATATCTCTTTAGAATCGAGATCTGTTCTCAATTGGCTTGGAATGCAATCAAATTCTTTGGCACTCATATTTTTGTGGCATACTATGGGTTTGATTTTTTGGGTGTATCTTATGTAAATTTAGAGGTGGTTGTGATCATGGTCTGCCTAAACTTTACGACTTCATCATTCTTGATCTAGACTTGCTTATGTGTTGTTTTTGGCTCCGGAAACTGTCTTTGCTTTGTGGGTTTCCCCAACATATTCAATGGAATTTTCTCTTTTTGAATTCCTCTCCAGTATCCATTGTTGAATTGCTATTGAACCAGTCTGGGGCAAGCAACAAGAAGAGTGGCCTTTAAGAACCCTTCTAGACTCCCGTGCTTCTCAATTGGGTTGGGGTTGGAAAAAACAACAAACACACACACACACACACACACACACACACACACACAATCCCACAACTTAACCCTACACAAATTTGGGACACCACCTAGTCTTGGATGCAAAATAGGATGCATAGAGAGAGAGAGAGAGAGAGAGAGAAGAAGAAGAAGAAGAAGAAGAGAGTTTTAACGTTGTAGGAAGCTATTCAAAGAGAGAGAGAGAGAGAGAGAGAGAGAGAGAGAGAGAGAGAGAGAGAGAGAGAGAGAGAGAGAGAGAGAGAGAGAGAGAGAGAGTGCTCGTCTTCTTTAAAACGTATCGACAATGATCAAGCAAACACAAATATACGCGTAAGAAAGGGAGAGAAGGGTGAAGGTTGCTTGTTATACCTGCTTACAAGTCAATCATGACCAATCAAAGTGAGATTAGCATTTATTTAAGATCGCTTGCATAAAGTACACCACAAAAGATCACAAGACAAGCCACCCTATTGTCCAAGGAAATGAATAAACATGTACACCTTTTTCAGTATCCATTGTGATTTAGTATCATCACTCTCTCTAGCTTCATAACCATCATGAAGAGCCTTGGAACAATCTAGACCTATATCAACAAAGATATCTTTACTTGGGATTCGAGCTCGATCATGAAAATAAACTTTAGCCTATAAATCTTCATGCATAACACCCACACGAAACCTGCTCTTCAAAGCCTCATCACCTGTAGGAGCTATCTCCTCATGCAGCCCATGTATAAGCATAGATGTAGAATCCATATCAATAATATGTTCACAATCAACATGATTTAGGTAGTCTTCATATTTATCAATATCATCCTTAGCTTCCTCATCTGCATTCATGTTACTTAGCAATCCATCATAGCATTGTAAAGGATCACATAGTACCCCCTGTGAAGAGGTACACACGTCACAAAGCTCTTCTATACTGTTATAATCATCTCCTCCAGATCTAGCAAAAAAACCGTCAATTATGACATATTCTTCTGTGAGAATAGAATATGCAAACATGTTGTTAATAACAACCAAATTCCATTGGCATTCTTAGGCTCATCTTGTGTTGGGTTCACAATATCGGTCACTTCGTTAGCTACTATGTATTTAATAGATTTATTGATGCAAAGGAAACATATTGTCTTGCTCAGCTATAGTACTGATAGTCTCATTAGTATCTGGTAGAGACTCAGATGCTTGATGAACTCCTTCACAATAACCCATGTCAAGGTTAGCAACTTGTGAATCACTTGTTGTACAGTCTAGCTCTTCACTATAGAACCATCATCGGAGGTAGCTTCCATGTGAGAAATCTTTGAAAAAAAATCATATATTTCTGTTTTTGCATGAAATTCATTTTTGCTTTTGCTAGGCTGGTCAAAATATGGTCCTTCAAAGCTGAATCTGCTACATCCAAAGCCGTAGTTGCCTTAGATTTACTCCTTCCAGAAATATGTTCCCAAAATTCATCATAGTTAAGGAACTGCATCTGATCCCCTTCTCCTTTACAAAGGACAATCTCGCTTCATTCGATAATCTCCTTTATTTCCAGATCTAGAATCCTTGAGCTTTAACGAGTAAATTATTATGAAAAATAGTCCCATCAGTGGGATATACTTCTGCCAATTCTTGAACCTGTTTTTGAAAATTTGAGTTAACAACCTCTTCAAAAGCTGCAATCATCCAACTTTTTGGAACATTTTGGCTCTTCATCTCGGCTTCATAACATGCAATAAAACCTTCAAGATCATATCCTTGAAAAACAATGATATTGCTCCCATACAACATCAAGTACCATCTCTACTGCATCTTCAATATGCTTTTGTATCTGCATGGATTTCGCTTCTTGCAGACATCCCTGAGCTAATTCAAACATTTTTGGCAAGTCTACAACTACTAGATTTTTATCAAATCCATGGGAATTGTAATCTTCAAAAAATTGCATCAACTATTCTCGCATCTCCATCTTTACCTCCCACCCCAACTCGTTGCATGTCGGGTTCACCAAAGATGTCGGGGGATCTTGTTCGAAAGGTGAACCGGCAAGGCGCACGACCTCAGGCTCTGAGAGGTGTGAGGAAGAGAGTTGCAATAGACACAGTTAACGTAGAAACTGCTTAAAATTGATAGCTTGAACAAGATTCTAAGGCTTGATTACCCAAAGCAGACAATTAATAGTACCATTGCTTAAATTAGATGTTAATTGTGGATTTTAAGATCCTTCCATCAGTTTAATCTGCCTTAATTGGCCTATCAAGCTTGCCTTGATATTATTCATCTCCTTCGTTCTTCCTCTGCTACTTTAAGATCGAGAGAGAGAGAGAGAGAGAGAGAGAGAGAGAGAGAGAGAGAGAGAGAGAGATCCCAGGAAAATGATTAATTACGGCTTATGAAAGAGATAACAGTCTGGGTTATGGGTGCTTCAATTAGAGTGGCTCTGGATGCTTGGATTAGAGTGGGCTATGGAGGCTTTGATTAGAGTGGCTACGGAAGCTTTCGGATTAGAGTGGCTATGGAAGCTTGGATTAGGATTAGAATGCTCAAAGCTTATGGATTCCCCCCTAATACTGGAGAGTACAAAAACGTAAATATCTCCTTATCGGTGCAGAATTAGCCCCTATGCGTGCGACACAAAATCGCTCAAAACATCGTTTTCCTTGTCCCGTTTTTACGAAGAAACCTGTTTACTAAAATTTACAGACTAGGACCTTTTCAGCCTCCTTCACGCAGAGGTGTAAGGTCTCTCACACACTTTCTTTTAACCAATTACCACTTCGTCTACCCAAGTTGCCTTGCATGTCCTAAGAGCCTTTTCACATGTAAAAAACTTTTCTTCAAGCATGGAATCTCTATGCTTAGGCCTTCATAATCACATAAAACATACACTTCTTAGATATCCTTGCTTGTTCTCCAGCCTTGGTCACTAATCAATAAATGTGTAAGCTTCAAATAAACTTTTTGTGCTTCTCTCTTTTTTTTAATCATAGAGTGGAGTGGAGTTGCACGACACTGTAAGACTAGCCATGACTTGCAAGCTAGCTATCTGCAACTCGATGGGTAAAATGGCCTCTTTTCATTTTATGTCGTGTGGAGGAAAGAGCGGCCTAGTGATTTTTGGAATGTCGTGTGGTAGGCCCAAAGAGCGGCCATGAGATGCTTATCCCAATCACTTGTGTGGTTATTCACCTGCTTTGTGATGATCTTACATAACTTTCCGTTCATCTTTTCTACTAGACCGTTGCACTATGGATAGTATGGAGTGGAGTGTCGGTGTGTGATGCCTAAATTCTTCATCAGTGCTTCCACCAAGTCACTCGTGAAACCTGGCCCTCTATCAGATACTATCTCCAGAGGTGTGTCAAAGTGGCAATAGATGTGCTCAAATGTAAACTTTTCCACTTCTTGGGCTGTAATGTGTGTGGTGGGTGCTGCTTCCACCCATGGGTCATGTAGTCTACACCAACTAGAATCTATAGTTTATCTGATTGGGCCCTTGGTAAAGGACCAAGTGTATCTATTCCCAATCTGTGGCTCATCGGTTAGTGTTCGATCACTAGATACTTGACAAGCTCTACATGTTTTACACCAATGATGCACATCCCTGTTCAGTCTAGGACAAGAGAATGTTTCTTGTAGAATCTTCTTACTAATAGTATCTAGAGCAAAGTGGCCACCACAAACACCATCATGTAAGATTGAGAGCACCTCTATAATTTCAGTGGAGATTGGCACTTGTGTGAGAATTTGGTCTTTGCCCTTGTAGTACAAGGTGTTGTTTATTAGGTGGTATCTTGTTGCCTTTTGGACAAGCCATTGTTTCTGGCCCTTGATGTACCCTTCAAGACATTCTCATGTATCTAAGAAGCTGATGATTTCAGGCATAGCATCGCTATCCTGAAATAGGGGCAGCTTCAATTTGATTGCTCCTATGGGGACATATTGTATTCTTTCCTTGGCTAGAGCATCTGCTTCTTGATTTCATGTCCTAGGGACATGAAATATGTGCACCTCTTAAGCTTTCTTTAAATATCCTTAACTTGGCATAATTGGCCAAGAAAATTTTGATTTTTACAAACCCAAGTGCCATTTACCTGCTTTATCAAGAGCATGGCATCGCCAAACACATTTAGGCATTGAATCCCTTTTAAAACACATTGTTCTTATCCAATAATTAGGGCCACGTAATCCACTTTGTTGTTGGAGTGGGAGTGTAGGAGCTTCCCAATAGAGAATACCTTCTCTTTTTGCTCTTTGAAATCGACGATGCCGCTACAGCCTGGTTCAATATACTTTTGTAAGCTCCATCAAAGAAAAGAGAGTGAGATCCTTCTAGCTTAGGAACTTCCACCATTGGTGTCACCTCTTTGCCTTCTGTGTTGACCTTTAGCTTCTTCTCATAGTGACGATGAGTAAGAATATCTGCTAGACTAGCTCTAGTGGAGTTCTCCACTTGCATAGTGTAATCAAACTCTTGTAATCTAATGAGCCACTTAGAGATTCTAGATGAAAGATCCATGTGCTATATTACATACGGAAAGACTTCTTCCATTGTTAGACTTACAAAGGGTCTAGGAAATAGATAAGAGCGGAACTTTGTAGTGGCAAACATCAATGCAAGCACCATGTTCTCTACCATGGTGAATCGTTTTTTTGATGGGGTCATGACATGACTAGAGAAGTAGATAGAATGCATGAAAGAGGTTTGGGGATCCTTATGCATTAGTACGGCTCCAAGTGTATCTCTTCCTACACTGGGGCTAACATAAAATTTATCATCTCATCTAGAGGGTGCAATGATGGGAAGTGAAGACACAATCTATTTCACTTCGTTGAATTGTTTCTCATTTTATTCACTCCATAGGAAGACATCTCTATGGGTGACTTGCTGTAAAGGGAGAACCACTTGAGAGAGCAAGTGAATGAACCTGCTCAAATACCTTACCTTTTGAAGAAAAGTGACCAATTGCTTAGCTATGGTGGGTGATGACAAAGATACTAAAGCTTAAACCTTGCTTCGGTGATCCTCAATTTCTTTTGGCTAAAATTACATGGCTAAGAAGAGTGACTTTGCTTTCACCAACGTGACACTTATCTATGTTAAGTTGGCCACCCAAGGCCTATAGCCTAGCCAGGCCATCATAGACCTTGCTCAAATGGAGAGATCGAGAGTTGTCGATGCAAAAGTCATCTATGAAAATGCATATTGACTTACCAAAGTATGGCTGGAAGACATAGTGTTAGTATGTGGCTGGAGCATTGGTGAGGCCAAAAGGCATCACTTTGTAAGCAAAACATATCCATGGTGTTATGAAGGTTGTCTTTTTTTTGTCTTCTTCGACAATGCTAATTTGGAAGTAGCCTGAGTAGCCATCACATATTGTGTAGCACTCATGATCTGCTACTGCGTTGAGAATCTCGTCTTGGAATGGGATGGGAAAATGATCCCTCTTTGTTGCTGCATTGAGAGGTTTGTAGTCTACACAAATTCTCCACTTATCATTCTTCTTTGATGTGAACACCACTGCAGAGACCCACTCTAAGTCCTCAATGGGGTAAATAAAACATGCCTATAAACAAATTATTACCTCTTTGAGCAATGCCTCTTGTTGATCTACCCCAAGCCTTCTGGGATTTTTCACTACAAGCTTGCTTCCTTCCTTGATTCTTATGTGATGCTTCACCACTCTGATGCCTATGATCTTGTCATAACCATCAATGAAAAGTGTGGTGAAGTTACCCAGCATATATATGTATTCTTCTCTCTCTTCACTAGCTAAATCACTAGAGAGCATCTGATGGTCCCTCTTGGTTATTTGGTGGTGCTTCAGATCGTGTCAATCTCTTTGGATCCTTGAGGATGACTCCCATCACTTCGATGCCACTGTCACTCTCTTCAATTGTTTTCATCTCTTCTCCCGAGGTGGTCAAAGAGTCACTTGTGAATTCGTCTTTTGATGCCTCCAAGACCATGTTGCTCTGGTTACCAGTCTTCATGTCATAGAATATGGGCTTTCCCTTAGCATCCTTCATTTGGATATCATTCTGGTACTCCATTCTTGCTTAGCGTCCATAGCCATGAGCCATGGCCTACTGAGAATGATAGGGTAACCCTCCCCTTTTGTGGCATGAAATAAATGTCTACCTCCACTTCTGTGTGGAATACCTTCACTTTGACTGCATTCACAATGCCTACGCATTTCACTTTGATGTTATTTGCCATTTAGCTCGGCAGGGTGCTGGCCTACTTATCTCTAGACCTAAATGGTGCATCATTTTCTCACTTATGATGCATATTTGTGCACCGTAACCTATGTAGATGTTTGAGATACGTTGACCCTTGATGTGGGTATCCATGATAGGTAGGATGTCGTCTAGATTCCTCCCAAATATAGCCCCAGCTATCCTTGGTCTTGACTTTCTAGTACTTACCATCTTTGTCCATTGTCTAATTATCGTTGGTGTAAGATGGAGTAATGGGGGCCATGTTATTTTTGGATCCTGCATCAAGACATCTTGAACTAGATCATATGGTTTAGCATACTCGCCCAACAAAAAATCCACGATGTCAATCTTACGTCAAGTCTTAGACGTATTCTTACTAGACTCTCCCTTGTTGAGATATAGAGAGAAAGAGAGAGACGAGACAAGAGACACACCATGTAAGCCGTCAAAGACTGATACATATTGAGGACAAGATACAAATATATAGGTGAGACCAAGTTGAGTAGAGTGAGCCATATATAGCTCCAACACCCCTACTCAAACAAAGGCTCTAGCTTTGGATGAAAAAACCCTTGGGGAGTTCAAGGGAAAAACCCAAGCCCCTATACAATGTGATAATATGAACCATCGATGATGATGTGAAAGTGAATTGTGTATCTATGTACAAATATACAAGTGACTCAGAGACCACAATGTGAAAATGTGGAGTGTGCATAGTGCATGGTACCTATAGGATTACAATGTCATATGTACAAAGCTATTACAATAGTAGAGAAGCTAATCTAGAAAGAGTGATACCGAAGCAGCTCCAAGCTCCGAACGCAAGAGGATGAAACGTGACTCTTTGAGGCCTTTGGTAAGAATAACTACAATCATCTGATCACTTGGATAGTGCTCAAACATAGTGGCTCCTTTGCATACTTCATACCTAACATAATGATAATGGACAGCAATGTGCTTTGACTTATTATGTTGAGCATAGTCTTTTGCAAGACTAATATCACTTTGGTTGTCACATCGCAAAGGTGTGCTGGAAAGAGTAGAGTAGCCAATATCAACTAGCATTTAACGAAGCCAGATCAGCTCACGAGTTGCAAGTGATGCTGTAACATATTCTGACTTAGTCGTGAAACTGCAACATAGCGTTGTTTCTTGCTGGTCGAAGAAACAAGACAACCATTTATAAAGAAACAATTTACACTAGTAGATCGCATAGATAAATGTGAGCTTGCCCAGTCTGCATCTCTGTAACCCAAAACAGTAAGAGATTTCATAGAATCCGATGTAAGTTGTCGTCGATAGACCAAACCAAAATTTGTAGTGCCTTTCAAGTATTTCAATACATGCTTTGTTGAAGACAAATGCTTAAGAGAAGGACGTGCAAGATATTGTCCAAGATAATTAGCAACAAATAGAATATCAGGACAAGTGTTCATGCCAACAAACTGAAGACATCCAATCAAGTGTAGATTCCATACCAAAATTTAAAATAGTATCTGCAATAAATTTTGATTGTCGAAGGAATAAAATACCTGTTGTATGGTTCCGTTGGATTTGAATGCCAACACATGAGTGAATATCTCCAAGATCCACCATATCAAATGCAGACACAATAACTTTCTCACTTGCTAAAGAAATCCCAAATTATTGGAAATAAGGATGGTATCATCCACATAAAGAGCAAGAATCACAAAACTGATACCTTGGTGTTTTATGTATAAGTTGGGATATGAAGAGCAAAAGACGAGTCCTTTAGAGGTGAGAAAAATATCAAATTTTGTATACCAGGATCGCGAATCTTGTTTGAGACCATATAATGCCCTGTGGAGTTGAGCAACAAGGTCTTCTTTACCTCCAATAAAAAACCCTTCTCGTTGTTGCAAATAAATTTCCTCTTTCAAGTCACCATTAAGAAAATCAGTTCATAGACCCATTTGATGAGCATCCAAATCAAATTGAACGTTAATGCCAATAAAACTCGAACACTTGTAATGCAAATAATTGGTGCAAAGGTCTCTTGATAATCAGCACCATCTACTTTGGAGTAACCTTTTGCAACTAAACGTGCCTTGAACTTGTCAAAAGATCCATCTCCTTTTACTTTTGTCTTATACACCCACTTACACTTAATAGGTGTACGACCAGGAGGTAGTTCAATTAGTATCCATGTACCTTTAGAGATAAGAGAATTGTACTCTACTTCCATAGCCTCTTGCCATTGATCCTTTTGTGGTGAAGAGATAGATTCATCATAAGTAATGGGATCTCATAAGTAGAGAAAGCATTATCAACAATATCGTCATCATAAACATGATATGTGCCATGTTCAAAATCAATAGACAGATCAACAAAAATATCAATATCATCATTCGCAACATTTGGACTGGATTGTTGCGAAGAGAAAAGGCTACTCTATAGGAAGAGTTTCATCATCTGAAAGGAATGGAATTCTAAAATCTTGAAGCAATGATTTAGTATCATCAGAATCATTCATGGACGATGAGACTCCCATAAGCTGTTTATTAAAATTAGTATCATGATTCACAATCACTTTCTTGGAGGAAGGGTCATAGAATTTGTAGACTTTGGAAGTGTTAGAATATCCAGTAAAAATAACATTAATACCAAGAACATCAAGCTTTGTTCATGTTTCTTTGGGAACATTAATATAAGCAATACATCCAAAGGTTCAAAAATGAGATACAGAAGGAAAGTCACCTGTCCTTTCTGTGATGCGTATTTTACCAGAGGGTGCAGTAGTAGGAATATGATTCTAAATAAATACTGAAAGTAGCTTCAGCCCAAAAAACATGAGATGAACCAAAATGAATCAGCATACATCTTACAGCATTGAGAATAGTGCGATTCTTTCGCTCAACAACGTCGTTCTCTTGAGGTGAATATGGAATATTGTGTTCGTGATGAATTCCACTATAAGCAGAGTAACTCACAAACTCTCAAGAAACATATTCACCTCCATTGTCAATACGAAGCTTCTTAAGGTGATGACCAATTTAAAGTTCAACAACCGTGTGGAATTGTTTGAAAATAGATAAGGCCTCAAAATTTTGTCTCAGTAGAAATACAATCGTATACGGTGAGAAATTATTAATTAAAGTAATGAAGTAGCGATATTGTGATCTTGAAGAAGGTAGAGGTCCACATATATTAGTATGAACAAGATCTAATACGTCATGAGAATGAGTTGTATTTGAAAGAGGAAAGGGTTTATGATTATGTTTCACAAGAGCGCAAAACTCACAAATTCTCATATGGAGATGAGCTTTAAGATTCATGTCATGAAAAAGATCACAACGCTGAAGCTGAAGGAGTTTTGAGAAATCAACATGAGCAAAATGATGATGCTATACTTTGCAATCATGATCACCTAGAGCAGTGACAAGATTTTCTACAACATCATTGAGAGAGAGTTCAAACAAATTACCGTTGCAAGAAGCAGTGGCTATAGTCTATCCATATTGCTCAATTCGGCATTTGGTATGATGAAATCCAACAAAGAGACCAAGATCAACAAGTCTAGCAGCTGAAAGAAGATTACGTTAAAGATAAGGTACCAAAATAAAAATCTCTAATACCCTTTACTTGACAAGTCGTATCATTAGCAAGATAACCAACACGTTGAACTAGTAGTGGTTGATAGTTATGGAGCCACTTAGACTGATATGTCATATTTCCTCTAGCACCAGAATCGACAATAAAAAGTGATCCATCACGTACATGAAGTATTCTGTTTGGAGTAATTGAACATAGTATGCAGCTTGTTTCTACTACAATATTGTTTTGATGTTCAATAGCATATGCTCTATTACGATCTGTGTCAAATCAATGCTTATAGCACATATGAGTGGGATGATCAGATCGTCCACAATATTCACAACAAGAAGAAGAAGAGTCTTTAGATAAACATGGTCGTTTTGTGGTAATAGTGTGTACTTCATCATATTGACGTGCCCAACAATCATCTTCAGTATGGCCATTTTTGTTGTAGTAAGAATATTGCTTATTAGGAAATTTGAGACGAGAGAAAATATTATCACAACGGCCGCCTCTGCGGTTTCCTCGTTGAAATGGACGCCTTTTAGCATAACAAGCATGTTCCATCTGTTGTGACTCGGTCTTTTCTTGTGAAATCATAGTTGTACCATGACCAGTATTACATCTTCTTGACATTGAGAGTATTCAATTAAAGACATGCAGGCTTGGTCGAAATCAAGACCATCTTCATTAGAGAGAATAGTAACAATGTTATCATAAGAAGAGTTCTTCACTGTATCAAGGAGAAGTGTAATAAGTTGTTTTTGTGGAACGGGATCGCCCGATAGTAGCAAGCTGATTAATAATAGATTTGAAAAACTCAATATGTCTCACCATGGTATTACCAACTTCATTTTCTAACTTGCTAAGCAACCCCCTCAATCAAAGTATTTTTGTAACAAATTTGTTCTAAAAGTTTGCAATAAGGTACTTCCATACGTCGTGGAAAGTAGGCAGTTCATACATATCAAGCAAAAGGGAATCGGTAAGAGCAGAAAGAATATACCAATGAGCTGCTTTATCATGTCATTGTTTATCCATATATGCAACATTCCAATCTTCAAATATAGGTCCTTCAACAATGAGCACGTTACCATGATCCGTATCAACAGCTGAGGTGGAGAAACACAATTTCTAAGGACAACATCAGCGAGTTCATTGCCTTGAAGAATTAACAACATTTTTTCTTTCCAGCCTCAAAATCCTTGGCCTTGGAAAGGAGGAAGAAAACATTGGCCAAAAGGAAAGCCATTGACGAGAATAGTCATAGCCATATCTGTGTTGGAGCTATATATGGCTCACTCTACTCAACTTGGTCTCACCTATATATTTGTATCTTGTCCTTAATATGAATCAGTCTTTGGGAGCGTATATGGTGTGTCTCTTGTCTCATCTCTCTCTCTTTCTCTCCACATCTCAACATCGTATCAGAGCGGTAACGATCACGCGCCGATTCAATTCATGGTGACAAAACAGTATGTGTATGCGATTCGCACGTAAGATTCAAAATTGCTACAAATTTTATTTTTTGAGCGTTGATTCTTGTTAATTGTGGTTGTTTTGTATTAAGAAGAATATGATTAATGTTTTGTGTGGTGTTTATTGCTAATCAATCTAATCGTTGATTACGTTTTCTTGTTCATGACACCCTGAACTTCATCTCAATTTTTGGGGGTCTTCTGCTCAAAATTTGGAGAAACGAAAAAGCAAAAAGCAATGGAGCATGGCATAATGACTCCAATCATCCAAAACTTGTTCGTCTCCTCGAGCTCTTCGATTTGAGTTCTAGGTTTGCACCAATCAGAGTTCGCAGCAGAAAGTTATGCTGTTTTTACTGCAATTGAGCTTGACGCAGCTTCTTTCATCGTACTTCTTCGTGAAGTGTCTGCGATCGTTTTTCTAATTTTGGCGTTAACTTTTTCGAGAAAATTTAGCTTTTTGCTATTCGTATTGTGGCCGTCAATCTTGCATCTCATGCCACTCTATTTTGAGGACTCTTTTAGAATTAACGTCTCCTTTACCCTGCCTTTTTGGGTGACGTCTCTCACATCTTTGAACGTTTTTTAAGCATCATTCTTGCGTTTATTGTTGAAAGAACACAGTCCTCATATTTCTCTCATTATCAATTGCGGTCTTCATCATATATGGTGTGTAGATTATGCAATCTTATCTTATACGTCTTCTCGCAACAAGATATGGCTATGACTATTCTCGTCAACGGCTTTCCTTCTGGCCAGCGTTCTGTTCCTCCTTTCCAAGGCCAAGGATTTCCAGGCTAGAAAGCAAAGATGTTTTTAATTCTTGAAGGCGATGAACTCTTTGATGTTGTTCTTGGAAATCGTGTTTGTCCACCTCAGCCTGTTGATACGGATAATGATAACGTGCTTATCACTGAAGGACCTATATTTGAAGATTGGAATGTTGCCTATACGGATTGGAAACGACGTGATAAAGCAGCTCGTCGGTATATTCTTTCTGCTCTTACTGATTCTCTTTTGCTTGATATGTATGAATTGCCTACTTCCCACGACATATGGAAGTACCTTATTGCAAACTTTCAGAAGAAATCTGTTACAAAAATACTTTATTTGAGAGGGTTGCTTAACAAGTTACAATATGAAGTTGGTACTGCCATGATGGGACATATTGAATCTTTCAAATCTATTATTAATCAGCTTGTTGCTCTACCGGTGATCCTGTTACACAAAAGCAACTGATTACACTTCTCCTTGATACGCTGAAGGACTCTTCTTATGATAACATTGTTACTATTCTCTCTAATAAAGATGGTCTTGATTTCGACCAAGCCTACATGTCTTTAATTGAATACTCTCAACGTCAAGAACATCGTAATGCTGGTCACGATACGCTATGATTTCACAAGAGGAGACTGAGTCACAACAGATAGAACGTGCTTTTTATGCTCGAAGGCATCCATTTCAAAGAGGAAACTACAGAGGTGGCCATTGCGGTAATATTTTCTCTCGTCTCAAATTTTCTAATAAGCAATGTTCTTACTGCAACAAAAATGGCCATATTAAAGATGATTGTTGGGCACGTCAATATGATGAAGAACACAATATTACCACGAAACAACCACGTTTATCTAGAGACTCTTCTTCTTCTTCCTGTGAATATTGTGGATCTGATCATCCCACTCATATGTGCTATAAGCGTCGATTCAACACGGATCGTAATAGAGCATATGCTACTGAACATCGAAACAACATTGTACCAAAAACAAGTTGTGTCCTATGTTTAGTTGCTCCAGACAAAATCCTTCATGTACGTGATGGATCACTTTTTATTGTTGATTCTGGTGTTACAAGAAATATGACATATCAGTCTAAGTGACTCCATAACTATCATCCACTACCAGTTCAACGTTGTCGTACTGTGGCACGTATATAGTGGGAATGGTCCTTAAATGATTTATCTTGTGACTTTTGATGCATAAGTATACTTCATATAATACTCATATGAATAAATAAAAGCTTTCTACCATACCTTAGTCCTTTGAAGTAATATAAATGTACATTACTATTAGTAAATACTGCAAGAGAAGTATCAATGATTGTGCCTCTTTTTGTCTGGGGGAAAAGCATTTGTATATTCCTTCTAATATCTCAGCTATACCCTACCACATATAAATTATTTTCTTCTTTTCACATTTATTTAATAATATAACCCTTCAATAATGCATACCTTCTTGGATACATACAAGAGGGAAGGGCCTACTACAAGACTTTATGAAAAGGAAGATCCAAAGCTTCTTGGACCATCCCAATTTGAAAATCCTGACCTAAGGGCGTGGAGAAAATTCCAAAACCAAGTCAATCTCTTTTGGTAGGCCAATTTTTCCTTTTGAAGCATGTCAATCCGAGTTACAGGTCAGGAAAAAGAGTGAAAAATCCTCTCACAACTACACTGCAAGAAGAGATGGTAAACAGGTGAATCAAGTGAAAAGAGATAATCTTGGTTTTTTTCCATAAAATAAGATATTTGGAGAATAAAAGACACAAGAATGTGAATGTGACACCTCAAAGATGCCTTGAAGGACAAGACACACAAGTTGGGACTCCCTGCTGGAGCCACACAGAAGATGCCTAGGTGGGGCCCACATATATCATGCACCCACATGGAGCCTCAACGACCAAAAATGCTGAATTTCATGATATTTTGAGTCCTAATATTTCCCATTTTAAGAAATATCCAAAGAACATTTGATTTGGGCTAACTCTTTAGCCTAATCAAGTGATTATGTAAAACATGGCTCCCTCACCTATAAAAAGGGCAACCTTCTCTTCATTGGGGCATGTTATGAGTGAGTGACAATAGCTCAATTCCATATTGTCACACTCATATTAGTGCCACACTTTCTCTTGAAGAAATGATGAAGTCTTGCCTCATCTTATCTCTCCATTAAGGTGGTGGCGATTGCTCTCATGTAACATATATGTTTCTAGTTTTTCTTTCATTTGCATATCTATTCCAATAATTGTCTTTAACTCCTTCTCTATCTCTCATTATTTATCTTTAATACCACCACCAAACTTAGATCTATCTCTAATTCTATCTTTACTCCTCCTTTCAACTCTCTTGTTGTGTCCTAATTGTTTCATTGGATCCTTCAGTATCCTTATTGCCTAAGGGCAACAATAGGGCTTGGGAGAGAAACTCTCTTCTTCTTCTCCTTCACTTCTTTCACACCTTTATCTTTGAACATAAAAAGTATATCATCGATGAATAACCATAATCCACATAGAGGCGATTTCTTTCATTTCCATTCTGTGCAATCTATTAGGGTCAACATTTGGATTAGTCGAAAGATTCACTTTCAGCAACGCATAGTGTTTCTATTTGGTCCTGAAATGCTCAACGAAATACTTCTCTCACCAGATCCCATCATACTACCTATTATTGACTATAAATTCTCTTTTGATGTGAGTGTGGTTATTTTATTATGAATCAACAGGATTTGTACTCACAACTAATCCCCATCGCTAAACAAAACATATACATTATAGTAAGCACAAAGCTACAGTTCCAAAGAGCAATCCGTAGCTTATTTGGACAAAAAAGATTAAATGTCATTAACTCATCCATTAAACCTTTTATCCTACCCATGATACATTAGGAGATTTCGGAGGTCTTTTGGAGGGCCTTTTGGTAGAGAGAGGAAAATAAGCTCCTCCAATGAGAGAAGAGCCTACGTTACGTAGAAAAATAGATTGATTTACAAAAATTATAAAAGGTGTCCCTCTCCTCATTTAATAATCTAGTCGTCCTTGAAGACGAGCACTCCTTTTATTTAATGCGAGCACCTTTTTCAGAAGTAGTTAAATCGGTGCATTTGATACGGGTACGTCATCACTTAAACTCAAAAAGTCACAAAACTATCAAGTGGTGGAAGATTTCGAAACTTTTGTACTGTCAATGCGTCCGGAACGGGCATATCTCCAGAAATGAATGTCCAATTGCCTCGCTCAGACATCCAAGAGGCAAAAATGTCAAAAACCTCCTAAAAACACTTTTACTAACGGCGCGAGGGGGCATTCCAAAATTTTGGAATGCCTCCTCGTTATGCCGTTAGTAAAAACGCCTTTTTTCCTTTTTTATGGAGCTTTTTGAGAGGAAAATGTCCAAAAACCTCTAAAAAGGGGCTTTTTGGAAAGATAAGTGTCCAAAAATCACTAAAAGGAGCTTTGTACTAACGGCGCGCGAGGCGGGATTCCAAAATTTTGGAATGCCTCCTCGCGCGCCATTAGTAAAAAGGCCCTTTTTTCCTCTTTTTAGGGAGATTTTTTAGAGGAAAATATCCAAAAACCTCTGAAAAGGGGCTTTTTGGAAAGATAAGTGTCCAAAAATCACTAAAAGAAGCTTTGTACTAATGGCGCACGAGGGGCATTCCAAAATTTTGGAATGCCTCCTCGCGCCTTGTTAGTAAAGAGGCCCTTTTTACCTGCTTTTAGGAAGCTTTTTGAGAGGAAAATGTCCAAAAACCTCTAAAAAGCTGCTTTTTGGAAAGATAAGTGTCCAAAAATCACTAAAAAGATCTTTGTACTAACGGCGTGCAGAGGGGCATTCTAAAATTTTAGAATGCCTCCTCACGCGCCTTAAGTAAAAAGCCCATTTTTGGGGGTTTTTTGACATTTTTTGCCTCTCCGGATGTCGGAATGAGACAAGTAGACACTCGTTTTTAAGGTATTTTGGCGTTCCGGATGCATTGGTGGTGTCAAAATCCTCAAAATCTATCACTAGTTTACAGTTTGTGACTTTTTAACTTTCAGTGATGACGTAAGCTGCATTGAATGCGCCGCACCTGCCTCCTGAAAAAGACGCTCCCATTAAAAAAAAAGTGATCGTTTTCAAGGACGATTGGGAATATAAATCTACTTTTTATAGTGTCTGGTTGTTCTTTTGGACGTACTCACAAGGTGCAAGTGCATTTTAAAAAAAGTTTCTAGAGAGAGAAATACAATTTCTTACAAGGCCCTCCAAATGACCTGCGAAATTTTCTAATGCGATATGATCGTAATCTTGATGTTTTCATTTTTGTTTTGTTCTGACTATCTTTCATGAGTTCTCTCCATCATGTGTGTGTTTGTAAGGAAAAGTGAGCGGCTTCTTTGGCTACATATCTTCTTTAGCTCTAGAAGCTATGTTATCTACATCTTAGCTCTTTCTCATAACCCTTGAGCTTCCTCACAAACTCTTACAACAAGATGCCCGGTGCCTTCCGGGCAAGATCGCCTACTTCTTGACAACATGTTGTTTATCTTGCTGATGATACTACTTGTGAAGTAAACGGTATTGGAGACTTATATATTGGTACCTTATCTTCTTCCACTCGAATTTTGCGAGCAGTATTACATGTACCAGATCTTCAACGTAATATTCTTTCAGTTGCTAGACTTATTGATCTTGGTCTGCTTCTTGGATTTGATCATACCAAATGCCGAATTGAGAAAGATGGACAGACTATAGCCACTGCTCCTCGAAACGCTAATTTGTTTGAACTCTCTCTCAACGATGGGGTAGCAAATGTTGTCACTGCTCCAGGTGATCATGATTGTAAAGTATGGCATCACCGTTTTGTTCATGCTGATTTCTCAAAACTCCTTGATCTTCAACGTCGTGATCTTATTCATGGCATGGATCTTAAAGACCATCCCCATATGGGAATTTCTGAATTTTTTGCTCTTGGGAAACACAATCGTAAACCCTTTCCTCTTTCAAATACAACTCATTCTCTTGACATATTGGATCTTGTTCATACTGATATATGTGGACCTCTACCTTCTTGGAGATCACAATATCGCTACTTCATTACTTTCATTGATGATTTCTGAAGGTATACGACTGTATTTTTACTTAGACAAAAATCTGAAGCCTTATCTGTTATCAAACAATTCCACAAGGCTGCGGAACTTCAAACTGGTCGTCTCCTTAAGAAGCTTCGTAGTGACAATGTAGGTGAATATGTTTCTGGAGAGTTTGTGAGTTACTGTGCTCACTGTGGAATTCATCATGAACACACTAGTCCATATTCGCCTCAACAGAATGGCGTTGTTGAACGAAAGAATTGCACTATTCTCAATGCTATAAGATGTATGCTGATTCATTCTGGCTTATCTCGTGTTTTTTTGGGCTGAAGCTACTTTGACAACAGTATTTATTCAGAATCATCTTCCTACTACTGCACCCTCTGGTAAGATACCCATCACAGCATGGACAAGTGACATTCCTTCTGTATCTCATTTTCGAACCTTTGGATGTATTGCTTATATTCATGTTCCCAAAGAAACACGAACAAAGCTTGATGCTCCTGGTCTTAAAGTTATTTTTATTGGATATTCTGACACTTCCAAAGGCTACAAATTCTATGACCCTTCCTCCAAGAAAGTAATTGTGAATCGTGATGCTACCTTTAACGAGCAGCTTATGGGAGGCTCATGGTCCATGGATGATTCTAATGATACTAAATCATTGCTTCAGGCTTTTCCATTTCTTTCAGATGATGAAACTCTTCCTATAGAGCAACTTTCCTCTTCACAACCATCCATTCCGAATGTTGCCAATGATGATGTTGATATTTTTGTTGATCTGCCTATTGAGTTTGAACATGGCTCATGTAATGTTTATGATGACGATATTGTTGATAATGCTTTTTCTACTTCTGAAGATCCGGTCACTTATGATGAAGCTATCTCTTCACCACAAAAGGATCAATGGCAAGAGGCTATGGAAGCAGAGTACGATTCTCTTATCTCTAAAGGTACATGGATACTAACTGAATTACCTCCTCATCGTACAACTATTAAATGTAAGTGGGTGTATAAGGCAAAAGTAAAAGCACATGGATCTTTTGACAAATTCAAGGCGCGTTTAGTTGCAAAAGGTTACTCCCAAGTAGCCGGTGTTGATTATCAAGAGACTTTGTCACCAGTTGTTTGCATTACAAGTGTTCAAGGTTTATTGGTATTTGCTGTTCAATTTGATTTAGAAGCTCGTCAAATGGATGTGCGAACTACTTTTCTTAATGGTGACTTAGAAGAGGAAATTTATATGGAACAACAAGAAGGGTTTTTTATTCCAGGTAAAGAAGACCTTGTTGCTCAACTCCATAAGGCACTATATGGTCTCAAACAAGCTTCACGAGCCTGGTATACAAAATTTGATCTTTTTCTCACCTCTAAAGGATTCATCTCTTTCTCTTCAGACCCCAACTTATACATAAAACGCCAAGGTAGCAGTTTTGTGATTCTTGCTCTTTATGTGGATGATACCATCCTTGTTTCCAATGATTTGGGATTTCTTCAGCAAGTGAAAAAGTTATTGTCTTCTGCATTTGATATGGTGGATCTTGGAGAGATTCACTCGTATATTGGCATTCAAGTCCAATGGAACGTACAAAAGGTATTTTATTCCTTCGACAGTCAAAGTTTATTGCAGATACTATTCAAAAATTTGGTATGGAATCTGCACATTCAACCAATACACCTTGTCTTGCGAGCTCTACGAAGAACACTTCTGACAATGGTGGTCAACTTGTCACAAATCAACCTTATGCTAACTTGATTGGATGTCTTCAGTTTGTTGGCATGAACACGCGTCCTGATATTCTGTTTATTTGCTACTAATTATCTTGGACAACATGTTGCATGTCCTTATCTTAAGCATTGGTCTGCTGCAAAGCGTGTATTGAAATACTTGAAAGGCACTACAGATTTTGGTTTAGTCTATCGACGACAACTCACATCGGATTCTATGCAATCTCTTTCTCTTTTGGGTTACACAGATGCAGACTGGGCAAGCTCACATTTATCTATGCGATCTACTAGTGGAAATTGCTTCTTTATAAATGGTTGTCTTGTTTCTTGGACCATCAAGAAACAACGTTGTGTTGTAGTTTCTAGGACTGAGTCAGAATATGTTGCGGCATCACTTGCGGCTCGTGAGTTGATTTGGCTTCGACAAATGCTGGTTGATATTGGTCACTCTCCTCTTTCTAGCACACCCTTGCAGTGTGACAACCAAAGTGCTATTAGTCTTGCAAAAGACTATGTTCAACATAATAAGTCAAAGCACATTGCTGTCCATTATCATTATACCAGGTATGAAGTACGCAAAGAAACCATCATGGTTGAACACTGTCCAAGTGACCAGATGATTGCAGACATTTTGACCAAAGGCCTCAACGATTCACGTTTCATCCTCTTGCGCTCGGAGCTTGGAGTTGCTTCGGCCTCACTCTTTCTAGATTAGCTTCTTTGCTATTGTAATAGCTTTGTACATATGACATTGTAATCTTTTAGGTACCATGCACTATGCACACTCCACATTTGCACATTGTGATCTCCGAGTCACTTGAATATTTGTACATAGATGCACAATTCACTTTCACATCTCACCTATATATTTCTATCTTGTCCTCAATATGAATCAATCTTTGGGAGCGTATATGGTGTGTCTCTTGTCTCGTCTCTCTCTCTTTCTCTCTACATCTCAACAATCTGGTTGCGAGAAAACTATAAGATAAGATTGCAGAACCTGCACACCATATATGGTGAAGGCTGGAATTGAGAACAAGAGAAATATGACCAGTGTGTTCTATCAACGAGAAACGCAAGAAGGATGCTCAATAAACGTCCAAAGATGTGAGAGACGTCACCCCAAAAAGCAAGAAAAAGGAGATGTTAATAATAAAAGAGTCCTCAAAATAGAGTTACGTGAGATGCAAGATTGATAGCCATAATATGAATAGCAAAAAGCTAAATTTGTTCCAAAAACTTGACGCCAAAATTAGAGAAACGATCGCGAACGCTTCACGAAGACGCACGAGGACGAAAGCTGCATCAAGATTACTTAAAGTAAAAACAACATAACTTTTTGTTGCAAACTCCAATCGATGCAAACCTAGAACTCAAATTCAAGAGCTCCAGGAGACGAAAAAGTTTTGGAAAAAATATGCCAAAAACAAGTTTTCCCGTTTCTCCAAATTTTGGGTAGAAGACCCCCACAAATTGAGACGAAGTTCAGGGTGTCAAAAAACAAATCAACAAGAAAACATAATCAATGATTCATTATATCGATTAGCAATAAACACCACACAAAACACTAATCATATTCTTCTTAACACAAAACAACCACAGCCTAACAAGAATCAATCCTAAAAAAAAACAATTTGTAGCAATTTTGAATCTTACATGCAAATCGCTTATACATATTGTTTTGTCACCATGAATTGAATCAAAGCGTGATCATTACTGCTCTGAGAAAGAGAGAGACGAGACAAGAGGCACACCATGTATGCTCCCAATGACTGATTCATATTGAGGACATTATACAAATATATAGGTGAGACCAAGTTCAATAGAGTGAGTTATATATAGCTCCAACATCTTTTTCCTTTCATCTTTTCCTGCCTTTGAGAGGCCTCTTCGTGCCTAGCACGCTTCACTACCATGGCATCCACTTCTTCTAATTTTCCTTTTCCTTTGTCCTTCTCTTTGACACTCTCTTCTACCTTTGCCTTTCCTTAGCTTCAAGACTGATGACACTTACTGCTTGGTTTCTAGTAGGTGGTGGGGGCAGAGGTGGAATGAGAGGCGAAGTTGCATTTATACGCCCGTATATTATAAATTGTACGTATATTACAGAGATATACGTTGTATATCCGTATTATACGTGCATATCCAAATAAAAAAAAGTTCGATCGAAGTATATTTCAATCAAAATATACTTTGATCGAAATATATTTATACTTATAAAAAAAGAGGCGCTACGGCAGTTCGAACGAACTGTTGCGATTGTGATTGCTAGAGAGATAGAGATAGAGTTGCTAGAGCTTTAGAGACAGCAGTAGACAATGAGCACAGCACATCGACGAGACTCGACGAGCCACAGAGCAGGTAAATTTTCTTTTAGTATTTTTTCTTTTTTTTTGCAGTTAATTTGTTAACACTATTGTTGTGGAGCTTTGCTTGCACCTCAGTGTTAGTTTGTATTTTGTTTTTTGCTAGCATTGTTGCTGTGGATCTTTGCTCACACCTTAGTGTTAGTTTGCAGGTTTAGACACCTGTCCTTGGCTATGTTGATCCTCGTGACACACTGCAAGGGGGGTTAGACTTTAGACGCTTTGTTCTTGACTGTTGCTGACCTCCGTGTTGCACTTCAGGGAGTACCTCAGGTTGTACAATTAAACTTTCCGTCCCTAGATGTTGCTGACCACCGAGTCACACTACACGGAGGAGTTAGCTATCATGCATCTTTTCTCCGTAGTTATTGTTGACCATTGTGTCGCACTATTGGAAGATTGGATTTAAAAAAAAATAGATTCCTCGTCTTTGGTTGTTGCTGACCACCATGTCGCACTGCAGGGAGAGTTTTAGGGTTGTCAAATCCATCGTCCTTGGTTGCTGTTGACCATTGTGTCGCACTCCAAGGAAATTGGATTCAATAGATTCCTCATCTCTGGTTGCTACTGACCATCGTGTCGCACTGCAGGGAGAGGTTTAGGATTTTTATATCCATCGTTCTTGGTTGTTGCTGACCATCGCGTTGCACTACAAGGAGATTGGATTCAATAACTTTCTCATCTTTGGTTGTAGCTGACCACCGTGTCGCACTGCAGGGAGAGGTTTCAAGTTTTTAAATCCATCGTCCTTCATTGCTGCTGACCATCGTGTCGCACTACAGGGAGAGGTTTAGGATTTTTAAATCCATTGTTCTTGGTTGTTGTTGACCATCGCGTCGCACTACAAGGAGATTGGATTCAATAACTTCCTCGTCTCTCGTTGTTGTTGACCACCGTGTTGCACTGTAGGGAGAGGTTTCGAGTTTTTAAATCCACCGTTCTTGGTTGTTGCTGACCATCAAGTTGCACTGCAAGGAGATTGGATTTAATGAATTCTCCATCTTTGGTTGCTGATGACCATGTGTCGCACTGCAAGGAGAATATATATATTATACATTCTTCAATCTTGAATGCTTTAACCATCGCGTCTTTCATTACTGTTGTTATTATGATGCATGAAATGTTTAGATCTTTCATTACTGGATGTTATTATTAGCCATGAAATGTTTTTGTTTAGATTTATTAACAATCATATATGTCAAATTTTTATCTATTCTAGGCTTCAGTCATGGTAGAGACAAAGTTAACGCGTCAGCATCACAAAATTATTAGTGATGCTCTTATTTTGTCTCTTTATGGAGCTTTAGACGATCATTTGCGACGAGCATTTGATCCACTGTAGGCAAAGTTCGATGATTTTGTGATTGAACTTGTGGAACATTGTTGGATGAATTTGTGCAGTGCATTCCCAGTTTCCTTTGACCCAGCTCTGCAAATCAATGGAGTGATGCATAACACAGTAAAGAAATTATTAGGCTAGATCACTATAAGTTTTGAAAGTATGGTTCATCCAGAAATCAAACCAAACCTGGAATCAAAGAGCGAATGCAGCTTGTAGCACAACTACATTCAGAATTGAAGAGCAAAGATAAGATCGAAGGATCTTCAAAACGTCCTAGGACAGAAGAGGATGTACCTCCTTCATCAGGTGCCCAGTCGTCTGCTGTAAACCTGGATGATACGATGTGTCCTCCTCTCCTACACTTACTTGGGGAGCATTCCATCTTTCACTTGCAAGCACCCTAATTAGGTGAAGGACGTTTTGAAAACGTGAAACAAGTATCAATGGATCATCCTCTCTTCAAAGATCCCGCCTATGCGGTGAAGATATACAAAGACCAAATAGGAAGCAAGCTGACATTACACATCATGCTAGAGGAGGCAACTGCTACAACTGTTCAGCATTGTGGCATGATATTGCCCCATGCTCTTGTTCGGTATAGAAAAAGACCTATGTTGATATTCAAGCTTTGGAATGGAGGTCACCTTGAGCAGTGGATTGAGGCATGTCATCATGATGGAAGCAAGCCTGCAATCAAAGAGTTCCAACACACATCTGGAACTGTACAGCAGTTCACAGACAACATTTTTCCAATATGCAATGCTCTTCTACAGACGATTAAATTCATGCATAGTCACAAATTTATTCACAATGATCTACGTACTAGAAATATTCTACTCCATTTTGGTGAGCAATGAGTGTATGCTGGCATTGCGGACTGGGGACAAAGTACACCATCACACACTTTGGCAACATTTCCCAAGCTGCCAAATCTCACCCCTCAATGTAGAGCTCAATTTGAGCGAGATTGTCCATGGACTGCCCTGAAAATATCAACACCAATCCTCCTCCATTCATCAAGGCATCTGATATATATAGTCTCTCCTATATTCTTAGGTGCTTGCTTGCATGTATTCCAGAGCCTGCCAAAGTTCTCAACCATCTTGCTAATGGAAAATCTCCCAAACCTTTAGATAGACCCAAGATATGGGATTTAAGCCTTTGTTTGAATGGAAGCCATAATTTTGGCTATCATATTGTAACCGAATCTGGCTTGAGACCTATTGATGATTAAACCAGTAATCATTTTTTTTGGCATTAATGGTGTCACGTTGTCGAGAAATTTGCGGTCTTGCTAGGAAAGCACCGGGCTTATGGCTGTGAGAGTTTGTGAGAGAACTCAACAAAAACTATATGAAGGAGTTAAACCATAGATGCCATGAAGACTAGGGTTTGGAAAGAAGTGAAATCAAAGAAGACTCACTCTTTGTCTCTTGCACTCACACACACACAAAGAAATAACGCAAAAGAGAATGTCAAAACAATACAAAGATGAAAACATCAAGGCTATGGTTATATTGTATCATGGGTAATATGAAAGGGTTAATGGATGAGTTAATGGCATTCAATCTTGGCTGACCAAATAGGCTACGAATTGTTCTTTGGAATTGTAGTTTTGTGCTTACCATAATATATATATTTTGTCTAGTGATTGGGATTAATTGTGTGTACAAATCCTCTTGGTTCATAGCAAGATAACTACGATTACATCAAAAGAAAAATTATAGTCTATGAGAGGTAGTATGATGGGATCCGGTGATAGAAGTATTTCATTGAGCCTTTCAGGACCGAAGAGAAACACTATACGTTGTTGAAAGTGTATTTTACGGCTAACCCATACGTTAATTCTAATAGATCGTACAGAGTGAAAGCGATAGAAATGATCATCATGTGGGTTATTCATCTAGGATAGTATGTGAGAAATGTAGATATGAGAGAAGTGAAGAGATGAGAAGTTTCCCTCCCAAGCCCTATTCTTGCCCGTAGGCAATAAGGATACTGCGGGGAGAGATGTACCTGTAGCAAGAGAACCTAGAGAGAATGAATTACTAAGAATGAGAGAGATAGGTTTGGTTAAGGAGATGAGATTAGATACATATATATATATATATGTTGGATTAGAGATGAAAATGAAAACAATAAGAAATCAAGAAAACATCAATGTAGAACACATCTTACTTGAAACCCTTCGGCACCATTGATGGGAGAGAGAAGAAGAGTGGATAATTCCACTTTGATTGATACACCAAGTGTAAGACCTTCTTTGATTAGAGTTGATCTTCCAAGGTGAGCTTGTTGCAAGAATGGCTAGTCTCCCTCTAGGAGAAAGTGTAGGCTTGGGCTTATGTTAATGGCTAAGTACAATTAGGCATTACTACTCACTCCCTCGAGAATTCCTCTCATCAATGGCTTGAATGCTTGACTCCTTTCCAAGGAAGAAGAGATCCCCTTTTATAGGTGAAGGGAATCCCCAAGGGTTTACACAAGAAGAGAGGAGCCAGTGTGAACAGGAATTGGAAAAGTTGGAAATGAGCTGCCCCTGCATGATGTGGGCAGACTAGGGTCCAGTATTTTGATCATATCTCCTCAACCTCAGCTCATTAGCTACAATTTTCATTTTAAAATCGTTTTCCAATTGGGATTGGAACCTTGTGTAAAAAATTCATCAAAATAGGGTCCATTTATGGCAGCAAAAGTCTTCATGTGGTCTCCTTAGCCTAGACTTTCATTTAATTCCAAAGGACACCTCATGCCATATGAAAGCATGACATTGCTCCTTGACAAAGTTTTGTAATCATGCTTGCAAAAATGCATTAAAATAAGTGTATCTTTGAAATCATGCCACCTAGTGTCCCACTAGGATTTGATTCTCTCCTAGTAGCTATTTAAAAAGAAATATAAGAAAAGTATAAAAAATACATAGAATATATATATATTGGAGTTTACCCTAGATATAGGATCTAGCTAGGGTGTGAGATGATAATGAAATAGTAGAAATAAAGAATCAATGCTTTTTGCCCCAAGTTAAAGAGGCGGAGCTATTGATGCTTTTCCCATAGTATTTTCTGATGGTAAAGTAAGGATATGTTACCCTTGAGAAAAATAATAGGATGAGATAGAAGGCTTATTATTATACTTAAATATGCATATGTACACTATAGGAAATATAATTATGTATCTAAAAAAATACAAGATAGATCTTGTAGCATGCGTTCCCACTATGTACGTGTCACAGCACGACAACGTGTGCAATGTGTGGTGTCACATGCGCAATGTTTTTAAAGTTCTTCAAGTTGAAGTTTTAAATTATTTTAAGTTAGATCCCTTGATTCTTTAAACCATCTCTCTTTTTCAAGTACTAAAACTTGTCTCGCTAAAGTTTATTATTTTGCATTTCAGTTATGGAAGATATTGCTCCTGACCAGAACGCACAGTAGCCTAATGATCCTTTGCTTAATCATGCATTGGCTCAACAAATTTACAAGAAGGAAGAGATTCGGGTGGCTCAAGGAGATCTCACTGCTTTGGCTGCAACCCAACAAGACGAATCAGAACTTCAAGGGGATCCACTGAATTACAAGCAATGCAGACTGTTATGCCCGAATCACTACGTAATATAAGAACGTGATCGCTAAGCGATCCGTAAAGGTTAGATTTCTATCATGACACTTTGCACAGATCCTGTTTCACACATTGATTTATGTATCGCCTACAAAATAGCCAAAAGAGCATACTCGTGCAACCAATTCAACATGATAATCAAAGTAAAAAACATAATTATATACCTTCATAATCTCAATTGCCATACTCTACCATGAAGAAACAATCCACTTCTTGGTTGATAGCAGGGAGAACTGTATGATGTTGTATGTCTATCAGTCCCTGTGTATACTACATTGCTACTGCTTTCTGTTTGTTTTCATCATAACTTTTACAAACAAACTCAGAACATAGCAATCCAGGTAATCAAAACGACGGGAATAGGTCTGGTCTACAAGGCAACGCGAACAGAATTGCGAAAAACATCTTTGTTTGACTAAAAACGCAACTTTTAGGTCGCAACTCATAAAAGCTCTATTTTTTTATCTCCACTACTTTTTCAACTTAGTTTAAGCCTACCCATGCATTTTAAGCTAAAACACATAAATATAAAACATTGATATTAATAAAAATCTCAATTTTACTGTTTATAGACAGACTATCTGTTATTCATTAATCTTTATCAAATACGTCTTTAGTATATTATTTTTAAAAAAAGAATATATGTTCTCTCTTAATATCTCAAACTCATTCATATAAGCTCTATTTAATAGACTATTCAACAATCTTTCAAATCGTGCTAAACGAAAAATATGCCTTGCTAAAATCTTTTCGACTTTAGGAACTTCAAAGATTAGTCCTATTACAAACCTTATGAAAGGATTTTACAAAATGAGTGGATCTACTGATAGCCGTTTTTCGGCTTTCCATAATTGCCATAGTAAGCTACCTTATCCTATCAAATCACTCAAACATTTTGGTTATCCCTACCATTTCAATGTACATAGGAGTGTGTGAGTTAGGGGACTTTTCCCATATCTTCTTAAAAACCCTCAATTAGCTAGTCACTGAGCTAGTTGAGCCAAAAAAATAAAAAATATAAAAAATATAAGTATATTATGGCCCATTTTTGTGTAAATATTTCATTGTATATAGAGCCTAAATATAAGAATTTTTCATAATTATTTTGGTATTTATTTAAATTTTATACTTAGGTGTGTGTTATTTATGCTATGTACATTGACTCACCATTACCATATTTTTTCTTACCATTTTGCATACTCTTTATTCCATATAAAAATAATTCCATGCAAGCTTCTCTTATTTTTGGTGTAACTCCATCCCAACAAAAAATCCAAAAAAACTAGTTTTATTTATGTGTATATTTTTTCACTATTGTGATTTTTCCTTCCTACATCTATTCTCTTTTACTCTCATAAATTAGAACACCAAAAATATTCATCTTTTTATGGTAGACTTATAATGAGAGATTTATTTTGACCCCTTTATATTTTTTCCACCTATATTATTTTTATTTGACGTGTACATATTTTTTTAGACCCCTCAATATTTGATTTTCTTAGTTATACTATTCATTTATATCATGATCTCAACAATATCTTCAATTATAGACCAACCAAATAAGGTCAAGGATATGTGGAATACATGCATGCACTATGGGGAGCTCACTCTTGGAGGTATTGAAAAGAATCATCCACAGAAAGCCCTCACAAGGACCTTGTGCAGTGGAAAAAACTGTCGATTTTGCTGAATTTTTAAAGATCACATTCTCCCCAAATTTGAAAAGGTGAAATAAACAAAAGTTGTAGCTCGTGAGCTGAACTTTCACCTCAAATTTTTTCATATTTTTTTATGCTACGAGCTGTGAGCTATGATTTTATTGGTGGACCCCAGTTTGCCCATGCTATGCAGCCACACTCCCTCTTCCACTTTATCATTTTCCTCTTTCACACACACTCCTCCCTCTCCTTCCCACTCCCAAACCTGCAACTCGAATTTTCTAATTCACCCTCTTCACCATTACCACATCTCTCACACCTCCATAGCCTTCATCCTCCATTTCTACACCCTATGTGTCCCCCTTTCTCTCTACATATATGTCCATATTACCATACTCTCTTCAACTTTGTAAAGAACTTCAAAAAATCAACAAAAATCTAAGGATAACCTCTACAAATGAAGGCTTTTATCATGAATTTTCCAAGGTTTGAAGATAATGTAGCTTCATCGACACGCGTTACTTCCCCATGCTGACCGCTTCTTCTATCGGTGCTGTAAAGAGGTGAATGTCAACTTCTCCAAGCTTCAACCTTGCTTTACAATCTTATCCCTTCTCTAACTTTTCTCATCATATATCTCACCATTTGGTGAATGATTTTGTAAATATTTTTTTGTGATAATTACTAACTACTAACCACTAACGTTATTGTAAAATACACCCTCTACTAGAGTAGGCACTCCCAAATTATTCACTCAATCCTCTCTCCTTTCATCCTCAATAATTCTCTTCCCTTGAGCCCACATCCATGTGACTCAAAGGACAAGACGGACCCACCCTCATTATAAAATAAAAAAAATGCATAATCTTTTATTCCTTCAAATAAATTTGATTAGGCCTATTCCAAATCAGGAATTCTAAAACCTATAAATAGAGCCCTTCTCTCCCTTGTAAATCACTACATGATCACTACACCACACCATTCTCAACACATAACACACCACTCTTCAAGCCTAGTTGTGTAGAGTGTGTGCATTGTGAGTGCTCTATTCCATCACTACACATAGGTGCATGGAGGAGCTTGAAGTTAGTTATGCCATCTAGAGGAGTGGAGTGATACTATACTCTTCACCACACTTGTAGCCTACTCTTGTGCATAAATAAGATTTATAGTTTTGGGTGCAATTGTATGCTGCAATTACGACTCTTCTCTCCAAATTGATTTGATAAGTTGGCTCATCAGGTGGTTGAAGGTATATTGTCCTTGAAGTTTGTTGTGCCATTTCATGCTTGGTGGTTTGAGGGATTGTTGAATTGTTTGCCTAAAAGGTCAATTGTAAGAGGGTGCTCAGTGAGAGGGCTCCCATGACCCTAAGACAATTTGTGTATTGGCAACAAGGTCAAGTTTTTTGTTGTCTCTCTATTTCTCATCAAGCTTTGTGTGCATCTAGTGTTTAAGGCTAAGACTGAGTTGCTCAAGCTGATTTGTGCTCTTTACCTCTCTCTGGCGTGGTCAATGTTTGTGTCTGGTATATGTGGATATCTTGCATTCCCCTCTCTTTGTGCGTTGAGTACAAGGAGATATCACGTGCGTCCTAGTTCGCATCTACAACTAGGTGGTGCCCCTTTTCTTGTTTGGTTTCTAGCTGTGGGTTGTTGTTGTCTCTGATTGTGCTTGCCCCAGCCCCAATTGAGCAGCACGGGAGCCTCGAAGGGCGTTTAGAGGCCGCTCTTCTTGTTGCCCGCCCCGGACCGCCTCAAATTGTTGCCCCCACGGAGGACGGCTTGTGTATTTTTTTTGTAGGTTCAACCTTTAGCATAATCAAGTAGCTTGTATAAATCACGAGAATTTGTATGATCTGTTCATTCCCATTGCAAGGCAAAAGGTACACATAATTGTTAGTACTAAGTTGCAATTTCAGTGAGTAATTTATAGAATTTTAGGTCCTCTTAGGTTGACCGAGATAAACGCTTCAGTAAATCCTTTTATTTTGCCTCTCATTAGGTATGATCTTAGTTTGGATGTCTATATTTTTGTTTTGTTTTAAGTATTAGGTCATGCATAGACAATGGATAATGGCCCAAGAATAGAGGTTTTCCCCTTTCATTTCACTCCACACATTAGAATAAACATTACAATTAGTAGAAAAATCCATTTTCAACAACGTATGGTGTTCTTGTTTGGTGCCCAAAGAGTAGGATAAATTCTCGCGTCACCAAACCCTGTCATCCTACCTCTTATTGATTATCATAGGTCATTTGATGTGAATATTTTTATTTTGTTGTATAATAGATTGCAATTTAGAAAATATTATTGTGCAAATCTTTTAAAGAAAGAAAAAACAAAAACGCGTCACTTTGAAATCAATTCAATGGAGAGCCAACGCAAAATGTCTTGATATCCTCTATTCTTTGGAGATCCTAGAGAGGATGCAGAATTATTTTTAGCAAATTTCAAGATGTCTTGTCGTATCAAGAGGATAGTAACTGATCAAGAACGTGTAGAGATGTTCGAAGGGGTCCTTACGAAAGATGCTAGCACTTGGTTTGACTCGTTGCCTGAGGAAGTTAAAGGGAATTACACGGAAGTTGTGAATCATTTCAAGAGATACTTCTTTGATCCCCAAAACACTCAAAAGCTATGGCAAGACATTGTTTCTCATAAGCAAAAAGACTTAGATGACTACTACTTGTACAAGCAAGAGTTTCTACGTCTTTGGGCTCTATGGATACGAAATGTTGCTAACCCTGGTGATGGTGCAGAGTTCCTAAAGAAGGAGAGGTTCATAGCCGGACTCTTTCCTGACCTTAAGATAAAAGTTGAGGCGGGTGCCCCTGCTACCTTTGATGCAGCTAAAACTAGGGCTGCTGAGAAATATAGGAAACTCAAGTGCTTAAGGGGGGAGGTTCCAATAGAAGGTCTTATACCCAAAGGTAAGTCACAAGCATCAACATCTAGGGAGCTTCCTGAGGTAACAGTTGAAGTAATGGAGAAGTTTAATGAATCTTTAAGTAGCCTGTCAATTCACCTTGCACAAGTTGTAGGTCCAAAGGGACAAGCAAAAAAGTTTGAAGAGCGAGATTGATGACCTAGGAGAGTCTTGCAATGTTGGAATTGCGGTGAGTCTGGACATGGGATGTATAATTGTCCTTGGCCCCGTGGGGAGCCAGGGAGACCTAACTTGAAATACCCAGTGATGAATGCAAGAGAAGGAACTAGTCAGTAACCACGGCTTCTACAAAGGCCAAATGGAGCAAGACCACCTCCACAAGGAGTGGAAGGAGTTCCACCTTTGTCAGACCCAAATGTGCATGTGGTAGAGGTGACAAATTCAAAAGAGGTTGACATGGAAGCAAATGGCATTAAGCGTGGCCGTGAAAGAGGGAAGGCGAAAGAAGGTGTCACATCACAAAGTGATCATGGACGAGAAAAGAAGGCAAAGAAGACCAAGGAAACTAAGAGGACTCGACGTCGTATCAATCTCCAAGACTTCCCTCTTGGACATGGTATGGCTCCATACAACCTATTGGAAGACATGAGAGTTAAGGGTCCTGATATCTCATGGCCTCAGTTTCTTGCATTATGCCCACAAGTTAGGAGGGATTTAACAAAGGCAGTTAGCACTAGGAGAAAGGTAAAAGAGAGTGTGCCTGTTGTAAAAATTGCACATGCTGAAATGAATGAGGATATTACACATGTGCTAGATTGTTACATCAAAGGAAGATTGGTTAGGAAAGGTCTAGTGGATGGGGGTGCACAAATTTGCATCATGACAGAGGGACTCATGCAAAAACTAGGCATGCACATCCATGAGACACCTGAAATTAAAGTCAAGATGGCAAACAATAGCAAAGCTAGGTGTGTAGGCATTTGTAAAAATGTTTTTGTAGAGGCCTTTGACATTAAGAAGGCGGTGGATTTTTATGTTATGTCGACCAAGGGAAATGGTTATCCATTTATCCTAGGGAGACCATGGCTAATGAAAATGTGAGCTTTGCAGGATTGGGAGAGTGGAAAGCTAATTTGCAGGAATGACAATCATAAGAAGGTTGTCTTTGACATGAAGGAGCAACGCCAAGAGGAGCTCCATGAAGAATCATCTCAAAGTGAGACGGAGGAAGACTGGACCGATAGCACTTCAGAAGGAGAAAGTAGCGGCAGTATTACTGAAGAGGAGTCTTCCATCAAAGTCATGGGGGTAAGGTTTAATCCAAACAACCAAGAGACCTCTTGCCCAGGTTTGGAAGAGGTAGGTTCCCAAGAAAACCAAAAAGTGGAAGATGAAAGAATGCTCGAAGGTATGTTATCTACAACACTTACAAAGGATGAAAGAGAGGAGCTCAAAGGTGTGTTAAAGAAATTTCCTAGGCTTTTCGCTAAAGACTACACCGATGTGTGTGGAGTAGAGGCTGTTCAACACAAAATTGAGTTGAAGCCAAAGGCCACACCTAAGGCTCAAAAGCTACGAAGTCTAGGAGTCATCAAGGAGCAGGATTTACTCAAGGAGGTAAGAAAGCTTCTAGCAGTAGGTTTCATTTATCTAGTGGAGAATTCAGAGTGGGTCGCTCCCATTGTTGTCACTCCTAAGAAAAATGGCAAGCGGAGGGTGTGTGTGGATTATCGTCCACTCACTGAGGAAACAAAAAGAGATCACTTTCCCCTCCCATTTCAAGATGAGATACTAAATGAGGTAGCTGGTCATGAGAAGTACACTGTGTGTGATGGCTACTCGGGTTACTTTCAAATAGATATCGCATTGGAAGATCAGTTAAAAACAACCTTCATCACTCCTTGGGGTTGTTATGCTTTTAGAGTCATGCCATTTGGTCTGACAAATGCTCCTACAACATTCTAACGTTTCATGAACATGGTGTTTCAAGAATTCTTTGGAAAGTCAAGTAGGGTGTTCATTGATGATTTCTGCATTTATAGCTCAAAATCATTGCATCTACAAAGGGTAGAAGAAGGTTTAAATAAGCTCTATGACATGGGAGGTCAACTCAACCCCGACAAGTGTCACATAGTTGAGGATGAAGTGATCTTGCTTGGTCACAAGGTTTCCTATAAAGGCATTGAGGTGGATCCTTCAAAGGCAAAGGCTCTTATTGAGCTCCCATCACCCAAGAATCTCAAAGAGGTCATCTCATTCATTCAGAAGGTGAAGTATATGTCACGCTTCATTCACTTAGCCTTGGAGTTACTTCACCCTTTGCAAAAGTTGACACAACAAGTAGAATTTGCATGGTCTGATGAGCTTGAAGAGTACTTTTGTAACATTAAAGTCATTTTGTCAGAGCTACCAACACTCATGCCTCCTTGTTGGGAGTACACATTCTTTGTTAGCTCTAGTGTTGGGAAAGAAACAATTGGTGCGGTTTTGCTACAACAAGATCCCCACAGTACCAGAATGCAACCCATCTACTTTGCTAGTAGGGTCATGAATGCTTTAGAGAGAGGCTACACAGAGGCAGAACTCATGATGCTTTCTCTCATGTTTGCGGTGAGAAAGTTTAGATCCTACCTACTACCAAAACCTTTTGTAATTCTTACTGCAGAAAATTTGTTCCCTTGGGTGTCATCTCAAATGAATCTTAGTACTAGGATCTCAAAGTGGATTATGGAGTTGCAAGAGTTTCAATACTCTTTCAAATTAGAAGATAGTGTGCGTGCACAATTGGCAGGGATCCTTACTTATAGGGTACATGACAAGTAGATTAAGGTGTCTGAAGTAAAGACCCTACCATTTCCACCACCTAAAAGTATTCCTAATGCTTTTACCTTGTTCTTTGATGGAGCTTTTCGACGAGCCACAAGAAAAGTAGGGGGAGGGCTAGTATTGCTCAACCCAAGTGGGGAGGTGGTCATGCAAGAGAAGGTCAATCTACCAGGTTCAACTAGCAACAATGAATTAGAATATGACACACTACTTCATGGTTTAAAGATATGCATTGGCCAAGGTATACAACGTCTCATGGTAAAAGGGGATGCACTTCTCATTGTGAAGCAAATTTTAGGCATTTGGGCATGTAAGAATGAAAGCCTAAGGACAAAAGTTCATGCCATTTGTAGATTGTTTAATCAATTTGAAGAAGTGCAACTATATCATATTCCTAAGAAACATAATGAAGATGCCGATTTACTTGCACAACAAGCAATTACATATGTTGAGAAAGAAGTGCAGGTCATCATGGTGGCAGCAACTCTCAAGCAACCGAGATACCAGGGATTGGAGTCATTGACTCCCATTATTAGCTACATTTTGGAGGGTGAGTTTCCACAAGACTTCACGAAGGATCAAAAGAGGAGACTCATGAAAAAGGCAAGCGCGTATCTCTTTCTAGAAGGATACCTTTATCAAAGAGGGAAGGATCAAGTGTGCAGAAGAGTACCAACTATCAAGGAAATTCCAGCCATTCTAAAAGGTTTGCATGAAGAGCCATATGGTGGTCATTTTTCCCAAGAGTTAACTGTGAAGAAGATTTTGCTTGGGAGGTATGTTTGGCCAAGTCTGCATGTGGATGTCCAACATTGGTGTAAAAGTTGTCACAATTGTCAGGTAAATGGGAATAGAATATTGGTTTATGGTTCAAGGTAAATCGTGCTTGCAAATGGACACTTTGAAAAGTGGGACATTGATGCTATGGGTCCTCTCCCTAGGACAAAAAATGGTAAACTCTACATTCTAGTGGCTGTAGACTATATGACTAGGTGGGTGGAAGCACAAAGTGTGGCAAAGGTAAATGAGAGGACAGTGAGCAAATTTGTCTACACTCAAATTTGTTGTGGATTTGGCACACCTTTGGAGATTGTTTTTGATAATGGTCCAGGGTTTAGAAAGGGCTTGCTCACAGAAGTCTATGAAGAACTTCACATTCTACATCGTCATAGTACACCCTACTATCCCCAATCAAATGGTTTGGTAGAAAAAGCTAATGGTGTCATTGAAGGCATCATTAGAAAGATGGTGAAAAACAAGACAAAGTTGTGGGATGACTTCTTGGATGGTGCCTTGTGGGCGTATCGAACCACATATAGGGAAGCCACGGAGTTTACACCATTTCACTTGGTCTATGGTCAAGAGGCTTTACAACCAATTGAGCTCAACATTCCAACAATGCGACTTCATGGAAAAGCAACACAAGATGATCAAGAAGCATGGATGGATCGACTTCTTACCTCAGCTGAGCTTGAGTGGAAAAGAGAAGCAACATATGAGTGCTACAAGAGGAAAGCCACACAGACGAAGGAAAAGCTTGACAAGAAACTGAAGGACAAAGGCGTCAATGAAGGAGATCTTGTACTAAGGTATGACAATCGACTCGATAATCGTTTTGATGCCAAATTTAAAACTAGATGACAGGGGCCATACATAGTTAAGAAGGCTTTCAATTCAAGTTACTATCAACTTATGGACTTGAATGGGAAAGAGCACTCTAGGAAGGTAAATGGTTATCGCTTGAAGCCCTATTTGAGTCGCCTTCTACCAAAGGATTTACCAAACATCTGTCAAAGGGCAGCTGTCTCATGTAAGTATTGTTACATGAAGCATGAGTGTGACTCGAGCCAAAATGCCGAGGGGCCAAACAATGAAGCTCTTGTCAAGGACTCTCAAGTACTCTCTTTGGAAAAGATGCTTTATGATGGTACATGAATATACCATCATCCTGGGGGAGGGCTAATGATAGTAGTTTTTCGGCTTTCCATAATTTCCAAAGTAAGCTACCTCACCCTATCAAATCACTCAAACATTTTGGTTATCCCTACCATTTCACTGTACATAGGCGTGTGTGAGTTAGGGTACTTTTCCCATATCTTCTGAAAAACCCTCAATTAGCTAGTCATTGGGTTAGTTGAGTCAAAAAATATAAGTATATTATGGCCCATTTGTGTGTAAATATTTCATTGTATATAGGGCCTAAATATAAGCATTTTTCATAATTATTTAAATATTAATACTTAGGTGTGTGTTATTTATGCTATGTACATTGAATCACCATTACCATATTTTTTCTTACCATTTTGCATACTCTTTATTCCATATAAAAATAATTTCATGCAAGCTTCTCTTATTTTTGGTGTAACTCCATCCCGACAAAAATCCGAAAAAACTAGTTTTATTTATGTGTATATTTTTTCACTATTGTGATTTTTTCTTCCTACATCTATTCTCTTTTACTCTCATAAATTAGAACACCAAAAATATTCATCTTTTTATGGTAGACTTATAATGAGAGAGATTTATTTTGACCCCTTTATATTTTTTCCACCTATATTATTTTTATATGACATGTACATATTTTTTTAGACCCCTCAATATTTGATTTTCTTAGTTATACTATTCATTTATATCATGATCTGAACAATATCTTCAATTATAGACCTACCAAATAAGGTCAAGGGTATGTGGAATACATGCATGTACCATGGGGAGCTCACTCTTGGAGGTATTGAAAAGAATCATCCAAAGAAAGACCTCACAAGGACCTTGTGTAGTGGAAAAAACTGTCGGTTTTGCTGAATTTTTAAAGATCATATGCTCCCCGAATTTGAAAAGGTGATACAAACCAAAGTTGTACCTCGTGATATGAAATTTCACCTCAAATTTTTTCATATTTTTTTGAGCTACGAGCTATGAGCTGTCACAGGAACCGAATAATAGAGATTGATAGCAAAAGATAGAGAAAGAGATCTTTGTATTGATGAATCTTTGTAGAGTTTTGATACAACAGAGGAGCAAAATATATGGGCACACTCCGTTGTACGGAGCTCGAACCTCCCGACCACCCCCGAGCTTCAGTTCGCTTGCATGCAGCGTCTCACTCGCACTCGCACTCTCACTCTCACTCTCACTCGCACTCGCACTCGCACTCGCAGAAGAAGAGATCGGTGAATGATCCCCAAACGCACCACCCGTCGTGCTTTTATCCTTCTTTTCCTCGAAAAGCCTTCACGATTTTCGTACCAAGTATACCTGCGAGAATAATATAAGAACGTGATCGCTAAGCGATCCGTAAAGGTTAGATTTCTATCATGACACTTTGCACAGATCCTGTTTCACACATTGATTTCTGCATCACCTACAAAATAGCCAAAAGAACATACTCGTGCAACCAATTCAACATGATAATCAAAGTCAAATAAACATAATTATATACCTTCATAATCTCAATTGCCATACTCTACCATGAAGAAACAATCCACTTCTTGGTTGATAGCAGGGAGAACTGTATGATGTTGTAGGTCTGTCTGTCCCTGTGTACATTACACTGTTGATGCCTTCTGTTTGTTTTCATCATAACTTTTACAAACGAACTCAGAACAAAGCGATCCAGGTACTCAAAACGACGGGAATAGGTCTGTTCTACAAGACTACGCGGACAGAATTGCGAAAAACGTCTTTGTTTGGCTAAAAACGCAACTTTTAGGTCGTGACTCATAAAACCTCTATTTTTGGGTATCCACTACTTTTACAACTTATTTTAAGCCTACCCATGCATTTTAAGCTAAAACACATAAATATAAAACATTGATATTAATAAAAATCTCAATTTTACTGTTCATAGACAAACTATCTGTTATTCATTAATCTTTATCAAATCCGTCTTTAGTGTATTATTAAAAAAAAAAGAATATATGTTCTCTCTTAATATTTCAACTCATTCGTATAAGCTCTATTTAATAGACTATTCGACAATCTTTCAAATCGTGCTGACGAAAGATATGCCCTGCTACATTCTTTTCGACTTTAAGAACTTCAAATATTAGTCCTATTACATTCTCCCCTTATCAAAATTAACTCTGTCCTCAGAGTTGGTCTAAAGAGAGAAAAATTCTCTTTGCAAAACACTAAGATCAATCCATGATGCATCCTCTACTGGATAGTTCTGCCACTTAACCAAAACTTCCACAATGTCTCTATTTCTCATATGTTTAAAACGCCTATTTAGTACTAAGTCTGATTCTACAGTCAATGGTCCGTCATCTTTCAACTTAGAGTTATCCTCTAAAACATGATGCACATTAGGAACATACTTTTTCAATAAACTCACATAGAATACATGATGCACTTTAACATGAGAAGGCAATTCCAATTTGTAAGCTAATGAACTAATGCGCTTCAAAATTTTAAATGGACCAACAAATCGTGGAGACAATCTTCTATCATTTCCAAGAATCAAATGAGACTTCTCAGGAATAACCGTTAAAAAACCATATCACCAGTTTCATACTCCACAACACGATGTTTCTTGTCATAATACAGTTTATGTCTCTTTTGAGATTCTCTAATATTCCCCCTGATTTTGGCCACCTCGTTATCCATTTTCTCAAGCATCTCACGTGACAGCTCTACCTTATTCCTCGAGCTAAGAAAATTTATAGGTGTGGGACAGTTATAGCCATACATTGCCTCAAACGGAGTCATCCTAATAGATGAATGATATGAACTGTTGTATGCAAATTCAAGCAAAGGCAAATATTCATTCCAATTAGATTGGTTTTCATTGACATACATTCGTAACATATCTTCTAAAATACGATTCACCCTCTCCGTTTCCGCATCGTTTTGAGGATGGAAAGCATTAGGCATGCGTAACTGGGTACCTATAGAGTCAAAAGTCGCTCTCCAGAAATGAGAAGTGAACTTAGAATCTCTATCAGACACTATGCTCTTGGGCATGCCATGCAAACGAAATATCTCTTTCATAAACAAGTATGCAATGGTCAATGCAGTATAAATTATTTTTACAGGAAAGAAGTGAGCTTGTGTTGTGAGTCTATCTACCACCAGAAAGATCAAATCATACCCTCCATGAGTAGTAGGAAGTCTAATGATAAAGTCCATGGATATACACTCCCACTTCTGTAAAGGAATGTCTAAGGGTTGAAGGTCACCAGGCATCCTCTTATGCTCAATCTTAACTTGTTGACATTGAAAGCACTCACACACATAATTCTTAACATCCAATTTCATATGCAGCCAAAAGAATAAGGTTTTAATCTTTTCATATGTCTTATTTAATCCAGGATGACCACAAAAGGTGAATTATGACACTCATGCAGAATTTGACTCTTAAAAGAAGAATTTGCAGGAATACACAAGCGGTCATAATAATACAGATTTCCCTTATACAAGTGATATCTGTTCTCATACATCTCACCAATATTCTCACGCAAGAATTTCAAAATAGGCATGTAAAAAGAATCATTTTCAACTTCGGCATGTATCTCATCAACCAAATCGGATTGCACAACAGTCAACAAATTACACATGGGCCTACGACTCAATGCATCTGCAACTTTATTTTCTTTCCCACACAAACACTTCAAATCAAAGTCATACTCAGCCAGCAATTCAATCCATCTTCTTTGTTTGTTATTTAATAATGGCTGAGTGAAAATATACTTCAAACTTTGATGAACAATACGCAATTCAAATTTGACACCAAGCAAAAGATAACGCCAATGTTTCAATGCATGAACAATAGCAAGCAATTCTAGATCATGTGTTGCATAGTTCAATTCATGTCGTCTTAATTTCCTAAACTCATATGCAACTACTCTTCCTTCTTGTGTCAAAACACAACCTAATTGTTCACCACTAGAGTCACAGGACACAACAAATGGTTTGCCCATCTCAGGAACTTTTAAAACATAATTTTCCGCTATTTTAGCCTTCAAGGTCTCAAAAGCAGTCTCACAGCTAGAAGTCCACACAAAACCCTTGTCTTTCTTGGTCAATTCGGTCAAAAGACTTGCTATCTTAGAGAAATCTTTAATGTGTGCTCTCTCATATTGTGCTAGACCCATAAAGCTTCTTACATCTCTTACTAACATAGTCTTAACTTTATCAAGATCAATGTGAATCCCCTCTTTAGAAATCACTCTTCCCAAATACACAATCTGATCCTTTGCAAAAGAATACTTACTTGCTTTGGCATACAATTTATGTTCACGCAAAACCTCAAATATTTTCTTTAAGTGCAATGCATGATCTTCTTCATTCGTAGAATACACAAAAATATTATCCAAGAATACCAGAATGAAGTCATCAAGATACGGGTGAAAAATATTATTCATTAAGCACATGAAAGTTGTTGGTGCATTAGTCAAACCAAAAGCAAGAACTCTAAATTCATAATGTCCATAACGTGTACGAAAAGAAATCTTTGGAATGTCCTCGACCTTAATGCAGATTTGATGGTAGCCAGAACGAAGATCAACCTTTGAAAATATTGTGGCACCACTCAAATGACTAAGCAGTTCATCTATGTGAGGAAGAGGATATTTGTTCTTAATGGTCTGTTTGTTTAATCCCCTATAGTCGATGTATAACCTATATGTACCATCCTTCTTCTTTTTGAATAACACAAGACTACCCCAAGGAGATACACTAGGCTTAATGAAACCCTTTTTTTCAAAAGATCATCAAGTTGTATCTTGAGCTCTTTAAGCTCATCAATATTGAACCTGTATGGAGCTCTTGAATAAGGTGTTGCTCCTGGATATAGATCTATGGCGTGGTCTACCGCTCAAGGCAGAGGCATACCAGGAAGATCGTCCGGAAACACATCCTTAAATTCATGTAAGAGATCCTCTATAAATTCAGGATTTGTCTCTTTATGTTTATCCCCAGATTCTTCTTTAATCTCATTAGCAAACACAAGCAACGTCTCACACTCTTATCTAAGTCACTTTATCAATTCCATTGCCAAAACTAGATTTAGAATCTTTTTCTTTCCACAAAGAGTGTGACTTATCATCATCAAATGATTAAAGATATATTTTTCTTTCTTAACAATCAATCAAAACATGATTTTCAATGATCTAATTGATACCAATGATAACATCATGCATATCAATGTTTATGTTATAGAAATCATCTTTATGATTTTGACTCTTCAAAGAAAAAAAACAAATTTTCTACTAACTCTTTCATGGAACTATTATTACCACTAGTTAAGTCCACAAGTCTTTTAACTTCCCGATTTAATTTCAAGTTTAATTTCTCAATCAATTTAGACGATAAGAAGCAATGAATACTATCCAAATCAATTAAGAAATTCAAATTTTAATCTCAACTTCTACGCATAAATTCGATCTCACAGAAGCTTTCAAAGGACGTATCAAAGACATAAAACATCACAAAGAAGGAGTAGATGACTTACCTTTATCGTACGCATCGCCAAAAGTCTCCAATTGAGCCATCTTGGTATGTATTGTCTTATCGGTCACCTTGCTCGAGCATTCGAAAGTCTCGTGGTCGTGTTCTCGATATTGAAAGTATAATCCCAATCTTTGAGTTCTTCAATCCACGCTTCTAAATCTTCGAATATCTTTCTTATGCCATCAAACTCTTTAAGCTTAGCCTTCGTTAAGAATGATTTGGTTGTCGCTTCTCCCATATCGTCATCGTTTCTTTTGGCGGTACCCCAGTGCCACCACGATGATTATGTTTCCAGGTGGATTAGCATGGTTTTCACCTTCATGTTGGCCATCAAGGTGTACATAGATATCAAGCTCTCGTGCTGCTTTGCCCCGTAGAGCCTCAACACACTCCCGATTTGCAATTTTCAGATCTTCTCATAGTCGCCGAATCAGGTCTTCTTGCTCCTTCATCCTCCTCTCGTATCCTTCCATGTCAAGAATCAACCGCTTGCTCTGATACCAATTGTCACGGGAACTGAATAATAGAGATCGATAGCAAAAGATAGAGAAAGAGATCTTTGTATTGATGAATCTTTGTAGAGTTTTGATACAACAGAGGAGCAAAATATATGGGCACACTCCGTTGTACGGAGCTCGAACCTCCCGACCACCCCCGAGCTTCAGTTCGCTTGCATGCAGCGTCTCACTCGCACTCGCACTCTCACTCTCACTCTCACTCGCACTCGCACTCGCACTCGCAGAAGAAGAGATCGGTGAATGATCCCCAAACGCACCACCCGTCGTGCTTTTATCCTTCTTTTCCTCGAAAAGCCTGCACGATTTTCGTACCAAGTATACCTGCGAGAATAATATAAGAACGTGATCGCTAAGCGATCCGTAAAGGTTAGATTTCTATCATGACACTTTGCACAGATCCTGTTTCACACATTGATTTCTGCATCACCTACAAAATAGCCAAAAGAACATACTCGTGCAACCAATTCAACATGATTATAATCAAAGTCAAATAAACATAATTATATACCTTCATAATCTCACTTGCCATACTCTACCATGAAGAAACAATCCACTTCTTGGTTGATAGCAGGGAGAACTGTATGATGTTGTAGGTCTGTCTGTCCCTGTGTACATTACACTGTTGATGCCTTCTGTTTGTTTTCATCATAACTTTTACAAACGAACTCAGAGCAAAGCGATCCAGGTACTCAAAACGACGGGAATAGGTCTGGTCTACAAGACTACGCGGACAGAATTGCGAAAAACGTGTTTGTTTGGCTAAAAGCGCAACTTTTAGGTCGCAACTCATAAAACCTCTATTTTTGGGTATCCACTACTTTTACAACTTATTTTAAGCCTACCCATGCATTTTAAGCTAAAACACATAAATATAAAACATTGATATTAATAAAAATCTCAATTTTACTGTTCATAGACAGACTATCTGTTATTCATTAATCTTTATCAAATCCGTCTTTAGTGTATTATTAAAAAAAAAAGAATATATGTTCTCTCTTAATATTTCAACTCATTCGTATAAGCTCTATTTAATAGACTATTCGACAATCTTTCAAATCGTGCTGACGAAAGATATGCCCTGCTACATTCTTTTCGACTTTAAGAACTTCAAATATTAGTCCTATTACATGAGCTATGATTTTATTGGTGGACCCCAGTTTGCCCATGCTATGCAGCCACACTCCCTCTTCCACTTTATCATTTTCCTCTTTCACACACACTCCTCCCTCTCCTTCCCACTCCTAAACCTAAAACTCCCATGTCCTAATTCACCCTCTTCACCATTGCCACATCTCTCACACCTCCATAGACTTCATCCTCCATTTCTACACCCTATGTGTCCCCCTTTCTCTCTACATATATGCCCATATTACCATACTCTCTTCGACTTTGTAAAGAAATTCAAAAAATCAGCAAAACTCCAAGGATAACCTCTGCAAATGAAGTCTTTTATCATGAATTTTCCAAGGTTTGAAGATAACGTAGCTTCATCGACACGCGTTACTTTGCCATGCTGACCGCTTCTTCTACAGGTGCTGTAAAGAGGTGAATGTCAACTTCTCCAAGCTTCAACCTTGCTTTACAAGCTTATCCCTTCTCTAACTTTTCTCATCATATATCTCACCATTTGGTGAATGATTTTGTAAATATTTTTTAGTGATAATTACTAACTACTAACCACTAACCTTATTGTAAAATGCACCCTCTACTAGAGTAGGCACTCCCAAATTATTCACTCAATCCTCTCTCCTTTCATCCTCAATAATTCTCTTCCCTTGAGCCAACATCCATGTGACTCAAAGGACAAGAGAGACCCTCTCTCATTAAAAAAAATAAAAATATGCATAATCTTTTATTCCTTCAAATAAACTTGATTAGGCCTAATCCAAATCAAGGCTTCTAAACCTATAAATAGAGCCCTTCTCTCCCTTGTAAATCATCACATGATCACACTACACCACACCATTCTCAACACATAACACACCACTCTTCAAGCCTAGGTGTGTAGAGTGTGTGCATTGTGAGTGCTCTATTCCATCACTACACATAGGTGCATGGAGGAGCTTGAAGTTAGTTATGCCATCTAGAGGAGTGGAGTGATACTATACTCTTCACCACACTTGTAGCCTACTCTTGTGCATAAATAAGATTTATAGTTTTGGGTGCAATTGTATGCTGCAACTACGACTCTTCTCTCCAAATTGATTTGATAAGTTGGCTCATCAGGTGGTTGAAGGTATATTGTCCTTGAAGTTTGTTGTGCCATTTCATGCTTGGTGGTTTGAGGGCTTGTTGAATTGTTTGCCTAAAAGGTCAATTGTAAGAGGGTTCTCAATGAGAGGGCTCCCGTGACCCTACGACAATTTGTGTATTGGCAACAAGGTCAAGTTTTGTGTTGTCTCTCTATTTCTCATCAAGCTTTGTGTGCATCTAGTCTTTAAGGCTAAGACTGAGTTGCCCAAGTTGATTTGTGCTCTTTACCTCTCTCTAGCGTGGTGAATGTTTGTGTCTGGTGTGTGTGGCTATCTTGCATTCCCCTCTCTTTGTGTGTTTGAGTACAAGGAGATATCACGTGCGTCCTAGTTCGCATCTACAACTAGGTGGTGCCCCTTTTCTTGTGTGGTTTCTGGCTGTGGGTTGTTGTTGTCTCTGATTGTGCTTGCCCCAGCCCCAATTGAGCAGCATGGGAGCCTCGAAGGGTGTTTAGAGGCCGCTCTTCTTGTTGCCCACCCCAGGCCGCCTTACTACTATGGTTTTGGAGGTTTTTTTCAAAATCTTGAAAGGACACTTTTATGTCCTGTTAGGTTACCAACCTAGTGTTAATAGAAGGAACTTTTCCAAAGTCCTTTAAGAGCAAATTCAAAGTGTGAGCATTACATGGAGCCCATGTAATCTCTGGATACTTTTCTTCAATTGCTTTTCCAGTTGCTTTGTAGTTAGGTGCATTATCTGTGACAATGGCTGACACATATGTAGGTCCCCCTGGTCTTCTAATTGAATGCTCATAAACACCAGCAAGATATCCACTAGTTTTTTCTTTCAAGGATGTATCGATCGCTTCAAGAAAAATGGCACCTCTTGGACAAATCAACATCACATTAATCAATGGTTTCTTCTGGCAATTTGTCCAACCATCTAGAGCAATTGTGCATCCATACGCCGGCACAAAATCAAGAGTTGTGCACTATAAAATATTCTCTGATGTTGTTTTTACTTTATCTAAATATTATGTACGCATCTTATTATAATCAAGAACCACAAAACTCTTCTTCGCCGTGCTCATTAAGGAATCTTTGAAGATAGGATTTCGAATGACATTAAAAGGAATTCCACATGCAACAAATGCTTGAGTCCACTTAAGATGGAGTTCAAGCAGCCATTGTTTCTCAAATGCCTGTTGCAAAGTAGGATCACTTGGTGCAAATTCTCCTCCAGTCCATGCTTCACTTCGGCTTATGTTAGCAGTAGAGCTTCCGGTAGGATTAGAGCTACAATACCCAGAAAAGGATGAATAGCACCATCCTTGACTTGTTCCTTGACCTATAGTAGGGGTCGAGTGAGTGCTTTGATCATTCTCGAGCGTCATCTCAATGTCCCTTTGGCGGGTGCATGCACTTGCCGCACCATCTGTACTAAAAGATTCTCTAATTGGCTGGTCATTCGGTTGAGCAGGTCTTGTTGATCCTCAGCCGGTTCCTATGACTGATTCTTCTCGATGGATGCTACAGATGTAGCTAGGTGTGGTCGGGTCCTTCCCGGTTCCTCTTCCTTGATAGTCCTGGCTTGTAGACACAATTTCTTATCTTTAAGGCGGGCTACTTCAATTGCTACCTCATACGTAGCAGTAAACCTTCCATTCACCTTCTCTTTAAGAAATTTCCATGAACCAGCCACAAACATGTCTTTGTTTGGGAAATCGGGTGCCCCTTCTCCCTCCCTTAGTGATCTAACCCATCGTCCCCATAGATACACGAACTTTGATTTCCCAAAGCGCCTTAGAAATGCTGCTCTTAGCAGGTCCCACCTCTCCTTGGTACCATGATCTTGCTTTCACTTTCCTTAACAATGGAAAAATATGCAGACTTTGTGCAGTGCAAAGGACAATGAAAACTAATGCCCCTATAGCCTTGCACCGATCACACCGTCGGAAAGAACAACTACTGCGCCGTAGAATTCACCTACGTTAAACACCCATAAATCTTGGAGAAGAATAGCTCTAGCGGAAACCACATTTGGAATTAGGAGAATCACAGAACATAAGTGTGTAGGTTGGATTGCATAGATGTTAGTAGAGCATCCATATGCTTGATTCCGATAAGGAATAAGAAAATTACAAGCATTTGAAGTTCAGGGAATTTGGAAAAGCTCCAAAAAGGAGGTCTCTGGAAAGTGTCTATAGTTGTGCAGAGAAATGCATCTATTAAAGTGGGATTTTCTTGGCTCTTATCGCAAGGGATTTTCTCTCCCCTCTTAGCCGACTTCATTTCCCCCTTTAGGCACTTCTTATTGGTCCAGTTTGAGCCTTTTTTGGGTTAAAAATGGGCTATCGGAGACCACTTTTTGACCAAGGCAAGTGGGGGGGGACAGTGTCCAGGGACCAAAAAATGGGAATGGCACCTGTCCAAGCAGTGGGAACACAAATTGGGCGCCCCCTCCTCTCACCAAAGTCCACGAGCCCTCACAAGCAAGGCCAAGAAGCTCCATTAACTCCTTTGATACACTCTTAGGGGGAACCTACTCCCCCCCTATCCCCTCCAATTGTCATTTGCTCCCCCCCATGTAGGGTTATTCCATTGCCACTTGGCACCATCCTCCCACCTCCCCCATTGAGCCACTAAATTTCCTATTTTGCTCCCCACACCGAGCAATCTTGGTGAAGGCATGGCGGGTAACTCCGAGCACCGAATGCAATGCTTTAAAGCCCGGTTCGGAGCTTATCACTTCGGCTATTTCCAAAAATCATTGGCCACACTTTTTCTAATTAAATCCATCAAATCAGCCCACTTGCCTTTCCTCGCATGCATCCGCAGCCACTTCCTAAGTAGGGTACCACCCACCTCCAATGCATGTAACTCATGATGTATGAGTCCGTTTCACCGGCTATCAAAGCACGACTAAAAGAACTTATTAAAAACCACCTTTTACAAGTTCGACTAACCCAAAACTCTTGCAAATGACAAGGCAGAACCAAGCCTTTATACATAAATTTTACAAGAGCACTCCGAAAACTCAAATCCTTATGTACATCTATGTACTCGGGACTAGTGAGCAAGCTTTTTAGCATGGATTAGCAACTTCATTTCAACCCAAAAAATGCTTGACATAGCTTGCCAACCCCCCTTGCCTGCTTAGTCATTCATGAAAAGCAGAGGTCCCTAGGATGAATAACTGCTGCATTTTATCCCCAGAAACCTCATCCACCTTTTCAGATGTTTCCTCATTGTCTCCTTCTATTGATAGCATTTCATCGGTCACAATTGTCATCAAATGTGCGAGATACTTCTCCAATCTATAACCATTAATACGGTATTTATGCTCTGCACTATTTAAGTTTTCCGATTGATATGTGCCATTTTCAAATTTGTTTACAAAAGTAAAAGAACCTTTCCACTTAATCTGAAACTGTTTTTGGAAAGTATTGTTGAGTTTACTATTGTACCGCAACACAAGATCACCCTTTTGAATTCCTTTATCCTTGACGCATTTATTGGCCTTCATCTGAGCCTTCTTTGACACTTCTTCATAATGACTCAAGGCCAAAATTCTATCTAGCTGCAAGCATTGTAAATCCAACAACCTTTTCCGCCAAGCATCTCGTTGCTCTTCACCTTCCAATGACAACCACTTAAGTGCAGGGATTTCCACTTGAATAGGCAATAAAGCTTCCTTGCAATAAATCAAGTGATAAGGAGAAAACCCAATGCTTGTTTTGATAGCGGTTCTATAAGCCCATAGTGCACAAGGAAACTCTGAATCCCAAGTCTTCCCATGTGTTTGAGTCATTTTTGTCAAGATATTCACTAACTCTCCATTGAATCTCTCATTAAGACCATTGCATTGTGGATAATAAGGAGAATTGTACCTATGTTGTATGTTAAGCTTTCCACAAAGGAAATCAAACAACTCTCCTCTAAATCCTGGTCCCCGATCACAAAGTAGTTCCAAAGGCACACCAAACTTGCAGCATATACCTTCTTACACAAGCTTCCCCATTTATTTACTGGTAATCTGTTTGACAGACTTAGCTTCTGCCCAACGTGACAAATAATCCATTTATTTTTTTTTCACACACCATGGGCGCCCAACCCATTTGGGGTTGAGTCCAAGGGTTTGTTTTCACCATCCAAGGAACAATACCCACAGCGGGGTACCCCTCCCTCCCTCTTGTGAAGCCGGGCATGGCTCAGCATACCGACAAGGGTCCTGTTGTTGGAACGGCCTCTATTTTTTGCAGATTTTTTGAACTTGCAGAATTTACAATTATCTCCAGTGCATTTGAATGCATGTTCACTTGCTATTTTTTGACACTCCACGGGCCATGAATACCGAAACTTGTGATCCAAATATTGGTGACCAACATTTGCAAGCTCCTTCATCAACTCCGCATACGGTGACTTGCAACTTGCGAGACTGCATCCAATGCCAGGGAGTTTATTGGTAAGCTCAAATTTTGAGACACCTTCATGGTCATCGGCAATTTGCAATTCCTCGATGATTGAGCCGTCGAGTGAAGGTTAGTACGGCTCACCACCAGCCTCTGTGTTCAATACGGCTACAAACGTTTTTACACTCCAAGGTACTCTTTTCTCTTTTGTTCACACAACACGGATTCGCCATGAGTGCGGAACTTGATGATCATCACATGTTTGACTTCGAATACTTGGCATTTGCTTCACCAGTGGATGCCGTGTGGCCGGATACTCTCATGGAGGGTACCCAGCTGGCAATAGGGATGGACAATGCATACCCAGGCAGTCTATCTTTCTCTCTGCGAGTATCTACACCTCCTCCTCAAAGCGTGTTTGATATTCTAGAGGATGATAGCAACTTGCCGAATGCCAGGGAGTTTGTCACTCGACAGAATTGGCAAACTTTTGATGCCCGATTTCGCAAGCTAGCTGTAAGGGTCCAAATATTGGTGACGCAAGTAGAAAATCTCACACAACTAATTTACAGAATGCTACATGAATCAACTTCTCACTCGCCAGAGCCCAAGGGATTGTCGGCCCAACAGTTATGACCAAAGAGGTCTAGCATGTACAAGAGAACTCGGTGGTCGATACAGATTTGGACGTGACCAACGTGGTCAAGAAATGACTCTCACAATCAGACTTCCAACGGGCAAAGCATCCAAAATTATGCTTTTATTGCTTAGGAACGCATAAAAAAAAGCAGTGTCCACATGTCTGACAAGCTTTAGCATGATGCATGAGTTTGTGATTTGACATAAACTCCAGTTTTGGTGCACGGCACAGTAGTTATATGGATTTTAAACATGTTATTCTTAGCCATTTTCTCATACTTGAATATGGATTTTGAGCATATTGTAAGTTTTTTTTGAATTGGGTACTGTTATGCCCCAATTTCTTTTCTGCTATAGTCATTTTTAGTACGACCACTCACATCATCTTGGCTTATACGATTCGTTGAATTAGGTTGTATATGATACACGTGCCCTACAATTTTACGTTTCGCATTTACTTTGGACAATATTGTTTGTTGTGAAAAGCCAAATGCTTGGCTCATTTCACATGAAACAAGGCTTCTAATTTGTACTCCAATTAACTCGGTGTTAAGAGCAGTTGGCAACCAAGTTTGGGACACCTACATTAATCAGGATATCATCTCATCGAATCCCTACCAGTCTAGCCAGGGCAAGGCACTTATGGTGTTGACTTTTACGGTTGTGCAAGGCATGCTACCCAGGTGGTATAGAGTACGCTCTCACACGGTCATTCTGTCAAGGACAATATTAGTCATGCATTGTTTCCCATAATTTTATTTATTCTTGCTACCAAGGGACACACCACTAAAAATAACCTACAATTTCTATTGGATTCACTAGCTATTCAAGTCATCTCCATATAGTCACAACCCATACACGGTAGACGGTCAAGATATGACTTGTGTTCCCTCTTGCGATGCGAGCATCATACAGTCAGATTGTTGCATGCTTATAGGATAAGCTGCCAGTCAGGCATAAGATGTCTAAGAGAACACATTCTAGGCACACACACACTAGAAATGTCAGGAAAGTTCCTCAGCCCAGCATGCTCTTCTGTTCGTTCTTCATCTCTTTCTCTAAGGAATAAAATGAACATTTTCTACGAACTTTTGTTTCATGTTTCACTATTGAGTTCTCCTGAGCCAAGATGTTCTAAAACTCTCAGCTGGTATTCCTTGCACGATTGTTCTCAACATCGAACAACTCTAACCAGTGGAATACACACTGTCGTTAATTGACAAGCAAACGTCTTGTCATTACGGATTTTTAGGGTATCATTTTTACACTACATGTTTTCAATGCAATGCTCAAGTGCGTTTTTGATCATCTTAAAATCACATCGGCTGATCTCTATCACAGAGTATAGACGAGCAATCGGTTGTGACAACATGGTTGTAAGGGATGGATAGCTCACTCGTGTGGGTCTCTTGCTCTCTCTATAGCACTACGGAGTGTCTATGGACATACTGTTTTGGGGTAAGACCCAACGAGTGATTGCTACGTCACCCCATAGGCCATAATGATCACAAGTTGATCTGCATTAAGGATCACAGTTGATAATTTCAAGGAAATAATTCCGCAATCTACCACGCGGTAACAGACGAACACACTTTTCAAGTTGATTCCACTCAATTTGTACACGGTTAACTATGTTGGTTACTGCTATTTGCTAGTTGAGCAGTTTCTACATAGAGTCTTATCAAGGGGTTTGACTACGTAGATTCTAATCCAAGGGAATGGTTTGGAAGGGCAACACCCCGGGTTCCCAGTGCAATGCCGTTTGGTTTTTCAGGTAGGGGACGTGCTCCTCTCCATTTGAATACGGGTAGGTGAACATTACGTTCAAATCTCCAGGTACGCATCTATTTGGTGTTATTCCAATTTTAGTATGCTTTGCTCGGTTTTTCAAGACAGATAAGTACGCCTTAATGTTACAGAGCCATGCCAACGGCATGTCGGCACTAAGTATTTTGGGCTAAGTGTCCAATCTCTCTTTCTGCCTTATGCTATTACGAACCTACTTGTAGGGTTCAATTTGGCACATGTTGTCACATGGGATACAACATCATCTAGGAACTCAAGGAGTTGGGTTTAGCCAGTGTGGAGCAAGGCTAATTAGGGACACTCTCACTCCCGTCGTAGAGTGTTTGCAGTTACCTCCACACACAAGTACATCTTGTACTTGCAGGATGTTCTTTTTTACACATCCTTACATGAGACATATTCCACATGTGGAGAATATGAGTCTCTGGACTGACACTAGTGCCATTATTTCAATTACGTGTCGCGACAAAGTCCCTAGGTGCTGGTCACATCTGTTTTCTAGACCATTTTTAGCACGGCGTATCAGGAGCAAGTTCATGGCCAAAATTTGTTAGACACTTAGAATGACTTGTTAAGGTACAAGTATTGCTAAACAACATTACATATGGTTGTTTATATATATAGCAAGGCTATAAGTTGTCAATGAAAAAGTTTCATTTTCTGTACCTATACGTGATCAATGTTTCACCTTCTATTCTGATTCAGACGTTTCAGCAAGGCTTGCAAAAGATTGCAACTAAAAGTATTTAGTTTCTTTTCATAACTATTTACATTCCTTTTCATGCGTGCTAGGCGCATCACATTTTCCATAAGTATTGGCAAGGATCATTATGGATATATAGGTTTGGGTTAGTTTTTGCTAAATGCATACACACTAGGTGTTATGGGCGCTAGTGTTTAGCAAAGGTTAATTTGGAACGACATGCTTATTCCTCAGGTTGTTGATTATGAAGCATTTTGCACTCTATGTGCACTATCTCTATCAGATTACTTTTGGGTCTACTAATCACTAATAGAGGTCATGGCTCGATGGTTATTATGGATATTTTTTATTCGTCACCAATGTTATACACTACTGTGATTGCCCATTTACCAGTCATCTGCGACTACTGTCTGTAAACCGTGAGGAAAACACACCTCAGTAATGTCAGTTATCCAAGGAGATAGGTGGATTACAAAGAGTAATCTTGTGCTAAAGGATCTACTAAGAGCATATGTGAGCACAACAAATTTCTGAATAGATGATTTTCTCCCTATTCTAGAATTTGCTTAAGTATGGTTTTTCGACTTTGCCTAAGTATGGATTTTCGACTTTGAACACCTGTTGTGGTGGGGTTGGAGATTGTGTCAATACTTTCAGACGTCAAGGACTTACGAGGTGTGCTAACAAAGTATGTTGGCAAGTAACCTTCATTAGGGATGAATATGTAGTTGTTTGTGTTCCAAAATATTCAGAATTCTAACAAGAGGACACTCCCTATCTATGAACTTTTCAAGAAACTCAGGCGAGTAGGAAATCTGGCTCACAACTGCATGGAAAGTTACGCCAGGTTTCCTTGCATTATTCCAGTACCTTCAGAAGATCTGAAAACTGGTTATTCCGTTGGAATACTCTTAGTTGTGGTTACTCCTTTACAGTACTCAAGTGAGTTATAAATAGAGTTACCATTTAGACCTAAGTGACTCTTAGTTGTGGTTACTCCTTTACAATACTCAAGTGAGTTATAAATGGAGTTACCATTTAGACCCAAGTGGTTGCAAAAGGACAAAAATGTTGAAAACCAAGATGTTGCTCTTGGTTTCATTCACCCTCCTCACTGCACCAATTATCGTTCATACAGACAACTGGCTCACATATGGGACGTCAATAAATAAAACATCGGTATTCTCATGAAGATATTACTACTTGTGTTTTTGAGGATGAAAAATCTTCCTTAAGGGGGGAGTAATGTCAGCCCAAGGGTCCTACGGGGCAAGGCCCAACGTAGGGGGTCAAGGACCTAGGCCAAGGGCCTGGACTGGACTAGTGCGGACTGGGGATCTGCCTAGGGCAAGTGCTAGGAGCTAGCCTATATAATAAGGGGCTGTAGGGAGGAGGATCCTATGTTCAGTTACCCTAGTTCTTACAGGACAAATGTCGAGTAACTCTCCCACGGACAACACTCCAACTTGTCCATGTTTCGGCTCTTTTTCTGGATTCACTAATGACTTCAACTACCTTTTGAGTTTGTGCACCATATTCATTAACTGTCCAAAAGTACAATCTACTTTCCTCCCAATCAGGTCTTCCTTTAAACTGTAAGCTGTTTGGCCTTCTCCCAAAGGAAAATCTACCACTTCAAATGTCTACGAGGCTTTCTCTTTCTCTTGACTTTTGCATCTTCACCCTCCTTCTCCTTCCCTTTCTTTCGACTAGGCCCTGGTGCTGCATGGCCTTCCCTCTCTCTTTTTCCTACTGGCAACACATCTACGTCTTTCTTTTCTACTCGCACAATACCCACATGACCACCAGAGGTTGAGGCTTGATTTTCCTGTCCAGTGCCTTGATCTCCCCGTATAACTAATGCATAGTCATTAGCTCTCGTAGGAATCTATTGAGGAAGTGGAAACATATCACCTCCCATCCTTGTTGGATTTAGACAATAAGTGCTGATGTGACCAAGCTCACCACAATTATAACAAGTAGGAATGAACCTCCTCTGCGGCTCAAAACCACCTTGCCCATGAAGGTGGCAGGCCTTTTCAGCTCAACTTTGAACTTCAAAATTTCTTTTAATTAAGTTTGCGACAAAACGGTCCTTCTTTAACATCGATGGAGGGATCTCGTTTTCTAAAGCTCGGACCCATTTATACCATAAACGAGTGAACTGCATGACAAAATCATCAACACTTTGACTAGCCCTTTGAGTGTATCCCAGAATTCATGCCAAAATTCATATGGTACTTCAATGGATTGGTATTGTGCCAGGAGAGCTTGCTTCACGCAATTGTAGTCCAAAACCACCCCTGGGTTTTGTACCTGCATCAACTCCTCAAAATTGTGTAACCAAATTTTTGCCTCATCCTGTAAACTATATTGCAGTAGCCGCAACAATATAGCTTGTTCTAGTATATTGCGCAATAAGCAGTTGACTTCCAACTTTTCAATAAGGGTCTGCGTATTTTCATTAGGCAATCCATGAAACTGTGGGCACTCGTCTGCCGTGTTTGGTTGCCACAAAAACACTTACATGTGACGTTGAAAACTCAAGGCATGTCGATGGATCGCTCCAGTACCTAATCCACTTCACACTGGGTAACCCGGGCCCCCAGTGCTTGGATTCACAAAACCTCACGACCCTCAAAAAGGCTGCAATCCAAATTAAACAACCGCCTCAAATACTATCCACAAATATCACATACATAGGCGGTTGTCCATAAGGACCCACATCCGCTTTACATTCTCTGCCTACATAGTGGACAAATTTTGCAAAAATTGGAGCACATGAGGATTTCTCCTCAGTGGTGTGCACCAACAATGTGGAGTGCAAATGATAATGAAAACTAATGCCCCTATAGAGTTGAGCCGATCACACCGTCGGAAAGAACAACAGTTGCACCGTCGAACTCACCTGTGTTAAACACCTCTAAAGCTTGGAGAAGAACACCTCTAGCAGAAACCACACTTGGAATTAGGAGAATTAGATAACATAAGTGTGTAGATTGGCTCGTGTAGATGTCCTTAGAGCATCCATATGCTGGATTCCGATAAGGAATGAGAAAATTACAAGCATTTGAAGTTGAGGGGTTTTGAAAAAGCTCCATAAAGGAGGTCTCTGGAAAGTGTCTGCAGGTGTGTAAAGAAATGAAGCTATTAAAGGGGGATTTTTTTGGCTCTTATCCCAAGTTATTTTATCTCCCCTCTTAGCCGACTTCATTTCCCCCTTTAGGCACCTTTTTATTGGTCCATTTTGAGCCTTTTTTGGGTTAAAAATGGGTTGTTGGGCACTTTTTGACCAAGGCAAGTGGGGGGGGGACAGTGTCCGGGGACCAAAACATGGGTAGGGCGTTTGTCCAAGCAGTGGGAGCACAAATTGGTCACCCCCTCCTCTCCCCAAAGTCCATGAGCCCTCACAAGCAAGGCCAAGAAGCTCCATTAACTCCTTTGATACACTCTTAGGGGGTACCCACTCCCCCCCTTATACCCTCCAATTGTCATTTGCTCCCCCCCATGTGGGGTTATTCCATTGCCACTTGGCACCATCCTCCCACATCCTCCATTGAGCCAATAAATTTCTTGTTTTGCTCTCCACACCGAGCAATCTTGGCGGAGGCATGGTGGGTAACTCCGAGCACCGAATGCAACGCTGTAAAGCCCGGCTCGGAGCTTATCACTTCGGCTATTTCCAAAAATCCTTGGACACACTTTTTCTAATTAAATCCATCAAATCAGCCCACCTGCCGTTCCTCGCATGCATCCACATCCACTTCCTAAGTAGGGTACCACCCACCTCCAATGCATGTAACTCATGATATATGAGTCCGATTCACCGTCTATCAAGCACGACTGAAAGCACTTATTAAAAACCACCTTTTAGAAGTTTGAATAACCCAAAACTCTTGCAAATGACAAGGCAGAACCAAGCCTTTATACATAAATTTTACAAGAGCACTCCGGAAACTCAAAGCCTTATGTACATCTATGTACTCGGGACTAGTGAGCAAGCTTTTTAGCATGGATTAACAACTTCATTTCCACCCAAAAAATGCCTGACAACGTGAAACATCGTCATCTCTTCTAGAGATGACACATGCTATTTCAAGATTGTCTAGAAAATCCGAAGCATCTTCCCCCACCTTACCTGTGAATGTCGAGAAGAAATTGTTTGCCATTGCAAAATATGACTTTCAAACTCTTTTTACTTTTTCTTTTTTTCTTAAACACAAATGACTTAGCGGATTATAGCGGATTTCTTACAAGGTTGGGTAGATAGATCAAAACATAATGAAAATTGGAACATTAAAAAAGTGATGGTAATCCAACACGCGGAGGATAACAGGGTTTGGGGAGCTAAGGATCTCTTCTAGTACCTGAGCACCAAATCATAACACAATCTTCTGTTGATAAAAGATCTTCCTATCTACATATATATGTATGTGCATGTGTTGCAGAAACCTAAACAAAAAATCTGTTGGTCTGTTATCCATGATTCACAAAGTGTAGAGTACGCAATTATACCCTTACCATGCCGGTGTTGACAAGTCAGCACATCCACAGGAGGTCATCGCCTTTCATAGGCTCCACCTTCCCTTCATTGCTCAGCACGTATCGAGTGATTGCAACGTGTTTGACCACTCTTGGCCTTTTAGCTAGCAACAATTTCAAGTAATTACCATAATCAACTCATTGCATGAAATCCACACCATTTAGTTGTAGCTCATCTTCGGCCCACTGGGTTTCACTCGTGATAAACAATTTCTTCAGGATGAGTTGTACGGGAAGAGGAGGAAGCACCTCTATTAGTCCTCTAAAGTAGACAGAACAGTAGCCAAACCACTCCTCTCTAGGGCATGGGAGCCTCCTTATCACCTCTTCAGGTTGTCGAAGTGAACTCGCAGCACTCGCATGCGTGCCGCAAATCGAAAGGCGATCTTCTGCCACTTTGCTTCGGATGACCTTCTTTTTGGCAGCGTAGGCACGCTTCTGCTTTCCAAACTCAAAGCACTTGCATGGCTAGGGGTTTCTCCTTCCTTGAGGGTCATGTGATTTAGGATTTTCCTAGCCCTCCTTTTCCCTTGACACGAGAAACCCCTTTTGGTCACTTAGGCACTAAGGCTACAATTTTATTTTCAGACTCCCTGGGAAAGAGAGGCTTCACTAACCTCTTTTATTTCTTAATATAGATGATTTAGTTGTAGTGGACATCAATGTAGAGGATTTTTGCTTCTCCTTTACTTCTGTTGATGGCACTCATTGATAGAGTGTGGTGGGTGACGACAATGAGAGAAACCTGCTACCCTCCCTCCTGTGGCTCTTGATTTACAGTTTGAATGAAAGGTGCAAGATGGAGAATTTAATTCTTGGATGTTCACGATGGTGTATTTTGGCAGCAGCACTTCAATAATGAAGGCTATAAATGCTTCTTCAATTTGTTCCTCCTCCGTTCTCCAATTGGAAAATTCCTGCAGCCACTCATCCATGGTCAATGATGTGCATCATTTTCAATGTTGTAAACTAAAGGATTCCGAGAATCCCTCCTCAGTAGGGGCACCAAATGACAAGCAGAAACGCAAGGCAGACCCCAGCAGCCCCTATGCCAGGACCATGCACGTAGAACTCGTCACACGGAATGAACATGGGGCACCACCTAGCTTTGAGTGGCTATGATGCGGACAACAATGATTCAAATAATATTAACACAACACACCATAGAGAGAGAGAGAGAGAGATACATAGACGTAGATGATGAAAATCCCTCAAGATGTGAGGGCAAACTTGATTCATGGTGGCATTTATAGAAACCTTTGTTTCGGCAAGATGGAGACTGTTGTGATAGACTCGGAGGGAGAGAGAGAGAGAGAGAGAGAGAGAGAGAGAGAGAGAGAGAGAGAAAGAGAGAGCCTATAGTGTGTTCTCTAGGGAAAATTTCATGTGTGCGAAATTCCTACTCCTGTGCGTAACGACCCTTGGAGTTAGGGTGTGTGCATGGCTTTCATCTCAAGTGCTGACTCCCCAATTGTGACCTCTCATTGCTCGTTTATAGCTGCAAGCTTGCTTAGTTTAGGGTAATATGATTAGGCTTGGGCCCTAATGAGGAGAGAATAAGCAAGGAGCCCAGTCCTAGATGGTTGACCCCTACTTTGTTTTAGGAGAATTTTAAAATGATATCTCCTAGGTAGGCCTTTGTGACCATCACCTAGAGAGAGGTGGAAATATACAAACGATTTTTATAAAAAGGTTTGTCTTGAAATCGGAAAAATGAATTACCCTTCCGATGTTTACTGAGGAGATGCCTTGTGGACGAGATGCTAGTAAATCGCAGGTTTTCACTGGTGCGTCGCTGTAGTGCACTTTTCCACTTCGGTGCTGACTGGGGCATGCGTGCGGAATATTTCTTTGAATTGTGGTAGCCCTCACGTGTTTTTGTTTGTCGATGCGTCGTCCTCCATTCTCTTGTTTTTCTGCTTTCGTGCGTGCCATGTGTGTGCGGTGTTGGTGTGTATGGTGTATGTGCTCATGCATAAATTGTATGTTTGTGGGTGTATATGTATGTGCTCGTGTGTGTGTGTGTGCATGTTTATGGGGAGAGAGAGAGAGAGAGAGAGAGAGAGAGAGAGAGAGAGAGAGAGAGAGAGAGAGAGAGAGAGAGAGAGAGATTTTCTTACATATAACGAGAGATGGAGGGAGAGGTAAGGTCAAGAGTGTGTGTGTACGTGTATGTGTGTATGTAAGTGTGTTGTGTGTGTATGGAAAGTGAGAAAGAAAGAGATATTATGCAGAACTGGAGAGAGAGAGAGAGAGACTATGGCTGAAGGAGAGAGAGAGAGAGAGAGAGAGAGAGTAGGTTACTAGGAATTTACAAAATGAAGACCCCACTTTTACCATTAAAACGCAGTGGTTAGGAATGCTCAAAAATACTCTTATTGGAAGCCATTATAATGAAAAAGTGCTTGTTTACGTACAATGGAGAGAGAGAAAAGCTTAAACTTTGGTAGCTTGAGCTAGATTGCAATGTTTTAGCCAAAGGAAGACCCTGTTACTTGTCACCATCACCATCAAAACAAACATAAAAATGTTAGTAAAAAATGGTGGAAGGCAGGTGTCATAGGATAATCCTACATGTCATAGATGTCAACCTAAAAAGGAACAATCAAAAGCAAGGGTAAGCTACAAACCTGAGAGGAAGATTACATTTGAGCAGAGTGGTGAGAGGATGTGGTGATATTCTCTTATTTGACAGATTGTTTGTAAAAAAAATGTCACCTTAAAATGGACAACCAAGCCTCTATATATATAGGGTAGAGAGAAAGAAGGGTGCAACCTCAAAAACAAAGAGAGGGAAGCCCAAAGGGTGCACGGTTAGGGAGGGGTGGAGTGGGGGTAGTGGAGTCTTTTTTTATTAAAAAACTGGGGGGGTGAGGTTGAAGTAAGAGATGCTTCCATCCAAAATCTTGTAACCTTATAAGCCTCTTGGTCTAGGCTCTAAGGTGCCACTATATTAGCCTTTAGAGGTGGTTTTTATGCTAGTGAGAGAGACCCTCCTTCGACTGCACTAGGAAGGATGAGGATTTGTCCCAGAGGGGGTACTAGGCCTCGCAAGGGGTCTTAGTGCCCTCCAAAATCTAGCAAGTCCAATAGTATAGTTGGGTGGCATGAGAATTTTGAAGCTGAAAACTCTTAAAGGAATCTTCTCACAAGTCTCCAATGTTTAGCTCTCTCGAAACCATTTTTACAAAAAATAGTCCACAAGTATTTTAATGTCTTTAGAGGCTTCCATAGCATTGGAGTTACAATAGAGTATTGGGTTGAGCTGTGAGACAATGACCTTATGTGCCCATTCAGATGGCCAGTTGCTGGATCGTTTGAGGTATCTTATGGGTGTGCACGGGAGTTTATCTTCTTTTGGCGTAAGGCTTTTTGTGAGATAGCCAAATTGGGTAGAAAGATGGAGGTTTAGAAATTTGGTAGAGTTACCAGAGGTGGTTTCAATGGGTAATCAACTGGGGTAGATTTTGTGTTGTTGTTTGAAGAATGATGGGTTTGTAGAGTTTATGAGTAACATATCGTCGTAATATCTAAAGGGATGACCTAAAGTTGAGAGAATATCTTTAGCATTGTGTGTGTTGAGAGTGTTAGAGATAAACTCAAACTCTAGGGAGTGGAGGTAGAGATTGCACCATAGGGGGGAGCATGCTAGTCCCATTGGGATTCCGTTGGTTTTCCTGTAAACTTTCCCTTGACATTGTATAAACATGTTATTAAAATGAGACAATTGTTTGGTTGGAGTACTTCCTTGAAGGCTTGATTTGTATCTATAGGAAGACCAAGTGCCCTTTATGCAATTGGATGGGAATCTTTTGAAAGAGATGAACGTTTCTAGAGATGCGGAGAAGGCATGGGTAATTAACAATGTAAGATGATGGATTAGGCCTTGTACCCCTGCGTGTGGGATGTTCTCGAAGCATCTTTTTACATCCCTTGAGTAGAATTGTGTTGCATGAGAGGGGAGGTTGAGGATGCAATTGTAAACCGAATCTACAATCCACCAAGATTGTAGATGAAGATGGTGACATAAAAGTGCTTTGTTGTTAAGTTTTTTGGCTCATTCCTTGAGTAGTGGTATACAAGTTTTTAGCAAGCAAGGCATAAGTGTAGAGATTTCTGAGTAGCAACAGGTAGCCCCACATGAAATCCATCTAAAAGAGTCCTTATGCAGTTTGTATATGCCGTTCAGATAGGTGAGGGAGTCGTGTTCTGGAAAGGTGTATTGAGAGAGAAAAGTTAGCACAAGGGAGGTAGCTCCCTCAATTCCTAGAGGATATGGTGTAGAATCGTTGCCTTGTAGGTATTTTTGGGCTTCAAAAAGAACAAAGGCTTTACAAATGATAATCATATTGTTCGGAGCCTTGTCGATGCAAGTAAGAGAGAGAGAGAGAGAGAGAGAGAGAGAGAGAGAGAGAGAGAGAGAGAGAGAGAGAGAGAGAGAGAGAGAGAGAGACATAGTTAGATAGATAGATAGATAGTTCTATTATCGTCCTGGGAGGTCAAATATGACCTGTGGGACCAAATGAACATGTCACGTGGTGTGGGTGGAGTTCATAAGTGACTCTCGATGCTCAAAAATGGTTGAAATGAGCGTCGCAATAGAGAGTCCACATCATGGTTGGGAGAGGAAGGTATGTAGGGAGAGCTCATGACTGAATATATGGGGAAAAGAGGACCTAATGTGGTCAAAAGCTGAGCACTCAAGTAGTGTGTGGTACTCACTCTCTCGCACTTGACGAGGGCATAAGGTGCAAAGTCGATGACACTCCTCGCCAGTGCCCCAACGTCCTGTCTCGCAGCGTAGAGAATGGGAGCTAAGACGAATGGAGGCAATGGTGCGGATCGCACTCAACGGGATGGGCTCAAGGATGTAGGAATGGGTTCGGTTACCTCGTTCCGAGAAGAAGAGAGATTTGTAGTTTCGGGCAACGTGTGTGGTGTAATGGCTGAAGCGAGAACCTCCGGATTTCTCCCAAGCCATGATACATTGGCGTTGTAAGAAGGCCTCATTAACTTGGGAGTCGATCGACGCATCCTTGACCAAGTGACATGCATCCCATCTTCCAAACCATTTCTTGATATCAAGCATCCACCCCGAACTTAGTATTTTGCTCTTGTATGTCTTTTGAACCTTTTGACTTGCTTCATATGCGATTCTAGGAAGTCGATGCAAAGGGCTACGTTGTGTCTTACGCATGTACTCCACAACCCTTTCCATGCCCAAGACCTCAATGGGAAGCGATCCGGACTCAAGAAGTAAGAGCATGTAGGGTGTTTGTGTCTTGACTTGGAGAAAGTTGGTGAGAAAATGCTTTTGAACATTCGCAAACTCTTTCCAAGTAGACTTCCCGATGCTTCCACCCCACACCTCCACTCCATAAAGAAGCACCGGTGTCACCAATGTGTCAAAGAGGTACTTTTTGAGAGCCCAACACTTGATCTCTCCTGCATTGCGTATGTTCTCAAATGCATAATAAGCCCTCTTTCCGGCTTCCAAGCGACGCATTGCACAATCCTTCCATTTATGATTGGATGGAACCTCAAGGCCAAGGTACTTGAAGTGATCTACCACTTCAAGTTTCTCATTGTTGTATACAATGCATGGATTTTCATCATTGAGGGTCTTTACAAGCATAACCTTGGTTTTGGATCCATTCACGATCAGCCCGCTATGTAGGCAAAAGCGTTCCAAGACACTCATAAGCTTTTGTGCATCTTCTAAGGTATGTGCCAAGAGCACTACATCATCGGCATAAAGCAAAAGCATGATCACCGCATTTCCAATCTTAACCTCTTCTATGCCTTCTTGCTGCATAAAATCAAGAACCATGTATTCCAATTCATCAATGAGTAGCCCAAAGAGGGTTGGGGAAAGTGGGCATCCTTGTTTGACACCAATAGTGCTTGCAAAAAATTCTGAAATTCCATCTCCCATACGTAATCGACATATCACTTTTTGGTAGATGCGAAAGACTGCATGCATAAATTCTCTCGGCAATTGAAGGCTTTGCATACGTCTCCAAAGATTTCCTCGCGGTACCATGTCAAAAGCTTTCTTGAAATCCACAAAGCAACAATACAACTTTTTTCCTTTCAATCGAGACGCTTCCATAAGAACTCGAAGAGTGACAAGGTGATCAATAGTGCTATGATGCTTTCGAAAACCTGCTTGGCCAAGCGCACGTTTGCCATTCTTTTCAGCCCATTCACTTATCTTCATCTCCATGATACATCCAAATAACTTTGCCATCAAAGAACCAACCATTATAGTGCGATAGTTGTTCACATTGTTCACATCTCCTCCTTTGTGCAAAGGTTTGATCCAATTTGCACTCCAATCATGAGGCATGCCATACTGAAGTGCAAGGTTAAACATATCGCATATCCAATATCGTGTTTTCTTGCTTGTCCATTTAATCATTTCAGCCTTGACACCTTGAAGGTCACCTGCCTTGCGAGTAGCAAGTTTCTCAAGCGCGCGGCATACATCTTCAATGGTAAAGAAGGGAGACATAAATGGAAGGGAGCTACAACCCTCCATCTTATCAACATTGGGTTGCTCATAGAGGTTCTTACAATGCATATACATATCCTCAAGAGTCAAGTCACCAAAGCTCTCAACGCGCTTGCCTTTTAGATTTTGCCAAAACTTGCCACATGCATGTGCTTTCTCTTGTGCTAAAAGAAGTTGTTTTTCGACTTCCCACCTTCTCCTCTTCTTTTGAACAAGTGCTTTGTATGTGTGTGAACATTCCAAGTAAACTTCCTTGTCTTTGATTGCATCCAATCTTAGCAAGTGTTTTCGGGCTTGACTACATTCCATGTCAAACCATTTCTTCTTGGTGCTACCCTTCTTAGACCTTTTGCAAGACATGTGTTTCGCCGAAAAGCATTCCTTCGCACAAGAGAAAATTACTTCTTTGAAAACTTTCCACTTGCATTCTAATGTTGGGCTCCCTTGATGCTCTATCATGCTTAACATTTGGTCCACCATATCAGCATATATAAGTGCTCGTTTGAAGTCTAGACGTAGGTACAAATGATTCACATCATGATTGGAGGCTACATGCTCGGGCCGTTTACCACACTTGAGGTCAATACATAACATCCTATGATCCGATTCCGGATTCCATTCACCAAGTGTAAAGTTTTGTATGCATTCTAGAGTGGCTTCTGAGAACAACATATAGTCAATCACGCTAGCACCATTGTGCTTTCTACATGTAAAGTCATTGGTGCCTTGCAATAGAGATACACCATTTGCAATGAGCATTCCGGTACTATTGCACATATGTAGAAGTGACTTTCCATAGTGATCCACTTCGTTTGCATCATTAGAACTTCGATTATACATGTATGAGTCATCCACTCTTCTTGATACATGCGGCATGTCGACTTGTTGTGTGTCGTGTTGTAACATATTTGTGCGAGCATTCATGTCTCCAAAAACAATGACTTCACCTTGATCCTTGTAATGAGCAATGTCTTCCTCTAGTTCAACAAAGGGCTGATCTCTATCCATATTCAAGCGAGCATAAAAGTTGGAGTCATAGTGAGGAATGTAGCAGCCGGCCACAAACATGACTTGACCATTTGGTGGGCTGATTTTCAGCCATAAGTAGCGTTTATACTTATCTTCTTTGACAATGGAAACATCTTTCAAACCCTTTTTGGTCATACATGCTACGCCTCCTTGGCCTCTTCGTTGCTTTGCATTTTTGGCCCACATCAAAGAATGTACATCGTATTTGTCAAATCCAAGAATTCGTTGCGCATCATGCTCCCATGTTTCGACAAGAAGTATCACATCGGAGTCATTGGTAAGCTCATCAATGCCAATTCCCGCATTCCATGGATACCCGTTACAATTCCAAAAGCTTATTCGCAAGCGTGAGTTGGTCTCATAGATCATGTGTCCCTATTTGTTGGGTGGACTTGCATCCTCCTCAAGTGCCTTTTCTTCTTGAGATGATACCTTAACCTTCTTGCTTCTTTCCTCGTATGCTTTGCGACGTACATTTTGTTGCATAAGAGTGCGATCCTCATATACATTACAACCCGTTCCTTTGAGGTAGATCCAACCATTGTCAAGGATGATCTTTCTCTTTACCTCATCAGCCATGGTACATACAGTAGGTCTTTCTCCCGAGCGAGGGACTCCTTGTTTTCCAACTCGATGTGCACCATAAGCCATGATTCCTGACATGCCAAAGTGTGTAGCAAAAAACTCTTCAATAGCAACCGCAAGAGATTGGGGTGTTTCCATGCTTTCCTCCTTGATTCCACGAATGACGATGTTCTTTGAGCGTTTTTGTCGTTCTTGCAATTCTTGAGTGTCCACATTCTCTACATTCTTTGCTTGGACAACGGCTTGCGTGATAGGAGATGTAGAAACCACATTATCCTTACATATATCAGCCCATGATTTGGATGCATTTCTCATCTCACATACATCATGTCGTATTGTATCTATCGTTTCCTCTTTCAATACATGATCACTCTCAACTTTGCTCAAGCGCTCTTTCACTACATTCATGTCCACAAGAGAGCGTTTACATTCTTGAACTTCATTCTCAAGATGCATCAAGCGTGTTGTTTTCATTTCAAGAACCTTCTTGAGGTGCTCATTCTCCACAACGAGAACTCTTAAAGTACCATTCTCCATTGCAAGTGCGCGCAACTCTTCACCTTGCTTGTTGACGGTTTCTTGTAACGAGATCAAGTAAGCCATGATCATTGCTTCCGTTGTTGTAGACGATGTGGTTGGATTAGCATCCAAATTCCTTGGAGATTTTGCATCATTCTCCATGGCGAGTGTGGCTTTTCCACCCTTGCGAGTTTTGTCTGACATTGCCTTCAAGTCGGCAACAAAAACGCAAAGTTTTGACAGTTTTTTCAGTTCTGAGATGCTGTTACAGCAAAGCCTTCCATTACACAGAAAAATTCTGTCTTTACATCAATGCGTAGAGGGTTTCGTGCTCTTCGATTGAGGCTATAGATCACCTAAATCGGAGTTCGGATGAGAAAGTTATGGTCAAAAGAGTGAACTGCTGTCTACTAGGTCAAAAAACGGCTGTGTGTGTGTGTGTGTATGTATGAGGGTTTGTGAGTGTGTGTGTGTATGAGATTGAGGATCTATTTGAGGGTGAGGGTGTGTGTGTGTGTGTATGAGGGTTTGTGAGTGTGTGTGTGTATGGAGAGAGAGAGAGAGAGAGAGAGAGAGAGAGAGAGAGAGAGAGAGAGAGAAATATTGTGCATTCTTGGGCTGCCGACACAGAAAGAGAGAGAGGGAGAGAGTGCGAGATGGTGAGAGAGAGCTAAGAGCTAGAGAGGGAGTGTGTGGTGTGAAAGAGAGACAGAGATCTTGCCTTGATAATGGATAAGGGAGATATATGACGGCCCCTCTGGCTAGTGACGAACGAGAGAGAGAGAGAGAGAGAGAGAGAGAGGGTGGTGCCTGGCTAGGGGAAGAGAGAGAGAGGATGAAAGTGTGATAATGGAGGAGAGAGAGAGAGAGGGTGGTGCCAAGGGGGAGTGGCCCCTTCTGTGAGTCCAACGTCAAGCAGGGGGAGGGGGTGGCGGAAGCTGCAAAAAAAAATCGTTTTTATTTATTCATTTCGTTAAGCTCCCCCAAGTGAGGTTAGTTTCCGAAGCCACGGCTTCGAAAGCCAGCCATCAATAGCACATTGAAGCAGTTTAGTGTACTTTGAACTACATTGGTGCACTTTAGAAGCACTCTAAACTACTTGGTAGCCCTTCAAAGCACTGTAAGGCACTTTGCGGCACTTTCAAGCACTATGAAGCACTTTATGTCTGTTTCAAGCAGTATGAAGCACTTTGAAAGCACTTTGAGTCACTTTAGTGACTAAATAGAATTGTGTGGCACTTTGAAGTACGTTGAAACACTCTAAAGCAATTTTTGACACTTTCAAGCACTATGAAGAACTCTAAATTACTTTGAAGCGCTTTGAAACACTTTGAAGCACTATTCAACACTTTAACACTAGAATGGTAACAGGACACTTTTATGTCCTTGGACACTTTTGTGTCCTGTTAAGTGACCATTTTTCTTGAAATATTTAAAGAGTATGAGAATGGATTTCTAGGTGCTATATATTCACAAAGTTGCCTTATGAGATGATAAAAACTTAGCATTTTTTTGGAGTATCGATCTCACCATTAACCTTACTCTTGCACAACATTTTTGAACCTAAACTGTGTGAAAAAATGGGTCCTGTTTTTGGCTTTTTTTCAATTTTTGGCAGCTATACCACTCTAAAATTCATGTTTGTGAGGTTTAGATGGCTAGAGGTTAGGACTTCATAGTTCTCAGCATGTTTTGATGCTTGTAGGGAGAGCTAAGTGTTAAAATTGAAAGTTATGACCAATTTACAAGAATTGCATAATCCTGTTTTTTGGCCAAAATTAGCACTTTTATGATTTTTTTGGGGCTTTCTTGATATCCAAATTCAATTTTGATTGTGTAAGTGTAATATATAACATAAAGATAATCTTACTTGAGTTTTGGGGGACCTAATATGCTATATAGCATAGTATATGATAATGGTTGAGTTTTTTGATTGCTGAAGAATACGATACATTTTAGAGTAGCAAGTATAAATTTCTCAATATTGCTAGTTTTTTAGGCCAATTGTGTGTATTTTGTAGGTAGTAACCATATCTAATCATAGACTACAAACTTGGCTAGATTGAGTAGTTTCTATGGGTTTCTAGAGGTCATAATGCTAAACCCAGTTTTTTCATGTTTGCTGTATTTAGCACTTTATCATTGCCCCCAAGGTTCCAATTGTAAGAGATCCATTATCCTTTTGACATACTCCATGGCTCCTTTTGAATCCAAAGGCCCAAAGGGAACTAAGAAAACATGTATATAGTATCTGTATTGAGCGTGACTGTAGAAACTTTAATGATAGGTCCGCAGAATGGCAAAAATGCAACTTTTTTGTACCTATTTTTTTTGCCCAAAACAAAATTAGTGAGGTAAAAGCAACCATATGTTTTGGTCACCAACCCATTGAAGTTAACGGGGCATTTTATCTCATGTCCTACAAAAATCCCCACTCTTATTTATATGCAATCAACCGTAAGAAATTGTTGTTTTGGGCAAAATGCAATGGTCCATCAACTTTGGAGGCTTGTAGTGACCAAGGGATGAGAAAAATTAAAAGTTTCTCATTTTTTCCATATGTAGTAGTTATTGAACTATAAGCTCATGAAAGGATTTTTCAAAATGAGTGGATCTAATATGGTTTTGGAATTTTTTTCCCAAAACCCTGAAAGGACACTTTTATGTCCTATTAGGTTACCATTCTAGTGTTAAAGCACTTTTGGGCACTTGAAAGCACTTTGAAGTGCACTTTAAGGGCTCTTTGAAAGCACTTCAGTGCGATTTAAGAGCATTCTGAGGCACTTTATGGCACACTCCAAAGAACTTTAGAGTTTAGAAAGCACTCTGAAATAATTTGTGACACTTTCAAGAACCATGAAGCACTTTAGTGCACTTTGGCAGTGCTCTCAAATAGTATGAAGCAGTTTTTGGCGCTTTCATGCACACATAGATGAACTTTTCTGGCTCTTTCAAGCTTTTGCAAGCTCTAAGTGATGCAGTTTGAAGCACTTTAAGACACTTATAAAGTATTTCAAATCTCTTGCAAGCACTCAAAATTACTAAGTAAAGCATTGTTCCACATGTGCCCTCCTGCCGATTCTCTTTCAAACGACATCTTTCTATTTGGAAAGATGCGGGTTTCCATTTACCAGAATTGAAACACGATTTCTTTGATTTCAATTGTTAAGGTACTCATCCTATGATGTTGACATTAACACGTGTCTAAGGGAAGTGACCCCTCCTTCATATTAGTTTGTTGCCAAAAACTGGCTCCCGCGACATTTCTTTGATGAAGTTTTAATGCCTTCGCAACATCATTGTTACTCATTACATTGTCATCCCCATTGACTCCATTGAGGCATGCTATGACAGTAGACCATTTCAAAAATAGTTCATTGTTTGAACGAGGAGTCTTCACCTAAGACAATGTATGACAAATGTTAGAGAAAATCGGTCTCCCAGCTGTCTCCCATGTATGTTGCAACACTGAGAACGTTAGATGAGTGAGAAGTTGCTGTAGAATGCTCCATTGAAGACCCCAAAAGCCTGTTTGTTTGATTATGCTGACGGTCGGTTTTCAAAACCGCGACCATGAGAACTAAACCCCAAGAACGGGAGAGCATATTACCAAGGCAAAACAAAAAAAAAGAAAATTTTCTTTAACATTCACCACCCCTAGGCTTAACCACTCGCGGGGCGCCACCAATTTGGCCACATCTCTCCATTATCGCCAGAAGATAGAGCCTTTTCTCTCGTGCTGCTCGGCTCCGCCAACCCACTCTCTCTCACTTACCCTGTCGCTGCATCACCTGGCCCAATTGGAATATTAAAAAAAACATTTTCACTATTCCTTGGCGGGCCGCCAATTTTGTAAATTCTCTGTCTCTCTTTCATTATTCACAAGCTCTCTCTCTCTCTCTCTCTCTCTCTCTCTCTCTCTCTCTCTCTCTCTCTCTCTCTCTCTCTCTCTCTCTCTCTCTCTTCGCTCGTCCATATCCCAGCACAGTGGGGCGCCATACCTCACCCCTCCTTTTTTTCCTTCTCGTCCACACCCCCTCGGCTTCACTCTCCCCCACCCTATCCCTCCCCTCTTGATTTCTTCCCACCGGCGGATCACCACTCTATCCTCCCATATCTTCCCCTCCCTCAATTAGCTCTCTTTCTCCCTCCTCTGAGTGAGCTGCCCTGCCATGCATGAAGTAGAATATCTCTCTCTCTCTCTCTCTCTCTCTCTCCTCTCTCTCTCTCTTCTCTTAAGTCACCCAAACATACCCTCTCTCTCTCCCCCACTCACCCACAAACTCTCTCCTCTCTCTCTTTCTTCCCCTTGGTGTAGGAACCCGCCATGTACAGGGCTCTCTCTCGCTCTCTCCCCCTAAAACCACACCTACACGCCCCTCCAAACCCTCCCCCACCTCCTTGAAAAAGAAAAAATCCCCCCCTTTCCTCGCTCTCTGTCGGCTGAAGACTTCTCACTCTCTCTCTCTCTCTCTCTCTCTCTCTCTCTCTCTCTCTCTCTCTCTCTCTTCTCTCTCTCTCTCTCTCTCTCTCTCTCTCTCTCTCTCTCGTATGCACACACACAGGACCCTCACACACTCACCCTGCCGTCTCTCACTCTCTCGGTGTTACCATAGCCTGCAGCCATCCCACTCTCTCTCTCTCTCTAAGTCGTCCCGAGGGTGTAGCATGGCACCGAACCATTTTCTCTCTCTCTTAAACACACCTACACACACACACACACACACACACACACACCTCAATATCCTCAGCCTCCCGTTTCCCCCCCCCCCCCCCCTCGTACTCACGTTCTCTCACCCTCTCCCTCGCTCTGAGAAGTCGGCAAGCCTGCGAGCCAGATTTTTTTATTATAAAATATATATATATATATATATAAAACTATAGTAGTATATAATTTATTATACCTCATGCGCACGCACACATTCTCGTTTACGCACACTCACCCACACGGCACACAACCCCAATCTATACACACACATACACACAAACGATAACATATGCACTAACATATATAGCACGCACGCCTAAACGCACGAGTATAAGTATACACATACACACGCACACGTATACGCACACACCAAAAGAATATTAAAAAAACCAAAGGACATCAACAACATCGACAAAAAGAAAGGAGGCGACTAAAGCACGCGTCGCCGACACCAAAACAAGCAAAGCCGCTGAAGTCATACCCCGATCGATCTCGAAAGTGACAAATGCGCTACACCGATGCACCAACTAGGCCGCCGGTCCTCAGCATCGCGCCCACGACGCCCTCTTCAGTAAAACCCATAGGTTGTCGTCATTTTTTCTAGTTTCAAACCAAACCTTGTAAAAAATCCCAAATTTGTAGATTCTCATCTCTCAAGGTGATGGTCACAAAGGCCCATCTAGAGGTTTTCCTTATAATATTTCCCAAGACAAAGCCAGGGTCAAAACCACCTAGGGCCCACCGCCTTGCCTTGTCTCCTCTGATTAGATTATCCTAATCTAAAGAAGCCAACACCTATAAAAAGGCACTGTGAGGTCACTATTAGGGAGGGCAAGTTCATCAGAGGTTAGCACTTGGTAGTATTTTGGTGGGAGGGATTGACAAACATTTGCATCACGAGAGAGGGGACTTAGTGTAGCCATTTTCTTTGGGAATTTGTACTATGTAAAAGAAGCTATTTCCACATCTCGACTCCAATGGTCGATACACACACACTCATGTTAGAAAGGTTTTCGTGTCGGTGAGTCATCCCTAGAGAACGCACTAGTGGGATCACTATCTCTGCCCTCTATCTCTCTATCACCATGATTGTCACCTCGCCGGAAATAGGGTTGCTGAAAATATTGCAAGAAAATAATTCTCTATCACACCCTGAGGGTTTTCATCACCTATCATTTTCCTCTCTCTCTCTCTATCTCTCTCTCTCTCTCTCTCTCTCTCTCCCTGATATTTCAAATCACTGTTGTCTGCATCCTAGCCGCTCAAAGCTAGGTGGTGCCCCCTATTTGCTTCATCGTGACCGGCTTGCTGCATGCATCGGCTCCTGGCATTTTCGAGGCCGTTGGGGTTCGTGTCGCACTTTACGCTTGTCATTTGGTGCCCCCACTGAGGAGGGCTTCTTGAAAACCCTCAGTTTACGATGCTGAAAGCAACTCAAAGCATCAATCATGGATGAATGGCTGAAGGAATTCTCTAACTGGAGGACGGGAGAGGAGGAGACTAAGGAGGCACTAGACGCCTTCATTGAGGTACTACTCCCGGGCTGTAGTGTCGTCAGTATTCAAGAGGGAAGCTCCCTCTCGTGTTGCTCGTTTCTAACCACAAATGAGAAGCCTCAGGTGGGAGGCCTATGAAGTGCTATCATTGTTGTCAACCAAGACACACTGTCAATGAGTGCCAGCAATGAAGGAAGCGAAGGGGCTTAAATCATCTACATCGACATTCACCGTGAGGAGGTCGTCCATAGAAAAGGAGGAAAGAAAACGGTAAGGTGTCTCTTCCCTAAGAAAATTGCAATCAAAGGTATAGCCTCTACTCTAAAATGGTATAAAGGGGCTTCTCAAGCCAAAGGTAAGGAAAGGCTAAGCCACTCTAGATACACGTGACCCGAAAGGAAGAAGCATCTAGCCACGCGAGTGCTTCAGGTTCGGAAAGCCGGGTTGTACCCAGTTTGCCAAAGAGAAGGGCATTCGAGGCTAAGTGGAGGAAGGTCACCTATCGATTCGCACGACGCATGCGAGTACTGCGAGTCCATTTTGAAAGTCCTGAAGCAGAAGTGGTAAGAAGGTTTCCATTTCCTAAAGAGGAGTGGTTTGGCTACTGCTCTCACTGTTTTGGAGGACGGGTAGAGGGTCTTCCTCCTCTCTTCATACAGCTCATCCTGAAGAAGCTCTCCAACATGGGTGAAACCCAGTGGGCTGGAGACAAGTTACAGCTGAATGGAGTGGAGTTAATGCAACACACCGACTACGATAATTATCTGCAATTACTGCTAGCCAAAAGACTGGGAGTAGTCAGACGCATCGCCATCACCTCGTGCGTGCTGAGCGATGAAGGAAAAGTAGAGTCTATTGAGGCGGTCCGGGGCGAGCAACAAGAAGAGCAACCTCTAGACACCCTTCAAGGCTCCCGTGCTGCTCAATGGGGCTGGGGCACAACACAACACGAACCAAAACAACAAACCCACAGCCCAATCCCAACTACACAAGGGGCACCACCTAGTTTAAGAGCGAACTAGGACGCAAAAGAGGAGAATTGTTAGAGCAACCCTCAAACAAGCAAGGAATTTACACTAACCCTAACACCAATGGAACACTCTCACACACTAAAACACGAGAGGAGAGAGAGAGAGAGAGAGAGAGAGAGAGAGAGAGATAGTGCTCGGGCTGCTTTGAAACGTATCGGCAATGATCAAGCAAACACAACTATATATTTAAGAAAGAGAGAGAAAGGGGGAGGGGGTGCTTGTTGCATTAATACCTTCTTACAAATCTGTCATGACAAATCAAAGTGAGATTAGTATTTGTTCAACATAGCTTGCGTAAATTTCACCACAACACATCACAAAAAAAGCCACCCCAATCACTGTCTTAAAGCCAGGGGAGTCCTCTCCCCTGTCGCCCTCTTACAGTATGTGGGATTTATGGCTAGATTGATGACAACACCAGAGACAAGCTCTCAAGAACTTAACAAAAAACACTAAGACACTTACGCATAATTGTTGTCCATTATTTCACGTTGAAGGGAGACAAAGTATCCAAGCTTACTCCAAATCCACCCTCCTTGATTCAGCAAATGTTGGCTTACACTAGTAGGAGAAATGATAGATTTCATACTCTCAATTGAATGATCACTCTCTCTCTTACAATGGCATAGAGTTCCCTTGCTAATCCCCTATTACAACACATGCACATGCATAAGACAATGAGCTTCCACTCAAGAGCTCCTTTAGAGAGGTTGAGCTTGGCTTCTCAAGCTATAGCATAGTGCTCTTGCTTATGGCTCCCCCTTTTGTGCTAGCTACACCCTCCTTTTATAGCAATTTTGAAGGCTAGGGTTACTCCTCTAACCATGGTTGGGTTAGATTTTCAGAAATTTATCTAATTTCTTTTGCTTGGAATTATCAAGAAGTTGGTGGGGAAAGAGAGAGGAGAGAAATGGAGGTGATAGGACTTTTCATAGTGGGTTAGTGTTAGTAGAGTTAGTATTAATTTACAAATGGAATTGGATATTTACAATGGGAGTATCCATGTAGGATACAAATAAGGAAGAAAAACTCTTAAGAGGTAAGAAAAGGTGGATTTCTTACAAGGTTGATGCTCCAAGTGTCTTGAGTAGGGCCGATTTTCACGCTTGTTGACGGTCCACTAGCTTTGACGGTACATTTTTTCTCCACTCTTGACCTTCCTTGAGAGACAAGGTAATTGAAGCTGAGTAATCAACCACCATGATGCTGTCTTTTAAGAGAAGAGGCTGAATTTTGTGGTTTTTTTGATAGATATGGGTAAATTGGAGGAGGAAAAATGAGACTAGGTGGTCAATTTTGGAATGGAATTGTGTGTGGGAGGTATGAGTTCACCATGGTTTCTCTTATTCTTCAAGGTTGAGGAGAAGGTGAGTAGTGTGCAGAGAGGAGTGGTGAGAGAGATGGGGATGATGAGTGGAGAAGTGTGTGTGAAAGAGGAAAATGATAAAGTGGAAGAGAGAGTGTGGCTGCATAGCATGGGAAAATTGAGGTCCACTAAAAAAATCATAGCTCACAACTCGTAGCTCAAAAAAATATGAAAAAATTTGAGGCAAAAGTTCAGCCCACGAGCTACAACGTTTGTTTGTATCACCTTTTTAAATTCGGAGAGCAAGTGAACTTTAAAAATTCAGCAAAACTGACCGTTTTTTTCCACTGCAAAGGTCCTTGTGGGGTCCTTCTTTGGATGATTCTTTTGAATACCTCCAAGAGTGAGCCCTCCATAGTGCATGTATGCATGCCACCTACCCTTGACCTTATTTGGTAGGTCTATAATTGAAGATATTGTTGAGATTAGGATATAAGTGAATAGTACAACTAAGAAAATCAAATATTGAGGGGTCTAAAAAATATGTACATGTCAAATATAAATAATATAAGTGGAAAAAATGTAAAGGGGTCAAAAGAAATCTCTCTCATTATGAGGCTACCATAAAAAGATAAATATTTTTGGTGTTCTAATTTTTTAGAAAAAAACAAAATAGATGCAGGAAGGGAAAAATCAAAATAGTGAAAAAATATACACATAAATAAAACTAGTTTTTTGGATTTTGTTGGGGTGGAGTTACACCAAATATAAGAGAAGCTTACATGGAAATATTTCTATATGGAATAAAGAGTATGAAAAATGGTAAGAAAAAATTGTGGTAATGGTGAGGCAATGTACAGAGCATAAATAACACACACCTAGGTAGAAATATTTAAATAAATACCAAAATAATTATGAAAAAATCTTTTATTTAGGCCCTATATATAAAGAAATATTTACATACGCATGGGCCATAATATACTTATTTTTTTTTATTTTTTTTAAATTTATTTTTTTGGCTCAACTAGCCCAATGACTAGCTAATTGAGGGTTTTTAAAGAAGATATGGGAAAAGTCCCGTGACTCACGCACGCCTATGTACAGTGAAATGGTAGGGATAGCCACAGTGTTTGGGTGATTTTGTTAGGGTGAGGTAACTCACTGTGGTAATTACAAAGAGCCAAAAAACGGCTATCATTAGCCCTCCCCCTGGATGATGGTATATTCATGTACCATCATAGAGCATCTTTTCCAAAGAGAGTGCTTCAGAGTCCTTGACAAGATCTTCATTGTTTGGCCCCTCAGAATTTTGGCTGGAGTTACAATCATGCTTCATGTAACAATACTTACATGAGACAGCGACCTTTTGACAGATCTTTGGTAGATCCTTTGGTAGAAGGCGACTCAAATAGGGCTTCAAGCGATACCCGTTTACTTTCCTGGAGTGCTCTTTACCATTCAAGTCCATAAGCTGATAGTAACTTGAATTGAAAGCCTTCTTGACTATGTATGGCCCTTGCCATCTTGTTTCAAATTTGGCATCAAAACGATTATCGAGTCGATTGTCATACCTTAGCACCAGATCTCCTTCATTGATGCCTTTGTCCTTTAGTTTCTTGTCAAGCTTCTCCTTCGCCTGCGTAGCTTTCCTCTTGTAGCACTCGTATGATGCTTCTCTTTTCCACTCAAGCTCAGCTAAGGTAAGAAGTTGATCCATCCATGCTTCTTGATCATCTTGTGCTGATTTGCCGTGAAGTCGCATTGTTGGAATGTTTAGCTCAATTGGCTGTAAAGCCTCTTGACCATAGACCGCCATAGACCAAGTGAAATGGTGTGAACTCCGTGGCTTCCCTATATGTGGTTCGATACGCCCACAAGGCACCATCCAAGAAGTCATCCCACAACTTTGTCTTGTTTTTCACCATCTTTCTAATGATGCCTGCAATGACACCATTAGCTTTTTCTACCAAACCATTTGATTGTGGATAGTAGGGTGTACTGTGACGATGTAGAATGTGAAGTACTTCACAGACTTCTGTGAGCAAGCCCTTCCTAAACCCTGGACCATTATCAGAAAAAATCTCCAAAGGTGTGCCAAATCTGCAACAAATGTGATTGTACACAAACTTGCTAACTGTCCTCTCATTCACTCTTGCCACACTTTGAGCTTCCACCCACCTAGTCATATAGTCTACAACCACTAGAATGTAGAGTTTACCATTTTTTGTCCTAGGCAGAGGACCCATGGCATCAATGCCCCACTTTTCAAAGGGTCCATTTGCAATCACTATTTGCCTCGGGCCATGCACCAACCTTCTATTTCCATTTATCTGACAATTGTGACAGCTTTTACACCAATGTTGAACATCCACATGCAAGCTTGGCCAAACATACCCCGCAAGCAAAATCTTCTTCACAGTTGATTCTTGGGCAAAATGACCACCACATGCCTCTTCATGCAAACCTTTTAAAATGGCTGGAATTTCCTCGATAGTTGGTACTCTTCTGCACACTTGATCCTTCCCTCTTTGATAGAGGGAGCCTTCTAGGAAGAGATACATGCTTGCCTTCTTCATGAGTCTCCTCTTCTGAGCTTTTGTGAAGTCTGGTGGAAACTCACCCTCCAAAATGTAGCCAATGATGGGATCCAATGACTCCAATCCCTGGTACCTCGGTTGCTTCACAGCAGCCGCCACCATGATGACCTGCACTTCTTTATCTACACATACAACGGCTTGTTGTGTAAGTAAATCAGCATCTTCATTTTGTTTCCTAGGAATATGATATAATTGCACCTCCTCAAATTGATTAAATAGCCTACGAATGGCATGAACTTTTGTCCTTAAGCTTTCATTCTTGCATGCCCAAATGCCTAAAATCTGTTTAACAATGAGAAGTGCATCTACTTTTACCATGAGACGTTGTATCCCTTGGCCAATGCACATCTTCAAACCATGAAGTAGAGTGTCATATTCTGCTTCATTGTTGCTAGCTGAACTTGGTAGATTGAACTTCTCTTTCATGACCACCTCTCCACTTGGGTTGAGCAACACTAGCCCTCCCCCTGCTTTTCCTGTGGCTCGACGAAAAGCTCCATCAAAGAACAAGGTAAAAGCATTAGGAATACTTTTTGGTGGTGGCAATGGTAGGGTCTTTACTTCAGGCACCTTAATCTCCTTTTCGTGCACCCTATAAGTGAGAATCCCTGCCAATTGTGCACGCACACTATCTTCTACCTTGAAAGAGTATTGAAACTCTTGCAACTCCATAATCCACTTTGAGATCCTAGTACTAAGATTCATTTGAGATGACACCCAAGGGAACAAATTTTCTGCAATGAGAATTACAAAAGGTTTTGGTAGCAGGTAGGATCTAAACTTTCTCACCGCAAACATGAGAGAAAGCATCATGAGTTCTGCTTCTATGTAGTCTCTCTCCAAAGCATTCATGACCCTACTAGCAAAGTAGATGGGTCGCATCCTTGTACTATGGGGATCTTGTTGTAGCAACAAAGCACCAATTGTTTCTTTCCCAGCACTAGAGCTAACAAAGAATGTGTACTCCCAACAAGGAGGCATGAGTGTTGGTAGCTCTGACAAAATGACTTTAATGTTACAAAAGTACTCTTCAAGCTCATCAGACCATGCAAATTCTACTTGTTGTGTCAACTTTTGCAAAGGGTGAAGTAACTCCGACGCTAAGTGAATGAAGCGTGACATATACTTCACCTTTTGAATGAATGAGATGACCTCCTTAAGACTCTTGGGTGATGGTAGCTCAATAAGAGCCTTCGCCTTCGAAGGATCCACTTCAATGCCTTTGTAAGAAACTTTATGACCAAGCAAGATTACTTCATCCTCACCTATATGGCACTTTTCGGGGTTGAGTTGACCTCCCATGTCGTAGAGCTTCTTTAAACCTTCTTCTACCCTTTGTAGATGCAATGATTTTGAGCTATAAATGCAAAAATCATCAATAAAAACCCTAATGGACCTTCCAAAGAATGCTTGAAACACCATGTTCATGAAGCGTTGGAAAGTTGCAGGAGCATTTGTCAGGCCAAATGGCATGACTCTAAAAGCATAACAACCCCAAGGAGTGATAAATGTTGTTTTCAATTGATCCTCCAATGCAATACCTATTTGAAAGTAACCCGAGTAGCCATCACACATAGTGTACTTCTCATGACCAGCTACTTCATTTAGTATCTCATCCTGAAATGGGAGGGGAAAGTGATCTCTTTTTGTTGCCTCATTAAGTGGACGATAATCCACACACACCCTCCACTTGCCGTTTTTCTTAGGAGTGACAACAACGGGAGAGACCCACTCTGAATTCTCCACTGGATAAATGAAACCTGCTGCTAGAAGCTTTCTTACCTCCTTGAGTAGAGCCTGCTCCTTAATGACTCCCAGCCTTCGTAGCTTTTGAGCCTTAGGTGTGGCCTCTGGCTTCAACTCAATCTTGTGTTGAACAACATCTACTCCACGCACATCGGTGTAGTCTTTAGCAAAAAGCCTCGGAAATTTCCTTAGCACACATTTGAACTCCTCTCTTTCATCCTTTGTAAGTCTTGTAGACAACATACCTTCTAACATTCCTTCATCTTCTACCTTTTGGTTCTCTTGGGAACCTACCTCTTCCAAACCTCGAGAAGAGGTCTCCTGGTTGTTTGGCTTAAACCTTACCCCCATGACTTCAATGGAGGACTCCTCTTCAGTAATGCTGCCGCTACTTTCTTCTTCTGAAGTGTTTTCAGTCCAATCTTCTTCCGTCTCACTTCGAGATGATTCTTCATGGAGCTCCTCTTGGCGTTGCTCCTTCATGTCAAAGACAACCTTCTTGTGATTGTCACTCCTGCATATTAGCTTTCCACTCTCCCAATCCTGCAAAGCTCGCATTTTCATTAGCCATGGTCTTCCTAGGATAAATGGATAACCACTTCCCTTGGTCGACATAACATAAAAATCCACTGCCTTCTTAATGCCAAAGGCCTCCACCAAAACATTTTTACAAATGCCTACGCACCTAGCCTTGCTATTGTTTGCCATTTTCACTTTGATTTTAGGTGTCTCATGGATGTGCATGCCTAGTCTTTGCATGAGCCCTTCTGTCATGATGCAAATTTGTGCACCCCCATCCACTAGACCTTTCCTAACCAATCTTCCGTTTATGTAACAATCTAGCACAGGTGTAATATCCTCGTTCATTTCAGCATGTGCAATTTTTACAACAGGAAAACTCTCTTTTACCTTTCTCCTAGTGCTAACTGCCTTTGTTAAATCCCTCCTAACTTGTGGGCATAATGCAAGAAACTGAGGCCATGAGATATCAGGACCCTTACCTCGCATGTCTTCCAACAGGTTGTATGGAGCCATACCATGTCCAAGAGGGAAGTCTTGGAGATTGATACGACATCGAGTCCTCTTAGCTTCCTTGGTCTCCTTTGCCTTCTTGCCTTGTCCATGGTCACTCTGTGATGGGACACCCTCTTTGTCTTTACCTTTTCCTCGGCCATGCTTAATGCCATTGGCTTCCATGTCAAACTCATTTGAATTTGTCACCTCTACCACATGTACATTTGGATCTGGCAAAGGTGGAACTCCTTCTACCCCTTGTGGAGGTGGTCTTGGTCCATTTGGCCTTTGTAGAAGCCTTGGTTGTTGACCAGTTCCTTCACCTGCATTCATCACTGGGTAATTCAAGTTAGGTCTCCCTGGCTCCCCACGGGGCCAAGAACAATTATACATCCCATGTCCAGACTCTCCGCAATTCCAACATTGCAAGACTCTCCTAGGTTGTGGATCTCGCTCTTCAGACTTCTTTGCTTGTCCCTTTGGACCTACAGCTTGTGCAAGGTGAATTGACAGGATGCTTAAAGATTCGTTTAACTTCTCAATTACTTCCGCCGTTACCTCAGGAAGCTCCCTCGATGTTGATGCTTGTGACTTACCTTTGGGTCTAAGACCTTCTATTGGAACCTCTCCCCTTAAGTACTTGAGTTTCCTATACTTCTCAGCAGCCCTAGTTTCAGCTGCATCAAAAGTAGCAGGTGCACCCGCCTCAACTTTTACCTTAAGGTCAGGAAAGAGTCCGGCTATGAACCTCTCCTTCTTTAAAAATTCTGCACCATCACCAGGGTTAGCAACATTTCGTATCCATAGAGCCCAAAGACGTAGAAACTCTCGCTTGTACAAGTAGTAGTCATCTAAGTCTTTTTGCTTATGAGAAACAATGTCTTGCCATAGTTTTTGAGTGTTTTGGGGATCAAAGAAGTATCTCTTAAAACGATTCAAAACTTCTGTGTAATTCCCCTTAACTTCCTCAGGCAAAGAGTCAAACCAAGTACTAGCATCTTTCCTAAGGACCACCTCAAACATTTCTACACGTTCTTGATCGGTTACTATCCTCTTGATACGGCAAGACATCTTGAAATTTGCTAAAAATAATTCTGCATCCTCTCCAGGCTCTCCAAAGAAAAGAGGATATCCAGACATTTGGCGTTGGCTCTCCATTATTATGAAAGATTACAACACGAGTTACAATAAGGGATACAATAGAGATTTAGAACCACTCGCCTGCAAATGAAGAAGTGAGGAAATACCACTCTAGGTTTTCTTCTTCAGCTATCCAAGCTTCAATAAGGTCTCGATTTGTTTGATCAAAACAAAAGGGTAGACTATTGATGAGCTCTAAGAAGGGTTGAAATTCTTCAAAGCTAAGGCGATAAACAGAAATCTCTAGAACTTCATTTTCTGGATCCAAAAGAGCAACCACGTCCCAAGTGATAAATTGTACTTGCTCTACAATTCCCAATGCACAAGAGGTTTGTATAAAAACTAGATCTTCATGCTCGCGAAGGCCATGAGAAAGTAGCAATTGACTAGGAGCTCCTTTCCTTCGAGTTCCACACAGTCGGAGTGAGGCAACCTTCTCACAATTTCATAAAGAACATCCTCATCAAGTCCAATCAAGTTTGCAAGATTTAAAGACTCCACTTGTGCTACAAAATTCCTGGACAAAAACTCCTTAGGATTATGGTTAAATCATTCAAAAGCATAAAGAGATTTACAATGTTTCTATGAACAAAGTGTCATAGAAAGTAGAGAAGGATGAGAATTTATACAAATTTGCAATCTTCTCTATGCTCTCTTTACTAAGACAAGCTCTGAATAGCTCCCTATCTCCTTTGTTGAAAGCGAAAGGAAGACTATTAATAAGACGCAAATGAGGGAAAAATTCACCAAATGTGAGTCTATGAAGCATGAACTCTAGCCGCAAGTTTCCTGAAGAGTCTTCCTCAATGGTGAAATGCACTCGCCAAACGCCAAATTTCACTCTATTTACCAATCTTAGGGCACACACTAGTTGGATGAATGCGCGGTCTTCCTTAGTGCCCAACAACAAGAGGAAAATGGAATCCACGCGTAGGACCTTCCGTCTTAACTTCACCACCCTCTTGTTATGAGGGAGACGCCTTACTACTTGCTCCTGCAACTCAATTGGTAATAGAGCTAGATCTCTAAGGATTGAACATTCACTGCACACACATTCCCAGTTAGAACAAATGATCGTTTTTTTGTTTCTTGTAACAACTTGGACAAAGAAAAAACAAACATACACACTATTTTGCCGGGCTGCACTTCATTTTAAAATAAAATGAACACATGTACATCAAAAGAAGTGTGGTAGTTGATGAGAGGTAGAATGACAGGGTTTGGTGATGCAAGAATTTCTCCTGCTCTTTGGGCACCAAACATGAACACCATTCGTTGTTGAAAATGGATCTTTCTACTAATTGCAACGTTTATTCTAATGTGTGGAGTAAAATGAAAGGGAAAAACCTCTATTCCTGGGCCATTATCCATGGCCTATGCATGTCCTAATGCTTAAAACAAAACAAAAATATAGACGTCCAAACTAAGGTCGTACCTAATGAGAGGCAAAATAAAAGGATTTACTGAAGCGTTTATCTCGGCCAACCTAAGAGGACCTAAAATTCTACGAATGACACGTTGAAATTGCAACTTAGTACTAACAATTATGTGTACCTTTTGCCTTGCAATGGGAATGAAGGGATCATACAAATCTTGGTGATTCATGCAAACTACTTGACTATGCTAAAGGTTGATTCTACACAAAAATACACAAGCCGTCCTCAGTGGGGGCACCAATTTGAGGCGGTCCGGGGCGGGCAACAAGAAGAGCAACCTCTAGACACCCTTCAAGGCTCCCGTGCTGCTCAATGGGGCTGGGGCACAACACAACACGAACCAAAACAACAAACCCACAGCCCAATCCCAACTACACAAGGGGCACCACCTAGTTTAAGAGCGAACTAGGACGCAAAAGAGGAGAATTGTTAGAGCAACCCTCAAACAAGCAAGGAATTTACACTAACCCTAACACCAATGGAACACTCTCACACACTAAAACGAGAGAGAGAGAGAGAGAGAGAGAGAGAGAGAGAGAGAGAGAGAAAGAGAGAGAGATAGTGCTCGGGCTGCTTTGAAACGTATCGGCAATGATCAAGCAAACACAACTATATATTTAAGAAAGAGAGAGAAAGGGGGAGGGGGTGCTTGTTGCATTAATACCTTCTTACAAATCTGTCATGACAAATCAAAGTGAGATTAGTATTTGTTCAACATAGCTTGCGTAAATTTCACCACAACACATCACAAAAAAAAGCCACCCCAATCACTGTCTTAAAGCCAGGGGAGTCCTCTCCACCCTGTCGCCCTCTTACAGTATGTGGGATTTATGGCTAGATTGATGACAACACCAGAGACAAGCTATCAAGAACTTAACAAAAAACACTAAGACACTTACGCATCATTGTTGTCCATTATTTCACGTTGGAAGGGAGACAAAGTATCCAAGCTTCCTCCAAATCCACCCTCCTTGATTCAGCAAATGTTGGGCTTACACTAGTAGGAGAAATGATAGATTTCCTACTCTCAATTGAATGATCACTCTCTCTCTTACAATGGCATAGAGTTCCCTTGCTAATCCCCTAGTACAACACATGCACATGCATAAGACAATGAGCTTCCACTCAAGAGCTCCTTCTAGAGAGGTTGAGCTTGGCTTCTCAAGCTATAGCATAGTGCTCTTGCTTATGGCTCCCCCTTTTGTGCTAGCTACACCCTCCTTTTATAGCAATTTTGAAGGCTAGGGTTACTCCTCTAACCATGGTTGGGTTAGATTTTCAAAAATTTATCTAATTTCTTTTGCTTGGAATTATCAAGAAGTTGGTGGGGAAAGAGAGAGGAGAGAAATGGAGGTGATAGGACTTTTCATAGTGGGTTAGTGTTAGTAGAGTTAGTATTAATTTACAAATGGAATTGGATATTTACAATGGGAGTATCCATGTAGGATACAAATAAGGAAGAAAAACTCTTAAGAGGTAAGAAAAGGTGGATTTCTTACAAGGTTGATGCTCCAAGTGTTTTGAGTAGGGCCGATTTTGACGCTTGTTGACGGTCCACTAGCTTTGACGGTACATTTTTTCTCCACTCTTGACCTTCCTTGAGAGACAAGGTAATTGAAGCTGAGCAATCAACCACCATGATGCTGTCTTTTAAGAGAAGAGGCTGAATTTTGTGGTTTTTTTGATAGATATGGGTAAATTGGAGGAGGAAAAATGAGACTAGGTGGTCAATTTTGGAATGGAATTGTGTGTGGGAGGTATGAGTTCACCATGGTTTCTCTTATTCTTCAAGGTTGAGGAGAAGGTCGGTAGTGTGCAGAGAGGAGTGGTGAGAGAGATGGGGATTATGAGTGGAGAAGTGTGTGTGAAAGAGGGAAAATGATAAAGTGGAAGAGAGAGTGTGGCTGCATAGCATGGGAAAATTGAGGTCCACTAAAAAAATCATAGCTCACAGCTCGTAGCTCAAAAAAATATGAAAAAATTTGAGACAAAAGTTCAGCCCACGAGCTACAACGTTTGTTTGTATCACCTTTTCAAATTCGGAGAGCAAGTGAACTTTAAAAATTCAGCAAAACCGACCGTTTTTTTCCACTGCAAAGGTCCTTGTGGGGTCCTTCTTTGGATGATTCTTTTGAATACCTCCAAGAGTGAGCCCTCCATAGTGCATGTATGCATGCCACCTACCCTTGACCTTATTTGGTAGGTCTATAATTGAAGATATTGTTGAGATTAGGATATAAGTGAATAGTACAACTAAGAAAATCAAATATTGAGGGGTCTAAAAAATATGTACATGTCAAATATAAATAATATAAGTGGAAAAAATATAAAGGGGTCAAAAGAAATCTCTCTCATTATGAGGCTACCATAAAAAGATAAATATTTTTGGTGTTCTAATTTTTTTGAAAAAAACAAAATAGATGTAGGAAGGGAAAAATCAAAATAGTGAAAAAATATACACATAAATAAAACTAGTTTTTTTGGATTTTGTTGGGGTGGAGTTACACCAAATATAAGAGAAGCTTACATGAAAATATTTCTATATGGAATAAAGAGTATGAAAAATGGTAAGAAAAAATTGTGGTAATGGTGAGGCAATGTACAGAGCATAAATAACACACACCTAGGTAGAAATATTTAAATAAATACCAAAATAATTATGAAAAAATCTTTTATTTAGGCCCTATATATAAAGAAATATTTACATACGCATGGCCCATAATATACTTATTTTTTTTTATTTTTTTTAAATTTATTTTTTTGGCTCAACTAGCCCAATGACTAGCTAATTGAGGGTTTTTTAAGAAGATATGGGAAAAGTCCCGTGACTCACGCACGCCTATGTACAGTGAAATGGTAGGGATAGCCACAGTGTTTGGGTGATTTTGGTAGGGTGAGGTAACTCACTGTGGTAATTACAAAGAGACGAAAAACGGCTATCACTATGAAAGGCGACTCATCAATACCGGCATGGTGAGAGTATAAGTAAGTGCTCCACTCTCTCTGCATTATGGAAAATGGGCCAACAACGTTCCCGTTTAGATTTTTGCAACATATACATGTGAATAGTTATGTAGATAGGAAAATCTTCTACCAACAGAAAATTGTTTTCTTCAAGACTGATCTATTCCTTGGAGGAAAGAATTTGTCTACCCAACCCTGTAAAAAGCCGCTTTGAGCTGCTACTATCATTAATCTTATTATATTAAAAAAAAAGTTTGTAATTTGCCGAGTCACTACCATGGCAAGTGTTTGTTTTCCCGCGTTAAGTGGGAAGAAGGGAGCAGATGTCACCATGACTTTCTAGATGATTTTGACATCGCTTGTGTGGTTTCCAACAAGGATGATGACACCTCATGGCTACAAATTTTTCCTCTACTCGTGAAAGTAGAGGCCAAGTCTTGGTACAATGCTTTGCCCCAAGCTACCAAAAATGCATGGGATATATTACCTGCTTCCTTTGTGAAGAGGTTTGGTGGAGGCACAACCTCAGAAAAGCTATGGCAGCTACTACTAACAAAATTAAAGCAGAGACGTATACTAGAGTATGCCACCTACGAGTCCAAGATTGTGGATTTGTGGGAGAGATGGGTTGCCTCACTGGAGGAAGGTGAAAGAGTGCATAATTTCCTAAAGAAGAACCATTTCATTGATGGCCTGTGGTCACCTCTTAAGGAGAAGGTGAAGGGAAGGTTTCCTGCAACATATGAGTTGGCAGTGGAAATAGCTCGCCTTAAAGACAAGAAGCTGTGCATGCAAGCAAGAGTCAAAAGTCAGAGGAATCGAGCTCAGTGCGACTAACCCCAATGAATGCAACAACCGTTCATAGAGCCCAAACCACAAGAGGCATCAGAAGAGCAGCAAGACCTGCTCAGTCACATTACTACCCAACTCGAGAGTTTATTCGTGCATCTAGTGCAGCAAGGGTACCCACCTGTCAGAAATCCAGATCAAGGGAGAGGATAACAAAGGCAATACCAAGAGTACCACTGCTATAATTACGGGGAAGACGACCATGGCATGTACTACTACCCACATGCAAGAAGGCAAAATTTCAATAGAGGAGGGAGACAGAATCAGATCTCTTCGCCGAGGGCAAGACCACCACCACCCAGGCAACCAGGGCCGATTCCACCGGTATAAATCCTTCGACCACCTGTACAACAACAACCACCACCACCACCTCGTATTCCACCGCTACCCCCACCACCTGCTGTAAACCAAGCAATGAGTGTTATTAGCTTGGAAGCTAAAGGGAAGGCAAAGGTAGAAGAACCAGCTCGACAGAACCACAAAGGGAAAGAAAAATTAGAATAAGTGGATGCCATGGGGGTGAAGCGTTCTAGGCACGAAAAAGCCTCTCAAAAAGAGAGAAAATGAAAGGAAAAGACGAGTCTAGCAAGCAAGCATCTAAGCCGCAACGGAAAATAGACATCGTGGATTTTTCACTAGGTGAGGATGCTAAACCATATGACTTAGTTTAGGATGTGTTGATGCAGGGCCCAAAGATAACTTGGCCCCGATTAATCCATCTTACACCAAGGATGAGGAGGCAATGGACGAAGATGGTAAGTACAAGAAAATCAAGACCAAGGATAGCTGGGGCTATCTCTGGGAGGGATCTCGACGACATCCTACCAACCATGGATGTCCACATCAAGGGACAACAAATCTCAAACGTCTACATAGATGGTGGCGCGCAAATATGCATCATGAGTGAAAAAATGATGCACCATCAAGGCCTAGAGGTGAGTAGGCCGGCACCCTGTCGAGCCAAAATGGCAACTAACGTAAGAGTGAAATGCGTAGGCATTGTGATTGCAGTCAAAGTAAAGGCATTTAATACATAAGTGGAGGTAGACATTTTTGTCATGCCAAACAAAGGGGAGGGCTACCCTATCATTCTTGGGAGACCCTGGCTCATGGCTATGGAAGCTAAGAAAGACTGGAGTACCGGAATGATTCATATGAAGGACGCTAAAGGGAAGTCCATATTCTATGACATGAGGACTGGGAAGCAACGCAACATGATCTTGGAGGTTTCAAAAGATGAGTCCACCAGTGACTATTCGTCCACCTTAGGAGAAGAGACAACAACAACTGAAGAGAGTGACGATAGCATCAAAGTAATGGGGGTCATCGTTAAAGACCCAAAAAGATTGACACAATCTGAAGCACCATTGATAAATTGACCATCTCTTGAGACCACTTGGGTACCATTTCAACATTGAAGAGATATGCATCAAGAATGTCATCATCTACGCCTTCTAGATATTCTCCATTTGGAAATATGAAAAGATGATCTGCTCAAAGATGTGTCTCTCCTTTTTTAGCCACTACTATAAAATCAAACTCCAACAATATGGTAAACCATCGTACAATTCTTCCTGTATTGCATCATGCATGGTTTATTCACAAGGTATAAGAGGGACTGATAATCAGTGAAAAACACAAACTATTCTGCATGGAGATAATGCCAAAACTTCTTAACAACATATATCATCCCTGGCCCTTCTCTCTTAGTGATGGTGTAGTTCTTTTTAGTAGTGTTAAGCTTTCTATTGGAATAGTAGATTGAAAATTCCATATTTCCTTCTCTTGCCTGAGCCAAGATGCATCCTATAGAAAATGCTAAAGCATCAATGTGAACATGAAAGATCTTTTCCCAATTTGGTGCTTTTAATCCTGGAGAGGGACATGAGTACTCTCTTCAACTTTTGAAATGACTCCACATACTCCTCCGTCCATTCAAATACTACTATAAGTCTATACAAGAATTGTACCTAGTTTGCATTGTTTGGTCTAGGTATCTCTAGAATCAATTTTATCTTAATCATCATCTAAGGCTTTAAAGTCACCTTCCTTGTAGACCACACAATTGTCTACTAGGTATAGAGCTTCTTTGTTCAACTCGTTTAGAGTTGTGCTCTTCTTTATATGCAGATCCTTTTGAAGGTCCTCATTCCTCAATCCTTTGACATGAGTATAGATTGTATTGGTAACTCTTTCACAAGGCAAAATTTTGTGTAGCGTTTTATCCTTAAAGATGCTTTTCGTACAGATTCTTATTCTTTTTTCTTGAAGCTATGGATTTACAAGATCATATTGTGAGCTATCTCTCTTTGAAAGAATTTCTCGATAAACTCATCAAATACCTCCTCCATTGACTCAAAATATCTACATTCAACCAAATCAAACCAGGTGGCGATATCCTCTTCTAGAGCTAGCCCAAATCCTACAAACTGTGTGGAAAAGTTGACTTCCTCAACTCTAATGACACGCACAAATGTTGTCATATGATCCCTTGGGTCCCGATATCCGGAATATTTCTTGTTAACCCATTTCTGGACTTGAGATGGTCTCCTATGATGATCCATCAATCTAAGCATAGGATCCACCATTCCTCCTCTATGAGCTCTTTTTGACCTAGAATATGGTATGTGTTCCTCACCTAGGGGTGATAATAATCCATAATTATCAATTGGTCTGTCAAACAAGTATTCATTCCTTTGCCCGAGCGCTTTCTTCTCATTCTCGTTCTTGATTTGGGGCTTCAGTCCTTGTCGGACTTGACATTCTCGTTCTACTCTCATCTTGGTTTTGTTGATGGAGTGGTTCTTTTTGGGGGTGCTTCTAGTCCTCACATGGCTTGATATCCACCCCCTTTCATGTTTAGGTATGGTGTGACAAACTTCTCAAACCACACTTGAAATGATAGTGGTGAGACTTGTGAGTTCGAAGGGTTGGGCAATGGATATCTATTTGATTGTGATGTGGTGTCGTAATCATTTGAAAAGGGATTTGTACATTCTCTAGAGTTTCTATGGGATTTTGCTTCTCTTCAGAAGCCTATGCCAAGAGTTCTAGCGTTAGCACTCTCCCTACATCTTTTGGGTGAATTGACGCATATTCTCGTCCGTACTTATGAAAAAAATGATATGGGTTACTGTTGTAGAATCATACAAAAACAAGTACATAACTTTGTCTTTGGTTAATTCATTCACATGGGGTTCCATGTAGTGGCAGTAAGAGGTGACTTCCCCCTTCCCGTGCTTGAAAAGCACAATATTTTTGTGAATTGTGGCCACGCTTACCACTCTCTTGTCATGAATGTACAAGGATCCAAGAAGGTTGAGTTTAGGAGGAAATCCTTGGGCCTCCATAACCATCTTCCATTTTGCTACGTTGTCTCCATATTGATTGTATTTTTCTGGGTCTTTGACAATGAGATGTTGGTTTCCCTCCTCATCATGGAACCTACCACCATCATCATTGACCATGTTTACTGTCAATCCTCTAACTAGTCGTTCCTCAATACAGATGCATTTATGTCCTCAAACATCCATATACACTAGGGCTCCATGGGGTTTGTGCCCTTTAGGAAGATTTCCGTGTGTTTTGGTATGTTTAAGGGTTTTTGGGAGGTTCCACGCCCCCATAATCCCTTGTTGTTGGAAACCTCCAAGTTATTGGTTAGCTACCCACTGATATGATTCATCAGAAGAGGTATCAGTATCGATGCCCTCTTTTACGATTGCTGCTAATGGATATATCCTTGCTTGGTTCACACTCTTCTTTTTTGACACTAGGCTAACCTGATCTCCTCCCACACTTCAATCTCTTTGAAGCACCTATCAAATCTTTCCCACAAACAACTATCAAGACAAACCTCTTACCTTAGACGTCTACTTGCATCTGCTCTTTGCTCTGATTTTCTTTCAAACCACTTCTCTAACTTGTAAAGTACTTTGCACTCCAAAATTATCAACAACTCGCAGGATCCTGGTTCTAGCTATTTGTACAAAACTTTCAAGTATGGAATTCTTTGTCAAAATAGTGATTCTCACATAAGTACTTTATGATGTTGATCGATATAATTAGAGGGTTAATTTAACCCAAACAAATATATATAAGGACTTGATTCTCTATGTGAGTTCTATACAATGTTCTTAAGAGACAGATGGGATATAGGGTCGCAAGGAAAGCTCTTGGACAATCAAAATCAGTATCTAAGCCCTAAAATGAGCTTGCAGACTTCTTAGTGCTCAGAATTAGCCCAAACTTGAAATTTAGAATCTCCTTGATGTGCTATGCTCACCCTAAGTTCTGCTTTATACTCAGTATCATTCAATCATGCACAATTATCCCCAAAAGCATGTTTTTGTATTTTTACCCTAAAGATCAAACTTTTCTACGATTTTAAATGCAAACAAGCACACAAGAAAATGAATTTTCATGAATAGCTCTAGATAATAATCAACATGTCCTTTCTAAAACTACTCCTACACATTATATGGGGTGTTACATGATTAGAAAAATGCTTCATTGCCTTAGACTAGCTATCCTTTTTAGCACCTCAAAAATCACTCACACATCATCAAAACTACAACACGACTACTACTACCTATGGCAAAAAATTCAGGCGAGTCACACACTCCCTAGGACCTCTCCAAGATCTCTAGAGTCCAACTCCCTGATCCTACCTAAAATAAAATAACAAGATTCTCGTAAACCAAGGGGACTTCTACCTCGTAGGACTACTCATTAAAAGAAATATGGACTTTGCATGGGTCTTGTAAGGGGTCCTAATTTTTAGGGATTAAGGCTAATGTTGTGTAGGGTCAAGGGGACAAGGGCATTCAAGAAGGTAGTTTTGAGTAGTATTTTCTAGCCGTGTTTTTAGACAAACCAAGAGACCTCTTGTCAAGGCTTGGAAGAGGTAGGTACTCAAGAGAACCAGAATGTGCAAGATGAAGGAATGTTAGAAGGTATGTTGTCTGCAACACTTACAGAGGATGAAAGAGAGGAGTTCAAATGTGTGCTAAGGAAGTTTCCTAGGCTTTTTGCTAAAGATTACACCGATGTGCGTGGAGTAGATGTTGTTCAACACAAGATTGAATTGAAGCCAGAGGTCACACCTAAGGCTCAAAAGCTACAAAGGCTAGGAGTCATCAAGGATCAGGCTTTACTCCGAGGTAAGAAATCTTCTAGTAGTAGGTTTCATTTATCCGACAAATATAGTACGTGGACCTAAGAGGTTACTTTTTCTCTCTAGATTTTTGAAAGTGACGGGAGTAAAGGGCAGCGTCCACATCAACAAAAACGTGGGTCACTAAGAGCCAAGATTTGACTTTGTTTTAAAACACTCATTTTTAGTTATTTTTTACTTAAAACTCGCTCCCAATATATATACGTATCTAAAAATCATTTCTTGATCCTTTGTTTTACCTACAAGGTTTGAAAGTCCATTTTTTCAAAAAAAAAATCCCAACAAAAAAAACACACTTTGTTCTCTTCTCCTCCCTCCTCTCTCCCTCTCCTCTCCCTCTCTGTCCCTACCTTCCTCCTTCTCCCCTCTCTCTCCCTCCCCCCGCCTGCCCCCTTCTCTCCTCCCATCTTCCTCCCTCTCTCTTTTAATCCTTTGTTTTCTCACGCAACAGCTGCCATGGTGCTGACGGACATCACAAATCATTTTCTTGCACCACCACATACTTTGTACACCAAGAGTGTACATATTTGCTTGCTTGCTGCATTTGCACCGAAAGCCGCATGTGAGGGTGATCAAATTTCATCACAAGAAAGTCGTACAGTCAGTGAGACGAATGTTGACATTTGGGTGGATGACCATTTGTATCCTTACGATCCTATAAGTCGCTTCCATCCATCCTTTAGTAGTCTTTAAGTATTTCTTCAATGTCTTGGGAAGGGAGAAGCAGGCTTATTAGGCTATTGCAAGCGATTGTGTATGGGTGCAGGCGCTTCTTTGCATATGTGGATGCATCAATGTTAAGCTCTTCATCTCAAGACGACAGCATTACAAGAAAGTATTGCCTATTTGTAGAGGGAGATTGAAACTCTTCAACTATAAATGTTGGAAAAGAATGCCCTCAATATGAAGCTTGCCAACACCATCACATATTTGAATGAAATACCCCTTGGTGCAAAGGAAAGTAAATTCACGTATTCATCCACTGAAACCCTTGCACATTTGGGTGGAGCACACAAACGAGGAGTGATAGCAACAACCTGATTTGTCCTTTACTTGTAAGATACATTCTTACTTCATAGTATTTTCTAACATTTATCTAATTGGTAGAAACTTCATCTAGGAGGCATGCGGTGGAACAAGCCAAGATGATCGTGTCAACTTTCTCACTAGTTGTCTCAATACCTATGATGTGATTTCTATATTGCAATCACTTGGAGGAGGCACATTAAGGATGCAATCACAATGGACCTTATGCAGAAATTGAGAAATGTGGTTAGTGAAGATGACGTGCAACAAGCTTGTGATGAGGCTGGAATCAGTACCAAAGCCTATCATGCTATTTTTCAACTCCTAAAGGATTCCCTCAAGCAATGTGGCATTGTGGAAAACCTATTTTCCATTCCGCAGAAGGTCAATTTTGCAAAGAAGACCACAAACAAAGATGTGTTCTCCCGCATTGGGGCATACCTACACATTGAGGACACAATGCCAACTTCTCTTTATGCTTCGTTCACAACAAATACAAGGGGAAAAAGGTAAGAAACACTCCGTAAGACTTTCGAGAGGGGCTTCCCTTACACAATGTGGAACAATTTTTTTGTGGACCTTAGAAGGCTTCAACAAGCCATGCTTAGATTTTACAAGTTACCTCCAGAAGGTGACACACTATACTTATTTCGTTTGGTTGTGTTCTTATCATAGACTTTGAAGTATAAGGTCTTGCCTCTATTTATTTTGCAGTGCTTAGCACAAAGGTCACTTTTGTGCTGAAACTCGATGAGTGTCAAATAGTGAAAGGCCGAAGGTTAGAGAGGCTAAGTGTAACTCTAATGAATGAGGCCCTTTTGAAAACCAAGCGAAGGGATTTAGTCGAGCCATCTCCCACCACATCTTTTAGTGTGCAATCACAGAAAGAAATTTGGTGGTTGGGTGCTATTGAGGTGCCCAAAGAGACCAATGGAGTACTTTCATGGTTTTTTGAGAGAATTCCATGGATCACAGAAGTAACACACTTCCAAATTGCAGGTGAGAAGTTGGAAGTTGAGGGTTTTGGTAGCTTTGATGTGGAGTCACACCTAGGTGGGGACTTGAAGACCATAAAGTGTTTGCTTGGCTGCAAACAAGGGGCTTCTTATCTCATGCCTTGTGACAAGGGTCAAAGTGGATTCGACACAAGTGACTACACGTGAACATAGGGTCAAACTCTTCTTTACTAATTTTTTAATAAAGTTTTGTGCATCCATTTTAAAAAAAGTAGTTTTTTTCAAAAATTAGTGTGAAGAGGGCCCTTTTAAAACGGGCCCTTATATATATTGGATGCTCTCATAAACCACTCATTTCTTAAGCATAGGTGAGCTCTTACCATACCCAATGGAGTGCACCAAACAAACCACCAAAAAGCATACGCATGCCAAAAGAAACACCCTCCAAGGATGTGAGAAGCAGGCATGGCTTAAAGACACCAAAAAATAGACGCAAATAGATGGCCGTTCTAGGAATTCTTCAAGCAATGGGCATGGTAGTTGGGCCCAAGAGTCATCGAGGGTAGAACATTCTTCACGTGCACAACAACAAACACCTTGACATAGAGTGAAGGGATGCGCCTAGCGCTGGCAAGAATGGGAGGGCTAAAAAACATCACAGTCTGATAGGGAGGAGCCATTGCGCCACCTGTTGAGATGTCGAGCTCTACATCTTGAGCTGGCATCCACTACGGGTCTTGGCCGCTTACGATATTTACTCACTGGCGTGTTAGGTGACCGACACGGAGCATCTCTGCCAGTGATTCTACAGCTGGACTACACTTATAGTGCCAGCCTAGTATGCTTCTAGCGAGATCACACTTAGTGACCGCATGTACATATGTGCTACTTTTCAGTTTTAGCACTTAGTCATTTTGTACTCTCTTTTCTGTGAGAAGAAGAAGAAGCTTTCCATCTCTTTGTGGTGTGTGCTTGTCTTGTGTAGCTCTCTTGCATCCTCTTTCTTTACATGGTATCAGAGGCTGGTGCAGGCAAGAGAGTAAGAGTATCACAATCCCTTCGTTCGCAATCCACGACCAGATGCAAAAGGCACCCTGCGCAGCGGAAAAAAATTTAGGGGTTTTTCGTACAAGTTTCTAAACAGGTCCCCAAAGTGCAGTACACATAGATTTACTGTACAAGTACAGTGGTTGTATGTACGCTTGATTGTGGATACTCATTGAGTGTAGAAAGCGTTACAGGTACCACGATAGCAGGTTCAGCAGATTTGTAGGTTTTTTGCAGATTGTTGCTATTTTGTTTTAAGGCTTCAAGATGTCTGACGGTTTCACTCAGATTGTTACTGAGAAGCTTGAGAAAAATAACTACCCTACATGGAATTTCAGAATAACAAATTTCCTAAAAGGAAAAGGTTATTGAGACTATGTAGAAGGAGACAATGAAAAGGAACCAGAGATTCCCAAGGCAAATTCTACAGTAGAACAAAGAAAAGCTTTGAGGGACTGGCAACAAGGCCAAAGAAAAGTGATGTATTGGCTTTCTATGAGCATTAGAGATGGCATGGTTGGCTATCTACAGGATGCTGAAACCCCCTCCATTGCATGGAAAAACTTAGGCAGAGTGTTCGAGGTGAACACCAAGGCCAGAAAGCTTCAAATAAAGTCGGAGCTAAATCAGGTTAAGAGGAACAACCTCTCCATCAATGATTATTCTTTGAAGATCAAGAGTATCATTGAGGCTCTTGGATCTATTAAACTCTTAGTGGAAGATGATGACATTGTCCGTGCATGCTTAGATGGTCTAGGAGACGAGTATGTACATTTCAGGTCTTCCATGAATACAAGAGATGACATCCCCGTGTTCCAAGATTTGATTTCTATGCTTATTCTTGAGGAGAAGAACCTTGGTCTTGATACATCTTCTACTTGTGGAAGAAATAGGTCTGAACAGGCCTTCTATTCTAACTCCAACAGAGGTAGAGGTAGAGGTCGTGGTCGAGGCCCAAGTGGTTGCAGGGGCCAATTTCAAGAAGGTCAATCAAATCAAAACAATACAGGTGGCAGGGGAAACAATTCTCAAGGCATGGGGAGTCAAAGAGATCATGGTGCAGGATCAAGCAGGAAGCAACATACTACAGATAGCAGAGAATGTTGGACTTGTGGTGAAAGAGGTTACATGTCACGTGACTATCCAAAGGGAAAAGCAAGTGGAAAGAGAGAACAGGGCAACTATGCATCTACTAGTAGAGATGCAGATGACAGCAAAAACAAGCGCATGTTTGTTATGCAGCATGTAATGAATATAATGACTGCAGAGAATTCCACCCAAGATGATGTTTGGTATGTGGATTCAGGTGCCTCTAATCACATGACGTCTCGTGGAGAGTGGTTTAGAGATATGTGCAAACCAAATGTGTCAGGCTATGTGCAGACAGGAGATGACACAACTCACACCATTGCTCATGTAGGGGACATACCTCTAAATACGAAGAGTGGGAAATCAAAGTACTTAGCAGATGTACTTCATGTCCCAAAAATTACAAAGAATCTTGTTTCTGTTGGACAAATGGTTGAGCAGGGTTTGCAGGTTCACTTCAATCCGAATGGCTATTATGTAGAAGATTTCCAGAATGGTTGTAAGCTGATCACAGAGGGCAAATGTGTGGGAAGAATGTTTACGCTGAATGTAGACATGCCTCAGGTAAAAGCTGCATTATTTGCACAGGACACAGGTGATGTGGCTGATCTTGAAATTTGGCACAAACGCATTGGCCATGTCAATGAGCAGAGATTGCGCACCATGCAATCAAAAAATATTGTAAAAGGTTTGCCCAAATTCAAGGTCGATGGTATGCATAAAGTGTGTGCAACATGCCAGTTTGGAAGATAGTCAAAGGGCTCATTTCCACATGAGCGCAAAGTATGTAAAAAGCCACTTGAGGTGGTGCACACAGATGTTTGGGGTCCAACCAATACTGCAAGTATACATGGTTGCAGGTATTATGTCTCTTTCATTGATGACCATACAAGGAAAGTATGGGTCTACTTCATGGGTAACAAAAGTGAAGTGTTTGGTCACTTTCAGGACTTCAAAGTCATGATTGAGAAGGAGAGAGATATGCAAATCAATACATTGAGGTCAGATGGAGAAGGAGAGTACTTCTCCAATGATTTTTCATATTTTATGCAAATGCATGGCATACGCAGGCAGTTTACATGCAGATATACTCCACAGCAGAATGGGGTCGCAGAAAGGAAAAACAGGCACATTGCAGAGGTTGCAGGTGCATTGATGAATGAGAAGAACATGCCTCATCATTTTTGGCCTGAAGCTGTAAATACAGTTGTGTACATTATGAAAAGAACACCTACAGCTACGGTGCATGATGTAACACCTGAGGAAAAGTTTACAGGTACAAAGCTTGATTTGGCACACTTGAAAGTGTTTGGCTGCATAGCTTACGTGCATGTACCAGATGAGTTGCGTACGAAATTGGATCCTAAAGTAGAGAAATGTATTCTTGTGGGATATTCCCTTGAACAAAAGGGGTACAGGTGCTACAATCCTACTACACGAGAATTACGAGTGAGCAGAGATGTAGTCTTTGATGAGATGAGTAGCTGGTACAGTAATGCACATGGCACTATTGGGTCTGATGTAAAAGATGATGTGGTTGTACAAAATGTAAGGCCACAGTCAGAGGTTTTGAGTGGACCACAAGAGTCCTCTTCTCGTGGCTCTGTTGAGAAGCCATGGAATGGTAGACTACGTACGCAGGTTACTCCACCAGCAGGTACAGGGAACTTGTCACGAAAAGGAAAGGAAAAGGTTGATGAACCTCCCCTTATGGCTGATGCATCATCAGGTTTTTCACATGTAGACATGGATTCAGATGGTTCTAAACAAAGTCTTGATGAGGAATTTAGAATTCCGGCTGTCAGGACACCTGGTGTAAGGAAAGTACAAGAAGATGCTAGAGGGCAAAGGAGTGACCCAGGACCGCGCAAATCTAACAGAGTCAGAAATCCGGTTCAGAAATTGACTTATGATGGGTATCTAGCGCATCACCAAGCCTACATGGCTAAGGTGATAAAGGATATGGAGCCCACATGTTTTGAGGATGCAGTTGGAAATGTGCCTTGGGATGATGCAATGAATGAAGAGATGGCTGCATTGGAAGCAAACGACACATGGGAGTTGGTGCCATTGCCAAGTGGAAAGAAATCTATTGGATGTAAATGGGTGTATAAAACCAAGCATAAGGCTGATGGTAACATTGAGCGTCACAAGGCAAGGCTGGTCGCAAAGGGTTGTGCACAAACGTATGGCATAGACTATGAGGAGACCTTTGCTCCAGTGGAAAATATGACGACTGTGAGAGTTGTCATAGTAGTTGCTACATCTAGAGGATGGATTATGCATCAAATGGATGTAAAGAATGCCTTCTTGAATGGTGAGTTGCAAGAGGAAGTGTATATGGATCATCCACCTGGTTATGTCGATCCAGGTTACCCAGATTATGTATGCAGACTTCTCAAAGCTTTGTATGGTTTGAAGCAGGGCTCTAGAGCATGGTATGACAAGATTGCCAAGTATCTTGTCAATATTGGGTTTAGGAGAGCTCATGCTGATCATTCACTCTATGTACGTGAGAGTGATGTGGGGATTGTGGTCATTACCATATATGTAGATGACCTTATTATTGTGGGTGACAATGCTATGGAGATTGACCATGTGAAGGGTCTTCTCAAACAGGAGTTTGCAATGAAAGATTTGGGCGAGTTGCGCTACTTCCTTGGCATTGAGGTGATCAGGACTCCAGAGGGTGTATGGCTGTCACAGAGAAAGTATGCTTTGGACATGTTGTCAAAGTATGGTATGGATGATTGTAGGACAATTTCTATTCCCTTGGATGTGAATGCAAAGCTGAGTGCAGACAAGGGTGATGTTGTTGAGGATGTTAAGATGTACAGGAAGATTGTGGGTAGTCTAATCTACTTGACTATCACGAGGCCAGACTTGAGCTACATAGTAGTCTTGGAGAGTCAGTTCATGCAGCTTCTGAGGAAGCCACATTTGGATGGAGTATGACGCACACTTCGGTATGTGAAAGGGACTCTTGACTACGCATTGTTCTATGCAGCAGATGCGCCATTAGCATTGTATGGGTATACAGATGCAGATTGGGCGGGTAGAATTGTTGATAGGAGATCTACGAGTGGCTTCATATTCTCTTTTGGGAGTGCTGTTGTTACTTGGAGCAGCAAAAAGCAGCCTACGGTTGCTTTATCGAGCACAGAGGCCGAGTACAAAGGTGCAACAGTTATACAGCGTGCGAGGTAGCTTGGCTACGCACATTACTTGAGGACTTGGGAGTGCAGGTTAACCAGTAGATTGTCATCCATTGTGACAACCTCAGCAGCATGCAGTTGGCTATGACCTTAGTGTTCCATGCCAGGACCAAGCACATAGAGGTCCATTACCACTACGTTCGAGAGCGAGTGTTGGCGGGCGACATCGACTTGGTCTACGTCAGCACAGAGGAGCAGATAGCGGATATCTTTACCAAGGCCCTCGGAGCTGAGAAGCTTCGATGTTTCCGGACTATGCTTGGACTCTGCGACATGCAGAGCTTGAGGGGGAGTGTTGAGATGTCGAGCTCTACATCTTGAGTCTTAAATCTAGTCTCTATTGCAAACTAATGGAGTCTAGCCAACCATACCTGAGATTGACTGTACATCCTCTACCTGGTCTAGATTTATCAACACTTCTTCCACTATTGGAGCCTCTTTAATAGGCATCTTGAGCATTGAAACAAGTCCATCTCTCTGCAACCAAAGAACTCTCCCCTCCTCTTGCACCGACAGACTCTCTTGCATCAGTTTCACCTTTACTTCCACCACTTCAATTGGCGTTGCCACCATCGCACTTGACAGACCCTGCCTAGCTTTTCGCTTCTTTGAAACATTTTTGGTTTCACATCTTGCATAAGACATTGCTTTTGCATACGAATAGACCCATCCACTTCCACTTTATCTCAAACCTCCTCATGCATGCAATCCATAAATTTGCTCAACTTTAAGAAATCATCTTTTTTTTAGTAGCTACTTGATAAGTCGTCCCCGAAGAGCCTTGATCCCCCACTTGAATTCTCCAAAATTGCCATCTAGGCTTTGCTTCAAACTATCCATCTTTTGATCTACTTCATCCCATTGCGTATCTGACACATATTTTCTCCAATAGGCCATTTCCAAGTTTATCCATTTCAACTTTTCTTCATCATGTAATCCGTCATACCACTTCTTCACTTTACCACCACGAACTAGGAGCAAAACAATTTGAACGGAACCTTCTACCCTTGACAAACTACTCTCTAGCAAAAACAACCCATAATATTGCAACCAAGTTTTTGTGTCTTCAACCCTAGTGAAAATTGGAAAACCTGGCCACATATCCTTCAACATCACTTGCTCTTCAAAATTTTCACATCTTCCATCTTCAAACCACCTTTCCACCTTGAAACATAGAAAGGGGGAATGCAAACACGCCCAAAAAAACCCATAGATTGCCTCTCTATAGCCCAAGATGATCACAATACCCCGATCCACTCAATAAAACTCAAAAATGACATTGTATTCACAACAAAATGTCTATACCACTTTCAAATGAGCGTGCATACACTTTAAAGATCCAAAACCTGCACAACACCCACACCTCTTCAATTACACACACCACCACTGCAGAATTGAATACTTCTCTCTCTCCCTCTCTCTGCACCACACAAAAGAATGGTCAGGAGAAAACACATACACGGACCAATGTTAGGAAGTGCATAGTGCGGCTAGAAAAGCATCGGGCCTCTGACTGTGAGAGTTTGCAGCAAAATCAAGCCAATTGTGGACAAACATTAAAATGACAAAAAATCCATCCATGAAATCTTTACTTTGAAAAAGAACCAAGATCAACTCAAAACTCTTGTGTGTATGAAGATTTGATGTAGTCTCGCTCCTAATAGCACAAATACAATGCTCTTTTGCCCTAATGAAAACCCTAAATTATCGCTTCAATTCTTCATTGTGGCCATTTCATGGAATCTTCAGAACTTCAAAGGAGAAGCCTCAGTGGTTATCTGAGGAAGGGAAACCCTAACTGGTAGCTTCACAACCTCGAACATGTAGTGGAAGCATCAAAAGACCGCAATAGAACCTTGGCTTAAGACGACTATATCTCCCTTGTTCTTCCTCCAAAAGAGCTCATTCCTGGTTATAAAAACTCACACACATCTTGGACAACAACACCACCATCATTGATGTTGCCACTTTTAGTCCCTTTTAGTCAAAAAATGCCCTTTTTTGTCTGTAGAAAGCCCAAACAAGCTGGGAAAAATGACTTAAAATGTGAAAAAATCCTTTGGGATTAAATTTCATGTTGAGCCTCATTTTTCCACTTGGTAAGCACTCTGAACATGTCTTCTATAACCATGTACAAAATAATGACTTTAATGTTACAAAAATACTCTTCAAGCTCATCAGACCATGCAAATTCTACTTTTTGTGTCAACTTTTGCAAAGGATGAAGCAACTCCGAGGCTAAGTGAATGAAGCGTGACATATACTTCACCTTCTGAATGAAAGAGATGACCTCCTTAAGACTCTTCAGTGATGGGAGCTCAATAAGTGGTTGACATTTGCACACCCCTCAGGTCCACCCCTTATGCTAGAAGAACTTGATACGATGAAATGTAGCAAGTGAGATTCACACTCGCATGAAAACCTAGTTGGGAATAGGGGTTGCATGTGGTCAAAGGTGAGTTGCCTAAAATACAAAATTAGACCTTCTTTATACTATGTCTAAGAAGGAATTCCATGAGCTTGTAAATGGATTTAGGCTTTAAAAATACTATTTGAAAAAAATATATCACGTGGAGTCAAGGTACCTATGAAAATTAGTGTGGGAAAGGATCTGTAAGAGTATAACTAAGAGTGTACCACAAATAACTAGTCTTGCTTGGCTGCAAATAAGTTTTAAAATATGGTTTTGTGTTGATGTGGTTGAGTATTGATGTGTTGTTGCGAGTCAAAAATAATTTGTTTACATATAGTAGATTGTAGTGTAGAAAAATGAAAAAATTTGCTTGGGCTTTTGTGTGGACCAAAAGTCATCTATACCACATAGAAGCCATAAGACAACACTCATGAATCACCTCAGTGTTAGAGACTTCCACACTAAACACCATATTAGAGAGTTTGAGACTTTAAAGAAAATCTAGGAATCACCAATTTCTTGAAGATTTGTCCATATGGACAAATTGCAAACTATTCTTTAACGCCAAATCCTTCCATAAGGTAGTTCCTAAAGAGCTCTTTCGAGCCAAGCTCTAAAAACTTTGGCTAAGATTTGGCCGTGTGGTCAAATCTTAATCTTGTTATGAAAGCGAATATGGATTTGATACCACTTTTTGGATTTGACTCTGATTTCATGAAAAAACTTATTGTCTTCTTGACAAAATTCTAATGAAACCCCAGGCTGTAGTGCAGAATTTTTGTGAACAACATCTTGGTTGGTTTTGATCCAAAGCCGCAAATTAGGGGTCCTTGTGAACGATCACTTCGTTGGAACAAAGCCTCAAATCAAGGCTTGAAGAGTGTGAACTTTCATGTAGCAATTGTCGATGGCAGTGAATAGAGCATGTGGGAGAGAGTCAATGATTCACACCAATTGATAGGGCCCAAAAGAGGAGTCAATGCAGAAGTCAAAGATGATTAGAAGAGTAGGTCACTAGTGCCCTTTGAGCCCAAGCACTGTGTTTTTGGAGGTCAAATTTTCTCGTGGTATGTGTATAAGGGGATTTGCTGACACCACAATTGGCCTAGACCAATGGCATGCAATTAGACGTCCCAAAAGCACTCCTAGTTCCAAAATTAGATATTGCATGCAAAAAATCTACCATACCTAGAGAGAAAAAATAAAAAACAAGGGACCCTTTCTCCTCGCGTTAGTGAAAGAGAGAGATCTTCCTTCCTCTAATACCAATGAAAGACCATGGGTAGCCAACCATGCCATTTTTTGCCCAACCATCCTCTTATATATCCCTTGACCCAAGAGAACCCTTAATTGCATGCTGTCCATGTGGTTGAGCCTTGCCCTAGGGACATCACCCACCTAGCCATCATGTCAGACCTTGTTCAAAGCCTCTGTAGACCATGTCAAGGATGTTCGTAGAACCCGTGTCGTGACACATCTCCTCTGTGACTTCTTGACTATTGTGATAACTTCTTCTATCATGTCTACCATCTCTACTTGCTCCTCTTCTTTCAACTTAGCCTCATGCTCAAGCTCCTTTTGCACAGGTGTGTGTGGTTAAAACAACCCCACACACGTTGATGCATCCAATGTGTGTTGACCCTAGAAGAGAACACATACAGTGATGTGTATTAATATAGATGCATGGCAGAGGGCTAGAGCAGATGGGAAGAGCGAGCGGAGATCTATGCATTATGTGGTTTTCTAGACCAAAAAGGCTCCAGATAGGGTTGACAGCATGACAGGTGAATAATGTTCAAGGTGCCAAATTTTGGTCTAGATATGTAGAGCTTAAAGTGCTAAAGGAACAAGTCCAGCCGCCTCGTCAAATGGAGCTGTAGATTGCTAAATATTTGGGTTTGAAGCTGGAAGTGATTGCAGATCCGAGACTGATAGGCCAATCGATGTCAGGAGGTCCGAGCCAGTTTGGATCTATGGGTGTGTAGTGTTTGATTTATGGAGCATATTGGTCTTTTCCGATTGTCGATCAGAGTCCCGGATGCCAAGGTACGACCCGTGAAAGTTTTCTCGAGGTCACAGGTCCCAACAGCTCATCAAACGGAGCTGTAGATTGCAAGATTATTTGGGTCTAAAGTTGAAAGTGATTGCAGATCCAAGATTGATAGGCTAAGTGATTTTAGGTGGTCCGAGCAGTTTGGATCTATGGGTGTGTAGTGATGGTCTTTTTAGATTGTCGATCAGAGTCCTGGATGCAAAGATACGACGGTCAAAGTTCTACCAGGGTTAGTTTTGTGCCAAGTTGGCTGTCGAGGGAGATATGCAATCTGATGATTTTGGATCTTTGCCAGGGATTGTATGCATTCTATGCAGTGTAAGGAGCAGAGAAAAAGTGACAACATCTCAAACGAAGATCGGAACAAGAAGATGCCGACTGTTGAAGTTGATGACGATTGCGTGTGAGATGAGGCCATATGATTTTACCAATTTTTGGCCGTATTGGTTGGTTGCCCCAACAAGGTCAAAAAGTGACAAGGTCTTGACAAGCTGAATTCTGGGATGAGATCTCCCACTGGTTTTTTTACGACTCGGTCATCCGACCCTTGGGCATCAAATTGCAAGGGATTGAAGTTCCAAAGGGAAATTGATTTTGTGTGGTGAACTTTTTGAAAAGTTTGGAGGGTTTTGAGGGCCAAGCTCGTGAGCAAGTGACATTTGGCAGGTGCATAAAGCCCACATGCGGGCCCCTTTGTGGAGGCTCTGGGGTATTTATAAAGTAAGGTGGAATTTCAATGGCATCACATTTTCAGGCATTTTTTGGATGAGCACAAAGTCACTAAGTCATGCCAAAAAGCTTGCCCACTAGGCTCATGTGTATATGTATACATAGCCCTGCAAGTTTTGGAAGTGGCCCTGTAAAAATTCATGTACCAAGGAATGATTTTGTCAAGATTAAATGTTGATGCTTTGGGTTGTTTGAGTCTCCAAAACATGGTTTTTAATAAATGTTTTCAATCGTGCTTTATAGCTCGTGAATCGGACATGTACATCATGAGTTATGAGCATCCAAAGCACATTTGCAGCATCGATGGCTTCTTTTAGCACCCCCGTCTTGCGCAAGAGTTTTCTTGCGGTGGTAGTGGCGCCAAGGAAGGACCCCATTGCCCACCAAGAGGCAAGGATCAGAGACCTTGAACTGAGATCCAAGAACTCGTTGAGGAAAATGAGAAACTCAAACAACGTTTACTCAAGCTTGAGGACGAGCAGGAAGGGGGAGTCAAGCTCTGCTTGCAAAGGCCTACGAAGTCGAAGCCTCCATCATTAAAACTATCATGGAGGCTCAGAAGGAATCCCACGAAGTAACACACAAGCAGATTGATACCAAGATATATTCGGTTTTAGAAGAATGTTGGCTACAAGAATCTCTTAGCCTCAAGATCAGAATTGGGGGGCTTCACCCACCGTGTTGCATAGAAGAGGACACCCTCGAGGAAACAATCACCCAACTCAATGGCATTCTTTAACCTATCCACATCAAGCCCAAAACAATCTCTTGGATCAAAGACACACATAGGCATGTGCCACCCGAGCATTGCATCCTCACTTTCAAGGACAAAGACAAGGGGATGAAGATGCTTCAACAATCTTGACTTCTCAAGGGAAAAAAGCTTTGGATCGCTAAAGAACTAACCACAAATAAACTCAAGAATAAAGCAAGCAAGCTCAAGAAGATGCATGAAGCACGGAAACAAGGTAAATAGGCAGTCTATCGAGGTGGTAAAGCGATTATCCAAGAGCTTCAAACTCCCAGATTGGCTTCCCTATCACCTAGCTCCCCTTAGGTTTTTCTATTTCCCTTTTTTTTTTTTTTTCCCTATCGATGGTCACTCATATCTTAACTGATATGTATTCCATGCCCTCACTGAGAAGAATTTGTTGTACTATTTTGTTTTGGTCCCATAGGTCATATCTGACCTCTGTGGACAATAAATCAATCTCTCTCTCTCTCTCTCTCTCTCTCTCTCTCTCTCTTGTACACTCGTTCACCATTTGCAAAGCAAACACAATAAAAAAACATAACTCCAAAATGAATTAATCAATTAAAATTAATTTGGTCTCCATTTGATTTTTTTCCTTAAGTGCCAATATATTTGTACGTGTGTCTGGGTGACGTGTGCTTGTGAGAGAGTGTTGTTTGAGGAGAGAATTGAATTATCTTGGTATGAACTACTATCCTCGTATCAAGATGATAAGGGAGAATACCACCGAAACCCCTATAAAACTGCAAGCCCTCTTGAGACTTATTGATGACAAATTCAAGGGTGTGGCCAAACCTCCTCTCTCTCCCTCTCCCTCTTTGTGCAATAAAGAGAAATCCTAGGATGGGTTTGTGCTGGTGCACACCCCTTGAAGGAGTTGTTTTTAAGCTTTTTTTAACCCTTTGATGAAGCTCTTTGTTTTTATCTTTTTTAAAGAGATTTTTAATTCTACTAGAATTTCAAAAAATAAATCACCTTGAAGGGTTCCTATTGCAAGGTCTAATACTATTCCAAGGCTTCATTCCTTTTGCAATCTAAGACTAAAGCAACTAAGCTGATAGCCAGGAAACCTAATGAGGATGAGAGACAGAGATAGATGTGGTGAGAGTTGCATAATAGAGGCAAGTGTAGCAAGGGGAATCAATGTGAAGCAAGGTGCAACATGATTTTAGAGAACAAAAGAGAATTAAAGAGAGATCAATAGAGAGGCACCCAAGGTAGTCCTCTTCTTCATCTGATCCCTCTTCTCCATCAGGAAGAGAGAGAGAGAGAGAGAGAGAGAGCTCATAGATTCTTGAATGAGAAGAGAATTTTTTCTTAGGTCCATGTCGCAGAGGGGCACGGAAGCATAGGCCATGTGGAGGTGGCAGTCAGTCATTTGCAAATGAAAAGAAAAAAATCGGCTACCACCCCTTGTCAGAGGGATGACCTTACACCCTCAACCAAGTTCTCCAAGCAATGGAAAGCTACAAAAAGTGCACACATGGGCTCCTTTTAGAGGCATCCAACCATGAAACACAGTGTCTTAAAAGAAAAATCTCGCTTAACACTAGAATGGTAACAGGACACTTTTATGTCCTGTTAAGTGACCATTTTGCTTGAATAATTTGAAGAGTATGAAAATGAATTTCTAGGTGCTATATATCCACAAACTTGCCTTATCAGATGAAAAAAACTTAGCATTTTTTCTTGAGTATCGATCTCTCCATTAACCTTACTCTTGCAAAACATTTTTGAACCTAAACTGTGTGAAAAAACGGGTCCTGTTTTTGGCCTTTTTTCAATTTTTGGCAACTATACCACTCTAAACTTCATGTTTGTGAGGTTTAGATAGCTAGAGGTTAGGCCTTCATAGTTCTCAACGTGTTTTGATGCTTCTAGGGAGAGCTAAGTGTTAAAATTGAAAGTTATGACCAATTTATAAGAATTGCATAATCCTGTTTTTTTGGCCAAAATTAGCACTTTTATGATTTTTTTGGTGGCTTTCTTGATATCCAAATTCAATTTTGATTTTGTAAGTGTAATGTATAACATAAAGCTAATCTTCCTTGAGTTTTGGGAGACCTAATATGCTATATAGCATACTATATGATGATGGTTGAGTTTTTTGATTGCTGAAGAATACGATACATTTTAGAGTAGCAAGTATAAATTTCTCAATATTGCTAGTTTCTTAGGCCAATTGTGTGTATTTTGTAGGTAGTAACCATATCTAATCATAGACTACAAACTTGGCTAGATATTGAGTAGTTTTTATGGGTTTCTAGAGGTCATAATGCTAAACCCAGGTTTTTCATGTTTGTTGTATTTAGCACTTTATCATTGCTCCCAAGGTTCCAATTGTAAGAGATCCATTATCCTTTTGACATGCTCCATGGCTCCTTTTGAATCCAAAGGCCCAAAGGGAACTAAGAAAACATGCATATAGTATCTGTATTGAGCGTGACTATAGAAACTTTGATGACAGGTCCGTAGAATGGCAAAAATGCAATTTTTTTGTACTTTTTTTTTTTTACCAAAAAAAAATTAGTGAGGTAAAAGAAACCATATATTTTGGTCACCAACCCATTGAAGTTAATGGGGCATTTTATCTCATGTCCTACAAAAATCCCCAGTCTTATTTATATGCAATCAACCGTAAGAAATTGCTGTTTTGGGCAAAACTTCCAACGGAGAAACTCGGACTTGAGTATCCCAGATTTCGGTATCATGTCCATTCATCATTGCTACCTTGTAGCAGTGGATACTTGGAGTTTGAGGCACTTTGAGTTTTTTCACCAATCCGTAATTGATAAAATTGTGAGTAGCACTATCATCTACCAAGATGCGCACCTTGTGCCCTTCCAGAGATCGTGCATACATACTAATCATGTGGTCCAAAGTTCTGTTGCCAAATGGAAGTTGTGAGACAGCATTCATCACCACCTCAGCGTATGTTACTTCCATGTAGAGAATCATGAGGAAGACTCAAGAGGCAGCAGTTGCACCGTGTTGCACTGCTTTATCCTTGCCATAAGCAGCAGATTTCCCTTGGGACAATCCTTTTCTCCATGACTGCTTCCTAAACATTGAAAACATAATTTATCTCTCTTATCTTTATCAAAGTCCTCAGGAGAGAGAGAGGATCTCTAGACTCCTTGGGTTGTAGTCTTTAGCTGCTTCTAAATTATCTATTATGAATTTTCTTTTATTCTGCCATACTGTGTGCGCATATTACCATGTGTATTAGCAGGCACGTGAGTATTATGTGATTTATTTTCATGTGTATCATCGTGAATATGTGCTTTCACTATGGCTTCCTCAAGTTTTTTAGGGTCTTGGGTCTTGACGTGCTTCTTAAGTTTTTATGTCAAACCACGTATCAATCCCGTACTTGTTGAAAGTTATCTAAGGCTTCCAACTTGAGTATAACATCCTGATAGTGAGATATATATTCAAGTAATGATGGGTATTGGCGCATGGAACTCGTTCCCAAGCCGTCCAATTCCGATTTGCCTCAATTGTAGGCAAAAATTCTTTGTGAAACATAGCTTTAAAAGCTACCCAACTCTGTGGTATGATATTCTTCTCCTTGAGAGACATCCACCACTTGTAGGCCTTGCCTTCCAGAGTTAAGCTCGGTTGTAGTGCTCCGACTACGTCCGGAGTACGCCGTAAGGCATGAATTTCATCCCACTTGCTGAGAAAGATATTCATTTCATCCTTATTGCGATTGTGATCTTCACCCTTAAAAGTTGGTGGTTTGGTGTTCTTCAACAACTCATCCACCTCTTTTGCAGTGAGAGTTGGACCTTGTCCCTTATTAGAAGGGCCTTGTCCCTATGTAGCAACGTGCTCATGCATGTGGGTGTCAGTGAGACCCTTGGACTGTTGTTCATTAATTGGATCACTAATGTGGATAATTTAGTGACATTTTCATTTAAAGATTTAAAATTTCCTTCCATGTCTGATATGCGTGTCTGAAGTGCACAAAATTCTTGAATGTTGAGCAAGTCATAAGTATATCATCAGCTGATGTAGCATCGCGGGCACTCTCCGTGAGAGCATCCGGCCGCGAGCCATCATGGGCAGGACTAGACGTATTTTTCTCTAAATCAGAAGTCATATTGATATTTGAATCCATGGCCATAGAGTGCAGTGTAAGAAATAGCAAGAGAAATACCTGATGTACCGCAACTGGTAAATACCGATAAAGAATTCCGTTGATACCGGTAATTAGCTTTCTAATTTTTTTCGTTCTCCAATTGCTGTTGAGGATGTAATCTTGCTCCGGGCTCCAAGAAAACAATTCAATAGTGTAGGTATGTTTTCTTTGAGCACCTGTACTGCACTTGGTCTATGTATTTTGGCTAACTTGCCCGATGACTTGAATGAAGGTACAAAACAATAATATGCAGGATACACAGCAAAAATAGCACCTTGCCTTTGTATTTCCCAGCCTTGCCCTTGCTTGGCTCTGTCGGTATGCCTAGCTTCACCCGAAGCTTCACAAGAGGGAGGGGGGGGTACCTTGTTGTGGGTATCGTCCCTTGTTGGTGAAAAAATGTAGGGTGCCCACTAACCCAAAGGGTTGGGCGCCCACTAAGTATGAAAAAAAACGGCTATGGCGGCCCGCAGACAGCGGGAGGGGGAGCTTTAGCTCACCCCGCCTTGTATGGTGGTCGAGGGTGCCTGCTACTACAAGCACGTGAAACGTTGAGCGGGGTTGCGCGATGCCTTCAAGACCGAGAGGGCGCGATTTGGTGCAAGTCGCTTGTGGGCCTCTTCTCCTCGCAAGCGGTGTTTCCCATGCCTTCCTCTTTGTCAAACTCCTCAAAGGGGGTGAGCTCCACGGCCTTCTTGACCCCGACATGCAAAAGCATGCAAGAATTTGTGTGGCTCTCCAACACCACGGCTATCACTTCCCAACATTAGTAACCTTGCTCTTGATACCAATGTTAGACAAGGGGAACTAGAACCTAGGATTCCACCTCCCAACCACCCACTATATAGCATGGCTCCTAGCCCTTTTCCCTAGTTGGACTCCCTTTCCACATTGCCTAGCCCGGCCTTGCCCTTGTCTAGTCCGGCCTTGCCGTTGTCCTAATAAATCATGTAATGCACCTTGAGTGCATACGCCATGTAATTTTACCCCATCCTACTAACTACAAACTACTAACACTATTGACTAGCTCTGCTTGTAAATTGCACCCTCTACTATCTACTAGAGTATGCTGCTCCAAGTTACTCACCTCTCTCTCTCTCTCCTTTTACTCTCAAGATTCTTCGCCTTGAGCCCACATCCATGTGACTCAAGGGATAAGGAAGACCCGCTCCCATTTAGAAAATAAAAATATTCCATAAATATTTTGAATTGTTAATAAAATTGATTATGTTTAATCCTAATCAAGGCTCTCCTCACCTATAAATAGAGTCCTTTTCCCTTTGTAAGTTGCAGCTCTCTATACTATTGCCCACTAGTTTGAGCATATCATTTTCCATCTTAGTTGTAGGGAGAGAGAGAGAGTGAGCTCTCTATACAACATTACTTGTGGTGTATAGGTAAGCTTCTTTGAACTAGGTGTAGCATTGCAAGGGAGTGAGTGATTCATAACTTCGGATCAAAGTTGTACCTACTCTTGCACATCAATTAATCAAGAAGTTGGGTGCAATCGTGATTCAAAACTCTCTCGAGTGTCTCCAATCCATGCTTGGCAACTTCATCTCATTCCGTTTAAGGTGACGCGTTTTCATTTTCATATTCTTGTGTAGTATTTTCTTGTATGTGACTCAAGAGATCTTGTGTTTGTTTTGTTGCTAGGGAAAACATTATACGAGGGTTGTATGGTGAGAGGGTTCCCATAACCCTAAGATAATGTGTAGATCGCAACATCATCAAACTTAATTGTGTCTCTTGAATCTCCTCCAAGCTATTTATACACTTGCATCAATAATTAAAATTGAAGCTAATTTTTGGTGCAAAACTTTCTCTTTCTCTCTCTCTCTCTCTCTCTCTCTCTCTCTCTCTCTCTCTGTGTGTGTGTGTGTTTGGTGTGTGTATTTATAGCATTGATATTAGTAATAGTGTATCCTTCCTTCTTGCTTGTATTGCTCAAGGATTCTCCTCTTTTGCATCCTAGTTCTCTCTATAACTAGGTGGGCCCCTTCACTTATTTGGTTGTGGGTTTGTTGTTATTTTTTCTTGCTTGTAGTGAGTAGCATGGGAGCCTTAAGGGGTGTTTAAAGGTCACCTCTCTTGTTGCCTACCCTAGACCGCCCCAATACTATCTCATTTTTGGATGTAGATAATCGCAATATATGTTTGGGTGTGTGCGTGTGTGACTCTCTCTACCTCCCTCGACCCTCTCTCTCTCTTTGAATCCCCCCCTTGCTATACGTGTGTGCGCACATGCGATACAATACTAGTACGGCTCTTTTTCTATAGCTTTGTCATTGGCAAAAAGTATTACATGGTGCACATTGAAAGTGGAACAAACTTTATATTTGTTATGTTTTCCCCGCAAAGCTTAGCTTGACATATATTATAGGCCAATGAATTATATTACGAATGCAATGTTGCCTATGATTTGGATAGCAAAACAACCGCAAACATGCTTGATTGATATCTTAGCTATACGGAGATTTCCTTAGAGATTATCCAAATTAATACAAGGCTTCCTTAGAGATTTCAAATCATGTGTAGAAATCATAATTTTATTTGGTTTTCATCATCTTTATATTCACTATAATTTTGAGTATGATTATTGATAGTCATTGTTCCATGCTAATAACATACTTTAGATGCAAGGCCCTTAATGGTTAACAATCTTCTATTGTATCATGATGCCTTAAAAATTATTGTGTAAAGTGTTTTGGATAAATTCATGGAAAATTGTTTGGGTTAGAACAATGTGTGTTATCATGACATTACTTTTGTTCAAAAATGCATGAATGTATCAAAAATGTAGGCAAGGTTGTGGCTTAAAAAAAAAAAAAAAGTGAAGTGAGAGAGGCATCTACTTATATTCAAACATCAATGGATAGAGATGTATAAAACTTAAATGAGGGGGACATTACTGCATTGCGTGCAACATGGGAGGTGCTCATAAATAGAGACACAAAACTGGAAGCAAATAAGGAGTAGGTTTCTATGGAGGCTCTTTTCGTATTATGGTAATTAATAATAGAACAAAAACATATTTCCAAGAGAAGCATCTAATTCAATGATACAAGGCCATCAAAGTCCTGGAAGATCTAAACATTCAACCCAAACTAGACATCTTGACAACAATTCCTCCTTGATTTGTTTAAAAGGTTTCCAAGGAAGACATGTACTACTACTTGCCCAACAATATACTAGTGGAAAATATTCTTAAGCTGTAAATTGTTCTTTAAAGTTCTTCTTTAGCAAGCTAAAAGAAAACCATGCTAGAATAATCATTTACAAGACATTCAAGATGATGGAAATCTCGTGGATAACCTATTGAAATTATGGGAGGATCTAAATAATACTTTGAGAACATTTTGAACAAGGATGAAGATCACTCTCCTCAGAGCCAGCAAGCTATTCATTTGTTGTTGGCAGTGGTGGAACATGCATTGAGCTATGTAATGCATGAACATTGGAGGTTATTGATGGAGATGAAATACTGTGGGCACTTAAGACATTGGGGAGCGTTAAGATCCTTGGTATGTGTAGATTGACAAAGGAATTTTTATTGGCTTATTGGGTCAAATTGGGCCCACTGGTATTAGAAATCATTTGGCTAATTCAATGAAGGAACCCTATATTGAAACAAGGGAACATTGATAATAAGAAACTTCCTTAGAAGACCTTTTCTGCTTCCTTAGATGATCTTGGAGACCAATCACAATGATAGGAATTTTGTATAAAGTGTTAGGCCATTGCTGGTAAAACTCATTCACGCTTGATCAATTTTTTTTTTGGGGGTAGATCTATCTTGGAAAACATATTAATATTGATGTTGGGCATAAAGCCTTGCAAGAAAACAAATCAAAAACCCATCTCGCTAGGATTAGACTTTGCTAAAGCTTTTGATTCTATCATTTGGTATCTTCTGGTGAAAATTATGAGCAAGCTTGGGTTTGGTAGTAGAATCTCCTCATGCATACTGTTAGTTGGGTTGGGGACAATGTCCACAATTTTGGTCAATGGGAGGTTGTGAATGGGAAAGTAAGTAAGGTAAGGTTTTCCTTTGAGTCATTTGTTATTTGTAGTTCCACCCACCCATTGTTTTACTTTCTAAATGCACAAGGTACGGGTGGTAGTCGGAAAGGCTTGCAAATTGGCAAGTAACATGTGGTTGCTTTGGGTTTTACTGATGATAATATCTCATTTTTGAATGCAGATAATCATAATATAGGTATGTGTGTGTGTGTGTGTGTGTGTGACTCTCTCTACCTCACTGTCCCCCCCCCCCCGCTCTCTCATAATTAATAGTAGGAGAAAAAACACATTTCCAAGAGAAGCATCTAATTCAGTGATACAAGGTCATGAAAGTCCTACAATATCTAAAAATTCAGCCCAAACTAGACATTTAGACAACAGTTTCTCCTCGCTTAGTTTAACAGGTTCCAAGGAAGGAATGTACTAATATTTGCCCAACAATATAATGGTAGAAATGTTCTTAAGATGTAAATTGTTTTCTAAATTTCTTCTTTATCAAGATGAAAGAAAAACATGATAGACAAATCATTCATAGGACATTCAAGGATGATGGAAGTTTAGTGCATAACCTATTGAAATTATGGGGGGATGTAAAGAATACTTTGAAAAAATTTTGAACAAGGATGTGAAACACTCTTTTGAGAGCCAGCAAGATATTCCTTTGTTGGTGGCAGTGGTGTATCCATGCATTGAGCCAAGTAATGCCAGAATGTTGGATATTACTTGATGGAGATGAAATATTGTGGGCTCTTAAGAAGTTGGGGAGCATTAAGATCCTTGGTATTTGTGGATTGATATAGGAATTTTTATTGTCTTATTGGGTCAAACTGGGCCAATTGGTATTAGAAACCATTTGGCTAATTCAATGGAGAAACCCTATATTGAAACACGGGAGAAACTTCCTTAGAAGAACTTTTCTGCTTCCTTCGATGATCTTGGAGACCAGTCACAATGACATAAATTTTGTATAAAGTGCTAGGCCATTGCTATCAAAATCTTCTTATTCTTGATAAACCACATTCATGACACATAATCTGTTTTTTTTGGGGCTAGATCTATCTTGGAAAACATATTAACATTGATGTTAGGTATAAAGGCTTGCAAGAAAAAAAATCAAAACTCGTCTCGCTACAATTAGACTTTGCTAAAGCTTTTCATTCTACCATTTGGTATCTTGTGGTGAAATTTATGAGCAAGCTTGGGTTTGGTAGTAGAATCTCCTCATGCATACTACTACTTGGGTTGGGGACAATGTCTGGAATTTTAGTCAATAGGAGGTTTTCCAAGGCAATGCCAATGGGAAGGTTAATGAAGCGAGGTTGTCTTTTGAGTCATTTGTTATTTGAAGTGGCCACGTACTAGCAACGGCTAACACACACTACACCAATTATGCATCAAGCGGAAGATTTGCTATGGATGTGCACAATGTTTCCTACTCACTTTCTATAAGGTCTTGGGCTCATTGGGAGTTCCAAAGTTGTATGTGCTAGCTAAAGGGCTCACACTACAACAAAAAAACGTGTTATCGACGTAGATATCGACGCGGCCCGTCGCTATGCGCGTCGCTGTGAAACCAGCCGCTATTAGCGATGCGGATAGCGATGACCATAGCAGAAAAAAAAATTCTTGGGCAGAGGGCAGGTAGCCTGGCCTATGCCCAGTTAAAAGATGGACACAGCCACAGCCAGACTTCCTGCCCTCTGCCCAAGAAAGCGAGCAGCACCAAAATATCAACCATGCTCCCGCGCGCAGAAATTTTGGCAAAGTTCCCTTTGTTTTTACATAAATTTTCAAAAAAAACCATATCATGTATACGCCTCCTACATGCTATCCATGTAGGATCTCACATGAGATTTAAGTCCAATGAAAGACAACCGTACCAACTGAAAAGCATAACCATAACGAACCATAACCGCCTGTTAACCCTCGTGGCTCACGGGCACCCTATCGCCTACGACGGACACTGTAACCGTATTATTTATTTAAGTAGAGTCAGGCATCGGGCTTGTCGGTCCAATAGGGAAAGGTAGAGTGATCGCCGATGAGAGGCGCACTCTAACACGAACATGCTAGGGTTAGTTGGCTAAGCATGGGCGCCCAAGTGTGAATGGGGTGAGCTCACATAAAAGCCAATTAAACCTAAAATTGAGTCATTCTCTCATTGTGCAATAGAAGCTGCTCTTGCTCCATCTCCACCTTCTTCTTCACCATCTCCTTGTGTGTGTGCGTGTGAGAGAGAGAGAGAGAGAGAGAGAGAGAGAGAGTGTGAGAGTGTGTGTGCGATCGAGCATTGCGGCGGCATGACGGCGGCGAGGCAGTTGAGCGCGGTGTAGCGGCGTCTCCCTCTTCTTCGCGGCGAGGAATCCTCTACGGCAGGAGGATAAGGCGGTGAGTGACACACCATTGCCCTCTTTGAGCTTACTAGTTAAACTAGTTGTGTGCTTGCAGCCGTCTGCGGCTCGTACACGGTGTATCGGCAAGTCCCTTGCTTCGACAGTGCGACAAGGAGCGCACATTGTTGGTGCCGCTGCCGGGGAATAGCCCTGCACTAAGCCCAAGAGGCACTTTGTGCTTCTTGTATGAGTGGTTTGCAGTAGGGAAGAAGAGGGAGAGGAAGGCGTATTTTTTCTGCAAGTTGTTAATTCTATTTTTCTGTTGCGCACAGTTTGCATTTTCTGTGTTTTCTGCTGCGTACATTTAGTATTAGTTAGACAGTTAGCAAAATTCTGTTTTTCTGTTTACACACAGTTAGCATTTCTTGCTTTTTTTTGCATTTTCTGTGTTTTCACTGCACAGTTCTGTCAAGTTTCAATTTCTGCATTTTCTGTGTTTTCTGTGTTTTCTGGTTTGTGCACAGTTAGGCGCACAGTTAGTTAATTAAGTAGGTTAGTAATTAGGTGAACCACTGATTAGCAGGTCAGTAGGTAGGTGGGACAGTAAATAGTTAGGTGAGGTCAACGCGTACCAAATAATATCTCAAAAATTAAAATTTGAAAAAAAAATTATTTAAAAAAAAATCAAAAAATAAAAACGTGAGCGAGGGGGAGGTTAGATTTTCGAAAATAAAAAACGTGAGTTATAAAAATGGACGGGTTGGTTTGTATAAAAGCTAGATCGGGATCATTTCCCAAAGCCCAAGCCCAAGCCCAAGCCCAAGCCCAGGCCCAGGCCTCAGTCCTCAGTCTTATGATATACACTACACTCACTCTTATATATATATTCTACCTCCTCAAGAGGGAATGAGAGCATGTGGGACAAGTCCTCCACTCTCCTCCCTTCTCTTCCCACTTGCACCTTTAGATTTGCTATTTGGAGCCTAGTTCCCTAGCTAGGAAAAGATTGTTTCGGGCTTTTCTAGAGCAAAATAGAACCAAACGGTGGGCTGTAAAGCACAACGCGTCCCTCCTAGCGATACGCTCGTTTCGAGCTATCACACAGCCCATTCCACGACACGCTCTAAAAAATCTAGCAAAAAAACAAGCTAAAAACTAGTCACAAGGCCTCCTAGAGCAGCTTTTTGACACCTTAGGGTATCAAAAGCACATGCACTTACGCTCTGAGCGGGTGCTAGAACACGAGCATATTGAGGGTGCCTCTGTTCATACGGACACCCATTACCCATCCACGATAGGCTCTAGACCCTCAGCGGGGACACAAGGTAGCACCACCCAAGACCCTAAAATAGCCGCTAGTGATTCCTCCTCCGACTCAGAAATCATGGAAGCATACCCTACCCAAAACACTGAGAGAGAAGGCCATGCACCTCCCGAAGCTCCACAGCCTAGTACTAGTATGTTTAGCCGTTTCATGGAAACATTAGGTAGAGCTACTCGCTCGGAACCTGATGCAAATGAAGCACACGAAGGGGGTGGGGAAGTGGACTCTCCTTTCACATCGCACATGGACCCCACACCCCCAAAGAGTGTCCATGTGGATATACTGCCAACTTCTTACCAAGAAGGCTCTCTTGAGCTGCCTCCTTCAGAAGTTCCCTCTAGAGTACCGTTGGTGACAAGTAAAACCACGGGGAGCAACATTGCTTCTACCTCACAAGAAACCGTTAACACGTCGACTCTAGAAGGATTGTTCATTAATGATCATTGGACATACGACCTCCACACTGAGGTGTTGACGGATCTACACTCTGGCCATGCCTACCATGTAGGATGGATAGAGATTGTACAATCCACCTCTAGTGCCACGAGCATCGAAGATCAACAAAAAATGATCTGTAATGTTATCCATGGCATTATTCAATCAGAAAGGCAAAACCGAGGGGTAAATATACTCTCAACTGGCCCCATGAGATTTCTGGATACGAGCAAGGCTCAACAGCCTACTCTATCACAAATGGAGACTCCTCTAATGAGCCCCATGGACCCATCTTACGTCATTTCACCTGGGGTCTCTATGCAATCTGATCCTCTGAGAGACAACTTTAGCTTCCCTAACTTCGCTCAACCCTCTATTAAGGAAAACACAGTGCTCACTCCAGGGATAAGCCTGACAGAGAATGTATCGATGACATCTACGGTTAGCGCAGTGCCACTACCTAGTGTCGTAGTACCTAATATGGGGCCTCAACCGTATGTGCCTCTTGCCCCTTATGCACACATGGCCCCCACACCTCCAATTGTACCACTTGTTTATGCTCCTCGAGTGCCGATCCCTAGCCCTTATCCGAGTGGACCTATGCCCGGTTATGTTCCATATCCTGCATCATCCACACATATGCCAAGACCGGTACCCGTCCCTCTCCCACATATGATTCCAAGAGTACCTCCACCGGCCCTACCTCCTCACATAGGTGACTTGGCAGCGTTTGCTCAAACCATAGGTCGATCTATCGCGGAAAATATGCGTCATGCATCTGATAGAGAGCCTAGAAGTAAGGCAGTACAAATTGCCAAACTCACGCAAAAATTCAATGGGGACGAAGATGCTAGGAAACACATTGAAGTTTTTGAACAAGTATGTGATTCCTTAGGGGAACGCAACGAACTACATAAGTGCAATGCCTTAAGCTTGACATTAAGTGGGAAGGCTGGAGATTGGTATAGGACCCTAAGGGTGGACGAGAAAACAATCTACCCTACCCTTCGAAGGTTGTTTCTAAAGGAGTACATACGAGAAGGTGTGCTTTGGGGTGTAGCATCTCAGCTACAGAAGGCCGAACGTAAGGAAGGAGAGTCAGTAAGGGACTTCATTAGTCATCTAAAGCACTTAAATTCTCGCTGCGCTGTAAATGAGCGCTTCAACAATAACCAAGTGCTTGATCGATTCATTCGAGGGTTGAGGAATGAAGGAATCTATAATGGACTAGTGATTAGAGGTATCACAACCTGGGAAGATGTCACTGCCAATGCAATCCAATTAGAGGACAACTTGATGATAGCAGGCATGAGGGTGTCTACTGACACGAGATCCACTAGCTCACAAGCCATTGAGTATGAACCCATGACTGCAAAGCCCATTGCCAATGAGCCAAAGGTATTTGAGACATTCTTGACAGACCTCACCAAGGCAATCCAAGAGTCTCTTAAGGATAATCAACCCCCTCAAAATAGTCACATGTATCCAAGAAGGGAGCAACAATGGTGTTCCATTTGCTTAGGTCCACATAGCACTAGTGAGTGCCCTACGTTTAGAGTAAAATTTAATGGAACTTGCAACGCATGTGGTAGGTATGGTCACCAAGCTAAGGATTGTTTAATGATCAAACGTATGATGGCAAATAGACCACCTGTAGCCTGGACGGATGCACCTCGAGCTCCTATATTGATGCCTGCTCCACCTGTTGAGCTACTACCGCAACACATGGTCCCTAGATCTCAAAATTTTGTACAAGCTACACCGCTACCACCTCCTGTGCTAGGACCGCAGCCCCCGCATCCAAGAGTCTCCCCTATGAACCAAGTGGGTTGCGAGCCATCAAATGCTTATGCCGATGGCTGTGAGGAGGAAATAGACACTAGTATTGCCTACGGACTTGATACATTGGAAGAGTGTCCTATATACTACATGGAAGATTGTTGGGGGCAAGTCAAGCCGGTTTATCAAGCTGCTGCTCTCGCATCCAGTGGTCAAAATATCAACACCCAGGCTAGGAGGCCACCTCTTCAATGCTACGAGTGTGGTGGACCACATCGGGCAGCGGAGTGCCCTATTAGGCTGCAAAAGAATGCTGCACAGATGCAAATGAATCAAGGGAGCACGTCTGCAATGCCAATACTCACATGTAATCGTTGTGGCATAGATCACTTGATTGCCCAATGCCCCTATAACCCAAATGCGCCTAAAATCACACCCCTAAATTTGGTCGAAATTGCTAGTGTGACATCGCCAATACCACCCGTCGCACCCGCTTATGCGATTACACGGTCCATGCTTCAAGGGCCAGGCCATATCCTCGAAGAGAGAGATACCGCGTCAGTTATCCAAGCAAAGAAAAAGAATACGCGAAGGAAGAGGTCGCAGAATACGGGAAATTGAAATCCAAGTTCCAAAACAAACATAGGAACAGGAGATGACCCCGTGTATATGAATGACCTCGAGGATGATTCAGATTCAATCAAGACAATGGAGACTAGAACCAATACCACAAAGGGAAAGACCGACAAAGAAAACCGTAACATGGAACCAAATGAAAACCGAATAAGAGAAAACCATAAAGAGCCTCTGAAAACACCACAAGTGTTTCCAAATCCAATCCAAGACCCCCAAGATAAACCACAGGGGCAAAAAGGGAAAAATCGTAAAAAGAAGATTGGGACGTATCCAAACCCAGTAGACGAGATTGAGCAGGTGAAACATCTAAGAGGTTTAGTGGAGGAGACTCAAAGGAAACTAGAACCAGAACCCATGCATGTCAAAATTCATGACACAGTGTTTCCCACGCAAGTTCATCCAGCCCACATGAACCATAGACCGTTAGCCATATATAGTATCATCCAAGAAGGGAGTGAGGACAGGGCATCAGAAAGTGAGCATACACCTTTCTTGTTGGAAAGGATGTTTAACGAAGGAATACCTGATCCCATTGAGGAATATGAGATTCCATCCTCACCAGTTCCTAGTCAAGGACCTACACCCTGCAAAATGCCAATGAATGTTGCCAAACTAGTGGACTTCATGTCTTCTGAGGTCCGAACCACGATCATAGCAAAGCTGTATGGAGATCCTGAGTTATTCCTTGCACTTCGAGCATTCCTTAACGGAGAGCTATGAAGGGGATTACCGCAGTTTGCGCAACCAAATAGGCCTGACTCGATTATGATTGATGAGGAAAATCATGTGCAATCACTTGACTTAGATGGACACGAGTCTGTGATCGAGGTACCCATTAACGAATTAGGGCAGTATTTTGAAGGCGACGAGTCTAATGCGACCCTACCCATCACTACCAAGGGATTAACTATAAAGGGAATTCTTGATGGTGGTGCGGGAGTTAGCATCGTTACAAAAGATTGTTGGGAATCCATGGGAAAACCCCGCCTCAGTGTTACTAACATTGTGGTAAAGATGGCAAATGGTACCATAGCCAAACCTATGGGGATGCTCAAGGATCTTAAGATCAAAGTTCTAGGACACAAGGTACGACATACGTTCATTGTAATGGATTTCTCTAAACACCTTATGTCATATGAAATGATTTTAGGACGACCATTCATGAGGGAAGCACAAATGGTTCATGATTGGTCTAAAAATCATGTCTATTTGAAATTCCAAGACTCTGTCCTTAGAGTGGATTTGGTGACTGGTAAGGTACAACCCTTAGGGAGTAAAACCATTATTGATCATCGCTCTGACACCACAGTTCACTCGGCCCCACTACAATATTGTTACACTTGTAAGAAGGATACAGACACTGGCCAAGATTCTCCTTACATGGATGTGTTACCGGATATGACGGAATCAGACAATGTAGACTGGGTACACCTAACTGCAACCATAGATACCTGGGGAAATAGAGAAACCACTTGGGTCACACCAGAGGGGGAAGAGGTACCACAAATTGCACCTCTGAACATGATAAGTGTCATACATGCATCTTCTAAGGGCAAGGCAATTGTGGACCAATGTGACAGTGACACCGATAGCTCAATAGAAGACTTTGACCAACACGACTTGGACACTGACTCCCAGAGTGAAACGGATTCTGAATCTCATGAATTAGAGAGTGGAGCAAGTTCAGAGTCAAAACATTCGGAAGGACCGAGCACATCAACCGATGATAGCTCCCCCGAGAGTGAAGAGGACACCAACGAGGACTCCTTTAGTGAGCCAGATCTAAATGCAAATCAAAAGCAGGTCTCAAATAAGAAAAAGAAAAACCTTAAGAGGCGTCGATATCGAGCCAATGTACGTGCTAGGATAAAAAAGAAGAGATCCTCAGCAGAATGGCTCAGTTATATAGGGGCATGTGATGCTCATTGAAAATTGGTAGACAATTGGGGTGAATATCTCCAAAATGTTATGTGGTGTAGACCACGACCCCATGACATAGCCCAATTAGAGATCATAGACAATCCAAACTTGAGCCACACTACAAGGAGGCGTCAAAACCAAAAGTTAGCTCGACAACACAAGAAAGCAGAAATGGAAGCACAAACCAAAGCACAACCAGAATCCACAGACTTGCATCCTGCACCAGAACATTTCAAATCTTACACCACAGGGGAAGCAAAGGTTGTGTACACAAAAGCCCAAAGAATACCTATCGATGGGAATAATGGAATCTATGATGGTCCGGCAATAGTTAAAGAAATAGAATTAGCTGACCCCGGTGAAGAATCAAAACCTGTTTTTATTGCCCAAGACCTCACAGAAGTTGAAGAGGCGGTCCTCAAAGAGCTTCTCAAGGAATTCAAGGACGTATTCGCTTGGACATACCATGATATGAAAGGTGTTCCACATTCTGTGGTCCAACATACAATCCCTATGATTAGCACTGCGAAGCTCGTACAACAAAGACCCTACCCGATGAATCCTAAGTACGCAAAGATCATTCAAGAAGAACTAGAAAAGCTTATCAAATGTGTGTTCATATATCCTATTGAACACTCTGAATGGGTGTCTCCAATAGTTATCGTGCCAAAAAAGAATGGGAAACTCAGGGTGTGCGTGGACCTCAAAAAAGTTAATGCAGCTACTAGAAGAGACCATTACCCCCTACCATATTCCGAACATGTACTCGAAAGAGTTGCAGGCAAGGAAGCTTATAGCTTTCTAGATGGGTACTCAGGCTACAACCAAATCACGATAGCGCTAGAGAACCAAGCTAAAACTGCCTTCATCACAGAATTTGGCGTGTTTGAATTTCGTGTGATGGCTTTTGGCTTAACAAATGCCCCTGTTACATTCCAACGATTAATAAACACTGCTTTTAAAGAATATTTGAGAGAGTTTTGTGAAGCTTTCTTAGACGACCTTTGTGTTTACTCTTCTTGGAAGGAACATCTATCATATTTGCGGAAGGTGTTTGAAAAGTGTAGGTTATATCGTATCTCATTGAACCCGTTCAAATGCCAATTTTGGGTCAAGCATGGAGTTATTTTAGGGCATATAGTATCCAAGAATGGTATCTCAATCGATGAGAGAAAAATTAAAGTGATTCTAGAGTTACCACCACCAACCAATTACAAGGGAGTTCAAAGGTTCATGGGACACGTGGGTTATTATCGACGGTTTATTTTATTTTTCGCTGAGATAGCACGTCCTTTGTACAAGATTCTCATTGAATTTAAATGGACTGAAGAGTGTGACCAGGCCTATGAACAATTGAATAAAACACTAGCAAGTGCTCCGATTTTAAGGACACCTAACTGGGATGTCATTTTCCATGTGCATATTGATGCATCAAACTTTGCTATTGGGTGTGTTCTCACTCAACCAGGAGAACATAAATTGGACTATCCCATTAGCTTTGCAAGCCGTCAATTGAACGATGCTGAAAGGAACTACACCACTACAGAGCGAGAAGGTTTGGCAATGGTTTATGCAGTAAAGAAATTTCGCTACTACCTTCTGGCAAACAAGTTTGTATTTTATGTGGACCATCAAGCGTTGCTGTATCTGGTAAACAAGCCATGCTCCGTAGGAAGAATCACACGATGGTTGTTAATTCTTCTGGAGTTTGATTTCACGATTGTAGTGAGACCCAGTAAAAGGCACGTCATGGCTGATCATTGTCTCACATACCCAATGGTGAAGCCCCTACAGGAGTTGATGATGAATTACCCGATACTTCCCTATTCATAGTTGAGACTATGCCTGAATGGAGTGAGAACATTGTTAACTTTTTAGTTAATGGTTTTCCACCCAAGGAACTTCGTAAGGATATCGCTCGAAGGCTAGTAAAAGAATGTGAACCCTATTGTTTGATTGCCGGAACTCTATATAGATTAGGCAAGGATGATATTCTTAGGCGTTGTGCCCGCGAGGATGAATATTTGTATATCTTGCAAGAAGCACATATGGGCATAGCAGGAGGACATTTTTCAGGAGACCTGACTGCTAGAAAGGTGCTGCAATTAGGCTATTGGTGGCCAACTTTATTTAAGGATGCATCACTTTTTGCAAAAGGGTGTGATGAGTTCCAACGTTACAAGACCACACAGCGCAAAGACAGAATGCCCTTACATCCTATTAAAGTAACCCAACCATTTGAAAAATGGGGCTTAGACTTTGTAGGTCCAATTAGTCCCGTAGCTCGCAACACTCAATCTCGATATATTCTAGTTGCTACGGACTATGTAACAAAGTGGGCTGAAGCTAAGGCTTCACAAAAAGCTGACGCGAGGACAACAGCTAAGTTTCTTTTTGAGAACATTATCACAAGATTTGGTTGCCCTTTTGAAATTGTTAGTGATAATGGTACCCATTTTATAAATGAGGTAATAAGAGAGCTTACCACGACCTTTATGATATCCCACCATAAGTCTACACCTTATTACCCACAAGCTAATGGACAAGCCAAGAGCACCAACAAGACTCTAATCTCTATTTTAACCAAGACGGTAGAAGCTCATCGCACTGATTGGGATTTGAAGTTGACATCTGCTCTATGGGCTTATCGTACTGCTTATAAAGTGGCTATTAATTGTACGCCATTCAAAATGGTATACGGCCAAGAAGCGGTTATGCCTTGGGAGTTTGTCATTCCTAGTCTTAGGGTAGCTTCGCAAGAAGGATGGAATGGTAACCCCTTAACCGAGCGTTTGTATATCTTAGAAAAACTAGATGGAGAGAGACAGTTGGCTGTGCAAAATGCTCTTGTGGAAAAGGATAGGAGAAAGAAGTGGTTTGATCGCCATGTGAAGGACAAGGACATCAAAGTTGGTGATAAAGTCCTTATGTATGGAGTACGTAAAGAGAAGAAAAAGTTGAAATATGCTGATAAAGGACCATATAGAGTATGTGAAATTACCCCACAAGGTACCCTTCGTGTGGAAACTCTTGATGGAGTTGAAACCATTGGATTCCTATTCAAAAGATATTATGATCCTTTAAGCCAAGAAGAACTACGGGCCATTCATCAAAAGAAGGCCGCCAAAGCACAAACCGAGTTAAACAAGATACAAGCTCAGGCTGAGGCTAAGGAGCGACAACAACGTATAAGACAAAAACAAGAGGCTAACCTTGGAGTCACAAATGCATTCCACGTGGAAATCGAAGAGGATGGGTTGGACTCTGACACACCTCTACGATACCCCATTGAGTTAAATAGTGCCTATGGAAAAGTGCTATATAACGCCTTATTGGACACGGGTGCTAAATATAATCTGCTATCCTATGGGGTGTGGTGTCAGTTAGGGAAGCCACCTCTATCTGAGAGTATTATCCAAGTCAAGGGTGTCAACAAGAAAAAAACTACGATTTTTGGAATCTGACACACTTCTGTCAGTTATGACAATGGTATTGTAGCTCAAGACTTTTTGGTCATGCCTACTGGAACTATGGAGGGTAATATAAACCTAGGCCGCACGTGGATGATAGCCACCAAATTCACTATTGATTGGGGGACTGGGGGTGTTACAACGCAAAAACCAACTCTTAGCCCTACCACTCAAGCCACCCGGTTTATATAATATCCTCTTTCCTTGATTCTAAAAGGGGTGACAGATAGGTAGGTTAGGGGTCTAGATTGTGTTTTGAGTTTGTTTTTTAGGAGTTTTAATTTTTCACCCTGACATGCCTCCTAGAGGTATAGTGCCTGTTTTTGGATGTGTTAGGTAGGACTTATATGGATCTCCATCCACATGGCTGAGGACATCTGCTTCAACGAAATGAGCCACTCCATACCTCCAGGTGTACTACTTTCCATGATTCATGTTGGTGGATATGTGTAATTGCTAATAATGATTTTTCATTCTTTGTTTGAGTGCAATAGTTATGATGTTATCTGCCATTATAGATGAGCCTGGAGATTAGGAGACCGTGACTTTAGGTTAACTCATTTACTTGACCACTAGGCCTAGCTAATAAAATTATCCGAGTATTTGAGACCTTAGGAATGTTTTAGGCAGAGAAAGGCTTGCTCACTCAAACAGGTTCCCAGTGTGGGCGCTTTTCCTTGAGAAGAAAAAAACCCCGGACATACAAAATAAGCACACACGTCACATGATTGTGACCTAAAGTAAAAAAGTATTAAAAATAAAAATAAAAATAAAAAATTAAAAGACTTCCATTGAGCTTACAGTTAACATTTCAAGATTTTATTTGCAGTCGTGAGAGCGAGTTGGCTAATCAAAGCTGAAAAGCATAATTAGGGAATCTTGCATTTAAATAATCTTCTTAGCTTAGCTAGTACTAGAGTAGTTGTTTTAACCTTAGTCATAGCTAACTAATTGATAGACTCACCCATAAGCTCAAAACTCTTGATTAATTAATTTACTCAAAGTGAAATTTATTTGTCCTTAATGGCAGTCTAACATTTCATAAATCTTGCATTTACTCATTTCCACATGTACTTTACATTCCCCTCATGATTTATGGCAATATAATTCCGCTTGCTAAAACAGTGACTTTGCCTTGCAGATTCAAATCTAGATGCTCTACAACATGGACATACCAAGCTTCAACTCAATAGCTTCCGAGGACGGAATCTACATCAGGAAGGGGGGCAATGTTAACCCTCGTGGCTCACGGGCACCCTAATATCGCCTACGACGGACACTGTAACCGTATTATTTATTTAAGTAGAGTCAGGCACCGGGCTTGTCGGTCCAATAGGGAAAGGTGGAGTGATCGCCGATGAGAGGCGCACTCTAACACGAACATGCTAGGGTTAGTTGGCTAAGCATGGGCCCCCAAGTGTGAATGGGGTGAGCTCACATAAAAGCCAATTAAACCTAAAATTGAGTCATTCTCTCATTGTGCAATAGAAGCTGCTCTTGCTCCATCTCCACCTTCTCCTTCACCATCTCCTTGTGTGTGTGCGTGTGAGAGAGAGAGAGAGAGAGAGAGTGTGAGAGTGTGTGTGCGATCGAGCGTTGCGGCGGCACGACGGCGGCGAGGCGGTTGAGCGCGGTGTAGCGGCGTCTCCCTCTTCTTCGCGGCGAGGAATCCTCTACGGCAGGAGCATAAGGCGGTGAGTGACACACTATTGCCCTCTTTGAGCTTACTAGTTAAACTAGTTCTGTGCTTGGAGCCGTCTGCGGCTCGTACACGGTGTATCGGCAAGTCCCTTGCTTCGACAGTGCGACAACGAGCGCACACCGGCTATAACCACTTTGATCAAAACCATAATGCAGATAACCATAACCATAAACAAAATTAACAATAACCATAAGCATAACCAGAAAGAGAAACAATAACTGTCTATACAATGACAATGACAATAATCATAACCATAAGGGAAACAATAACTGTCTGAACACTAACTGTTTGTACAAAAACGAGACACAGAAGCGCGTCTGTGTCTCACAAAGCATATAGATGAAATCTGGTCCACTAATAACTAGGCGTCGCGCTTCATCAAGGACCTAAACCAATGCCTTGGGCTGATAGGGATTATCCGTCGCCTTGATAGCCTAGTAGGCTTTGGAACACCTTCTTGAGGGTTCAAGGAGCCGAGAGTCGTACCTAGACTTGTCATGGGGTGGTAGCCTTGTATTGTGCTTTACTTTTTGCTATGAATGACAAAAAAAAACTTCCATAAGATTCAAAAAGCTGTGACAATGTACTAATAGATTAGGAGCTTTTTTATAGCCCATAGACATGATAGACTTGAATGCTTTATTATAACTGGTGACATAGTTTTCAGCCTAGTAAGTTTATGAACTTGCATTAGCCTAGGGTCATAATTGATTGCTTGTGTTTCATGCATAAAATTGAAATTTTAAGTGGTTTAATCTTCATGATAGCTAGGTGTCTTTTTTGCTTTATGTTGTTTAGTTTTTTATAATGATTCACCCATCTTTTAGAAGCAAAAAATTCACTTTGCATGATTTTTCATTGGAACTTCATGTTTTTAATCCTTGTTGGCCTTTGATGCTCATTACTTGTTCTTATGATTTGCAGCGATATTCTTCCATGGACTTGCTTTCTACCATGTCACCGTGTTTTGCTTCACCAACACACGAGGACGTGCGCCAAATTAGGATGAGGGGAATGTTAGCAGTGAATAACATAGGCTACATTGAGTATGCATCAAGTGGGAGATTTCCTATGGATATGCACAATGTTTTATACTCACTTTGTATAAGGTATTGGGCTCATTGGGAGTTCCAAAGTTGCATATGCTAGCTAAGGGGCTCAAACTTAAACCCATAGTAGAAGGGATTGTGGTGCAAGCATTTATAAGGAACCCTTTATGCAGAAGGCTTCATCCTTGAGGATCCACTTCTGAGAGCTCTCTCTCTTTCGAGTGTCCACTCTATGGATGGCCTAGCCTTGAGCTTAATGCACATGCTTAAGAGGCCAGTGCTAACCCATTGTAATTAGAGAAGCTATTCTTAATCTAATCTCTACTTTATTCATTAGTCTACTTCTTCTATATTCCATTATGTCATGGAGTAGTTTCACCTTTCGCATTATTCTAGATTTGAGTGTGTGTGATGACTTCTTGTTTATTGATCACTTCTTCTATATTCCATTATGTCATGGAGTAGTTTCACCTTTCGCATTATTCTAGATTTGAGTGTGTGATGACTTCTTGTTTATTGATCACTCTTATTCTTCTATGAGCATTTGATTTGCGATATTACATCTCTAATTAGGTTCATTAAGTTGGTTCTTAATCTTGTAATTAGTGTATGTGCCCTATAATTTGCTTGTGTGTGGATGGGTTTTATGAAACTCTAGCACCATTCACCTTGTGTGTGTAGCTTTTGATGAAGTGCCTTGATTGGCATGTGGTGATTGGAGAGTCCAACATCAATGCAATTAGTGTGTGCTTATCAAGAGTGTGTTTAGAGATTCTAGTCTATGGTAAGTCGAACTTTGGTGGGCTTAATGTGTGTAGCTGATGCTTGATTGATGATGTGATTAGAGTTAGTGATGCATAATCTCTATTGCATTGGATGAGCATTCTCATGAATCCTCTCATTCGATACATTCAATGCTCGTACTTCCATGCCTAGCTAGGTTGCCGATCCTAGGATTGATAATTTTGTTGGTCTTGGGTTGATTAGGCTATGCTATCATTTTCCCCAACACCACCTATCCATTGTTTTACTTTTTAAATGCACAAGCTAAGGCTGGTAATCTCAAAGGCTTGCAAATCAGCTAGGAACATGTGGTTTGTTTGGGTTTTATTGATGATACATTAGGCAAAATTGGGACTCACAAAGGGGCCCTTTAAGGAGTTTGACTTTACCTCTCTCTACCAAAACGGGTGCATGGATAAATTTTTGCAAACAAACTCCAAAGTTGGCAGAGGTTTGACACTTAGAATGTCCTCTTCAAGCTCTATCTACTGATATATAGCACGCCCTGAGATTCCTCATATTTTAAAAGATTATTTTTTTGTTTTACCTATGATGTGACAACTCTGTTGGAATCTAACAGAGTTGTCACATCATAGGTGAATCAAAAAAATAATCTTCTAAAATATGAGGAATCTTAGGGCGTGCTATATATCAGTAGATAGAGCTTGAAGAGGACATTCTAATTGTCAAACCTCCGCCAACTTTGGAGTTTTCTTGCAAAAATTTATCCATGCGCCCATTTTGGTAGAGAGAGGTAAAGTCAAACTCCTTAAAGGGCCCCTTTGTGAGTCCAAATAATGCTATCTCATTTTTGGATGCATATAATCATAATATAGGTTTGGGTGTCTCTGTGTGTGACTCTCTCTACCTCCCTGGCCTCTCTCTCTCTCTCTCTCTCTCTCTCTCTCGTATAGTAGGAACCTCGTACCCAATCTTATCCGCAATTCATTTGCTATAGCTTTGTAATTGGCGAAAAGTATTACATGGTGCACATTAAAAGTGGACCAAATTTTACATTTGTTATATTTTGCCCGCAAAGTGTTGGAGCTATGTAGAGAGTCCCCACTATATATGTGTACTCAGTGTGTGCTTTCCACATACATTGGGGCTTGCAATTGTGAGGCGTCTCTCTCTCTCTCTCTCTCTCTCTCTCTCTCATATGTGGTCTCTCACTCTTGTCTTGGTCTTCCTCCCTTGTCAACATGGTATTAGAGCATTTCCCATCAAGTGGTCGTTCAAGCTTTTCTCAACCTGATTCGTTGTCGTGTTGTCGTACGTCTAAATGGAGAATTATATGCAGGAGTCACATATTCATTGTTTTTTATGAGTGCTCCGAATATGGTTGGGAGCATAGCATTTTCGCATGATGAAAATCTTGCAATGGCCATCATGTGGCGTGAGAATGGTTTTTTATATCATAACTTGGAATTTGAAGTCGTCATTGTCAAATGTTTCTCGAGTGAATATGGGCTTTGACCTCGACTGACGGTATCACTCATGCTGATGCAAGAGCAGTTGAATGATAAGGTTCTGCTTAGCGAAGTTTGGTCGATATTTGTGCCAGATAACGTGTGCTAAAAGAGCTAACGTAGATCAAGGCTATAGTGGTGTTTTGCAAACTAGACATCGACGAAGTCAAGGAGGCTACAAAGGTGATTGTAGTGCGCACTGTACCTACCATAGTGTCTGTCATAAAAGGCCTTATGCTTGGGACAATGACGGCGTCCGTGAGGGTTCCCCGAGACGCACTTTGGGACAATTTCTGGCTTTGGAGTGAGAAAGCTTACAGGGAGAGCTTGGCAATGATTGGCCGTGCATGCCATTCGACTTCGAAGTGGAAGAGTGCATAACCAATGTGAATGGCCGCTTAAAAGAAAGCTTTTTTTTAAGAGAATCATTGACTAGCAAAAATAGAGACTGGCACTTAAAAGCAGACAGCGCAGGGGAAGAAAAAGTTGGGCAGGTTGACAAGAAGGAGAGGGCCGAGAGCAGCGCGGTGAAAAATGGACTAGCGCGTCACTGTCGAGGGCCTCCCATGAGCAGAGGAGGACGAGTTGACATTGGGGTTGCTTGTGGTGAAGCCAACAGGAGAGGAAACGGTTGAGTTTTCGAGGTGCTGGTGGTTTGCAAGCCGTCCGAGCAGGGGCGACAACTGCAACACAGAGTGCCGGATAGGGAGCCGCCATTCGAGCAAGGAAAAGATATCACCTTCGTTGGTAGGTAGCAATGTATCTGGTGGAGAATCAAGAAAGTGGCATCAACTATAGTAGCAAGGGCAGCATGAGGGCTTTCTGCAGGCGAGAGTAGCATAGGTGTGAGAGCCGGGTGGTCTAGTCGGGAACTGTAGGAGTTGAGAGCACCGGGTGGTGGAGTCGGCAAGTGAAGACAGAGAGCCCCCAGGGTGTGCGACCAGGAGGAGCCGACGAGATTTTGGAAGAGCAGGAGCAGCACGAGGGAAAAGCAAGGGAGTTCTACCAGTGTGATTTTGATATTGTTGGGTAATATGAATCAATGGTTCCTGATTTTTAGGTACTGAAACTGTTGACAGAGAGCCTTGACAAGCTGAATATTGGAGACTATTGGTGAAGCTCAATCATAGGAGGATTTTGGATGGCATGCTAGAGCTTGTGGGGTGATGAGGAGGTACCACATAGCAAAGGTTTAAAGACGAGATAATCAAGGCAAGGGAAGATATCGGGAGGTCTTTGAAGCAAGTGCCTTGTCGAGTAGGTTGAGAATGAAAGCGAGGAAGAAAAGCGAGCGTCACCTTCAGCAGGTAAAGGACTTGGTTGGAGCCGATGAATTGCCAAGGCCTGGAGAAGCAGATCTTTAGCAATTTTCAGAGGTTTGTTTGAGTTAAAAGAAGACTAAACCAAACGATGGCAAAGTGAGTGCACGTGAAGGTGGTCGGGAAGAGCAAGGGAAAGGCATTGAGGCCATATAGATTTGTCATTTGCACTTCCGCTCATAGTCTCGGTGAGTTCAGGAGCACTTGCTGCCTATTGCGATCAAGTTTTTTTTTTGTATTCAAATTTTTGTTCATTTAAGTAATTCAATTCAAGTTGTACAGGGTGTTCTTTTGGTGCTATATTCTCTTGAGATGTGCATCTTTCTCTTACCGTTTCCCACAGCGAGCAACCCCGTGCTGACCCGGCTCAACTCGTGAACATAAAATCCCCCGACATCTTTGGTGAACCCGACACGAAGCGATCCGGGGTGGAAAATGTTGGAAGAGAGGATGACGACGACATCTCAAGTAGAGATGATGTAGCAAATGATGCAACGATTTTATGCTTTCTTGCAACAGCAGCAGCAGCAACATCATCAGGTTACTTATGAGGAATTTGGTTTAGACCGAGAAGAAGTTTTACAAGGATTAGCCCAACGAGATGAAGCAATGGAAGAAGCATTGGATAAAGTCTCTTTTGAAAGAGGTATTTTTTATGGCTACGATAGTGATGGATATCTTGCATGCTACAGGTTAGAGATGGAGCTTATGGGTATTCCAACTAGGCATATGATCAAGGAGTTTGACCGGCTAGTAGCTCCAGAATTACATGATCAGATACAAGAGCTTATCGATAAGTATGCAGATAATTGGGCTAAATTTAAAGAAGCAGTTGTACAAGTGGGTGACCGGCACATAGCCTTGGAAATAGAGCAGATGAATCAAAAAAAGCAGGTTACTTTCAATAAAGGTGATGGAGATCAATTGCAGACAATCAGTTATGATGAATTTTCGGAGCAAATTCATGCAAGAAGTAAAGCTAAAGCAGGTGCAGCTTTGCAAGTACCAGATTTCATCACAGAGCATCATGCATCAAGCAATCTAACACAGGTAAACAATGAATTTCAGACTAAATTCATTGATGAAAATTTTTCCGAGCTTGCTCACATGGTAGCTGCCTCTATCATTAGTTCTTGTAAAGCATTAAGTGAAGGTGAAAATGTTGTTGTCAGTGTTCCACATACTAGTAATCTTTGCAGCATGGATTGTTCTCAAGAAGTTCAAGATGATCCTTTAGAAGGTGTTGATGGTCCTCTCATCACAATGGAAGCATGCAAGGCCAAGCAGAACAACAGGTTTCTTGAAGATGATTGCATTGATAAAAACATTTATACTGTAACAAATGAAGTGCAAGAAATTATGGAGTCAATAGAAGTTGTGCATGAGGGTATATATGAGTCTACAATTGCTCTGGACGATATATTTACAGGTGCTGATATCACAGAGCAAGATGATGATGCAAATAGTGAAGCTTCCTTGTCAGGATTGAGAGAAGAGAATTCCATTATTGGTGTCTTTTTATCTAATTGTGGTATGTATGAGAAACATATGATGGATGATTTCTCTACTATTAGTATCTATTCAAAGGGGGTTGCATGAAGAATCTTCACAGGGTATCGATCAATCTTTGCCAACCGTAGAAGTACGTGAAGCGGAACATAATGAAGAGATCTATGAAGATTGCTTAGATGATGTTCTTTGTGTGCCTGACATTTCTGACATGACGGAAGTACAGGATACTGGACACGAAGTTTCTTCTTTTGTTATTTCTCTTGAGCTACAAGAGGAAGCAACCCACAATCCTTTGACAGATGATGAGAGTATTTACTGCTCTACTGATGAAAAAGTGGATGCAAATTCACGGAGTTCCAAGTAATGATGACTGTGACACTGATGCAAGATTTTCACAAGTTCGTGTGGTAACTATGAAGTCAGAGGGGGTGAATCACTATGGATAAAGCAAAGGGTGTACATGATTTTTTAGTTTCTTCGACAAGGTACTGGCTATGGTTGGGTCCATATACTCTTTTTACTTATGCTTATGTCAATGCTATTATGGTTACCGGTAAAAGGTATGCAGTGTTCTTATATGCTTGCTGAACAAAAGTTGTCAAATGTTTACAAGAGCTGGGTATTGCACAATGATTCAAGGGAAGTTTTGCTTTACTGTGAGGCTCATAAATGCTATGTGCTTGCTATGGTATTGGATCCAAGAGATTTTGAGATCCTTAAGAAGCAGGTTGAATATGGTTGGGTTCTTCTGGGTGCACAATGTTATCGGTTGCTAATTGATCCAGGAAGAACAAGCTCATGCCAAGGTTGTTTGATGTCGATTCAGATCAATAATGTATGCTCGTGTGGATTTTATGGAGCTCCAGCTCTAGTTCTTGGGAAATGTCTTCTTAAGACATTTGATCCAGGAGGACAGGTTTATGAGAACGGCTTATGGCAGTTGATATATAGACCATATGACCCTGGTGGTGTTCATCATGCTCATAGGTTATGGCAAGAGATTTAAAGACTTTGCAGTGGATCATGCTTATACTTTATTGGATGGAGCTACTTGATTGATGGAAAAATTTTGAGTTTTCCCTTTGATCCTGGAGGCTTATGACTCCTTGAAGTCAAATTTTTGATGGTTATTGGTAGCATGCTTACATTCGACCACTACTTGCATGCCAGCAGCTTTTATACTTACAGTTTTTTGGTACATACCGGAGGATGTGTAGGTTCAAAGGGGGTGGATGTCGTGCTGTCGTAAGTCTAAATGGAGAATTATATGCAGGAGTCACATATTCAGTGTTTTTTATGAGTGCTCGGAATATGGTTGGGAGCATACCATTTTCTCACGATGAAAATCTTGCAATGGCCATCATGTGGCGTGGGAATGGTTTTTTATATCATAACTTGGAATTTGAAGTCGTCATTGTCAAATGTTTCTCGAGTGAATATGGGCTTTGACCTTGACTGACGGTATCACTCATGCTAATGCAAGGGCAGTTGAATGATAAGGTTGTGCTTAGAGAAGTTTGGTCGATATTTGTGCCGGATAACGTGTGCTAAAAGAGATAAGGTAGATCAAGGCTATGGTGGTGTTTTGCAAACTAGACATCGACGAAGTCAAGGAGGCTACAAAGGTGATGGTAGTGCGCACTGTACCTACCATAGTGTTTGTCATAAAAGGCCTTACACTTGGGACAATGACGGCGTCCGTGAGGGTTCCCCGAGACGCACTTTGGGACAATTTTTGGCTTTGGAGTGAGAAAGCTTACACGGAGAGCTTGGCAATGATTGGCCGTGCATGCCATTCGACTTCGAAGTGGAAGAGTGCATAACCAATGTGAATGGCCGCTTAAAGGAAAGCTTTTTTTTAAAGAGAATCATTGACTAGCAAAAATAGAGACTGGCGGTTAAAAGCAGACAGCGCAGGGGAAGAAAAAGCCAGGCAGGTTGAGAGAAGGAGAGGGCCGAGAGCAGCGCGGTGAAAAATTGACTAGCGCGTCACTGTCGAAGGCCGCCCATGAGCAGAGGAGGACGAGTTGACAGTGGGGTTGCTTGTGGTGAAGCCAGGAGAAGAGGAACTAGTTGAGTTTTCGAGGTGCTGGTGGTTTGGAAGCCGATCGAGCAGGGGCGACAACTGCAACACCGAGTGCCGGATAGGGAGCCGCCATCCGAGCAAGGAAAAGATGTCACCCTCGTTGGTAGGCAGCAATGTATGTGGTGGCGAATCAAGAAAGTGGCATAAACTATAATAGCAAGGGCAGCATGAGGGCTTCCTGCAGGCGAGAGTAGCACAGGTGTGAGAGCTAGGTGGTCGAGTCGGCAACTGTAGGAGTTGAGAGCACCGGGTGGTGGAGTCGGCAAGTGAAGACAAAGAGCCACCAGGGTGTGCGACGAGGAGGAGGGAGCCGACGAGATTTTGGAACAGTAGGAGCAGCACAAGGGAAAAGCAAGGGAGTTCTACCAATGTGATTTTGATATTGTTGGGCAATATGAATCAATGGTTCCTGATTTTGAGGTACTGAAAGTGTTGACAGAGAGCCTTGACAAGCTGAATATTGGAGACTATGAGGTGAAGCTCAATCATAGGCGGATTTTGGATGGCATGCTAGAGGTTGTGCGGTGATGAGGAGGTATTGCATAGCAAAGGTTTAAAGACGAGATAATCAAGGCAAGGGAAGATATTGGGAGGTCTTTCAAGCAAGTGCCTTGTCGAGTAGGTTGAGAATGAAAGCGAGGAAGAAAAGCGAGCGTCAACTTCAGTAGGTAAAGGACTTGGTTGGAGCCGACGAACTGCCAAGGCCTGGAGAAGCAGATCTTTAGCAATTTTCAGAGGTTTGTTTGAGCTAAAAGAAGACTAAAGCAAACGATGGCAAAGTGAGTGCATGTGAAGGTGGTCGGGAAGAGCAAGGGAAAGGCATTGAGGCCATACAGATTTGGCATTTGCACTTCCGCTCATAGTCTCGGCGAGTTCAAGAGCACTTGTTGCCTATTGGGATCAAGTTTTTTTTTCTGTATTCAGATTTTAGTTCATTTAAGTAATTCAATTCAAGTTGTACAAGGTGTTCTTTTGGTGCTATATTCTCTTGAGATGCCCATCTTTCTCTTACCGTTTCCCAGAGCGAGCAACCCGGTGGTGACCCGGCTCAACTCGTGAACATAAAATCCCCCGACATCGTAAAAGCACTCCTATAATTCAAGTCCAATTTGGGCAGCAGAGAGCCGTGCTACAAGTACAATTAAAAGTCATCCTAAGTCAAAGATAAGTCCTTTTATTTGCTTGTTTCAACAGCCTAAGGATGAATATGCTGGGTGTTGATGAGCATGGAGTGCTTCTAGATGGTCTCGTAGCTGCATATGTATAGGTTCTGGCAACGCTAAATAATGGTAACGACAAGGTCCTCATGTCCATCTAGTTGTGCAATAACAGAACGCTTGATGTCACGGTGGGCGTGAGGAGCGTAAAAAGACTTAAACTAGGATAGAGTTTAGTGCCTTTCTTTTTGTCTGTCTGATGTCGCTGCTTGCATGGAAGAAAAAGAATCAGAAGAGTGCATCTGCTGAGAGTTGGCAGCAGCAAGGAACAATACGTGCCTCTATTTCATGTGTACGCCCCAATTTAGCGCCGCAATATTTAATTAGAGGTTTTTTGAGCTTCCTAGGCTATTATTAGTGTTGATTCTGACTTGCTGCTCGTATTTGCCTTCAACTACGAACTCCCATTTTGGCTATTCATACCATCGATTATCAACTACGATCTCCGATTTTGGCTATTCATACCATTGGAACTATTGCGATTAATAAGGCTGCGACCAAAGCTATCACATCTCCAACTGTTGCATAGGGAGGCGATAAATAAGCTTCGACATCCAAAGTGAGCACTGTTCGCGCAGTTCAAAAATAGCTCGTTTGCAGTTCTTATTATCGCTTTGCCATCTTTAGTGCTACCCTTCAGTGTTCACCAAAAAGTTTTCTAGCAACAATGACACATCGAGCTTCGTCATAAAAAATCACTCCTATAATAGGCCTTGAATATTCTTTAACGAGCACCATTTTTATCCCTGCTAGCTAGATGGAATAACATCATGAAGTCCATAAATTTTGTCATGTGTTAATCATATTTGTAACTTTCATTGAGATGCTTTACACTTGAAATTGATGTCAGCGATACACAGATCATATCATCATTATTCTCGTGAAACTGTTGAGATAGCTTAAAAATTTAATCATTCCACATTAATTATTAAAAGTTGTCCTCATTCGTGATCATTTTATTCAAATCATTCATGACAATATCATTTTGATGACACTTACAAACTTATTTCATTGTAGCTTTTGATAGAAGGACCATGATGATATTCACGAGCTTGGTGATTGTTTGTGATTGTCAACTAATCTTCTTAAGAGGAATTACAGGATACTTTCAGCCTGCATGTTTACAACATGGATCTATGGTACTTTAAGCTGCAATATGGTAAAGACGACGTGGGCCCATACTGTCATGGGTATTTCTATCTTACATTATAATTTTTTTCTTTTGATTCATTGAGAGAATCTTTAATGCCATGGTACGTAAAGCCATGATGATTGCTATTTCAAAGTTTTATTAAGTACGTGTTTCTAATGTCATGGTGAATACCGTCAAGCCATGGTACATTGTAAAGCCATGATAATGATGACTATTTTACAGTTTTTAACTTGATTTGAAGAAAGCGTCTCTAATGCCATGGTAAATATCGTGATGCAATGGTACTTAAATCCACGATGATGATTATTTGATGATAGTTGCCAGTTGTTGAGATCTTGGGGGTCCTGGTATGTTCATTATATATGGGCTTTGTATATATGTGTGCACATGTGATTACATTGATATTATATTTGTTTCTATGTCATGTGCATATGTGATTGCATCGGCATTATAATTATTTATATGTCGTCTCTTTAGAACGGTGTCACAAACCATCTCCAAGGTTTTGACTGGGTCTTGGCAAAATATCACAGCCCTTGCATTCCATGACCGCCCTATGGTAGCCCTTGACCTTGGATGTCATTGAAGGCTCCCCATAGCCATGCAGGGACCCTCGATCTAGGCTCCTTCTGAAGCCACTACAGTGCACCACTGCTAGGGATGCACGAAGGTTCCTTGCTAAAGTACGAGAGGCCCCTAAGGCACTTGAATTCAAAATCTGAAGGGTGAGTAGCACCGCAAAAGAGGCTAAAGGGATGCCCCCCTCCCAGAGAGGTTATAATAATGGCAACAGTAAAGTTGGCTATGTAGGAGGGAAGCATGCTACAGGAGATAGGTAGCGATTTAATTAACGTGATCACACACACGTGAACACGTTAACCACATTTCAAAATATGTGATCACATTCAATAACCACGTGACTTCCCCTTAACCCATAGAAATTATCCAATTCGATAAGCCCACTAGATGTTTTTAGTTCTTAGTGGGCCCGATTTAGGGTTCCTATAGTTTTCTAGTGGGCCTAGTGAGAAAAAACACATATCCTAGTGAGGTTTTGGTAGGTTTCCTATTGGCTTTTTTGTGATCACATTAATTGTGATTATGTAAATGTCATAATGAACATTGTGATCACAAGAAATTTCACTTGATGAAATGAATATTAAATCTCTGGAGAGAGGCTAGGGCTATTGTTGAGAGAAGAGAACGTTCAGGGGCTTGCGATCATTGCATGAACATTGAGGGGGGCTGGTTCCTTGTGTAGCGTAGGTCTTGATTGTTGAAGTGTGCAATTGTGTTGTAGAAGTGCTTTCATCGGGGTTCTTGGTGGGTTGCTGAGGTGTTATGGAGCTTAAGGGTAATCGGTTGCAAGGGTGCTTGGCTTGGATTCAAAGGACACAGGTGTAGCTCAAGAAAAACATTCCAATGTCATTGTTTCTACAGGACACTCTATATCATAAAGTATATACTTGTATTACAATGTTCAATAATACATCTTGCAAGAAAAACAAGTGCTAAATATGTTCTTTTAAAAAAAATGCTCAGTTAAGCTTGACTTGGATAGGAACTAGAAAGTTACAAAGAACCTTGGCATGTCCTTTGCATAGGGTTATCCAAGAAAGAATACATCAAAGGTGAACCAACCAAACGTACATATTTACCTTATCACAATATATTATCCACAAACATGATTCTAGAACACCATTAGAGTCTAGGGTGTATAGTACCTTCTTATAGATTTGCCCGTGAAATCACTGATTTTTGGACATCCCCAAAATAGTCAAGCACGAGTGATTCGTTGGAGTGCTTAAATTTGATGCAAGAACGCTTGTAATGAATACAAACAAAACTCTCTAGAGAAAGACTTTATCTCTTTCTTCACACTTGGCCCTCCAGATATTCCCAAGAACTTGGTCCCATTTTCTTGCAATCCACTTTATGGACCAAATCATGTTGAGGTGATCAATCCACTCCTCCTCAAAGCATACATTTCTCTAGATATTCATAGTCATTGGCCAGTTGAACAATCTCTCTCTTGGCCACTTCCACGCTTTGCAATCCAGCAGTGTTGAGCAGGGAGGAAGTGTTAGGATTGAAAATTTTTCTAGAAGCCTTCTGACAAAGGACTTGCGCTTGGAGCATTAGGTTACAAAAGATCTTTAGACGTGCAACGATTTTTCAATCCCTTTTTTGTTCATTCCATCGAGCATCCAAGGTGCCAAGGCCCTAGTCTCTCAAATGCTTGGAAATTTCCAACCAATGGTTATCAAGGCTCAAATCTTCAACAATTGCGACCATTGAGACAAGTGCCTAGCCATCTCTTTCCATTATCTAATTTAATCTTTCCACTTGAGTGCCATGGCAACTTTATAGCCTTTTTCAATAAACTTTCCAGTAAAGCCAACTACTTGAGTCTTCACTTGAGAGGGGATATAAATTTATTTTGGAGGTTGAGATTGGATCATATCCTAGTTTTGGATCTCATCATGGCTTCCATTAACATTTCCCTTGCCATGGTAGCCCAACTCTCATCAAAATTGGTGAGGGTGCAAAAGAATTTAGCACATAGAGCTAGTTCATGAGTAATAGGGTCAAGTATTCCTAGTCCACCCTGACCTTTTGGTTTGGCAATAGCTGTCCATTTACCCCATTGCCAAGGTGCACTCGTCTTATTGCTCCATAAGAACTCCTAATTGGTTTTAAAGAAGACCTCCATTTTTATGGGACAATTGTAAGAGTGGCGATGCGTATGTTAACTACGGGATGAAGAAGGTATTAATTATTGTAGCTCTGTAGTGGAAAGGAAACAAGATAAACTCCCAACACTTTATTTTCTTTTTTATTTTTGCCAAACTAGTATCCCGAGGTGGCATCAGATGTTGCCTCTCTTCACAACCTCTCTAGCCCAACCTAGATCATCAAAATTGTCATTTTCTTTCAAATAAATAAAGCTTGATTTTTCTGTGTTGCATTGAGACCTTGACACTGCGGCAAACACATACACATTCTCCAAGGCTAGCCTAACCTTGTTATCATCCCGATTGTAGGAAGAGTAGTGAGTCATTTGCAAACATTTTCACAATTAATTGTTTGTCGTCTTGGATTTGCACCCCTTGAATCTACCCTCTTGCTTCTGCATCTTCCAAAATCGCAAAAAATGGGTGAATGCATGCACCAAACCAAAGAGGAGCTAAGGGACAACCTTGACAAATGGATCTCTTGACCTAAAAGCAACCGACTATTCTTGAGTTGAATAGGAGTTCACGAGAGATCCCTTTGCCAAGAGCATTAGCAACTTGACTGATTCATTGACCAAACCCCAAATTCTTAAGACTTGTCAAGGTCAAATTTAGAGAAGAACACATTCTTTTTTCTTGACCCTCGCATATTTCCTACGATTCATGGGTGCCAATTGTTGTCGTAAATTGATCTATGGTTAGTAAGTCCATGTTCATGAGGAGAGATAGCACCACCCAGCACTGGGACATCCATTCATCAACAATGAGTTTGGCTAACACCTTGTACACCAAAATAATCATGGTGATTGGTTTCCAATGGTTGAGCTGGGAGCAAGCAAGTTGTTTGGGGATGAGTTTAATTAGCCCTTTCTTAACCCATGATTCAAGTGTTGTATATGTAGGAAAGATGGGTCTAGAGACTCCCAAAATTCTTGAGAAAACTCTACCATGATACAACCCCACCCTAGCAAATTCTCTTTACCCAAATTTTTAAGATTCCTCCTCAAAATTCATCTAGGGAAAAGGGACTTTCTAGATAGTTTGTTTTGCTAGGATCAACTAAAGCTGGGGTGATCAAGAAAACCCTTTCTTTGGCTTCTCTGATTATGGGAGAGAGGTGATCTTCCTTTTTGATTGAGGTGATCTAGCATAACTTTTCCCCTCTCATCATGTTTGTTGATTTGGGCTACTTGTTTGGTTGAGGTGATCTAGCATAACTTTGTCCATCTCATCATGGTTGTTGATTTGGGCTCCTAGTTGGTCGATCAAGGAGGAGATGGTAGTCTGCCACTTTCTTATCGTAATCGCCTTGAGTAGGGTGTTTTTGTGGACATCCTTAGTATTGATGTGGTTTGACTTGGCTTGAAGGGTGCAAGGTCTGCTTGATCTTTAGTCATTCACTGTGTTCCTCGTTTGAGGATTTTCCTTGTATTTCTTTTTTTCCAAGCTCTTCAATCTAGATCTAAAGACTAATATTGCATGATTGTTATACTTTTTCAACATTGGACCCACTCCCTTGATTGCAGATTGGATTTTTTTAATAAATCTCATCCATGAGTTGGTCCTTTCCTTGATGATGTCTTGGTTAAGCTCATCCACAGCACAAGAGACCAGGGCCTTGAAGTGAGCATTTTTAAATAGATTCAGGTGGGTGATATTATAGCCCCTAATGAAGCATAAAACCCATTCTAATTGAAGTTGTGAGAGGTCATACCATAAAATCTTCCAACCCTTGTAATCATTAGGCTTGTAAGTGTTGATAATAGAGAGGAGGTTAATACATACCTCAATAGACAGTGCAATCGCCCTTCAGAACACGTGTTGAAAAACAAATTTATATTTTGAATCTCTGTGAACTCCTATCATGACACCACTGGATCCATTAGGAATGGTGTCATAGAAGAAAAGTAGTTCCCCAATAGTTTTTTCTCGGCATTGAGGCATCAAGTTGGTGTTCCTATATAAACCAATAGGTGATACCATTCTTCCTCTTCATGTAATGCAAGAGTGCTTCTTGCTTTACTTTTGTTCTTATGCCATTCACATTCTAGAGCCAAAACTTAAGAAGAGGGTTCATTAGACAAATTCTTCAACATTCGACTCCTGTCCAATATCCATGCCCCTGGTTCTAGAAGAATATGGGGGAAATAAATGAGGGAGTTTGTTTTCTTGTAGCAATGCAAAGGGATTGTGAAGCGGTATGACACAATCTAGGTCTACCGAATAACCTCATGAGCACAAATTACAAAGACATATGGATTCACATTTGTGAAGGTTTCACTATGGACATCAATTTTTATTGTCGGGCAATATCTAGTCCCATACAAAGTTTTTATGAGCCAATAAACATAGGAATTTTTTCAAAAACCCATACATATCATCGCATACAAAGCGTAATATTAGAGTGAATACTAATTGCTATTGTGGGATCCTAAAATCGAAACACCAAAATTAAAGATGATGTGGACAAAGAGAGTGGATGTTGATGTCGGAATTTGACTGTCAAAGTTTTCAATGTGAAGCTGAGAGAGAATATCCCTCCCTCTACCTCACTCTCACCTTGCCTCAAAAAAATATGGTCATTGATTTGATTTTGCGTGAGCGTGTGTGTTTCCACTTAGGGTACCAAAGCGGGTACCATTGCCATCCATAAAAATGAACCCAAACTTGTCATCAGACTAAAGAATCTCATTCACTACCTATGTTTGGAAGTTGTAGTCACAAAGTTAAAGAGAAGCATCAATGAGCTCAAAATTGGAATTTACTTTATTTTCCTTGTCATCCGTGTTGACGATGATGATGGTATCTATATAGAGGACAAGGCCATTAGGGGGACACCTTGTTGTAGGGCTTGAGGTGTTGTTATGATAAGCTAATTGAAACAAGACTAGAGTATTAATTCATATGATTAATGATGTTAGAATCAATGCCAAATTCATCGCAAAGAATCTTTGCAACACTAGAAATATGATCCTCGTGAGGTGGCACGATGAGAGAAATCATGTTGATTCTATTGCTACAAGCAGACTCAAGACCTTTAATCAAGTTCTTGATTTCTAGATCTTAATTTTGTGATTGATTTCTCTACTTTGAGCTTGATATGAGGACCTTGGATGATATTTAGCAAAGCTAGAGATTTTTGCACATGGGAGGAAGCAAGGGATGTCACCAAAGCTCTGATACTATCTATTTGGGTAGAAGCTATGGTAGGTGAAGACAATAGGAAGCCATGGATAAGAGTGGGAGAGGTAGATAATACACACACACAACATAATATTTTTTGGTGCCTTACATAGGATCGTACATGTTCACATATACACGATTTCCCAAGTTGAACCCCAACAAAATAATGTTGATAAGGTGCTTGAAGGCAAAATGACTTTGCTAATTGCTAAAGGGGAAGACTCCATTCTTTAATCCGTAATAAATATCAAGTGGAACATTGAATCATATGTCTATGGATTTTAGTATAATGCTGATCTATCATAAAAGGTCATGACTTGATCCGAGTGACTACGGACTACATGACAAAAAAATGTATTTAAATCCCACATAAAGTGATCAAGTATGATAACTAGCATGCTACTTTATTTATGAGAAATAATGTGGCTAGCTTGTGTTATCACAATCATTATTTTACAGTAACTTTTTGAGTAATATCTCCAGAAGTTGGGTGTCACTAGTATCAACCCTTAGAAAAATCTTGCTCAATCCCCCCTATTGATATTGATGTGCTTGCAACATAAAACAAAATTCACCAAATTTGCAATAGAATTTAGAAAATCTATTCATAGGAAACCTTATTTGTCTAGCACATGCACTATAAGACACCCTTAGGGAAATTTGAAACATTGATACTATCTTGAAGATCGCCAAGGGGACAACCGTCTTAAAGGTCACCAGGGGGAACACCATCTAACAACATTTTGGAATGCTAGTGAGGCGGTCCGGGGAAAGCAACAAGCGATACAACCTCTAAACATGACTCCTCAAGGCTCCCGTGCTGCTCGATTGGGGATGGGGAAACCACAAGCAAGATAAACTACCAACAAACCCACAGCCAACAAGTGAAGGGGCACCACCTAGTTATGGGATGTGAAATAGAACTCAAGAGAGATTTTGTCATGACCAAGAGGGGGCGCAACAAAACACACACAAAACATCTCACACCAAGACACACCAAATGGTGCAAGAGAGAGCCAATGCAAAGGGAAGAGAGAGTCTAGGAATGAAGTTTGTGTTGGTATACCTGCAATGCCCACCTTTTTCAGTTTTGCCACCACAATATATGATGCACAATTTGTAAGGCCCCCATATGAGGAGAAGCCAATGGTGCACACATATTTGGTGCATTCCAGTTTTGCACGCTGATAAGATCTCTATTTGTAATCGTGGATAGCACGGAGAAAATTCAGGGGAAACTTTGGGAGACTATTCCTTTTCACCAAAATATTCCTTTATGCCAGAATACCTTGGCCGGAAGACAATTGGAAACTGGACATTTGGTGGCCGATGTCCGGTAGTCCTTGGTCTTTGGCTGGTGGCAGGATTTCCTTGTCCAGTAGATGATTTCTAGAAGGACTTGTCTACCCAAAAGCAACTATACATGGGCACATGGGAGAGTCCTACTTGGACTTGGCTATCTAAGGCCGGTTGCACATGGGTGTTTAGAGGCTCCCTTACATCTATATAAGGAGGCCTTCTCATGAGTAATTTGGTAGAATGGTGTGCACACTTGATGCAGACAACACATCCTTGTGTAAGTATGTTATTTCCTTGAATTCCTACTTACTCTAGTTGTCTAAATTGTCATCTAAGCTCTACCTTGAGAGTGCATGGGTGGATGATTCCATCAATTTGTAATAGTGTGCTAATCTAATGTTTTTGATTTGTCGCTAATCTACTTTGCATCGTATCTCTCTCTTCTCTTCTTGCTACTAGATCCTTATTGTATCTCGTATTTCTTACATGGTATCAGGGCACTAGGTTCTCATAGCTAAGAAAGTACGAGAAGTACTTGTATTACTTTGCAAAATCAATTATGTCGGTGGTTTCAAGTGCTATTGCCGATGCTACTCTTCTTTGCATCCGGCCACTATCATTCACCGAAGGAAATATTGACGGCACCAACTACACATTGTAGAAATTTAAAACTTTCGTAATTCTGGATTCATATGAATTTCTGGATACGGTGCTCGGGCCAAATGGTGCAGATGTGGAGCCCACTGCACAAATGATCCGGCAAATCCAACCATTGTAATTTACCCAAATGCTACTCTTCTACGTGCCTGGAAAAGAAAGAATGCAGTCGTATTATGCACCATTGTCATGTGTGTAAGTGATTCTGTCCTCACTTTGGTTCATCATACCACCAAAGCACATGAAGCTTGGAACATATTGCCTCGCCAATATGAGGTGCAGAATCACACTAGAACTCAAGATTTGCAAAATCACCTTGTTGCTGAGAAACTTACTGATGGAGAGAAAGTGGAGGCCTTTTTTAAGCGGATTAAGCACCTCCAAGATCAATTAGCTGTCGTTGGTGTGGCTATTTCTCTAGAAGGTTTAGCTCAGCACTGCATTTTCATACTTTTGGAGAGATATGATGGTCTCGTTATGGCATTCAACACTTACATTCGTCAACCCCTCTTATGTTTGAAGAACTGAGTGCAATGTTGCTTGAAGTGTAAGAAATACGGAATTCAATAAGGATCTAGTAGCAAGCAGAGTAGAGAGAGATACGATGCAAAGTAGATTAGTGGAAAATCAAAAATTTAGATTAGTGCACTATTAAAAAGTGATGGTTCAGCCACCCATGCGCTCTCAAGGTAGAGCTTAGATGGTGACTTACAACTAGAGCAAGTAGAAACACAAGGGACTAACAATCCTTACACAAGGATGTGTTGTGTGTATCAAGTGTGCACACCATTCTACCAAATTACTCACCACAAAGCCTCCTTATATACATGTAAGGAAGCCTCTAAACACCCATCTGCAGCCTCCCTTAGATAGACAAGTCCAAGTAGGACTATCCCATGCGCCCGTGTGTAGCTTCTTTTGGATAGACAAGTCCTCCTAGAAATTGACCACTGGCCAAAGACCATGAACCACCGGCCATCGGACGACCATTCTCCGATTGTCTTTCTGCCGTCTAGCCAAGATATTCCGGCGAAGGGAAAAATAAGTCATTTGGAATTATTCAGAACTATACGAGTCTTTCTTACTAGTCATATGTCATATGAAGAGGAGCTGCGACATATGACTAGTGAGAAAGACTGGTATACTTCTTAGAAGGCTCTACAGGAACCCATAAGTGTAATTGTTGGGAATACTTCCAAATGTCTAGCCGAAGGGTCTGGGACGATTTCTTTTTTAGTAAGTGAAACTAAAGAGCTTAATAATGTGTTGTACGTGCCTCAAATTAAGAAGAATTTGTTGTCCATTGTTGGAATCACTGATCGTGATCTTGAAGTCTGTTTCAAGAAAAATGGAGCAAAACTCTCGCATTCTAAAGGCAACACAACAAGAAAGGACATAAGGCGCAACAACCTCTATGAACTTTGTGCACTTAATTATGATCACTCTAGAAAAAGGTACAACTCGATTATGACATGAGAGATTTGGTCACTTAAGCACTGTTGAGCCAAAAATGATGCGAAAATTTGGGATGGGGGCACACATTCCTCAAATCTCAGATATGAATGAAGTTTGTGAAGCTTGCATGATGGGCAATCAACAAAGAAAGGCATTTCCACAAGAGAGTAGTAATCAAGCTCCATCTCCTCTAGAGTTGTACACGCAGATCTCTATCAAAAAATGTCTACATCTGCTTTCACTAGATCTTTATACTTTTTTTTGTTAGTCAATGACTTTAGTAGAAAGATGTGAGTGTATTTCATTTGTGAGAAGTCTGAAGCTTTTGGAAAGTTTACAAAATGTGGCAAAATCTTGTAGAAAATGAATGAGGAAAGATGGTGAAGAAGCTTCGCACAGATTGAGGAGGAGAATTCATCTCAAATGAATTCAACAATTACTGCAATGAGCATGGCATACAACTATACTTTATTGAAACTTACACACCACAAAAAAATGGAGTTGTGGAGCTTTGCAATCGGACGGTGGTAGAAATAGAAATGGCATGGTGTACGCTCAAAGCCAAGGGTATGGCAGATTCCTTTTGGGTTGAAGAAATAACTACAGCAATGTACATTCCACAAAAGGATGGCGAATCCGCACACCCTTCACACATACACAAGCTCACTCCAAAACACAAGACTAGGTGGCGATTCCGCACACCTCACATGGGCAAAACATTGCAAGAAAACATACTCACAAAACCTCAAGCTTTATTTAGAGAATTAGGCGATGAAATGGGGAGCATAGGGTAGGGGAATGAGAAGGGAGAGAGTGGTAGATCACATGGCGGATAGGTGGGAGTTGATGGCGAAGACTCGCACGAGGATTATGGCCATCATCCTTCATTTAGTTGCCCTTCTTCTTTCATAGCCAAGGATGTAGAGTTCATGCTCAAGACAAGCATGGTGATTGCAGTGATGGTGATGGTGTGGGTGTGGGTGTGTGCACTAGGCACACACAGTGCATAGTGTGTTCTTTGGTGATGTTGTGTGTTTTTGTGTGATGGTGACCCCTCTTTATATAGGGGAGGAGGGGGAGAAATTCTAGAATTTAGAAATGAAGAAATCATTATCTACATAGGCCATGTGACTGTGGGCCCCACTTGTCTGGCTGTGTGTATATGTGCCAGAACAGCAGTCTCATGAGAGAGAGACTAAGAGAGAGAGATGGGTTGATGAAAAAAAGTGAGAGGTGACATGGAGAATAAAGTTATTACAAGAGGGGAGAGAGGGGAGTGTGTTCAGAGGTGAATCTGTGTGCAGATGTGTGTGAACACAGGAAAAATCAGGTAACCACCGGGTGGGGATGGGTTTGTGGGCACCTTTTTCAGTGAAACTGAGTGTGTGTGAGTGTGGGGGAGGTTATTTAGCTACAAGACAAGAGACATGGCTCCCTTTAGAGAGAGAGGGGGGTATTTGGGTCATGGGATATAATAGGAGAGAGAAAGAGGGGGTGGGGTATACTATTTTGGAAGATAGGGTAAGTTGCATGTGAGTTGGTGCATTATTGGTGAGTTATAATGCATTATTGGTGAGAGGTGGGGTAGCTTGAGGGGAGAGAGAAAGGAGAAAGGACAAGGGGAAGAGAGAGGGGGTTGATCTTTTGAGTGGAGGAGAGGAAAAGGGACACACAGCGGGGCAACAGTGAAGAAAAAGGAGGTAAGGTGGGGATGGGCTACCCCGCAGGCATGAGCTGGCCTATTTTACCTTTCTTATATATTTACATAATCATACTTTATTTTTTTCTTACTTTTTCCAATGCCTTTTATCACCCCCTCCCTAAGAGGGGGTTTTCATGGGGTGGGGACGAGAGAAGAGGGGTATGGGAGCTTGGCTTGTGAAAAGCCCCCATCATTAGCCCTCCCCTTTTGTCTAGAGGCATTCATGTCTCTATCTCATCTGTTTGATCATTATCGTCAGAGGTGGCGGCTGATGGTGTGTCCTCATCTGGAATGTCAATTGGTGGAGCCTGGTCAAATCGAAGAAAATAAGGTTTTAGTCGCCAACCATTTACCCTGGTTTTATGAAGTTTTCCATCAGCCTCCATAAGCTGGTAGCTTCCATTGGCATACTTTTTCCTGATGATGAAAGGACCTTCCCATCGGAGTAGGAGTTTCTTATCCTTGTGCCTGTCGAAGCGATTGTCGTAGCGGAGCACCAACATTCCTTTCTTCAATTCTTTTTTCTGGAGATGCTCGTTAAAACTAAGCCGTCTATGCTCTGCTTGTGCTGCATAATAATTTATTACTTCTTCTCTGTCCAGCTGCAGTTTTTCCAAGTTGATGATGTGATCTCTCAAATGCATGTTGGCCTGTTGAAGCTGGCTTGCCATTACTCTGAGACTTTGTAGTTGCACTTCAATGGGGAAGATTGCTTCCTTACCAAATACTAGATGATACGGTGTGAATCCCAAGGATGTACGAAATGAAGTTCTCTAGGCCCATAAAGCTGGTAGTAGATACTTGTCCCAGTCCCCAGGATGATTGTTTACCTGCTTGGTAATAATTTTAGAAACCATTCCATTTACCTTTTCAACTAGGCCATTACATTGAGGGTAATATGGTGAAGAGTGCCTCCTTGTAATGCCCAGTTTCTGCATTAATTCTCCTACCAAGTCTGCTCTGAAACCTGGCCCTCTATCAGAGATGATCTCTAAAGGTGTGCCAAACCTACAGAATATGTGCTCGTAGATAAATTTAGCTACCTCTACCGCTGTGATTCTAGCGGCGGCTGTAGCCTCTGCCCATCTAGTCATGTAGTCGACCCCCATGATAATGTAGAATTTTCCTGAGTTGGCCCTAGGTAATGGCCCAATGGCGTCGATACCCCATTTTTCAAATGGGCCATATGAGAGAATAGGTGTCTGTGGTTTAGGCATAAGTGATCTAGTGCTGGCCTTTTGACACAACTTACATGTTTTGCACCAGTGGTGTACATCACGGTTGAGGCTAGGCCATATGAAGCCTGCTTGCAAGATTTTCCTACTTGTTATTTCTAGGGCAAAGTGACCACCACAAACCCCGTCGTGACAGCTAGCAATTACTCCCGTGATTTCGTGAGAGAGAGGGACCTTCCTAAGTATTTGGTCCTTACCCTTATAGTACAAACCATCATTGATGAGTCGATACCTTGTGGCCTTCCGCGTCAGCCATTGCTTCTGTCCCTTTGTTAAATCTAATGGGCATTCTCCTGTTTCCAAAAAATGCATGATGTCAGGCAAGGCATCACTGCCTTGAAATAGAGGGAGCTTTAGCTTTATTGCTCCAACCACCACTTCCTGTAGTCTTTCACTTGCTAGGGCATCTGCTTCTTGGTTTTGAGCCCTTGGGATATGGTGTATTTGAACTTCTTCAAACTTACCCAACAAGGTTTTTACACCACTTAAGTGAGTCCTTAAACTAGGATTCTTGCATGTCCATGCTCCATTTACTTGCCTTACCAGAAGTAGAGCATCCCCAAATACATTAAGGCGTTGTACACCTTGCGAGACGCACCATTGTAGACCCTTGGTTAGTGCTGCATACTTAGCTTCATTGTTAGAATGTGAATCTAACAATTGGCCCAACGAAAATACCTTTGTCCCTTTGTCATCAAAGACCACTATGCCTGCAGCTGCTTTGTCGGATTCTCACTTGTAGGCTCCATCAAAGTAGAGAGAGTATGCTCCTTCTACCATCGGTGTTACTGGAGGTAATCGGACTTCTCCTTCCTTAGATTGCTTCTCCTTCCCTTCAAAGACTTGGTAGGTCATGAGTCCCCCCAAACTTACCCTTGTCGTGCTTTCTACCTGTACCGTGTAGTCAAACTCTTGCAGACGAACTAGCCATTTAGTAATTCTAGCAGACACATCCATGTGTTGTACAACATAGGGAAATATTTCATCCGTGGTTAGAATCACAAATTGCTTAGGCAGCAAATATGACCTAAACTTTGTAGTTGCAAATCTAAGAGCTAGGACTAAGTGTTCCACATTGGTGAAACCTTTCTCTCCTGCTGTCATCATTCGACTAGAGAAGTAGATTGGCCTCATGAAAGATGTCGTCATATCCTTTTGGAGTAGCACAACCCCCAATGAGTCATCACCAACACTTGAGGTGACATAGAATTTTTCATCCCACTTAGGTGGTGAGATAGTTGGCAGAGTGGCTAAGACCTCCTTTACCTTGTTGTAGTGATGTTCGCTTTCCTCGTCCCAAGTGAAAGTTGATCTTTGAGTGAGTTGTTGCAGTGGTAGAACAAATTGTGATAGTAGACGTATGAATCTACTTAAGTACCTCACCTTCTGTAGAAAAGAGACCAGTTGACGTGCGGTCGTTGGTGAAGGTAGGGTTATGAGTGTGGACACCTTACTTGGGTCGGCGTTGATACCTTTTGCTGAAATTTCATGGCCTAGTAGAATGACTTTACTCTCCCCAATGTGGCATTTATCCACATTTAATTGCCCACCTAGGCTCTGCAACCTGGCCAAACCTTCAGTTACCTTTTCTAAATGTGAAATACGGGAGCTATATATACAAAAATCATCAATGAACACTCTTATGGATGTTCCAAAGAACGGTTGAAAAACATATGTGACATATCTTTGGAATTTGGCAGGTGCATTTGTGAGACCAAATGGCATAACCCTGTATGCAAAACAACCCCATGGCATGATAAAAGTGGTTTTTAGCTGATCTTCCAAGACTATGCATATTTGAAAGTATCCAGAATAACCATGACAGACGGTATAGCATTCAAAACCCGCTACTTCATTCAGAATTTCATCCAAGAAAGGGAGAGGAAAGTGGTCTCTCTTTGTAGCTGCATTTAGTGGTTTGTAGTCAACACAGACCCTCCACTTACCATTATTTTTAGGCGTCACCACTACGGGTGACACCCATTCTGAGTTTTCTACAGGATAGATGAATCCCGCCTCCAGCAATTTCCTTACCTCGGCCAAGAGTGCCTTTTCTTGTATGACCCCCAGTCGTCGTAGCTTTTGCACAACTGGTTTTACCCCTTCCTTCAGCTTAATATGATGTTCCACCACTGTAATGCCTGTGATTCTTTCATAGTTGTCAATGAACAGGTTAGGAAATCCCATCAACATTTGCAAAAAACTATCTTTCTCCTCAAGTGTTAATTCCGTAGACAACATACCCTTCAACCTACTTCCTCCCAGGCCAGGTGATTTGCTCTCCTCTTCATTGGGTTGCCCTTTTGGTGATGGATCACCAGTTGTGCTTACCCTTTGTGGATCCTTCATAATGATACCCATCACATCAATGGAACTGTCACTTTCGTCGGTGGATGTGGTCTCCTCCTCAGAACTGGAAGATTCGCTAGTGGTTTCATTTGCCGATGTTTCCAGATTCATTTGCTTCTGCTTGCCAATCCTCATGTCATAGTAGATTGTCTCCCCTTTCTTACCGGTCATGCGTAGAAGGCCAGTACCCCAGTCCTGTTTTTCCTTCATGGCCATCAACCATGGCCTTCCCAAAATTAGTGGATAGCCCTCCCCCTTATTAGGCATTACAAAAACATCTACCTCTACCTCAGTGTTGAAAGCTTTGATTTTCACGGCACTTACCACACCCACACACTTAACTTTTGCGTTGTTTGCCATCTTTGCCTTGCATGGAGAAGGCCTGTCAACCTCGAGCCCTAATCGAAGCATCATAGCTTCGCTCATTACACAGATTTGTGCACCTCCATCAATGTAGGTGTTTCCAACCCTCTTTCCTTTTATGTTTACGTCGACAATTGGAAGGATGTCATCCATGTTGCATCCCGAAATTCCTCCGGCTACCTTTGTTTTGGAGCGTCTTGTACTTACCATTTTAGACCATTGTCCCCTTACTTTTGGTGCAAGATGTAGCAGCTGTGGCCATGTAATCTTCGGTCCTTGCTCTGCCACATCCAATGTTAGATCATATGGCTTAGAACTTTCCCCTAGCTGGAAGTCGGTGATGCCCAATTTCCGTCGTGGCCTGGATGGCCTCTTGCTAGTTTCTCCTCTCATGCTTCTCTCATCATCTGATTGTGTAGCCTTCTCCCTCCTAGCTCTTTTCACAGTCATGGCCTCAAGTGGTTCTAAAAAGGTTACCATCTCCTTACCCTTGTCCCTCTCCTTTGCTTTGGGTGGATCCACTACTACGGCTTTTCCTTTCTCTCCTAGCCTTATGATGTTTAGAGGGCAATCAGGTGGTGGGGCTGGTGGAAGAGGTGGGATGGATGCTTGTAGTGGTGTCTGGGGTGGACGTAGAATTTGTGTTGGTGGCGGTGGTGCTCGGGGTGGGGGTGTTCTTTCTCTAGGGGGTGACAATTGGTTCCTCCTACCTCCTCTATTATAGTTTTGTCGTGGTTTGGGACAGTAGTACATACCGTGACTGTCTTCTCCGCAGTTGTAGCAATGAAACTCCCTATTTTGTCGTCGTGCTCTTCCAGGGTCTTGATCTCTTTCTTGACTCCTCCCTTGCTGTATTAAGTGGAGAGACAAATTCTGCAGTTGGTCAGTAATATGGGCCAACATATCTTGTTGGTCATCTCTTACCCCAAGAGCCGTTGGTGGTGGTATGGTGGTTGTCTTAGTTGCTGGTCGACGCGATGTTCCTGCTTCTGTTGATTCGGTTTCCTTGGCTTTCATTCGCAACTTCTTGTCCTTAAGGCGAGAAATCTCAACGGCTAACTCGTACGTAGCCGGGAATCTACCTTTCACCTTCTCCTTGAGAAGCGGCCATAAGCCATGCGTGAACCGATCTTTTTTTAGGAAATCGGGTGCAGCTTCCCCCCTAGCCAGTGACTCAACCCACCATTCCCACAAATCCACAAATTTGGACTCATAGGTGGCATATTCTAAAAGACCCTCCTGCTTCAAGTCTCTCAACTTGTCCCACAACTTTTCTGACGTGGTACCTCCCCCAAAGCGCCTCTTAAAAGCGGTTTTTAAGGGTTCCCAGTCATCCTTGGTTTCTTGTGGAAGTGCATTGTACCATGATCTAGCTTCTAGCTTCATGAGATGCTTAAAGATTCTAACCCGGGATTCATCCGTATCTTTGTTGCTCACTACACATGCTACTTCAAAGTCATCTAGGAAGTCTGTTACCAAATCCTCCCCCTCCTTTCCTTTAAATGTTGGAAATGCTACACTTGCCATGATTACTGAGAGAGAGCTAGAAAGACACACTGCTTAACTTGCAAAAGTTTTTTTCTTCTTTACAAGGAGGCTTGTATACCCTCTTATACTAGGACATAGATTAAAACTTCAAACGGTACATTGCCTTGTACAAAGGTAAGACAAATGGTTGATCTGATGCCAGAACCTCAAAAAATCGCTCCGCACCTAGCATGGTGTCAATGACGTGCTGGTAGTGAGCCTTCAAATCCAGTATTACCTTGATTGAGCGTACATGTGTTGGTATGTGTGATATGTCTTGAGGTAGGTTGTAATGATTTATGTGAAGCTTAGAGGTGCTTAGTCACTGTCCAAACTTGTGGGAGAGGGTGGTGTTCTTTCCTGAAACAAACTCAGTAGATCCCTAGTTTCTCGAGTGAGAGTGTGAGCCAATGATTCCGTTATCTGTGTTGCAGAATCAGGTGCGACTTGAAAACTGACTGTGATAATTACCTCGGTGACTTGAGTTACCCGATTCTCAAAGTAGAATAGTGTTGATTCTCTATTGTGTAGAGCTCCTTCCATTTTGTTGTTGTGGGTTAGTTGTAGGTTGCGGACATGGTTTCGACCTTCTCCTTCTTCTTCTTGGCACTTGGCCTATGTATATCCACTGGGTTTGGCGTGTTGGTTGACTCTCCCACTGCAAATCGATTACCATTATGCCTGGCACTCGAGCTTCGATGGAGATGCGGAGTTCGTCTAGTTGTGCTTGGAGCTCTTCTTCTTCTGTCGTCCAATTAGCAAATCCTGCTAGCCATTCATGCATTCACAATAGTTTAGGGGTTTCAGTATTGTAAACTGAAGGGTTTCATGAAAACATCCTCAGTGGGGGCACCAAATGACGGGAGCAAAGCGAACCCCGAACCCCGACGGCCTGTAAAACAACGGGGACCGAATGGCGCGCTTCGAGCCTGTCATGGTAAAGCAAACAGGGGGCACCACCTAGCTTCAGCGGCTAGGACGCAAACAACACACCACCATAACAAAGTTTTCATCCAAGAGAGATGGATGCTTGGGAGTAATGATGAAGAGGAAAGGGAATGAGATCAAGTGAGAGAGAGAGAGAGAGAGAGAGAGAGAGAGAGAGAGTGAGAGAGAGAGAGTGAGGGAGGGGGTAAAGCGGCTTAGTACTTAGGCACCACAAAAGGATGGCGAATCCGCACACCCTTCACACATACACAAGCTCACTCCAAAACACAAGACTAGGTGGCGATTCCGCACACCTCACATGGGCAAAACATTGCAAGAAAACATACTCACAAAACCTCAAGCTTTATTTAGAGAATTAGGCGATGAAATGGGGAGCATAGGGTAGGGGAATGAGAAGGGAGAGAGTGGTAGAGCACATGGCGGATAAGTGGGAGTTGATGGCGAAGACTCACACGAGGATTATGTCCATCATCCTTCATTTAGTTGCCCTTCATCTTCCATAGCCAAGGGTGTAGAGGTCATGCTCAAGACAAGCATGGTGATTGCGGTGATGGTGATGGTGTGGGTGTGGGTGTGTGCACTAGGCAGACATAGTGCATAGTGTTTTCTTTGGTGATGTTGTGTGTTTTTGTGTGATGGTGACCCCTATTTATATAGGGGAAGAGGGGGAGAAATTCTAGAATTTAGAAATGAAGAAATCATTATCTACATAGGCCATGTGACTGTGGGCCCCACTTGTTTGGCTGTGTGTATATGTGCCAGAACAGCAGTCTCATGAGAGAGAGACTAAGAGAGAGAGATGGGTTGATGAAAAAAAGTGAGAGGTGACATGGAGAATAAAGTAATTACAAGAGGGGAGAGAGGGGAGTGTGTTTAGAGGTGAATCTGTGTGCAGATGTGTGTGAACACAAGAAAAATCAGGTAACCACCGGGTGGGGATGGGTCTGTGGGCACCTTTTTCAGTGAAACTGAGTGTGTGTGAGTGTGGGGGAGGTTATTTAGCTACAAGACAAGAGACATGGAGCCCTTTAGAGAGAGAGGGGGATATTTGGGTCATGGGATATGATAGGAGAGAGAAAGAGGGGGTGGGGTATACTATTTTGGAAGATAGGGTAAGTTGCATGTGAGTTGGTGCATTATTGGTGAGTTATAATGCATTATTGGTGAGAGGTGGGGTAGCTTGAGGGGAGAGAGAAAGGAGAAAGGACAAGGGGAAGAGAGAGGGGGTTGACCTTTTGAGTGGAGGAGAGGAAAAGGGACACACGGCGGGGCAACAGTGAAGAAAAAGGAAGTAAGGTGGGGATGGGCTACCCCGCAGGCATGAGGTGGCCTATTTTCCCTTTCTTATATATTTACATAATCATACTTTATTTTTTTCTTACTTTTTCCAATGCCTTTTATCACTCCCTCCCTAAGAGGGGGTTTTCATGGGGTGGGGATGAGAGAAGAGGGGTATGGGAGCTTGGCTTGTGAAAAGCCCCCATCAACAACTCAAAGTGGCCACAATAGGTTTCTTCTTTCTCAACCATGATATACATGAACTGCCAAGCATGAAACAAAAACCACTTGTGGACACTCGCGTGTCAAAACAACCAGCCCAATCTGAGTCCGAAAAAGCATGTAAATTTGGCGGCAATGATACCTCCTTGGGATAAATCAAGCCAAGATGTAAAGTGCCACTAAGGTAGCGGAAAATCCTCTTGAAAGCTTTCCAATGCTTAGACCCTAGGCTATGCATAAATCTGTTGACCTGTGAGACTGCAAACTGAATATTCGGCCTCGTGTTGCATACATAAGTGAGGCAGCCAACAACAGTTTGGTAAAAAGTGACATCAGTAGGATCGCCAACATCATGTAGAGACAACTTCAAACCTGTTTCCATGGGAGTGGCAATAGGTTCCTCAAGTCCAAACTTACATAGCAATGTCTCTATGTAACGTTTTTGACACAAGGCAATACCACCATCACACTGTGTAAACTGTATGCCCAAGTAATGATGCAACATCCCCAAATCTTTTATCTTGAAAGTAGCATTCAAATCAAATTTAAATTCAGCAATATGTCTCTCATTTGTTCCACTGATCAACAATCATCGACATAAAGAACCACAATGAGAAGTACATTACCCTCACGCTTTACATACAATGTGCTTTCTGTTGGACTGTTACTAAAGCCTCGTTTGACCAAATGAGTGTCAGCTTTCTCATACCAAGCACAAGGAGATTTCTTCAACCCATACAAAGCCTTCTTACATATGCACACTTTGTCCTCTTGCCCTTTTATGACAAAACCGCGAGGCTACATTACATAAACTTCCTCAAATATGTCACCATTCAAGAAAGCTATTACAATGTCTAAATGACGTACATCACAACCAAAATGAGCTGCCAATGCACATAGAGAACGCACAGTAGCCATACAACAAGTGGGAGCAAAAGTCTCTTCATAATCTATGCCTTTTTGCTGTGCATAATCCTTTGCAGCAAGTCGAGCCTTATGGCGATCGATCTCACCATCCGGCTTGCATTTCAACTTGTAAACCCACTTTGTACCAATGGCCTTTTTGCTAGGAGGCAAATCACATAAAGTCCATGTGCCATTTTCTATAAGTGCATCATATTTTGATTGCATGGCAGCCATCCAATTTTGTGAATTCTATGCTTCATCAAATGATAGAAGCTCCTCAACATCATGTAAGCTAGACACAGCCAAAGCATAAAAATCTGATGCATAAGATGCATGGCAAGAGCCTGAACGTACAACTAGACAAAGGTGCATCCAATTTAGTGTCACGCAAAGTGTGCACCAGCCATTTTGGCATACCACTAGCCTTCTCATTTTCAGCCCTTTCCTGATCAAGTACATCATGTACATCTGCATCAATAATAGGCTGATCTGTAACCTTTTCTGAAACCCCCAGAAGCTATACATTTGCCTCATGGGAACTTACATTTGTATTTCCACCACTGAAAAGAGGCAAAAAAGTGTCATAAATGTCATGTGAGCTTACATGAGTGTCTCTAATACATGACATCAAGTGCTAAACAGAATCTTCCGCAAACACTACATCCCATGAAACCAGAATACGTTTTGTTTACGGATGATACAACCTATAACCTCTTATTTCAGCACTATAATCAACAAAAATACATTTGAAAGCCTTATCATCCAGTTTTCTATACTGTGTTTGTGGCACCAAAGCATATGCCCAACAGCCAAAAACACGCATGTACTCAATAGAAGGCTTTCTATCATGCCATGCTTCATATGGAGTAATAGACTGCAAAGCTTTCGTAGGACACCTATTTAGTACATAAGTGGCACACATGATGGCCTCAAGCCAAAAAGAATGCGTCAAAGCTTGACTTTTGACCATACATCGTGCCATTTCCGTAAGTGACCTATTTTTCCTCTCAGCAACACCATTTTGCTGAGGTGTATAGGGCACTGTACATTGGTGTTTTATCCCACAACTATCCAGAAATGCATTGAATTCATGAGACACATACTCCCCCTCGATCGGAACGGAGGGTGCCCATTGTACATTTCAGGACATTTTCAGCCATAGCCAAAAGTTGTTTGAAGCACATATCAACTTTGGATTGTGCTTTAAGAAGAAATACCCATGCATGCCTGGAGTAATCATCAATGAAAGTCACAAAGTAAAGGTAATTGCCCAAGGACAAAGTTTGCATGGGCCCACAAACATCACTATGCACAAGCTGCAACCTACATGGGCCCACAAACATCACTATGCACAAGTTGCAACCTGCATGTGGCCCGAACTGAACCATCCTTTTGAAACTGAGAACGCTGCATCTTACCCAAAATAAATCCTTTACAAACATGTTTGATAGGTGATTCAAGGGACGGCAAAGAAGCAACCATATCAGTTTTTTGCAAACGCAGCAAACTGGCAAAATTTAGATGATCAAAACATGCATGCCAAAGTTTTGCATCTGAAATAGCCCTTGAATTTGCAACAACATTTGTTAAATTTTATCCACACTTTTCATACAAAGTGAGCTTATACAGCCCATGACACAAAAGGTCAGATGCAACAATTTCCTCACCAAAACTGAGATCATGAACTGTACACCTGTCATCCACAAATTTGACTACAAGTCCAAGTCTAGCAAGTGCGGATACAGACACGAGATTCTTCTTGATCCCAGGTACATAAATTTGATCAACAAGTGTGAAGGAACTGCCATTTGCAGCAGTAAGCACAATCTTTCCAACTCCCTGAACCGAATAAGAGGCATTGTTGGCACAAGTGACTGAATTCCCATGAGGGACAGACTCGAGAGAGGTGAACATTTCATGATGTGAGGTAATGTGCATTGTAGCACCACTGTCAAAATACCACACATGTGAATCTATAGCAACTGACAAGCATGCATCATGGACAGTAGGATTGTAAGTCCACTCTGCCCTAAAATCCCATTCTGCATCAACATCACCATTATAGTCTCCTTTCACAGAAGACTCAACAATGGCTGCATTTGTAGTGGACCCAGCATTTGCAATGGAACCACCCTCTTTCTTCTTAGCCTCTTAGGCCGTCAACTTAGGACACTACTTGATAAAGTGATCATTATCTTTACAATAATGGCAACTCATATTATTTTTTCCCTTATCACCAGAATTGCCAGATGAAGTGCTGCCACTCACAATAGAACCATAAGAAGTGGCTGCATTGCTGTTACCACCCTTTCTTTGAGAAGCAATAAAAGACTATTCAAATGCACGTCGTCTAGTCCTATTTTTCCTGGAAAGTGACTCTTGCAACAATAGTGTACATAATGCATCAAACTTGATAACTTCTGGATTTTCTTGGGTCAAAAGTCTCCAAGTACTAGCAAAAGTCTAGTAAGAATCTGGTAAGGGATAAAGAACAGTCTACACAAGGGACCTGTCTGAAATGACTTCACCTGCAGAAATAAGTTGCTCATTGATATCCTTGAAACTAGCAAGGAAAGTTTACATATCATCTTCCTCATGCATAATCTTCGACTCCAGCTCTTTACGCAGCAAAGCAATTTTAGCCTCATTGCGGCTTGCATAAAGACCAGCCAAAATATCCCAAGCCTGTTTTGTAGATTTTGCTGAACGGATGTGAGGAACAATGGTGCGTTTCACAGACAACACAATCAATGCATGAGCCTACACATCCTTTACATCCCAATGAGCTTGTTCTGCCGTAGGCAAAACAACTCTAATAGCAGCAATCCTTGCAACAATACCTGCAACATCCTCAACATCGCCTACATCCTCAAAACCAGGACGTACATCAATGCCCTACACAATATTCTAGATGCCCTTTGCCACAAGAACGTGTTGCATCATATAAGCCCACATAGGGTAATTGTCCCCATCCACCCTGTCCTCAGCAACAATCATCTTGAAGACATGTGTGTTGTTGTTAGCCATGGTAAATGTTGCACTTGATGTGAAAACTACTCAAAAATAGGAGAAATGAAGCAGGAAAAATACGTGATATATAGAACAAACCATAGAAGACTATAAGGCACCAGTTATGCATAAATTGTCACTGACAGAAATTCTACACAAAATGACAAAATAGCCCGTGCAGCACTGCCTGTAGTGGAAACGGAGGCCGAAATGAGTCCAAATCAAAATCTGAGCAGACTGAGCTCTATGAGTTCTCCTAAAAAAATTGTCAACCTGCGGATGCTCGCCAAAGCTCACTGAAACCGGAGAAAGTGAGCAGGCATGTGCTGGAGCAGCTCGTGACTAAGCCCGGGAGGACGCAACCTGCTCTGATATCAATTGTTGGAATTAGGGTTGTAGAAAAACCCACAGATCTTGGAGAAGACAAAGGAAGCTCAAGGCATGCAATAGAGAGTGTGTTACTTAGTGGGCAATGGAAAGATAGATAGCCCTAGCGTGATGGCTGTATACACAATGCTCGGGGAAAAAAACCTCCTTAAGAGGGAAAGATGCCCCGGTGGTCCTAGTGTGTTACCACATGTATATGGTAACAGTTTCTGTTATGCACATATTCCTGATTCACAAAGAACAAAGCTAGAAGCCAAAAGCAAGAAATGCGTATTTCTTGGATACAATGAAGAGTCTAAGGCTTATAGACTCTATGATCCAGAGGCAGAGAAAATACTCACTAGTTGAGATGTGGTATTTGAAGAAGGGCCACACACGGTAGAGAAACCAGGTTCGTTCACTTTCTCATCAAATGAATAAATAACTCACCATTGCTAGACCAAATTCTGGTTAAAAATCAAGAGGAGGATTTGTGTGATGATGACTCAAATAAATCTAAACAACCTAGTGCAGCATCATAGGAAAAGACACTACCAAAGTGTACTTAACAGCCTTTTGACACTCGAAACCATCAAGTTCACAATCCTCATGAAGAGGAGGGGGGTTTGAGACGATAAAAAAGAATAGAGGACCAAAGGAGAGCCTCTAAACATATTGTTAACATGGCTCTCATGACAGAAATTGTGGGCTTTGTGAAGGAGCCAACCTTCATCACGGAGGGCATGGCTAATCCAAAGTGGAAGGAAGCGATGCAATAAGAATACAACAACATCACAAAGAATGACACTTGGGAAGTAGTGGATTGGCCTCCAAAGAAGAAAGTCATCGACACAAAATGAGTGTACAAGATCAAGCATAAAGTTGATGGATCTTTGCAAAAGTACAAAGCCAGGTTAGTAGCACAAGGATTCTCTCAAGTCAAAGGGTTTGATGTTAGTGAGACCTTCGCTCCTAAAATGCGAATGACATCTATTCGTCTTTACTCACTCTTGCTGCTATCTATTTATGGGTTGTTTACGAAATAGATGTTGCGTCTTCATTTTTGAATTGAATTCTCAAGGAGGAGGTGTATATTGAGCAACCACTAGGGTTTGAGACGCCCCATTCAAAACAAAAGGTTTGCAGATTGAAGAAGGCTTTATATGGCTTGAAACAATCTCCAAGAGCATGGTATGTCAATATTGACAAGTTTTTTAAGAAATTTGGCTTTAGAATAAGTGCTTCTGGAGCAAATTCATATGTGCTTAGAGAGAATGGAAAACAAGTCATTATTATCTTGTATGTCAATGAATTGATAATCAGAGGTGACCACAAAGAACTCATCTAACAAACTCGTGATAGTTTGAGTTCTAAATTCAAAATGACAGACTTAGGTTTGTTTCATTAGCGTTTGGGGACTGAGGTTTGGCAATTGAGGCCTCAAAAGGTATCTTCATCTCTCAACAAAAGTATGCAACATATATCCTAAAAGCTTTTGGCATGATGGATTGCAAAGCTGTGAGCACTACAATGGAGGTTAATGCAAAACTCTCCATGGAAGATTCTTCTCCCTTAGTCAACATCCAAAAGTACAGAAAACTTGTGGGAAGATTAATTTTCTTGTACAACACTAGGCCATATACTTCTTTTGTAGTAGGTGTTTTAAGCAGGTTTTCCAACCAACCAAGAGAATCTCACTGGAAGGCAGGTACGTGAGTTCTTAAGTACATCAAAGGTACTTTGAGCCATGTCATTGCCTATGCAATTGGCAGAAACACTCTTAGTGGATATTGTGACTCTGATTGGGCAGGAGATTCTGACTTTAGAAAGTCAATTTCTGGATTTTGTTTCTCACTTGGTTCAGGAGTGTTTTCTTGGATCAGTAAAAAGCAGCCAATCATTGTATCATCATGTTTCAAGAGATAATTGATTCAGGATTGTTTTCTTGGATCAGTAAGAAGCATCCAATCATTTCTCTTTCTTCAATGGAAGTAAAGCTACTTGTTTTACACCTTATGAGGTAGTTTGGCTAAGGCTATTCCTCATGGACTTAGGTGTTTCTCTTCAATCAACAACAACACTTCAATGCGACAACCAAAGCTGCATGGTGATCGCGAAGATCCTCATCTTCCATGCACGCACAAAGCATATTCAGGTTCAATATCATTATGTTTCAAGAGATAATTGAGGATGAAATTGTGGAGCTAGACTATTGTCCTATTGATGATAATTATGCAGATCTTTACCAAAGCTCTAGGAAAAGACCGACTACTTCGACATCTTCATCAACATGGAGTTGGCACATGGCCAACATAGAGCATCTTCGGGTGCTCATTGAGGTGGGATGTTGGTATACTTGCAATGCCTACCTCTCTCAATTTTGCCACCACAATGTATGATGCACAGATTGTAAGGCCCCCGTATGAGGAGAAGCCAACGGTGCACATATATTTGGTGGATTCTAGCTTTCCAAGATAATGAGATCTCTATTTGTGATCATGAATGGTACAGAGCAAATCCATGGGCAACTTTGGGGGGGTATTCCTTTTTGCTGGAATATCTTCATCGGACGATGGCCAGAACACAATAAAAAAATGGCCGTCCGGTGGCTGATGGCCGGTGGTCCGTGGTCTTTGTCAGGTGGCCGATTTCTAGGAGAACTTGCCTACCCAAAAGTGGCTGCACATGGGTGCATGGGAGAGTGCTACTTGGACTTGTCTATCTAAGGGCAGTTGCGCATGGGCATTTAGAGGATCTCTTACATCTATACAAGGAGGCCTTCTCATGAGTAACTCGGTAGAATGATGTGCACACTTGACGCACACAACACAACCTTGTGTAAGGATTGTCTTTGTATTCCTACTTACTCTAGTTTTCTAAATTGCCAATTAAGCTCTACCTTGAGAACGCATGGGTGGATGATGTCATCACTTTGTAATAGTGTTCTAATTTAATGTTTTGGATTTTCCACTAATCTACTTTGCATCATATCTCTCTCTACTCTTCTTGCTACTAGATCCTTATTGTATTCTGCATTTCTTATAGTTGTGCAAATACCTGATTGACAAATTGCAAGGTAAGGTGGTTTACTATCACACTATCATGGAGCTTGCATAAACTAAACCAACAGCTAGTGAATGGTAAACATTGCTAGCACACATGCACTATCTTAGGGTGTGGAAAATCTCTCACCACAAAAATTTCTTTTAATGAACACGAAACTTGGCAATGAAAACACACTAAGCACTTTCTCAAAGAAGCTAAAATGACGGAACTTAAAAGAGACGAGTCACCTTGCATTCACCAAACCACACGACACAAATGAAAGAATGAGGATTCTAGAACCAATACTCACCTTTGAAGCACCAAAACCTTAAATTATGAAAACAAAAGAGAATATACAATAGTTGTTGTGAGATTTAGAACTCACACTCTCTCAATTTCTATGTGTACCACCAAAGATTCTCTCACACAAAGTGGTTCCTACATGTAAGTCTCTCTTGACGCGTATAGTGTTAAGGTTCTATGTGTGAGCTTGGGGAATATTTACAAGGAGAGGGGATTATTTATAGGTTGGATACCCCGTAGTAAGGTTATTGATAACCTTATTTAGAAGCTAATCAAATCAAGATTATAATTTCTTCTGAATATCAAAACATTGCCGGCCTTCTTTGTCTACTTGAGTCATGGATGTGGGCTCAAGAGAAAGATTTATTGGTGGTAGACAGAGTGAAATTAGAGTGTTAAGGAAAGACAGAGAGAGAGTTTTACTATGTACATGTCAATGGATATTTTGTGTTTGTGGGTTGTGGTTAGTGCTAGTAATCACTAAAAAGTTAATGATATATTTGCAATGGGTAGAATGAGGTGAATAATTAAACGAAGATGAGTGAATGAAGTGAGGGAATACTTGTGATGGTGAAGCTTTGAAGAAGTTTTGAACTTACTTTTGTAGGCTCTAAAAAATGAATTCTTCTTGTTTTCTTCTTATGTTGTCATCGCCAAGGTTGAATCACCACAATGAAAATTCCAATTTTGGTTCATGAGAATGCCCACTTAGAATAGATTAATCATGGTTTTACATGTTGCAGTTTATGTATATAGAGAAGACGTAAGAAGGACTTGTAATCTACAGGTAGTAGAGAGAGGCATAGAGATAGTGTATGTAAATCTAGAGTTCATATGAGAGCTATGGAAGTGAGAGGGTAGATTAATGTTGAAGAGATGAGAGAAACCATGGAAGGTTTAGGTTTGAGGGAGGGATATAAATAAATAAGTGTGTGTGTGTGTGTATGCGTGTGGGAAGGAAGTGAGGGAAGACTAGAATGACTTGTGAGAGAAAATGGGCAGGGTGGGTTTCATAAAAAAATATTATCTCACTGGTGGTAGGTCTTGAAATATGAAATATTTTGAGTTGATTATTCATTTTTTGAGCTAAATGTTTCACTTTGATCACTTTCTCAAATTTGGAGTGGAGGTGGATGTCAAAAATAAAAATGCTTGTTTTTCCTCTTACAAAAGTCTTCAATGCCCTCCTTTTGTTGAATTTGCATAGTCCTCCAAGAGTAATCCCCTCCTTGCATGAGAGCATGACCTTATAGATTCTTGTGGATTTGAAAATATGCATGGATTAGGATTGTTCACAAATATGACGGGAAAAAATGAATTAATATATAAACAATTCATGGAATCTAGAATAGTCTCACCTCTATATACATATAAAATGGAAAAAAGAAATATATGAAAATATAGGGAATCAAATGAGGGGGCCCTCATTTTCCTTATTGACTTAGGCCTATTTACAACAAGCAAGGAAGAATGTATGTAGAAAAATGGTAATTAAGTAAACGAAAATTACTAGGTGAAATGTATTTTTTGTGTTTTCTTTCTCGGAGTGAGTTGACACAAAAATTAAGAGAGCCTTGAATGAAAACAGTTCTATATGGAATAAAGACTTGGGGGGTTCATCGTTCAGTACTCCCCTATATAACGTGCATTCGCCGGGTATTAAAAAAAACCCTCTTTCAACTTGTTTGAATGAACAAAATGACCTCTTATTTTAATGTATCTCTGTTATATTGTCTAAATTTTTTGCATTTTAAAACCCCTGCTTTCGAACTCAGGTTATATATTAACATGATTACATAGTGCAACCCCCGAGAATAAAGAGTATGCAAAATAGTAAGGAAAATTGTTGTATTCGCGAGTCAATGTACATAACATACTTAGGAAAATAACGCACACCTAGGTAAAAAGTATTTAAATAAATACAAAAATACTTAGAATAAACCCGCCTTATATTTAAGCCCTATATACAATGAAATATTTACACATCAATGGACCATAATATATTTTTATTTATTTATAGGCTCAACTAGCGGAGTGACTAGCTAGCTAAGGGTGTATTAAGGAGATATGGGGAAAGTCCCATAAGGAAAAGGTGAGGATAGCCATAGTGTTTGAGTGGTTCTGGTAGGGTGAGGTAGCACACTATAGAAATTTTGGATAGCCAAAAAAAATGGCTATCATTATCCCTTTCCGAGGATGATGGTACATTCATGTACCATGAGAAGATTTTTTTTTTAATGAGAGTGGTTCCAAGATATTTGCTATGTTTTGTGCCTCAAACAAGTTTTTTTTTGTAGTTCTTGTTCACCTTTGTCATGAACTACTGACACAAACCAGAGTACAAGACTTACATGATGATGTACATTCTTGATGATGCTCTTGCAGATCCCTTGGTAGAGTGTGACTCAAGTAGGAATTTAGTTGGTACCCATTGACCTTCTTAGGATGCACCATTCCATCTAAATCCATGAGTTTATAGTAACTTGAGGTAAAATATTTGTTGACCACATACGGACCTTGCCATCTAGTGTTGAATTTGGAATCAACTCTATTGTCAAGTCGATTGTCATACCTTAACACCATCCCACCTTCCTTGATACCCTTGTCCCTGACCTTATTATGAAGCTTCTCCTTTGCTTGAATAGCTTTTCTCTTGTAGCACTTATAAGCTATTTCTCTTTTCCACTCAAGCTCTACTAAGATAATAAGTCAATACATACATGCTTCTTGATTATCTTGTGCTTCTTTGCCATGAAGTCGCATTGTTGGAATGTTGAGCTCATTTGGGTGTAATGCATATTGACCATACACCAAGTCAAATGGTGTGAACCCTATGGACTACCTATATGTGGTTCGATACGCCCATAATGCCCCGTCCAAGAAGTCATCCCACAAGTTGTCTTGTTCTTCACCATCTTTCTAATGATGCTTGCAATGACACCATTAGTCTTCTCCACCAAATCATTTGACTGTGGGTATTAGGGTGTGGTATGAATTTGTAGAATGTGAAGCTCTTCGCAAAATTCCATGGGTAAACCATTCCTAAACCCTAGACCATTATCAAAAACAATTTTCAAACGTGTGTCAAATCTACAATAGATGTAAGTGTAGACAAACTTTCTCACCATCCTCTCATTTAAATTTGCCACACTTTGTGCTTCCACCCACCTAGTCATATAGTCTACTGTCACCAAAATATAGATCTTATTGTTTTTAGTTCTAGGTAGTGGACCCATAGCATCAATGCCCGACTTTTCAAAGGGTCCATTTGTAAGAACTATTTACCTTGGAACATGTAACAATCTTCCATTTCCATTTGTAAGCACTATTTGCCTTGTAACATGTAAAAATATTCTATTTCCATTTATCTGACAATTGGGATAGCTTATACACCAATGTTTGACATCCACATGCAAGCTTGGACAAACATACCTCGTAAGAAAAATCTTTTTCACAATTAGCTCATGGGCAAAATGACCACCATATGTTTCCTCATGCAACCCTTCTAGAATGGCTAGAAATTCCTCCATTGTTGGTACTCTTCCACACACATGATCCTTTTCTCTTTGATCAAGGGATCCCTCTAGGAAGAGATAGGAACTTTCCTTCTTCATGAGTCTCCTCTTTTTAGATTTTGTGAAGCCTTGTGGAAACTCAATCTCTAAAATATATCAATAATGGGAGCCGAAGACACCATGATGACTTGCACTTTTTTCTCACATGTAACTTCTTTTTGTGCAAGTAAATTTAAACAATCTACAGATGACATGAACTTTTATCCTTAGGATTTCATTATTGCATGCCCAAATGCATAAAATATGCTTCACAATGAGAAGTGCACCTCCCTTTACCATGAGATGTTGTATACCTTGGCTAGTACACATCTTTAAACCATGAAGTAGTATGTCATATTCTCCTTCATTGTTGCTAGTTGAACTTGGTAGATTGAGATTCTCTTTCATGTCCACCTCTCCACTTGGGTTGATCAAAACCAGCCCTCCCTCTTCTTTACCCATGGATGATAAAAAATCTTCATCAAAGAATAAGGTAAAAGCGTCAAGAATACTTTTAGGTGGTGGCAATGGTATGTTATTTACTTCATGTACTTTAATCTCCTTCTCATACACCCTATAAGTGAAAATCCCTGCCAACTGTGAATGCACAATATCTTCCACTTTGAAAGAGTATTGGAACTCTTGTAATTCCATAATCCACTTTGAAATCCTAGTACCAAGGTTCATTTGAAATGACACCCGAGGAAACAATTTTTTGTAGTGAGAATTAGAAAAGGTTTTGGTAGCAGGTAGGATCTAGATTTTCCCACCACAACATAAGCATCATGAATTATGCTTCTGTGTAACCTCTCTTCAAGGAATTCATGACCCTACTAGAAAAGTAGATGGGTCGTATCCTGGTACTGTGGGGATCTTGTTGTAACCAAACATCACCAATTGTTTCCTTCCCAACATTACAACTAACAAAGAATGTGTACTCTCAACAAGGAGGTACGGGTGTTGTTAACTCTGACAAAATGACTTTAATGTTACAAAAGTACTCCTCAAGCTCATCAAACTGTGAAAATTATACTTGTTGTGTCATTTTTCCCAAGGGATGAAGCAACTCCGAAGGTAAGTGAGTGAAGGGTGACATATACTTCAACTTTGGAATGAATGAGATGACCTCATTGAGATTTATGGGAGATGGTAGCTCAATAAGAGGCTTTTATTTTGAAGGATCCATATGAATGCCTTTATAAGAAACCTTATGACCAATCAAGGTCACCTCGTCCTCACCTATATGGCATTTGTCAGGATTGTGTTGACCTCTCATGTCGTACAATTTCTTCAAACCTACTTCTATCCTCTGTAGGTGAAATTATTTTGAACTATAAATGAAAAAGTCATCAATAAAAACTGTAGTAAACTTTCCAAAAATTGCTTGAAACACCATGTTCATTAAGCATTGGAAAGCTATTGGAGCATTTTTCAAGCCAAATGGCATGACTCTAAAAGCACAACAACCCCAAGGAATGATGAAGGTTGTTTTCAATTGATCCTCTAATGTGGCACCTATTTAAAAGTAACCCGAGTAGCCATCACACACAATGTGCTTCTTATGACTAGCTACCTCATGTAGTATCTCATCCTAAAATGGGAGAGAAAAGTCAACTCACTTGGTTGCCTCATTGAGTGGCCTATAGTCCACACAAAGCTTCCACTTTCCATTATTTTTAGGAGTGAACACAACTGGGGAGACCTACTCTGAATTTTCCACTGGATAAATGAAACCTGCTGCTAAAAGCTTTCTTACCTCCTTGAGGAAAGCCTGCTCCTTGATGACTCCTAGTCTTTGTAGCTTTTGAGCCTTAGGTGTGTCTTGTGGATTTAAATCGATCTTGTGTTGAAAAACTTTAAATCGATCCACGCATGTCTGTGTAGTCATTAGCAAAAATCCTAGGAAACTTTCTCAGCACACATTTGTACTGCTCTCTTTGGTCCTTTGTAAGTGTAGACATCATATCTTCTGACATTCCTTCATCTTTCGCATCTTGGTTCTCTTCTGGACCTAGACCTCTTCCGCGTTTTGACAAGAGGTCTCTTGGTTGCTTGGCTTAAACCTTACCCCCATGACTTTGATGGAAGACTCCTCTTCAACAATGCTTCTACTACTTTCTTCCTTCGAGGTGCTATCAATCCAATCTTCCTCTATCTCATTTTGAGATGATTCTTCCTGGATCTCCTCTTGAAGTTTCTCCTTCATGTGAAAGATAATCTTCTTAGGATTTTCATGCTTGCAAATCAATTTTCTGCTCTCACAATCCTGCAAATCTCGCATTTTCATTAGCCATGGTTTTCGTAGGAGAAATGGATAACCATTTCCTTTGGTAGAAATAACATAAAAATCAATAGCCTTATGAATGAAAAAGGCGTCCACAAAATTATTTTTATAGATTTCTAAGCACCTATTTCCACTAGTGTTTGTCATCTTGACTTTGATTTCAGGTGTCTCATGGATTTGTATGCCTAGTCTTTGCATGCGGTCCTCTGTCATAATGCAAATTTGTGCACCTCTATCCTAGGAGACCTTTCCTAACCAACCTTCCTTTGATGTAACAATCTAGCACATATGTAATATATCCGTTCATTTCATCTTGTGCAATCTTCACAGCAAGCACGTTCTCTTTTACCTTCTCCCTAGTGCTAACATCCTTCGTTAGCTCCCTCCTAACTTGTGGACACAATGCAAGAAATTGAGGCTGTCATAAAATCTAATATCTAACTAGTCCAAATGATTTTCTCATATTAAACTTATCATTTAATGTGGGAGAATAAACAGGAACAAGGGTAAGAATATAGACATGTGCTTATGGATCTATTTCAAAACGGGGCCAAGGTTAAAGGGGTCCAAATGAGAGATGGTCTGTCAAAGACCAATGCTACCTAATGGAGCTTACAGACCTTAAGTTTAGCTTCATTGAAGGCCTCCAAACATTATTGCTAGATATTCCTTTGACCTTAGGCAAGCTAGGTCTGACCTTGAGGTGGGAACCCTACCCAAGCATGAGGTGCTTGTCGGATTGCTAACTAAAGTGCTTAAAGTGTTTGTGGGAATCTTGCCCAAGCTTGAGGTGCTTCTCATTCTTAACTGACTAAGGTTCTTGAAGTCTTCAATGCAAACATAAAATCTCAAGAGGCATAAACAATTTCCATGTTTATTTGACTAGGTGCTTGAAGTGTTCAATTCAACCATGATATCTTAAGAAACATAAAAGACACATGTCCAAATGATCCTCCACATGTGGCCCTCAAGATGTGCTTGAATCCTATTGGATAGGATTTAAAGAGGTCCAATGAGAATTCAAATACATAAAAATAAATGATTCAGCTCTTTGTCTCAGAAAGGAAAAAGAGGACACATGTCCAAAAGTAATTATATAATACAAAAAAAAACAAATATATATATATATATAGAGAGAGAGAGAGAGAGAGGGGGGGGGGGATCAAGCATGAGAGGGGGGTATACTCTCCCACACACACACACACACACACATCCTCTCATTGTGTGGAGTGCAAAGTGCAAGAGCTCTCTCTACTTCTCCAAGCTTGTTGAGAAGTGGAGAGCGTACATCAACACTCTTGGCTATGGAATACAAATCCAACCAAGAGCCATGCTTCAATTCTTAAGCTTTCCATCTTCTTCAGCTTCATTACTATGCTATTATTCTATACTAATCAAGAAGAGTGATGATAAGTGAGGAACTATTTCTTTCTCCTATGGATGATTCTTCTTCCTCTTCACTACCCTCATTCCTTGCCAGCTCTCTCCACCTTCAAAGGTGTTTCAGGCCTTGGGATTGAGGCTTGGAATAATTATTTATTTTTGCAAAGTTTATGTTATGCTTGTGATGCATGAATCTATCCATCTTTATTGCATCACCCAGGTCACAAGGAGCACAAAGATATTATTGTATCAAGTCCCTCTTGATGGGAGAATCTATAATAAAAACGCCTTTTGGAGGGTGAACTGCCGGCTTGAAGTAAATCCGGTACTCAACTATTGTCTTGTTATCTAATACTCTCTCTCTTGCAAAAGTATTGTTCATGCCAAGTTAATTTAGTACTACTTTTATGTTGTTACCATCAATTAAGTTCACCCTCTATGTTCTCAAAGTAATCTCACAAAGATGCTCACTCTAATTATCTTAATTCTGCTATTCTCAAAGTTCATAGGCCATCTCCATTACATTGGTATTAGAGCATTTGGTTTCTATTTTATTGCTAAAAAAGATAGGTCCTTAAGTTTCCTAGTAATGGTTGATTTTGTTAATTGTATTAGGGTAAGTGGGACTGGGATCTATTATCGGTTTTGTTGAGCCCACTATGTGGGATATGGTGCACACCTCAGGAGCGTTGTATTAATAATGGGGTCTTTTTAAACTTGCCTACGGATTTACCATTTATTGAGCCATAAGAAGTCCAAAATGAGCTGTCTCTCAAAATTTATGCTATGTTAGATCCACCCCACTACTCTCAGAAATTCTGCTATGTTAGATGCACCCCACTACTCTCTGTCCCTAAGAAGTTCAAAAGGAGTTATCCCTCAGATTTTCTGCTATGTTAGATCCACCCCACTACTCTCTATAATTAACCAGTCTGAGCCATGGGCGTAGATATTTAATTGCTTATTTTAAAGTCTAAGAGGAGTAGCAACTAAGGTTTTTCATTGCCCAAGAATGCACTAAGTAAACACATAAGTATAATTAGCATGGTTGATAATAACCAAGAGAGTAGAATGAACATTGATAACTTTGATTTTGCACATGAAGGTGATAATGATGATGCCCCATTTATATATACATATTTATACACATACATATAATTATCTTGTTACTAGGTTGCATCAAGATATGGGCAGCCCTACTTTGCAAGCCAAAGTTACTCAATAACTTCGTGCTTATGGGATTTCCCTTACTCTCCAAGAGGAGGAGAGTTTAGGAGGTCTCTTGATGATACCCCCAAAAGAAGACTATGTCCCATGTGAGAGGAGGAATCCAAAGAACAAAAAAGTAACCAGTCATAAGTTCCTCTGAAGATGTGGCTCCACGAAGATGTAGGTCTAGATGATCTTCAACTCCTCCCATGAGGAAACGGTCAACACACATTCCTCCTCGTCACTCTAAAAGGGAAGATAGGAAACAAAGGAAGAAAAGGTCAAGAAAGAGGTCACTCTCTTCTCCTTCTTTTTCACCTTCCTCCTATCACGATGAGCGCTATGGCTACTCTCCTAGAGCATACAAGAGGGGAGGACATTGCAAATCATACTCCACATGGTGAAGATCACAAAAGCTCAAGAAGTTCAAAGAGGGAGAAAAGAGTATCTCTTTTCTCACCTATGATGGCACCTTTGGTGCCACCAACAAAGTATTGGCCTTTATCTAGTAATTTGATGCCGCCTTTGGACACGAGGGCTTGAGGGAGTCCTCCAAGCTACACCATCTAGCTATGCACTTTCAAAAATCGTCTTGTAAACGGTGGGCTAGCCTTCGTGGCAGTGGTGAAGCCCCAACAACATGGAAAACTCTACGAGTTTCCAGCAATGCAAAGGACAAAGTACTTACCAAATGGTGTTTTTTGAAGCTTCTCTCACATGAGTCTATTCACAAATATGTGGACAAGTTTTTGGATTTACATCTCAAGGCTACTGTCTTCCAAAGGATATGCTTTGCTGAGAAAAGCAACAATTTTTTATGGGATTACCTGAAGAAATGCTTGAGTATGTCAACTCCCAATGGTCTGGTTGTATCACCAAACTAATCCACCACACCATGGTTGCTTCCCGCATCAATTTTGAACAAGGGGCTAGACGGAATGTCAAGCCCATGGAAAACAAAGACAAAAGTGATACAAAGGGGAAAACGAACGCCCAAAATTCTTCCCAAGGCAATCCCAATAATAAGAACAACAACAATCGGTCCAAGGAGAAGGGAGTTTACAAAGGTGAAAACAAAATCTCTCATGAAGAGCTTCGAGATTTTTACAAGGACCATAAGTTTTTTCAGTGTGGGGAGCAAGGACATGGCTATCGTTATTGCCCCAAGAGAAATGTTTGCAGCTAGACTCCTAGAGCTTCCACCATGGAATCTCCAAAAGACGATGCTCATTGCAAAGAATCACCTCTCTCCTATGCTTTGGGAAAGGTAAGGGAACATGATGCCTTCATCTTGTTTAACCCTGGCTCTACTCACAACTTCAAATCAATGGAACAGGCCACCAAGTTGGAAATTCAAGCTTTTGAGATGGGAGATATTAGAATTACTGACACAGCTTTCAAGGGACAACAAGCCTCCACTACACCCTTGATTGGGAAGTTGAGGCTTCATGTCCAAAGCTATGTCGACAAAGAAGACTTTCTCATCTCTCTTCTCCAACATGAGGATGCTATCCTAGGGGCGCCATGGTTCAACCGCATGGTTGCCCCAACATGAAGTTCCCTAAAAGGAGAATCTACTTCACCTACAAGGGAAAGAGCATGTATATAGATGCTAATGATTCTGGTCGTACTATACCACTTGTAAATTCACCAACTTTTGATAAGTCAATGAAAATCTTGATTTCTACATACATGATTCTTTTCAAAGAATCCACTAATGATGCAAATGCTTTATCAAATGAAAATGGTAAGAGTCAAGAAGAGTTAGACTTGTCTACTTTTCTAAATAAATTCCAAGATGTTTTCATCGATGATATCCCTATGGACTCACATCCAAACGGAGGGGATAATGACCATCGAATTGAGCTCCCACTAGGAAGCTCACCGCCTAACAAGCCTCCTAATCAAGTTTCCAAGCTCAACAAGAGGAGATCATAAGGCAAGTACAAGGATTGGTACACAAAGGGATGGTGAGGCCTAGCTTCTCTCCCTTTTGTTCTCTAGTCATTTTAGTGAAAAAGAAAGATGGTACATACCATATGTGTGTGGACTATTGAGCACTAAACCATATCACTATCAAAAATAGATTTCCCATGCTCGGGTAGAAGATATGTTTGATAAGCTACAAGGTGATACCTACTTCAGTAGGATTGACTGAAAAGTGGCTATCACTAAATAAGGATCATGGATGAAGATATCCTAAAGACCGTGTTTCGTACAACGTTCGGTCTTTATGAATATCTAGTCATGCCTTTTGGCTTGACCAATGCACCAACCACATTCAATCATTTGATGGAGAAAATATTTAGACCCTACCGCAAGTTCAACGGAGTGTTCTTTGATGATATCATCATCTACTCCAAGCCATTGGAGGAACACAAGCAACATCTCCAAGTGATTTTTCAAGAAAACCTGTCCATTAGGGAGAACTTATCTTTTTCTCAACCAAAAGAAAAGTGAACTTTTCCTTCAAGAGATTCAATACTTAGGTCATATTATCTCTCAAGATGGTATCCTTATGGATCCATCGAAGTTAGAGGTAATAAAATCATGGCCTGATCCAAGGAATCTACATGAGCTAAGAATCTTTATTGATATGTGTGCAGGCTATATACGCTTCATAGAAAAATTTTCTCAAATAGCAGGACCATTACATGACTTAACAAAGAAGAACGTTAAGTATTCATGGACTTCTAAGGAGCGTAAAGCTTTTGACAAGCTCAAAGATAAGCTTACCTCTCAACCAATTCTCATGATTCCGGATCTCTCAAACCCATTTGAGGTCTAATGTAATGATTGTGGTGATTGCCTTGGTTGCTTCAAAAAGGGCATGCCATAGCATATGAGAGCGGAGGCTCAATACGGATCAACATGTCTTGGGCATTTATGAGAAATAACTTTTTGTTGTTCTACATACCCTAGACACATGGAAGCACTATTTATTGGGGACTCCATTCATTTTATAAACATACCACCAAAATCTCAAGTACCTCATGACGTAAACCAAGATTTTCGACAAACAAATGAGGTGGGAATTTTTTTTTGCAATTTTATTTTCATATTGCTCACATTGCTGGTAGCACAATCAAGTGGCCAATGCATATGACCAAAAGTCAATGCAGTGCCTATAGCAATTCACAATGATGAGTATGCTACTGACCCTTACTTTAAAGATGTAATATCAGCCATTTCTTTGGGGAATAAAGAGGAACCATTCATCTTGCAGTATGGTTATCTTCTCCATGGCAATAGGCTACATGTTACCCACTCCCTTTGTGAGAAAGTCATGTACAAATCCCATGCTCCTCCTTACGTGGGGCATAGAGGCATTCAACCTACTCTTTGAGGAGTAGAGACGTACTCCTATTAGCCTACCATGAAAGTCAACATACAAGACTGCTTCAAAATGTGTGGTATGCCAAAAGACTAAGTATGATAGAGGGAAGAAACCTAGACTACTCCAGTCATTACCCATCTCTAATTCACCATGGGAGAGTATATCCATGGATTTTATCTTTGGATTATCCGAGTCTATCCATGGGAAAACGGGAATATGGACAATAGTCGATAGTTTTAGCAAGCAAGCACACTTTATTCCTATCAAAAAGGCTATTAAGGCCCATCAAATGGAAACCATCTTCATATCTCATATTTTCAAACACCATGGATTACCAACATCTATCATATCAGATAGAGATCCTAGAACGACTAGTAATGTTTTTAAAGGTCTCTTTGAAAATCTAGTACAAGATTGAATTTATCTCTGGCCTATCATCCACAAACAGATGGCCAAAGTGACATAGCCAATCTTACAATACTTGATCTACTAAAGAAGTATGTTACAGAAGTAGATCAACGCCCACAATGGGAGAAGTACTTAACCCTTGTAGAGTACTATCTGTACAATAATATTATCCATACTACTACAAGAAACTCATAGAGGGAAGGCCTAAAAGTCCCTTCCTACTTAAAGTACATGGGAAGATCTTTGTTGCTGATGAGTATAGTCGTGACCTGCAAGAATCTTTTCAAAAGGTTAAGGATGCTATATCCATCTCTCAACAAATGAAAAAAGTTTTTGCTGACAAGCACATAATGGCCTTAATGCTCAAAGAAAATGATTGCATCCTACTTAAGTTTCCCAAGGCTCAATTCAGGCAAATGAAGGGCAAAATTCCTACGGGCCATCAAAGTTTCCCAGCCATTGGCTCATACACAATACTTTTTATGTGAGTCTACTTAAGCTCTACAAAGGAGAGGCACCAAGAGAACCAATTATTGAAGACCCTCCAAAAATTGAAGACCAAGAAGAGGTGCTTCAATCCAAAGCTATCCTTCAGCATGAAGACAAGGTACTATGGCATGGTAAGATTATCCGATGGCATCTTATAAAGCTCAAAAGATATCCTTTTGAAGATTCTAGATGGATGCAAGGAATACAGCTTAAGGATCATGTGAACCTTTTCAATGCTTACAATGCTGCACTAGAGTAATCGAATGTAATGCTTTCTAAATGAACAATTTTTTTGTCTTATAAGACTAATCCTCTTTTGTGGACAATATGAATAGTATGCATGCTTAGAATAATTTTTGTGATGATGATGTCACTCAAACACCAAGTAGAATTTGTCACTCTACATTGGGAGTATGATATGGACTAAAGAGCAGACATGCTTCTGGCATCTACGTCTCCCAAGCACCAAATAGACTAGTCATTTATTTTGGAATGATGTCACGGGGTGGAAAGGGATCCTCTACATGCTAAGAAACATAGACTAATGACTAAGACTTTATCTCTTCTACCTCATAGTCGAGGACGACTATGATTTCAAGAAAGAGGTAATGTCATAAAATCTAATATCTAACCAACCAAATGATTTTCTCATATTAAACAGATAATTTTATGTGGGATAATAAACAACAACAAGGGTTAGAATATAGACATGTGTGTCATGCCAAGGGTAGGACTATAGGAGGACACGCCCCTTGCCAAGGGCGGATGGATACACATGGGGTACATGGGCTATATATATCTAAGAGCCAAAGGGCCAAGGGCCTATATATAGGTATGGTTGGGTGGTTATTGGAATTTCTATCTCCCTATGCCCTTTCACTAGTATCAGAGCCAGGGGAGAGGGGAGCAGAGAGGAGGGGAAGAAGCAAGGTCTCGATTCTCTCTCTCTTTCTCTTTCTCTCGCACGATTTTCCTTGGCATGGATTGTTGTTCTTGCTTGGGATTGATTTTCAAGGTTCCACGAAAGCAAAGGGGCATGGTATCTCATCTTGCACGAAGGCATGCAAAGCCATGCAAAAGGCCGGAAGGTCGTGGTCGAGAACCATGGGCAATAGCGCTTGACAAGCGGGGAAAGACTGCTGGCCGAGGAGTCCCGTGTGTAAGGCCGCTTATGGCGGGCATTTCGGGACTTCATCTTCATCATCTATAGACGAGCATTACATTTTGCATGCAGTTCCTACGCAGGATGTGCATACATTTTTAATTTACTTCCTAACTCATGCACGAAGTCAAACACGGATTGTGACGGCCTTTAGGCCCGCACACACTCGTGGTGCAAAAGGAACATGTTGACAATGGTACGGTAGGCAATTGAGCATTAACCACATGTTAACTCTATGCATGGCATGGTGATCATCCATCATCATGGCCATGCATGGAGGACGCTTTTGAGACCCTTCTACCTGTAGCAACGACCATGAACATATAAGGTTTGAGTTTTCCTATTCTTGTGGTTTTCATATCTTTATGTATCAGCTAGTCCTGCAAGCTCATATAATTAGGTTGCTCACCATCATGGTACCCAGAGAGCTTACCTACAACTCAACTATGACCACGGTCAATACATTATGTTCACTTCAGTTGGGCATTATCGTACTTTGGTCGAGGGAGCAAGGCTCAAATAGAGACACGACAGAGGTAATCAGCAAGGCCGATTATTGGTTTAATTCTAATAAGTCGGCCACAAAACCTAGTTAATATGGTACATTCCAACTATATGGTACCTACCAGTAATATTGGGAAACACAGGAAATTCTACAATGCCAACTATGTTGCTTTAATCAAGTGTAGCTTGTCAATAGGTGACACTTGATAGATCAGTTCTATATGCTATCTCCATCAATACTGGGCAATGTCATGATTCTCAATACAGTGCACGATTCGGCAAGGCTGATTCTCTATGAACTTTTGACACGCTCGATGTTCTCTAGGTGGACATATGTGTGTCACAACGCGTACCTATTTTCTATGAGAATTCAATATCTGTTTTGTCTCATCTTATTAATAGACTTCTCGGGAGGAAGGCTTTCCCTTATGACATACGACATATAAGTTTTTGATGTTTGGAATTTGCTATCAACATATACACTTGGGAGTCTTTGCATGTTCTCTCAATAGACATCGTATTAAACCAAGCCAAGAAGGCATGTACAGGATATCCACCAGCTCTCAAGTTATTTGCATATATGGCTATGAGCAAGATTCGAGCGTAGTACAAGACACTTTCCCACACATGGACGACAAGGTTAGTCAACTTCAAGTTATGGATTTTTATGTTTTACTTTTCATTTTGGAAAAAATCTCTCTGCTGTGCCAAGCAAAGTGCTTGGGCAGACTCCATAAGAAGCCATTGTACAAAACACAGTGCCTTGCTTGTCTTCATGAGAAGCATGGCTTCTCTTATGTGCCCAATTGACTACTACTAGCTCACATCTTTGTCCCTATATGGACATAATCTCACAGTCGACACTACGGTGCACTGTGATGTATCCATTCTAGCGTAATCTATGCATGGCATACTAGTACGATGGCCATACAACACCCATTGTTGCATACGTTTCCGCTATAGCAGTAGTCGCTCTGACACGGACGAGCTAAGCTATTGATGTTTGAAAATATTTTGTTTTTAAGTTTATTCACAGGTAATGTGCCATACATATGCACCCCACGATCACATATATGGTAAGTGTGTCAAGATGTGATTTATAGCACTTCTCTCTACAAGGGCGTGGTACAAGTATACAGTTGGCCGCTTATAGGATAAGCTAAGCCTTTCTCTACAAGGGCGTGGTACAAGTATACAGTTGGCCGCTTATAGGATAAGCTAAGCCTTTCTCTACAAGGGTGTGTACTTGTATGCTTATAGGCTAGCCTACGCCACAGACATGTTCTTCACGGGATCATATGCACGCGACATACACAACATTTGCATAAGGGATTTCCCTCAGCCCAGCACTCTCTCTCTCTCTCTCTCTCTCTCTCTCTCTCTCTCTCTCTCTCTCTCTCTCTTCCAAACTTCTATGCGGGAAAGGTAAACTAGGCATGATTTTATGGAAATATTTTATGCCTTTCTTGAAATATTTCTATGACAATACGGTAACAGGAAGGGTTGTGAGCCAAGAAGAAGGGCTACAAGCCAAGAGGAAGGGCTACAAGCCATCTATTTCCACCTATTTTGGAATGGATAAGAGCCATCTTTTGTAAATGGACAAGCAAGGGTCTTGTCATTAGTGATTTTTTGGACATTATTTTTTCATTCCACACTTAAAATGTGCATGTCACATCAAGTTTTTGAACGTATTAAACTCGTACAGGCTTATCTCTACCACGGTGTAAGGATAACGCCAGCATTTTAGACCATACGATTGCACACAAAAACCCCACATTATGGATTTTTGGATGTGAAAAAGATCTAGTTGAGCATACAACTCCAATTTCAGTAGAGCTCCTATTAGCACTAAGCGTGCTTATATGAGTATAATTTGGGGCAAGACCCAGCACTTGATCACTAAATTACTTAGTAAGCTTTTATGGTCGATTCTTGGGACCTTCACACTTGCAGTTTCAAGGAAAGAATTCCACAAACTACCAACAGGTAGTGGAAATATTTCAATTTCCAAAGTATTAAAATGCCACGGGAAAACCCAACGGGGGTCAAGAACAAGGCCAAGGGCTGCTACTCGTTGAGCAATTTTCATGCAACATTTATCCAAGGGGTTTGACACTGTTGTTTTAACCAAGGGGTCTGGATTGCAAAGGCAACACCCAAGGTTACGTGTGCAATACTAGTTGCATTTCACTAATTTTCAATAGTGTTCCTAGGACTATAGGCAAGAAGTTTGGCTAAGTGCCTTTCACTACGCATATGTGAACACCATGTTCACCCTCCAGGTACTCATCTGATTTGGTTTTATGTTTCTTTATTTTCTTTTCCAAATAGGATGCATAAAATTATATGTTTTCATCCATTTTTACTCTTCAGCAAGATCACAAGGTCACATAAAAGCCAAGACTTTTGGACCGTTGTGTCCAAAATATGTTTTTTGCATTACACAGTTTTGAACTTGCTTGTAAGTTTTTACTTGACACATGTTGTCACATGGGATGCAACATGGTCTAGGAACTCAAGGAGTTTGGTTTTGCCAGTGTGGAGCAAGGCTAATGAGGGTCCCTCTCACTCATGTAATAGAGTTTTTACAATTACCTCGATGCACAAGTACATTTTGCACTTGAAGGATGTTCTTTTTTCAAAACATTCTTACATGAGACATATTACACATGTGGAGAATATGAGTCTCTGGGACTAGCACTGGGGCCCCCTATTTTGAGTATGTATCATGAAAAGTCCCTAGGTGCTAGTCAAATCTATTTTCTAGACCATTTTCAGCACGACGTATGAGGAGCAATTTCGGTGGCTTGAAATTGTCTAATACTTAGAATGACTTGTTTAGGTACAAGTACTGCTAAACAACATTACAAATGGTTGTTTATATATATAGCAAGGCTCTAAGTTGTTAATGAAAAAGTTTCATTGTTTATCCCTAGAAGCGATTAATGTTTCACCTTCTATTATGGTTCAAACATTTCAGCAAGGCTTGAAAATGCTTACAACTAAAAGTATTTAGTTTCTTTTTAGAACTATTTACATTCATCTTATTTATTGCTCTACTTGGAGTTTGCTTACCATCAGATAAAGCATGTTTGCAACTAGGTTTAGTCTCTTCATGTTTAAATCAGGCTCTAAACCTTGAACGCTAGTTATGGTGGGGTTGTTTACTGATGAAATTTGAGAGAAAGTCAAGGACTTCCACTTGGCTGATGAAAAGTGGTACTCTTTCAGGTACATCTTTGTTGTGAGAACGGATTTAAGCATTCTCATGTGCATTCTAAATGAAGTCTACACACTAGATGTTTCCAAAAGGACAACAATGTGCAAAATCACGCTGTTATTCTTCATTTCATTGAACCTCCTACAGTACCGTGTTTTGGTTAAACAAACAGTTGCATCCATGAAGGATACCACTCTTGAAAACATTAGTGTTCTTGTGAAGATCCTACCACTTTTGTTTTCGCATACGAAAACGCTTCTCCAAGTGGGGGATTATATCATGCCAAGGGTAGGACTATAGGAGGGCACGGCCGTGGCGAAGGGACGATGGATGCACATGCGGTACAGGGCTATATATAGATAAGAGCCAGAGGGCCAAGGGCCTATATATAGGTATGGTTGGATGGTTATTGGCATGTCTATCTCCCTATGCCCTTTCAATGTGCGTATGGATATGTCTCAACATGGGGCCAAGGTTAAAGGGGTTCAAATGAGAGATGGTCTGTTAAAGAGCAATGCTACCTAGTGGAGCTTAAAGACCTTAGGGTTAGATTCCTTTGAGCTTAGGGAATCTAGGACTAACCTTGAGTTGGAAACCCTACCCAAGCATGAGGTGCTTGTCAACTTGCTAACTAAAGTTCTTAAAGTGTTTGTGGGAACTTTCCCCAAGCTTGAGGTATTCTCATGCTTAAATGACTAACGTTATTGAAGTTTTCAATTCAAACATAAGACATAAACGGTTTCCATGCTTAATTGATTAGGTGCTTGAAATGTTCAATTCAAACATGATATCTAAAGAAGCATAAAAGGGGTCCAATAAGAATTTAGATGCATAAAAATAAATAGCTAAGTTCTTTCTCTCAAAGAGAAAAAAGAGAACACATGTCCAAATGAAATAATTAAATGATACAAGAGAGAGAGAGAGAGATGGAGAGAGAGAGAGAAAGGGGAGGGGACCAAGCATGAGAGGGGGGTATACTCTCCCACACACAAAAACACACAGATTCTCTCATTGTGTGAAGTGCAAAGTGCAAGAGCTTCATATTCTTCTCCAAGATTGTTGAGAAGTGGAGAGCCTAAACCAACACTCTTGGCTATGGAATGCAAATCGAACCAAGATCCATTCTTCAATACTTAATCTTTCCATTTTCTTCATCTTCATTACTATGCTATTATGCCATGCCAAGCAAGAAGAGTGATGATAAGTGAGGAATTGTATGAACCTCTCCTTCTTTAGGAACTCTACACCATCACCAAGGTTAGCAACATTTCTCACATAGATAGCCCAAAGACGTGGAAACTCTTGATATACATGTTGTAGTCATCTAAGTCTTTTTGCTTATGAGAAATGATGTCTTTCTATATACTTTGAGTGTTTTTAGGGACAAAGAAGTTTCACTCAAAATAATCAACAACATCCTTATAGTTTCCCTTAACTTCCTAAGATAGAGAGTCAAACCACGTGCTAGAATCTTTTCTCAAGATCACATCAAACATTTCCAAGCATTCCTCATATCCTATCATCCTTTTTATGTGGCAAGCCATTCTAAAATTTACTAAAAATAACTTGGCATCCTGGCCAGGCTCTCTGAAGAAGAGGGGATATCATTACATTTGGTGGCGGGCCTCCATTGAATCAATTTCAAAGTGACAAAACATTTTTGTCTTTTCTTCTTAAAAAATTTACACAATAATTTTTCTAAATTTCAATCTATTCTATAAAAAAATAAAAATATGCACATTAAATGATCTATGATAGTCAACAAGAGGTAAGATGACAGGGTTTTGTGAGGCAATAATTTCTCCTACTCTTCGGGCACCAAACACGAACACCATACGTTGGTGAAAATGGATCTTTTTACTAATTGCAATGTTTATTCTAATGTGTGGAGTGAAAGGAAAGGAGAAAACCTCTATTCTTGGGTCATTATCCATGGTCTATGCATGACCTAATTCTTAAAACAAAACAAAAATATAGATGTCCAAACTAATGTCGTACCTAATGAGAGGTAAAGTAAAAGAATTTATTGAAGAGTTTATCTTGGCCAACTTAAGAGGGCCCAAAATTCTACAGACTACGAGTTGAAATTATAATTTAGTGCTTATAATGATATGCACCTTTCACCTTGCAATGGGAACAAATGGGTCATACAAGTTTTTGTGATTCATGCAACCTACTTAATTATGCTAAAAGCTAAGCATTCGTTCAATATGCAACAACAGACATCAAGCCCTCCTTAGTGAGGACACCCAAATTGAGACAGACTCGAGCAACGAGTAGTAAGAGAGGTAACCTCTAAACACCCCTTAAGTCTCCTGTGCTACTCAATTGGGGTTGGGGCAACCACAAGCAAGACAAAGAAACAACAAACCCACAACCAACAAGTGAAGGAGAACCTCCTAGGTATGGGATGTGAACTTGGATGTAGAAGATATTTTGTCACGACCAAGAGGAAGTGCAACAAAACACACACAAGCAATCTCACACCAAGACACAATAAATGATGCAAGAGAGAACCGGAGAAAAGGGAAGAGAGAGAGAGAGAGGAATGAAGTTTGTGAAAATACTTGATTGACCACTTGCAAGGTAAGGTGGTTTATATCACACTATCATGGAGCTTGCATAAACTAAACTAGTAATTAGTGAATGGTAAACATTTCTAGCACACATGCACTATCTTAGAGTGTGGAAAACATCCCACCACCCACAAAACCCTCTTACAATGAACAAGAAACTTGGCAATCAAAACACACTAAACACTTTCTCAGACATGATCAAATGATGGAACTTATAAGACACGAGTCACCTTGCATTCACCAAACCACGTGACATCAATGAAAGAACGAAGATTCTAGAACCAAGACACACCTTTGAAGCACCAAAACCTCAAATTGTTGAAAACAAAAGAGCATATACAATAGCTATTGTGAGATTTTAGAACTCACACTCTCTCATTTGATATGTGTGCCACCAAATATTCTCTCACAACAAGTGTGAGGCTCACAAAGAGGTTCCTACACCTAAGTCTCTCTTGACACCTATAGTGTTAGGGTTATATGTGAGATCTTGGGGATGATTTACAAGAAGGAGAGGGGCATATTTATAGGTTGGAGACCCCTCAATAAGGTTATTGATAACCTTATTTGAAATCTAGTCAAATCAAGATTAGGATTTTTTTTGAATATCAAAACATTGTGGGCCTTCTTTGTCTACTTGAGTCATGGATGTGGGCTCAAGAGAAAGCATTATTGGTGGTAGACAGCGTGAAATTAGAGTGTTACGGAAGGAAAGAGAGAGAGTTTTACTATGTACATGTTTTGAGGCGAGTTGCCTTTTGTGGTTAGGTCAATGGATATTTTGTGTTTGTAGGTTGTGGTTAGTGTTAGTAATCACTAAAAAGTTAATCATATACTTGCAATGGGCAGAATGAGATGAATAGTTGAATGAAGATGGGTGACTTAAGTAAGGGAATACTTGTGATGGTGAAGCTTTGAAGAAGTTTTGAACTTACTTTTGTATGTTCTCAAAAATGAATGGTGATCTTCTTCTTGTCGTTCTCTTCTTATGTTGTCGTCGCCAAGGTTGAATCACCACGATGAAAATGCCAATGTTGGTTGATGGAGATTTCCAATTAGAAAATATTAATCATGGTTTTACATGATGAATTTCATGTATATAGAGAAGATGTAAGAAAGAATTTTAATTTAGAGGTACTAGAGAGATGCATAGAGATAATGTAGTAGAGTTCATATGAGAGCTATGGAGGTGAGAATGGAGGTTAATGGTGAAGGGAATTAGAGAAATAATGGAAGGTTCATTTTTGAGGGAGGGATGGAGATAAATGTGTGTGTGTGTGTGTGTGTGTAAGTGTGAAGAAAAGTGAGAGAAGACTAGGGTAACTTGTGATAAAAAATGGGCAGACTAGGGTCAACTGAAAAAAACTTATCTCACTGATGGAGACTCTAAAAAATATGAAATATTTTGAGGTGATTATTCAACTTGTAAGATAAAGTTTTCATTTTGATAACTTTCTCAGATTAGGGTGGAGGTGGGTGCCACCAATCCCACCAAAATGCCCGTTTTCCTCCTACAAAAATCTTCAGTGGGCCCCCTTTTGTTGAATTTTCATAATCCTCCAAGAGTGAGCCCCTTCTTGCATGAGAGAATGACCTGATCGATTCTTAAGTATTTGAAAATATGCATGGATCAGGATTATTCATAAATATGATATATGGATATGATGGGAAAAAACTCGTTAGTATATAAACAATTCATGGAATCTGGAATAGTGCCAGTTGTATATAAATATAAAATGAGAAAACATATATATGAAAATATAGTGAATCAAATGAGGGGGCCTTCATTTAAGTTTTATTGATTTAGGGCTATTTACAAGAAGCAAGGAAGAATGCATGTGGAAAATTGGTAATTTACTGAAAGGGAATGACTAGGTGAAAGGTATTTTTTGTGAATTTTTTCTCGAAGTTGGTTGACGCCAAAATTTAGAGAGGCTTGGATTAATTTTTTTATATTTGAAATAAAGACTATGAAAAAACGGTAAGAAATAATGTTATATAGGCAAGTCAATGTACATAACATACTTAGGTAAATAACACACCTCTAAAAGAAATTTTATTTAAATAAATACCAAAATGAATATAATTAAAAAACCCTACATTAAGGCCCTATATACAATAAAATATTTACACATAAATGGACCATAACATATATTTTTTTATTTGTTTGGCTTAATTAGTGCAATCACTAGCTAGTTGAGGGTTTTCTAAGGAGATATAGGGAAAGTCTAGTAACTCACATACACCTATGTATAATGAAAATGTGAGGATAGGCATAGTGTTTGAGTGATTTTGATAGGGTGAGGTAGCTCACTATGGAAATTCTAGATAGCTAGAAAATGGCTATCGCTAGTATAGGAGATGCTTGCAATAGATTATGGAGCGACTATGCTTGCAATAATGTTTTCATAGACTATGCTTGCCACTCCCAAACACTGGAGGTCACCTTTCCTTGAACTAGGTAGAAATCCTTGTGCGCGTTGGCTATTGTAGCATTTCACAATTCTATGTGTGTAAGAGTACCCCACCTCAGCCACACATACCTCTTGGATCTCTCATATCATTGCAGCATTTTAAAATTCTATATGTGTAAGAGCACCCCACCTTAGCCACAGTGACCTCATGGATCTCTCATACCATTGTTAGGTGCTTGAGGCAAGAGCGCACACACACACGCACACACACGGAGCAAAGCTCTTTACATATAGAATGACTAAACCTAAACAAATATATTATATCTATCTAGCACAAATGGAAGCTCCCATGGGACACATGGGGCTTCAAACCCAACACAAATCTCTTGTGAGATCCTACTTTTAGTGAACAAGGTATAAGTTGCACTTTCGTGCATATGATTGACAACATAAGGACCGGAAAATCTTTTTACAAGCTTCCTTATTATAGAGTGTTGGTTTTCAAATCTATTATCATACACCACCACCCAATAACCTTCTTCAATGGATTTTGGTATGAGTCAATGTCTCTCGTCAAATCGGCCTTTGTTTTTCAACCTTCCTTCCTTTAGTCGACCTTTTTTGCAAGCTCAATGTCTTCAGGTCTTCTTTCCAATATATGTATGTGCAATGAAAGTAGGTCATCTCTACTCATCACATCTTCCCATGGCAAGAAATTTATTGTTATAAGCAGAAGTTATAGCTAGTTTGATGCCCATTCTAGAGAACAACTTCATTCATCCATCAACATCCAATTCTCCTCTATTTGCACTTATTTTTCCCGCATGTCCATAATGACATATCACATATTTAAGAAGGAATTTAAATATAGCTTCTGTATTCTTTTTGCTCAATGCATGCCCTTCAATTTGATTAACAATCCTTCTCTTGCAAGCACCAAAGACCTCATTTTCCAAAGTCCCAAAGGCATCGTGACCAAGCCTACAACCCATTTATAATATATGGCCAATGAATAAGCAAGAGGTTGTACATAAAAATACCATACATTTTAGTACACTTGGCATGTTACACAAGGCTTGGCAAACTCACCGACATCCTTATAGATCCCTTCCCACCAATATCTTTCTTTTACTTTGGTAAATGTTGCCTTATTCCACACTTTACTCATTGATCTCTTTGTTTAGGATGCTTCCATAAGTAGCCATCCTTCAAGAAGTATCCATATGATTTTCTCCGTATTCTCTTAAATTCTTGCTTAATCCAATCATTCTGTTTCTACAAGGTACTTAAGTAGTCGCCTATCAAGATACATTCATCCTCATATAATTCCTTTTGAAAAGGATTTGAGTGAAGATACAAAACATGCATGATTGAAAGTTTCAATTGATACCTTGCCCTAGACAACATATGTACCATTGGATTATCCTTCCCTGCAATATGATTGAATTTGGGATTGAGGGAGTTTATGTAGGTTATCCACCAAAATATTGCAATATTTGGAGTTGGAAAATTTGTAATCATTCCAAGGAGAGGCAAGCAATTAATTTTTGAAACCACTAATACCCCTAATAAGTACTCTTTGTCACATCTCAATGTTGTGGTCACTCCCCATGATTCCCATTTTACCTACACATAGTCTTGTTGTCAAATAGTTAGAACCTTGGCCACAAAACTCACCACTTATCGTTTTCCTTCATCATCACCTTTCCCTAATGCCCATTCTATCCTTGTAGGAATCTTTTCCATTGTCACTATGACATGTCTTTTGCATGAAGAGTCTAAATTTCTCAAGGTTGGTGATGAAAAAAGTAGCTTCTCTAGCTTCCTCATGGCTCTTCTTTCCAGTGGAACTTTTGCTTCTTTCTCAATAATCTATAAAGAACATCTGCTAGATGTGCACAAAGAAATATTTGAACTTTAGTGACAATTGTATATGTCTCTTTAATGTTTTTGATTGCATCCATCTTTTTTAGACAAGGCCTCTACCATAAGGACCACACTTATGTCCCACAATCAACACTTCATTAACTCCAAATACAATTTTCTATCCTGAGAGGGTAAGCTTAGCTTCTTCCAACCTTGAAAAAATATTATCACAGTCTTCGATATGATTTGAAACAAGCTTATGTCACCCCTTTGAATCCATAGGTTTGTTTTTGTCTTTGTCTTCACAACCTTTGATGGGCACATCATCAGGAAATGGCATTGTGATTTGAGATATGAAGTCACATAGAGCCTTGCTCATCCCATTCACCATATGTGAAACTAAATTCGTTGCCCCTCAAGGTTAGGTACACATCCTTACCTGTCCCAAGGGTGTTATCATGGCTGTAAGATCTCTACTCTCAACATCTAGCTGAAATTGATTGTTTAGATCTATTACCTTTGACAAATGTGTATTTGGATCCAGCATTGGACGTGGGTTTTAAGGTACATGAAGGTTAGTGAATATCACCATAGGTGAAACAACACTAGGATCAACACACCCTATGTCATGTGGTTGAAATGCAAAAGCCTTACCATGTCTTGAAAGAAATCCTTTAAAACACTTCTTCTCTTCTTTCATTAAAAACTCCTCACAAACAACCTTTTTCTCTATTAGGAATTTCATTGTGAACTTGTGTGCAAATTTTTTGGCTCCTTAAGATTTGGCGCTGCAAATAAGCTTGCTCTAGATTTTTCCTACAATCTAATGGTAGAGGTAAGGCCATTGGTCGCAGTTTCTTTGCCGTAGTTTTGTACTTGGTCGCCACAAGAACTTTTGGTCCTTCATTAGCATTCATATCTTTTTAATATTCAAAAGCCTCAATCATGCCATACATTTATCTACAACATACTTCCACATCATGGATTCCATATTCAATACTAGAATCCATTATAGCCTCAAGCTTAAGCATAGTATCTACATGAGAAACTTTTTCAAAGAAACCTAAAGTGTATTCATTATCCTCTATCAAACCATTTTCCTTCCAATATTTTTTGTACATTATATACGTAAACTATTGTGCACTTTCTTTATCCTCAAGCTTTGTAAAACATACTAAAGCTTCTTCTTGCTTTGGGTCAAGAAAAACTATTTTTCTTTCTGTACCATTGCAATCTCTCTTTATAATGGTACATGGTCAAAACTCCTTGTCTCCTTGTAGTCTTTTAACTCTTTATTGGCTTTTGGTAGAGGATTCAAACTACACATCTCGCTTTCCATTTTTTCTCCTTATCCTGGAATAAGTAGAACCATCATCCAAGACCATTGTTTCAGATAAACACTTGCGAACATAAGATTGATTTTGGATCCATGATCTATCAATGCAACATATGTCTCCTAAAGCTCACCCACCCTTACTAAAGTTTTTATTGTAGCTCTTGCCCAATGACTTTTGCAGTAGTGGATTTTATAGGAGGATTCATCTTAATCATCATAATCTACAAATCTATCATGCATATGTCTTCCAAAATACTCGTAGCATCCTACCACATTGTCATCACATTCACTCTCTTGTACATATATCCCTCCTGCCTACAATGATTCTCTTTCACCTTGGGATCAAGCAAAGAATAAAATATAACTTAAGTGTCAAGAGATGGAGAAGAAGAGAGCTTGACCTCTTGTAAGCACATACACACTCACAATTATGGAGAAAAAAATTGTTCTTCTTCTTCTTTACTAACTCAAGATAAGAGGTCTACAAAACATAAGGGAAACTACAACATACAAAGGAGACTAGTACAATGGTCTAATGTAAACCGCTAGTGAGTGAGGTAAGTAGATAATTGTGCCACACTTCGGTAGGTAGACAAACAGGGTGTAGTACAACTGCAGTATCATTGGTGAAGATATGAGTTTCCACAGATGCATGCTGATGATGATGACTATTGGTGGTAGTCATCTAGAAGTAGTACATGGTGAGATTCACATCTCAACACTCCCCCCCTCAAGCTCAACACCATCTCTTGTGTGCCAAGCATCACCCGAAATTCCCTTAGCTTCTCCTCTCCAATAGACTTTGTGAAGATATTTGCAACTTGCTCATCCACCACCACATACTCAATGTCCATGTCCCATGCCAAGACCCTCTCTCTGATGAAGTGGTAGTGTACATTGATGTGATTATTCTTTTCATGAAATGTTGGGTTTTGTGCCAACTACATCCTATTGAGGCTATCCCAATATATGACATACACCCTCTATACATGTACTCCAAAGTCATAAAGTAGAAATCTCAGCCATCCTACCTCACATGTTGCCATTGCATCACACTACACTCTACCTCTATACTCAAAAAAGAAACCTTGTGTTTCTTCTTGCTACTCCATGTGATTGTAGAACTCTCAATTCAAAATATGAAGTTGTTGGTAGACCTGTGATTGTATGTACTACTAGCTTAATCCGCATATGTATAGCCATGGGGCTTCAACTCCACATTGGCCCTATAAAAGAATGCATAATCCAACGTAGCACTCACATAGTGAAATATGCATCTTACCATATCCGAGTGTGGTTTTATGGGAGACTACATAAAGTGACTTAAGAATTTAGCAGTGTCCTTCAAGTCTTGATGTGCGAGAGTCAAGTAGATTAAGCCTCCCACAATCTTTCCATACATGATAGCATTATCAAGCACTTGACCTACATCATTTTCCATCTTCAAATTCATATGAAATTGGCTCACAATCAGCCATATGATACTTTTTCAAGATCTCCAAAGAATATTGCATTTGTGACAACCATACACCCTCTTTTGTATGCCCTCTACTTCAGCCACATTATCACTTCCAGCAGTAAAACCATCCACATATATGCATATCACCACAATTTTCAAAGAATGATCAACATAAAATATCTCCAAGGCCAATGAGATGAGTGATACTATAATTCTCTTAGACCCATACAACGCTTTCTTTAATGTGCGTACAAGGTGACATAGCCTCATATTTTCATAACCTTTTGGTTGCTCCATATACACAACTTCCTCCACGTATCATTCAAAAATGCATTCTTTACATCCATTTTCTTCAAAACCAATTTTAATGCGAGAGTCATTGTAATAAACACACAAACGCTAGTCATCTTGGATATGGGGCTGATTTTTTCTTCATAATCATCCCATAAGTCTATGCATAACCTTTGTCTACAAGACTTTCCTTTTACCTTCTCACACTACCATTAGTATTATGCTTTATTTTGTCAAACCACTTACATCCAATTGCCTTTTTACCTTTTGATAATAACACCAATTCCCATGTTCCATTTGCATCAAGTGTAGCCATCTCTCCGTCCATAGCTTTCTACCATTTTTCATCTTTGACAACATCCTCAAAACATGTAGGTTCTACCTCCTTTGTAATCTTCACCATATATACACAATGATGAGCCACATAACTATCATAAGTCAATATTGGCACAATATCATAAGTCAATGATGAGCCACATAACTATCATAAGTCAGTATTTGCACGGTCTAGGATCACTTTAGGTGTCTTGTTCCCTTCTTGCACTACGAATCTTCACAAAGGATATGCCAAAATCCTCATCCAAATTCTATTTAGATCCACTACTATCACCATCATCATGACCAACACTCAAATTTGGAAACTTACAAATTTTTCTTTCCCTTTCCTTGATACATTTGAAGAGTTATCACGACTCACTCTTTCACGTAACTTACCACTCTATGGGCTCTCTCCATCACCTCCACTAGATGACCCTTGCGGTCCACTGAAGACTTGTGACTAAGCACTGTATTTTCTACATCTACATTCTCTCTTGCATTAGCCCCCAAATCATCTCTTACATCAACATATCAACTAACCATTTCATAAAAAAGAACATCCTTTTTCACCCTCACATTACCCGTGATTAATTGTAACACTTATATCCTTTGTTCTCAAGGGAATAGTCAATGATCACGTGTTTTTTGGTTTTTGGATCAAGATAACTCCTTAGCTCATATAGCACATGCACATAAGAAATACATTCAAACACTTTAAAATTTGGTACATCAATTTTTTCACCATTAAATTTCTCTTCAAGTGTCATATCATGTACTGCAACAATAGGGGTCCTTTTCATAATGTAGCCACTTGTAGCAATAGCCTCAATCTAGAAACAATGAGGTGCATTCTTCTCATTCATCAATGCTCTAGAAACCTCTCCAATGTGCATGTTCTTCCACTCAGCAAAATGATTTTGGTGTGGAGTGTACCTGCATGAAAATTATCTCTAAATTCCATGCTTTTTACAAAAACCATTGAATTCATTACACCACCTCCATCTAGCTAACCTCAGGTGCTTCACATGTTTTCCATTTTGTTTTTCAATCATAACTTTGAAATTCTAAAAGTGCATAAGCACCGCACTTTTTTTCTTCATGAAGTAGAACCATATCTTCCTTACAAGTATGGTCATCAATGAAACTCACATAGTATCTACATCCACCCATAGAAGTAGTCTTTGTTGGACCCCATATATCTGTATGCACTGAATCCAATGCATTCTTGCCTGCATACTTATCATGAGGAAAGGATGCTTTTGCCTGCTTTCCAAATTGACAATTCCACAAACTTTATGTATTTAAGTAGCTCTAAATGTAGGAAAATTTGTAACCATCTCTTAAGTTTGCATCATTTTTAGCCTTTTAGATTTACATGACCAATACGTTTGTGCCAAATCTCAATATCTAGACCTCGGGGTGCTCACTATATGAAGAACCTATATATCACTACTTTCATGCACTATTTATAAAACCCCTTAGCTATTAATTTTTCACCAATAATAGGGATTATTTTTCTATTCAATGTGTGATTTGTTTTCAAAGATCATTATTTCAACACCCTTCTGTACATGAGAAAATATAAAATAAAATAATCCCTAATCTTGAACCACATGATAGGAATTTTTTCATTGTAGTGACCCCCCGAGATCTAGAACAACACCTACAAATCGTCTAAACATGGGAGTATTCAACTCGGGCACATGTACATCCAAAGTAGGTATTTTTCCAACTTTCTTTCCTTGTGCAAGCAGTCTTCCATTCTTCTTATGCTCTTCATAAAGAGAACATCAAAGTTAGACTTGATTTGCAAGCCCTGCTCAACCATTTCCCCAAAAGAAATTAGGTTCTTTGTAAAGTTGGGTACATGTAGTACATCAACTAGGTACTTTACTTTACCATCTCTTATAGACAATGGCACATTTCTTGTATGCATAATGGGATGTGCAATATCATCCCCAGTTTCTACATAACCAAGTCTTGTAAAGTGAACCATTGTCCTTGATTGGTCATATGATTTGTTGCACTAGAATTCAAACATCAAACATTATCACTAGATTTTGACACATTTGTAGACATAGTGTTCAATATGTGACGCACCATAAATAGCCTCACAATCTCATCCACATTCTTACTAGTGGCTGCATAATTATTTCTCTACCTTCTATCTGAATAGTCATGTTCAAACTGGCAATGTCTTCCACCACCCCAATATGCTACATTTCCATGTTGACATGCATTATTGTGTTGTGTATTTCCATGACCTATTGGACTCCCCTCGGCCTCCAAAATTTTGTGACTTGGTGTTCCTTTAATCACAAACCCGGCTACAAAAACAAGCAGATTACAAACATGATTTGTGACTTTTCTATCATGAACCATCTTAGTCTTTACACCATCTTCAGGAAGAGGGTTGGTGATTTGACATTAACACTTTTTCGTAAAGCGTTTGTGATTCTGAGCACAAACTCTCACAGCCAAAGGTTTTACACAGTCTTAGCTAAACCACACACAATCCATTGGTGAATTTAAGGTGATTTTTGTCTATCAAGTTGTGACACTCGAGCTTGTTTTGTGAATATTCTTTAGTGTTTTTTTGTTGCCTAATGTTTTTCATTTGTAACCAGAGATTATGGTGAAAGATTTCCCACAACCCTAAGAGAATGTGTGTGTGTTGGAACTTTTCAGCATTTACTGACTAGTTTGATGCAAGTTCCTTGATAATATCATAATAAGAAAAATCAATTTGTAAGTTGCAAGCGAGGTAGTTTACAACCTATATTCCTCTCTCTTCTCTACATCTGTTGTAATCCACTTGATACATGTTTTTACATAAGATTGATTGTGTGTTTTCTTGGCCTCTTCATGGTTGTGACAAAAACAGCCTTGCATCCTAGTTCGCATCCCATAACTAGGTCATTGTGACAAAAATACTCTTGTGGCCTAGTTCACATCCCATAACTAGTCATTGGCCCATTTATGTTTTTCTTCTATTCTAGAAAAATTTGCAACCTAGCAAAACATTATGTGTGGATTCCTCTAAGATTAAAAAAAAAAAACATGTTTTGAAATTGTCTCAATGGGAATCCAAGGAAGAATGTCAGGATATCTTCTCCTTTTTGGAGATCATGGTTGACCTATTTTTAGACATTTTCAAAATGTCTTTTAGTATAAAAAAGGTGAGGATCCTGAGCTATTTTTTGTCAATTGTAAAATGGCTTTTCGTATAAAAAAGGTGGTCTGAGATAAGCAATGCTTAAATAATTTTAAGCTAGTTCTTAGAAAATATTCTAGAACTTTCTTTTCCTCTCTAACTGAGAAAGTTGGAAGAAGCTACGGAAGGATGTATTGGATCACTTCACTTTTTCAACCTACAAAACATTGAAAAACCATGGCAAGATATTGCTGCTGATATGCAAAAGGACCTAGACGACTACTATACCTATAAGCAACGGTTTCAATATATTTGGTCTATATGGGTGAGAAATATTTCTAACCTTGGGGGTGGTGCATAATTTTTGAAAAGGGAGAGACTCTTATAGGGTCTATTTTCCACACTCAAGGTAAATGTAAGGGTGGGTGCACGTTCCATCTTTCGTGTTGTCAAGCCTGAGACTGCCATGAAGTAAATGAAACTCAAGTGCACTCAAGGAGACCTCTCGATAGAGGTTTCTACACATAGAGGTGTGACTAAAACATCCACCTCTAAGGAAATGCCCGAGGTAATTGAAAAGTCGAATGAATATTTTGAGCAACTTGTTAATCCACCTTGGACAAGTTTTCAAGAAAAGAAGTTAGAAGAACATGACCCATGACATAGGAATGTATTGCGATGTTGGAATTTCAAGGAGTATCGACATGGAATGTATCATTGCGCCTGGGCTCGTGGGAAGCCAAGGAGGACTATAGTGAACTATGGAATGTAGAATGAAGGGTAAGGTACAAGTCATGCTTTTATAGAAACCAAATGCAATGATCACCCAGCCAGGGAGGAGTGGAAGGAGTTCCAGCTTTGCGAGAGCCAAATGTGCATGTAGTAGAGGTGACCAAGTCAAAGGAGAATGACATGGAAGCAAATGGCATCAAGTGTGGCTATGGAAATGGGAAGGAGAAAGAAGGAGTCACAACACAAAGTGACCATGGATAAGGCAAGAAGGTGAAGAAGACCAAAGAAGCCAAGAGAGCTCAATACTGTATAAACCTCCAAGACATCCTTCTTGGACATGGTCTAGCTCCATACAACCTTTTGAAAGATGTGAGAGGTAAGGTCCTTGATATCTCATGGCCTCAATTTCCTACATTATGTCCTCAATTTTAAAATGAATTGACAAGGACAATAAGATAATTGAATGGTCCTATTGAAGTGAATCAGCATATTGCACATGTTCTATATTTTTACATAGAAGAAAAGTTGATTAGGAGAGGACAAGTCTATGGGGGTGCACAAATCCGAACCATTATCGAGGGCCTCATGCAAAGACCAGGTATGTAGATCCATTAGACATTTCCAAAAATGTATTTGTGGAGGCACTTTGCACTAAGAAGGTGGTTGCTTTTTATGTTATGTATATTAATGGGAATAGTTCTCAGGGGGTCACGTAATAATTATGTGATTATCACATGAGTGCACTAGAAGGGGTTATTAAATTTAACCTTTGATCATATTTCCACATACAGAAGGGAGCCATAAAATGGAATTGAGGAAAAAATTTAAAGATTGAATAAGAAAATGGTATGTTTTATTCGTAAAAACCTTTGTAGATAAGGAGTTCTATAAATAGTCCTTGAACGCACGTGATATACACAATTTATACACAGTGAGCCCCCCGAGAAATGGTTATCCATTTATCATAGGTAGGCCATGAGTAGTGAGGATGTGAGCTTTGAAAGATTGGAAAAGCAAAAAGTGGATTCGTGGGAATTAAAGTTAAAAGAAGGTTGTGTTTAGCATGATGGAGAAATGTAAACATGATCTCCATCAAGAATCATTTCAAAGTGAGAGGAAGGAAGATTGGACGTATAGCACCTCAAACGGAAATTGTAGCGGTAGCACTACAGATGAGAAGTATTCCATTAAAGTCATAGGGATAATATTAAGGCCAAACAACCAAAAACTATCTTGTAAAGACTAGCATAAGATAGGCACTCAAGAGGACCAATGTGTGTAAGATGAAGGGATGCTAGAAGGTATGTTGTGAGAAACACTTACAAGGGAAGAAAGGGAGTGATTCAATTGTATGCTAATGAAGTTTTATAGGATTTTTTAATGAAGACAAAACATATGTGCATGAAGTAGAGTCTATTCAACACAAGATCGAGTTAAAGCATGAGGCCACAAATAAAGCACAAAATCTACTAAGTATACAAGTCATCAAGGATCAAGCACTACTCAAGGAGGTGAGAAAGCTTTTATTTGTAGGGTTTATCTATCCGAATCCAATGAGGAATTCAAAGTGGGTTTCTTAAATTTTTTACACTCCTAAAAATAATGGGAGGTGGAGAGTATGTATTGATTTTAGCCCACTCAATGATCCAACCAAGCGATGTCATTTTTCCCTTCCATTCCAGGCTGAGATGCTAAATGAGGTAGCTTGCCATGAGAAGTACACTATGTGTGATGGCTACTCAAGCTACTTTCAGTAAAGGATTTCATTGGATAATCAATTCAAAAAAACCTTCATTAATCCTTGGGGTTTCTTTGGTTTTATAATAATTACATTTAGGTTGACCAATGCTCCAACAACTTTTCAATGCTTCATGAACATGGTGTTTCAAGCATTATTTGAAAAGTCCACTAGAATGTTTATTGGTGATTTTTATATTTCTGGTTCTAAATATTTGCACCTAAAAGATGTAGAATATTTGAATAATCTCCATGACATGGAGGTCAACTCAATCCCAACCATTGTCACATAAGTGAGAGTGAAGTGATCTTGGTTGGTCACATGGTTTCCTACAAAGGCATTGAGGTGGATCCTTCAATGGAAAAGGCTCTTATTGAGTTACCATACCCTTAGAGTCTTAAAGAGGTAATCTCATTCATTAAAAACATGAATTACATTTCACTCTTCATTCACTAAGCCTCCGGGTTACTAGTATTTTCCTTGGTCAGATGATCTTGAGGAATATTTTTGTACGTGACGTTAAAGATTTTTTGTCAGAACTACCAACATTCATGCCTCCTTGTTGAAAGTATTGTTCACTTACAAAGAAAATAGTTGATGATGCTTTTTTTACAAGAATATCTCCTCATACCAAGAAGAGATCCATCTACTTTAATAGTATGGTCATGAATGCTTTGGAGAGAGGATACATAGAAGCATAAGTCAAGATGATTTCTTTCATGCTTTTTATCAAAACATTTAGATCCTACCTACTACCAAAACCTTTTGTAATTCTTATTGAAAAGTTTTTTTCCTGTGGGTGTCATCTCAAATCAATCTTAGTACTAAGATCTCAAAGAGGTTATTGATATTTCGAGAGTGTCAATAATCTTTCAAAGTAGAAGATAGTGTCCGTACATAGTTGGCTAGGATTCTCACTTTTACATTACATGAGAAGGAGGTTAAAGTGCTTGAAGTAAAGACACCCCTATTCCACCACCTAAAATCATACATAATGCATTCACCTTATTCATGGATGGAGGTTTTTGGCGAGTTCAATAGGTGAACCAAAAGGAGGGATAGTGCTACTCGAGAAGGTTAAAGTGCTTGAAGTAAAGACACCCCTATTCCACCACCTAAAATCATACATAATGCATTCACCTTATTCATGGATGGAGGTTTTTGGTGAGTTCAATAGGTGAACCAAAAGGAGGGATAGTGCTACTTGACCCAAGTGGAGAAGTGGTTATGAGCATACAAGAATGAAAGCCTAAGAGAAAAAAATTATGTAATCTATAGTTTGTTTAATCAATTTGAAGAGGTAAAATTGTATTACATTTCTAGGAATCAAAATGAGGATGTTGGTTTACTTGCACAACAAGGAGTTGCATTTGGCTATATTTTGGAGAGTGAGTTTCGAGCAAAGATCTTAGAAGAGGATTCTCATGAAGAAGGAAAGTTATCTCTTTGTAGAAAGCATCCTCTATCAAACACAAAGGGATCAAGTGTGCAGAAGAGTACCAACAACTATAGAAATTTGAGCCATTCTAAAAGTTTTTCATGAGAAAACTTGTCGTGGAAATTTTACCCAAGATCCAATCATGAAGAATATTTTTATTGTGGGGTATGCTTGGACAAGCTTGAATGTCGATGCCCAAAATTGGTGTATAAGTTTTCACAATTTCCAGGTAAATGGAAACAAAAGGATGGTGCATGGTACAATGTAATTATTAATTGCAAATGAATCCTATTAAAACTGGGGCATTGATGCAATGGGTCCCCTATGTAGAGCTAAAATGAAAAAGTATACCTTCTAGTGTTGTAGATTACATGGCTAGGTGGGTGGAGGTTGAAAGCATGTCAAGGGTAAATGGGAGAACATTGTGTAGGTTTTTGTACATAGCTTTCACATATTCATCGGTTTCTTGTTTCTCTTGAGGACTAACCCATAGTGAGTTGTCCTGAAATCCACCTTGTGGATACTTTAGTATTTCTCAAGCTACTAACCTTCTAATAAAAATATCCATTGACATAACTTTAACATGCACCTCACCTCAAAAATAAACATGATAAAAGTTCTCTATCTCTCTCTCACTCTCTCTCTCTCTCTCATTCAAGCAGGTTTTTTTTATAGATTGTTGAGAAAGAATCAAAAGTTCCACTGGAAAGAAGAGCCATGAGGAAGCTAGAGAAGTTACTTTTCTCATCACCAACCTTGAGAAAGTTAGACTATGCATGTGAAAGACCTACCATAGTGACAATGGACAAGAGTCCTGCAAGGACATGATGGGCATTAGGGAAAGGTGTTGATGAAGGAGAATGATAAGTGGTGAGTTTTGTGGCCAAGCTTCTAACTTTTCGCCAACAAGACTATGTGTAGGTAAAAAGGGAATCATGGGGAGTGACCACAACATTGAGATGTGACAAAGAGCACTTATTAAGGGTATTAGTGGTTGCAAAAATTGATTGTTTGCCTCTCCTTGGAATGATTACAAATTGTTCAACTCCAGATATTGCAATATTGTGGTGGATAACCTACATAAAGTCCTTGAATCCCAAATTCAATCATATTGTAGGGAAGGATAATCCAATGGTAGATATGTTTCTAGGGCAAGGTATGAATTGAAACTTCCAATCATGAATGTTTTGTATCTTCACTCAAAATCCTTTTCAAAAGGAATTATATGGGGATGAATGTATCTTGATAGGACACTACTTAAGTACCGTGAAAAAACATAATGATTGGACTAAGCATGAATTTAAGAGAATAAGGAGAAAATCAAATGGATACTTCTTGAAGGATGGCTACTTATGGAACCATCCTAAACAAAGAGATCACTGAGGAAACTGTGAAATAAGGCTACTCAACAAGAGATTATCAAGGATTTCCATGAATGTTTATGGGCAAGAAATCGAGGTGTATGGGCAACATAACATGCCAAGTGTACTCAAATGTTTGGCATTTTTATGTGCAAAATCTTTCTTATCCATTGGCCATATATTATAAATGGATTGTGGGCTTGGTCACGATGCCTTTGGGACTTTGGAAAATGAGGTATTTGGTGCTTTCAAGATAGGAATTGTCTAATGAAGTTGAAGGGCATGCATTGAGGACAAAGAATACAGAAGCTATATTTAAATTCCTTCTTGAATATGTGATTTGTCGTTATGGATGTGTGTGAAAAATAAGTGCAAATAGAGGATGATTGGATGTTCATGGTTCAATGGAATTGTTCTCTAGAATGGGCATCAAACTAGCTTTAACTTATGCTGATAACCCTGAGGGCAATGGACAGAGTGAAAGAGGGCATCCTCCAATAATTAAAGTTTGTGGAGGTAATCTTAAAGAGTGGCAAAGGCTACTTCCATTTTCATCATGGGTGGACCATACGACACATATTTGAGTCACTAGCTATCTGCGAGTTCAATTGATGTATGGTCAAGAACCTATGATGCCAAGTGAAGATGTAGTTGTCACATTAATGTTTTTGCCATGGGAAGATGTGACGAGTAGAGATAACCTACTTTCATTGCACATACATAGATTGGAAAGAAGACCTAAGACATTGATCTTGCAAAAGGTCGACTAAAGGAAGGAAGGTTGAAAAACAAAGACCGATTTGACAAGAGACATTGGCTCATACCAAAATCCATTGAAGAAGGTTATTGGGTGGTGGTGTATGAGAATAGATTTGAAAACCAACACTCTATAATAAGGAATCTTGTAAAACGATTTTTTGATCCTTATGTTGTCAATCATATGCATGAAAGTGCAACTTATACCTTGCATGAGCTGGATGGGACAAAAATGAAAATTCCCGTTGCAGAAGAAAGGGTTAAATTAATTAAAATAAGAGGTAATTATGATCCATTTGATGCAAACATAGTGAAGAGGATGACGGGTCTATCTATATACAAATTGAGGATGAAAGTGAAGATATCATGTCTACCCATGAGTTTTAAAGCATAACAAATACTATTGTGGCACTTACCGAAGGATGTGCACATTTAGAGGGGGTGGATGTCATGTTGTGGTTACGTTCACAATCTGGAAAAAAAAATTCACTTCACTTTTGAAACATTTTGATGCATAAAAATAAATGAAATCATGAACATATTGTAATATATGTTGAAGCGGGTACTCCGGTCACTATCAATGAGAGTCGTGGCTCTTGAGGTGGTGACGTTTCATGTTTTCCACTTGATAATATTGTTTATGTGTTTTTATATCTACATATTCCAATATTTTTATCGCAGCATACGCATCTCGCGTACAAAGATTGATGGGGTTAAAACTATAAAAAATAGTATAACATACATCGTCCTAAAATTGCAAGAAAAGTGACCCAAAATGAAATATTGATGAAAAATGATGCATATATATGCTTTTTGTAATTATGCAAGTGATCCAAAAATTAGGATTTTTTGGCTCCGTTTGGGACTTTTTGCAAAAAGTGTGTTTTTTGGGGTCAAAAAATAGCTAAAAATGGCCTAGTTTTGGTCCAAAGAGGAAAAATTGCTCAACAATTGACACATCAGTTGGTATTTTTGTGGAAAATATAGAGAGGGATTCAATTTAGAATCTCTTCATTCTATGCAAAAACATAAATTTGTCTCTGTGAAGGTGGAATCTCATGTATTTCTTTCAATTGTTTCCAGATATGACTATGTAATTGGAGGCAAGGCTACTTGATTCCTTGAAAGAGACTTGGGTTTTGAATGGGATTTATGCTTGCATGAGAGTCGAGGTTTCGTGTTTGAAGTCTTAGTGTTTTTATTTGATATTTTCATATAAAATTGGCTCTGACTTGGTGTTTCTTTAATCACAAACTCAGCTACAAAAAACAAGCAGATTACAAACATGATTTGTGACTTTTCTATCATGAACCATCTTAGTCTTTACACTATCTTCAGGAAGAGGGTTGGTGATTTGACGTTAAAACTTTTTCATAAAGTGTTTCTGATGAGACAGCCAAAGGTTTTGCACCTTCTTAGCTAAACCACACACAATCCATTGGTGAATTTAAGATGATTTTTGTATATCAAGTTGTGCCACTTGAGCTAGTTTTGTGAATGTGTTTTAGTGTTTTTTCATTGCCTAATGTTTTTTAATTGTAACCAAATATTGTGGTGAAAGATTTCCCACAACCCAGAGAGAATGTGTGTGTGATGGAACATTTCAACATTTACTAACTAGTTTGATGCAAGATCCTTGATAATATGATAACAAGAAAAATCAATTTGTAAGTTGCTAACAAGGTATTTTACGACCTATATTCCTCTCTCTTCTATACATCTATCGTAACATACTTTATACATGTTTTTACATAAGATTGATTGTGTATTTTCTTGGGCCTTTTCATGGTTGTTACAAAAATATCCTTGCGTCCTAGTTCACATCCCATAACTACGCCATTCTGACAAAAATACCAATGTGGCCTAGTCATTGGATGTTTCTGTTTTTCTTTTGTTCTAGAACAAGTTGCAACCTAGCAAAACATTATGTGTGGATTTCTCTAAGATAAAAAAGAAAAAAACAAAAAGTGTTTTGAAATTGTTTCAATGGAAATCCAAGGAAGAATGTCAGGATACCTTCTCCTTTTTGGAGATCATGGTTGAGCTACTTTTAGCCAATTTCAAAATGGCTTTTCGTATAAAAAACGTGAGAATGCTGCGATATTTTTATCCCATTTCAAAATGGATTTTCGTATAAAAAAGGTGATAGGTGATAAACAATGCTCAAATAATTTTCAGCTAGTCCTTAGAAAAGATTATAGTACTTTGCTTCCCTCTCTAACTGAGGAAGTTGAAAGAAGCTACACAAGGATGTTTTGGATCACTTCACTTTTTCAACCTACAAAACATTGAAAAACCATGGCAAGATATTGCTGCTTAGATGCAAAAGGACCTAGACAAATACTATACCTATAAGCAATGGTTTCAATATCTTTCGGACTATCTTGGTGAGAAATATTTCTAACCTTGGGGGTGGTGCATAATTTTTGAAAAGGGAGAGACTCTTATAGGGTCTATTTTCCACACTCAAGGTAAATGCATGGGAGGGTGCACGTTCCACCTTTCGTGTTGTCAAGCCTTAGACTGCCATGAAGTATATGAAACTCAAGTGCACTCACAGAGAGCTCTCGATAGAGGTTTCTACACATAGAGGTGTGACTAAAACATCCTCCTCTAAGGAAATGCCCGAGGTAATTGAAAAGTTGAGTGAATATTTGAGCAACTTGTTAATCCACCTTGCACAAGTTTTCAAGGAAATAAGTTAGAACAACATGAGCCATGACCTAGGAGTGTAATGCAATGTTGGAATTTCAGGGAATCTGGGCATAGAATGTAACATTGCTTGGGCTCGTGGGAAGCCAAGGAGGGATATATTGAACTATTCAATCTAGAATGAAGGGGAAGGTACAAGTCATGATTTTATAGAAATGAAATGCAATGATCACCCAGCCACATGGAGGAGCAGAAGGAGTTCGAGCTTTGCCAGAGCCAAATTCGCATGCAGTAGAGGTGACCAAGTCAAAGGAGAATAACATGGAAGCAAATGGCATCAAGTGTGGCTATGTAAATGGGAAGGAGAAAGAAGGAGTCACATCACAAAGTGACCATGGATAAGGCAAGAAGGTGAAGAAGACCAAAGAAGCCAAGAGAGCTCAATGCTGTATAAACAAGAAAACCTGATTAGGAAAGGACAAGTGTATGGGGGTGCACAAATAAACACCATTATCGAGGGCCTCATGCAAATACTAGGTATGTAGATCCATTAGACATTTCCAAAAATGTTTTTGTGGAGGCACTTTGCATTAAGAAGCTGGTTTCTCTTTATTTTATATATATTAATGGGAATGGTTCTCGATTGGTCACTGAATAAATATGTGGCTATCACATGAGTGCAATAGAAGGTGTTATTAAATTTAACCTTCGATCATAATTTCACATACAGAAGGGAACCATAAAATGGAATTGATTTTTTTTTAAAAGATTGAATAAGAAAATGATATGTTTTATTCGTCAAAAAATCATAGATAAGGATTTTTATAAATAGTGCTTGAACACACGTGATATACACAATTTATACACAGTGTGCCCCCCGAGAAATGGTTATCCATTTATCATAGGAAGGCCATGACTAGTGAAAATATGATCTTTGTAAGATTGGAAAAGCAAAAAGTTGATTCATGGGAATTAAAATTATAAGAAGGTTGCGTTTAGCATGAAGGAGAAATGTAAACAGGATCTCCATCAAGAATCATTCCAAAGTGAGATGAAGGAAAATTGGACGTATAGCTCCTCAACAAAAATTGTAGTCCATTAAAGTCATAGGGATAATATTAAGGCCAAACAGCCAGAAAATATATTGTCAAGACTTGGACAAGATAGGCGCTCAAGAGGACCAATGTGTGTAAGATAAAGGGATTCTAGAAGGTATGTTGTGAGAAACACTTACAAGGGAAGAAAGGGAGGGATTCAATTGTGTGCTAATGAAGTTTTCTAGGATTTTTTAACACTAGTTCTGTAATCGGACACTCAAATGTCCCGAGACACTAAAGTGTCCTGTTTTTCTAGCAACTTGTCATAATTATTTGGTGAATCTAGAAAAAACATTAAGAGGTCATGTTCATATCTTAGGTCAATTATGAGGTGAAAAACATATTCAATTTTTTCTTTTTCCAAAATTAATACCAAATTAAGATTATAATGATAAGTTCTAAGATGAAAAATCATAGAAATTTAGTGCAGTTTTAACAAAATTTTCATAAATTGAATATAACTTCTCATTAATATTATAATATTTTTCATAGATTTCAAGGTGTATGGATAGGAAAAAACTTATTATAGCAAGCATTTGAGCTTCATTACTTAGTTATGGGATTAGATTTTTGTTATAATCAAAAGACCAAAATCTTGAAAATGCTGACAAAGAGAAAAATTTTGGTCTTTCAAGGGCTCTTTCATTAACATGCTGAGGTTATGGGTCAAGGTGTATAATGTATCTATTGGTCAATACCCATCCACTAAGCATTTTTCAAGGGTTCAAACTCATAGGCATCTTGTAATTTAAGCCCATTTTAAAAAAAATGTAGTGCATAATTTCTTTCCAAAAAAAACATTGCTATGAAAAACTAATGAAAGTGTGTATATAGATCTCCCAATTGTCTCCATATGAGGTGTTTGTATACAAATAAGTGAGATGAATCAAAAAATCCAAAAGTGGACTTTATTTTAAGGCTTATTTTTTATGAGTAAAAAATCATAACTACAACATGCACAGTTTTTTGGATATGCCATAAATCACCAAATGTGGCTTGCATAACCATTAAAAATTATCACCTTATGTAATGGGCCATAGATCTAGTATATATGCATCCTATGACATTGTAAATTTAGATCAACTAAATGTTTTTTGTGATCGTTAATTGAATTTGTGAACGCTGCATATTTGACCCACAAGACTTTCTATATTTAATTCTAGTCATAAGGGATTTTTTTTTCTCATATGAAAATTGTAAAAATATCAAATAGATATATAAGTAGTTACCACAAATTATTGCATGTACCCTGCTCATTTTTTTCTTAGGCTAGAGTACGAATTTTAATGAAACATTGAATGTTGTTTTGCGTAGGTTCTTTATGAATGTAGCTACTATTAAGGTTATGATCAAAAGTGATGGATTATAATTTCTATGAGTACTTTGAATAAAATTTTATAATTTTGCAAAATAATTTCTTGAGATGTGTTCTAGATTTCATGTACCATTTTATTTAAATTTGCAAAAAAAGGACACTAGAGTGTCCTTTTTGGTACCAAACTAGTGTTAATGAAGACAACACATATGTGCATGAAGTAGAGGCTATTCAACACAAGATCAAGTTAAAGCATGAGGCCACACATAAAGCACAAAATCTATACAAGTGATCAAGGAACAAGCAGTACTCAAGGAGGTCCGAAAGCTTCTAGTTGCAGGGTTTATCTATCCGAATCCAATGAGGAATTAAAAGTGGGTTTCTTAAATTTTTTTCACTCCTAGAAATAATGGGAGGTGGAGAGTATGTATTGATTGTATCCCCCTCAACGATCCAACCAAGGGATGTCATTTTTCCCTTCCATTCCATGATGAGATGCTAAATGAGGTTCCTTGCCATAAGAAGTACACTAAGTGTGATGGCTACTCAAGATTCTTTCAAAAAAAGATTTCCTTGGATAATCAATTGAAAAAAAACCTTTGGGGTTTCTTTGGTTTTATAATAATTACATTTAGGTTGACCAATGCTCCAACAACTTTTCAATGCTTCATGAACATGGTGTTTCAAGCATTATTTGAAAAGTCCACTAGAATGTTCATTGGTAATTTATATATTTCTAGTTCTAAAATATTTGCACCTAAATGATGTAGAGTATTTGAATAAGCTCCATGACGTGGGAGGTCAACTCAATCCCTACCATTGTCACACACGTGAGAGTGAAGTGATCTTGCTTCGTCACATGGTTTCCTATAAAGGTATTGAGGTGGATCCTTCATTGGAAAAGGCTGTTATTAAGTTACCATACCCTAAGAGTCTTAAAGAGGTCATGGAAAAGATACCCTCAATACCAAGATGAGATCCATCTACTTTAATAGTAGGGTCATGGATGCTTTGGAGAGAGGCTACATAGAAGCATAACTCATGCTGATTTCTTTCATGCTTTTTGTGAAAACATTTGGATCCTACCTACTACCAAAACCTTTTTTAATTCTTACTGAAAAGTTTTTTTTCCTTGGGTGTCATCGCAAATCAATCTTAGTACTAAGATCTCAAAGAGGTTGTTGATATTTGAAGAGTTTCAATAATCTTTCAAAGTAGAAGATAGTGTGCGTGCATAGTTGGCTGGGATTCTCACTTTTAAAGTACATGAGAAGGAGGTTAAAGTGCTTGAAGTAAGGATACCCCATTCTAGCACCTAAAATCGTACATAATGCATTCACCTTATTCATTGATGGAGGTTTTTGGTGACTTCGATAGTGAACCAAAAGGAGGGCTAGTGCTACCTGACCCAAATGGAGAAGTGGTTATGAGCATACAAAAATGAAAGCCTAAGAACAAAAGTGTATGTCATCTATAGGTTGTTTAATCAATTTGAAGAGGTGCAATTGTATTGTATTTCTAGGAATCAAAATGAGGATGTTGATTTACTTGCACAACAAGGAGTTGCATGTGTTGAGAAAGAAGTGCAAGCTATTATGGTGGTAGTAGCTATCAAGAAATAAATGTACTAGGAAATAGAGTCATTGGCTCCGAGTGTTGGCTATATTTTGGAGAGCGATTTTCCACCAAAGATCTTAGAAGAGGATTCTCATGAAGAAGGAAAGTTATCTCTTTGTAGAAGGCATCTACCATCGATAAGGAGTTCCTTCTCTTGAAACCACATCCATGAATCAAGCAGACAAGGGAGGCATACCATACTTTAATATTCAAAAAATCCTAATCTTTGTTTGCTAGTTTCATAAAAAGGATTATCAATAATCTTAATGATCAATTTCCAATCTCTAAGCAGGCCCTTATCCTTCCTCACAAATCATCTATCACAAAGCACCATGTTGTGAGTTTCACACATTGGTGCACTAAAGTTTTTCATGTTACACATTACAAGTGAGAGAGATTGAGTTCCACATCTCAAGATCACTATTGTAAATGTTCTTTCATCATCAATTAAATTGATGTTTGGTGCTTCAACGGTGTCATATAGATTTCAAATATTCCTCCATCCACTTGAGAAACATGGTACTGTGAATCTTTTTTTTCCTTGTTTTATTTTGTAAGGAAGATTTGAAAGATTCACCAAAAAGTCTTAAACTCAAAATTGTGTGTGTGTGTGGGTGGGTGAGACAGAGAGAGAGAGAGAGAGAGAATTTCCATCTTTGTGGAGGGACTATACGGAATAAAATCTAACATCCTTGCTTGAATGCATGCACACACACACACACACACACACACACCTACAAATGTGTGTGTGTGTGACCCACTGGCCATGCGTTTCTAGCAATATGTGGGTCACACACTAGTATCAAATTGTGGTTTTCGGAGTTGATAAATGACTCTCAAATCTTCAAAATGATCAAAATAAGCAATTTTGCATTTCTTGAAGAATCCACACTGTCTGTGTGACACTGAGAGAAAGAGAATAATAAGAAGAGAATTGTAATTATGTGGTATGAAACTATCCCAGGAGACCTTAAAGATATATCCAACAAGAAAAGTTGAACTCACAAAAAGAGAGAGAGAGAGAGAGAGAGAGAGAGAGAGAGAGAGAGAGAGAGAGAAGAGAGAGATCCATATGTTCAAATATAAATTTATTCATTTAAGAATTTTAAAAATGAGTTTCATGATACATAAGAGCATATGCATTCTTGTTGTAAAACTTAGCACATAGAGTCATGTATACTAGCTCACGCATATCTAAACGTATACAAGGGTGTGTGTGTGTGTGTGTGTATGTGTGTATGTGCACGCGCATGTGCATTCACAAGCGTGCTTGTGTCTCTATGATCACAGATACTGTTTTGTAAAAACACAAGCATAGTAATTGTGGGTTGCACTAAAGGGTAATAGGATGAGGGGGGGTAATTTTGTAGCATAGGGTCACACACACAAGAGAAATTTTCCATCTTGAATGAATGAGAACATGTGTGCAATAATTATATTTTCCATTGGTCTACCTTTTCTAGAAACACACAGAGATTTCCGTGAATGGAGACTTACCTTAATACCCCCCTTTTTTAGCATTCGAGTGGGGTTATCTCTCCCATTCTATAATGGTGTCTTGCTTTCTCATTTTTGAAAAATGATTAACACTTCACTCCTAGTTCCCCACTACACTATGGTGCAAAACAACTCTAACACAATCACTTAAATTCACACTTAAATATCATCAAACAATTGATAATACTGTGTGTGTGTGTGTGTGTGTGAGAGAGAGAGAGAGAGAGAGAGAATTCATTTGTGTCCTTTTGTTTTGATAATACCATTTCATATTGTTATTTTATTACTTATTTGTAAATGGAACAAGGTTAAACTAGAAACTTACAGCTATAGCACATGCAATGAGACCAGGTCTTTCGCTTGGATGATGAGAACATAATAACATGAATGCTCCAACAATCCATGGAATACCAAAAACCATCCAACAATAAACCTGAGACCCAATTTTTCAAAAAAAAAAGTTAACAAAACCAAGGTAAACAGGCATTTCAAGAAATCTTTACTACATGAAAATTTTTTATTTGACAATTCTCATCTAATCTGAATCGTCCACTTAATTACATTATATATAAAATTAATTCTTGGCAACATTTGACTACCTAAGCATTTCTAATTCTTGAAAACAAATTTCTAAAACCTAAGTTTTGGATAAAGGCTACTTAAGAAACTCTCTTCTTAAGCTAGAAAAGAGAAACCAAATGCTCTGATACCAATCTAATAAAAATTTGCCTATTAAATTTGAGAGTAGTGGAAATTAGAGAAAGTACTTTTGAAAAATTACTTTGACAGCATAGCGGGTGAAGTTATTTGATGGTAGACAACATAAACATATCGTTTAGTTAACTTGGCATGATAAATACTTTTGCAAGAGAGAGAGTTTAGAGACCATGATAATAGTTGAGGACCCGATTTATGTGGATTTGGTCTCCCTCCAATAGGCATTTGTATTATAGTTTTGCGCATCAAGAGAGACTTGTTACAATACAATCTTCGTGCTCCTTGTGACCTAGGTGATGCAATGAATATGGAAAGCTTTATGCATCACTAGAATAAAATAAATTTTGTGGAAATCATTAACTATCCAAAGCCTCAGTCCCAAGACCTCAAACACCTTTGAAGGTGGAGAGAGCTAGTAGGGAATGAGGGTAGGGAAGATGAAGAATAAACATTTCATAGGAGAAATAATTATCTCCTCACTTATCATCACTCTTATTGCTAGCATACATAATAGCATAGTAATGAAGATGGAGAAGATGGCCGCAAGATTAAGCATTGAAGAATGGATCTTGGTAGGATTTTCATTCCATAGCCAAAAGTGTGGTGTAGGCTCTCAACCTCTCTACTTGCTTGGAGGTGGAGAGGGAGTTGTTGCACTTTGCACAATACACAATGAGTGTGTGTGTGTGTGTGTGTGAGGGGGGGGGGTGGGGGGGGGAGTATACCCCTCAAGAATGCCCCATACTTGCTTTGTTCGACCCCCCTTGTAGCTGATGATTGAAGCTCATTGGACCCATCAGGCCTAGGCAATCAATAGTGTTCTGAGATGTAAAAAGTGATGACAAGGTAAGATCACCACTACTAGTATAGAATGCATGCAATTTTCATTTATAGAAGCACAATGAGAGGACTAGACACTACCATACATGGTAAGACCTTCCCAGCGTGCACACACACAAGAACACAAAATCTAACATATTCATGCTCTGCACTATTCCTTGCAATTCTAGACCAATGAAGATAAAAATATGACAAAATTGACATGAAAATGAATCAAAAAATAGCAAAAATAGAAAATGACAATAAAAAATATGAAGATTATTTGGAAGAGGACACACATGACAATCTCTTCACACATGAATGAATCAATCAATTAAATTTGTGCTATCTAGGACTACTAGTGAATCTAGTCTTGTGAATCTAGTAGATAACGCTACGATGTATCATGGAACATTGAGACATGGTCATTGAATTCACTAAGAATCACCACAATATATCTCATTGAGAACTATGAAGTTTTCAATCGAGTAGGAACGGCCATGATGTATCAGGGAGAGGAATCATGTTACCCTAGTAGGAGTACACCATGACTTGAGCCCATGAGCCAAAACACATGAAGTCTTTGTAAAACCAAGTTTGAATTAAGGGATGGATTATTAAGGTAAGCCCAACTTGTGGCACCATTGTGGTAATCTTTCTAGCCAATTGGGAAAAGATAAATGATGAGATGCTCCAATAGCAAGAGGGCGCAACCTCTCTAGCCAGTGACTGTAAAGCACTTAGCCTATATTAGAGGCTATTCGATCCCTAATCAATCCATTACACTTTGAGCATAACCATTGTGTCTATACCCTCTCTCTCTCTTTAAGCTCTTACACATGTCATGACCTAAACCTAGTCTCCATATCTCTAATCTTAATCCTAATACCATGGTTAAGTTGAGGCTTCACCCGCCATAGGCTAATGCTAAACCGTTGGGGATTAGGTAACACACTTCTTCAACTAAACTCAAACTAAAGGGAATGGCACATCACACTCATGCAAGATTTGGAGATGTCTCTTACTAACAATAGTTTAAGCTCTAATTGCCTCCATGATATTACTTGAGATCCATGTCAGCAGACCAAGGCCCTCAAACCTCTTTCATAACACTTTCATTGGTAAATGGTATTTTACACTGCGGACCTACCCAATTGCCCACCCTTTCTTCCCTTTTCATTAACAAGATGGGCATTTATAAACATTCTACAAGGGAGGGGCCCCATGAAAGCCGGTGGGTAGGAATAGGAAGAGAGAGAGAGAGAGAGAGCGAGAGAGAGAGAGATTTTATTATTGTCCTCGAAGGTCAAATATGACCTATGGGACCATAGTTACATGTGATGTAGTATGTGAATGGCTAATGAGTGACTCTAGATGCTCGAGAATTGTGGTGATGAGAGTCACAATGGAGAGCCCACACTATGGCTGGGAGAGGAAATTGTGTAGGTCTAAGTCGTGGCTGAAAATGTGAGAGAAGCAAGTTCGGATGTGACCAAAAGCTGAGCACTCTAGTAGTGTGTGGTACTCAGACACTAGAACTTGCAGTGAGCATAATGTGCACAATCAATTAGACTCTTCTCCATTTCCCAACACCATTTCTCGGATCGAAGGAAATGAGAGCTAAGCCAAATGGATGCGATAGTGTGTATCACCAACAAGGGGATAGGCTCAAGCATGTAGGTGTGAGTACGGTTTCCTCTTTCAACAAAGAACATGGTTTTGTAGTTGGAGACAATATGGGTGGTGTAATGTATGAAGCGTAACCCACCCGATTTTTGCCAAGCCATAATACATTGACATTGTAGAAAAGCTTCACTCACTTGGGAGCCAATTGAAGCATCTGGTAGCAAGTGTAATGCATCCCATCTCCCAAACCACTTCTTTATGTATTGCATACATCCCGTGCTCAAGTTATTGCTTTTATGCATCTTTTGAACTTTTTTGTTTACTTCCCATGCAATTGTAGGAAGTCGATGTGAGGGTTTTGATCATATGCTCCACAACCCTTTCAATGCCCATAACTTCAATTGGAATAGATCCCGACTCAAGAAGTAGAAGCATATATGGTGTTTGTGTCTTAGCTTGGAGAAAGTTTGTAACAAAACACTTTTGGACATTCTCAAACTCTTTCAAAGTAGACTTTGAGATGCGCCCGCCCACACTTCAACTCCATAAAGAAGAACTGATGTCACCAATGCATCAAAAAGGTACTTATTGAGGACCCAACACTTGATGTTTCACGCATTACACATATTGTCAAATGCATAATATGTTCTCTTTCCCACTTCCAACGCCGCATAGGACATTCATGCCACTTGTGATTGGATGGAACCTCAAGGCCAAGATACTTAAAGCTCTCAACAACTTTAGATGTCTCGTTTTTGTACACAATGCATGGCTTCTGCTTATGGTTGGTTTTCACAAGCATAACCTTTGTTTTGGATTCATTCACAATCAGCCCACTATGCAAGAAAATGTTCTCAAGGAAAACCCATAAGCTTTTTTGAATCTTCTAAAGTGTGTGCTAGAAGCACTACATCATCCGCATACAAGAAAAGAAAATAGTGACCTCTTCAATGCCTTCTTCTTCCATAAAGTCAAGTACCATTTGTTACAATTGATTGATGCATACACCAAAGAGAGTTGGTGAAAAAAAACATCCTTGTTTAGCCCCAATAGTGCTTACAATTTTTTTTTTAATTTCTCTTCCCATGCGCAATTGACTAATCACCTTCTCATAGATTCGACAAACTGCAAGAATAAACTCACTTGGCACTTGGAGTTCTTTAATCCTTCTCTAGAAATTATTACATGGAATCATATCAAAGGCTTTCTTAAAGTTCACAAAACAAAAATACAATCACTTGCCTTTCAAACGGATTTCCTTCATGAGAAGACAAAGAGTGACAAGATGTTCAATGGTGCTATGGCATTGAGAAAAACCCGCTTGTCCTTTCGCACGCTTATCATTCTCTTCAGCCCAAACACTCAATTTCATCTCCATTATGCACCAAACAACTTTGCCATAATAGACCCAATCATTATCATTATAGTCCAGTGGTTGTTTACATTCTTTACATCCCCTCCTTCATGCAAAGGCTTAACCCAACTAGTACTCCAATCATAAGGCATACCATGTTGAAGTGCAAGGTTGAATATATCACACATCCACTCATGGGTAAAATCTCTCGTCCATTTGATCATCTCCGGATTGATACCTTAATGAAGATCTCCCGCTTTGCGAGTGGCCAACTTTTCAAGCCCACCGCAAACATCCTCAATAGTAAAAAAAAGAGGGCATACATGGGAGTGAACCATAAAATGTCACATTGAAAAGAACCTCATGGAAGCTCATTGGTGGTTTAGAGAGAGAGAGAGAGAGAGATGCACCTTCTCTCATACCCTTTTTTGACACAATCCTTTCTAATGCTTCTACTCTATGTGGACACCCTCAGAATACACACATGCTACTAGTTCTTTCATCTACTTTATAGTTGATAAGTTTACCCAAAAGAGTCACCCAAACGTTGGTTGATGCCTCATTGAGCATCATTGGAACTAAGGAAATAGGCACATTGAAAAGAACCTCATGGGATCTCATTGATGGCTTGAGAGCTAAATCAAGGTAGCGATCCCTTGACTCCCTTTAATGCTTAGCTTTGATCAAGTTTTGTGTATCTTCCTCTCTCTCCCCCCATGGTGGTTGTGCCGTCTACATTTAAAAACCTTGAAAGTTCTAGCATGACGCTGCTCAAGGAGCCAATTCGTGATTGCCATTGGTTGTGCTAGAGAAGGTATGATTGCAATGGCCCCTCTAGAGTTCAAGTTGTTTGGTATCGTATTGATTCCTAGTATTCAAGGCATGCAATCCCATTGGGAGAGTGGTCACAAAGGAAGCAAGCACACTGGTAGGGGAAATTTTGCAAAGGGAGGGTCACTTTCTCATGGATTTGCATCCATGAGAATGGCTCTTTCTTTTTAATGTACATATAGTTGGGACTTATGAAACCTTTGTGGTGGTCCTACCCACGACATCATCCAAAATGATGCTTCTCAGAATTGAATCTCCATTAACGAACACTTTGATGGTCCCCTAGAAAAAATCACCTCCAACGCTTAACATCTCCTCAAAAATGATCCCTTACACTGGTGTCATTACACAATTCCAACAAGGTTAAGCTCATGGCACAATGATTTAACCAAATATATATAGTAGCACAAAAAACTATAAGGCATGAAGGATGTTACTACAACTCCTTAACTCACATCCTCATCTAAACGAGAAGCCTCCCAAGAAAAGGAATATGACCACCATTAGGATTCAAAAGTCATAAAAGAATGAAGGGGCCAAACTTATGTACATATAAAAAAAATTTTATAGAAGTAAAAAAGAAATGTAACTTGTATTAAGCACGCCTCTTTGGGTTCATAAGGCTTGAAATATCCTATATAACAAGAGAAACCTACTCTTAGGAGGTAGACTTTGGAAGAACCTAGCCATCCTTGTATGCACTCAATTTTTTTGCTTCTACTATTTTAACATGTTTGGAAGCCTATCAACAAGCACGTCTTGAAAAATCCTAGTCGACAAAAATCCTCAACGAGATTACTCAATAAAGAAGCGGAATGATCATCTCTATGAGAAAAAGGAAGAACTTTGAAGACTAGAAGCTAGAAGCCAGAGCCAATAAGAACTTTGAAGACTAGAAGCTAGAAGTTAGAGCCCTATAGGATCTAGGATACACCAGAAAACCAAATCAACAACAAGGATGGTGTAGCCCCATTTGTGTAATATGATCCATGAAGGCATCTTCGTATTTGAGGTTATTTGTACATCTCTTTCTTGTTTAATATTACTCTTCTCACAATTGTGGATGTGACCAAAAAATAAACAATGCCTCTTTGTTATATCAAAGCCAACATAATTGTTTGCAAAAGACACTTGCTAAGAATTGACATAGCCATAGCAACATTAACCCAATAGTAGAAAATGCATCACTAGCTACCAACTTTCCTTATTTGTTACTGCATTTTCTAAGCCAAAATTTGGATGAGCTAAAATTGGAATAATAAAAGTAAAAAATAATGAAACTAATGAAAGATAACCCATCTAAGAGTTTTGAATAGGAAAATTTCTCAACTTGAATGCAATCAGATCGAGATGGTTTTCTTTGAAAATGAATGCTCGCATTAGGGAAATTTAAACTCTCAAATGTGCCCTATAAGGACTTTGACTTTCTCGCTCTTGTCCAAAACGGCGCACAAAAGTTTTTTTACAAATAACTAAAACCTAGTCGGACCTTTTGCATTTAGAATGTACTCCTCAAGATCTATCCATTGCTATATAGCATTCCATCAGATTCCTTATATTCTAGAAGAATCTATTTTTTTATATGACAACTCCATCTTAAATATGGAATCTCTCCCCACATTTAGCTTCAGTGGGGAGGCCCTAACTCTACAAATCAACTCCAAATTAGTCCAGTTTGGGGATTAGAACTTACTTTCTAAAATCTTTTCAATCATATGTTGGTTGAAAGTGTTGTGACAAAGCGTTTATGTACTTCATCGGATTTCCCATTTTGGACAAGAGAGGCAAAGTCAAACCTCCTTATTAGTTCCCCTTTGAGAGTCCAAAATGTTTCTAAGTATTGCATTACAAGCTCTTGGCAAGGAGAAGTCCCCTGGTTGGGATGGTATGACAACTAAATTCTTGATGGATTTTTGGGAGGACCTGAAGGCCCCAATCACATTGGATGGAGGGAAAGGGGAACACACCCGACACACGAACATCACACCTCTCTATAGCCCATGGTAATCACTGCACCCCAATCCACTAGATTTCACCTTCAAAACTCACAAGACTAATAGCAGACACACCAAACTTTACCAGTTTACGACCGTGCCATAACACACACTGCTCTCTCTTACACACACAGAGGTCTGGGGAGATACACACGTCTCAAACACCGAAACCATACAGATGGAGCCAAGCAAGGAGAAGAAGGGAGGAAAAAGGAAGAAACAGCACCAAGAATCGACATAATTTACTTCAATTCCTGCCAAAAAACCTCACTACAAACACCATAAAACCTCGACTACAACTAGCTCGGCATGGAAACCTCGAGCATCAAGAAAATTTCCAACTTTAGCTTTACCACTTATGTGACTCTTCTCGCTGAGAGCGGTCATAAAAAATTCACGGATGCCAACACCCCTGTTGGCATCGACCTCCATCGTGCAAAACTCCACCAAGATCTAGCAAAATACTCCCTTCCTCCTAGCCTTGTTCAACTCCCCAAAAGAGAGCTCTCTCCTTCACGCCTTGGGAGCTCAAAAACACCCCTCCAAGTCCTTCTCCTCTGGCTAAAATCCTCCTCTCCCCACATGCAAAAAATTTGGCCACTTCTGGCGTGGGACCACCCCTTTTTAGTTCCTTGTTTATTTTTAGCATGCCCTACATATGAAGCCGCCCTATTTTCGTCAAGGATTTCTTGAGTCCCAAGTCGCCACATGAATACCTCTCAGGAAGGGCACCAACGGTGCCGTCAGTGCTCTCTTACTTGGCTTTCAAAAAATGGAGGCCCTTGAGGGCGCATGAATACACCACACGAGCACCACATCCTCAACTTAGTGCCAGTGGTGTCGTTGCCTTGTTATCACACACCACCAAACATCCATCAATGGCCTCAAATTTTCTTGCATCTGCTAGCAACATTGTTGCGCAGAGTCTAGCTCGCACCATAGCCGCTCTAGCTCCAAGAGCTCCCACTCCTCTACTTGTTGAGTGTGAGCACGTCTCCACGCAGAATATGTACCATAAAATCCTTTTCCATTTCTTTGCATATGGAGTATCCTCATGACACGTGGCGGCTGCACGTGGTTCTCCCCAATGTGCCTCCAAAATTTTCAAAAAAGTTTACATTTATACCTCAAATTTTCCCTCCTTTTCTACTACCTGCCATTTGGTGCACCCAAACCCAGGGACCAAGCCATAACACCCCCTAGAACATCCCATTGCCAACTTTGAGTTGTACCAGCCTCTATGCATCTTAATCCCTGCATGGCCTCAAACGACGAGTACCAAAATCACCTGCTAACATTAGGCCGACAACTGGCACACACTTCAACTTGTTATATCTTTCTGACCCGGGTTTTGATTTAGGCAGAGTAACTTCCTCCTAGCCCCATATACTAAGCACTACTCTCTTGAACCGTGTCGAGCTCCAAAAGAACCTAGATAGCACACCTATCGAGGCAACCAACCCGACACAAAACTGACCCCCATCTACATCTTGGCATACAAGACTCCATCGATGATTTGAAAAAACTGGCACGCTCCATAAATCAAGCACTACACACCCATAGCTCGAAACTTGTAAATGATTTTGTAGAAACTACCCGCGTGAGAGACCGGAATCGATGTGGTCTACAACTTTACAGAAGAAACTACCCGCGATGGGGATTCGAAATCGATGTGGTCTATAACTTTGAAGAAGAAAGTTTCTCTAAATTCTGCACCGATTTTGGGTTATCGTCTCGGACTGCGAATATGTTTGAAAATCAAATTTTACTTTTTGCTTTTGATTTTTCTCATAATTGAAAACTTCTCAATTAATTTTTCTTCATCAATCATATATTTGTTACTGACGTAACTTTGCTGCAGAAGCCAGTTACACATTGTTCCGATTCAGTCGAGGCGTTGATGATCGTCCAAATTCTATCGAGCTACTGTTGCCAGTTACACATCGTTCCGATTCAGTGGAGCCGTTGATGATTGTCCAAATTCTATCGAGCTACTGTTGGTACATGATCTTTTGTTATAGGATATACTCGTTCATTGATTCTCGTATAATTATTCTTTTAGAGATATAGTTTACGTCGTTTTATTGATAATTTCTCATTGATACCATAGTGATTTTGTTGATACCATGATGATGTTTTGTTGATACCATGGTTATTCTCGGTGATACCATGATGTTGTTTCGTTGATACCATGGTTATTCTCGGTGATGCCATGATGATGTTTCGTTGATACCATGGTTATTCTCGGTGATGCCATGATGTTGTTTCGTTGATACAATGATTATTCTCGGTGATATCATGATGCTTTTCGTTGATACCATGATCATTTATTCATTTTACTGATATAATGATGATATTTTTGTTAATACTTTGATGGTATTCATTGATCACTACGTTGATAAATATTGTTTTATGTAGTATATACACATATCATTTGCATCACGTAATCACACATTTTGTACTTTTACGTTTATACTTTATGTACCATATGTTGTCGTGCGTATATATGTCGTCAAAAGAGTGGCGTCGCGAACCATCTCTTATGGCATTGTGAACGTAATTATTTCATTAACGATGCTAATAATTTTCATGACATGTTTTTTTTTGGAGTCTATGATCTATGTAGGATTGATCAAAGAATTGATTTTATGAAGACAAACTTGGTGACAATAAAAGATTTATGAAGATATGTTTGGTGATGCCATATTGATGACAACATGAAGACATGTTTGGTGATGCGATATTGATGACAAGCTACACAGCAGATTCACGGAGATAGTTTTGATTACAAGCTAATCGATAGCTTTTACACCTCTTTATTGAACCTTTGTATTCATTATTGTATTTGATAGGATAGGAGTAATGTAACTCCTCATAAAACATTCATTGTAAAAGGAGTGATGTAGCTTCTCGTAAACATTTGTATATTCAATGATTTTTATAATATAACGGTGGGTGTATATAGAGCTGTGGGTTTTTCCCTTGATCCCCCAAGGGTTTTTTCATCCACAGTTAGGGACCCTTATTTGAGCGGGAGTGTTGAGCTTATATGTGAAGCTACTCAATATATGGCTTCTCTCTATATGGCACCCAGGTCCCCTCTATATATACATCATCTCATGTGTGTATTCTACACACTTTGGGGTTCTACTTCTGTGTTCTCTCCTTCTCTCTCAACACTTTTAAACCCTATTCTATCTTTTTTGTGATGCAGAGTGGAGTGATGGTTATCCTCATCATTATTGTAGCAGCAATGGGAGCTCAATAGAAATTAACACTGTGGGTTGTAGTGTGCCATAGAGTAGCCCCTATTTGGTTCCAAGCACAATTCTCTCTATAGCCTTGCATTTTGTTCAACACTAGTATTGTCATAGCCACAAAAGTATTTTATGAATAATATTTGCATATGACATAGAACCTTCACAAAACTTCTTGAGCATCTTGTAATAAGGACGTGCCTAAGACTCTAAGAGTCATATTTGAGTTAAATTTTTTTTTTCTAGAAAGAGCCTTTTTGTGTACAATTGTTATTTACTACTTAGCGTGGGTGAGTAGTAAATGTTGTCAGTCTTTATGTAAGCAACATATATAGAGTTGTGATAGGTTGATTACATACCTATGATAATAATTTTAAAGAAATTTAAGGGGTTTCAAGAGAAATTGGTCTAGCATTGAGTCAATTTAGCAAGATTATACACATTTTACCAAATTAGTCCTTAGAGATGGCCATGCAAAGACAACTTCAATCCTTGATTTATTTTCTCACCAATTCTTATCAACTCATACTATGCATTGGGTGTATTTCCTTGAGAATATTTTTTGTTTAGAAATCTAATTAGTTTTTAATTTATTTTTTCGCAAAAGCCACAAAAGCGGTATCTTTTCATAGGACTAGTGTTAAATAAATCTTTGTACTTCCAATGAGGCACCAAGTATAAGAAAAAACAAAATTCTTGTTTTTTGGGTTTGCTCGTGTGTTGTTTCAGTGAAGAAGCTAAAATGAGATTTCTCAATGAGCAATTCTTTCAATAGTGCATTGTTCCTATAAGATTCATATCACTATCAGAGATCTTTTGCAAGGCAATGTATATAATGATGGAACAACAAAACTGAATAGAAAGAGAAGAAAACCCATGTTTATACCCGCTCTACCCACAAAGATATTTGCTATTATATTGATCCATAGCCTTTCTCATATAAGCCACTTTGAAGATTTATTAAAAATAAAGAGGCTCCTTGAATGATGCACTTTGAATTAGGGTTATCCGTATTTTGAATTAGTAAAAAGATGTAATCACATGAATCAAAATGTTAGATGGACAAAATGATAGATTGACAAAGAATTTGAGCTTCTCATTAGAAAGGAATTCTATTCACAAGAAATACACTTAATGCATCCTTATTATAAAAATCATATAGATATACTAAAATAATTAATCTCATCTCCTCGTCCTCATCAAGCTCAGTGTGCTAGGATTATCTCCTCATCTTTATCATCCTCTCCCTTGCATTGTTCTAGGACAATGGCATCACCAAGTCTTTGTTTGGCATCCATAGCATGTGCAGTGGTACACCTTGACTCTGCACATTCACCATAAATTTGAACAATCAAGGGTGAAAGCATGTTAACTTGTCATGATTTTTCATGTCCCGGAAAATGCTAACTAGCACAATTTTGACATATGCTAACTAGTACAATAACTTGAGCTACATCTCCAAGATCTATGACATATGATATATCAATAGAAAGCACTTGAAACTAGGAATCCAAATGTACAACCTCCGATAAATTTTGATATTATTTGTAAAAAATTTACCGGATGCCCAACTTTTTTCGAAGATGTGCTAACTTGAAACTGCTAACTAGCACAAAAAGTGCGACAGGTTAACATGCTTTCACCCTCAAAGTATACAACTAATTTGAAACCCATACCCAAGAGCTTTTTTCCTCCTCTTTTACAAGAATTCTAGTAGCTATCATCATTGTTAAACAAAACTTACCATGCATTGTTCCCAAAACAATGATGCCCCCAATGACAAGAACTATGACTCGCACTATTGCAAGATCTATGTCACTTAGACCCATGTAAGCTCACTTGTCTCACCTTCTATTGTCGTTGTTTGTTGTTGTTTTAATAGTGATGGAAGGGGTGGATTCTTTGTTGGGCGGCCGGGGGGGGGGGGGTTTAAAATCTATGTGACTATCATGTGAGCGCAGCAAAAGGGATTACTATATTTCATTTTCTCTCGCATTTTTACATATAAAAGGTATCACCAAATGGAATTGGAAAAATTTACAAATGAATAGGAAAAGGATGCCTTTTATTTTTCAATTATTCACAAATAAAGATTTTAACAAAATAGTGCATGAGCGCACTCGATAAACATAATTTATACATAATGAACTCCCCAAGGGAGGATTGGGTTGGGATCCCTCCTTTGAAGGGTTGTGGCATTGTCTCATCAATATATCTTTGCATGTAAAGACTAGAGACGAATGTTGAAGGAGAAGTTGTAGACTTCAAACTCCAGATGGTAGTGTTGTAACCCCACCACCATACAACAAAGGCTCAACAAAAATGACATAAACTGCTACTTTCTATGGCATGTACCTCCCCAATAGTAGGTTAGATGAATTCATCACTTCTCTCGGCTCGAGGACTCAAATGAGTTTTGGATCATCTAGCATGATAGTGCCAATGGTCTCATATCACATAACTACTAACTTATTGTAGGTGTTGCTAATTTCATAGCAGCACCACTGGTTTTCCTTATTTTTTATAGATATTGTTGATAACTTATGTTGCGGATTTCCTTCTATGCTCTTATTGATTGACTGATGACGAAAGAGGCATCAACCTTGCTCGAGAAAATTGAAGTTAAGGCACAAATATTAAAAACTTCAAACCTTTGTGTCGAAGACATGCGTCACAATTTGAGTACTTCTTACACCACATTCATGTCTCGTCTTCCTTTTTCTTCATCTCCAATTAGTTTTGCAAGTTATGATCATAAAGCTAGAAACATAAAGTCGCTAGAAACTCCACCAACTATAAAGTTCCTTAGATTATTTGAATCTCTTGTTATAGTATTTAAGCTAAAAGCAGAGGAAGATACCCCTAAAGGGGTATAAAATATTCTTGTAACAGGGAAAAATATTTTCAAAGATCGTCTTTTCAGAAGCCTCACCAAGAAAGAATTGGGTACGCTGGAGAAAGATATGGATCTCAATAAACCTAATGCTTGGGACCTATTCGTTGAAATCATTCAAAAAGCGATCAAAATCTTAGACCCTTGAATTAAGAAAATCAATGAGGCCACCTCAAGAATCTCACAACAAAAATGGCTTAGTTAACCTCAATAAAGGTTGTTGGGCTAGCTTTTGAGGATGAGCATAAGAGACGGCTCGAAGCTAAATCTGACCTGGCTAATGAGCACCTTGAGGAAATTAAGAAGGCAAGATTTCTCTCCAGGGAGACATTCCTTCAACCGGAAGCCTCCAACCAAGCACATTTTTTTAGGGCTTTGAAAGTTAAGAAAAGTCGGGGCCGCGTTCACTCTCTCTACGATGGAATATGAATGCAATGCAAAACCAAGATGAGATGGTCGGTCTAATGAAAATTTATCTAAGCCAAGCTATTGGCCAACCGGAGACCCAATACCAAGGAAGTGGATGAAGTCAGAGCGACTTTGATTGAGAGTGTCTAGATGAAGGTCCCCCAATTGGAAGCCAACCGCCTCAAAATGGCATTCTCCGAAGACAAATGTTCCCTAGCATTGCAAACTCTTGTCAAGGAGAACTTTTTTGATTGGGATGGGATGATGGCTGAATTTTTAAAAGGAATTTTGGGATGATCTCAAGGTCCGAGTCACGCGTTTGGCGAGCCAAGCCATTACCGAAGGGTTGTTGGATACAAGGGTGAACAAAGGTCTTATAAACCCATCCCCAAATAGTTTTTTTGCTCTCAACTAGAGCATTGGCATCCTATTACTATGATGTCAATAGCTTATACAATTATTGCCAAGGTGGTCACTCTCAGATTAGCCCCCTACTAAACATGATCATCTCTCCCCCATCAGCATGGGTTCATTAAAAGAAGATCCATCTATGACATCATCTTGGCATCAACGGCGGGCATCAAATATGAAACCTCCACCAAGAAAAAGTGCATTTTGCTTGCAACTTGACCTTGAGAAGGCTTATGAGAGAATAGCATGGTCATAGATAGAAGATGGCATGGAAGCCATGGGCTTTTGGGCCTCGCCTATGTCTCCTCATTCCCACTGTGGAACTAATAGCCATTCAAAACTCCCATTAATGATAGAATGGTGGGCTCCTTTGAGGTCAAAAGGTCGATCAAGCAAGGATGTCCCTTGGAATCCTTTCTCTTTGCCATCGTGTCATCTCAATTCTTGAAGTGAATGCTCCACGAGGGGAGATACAAGGTTTAACTTTATTGGGCAATGACGAGCTCGTAGGAAAATTGTTCTCAGATGACTCACTCCTCTTCTTGAAGGCATGGCCCTAGGTTGTTAGGAGAGCTCTGGAGATTGTGCAAACGTTTTCGGTGCCATCGGGTTCCAAGTGTAAACTAGAGATGTTGAGGCTCATCTCCTTGTCAAAAAATGACTCCTTTGACCCTTCTGATTGGATAAGGGGGATTGTCTCAAAAGAAATATCTTCAAGCACCTAGGAGTCCCCCTTGGCAGTGGACCTAACTCACAAAAGAAAGTTCCACTGGGTCCTTAGGAAAGTAAGAAATGAGAACGTGGGAGTATGCTGTCCCATTTGTGAGCTCGATTAAAGTTATGAATTTATTTATGCTCCCTTATATTGCCTTCACAAGTCCCACTTGTTAAGATCGCCAAGTGTCACTATAAAGAATTCTTAAAAGCAGAGAATATAATTTTATGGAAAAACGACACGAAAACCTCCATACCATGGGAGTGGTCCAAATGGGAGTCCATCAAGAAACCAATGGACCAAGGAGGTCTCGGAGTTCTTAACCGATGTGCCTATGGTGAGGTCCTTTGTGCCCAAATTATGATCTCCTTGGCTAATCAGGACCAAGCTTGGGATATCATGACCAAGGATATGGTGGATACAACTATACTTGGTTCAAAAGGTGGGAACTGAAAAGGGGTGGAGTTTTCAAGACAAAATTCTAGCCTCGATGTAGTCTAGCCTCAGTCTAGGTGACATCTTGAGGGAGCTCGTGGGGTATTGGACTGGGGGGAAGATACAAGGTACTCCAAGAACTCCATCTTGCGCTCGTTCCCTTGGCTTGCTAAAGTGTTAGAACCATCACAAAGACCCTATTGGATAGAAACTTCAGGAAAAGTGAATAATAAGGGTCTGTTTCGACTTTCTTACTTCTGGGAAGGTAGCATTAAGAGATGGAAAACCATTGAATTGCTAGCAACCCAATATGGGGGTTTCTAATCACCGAGAAAAAAAAGTCGAGCGAAGACAAATCCGAGCAAATTGATATAATAGCAAGAATGGTGAAAGAAAATAATTATGCCATGCACATTACTTTCACTACTGCAAATCTGACACAAAATGAGATTTTAGAACCATTATGAAAATTGAATACACGAGACACAAGCAATCTCTTCATACTTGAAACATATATAATTCAATTCCATGTGGCATAGCTCCTCTCAAAAATTCAACACACAACCTCCTAAGCCTACAATGCTATCCGGGAACATCCTAAAGCTTGAAAAACCTCTACTTTTGTAAGCAAGTAGAAACAAGCCCACTCTCTGTCTCCTCTCAGCTTCATAGTGCAACACCCTTGAGTTGCCCTCCCTTTCCTCTTGCTAGCTCGGCACTCGTGGATGGTGGAGGAAATGAGAGCAACAAGCTGTGGATGTACCCGCTATAACTATATCAATGTGGTACGCATTGGTGATGATGACTTAATGTGCCCAATGCATGATGAGATCAAGCATACCCAACTGCTTCATGGCCATCTCAACAAGATTCTTGAGGTACGACATTTCTATTACTTTTTACCATACTTGACTAGCTTTTAATCCATGTTAAGTTTTGCTAAGAACACAAATGAAGGGCCTATTCTATGAGGGTGCTCATGTGAAATAAATAGATGTTTATTAGTTGCTTCTTTGCTTAGTTGTGAAAAGCGTTGATTCCTAAAGTCTTCTTTACTCAAACAGATTTACAGAGAGTGACTTTCTTTAATTTGGCCTTACACATAGATGGACAAGACCATGAAAGGGGTTAATGGACAATTCTAGCCTACAAAATCAAAAAAAATCAACCAAGGAAGATAAGAAGGTTGTCATTTCCTTTCAGAATGGTTGCATCACAATGAGAGTGGTCCTTTGGAAGTTAATACTTCTGCTGAAGAGAACTCGATATCTATGCTTGAGAGAGAAATTGAAAGGGACATAGCTATAGTGGAAAATCTATGTAAAACAGAGTTATTTCAAAGAATTTAGAAGGTGCTTATACAAGCAAGTTAAATTGATTGAGAGGCTAACATGTCTAGCTATCATAGATTCAACTAACCTCTTGGGAACCCATTGTTGTCTTCTAGATTTGGGAACATAGTTGCTGGCATGCATGAGGTCTTAGACAATATTTTAAGGGAGGAGTCCAAGACAAAAGCGAAGCGGCAAGGTATTTTGAGAAGATGCAGTAAAAGAGTTGTGGAAAGCTCCAATTTACTAATCACCAAAAGTTCAAGTCAAGACTGCTTGTCTCGCTTAAGTTCCCTGGCAGCTTGTACAACATTGGCTTCTAAGCTGTCTCTTACTTCTCCCGGTCCACGATAAAATAAATCTTGAAGAGGTGCCTTTCACGGTCCACCAAAATGCTACTTTATCTAATCATTTTGCTTTTGGAAACCACTTTCCTTGAGGACCATTGCTTGCCTAACAAGTCTATATATAGTGAACAGTATAATCAGAAATGATAGGACCTAGAGCCAAATGCAAGTTCATATGCCCAAATGCTCTCACTGTTGAAAACAACCAAGGTCATGGCACATATAGAGCATGATTTAATCCCAGGATATCCGAGCCTAGTCTTGGCAGGCTTTCGAAGCTATACATTGCCATTATGTGAGCACAGCTAGTCATTATACATGTTCTGACATTTCCATCGAGAAGCGAAGTCAGAGGATTGCATGGCAGCGACGACAGCCTTCAGGGCAAGCCGTTGATGTTGAGGGTGAGCTGGAGCTGCTCCAGCCCGTCGGGGCTGAAGGTCACGCAGAAGTCTTGCAAGGGGTCCTCGTCAGCAACAGCGCGGACAGTTGAGCCTAGTCCTAGCAGGCTTTCGAAGCTGTACATTACCATTATGTGAGCACAGCTAGTCATTATACACATTTTGACATCTCCACCGGGAAGCGAAGTCAGAGGATTTCACGGCAGCGGCAGGCTTGTAGGGCAGTCCGTTGATGTTGAGGGTGAGCTGGAGCTTCTACAGCTCGTCGGGGCTGAGGGCCACGCAGAAGTCTTGCAAGGCGTCATCAGTGCTGACAGTGGAGTCAAAACTGTCGTATGTACCCGCAATCCAATACCTTCAACCTATCGCATTATAATCGTCCGCCCTAAAACATCTCAACATTAGCTCCCTGGTTTGCTATTGCAACCAGTCCGCGCGGACTGGTTTGAAGCAGCAGACCAGTGGGGGTGGAGTCGATTTATTTTAAAAGAAATTGTCAAAATGAATAGGTGGGCGCTTAAGTGGAAACTGCAAGGCGTTGGTCTCACAGCTCGGACTTTTGATTGTTGCGTTTTGCCCATTTGTTGCTTCTTGCCCATAGAATAAGGCCCACGCAATCCCCTGCTTCTATGCTTATCTCTCTCTCTCTCTCTCTCTCTCTCTCTCTCTCTCTCTCTCTCGGGCTAAAGGCGAGCAGGTGGTGTGGTGGGGAGGGAGGATTGAAAAAATAGTGTTAAATTGCAAGAAAAGCCAGTTATTTTGAAAAAACTCCTCTTTCAATCTATGCAAAAGGGTATTTTGTACGTTCTTAAAATCGATTTTTCCCAAATACGAAGGCTTCTTGAAGCTGATATTAATTTAAAAAATATAAAAAACCTTTATGAATAGATTTGATTGCATAGCATTGCACAGGTTGTGAAACCTGTTGGAACCAGTCCGCGCCGGCGCGGACTGGTTTCAACAGGTTTCACAAATCTAGAGTTTTGAGCCCTTGGGCGTGTATGCATCACATCCCGAGTTGTCCGCCAGCTTGTTGGCATCCGCGCTCTTGCTTTTACAGGCCGAAGAGATCAGTGATGCCAGTGGAGGCGAAACCTGACCCCGAACATCGACTTGCTCCCCCCTGTCCATGGCGACCGTTACATTTGGGAATCCCTAAGTGTGCAAGGCAAAGAGAGTCATTACCGCTGCGTTGGATGTTCATGTAGAGGAGCCAATAAACGCGAGAGGCAAACTGTCGATGCTGATGTTTACATATGCAGGGGAGTGGTAGAGAGGGAGGGACAGATAGAAAACTGGCGCTAACTACAACCTTGTTACTAGGCGAAGAGGTGCAAATTAGGACTGTGCCTCTTCACCTCATCGGCCAGTCAAAAGCGACCTGCTTAGCAGAGGCATATATCACGGGACTGAAGGTGAGGCACAATGCGTACTTAAAACGAACTCTCACATTCACTGGGCCAATTGTGGCCGATTCGGTTGCAAGGTTTATGAGCCAACAAGTAGTAGGTGGCAGAAAGAGGGTTTTTTTTTTTGGGGGGGGGCGGGGGGGCGGGGGGGCACGCTGACAAAGAGAGAACGGGGAGGAGAAATTAAGGGGATGGCGAGCATGGCAAGAGGGGGAATGCCTAGGTGGTGCAAAAGGGGAAATCAATCTTTGAAGGCTTTTGTGAATAAACTGTTTTTGTTTAATGAAGAGCATATAGTAGGTGGGTCAAGTTTTGAAAGTGTGTGGGATTAATAGGAATCTAGGGGAGATGCCTCATGGGGTGAAGGACGAAAAGGTGGGCAAAAATGGGTCGTCGCATCGTGCAAGGCAAAAATGAAATCTAGAGATGATAGCTATCGAGCAAGGACGCAAAGTAGCAGTGTTCGAGAAAATTGTGTCTCATCTTAATATAGTGCGCTTTTCAATTTCAAAAATTCTGGTTGAGAGCAAGGGGAAAAGGAGAAATTCCACCTCAAAATAGAGAAAAATAGTGTAAAAACCTGAAATATAAATCTAATTTTTGAAAATTTCCTGTTGTGCTAAATTCAAGAAAAGGAATTTTATACCTTTGGAAAAATATTTTTTCTCAAACAATGCAGGGTAGGGAGCCTAATAGAGGGGAGCTCACTAGAAAATAAGCAACGACGAGCTGGACAATGAATTTTACTACGATGATGGCATCAGTAGATCAATGCTCTGGGCTGCTCGAGGAGTTTTCTTTCCATGGCTATGAGGTTGCAAAGGTATCTTCCAAGATTTCAAAAATGAGAGTGTAGAAACACCCATTAGGATAGATTGTCTTTAAGACATGCAGCACTGTCATGTGTTGTGAATTTGTCCATATCACTTCAGTTTTCAAGCTGAAGAAATCATTTAACTTAAACTTATTTAATCCAGCTTGTCCGACAAGGAAAGCTCTTGAATGCTAGGTACTCTTGACTGCTAATTGAACATTTTTCTCATTAATGCTTAGGCAATGCAGAGCTAGAAAAACACATTTTCCTTGATAGGGAAAACTTGAAATTCTCCCAATTTTTCTCTCAAAATTTGAAGCTTTTGCCGATAATTACACTAAATGTATGTAAATTTCCCAGTTTATTTCTCGTTTTGAAAAATTGGCTATAGTCTTGCAATTAGGAAAGCCTCAAAGAAATGGAAGATGGTTTAGGACTCACCATCCTCTATGTAGTGATCAAGTGAGCTCTAAGTCAATCACAGAGGACTTTGATGACAACTTCTGCAATTCGCTCTTAGTAATAAAAGAATGCATGAAGGGACTTGCTCGATTATTTTGTTGCTCGAAAATGCTTGCTCACCAATTTGTATAACCCCCCAGTATGAACTAAATGGCTTTGAGGTATTGTTAGTCGATAGAGTGTTAAAAGAGGTGGATAAGGTTGTGATGCCAATTTGTGAATTTGGGTTTGAGTGGAACGCTTGAAGATGGCCCAAAAGTAGTATCTTCTGGAAACCCCATTCTAAAGGCATCCATCATGCATTAATTCACGCAAGTAAGTGATCTAGCCCCCTCAACAAAATATGGAAAGTACATTGGCCACAAGATCGATGGGAAGAAGTCATGCAAAATACTTGAAAGCCAGAGTGGCGTAGTGTATAAAGATTTTTTTGTGGCAGGTGATGGGTGGTTTACTTATGGCCGTTAAAATCTAGGAAGGAGGAATTAGGGTCGATCGTTGCTTGGGATGCAGGATAGCTAGTGAAGATTTGGACCACCTTTTCATGGAATGCTAGGAACTCAGAGGCCTGGTAGGAAAAATATGAAAGTGGATCCAAAGGACATGGAAAATCATGCTCTTTAAGACTGATCTATTCCTTGGTGGCAAGAATATGGGTAGCCTTGCTCTTCGTATGTATCAAACTATCACATACTTCTTCTTTCACCATGCATGGCAAGCGAGGAACCGTCATGTGGTTGAGGGAAACCTTGATGTGGCAAGATTCTCAAAGATTAGACAAGAAATCACAGTAATGATCTATACGCTCAAACAAAGTAAGACTTAAGAGACTGTGGTCTAGGGCTACCCATGGCATATTGTCAGCATGGGAGAAGTAAGAGCCTAGAACTATAGGTCACCATTTGTGTTTAGCCTTGGTGAGAGGCAATGAAAATACATGTTGTAATCTTTAGTACATCTAGGCTCGGCCTGAGCTTGAGGCTATTTTGTAGATTTTATGATGTGCTCAATACAATACACTCACAAATTGTGAGTTTTTGCACACACAAAAAAATAAGATTCTTAAAGGACATTCCAAACTTCATTACTTAAGATCAAAACCATTGAGGTCCTTTGGGGGCTCTACCAAGATGTGTCAAGATTCAATCATGTGGTATCAGGTCCTAATAGGTATTCAGGGTGCAAATTGGCTAGCATAGACCTCACCCACCTTTTCATGAAATGTCCAACCATTAGAGGCCTAGCAGGAAAAGTGTGCAAATCGATACAGCGAATGTTGGAAGTTGGGGTTTTTCAAGAAGGATCGGGTCTTGAGAAATTAGCCTTGCATCTATAGATATCTTGTGTGAAATAGTGATGTAGAAATTTGTTGAATTTTTTCACAAATATAATCACTAATAATTTAAAGAAATGAGCAAAAAGAACTCCAATAATTCCAAATATTCTCTTTAAGCATATGCAAGATTCATGCACAAGTTTATTTTAAAATTAAGTAAGTGACAAAGACTTATATAAGAATCTGTGTTATCACAATGCTGTGACAAGGCATGACAGATCAAAACAAGAGATTTCTTACACACAAAAAATACTATTTCTTTAGTCTGTTTAGAAATTGGGCCTTCATGTATGTTAGCACTCTTTGCCTTTTATGTGGCCACCAATTATTGGCCCCTAGAAACGAGTATGGCTAGGGTGTCATGCAATAAAATTTACATAAAAAGCTTGCTTTTTTGCAGCCTAAAGCTATACAAACTACCAAAACTAGGTACACCTCATCTTGCATACACCCAAAGAACAGAAATTGTCACCAGTTGGCTACGTGGTTTAGAATTTTCCACTCCCTAGGCATGTCCTCCAAATTGAGAGCATTTGTGATTGGACTGCTCAACTCCAATAAGAGCATATACCAAAGGCATTTTTTTTCCACCTGGTTTTTTCCCTTTGGTCATCCAGGTTTCATACCCTAATCTAAAGACACCTATCACCATCCTCTTGTACATATTCCTTCTACATCAACAATAAGGAAATGCTACTCAAATCAATTGACAAATGAATTGGAGCACCAATGTCAGATCATAGCATACTTCTCCTCAATGGCGAGTCGAAGAATGGCCTACAATGACAAAGCTGCAGACAACACTAAAATCATGATTGCAAAGGAACAAATAAGTCCCCAATGAAGAAGAGCAGACATAAAAGTAATCCGAGTATAACAAAAGATGAATGGTTATGATGATAGATGTCCGCTCTAATGGATCATAGTTCTTGTTGTGGTTCGACAAAGTTACAAGCAGTGCAACAGATGAAGCCGAAACGACAGCAAAGACCACATCGCCATCGACAATCAGGTCATGTCGGGGACGACATGAACGCGGAAGGGGGGAGTGTTGACCGGGTCAACAACACGACATAACTCAAGTTTCGTACCAAAGTCTTATCTTTTGCAAGTTATGAAATGCTGCGGATTATTGTTATAAACGTCATTTGTAATGAGTAGTTATTCTAGTTTCAGAAGCCGGGGTGCAATGGCACTTCGAGATTGGAATTACAAAGCCATGTGACCCTTTCAACCCCATTTTTGGTTAAACCTAAGGTAGCCTTAGTATATAAGGTACCTAGGTAATTTTGTAAAGGAGAATACTTTTATCATAATCAAAACTTTAGCACTGCTGTCTAGTGTGTGAGAGAGAAAGAGAGTGAGCATGAGCTTTATCCTCTCGCTACGCCCCGCTCGCTCAACACATTGAAGATTCGAATGCACCATTGCTGTAGGCTCGAGGAGAGCTACGCGAAAATACCAAGCATTCCACGCGAGACGAAGCGCACATGCCGACGCATCTACGAGCTATTTGTGGCCGTAAGTGTATCAAATGATGTCTGTTTTCTGCGTGCTAGTAGTCTATAGAATCGTGGCAACATAAGCTACGCATAGGTACTCATAAATTTCAATTTCGAGCACTTTCAAAATTCAACAGTGTCATCCTACGCATTTTCCGCAGATGGGTTTAGAGTGATGGTTTTGAGTGTAGAAGCTTCGAGACAGGTGTATCCTAGTGAGGGGATGGTGTTCCTTAAGTTCCGTACAAATCTGGCATGATTAGGTGAGTTACCTTCTGTATGTGTGTATGTGGCTAGGTGGTGTAGTTGAGAGTAGTGAGGTTCTTGATTGTGGTTTAGTTGGCCTTTCAGAGTGTTGTATGTGTAGGATGGTCTCAGCCTGACAAGCTAAAGAGATTTCCTCCGTGTGCCTATCGTGTCATTTGTGTCCTTGATTGACATTATGTTGATCTAGGTAGTGTTTGCATGCACTTCATGGATGTGTGAGTCGCTCCTCCAACACTCAATAAAATTTAGAGTCAGTAATATTCAGAGAAGCATTCCAATTTCAGACTCAACATATAATATCCATTCAACACATGATACACAACCCACATGGCTGTTGAGAGAGAAAGAGAGAGCACAAAAATAGAACCCCAAAGTGTGTAGAATACACAGTTGAGATTATGTATATATAAAGAGGACCTAGGTGCTATATATAGAGAAGACATTTATTGAGTATCTTCACATATAAGCTCAACGTCCCCGCTCAAATAGGGGTCCCTAATTGTGGATGAAAAAACCCTTGGGGGATCAAGGGAAAAACCCACAGCTCTATAAACACCCACCGTTATATATTATAAAAATCATTGAATGTACAAATGTTCATGAGGAGCTACATCACTTCTTTTACAATGAATATTTTATGAGGAGTTACATCATTCCTTTTACAATGAATATTTTATGAGGAGTTACATTACTCCTATCCTATCAAATACAATAACGAATACAAAGGTTCAATAAATAGGTGTAAAGACTATCGATAGCTAGTGATCAGAAGTGTCTGCGTGAATCTTCCGTGTAGCTTGTCATCAATATGGCATCACCAAACATGTCTTCATAAATCTTTTATTGTCCACCAAGTTTTTCTTCATGAACTTAATTCTTTGATCAATCCTACATAGATCATAGACTCAAAAAACATAGTCATGAATTTTTTAGCATCGTTAGTGAAATAATTACGTTCACAATGCCATAAGTGATGGTTCGTGACGCCACTCTTTTCAAAACATATATATATGTACGATAACATATGTGTACATAAACTATGAATGTAAAAGTACAAGATGCATGATTATGTGATGCAAATGACATGTGTATATACTACATATTATCAACGTAGTGTTGTCAATGAATATTATCAAAGTATTAAGAAAACCTCATCATTGTATCAATAAAAATAAATAAATCATTATGGTATCAAAGAAAATCATCATGGTATCATCAAGAATAACCATTATATCAATGAAACAACATCATGGTATCACGGAGAATAACCATGGTATGAACAAAACAATATCACAGTATCACCAAGAATAACCACGGTATCAACGAAACAACATCATGGTATCATGGAGAATAACCATGGTATCAACGAGACAACATCATGGTATCACCGAGAATAACCATGGTATCAACTTAATATTATCACGCTATCACCGAAAATCACCATGAACAAAGTACTAACAAAACATCATCATGATACCATCAAAATCACTATGGTATCAACGAGAGATTATCAATAAAACGAGGTAAACTAAACGAATATATCATATAACAAAAGATCATATACCATCAGTAGCTCCATGAAATTTGGACGATTATCAATGGCTTGACTGAATCAGAATGATATTCATGACAAATATCCATGAACAGATCTACAGACATTTGATATATGTATGCAGTCTGAGAACGATAATCCAAAATCGTGTAGAGTTTAGAGAAAGTTTCTTTTGCAAAGTTATAGACCACATTGATTTCAGTGGCTCACACGGGTCGTTTCTGCAAAATCCTTTTCAATTAGGAAAAAAATCAAAAGCAAAAAGAGAAAGTTGCATTTCAGACGTGTACGCAGTCTGAGAACGATAATGAAAAACCGATGCAGAGTTTAGAGGAAGTTTCTTTTGCAAAGTTGTAGACCACATGGATTTCTGTTGAGCTTATATGTGAAGCTACTCAATATATGGCTTCTCTATATATTGCACCCAGGTCCCCTCTATACATACATCATCTCATGTGTGTATTCTACACACTTTGGGGTTCTATTTCTGTGCTCTCGCTTTCTCTCCCAACATGGTATCAAAGATGGCGTTTTTGTTTTTGATTTCTCTGCTAATTGAAAACGATTTTGCAGAAACTACTCGTCTAAAAGACCGGAATCGATGTGTTCTACAACTTTGCAGAAAGAAGTTTTTTCAAATTCTTCACCGATTTTGAGTTATCGTTCGCGGACTGCGTACATGCGTAAAAAGCATGTTCCGCTTTTTGTTTTTGATTTCTTTGCTAATTGAAAACAATTTTGCAAAAACTACCCATGCAAGAGAGCGGAATCGATGTGTTCTACAACTTTGCAAAAGGAAGTTTTTTCAAATTCTTCACCGATTTTGAGTTATTGTCTGCGGACTACGTACATGCCTGAAAAGCATGTTCCGCTTTTTGTTTTTGATTTTTTTGCTAATTGAGAACGATTTTGTAGAAACTGCCAATGCAATGGACCAGAATCGATGTGGTCTACAACTTTGCAGAAGGAAGTTTTTTCAAATTCTACACCGATTTTGAGTTATCGTTCGCGGACTGCGTACATACCCGAAAAGCAACTTCTGCTTTTTGTTTTTGATTTCTCTGCTATTTGAAATCGATTTTGCGGAAACTACTCACACGAGAGATCGGAATTGATGTGGTCTATAACTTTGCAAAAGGAATTTTTTTCAAATTCTTCACCGATTTTAAGTTATCGTTCGCGGACTGCGTACATGCCTGAAAAGCATGTTCTGCTTTTTGTTTTTTATTTTTCTGCTAATTAAAAACGATTTTGCAGAAACTAGTTGAGTGAGGGATCGGAATTGATGCGGTCTACAACTTTGCAGAAGGAAGTTTTTCCAAATTCTTCACCGATTTTGAGTTATCGTTCGTGGACTGCGTACATGCCTGAAAAGCATGTTCCGCTTTTTGTTTTTGGTTTTTCTCCTTATTGAAAACGATTTAGCAAAAACTACCGATACAAGAGACCGGAATCGATGTCATCTACAACTTTGCAGAAGGAAGTTTTTTCAAGTTCTGCACAAATTTTGAGTTATCGTTCGCGGACTACATACATACGTGAAAAGCAAGTTTCGTTTTATGTTTTGATTTTTCAGCTAATTGAAAACGATTTGCAAAACTACCTGCGTAAGGGATCGGAATCGATGTGGTCTACAACTTTGCAGAAGAAACTAGCCGCTACAGGCATCGGAATCGATGAGAAACTATTTGCTTGAGCCATCGGAATTGATGTGGTCTATAACTTTGCAGAAGAAAGTTTCTCTAAATTCTGCACCGATTTTGGGTTATCGTTCGCGGACTGTGAATATGTTTGAAAAGCAAAATTTTACTTTTATCTTTTGATTTTTCTCATAATTGAAAACTTCTCAATTATATTTTTTCTTCATCAATTATATATTTGTTATTGACGTAACTTTGCTGCAGAGGCCAGTTACATATCATTCCGATTCAGTCGAGCAGTTGATGATCGTCCAAATTCTATCGAGCTACTATTGGTACATGATCTTTTGTTATATGATATACTCGTTCATTGATTCTCGTATAATTATTCTTTTAGAGATATAGTTTCGTCGTTTTATTGATAATTTCTCGTTGATACCATAGTGGTTTTGATGGACCATGATGATGTTTTGTTAGTACTTTGCACTACAACAAAAAAAGGTGTTATCGACGCAGATATCGACGCGAAGAGTCGCTATGTACGTCGTTATCCGCGTTGCTGTGAAACCAGTCGCTATTTGCGACGCAGGTATAGACGTGTATAGAGACGTGTATAGCGACGCGCATAGAGACAGACATAGCGACGCACATAGCGACGACCATAGCAGAAAAAAAATTTCTTGGACGGAGGCCAGGTAGCCTGGCTTGTGCCCAATTAAAAGATGGACACAGCCACAGCCAGACTTCCTACCCTCAGCCCAAGAAAGCGAGCAGCACCAAAATATCAACCATGCTCCCGCGCGCAAAAATTTCAGCTGAGTTCCCTTTGTTTTTACATAAACTTTTCAAAAAAAACCATATCATGTATACGCCTCCTACATGCTATCCATGTAGGATCTCACATGAGATTTAAGGCCAATGAAAGACTACTGTACCAACTGAAAAGCATAGCCATAACTTAAAAGCATAACCATAACGAACCATAACCATACCTTAAAAGCAAAACCATAACGAACCATAATGATAACTTAAAAGCATAAGCATAACTTAAAACCATAACCGGCTATAACCACTTTGATCAAAACCATAATGCAGATAACCATAACCATAAACAAAATTAACAATAACCATAAACATAACCAAAAAGAGAAACAATAACTGACTATACAATGACAATGACAATAATCATAACCATAAGGGAAACAATAACTGTCTGAACACTAACTGTTTGTACAGAAAAGAGACACAGAAGCGTGTCTGTGTCTCATAAAGCATATAGATGAAATCTGGTCCACTAATGACTAGGCGTCGCAACCTGCACATAGGACAACTCACAAAATTAGTATTCATATTACTTCACATATACTGACTTAATTAAATCAACTCACACATATTAATGTCTCACCTCAAGCGATCAGCGAGACTGTAAGGCCTCCCAGTCTACAGGCTCTCCTGAAGCTTCAAGATCATTCATACTTCATAGATACCTCTGCGATATCCATCTGAATCCTCCTCGCGTTTATACAAAAATCAAAGTAATAAGAATACATGATTCATCGCGTTTTAAAAAACGCCATAGTTTAGATTGGATTAGAAACTCACAAACTCATAGCAAAAGGTGTCGAAGCCTCCACTACCAAGATGAGATGTCCCCCTAGTCATCTGTCGTACCTGTGCGGCCTCACGCTGCTGTCTGAACCGTGTGGCCGCTGTCCGCTCATCCTCCTTGATCTGCAGCCACGTCTTGTGTGGGATGGCTGAAGGCTTTGGCGAGCCGGTCCTAAAAGCCTTCCGAGCTGCATCTCGTCGATGTTTGATGGTGTCCCGTGCAACACCCTTGATCCACCGCGCCGAAACAACAGAAGAACCCTGAGTAGGCTGGTACTCTCTCAGGATAGTCTCCACTATGTAAGTGACTTTTTCCTTTTCTTACTGATCCCAAGTTGTTAGAATGCTGGTCAAAAATTGCAGCTCCACGAGCTGGCGAATCCACTGTCGCATCTCAGTCACGACTCTATCCATGTCAACAGAACCATCTCCCCGTAGAGTATAGAGCTTGGAGGCACTAGGATCGTGTGCCCCCCAAGGTGTCCGAGGTGTGCCAAGAGGTGTGTCGAGAGGTGTGGCTGGGTAAGACAGGGGTCGGTGAGCGAGGAGGGGTCGAAGCATCTGTGGACCCTCCTCCATAGCAACCACCACCTCCACCTGACGATCCTCGAGATCGCGAGTGCGCTTGTGCTGCGGAGATGAGGATGTACCCGCCTCTGCCCCACCCCTCGATGTCAAAGCGGTTGTGATGGGATAAGAAGGCTTCGTACCCATAGGCGTCCCGGACCCCGTAGGCGTCCCCTCCTAGGCGTCGGACCCTCGGGTGTGAAGCCCGGAGCCGTAGTACCCGTGCCTCTGGCTACCTAGTACTGAGAAGCCTCTGCCATCTGAGCAGGCGTCATCTGTGTAACGAAGCCCATGAATGCATCTGCACTCATGGAAGCGGGATTTGGAATCTCGTCTGCCATACTAAAGTCCTGCACAAAGAAAGTAAAATAAAGCGTCAGAACACAGTTGTTTAAATTAACTTTAAGCTTAATTTTAAATCAAAGTCTTCACACAAACACTTACAGGCCTAGGCCTCGACAAGTGAGGCATCATCGATAAGATCTTGCACTGTATCATCGTCTATCTCTAATTGACAAACATAACTCTGCCCCAACTCATTCTCGCAGTATCATCGTCTTCATCCATTGCATCTAGATCTTCAATCTATAAGTGTCAATTCTGGCTCGTCTGCGTCATCCCTCGTATATCTGTCATCTTCCTCTGCCATACCTTCATCCATCTCATCTAATGTCACAGTAGTATGGACGTCGTCTGACTGACTTTCCTCCAGGAGATCTTGCCCTTCAAATACTTATTTATTTCTTGGAGCAACCTGAACCACAAACCACCATTGTCGCTCTCGAGGGTCCGGTACAAAGACCACTTGCTCACAATGTTCAGGGAGAGCAAATGTGTCGCTCGTATCTGTCAAAGTCTTTGTAGAATCTATTTGCAAAAGTTTGTTTCCATCTCTGCGTACCGTTGCATTGCGACCAGAAGTAATCACCTTGAACCACTTCACATCCAACAAAAACATCTCAAACTGCCTGAAGCTTACTTTCAGGATATCTAACACCAGACCACATTAATCCAGGTTGCTAGTGCTCTCATTCATGTCTCTAGCACTAGTCCTGCTCTTTTGCATAAGACTAACCATTACCCCCTTGTCAAACGTGTTTCTTCTGTTGTCAATTTGTTGTGTTCTGAAATGCTTTCCATGAGACCACAGTGCCATGTATGTATGATACTTCCAGTCACATCCAATAGCCAGCTCTTCCTCTTCTAGAGATATGGGTTCTCCAATCTATCGAGCTGCTCTCACTGTCTTGTCCAACCATGCCATTCTAGGGAATTCAGGTAGAGGAGCGAGATAGTCTAGCAAGGGTAAGCCTCTAGTCGTTTTACTTCGTCTGATCCTGTCGCTCTAGATTGCGTCTCTCTTTCTCTTCTTCGTACCTTTCAAGCCATTTTTGCATCGGTGCTAAATTTAGTATACAGAACTTCATGATCTTTTCTCGCATGGCCAGGTTCATTTTCTTCGGCACCCCTTGCCCTTGTGGCTCCTCTCCCACCAGTCTTGCATCCTCCTCATAGCTCCACAGTCGAGGCATTTCTGGGTCAGAAACGGATAGAAATTCGGGTCGTCAATACAAGAGACTCTTGCACCAGCCATCCTTCTGCCATGCTCCCCTCTGAACGCGCTTTTTGGTGAACAAAACCCTTAATTGTTTTCACGAACCGCTCTAGAAAGAACATCCAACGGCTGTGGACTGTACCTGCCACTGCAAACTCAATTACTACATGGACGAGCAAGTGCATTTGGATAGTTAGGCAGCTTGTGGGTAGATGCTTCTCAATCATGCAAATTGTCTCAATGGAGTTAGCCCTTGAGACTGCAATAGATTCCTCCCGTATCTCCTTGGAAGAGATCCACCGCACTAGCTCTGAAATCTTGTATATGCAGGTCCGCACTTCCTCCGTTAAACACCCCTTGATCGCAATTGGAAGAATGAATTGCAAGAACTTCTGCCAGTCGTGCGATTTCAACCCTGACAGTTGATCGTCACGGGTGAATGATGTCTTGAGACATCTCATATATCCTGTTGGCATCCTCAACTTTGAAATCACCCTTTTCACTTGTCGCTCTTCGTTTTTTAGCCATACCCATGGCGCTCTTGGAAGTTTTGTTTGACCAGCTGCATTGGTGAAAGGCCACAGCTCTGGCATCTTTCTAACCCACTGCAAATCATCTCGTGAAGCTCGATTGCCTTTCATTCCCATGATTGTCTTCCAGAGGAGCTCTCCCACATTCTTGAATATATGCATTGGATCCAGAAAATGGTTAATTAGTAGATCACCCCAGTACGGCAACGTATGGAGAATGGACAAACGTTTCATTCCTGGAACAGGTTGCCCCTCATGTTGCTCCCATCGGCGACGACACTCTTGTACATGCATAGGACGACATTCGACGCGACCAAGCTAGCCTTCGCTCAAGTGATGGCCATCTGGAAATAACGGTGGTGGCCTTGATAAATTGTCTTTCGAAGAGAGGTAGAATAGCGCACATCCAAAGACTGCCCGCAAATTGGACATGCATCGTATCCCGAAGTTGTTAGTCCTGGATATATCAAAGCATGAATCAGGCCAAGGTAAAGGGCTTGCAGATAGCGAGAATTTTGTAAATCAATAACCATTACCAGAAGCTTCTCCATATCCTGGCCAATCATGCATAGTCCACATAAGAATTCCATGGATCCTTGCATGTTGTTGTCCTACTGGTTCAACCGCATCTGCTATGTCGATCCCATGCCATAACTCTTGGAGCTCGTGACTAGTGGAGCTAGATAAACATCCATGTTTTTTGCCTTGAATTTACCAGGTACAGTTAAGCTTAAAATCAAATGACCCTTCTTGATAGCAAGCCATGGAGGGAGGTTGTAATTGATAAGGCACACAGGCCAAGTGCTCCATGACGAGCTTCTCAAGCCAAATGGATTGACTCCATCCATTGCCATGCCCAAACGCAAATTGTGTGGTTCACTCTTAAAATGTGGCCAAGTATCTTCAATGTGCCTCCAAGCCTTCGAATCAGCGGGCACCCTAAATGTTGCGTCACTGGATCTATTCGTAGAATGCCACCGCATCAACTTTGCAATGGAACCACAACGAAACATGCTTTTTATCCTAGGAATAATAGGGAAATGCCACAACACTTTAGCTGGCACTGTCTTGCCAACTGCATCTTGTTTGTAGCGCATTGCTCCGCACTTAGGACACGACAGACAATCTGCGAATTCATTGCGAAAAAGAATGCAATCATTTGGACATGCATGAATCTTGTTGTAGGCCAAGCCAACTGAGGTCAGAAGTTGCTTTGTGTCTGTCCTGGAGGGGGGCATTTCATTTCCAGCCGGGAGAAGTTTCTCCCGCAATAACCTGTTTAAGCCACATTAAATTAAAATTAAAGCTCTCCGAGCACATCACCGTTGCAATCGGAAAATATCTTTTGTAAATTACGTACCTAAACAAAGCAGTGACACTTGCATCTGACCACCTGTACACTGACTGAAGATTCAAAAACGCCAGACAAGTACGAAGCACAGATATTTTGGCGCCTTCGTAGATTGGTTGACGTGCCAACTTCCTCAACATGTCTTCAGGAGATAGGCGCACGGATTCTGGTGCTGCTTCGTTTGCGTTCTCCTCGCTTGTCTGGAAGAAGGCATCCAGCATCTCCTCCATGCCGTCGTCTTCTGTCTGTAAGCCCTTTTCTACTTCCATCCATGGATCTATATTGGTCGGACCTTCACGCATAATATTTTTTCTCTCTCTCTCAGATGTAGGTGCTATGTCGCGGAATCAATGCCCGTTCCGTAGGAGTCATATCGCAGATTCTGTACGGTTTCTCTAGAAAACTATCCATACTTGTGCACATGCTCATTACATATCCTACGCTTGCGCAGGATTTGATACTTGCAGAGCGTGCACGAGCATGCAATCTTTTCCTCCATGTTAGTTGATGACGTTGCCATCTACAATGATTATGAATGTTTTATATATATATATATATATATATATATATATATATATATATATATATATATATACTCTCACAATGTAAACTACCTCGCATTCTCTAGTCATGCCCAATCTCCGTACACCTCGGTCCAGAGGTGTACGGAGATCAGGACCACCGGGTCAAAATCTCGTCTTTATTGGTCAAATCCTATATGGGTAGACACATACGTGCACTCCCAGGTGTACATGGCAATGCATGTAGCAGGCAAAACCCCTTTGCCTCTTTTAGTTCCATAGTTTCTTCTCTCTCTACGTACCCTATCTCTCGTTCTTTCTCTCTCGATCTCGCTCTTGCTATCTCTCTTTCTCTCTCTCTCTCTCGATCTCGCTCTCGCTATCTCTCTTTCTCTATTTCTCTATTTTCCTATTTCTCTGCCATAACTCCCGGAGCTCCACTTCCCTATCTCTCTCTCTCTCTGTCTATATATATATATATATATATAAAAATCTATATATATATATATAACTCTCTTTCTCTATCTCTCTCTTTCCTATCTCTCTCTCTCTCTCTCTCTCTCCTCTCTCTCTCTACTCTCCTCTCTCTCTCTCTCTCTCTCTCTCTTCTCTACTTCCCTATCTCTCTAATGATCGAACAAGCGATTGATCTAAGGAGATCTAGACGCCCACGACTACGGAGGACTACACAACATCGACAGAGGCTGCATCAGAGGATCTAGCTAGGTCACTTTGGCTCGACATGCACAACGTCCGGTCAGAGTACTAACCATGGAGGAGATCTACCTATCCCAACTACCTCATCTAGCCGTTTAGTCCACACCCAACAGTTTAGAATTCCATAATATTTTATTTTGTCATCTTCTTACTCTGACTTTGTATCAGATCCATCACATTGTAACTTTCTTGTCTCATGTCTCATAGGTCACTTTGGCCTTTCGAAGACATTAATATAACATTTCATTTCATTTCTCTCTTTAATTTTTTTTTCTTTAGTTTTAATATCCTAAGCATACATTAATTCTCTCTTGATCTCTCTCTCTTTGATTACCTACACACACACACACACACACATTTCTCTCTCTCTCTCTCTCTCTCTCTCTCTCTCTTTCCTACACACATAACACACACATTTCTCTCTCTCTCTTTCTCTCTCTCTCTCTCTCTCTCTCTCTCTCACACCTCACACACTCTCTCTCTCTCTCTCTCTCTCTCTCTCTCTCTCTCTCTCTCTCTTTCCTACACACACACACACGATGTAGAGAGAGAGAGAGAGGGGTTGGGGAGGGTGGAGATGGACATAATACTTGCGCAGCAGCTTTCGGCCAAGATCCGAGCAGGCGAAAATGGCCCCTTTGCGCGGGTTTCGCTTTTTTCCCCCAATTTTTTTTGCGTCGATATAAGCGTCGCTATACGCGTGGCAAATAAAGACTTTCCACGCGTATATCAATGCACATTGCGACGCGTATAGCGATGCCCGCTAATGTCGTCGATATACGCGTGGAAAGGCATGGCCGTCGATATAGACGCGTCGATATCTTCATTTAGTGTTGTAGTGTTGGTCATGGTGATTTTTGTTGATACCATGATGATATTTCATTGATACCATGGTTATTCTCGGTGATGCCATGATGATGTTTCGTTCATATCATGGTTATTCTCGGTGATTTCATGATGATATTTTGTTAATTCCATGGTGATTTTTGTTGATACCATGTTACTGTTTCGTTGATACCATGGTTATTCTTGGTGATACCATGATGTTGTTTCGTTAATACCATGGTTATTCTTGGTGATACCATGATGTTGTTTCGTTCATACCATGGTTATTCTCGGTGATGCCATGATGTTGTTTCGTTGATACAATGATTATTTTTGGTGATATCATGATGCTTTTTGTTAATACCATGATGATGTATTCATTTTTATTGATACAATGATGATGTTTTGTTAATACTTTGATGATATTCATTGATCACTATGTTGATAAATGTTGTTTTATGTAGTATATACACATATCATTTGCATCATGTAATCACGCATCTTGTACTTTTACGTTCATACTCTATGTACCATATGTTTTCGTGTGCGTATATATGTCGTCAAAAGAGTGGCATCGCGAACCATCTCTTATGGAATTGCGAATGTAAATTATTTCACTAACGATGCTAATAATTTTCATGACTATGTTTTTTTGAGTCTATGATCTATGTAGGATTCATCAAAGAATTGATTTTATGAAGACAAACTTGGTGACAATAAAAGATTTATGAAGATATGTTTGGTGATGTGATAGTGATGACAAGCTACATAGCAGATTCATGGAGACACTTCTAATTACGAGCTAATCTATAGCCTTTACACCTCTTTATTGAACCTTTGTATTCATTATTGTATTTGATAGAATAGGACTAATGTAACTCCTCATAAAACATTCATTGTAATAGGAGTTATGTAGCTCCTCATAAAATATTCATTGTAAAAGGAGTGATGTAGCTCCTCATGAACATTTGTATATTCAATGATTTTTATAATATAACGGTGGGTGTGTATAGAGCTGTGGGTTTTTCCCTTGATCCCCCAAGGGTTTTTTCATCCACAGTTAGTGACCCTTATTTGAGCGGGGGTGTTGAGCTTATATGTGAAGCTACTCAATATATGGCTTCTCTATATATGGCACCCAGGTCCCCTCTATATATACATCATCTCATGTGTGTATTCTACACATTTTGGGGTTCTATTTCTGTGCTCTCTTTTCTCTCTCAACATTTCGTTGATACTAAGGTTATTCTCGGTGATACCATGATGTTGTTTCGTTGATACCATGGTTATTTTCGATGATGCCATGATGTTGTTTCGTTGATACAATGATTATTCTTGATGATATCATGATGTTGTTTTGTTGATACCATGGTTTTTCTCGGTGATACCGTGATGTTTTTTCACTGATACCATGGTTATTCTTGGTGATATCATGATGTCGTTTCATTGATATCATGGTTATTCTCGGTGATACCATGATGTTGTTTCGTTGATACAATGATTATTCTATGATGCTTTTCATTGATACCGTGATGATTTATTCATTTTTATTGATACAATGATGATATTTTGTTAATACTTTCATGATCCTCATTGACATCACTACGTTGATAAATGTCGTTTGATGTAGTATATATACATGTCATTTTCATCACGTATCATGCATCTTGTATTTTTTATGTTCTTACTTTATGTCCACATATGTTGTCGTGCGTATATATGTCATCAAAAGAGTGGCGTTGCGAACCATCTCTTATGGCACTGTGAACGTAATTATTTCACTAACCATGCTAATAATTTTCATGACGATTTTTTTTGAGTCTATGATCTATGTAGGGTTGATCAAATAATTGATTTCATGAAGACAAACTTGGTGACAATAAAAGATTTATGAAGGCATGTTTGGTGATGCCATATTGATGACAACATGAAGATATGTTTGGTGATGCGATAGTGATGACAAGCTACACAACAGATTCATGGAGACACTTCTGATTATGTGCTCATCAATAGCCTTTACACCTCTTTATTGAACCTTTGTATTCATTATTGTATTTGGTTGGATAGGAATAATGTAACTCCTCATAAAACATTCATTGTAAAAGGAGTGACATAGCTCCTCATAAAATATTCATTGTAAAAGGAGTGATGTAGCTCCTCATGAACATTTGTATATTCAATGATTTTTATAATATAACGGTGGGTGTATATAGAGATGTGGGTTTTTTTCTTGATCCCCCAAGGGTTTTTCATCCACAGTTAGGGACTCTTATTTGAGCAGGGGTGTTGAGATTATATGTGAAGCTACTCAATATATGACACCCAAGTCCCCTCTATATATACATCATCTCATGTGTGTATTCTACACACTTTGGGGTTCTATTTTTGTACTCTCTTTGTCTCTCAAAAATTTCACTGGCTCACATGGGTCGTTTTTCCAAAATTGTTTTCAATTAGGAGAAAAATCAAAAGCAAAAAAGCGAAAGTTGCTTTTCAAACATGTACACAGTCAGAGAATGATAATCCAAAATTGCTGCAGAATTTAGAGAAAGTTTCTTCTACAAAGTTGTAGATTACATCGATTCTAGTAGCTCTCACGGCCAATTTCTGCAAAATCGTTTTCAATTAGGAAAAAAATAAAAAACGAAAAGCAAAGGTTGCTTTTATGACATGTACACAGTTTGGAAACGATAACTCAAAATCGATGCAGAATTTGAAAAAGGTTTCTTTTGCAAATTTGTAGACCACATTGATTCCAGTGTCTCAGCGGCCATTTTTGCAAAACTCTTTTCAATTAGAAAGAAAATCAAAAACCAAAAATGAAAGTTACTTTTCAGACATGTTCGTTGTCTGAGAACGATAACTCAAAATTTGTGCAGAATTTTATAAACGTTTCTTCTACAAAGTTGTAGACCACATCATTTTTGGTGGCACAGAGGCTATTTATGCAAAATCATTTTCAATTAGGAGAAAAAATAAAAACAAAAAGAAAAAGTTGCTTTTCAGACATGTACGCAATCCGGAACGAAACATAACTCAAAATCAATGCAGAATTTGAAAAAAGTTTCTTCTGCAAAGTTATAGACCACATCAATTTCGATGGCTCAGCGGCCGTTTCTGCAAAATTCTTTTCAATTAGAAAGAAAATCAAAAACAAAAAATAAAAGTTGCTTTTTAGACATGTTCGCCGTCTGAGAACGATAACTCAATATCTATGCAGAATTTGAAAAAAGTTTCATTTGAAAAGTTATAAAGCACATCGATTCCGGTGGCTCAGTGGGTTCTTTTTGCAAAATCATTTTCAATTAGAAGAAAAATCAAAAACAGAAAGCGGAAGTTACTTTTCAAACATGTACGCAGTCCACAAACGATAACTCAAAATCGGTGTAGAATTTGGAAAGTTTTCTTCTGCAAAGTTGTAGACCACATCGATTCCGGTAACCATCGCGGGTAGTTTCTACAAAATTGTTTTCAATTAGAAAAAAAATTGAAAGAAAAAAAGTCCTACTTTGATACCATGTTGAGAGAGAAAGAGAGAGCACAAAAATAGAACCCCAAAGTGTGTAGAATACACACATGAGATGATGTATATATATAGAGGGGACTTGGGTGCTATATATAGAGAAGCCATATATTGAGTAGCTTCACATATAATCTTAACAATGGCAAGGTAATCTTTTCAAAGAAGTATGATCCGGAGAATGTCCATACCAACAATGAAGCAGAATATCTTGCCACCATCTAAGTTTTAAGTAATATGTCGAATTTGATATTTCTAGATTGGTGGTCTGTTGGGGCTATATATGGCTCACTCTACTCAACTTGGTCTCACCTATATATTTGTATCTTGTCCTCAATATGAATCAGTCTTTGGGAGCGTATATGGTGTGTCTCTTGTCTCGTCTCTCTCTCTTTCTCTCTACATCTCAACATGGTATCAGAGCAGTAACGATCATGCGCCGATTCAATTCATGGTGACAAAACAGTATGTGTATGCGATTTGCATGTAAGATTCAAAAATTGCTACAAATTTTATTTTTAAACATTGATTCTTGTTAACTGTGGTTGTTTTGTGTTAAGAAGAATACGATTAGTGTTTTGTGGGACGTTTATTACTAATCAATCTAATCGTTGATTACGTTTTCTTGTTGATGAGACCCTGAACTTCATCTCAATTTTTCTTGCTGTTCTGGTCAAAATTTGGAGAAACCGGAAAAGCGGAATGGAGCGTAGCACAATGGCTCTTTTCATCCAAAACTTGTTCGTCTCCTCGAGCTCTTCGATTTGAGTTCTAGGTTTGTGTCAATCGGAGTTCGCAGCAGAAAGTTATGTTGTTTTTACTGCAATTGAGCTTGCCGCAGCTTTCTTCGTCCTACTTCTTCGTGAAGCGTCCGCGATCATTTTTCTTATTTTGGTGTTAACTTTTTCGAGAATATTTAGGTTTTTGCTATTCATATTGTGGCCGTCAATCTTGCGCCTCATGCCACTCTATTTTGAGGACTCTTTTATTATTAACGTCTCCTTTACCCTGCCCTTTTTGGGTGACGTCTCTCACATCTTTGGAAGTTCCTTGAGCATCCTTCTTACGTTTATCGTTGACAGAACCCAGTCTTCATATCTCTCTCATTCTCAATTGCGGCCTTCACCATATATGGTGTGCAAATTCTGCGATCTTATCCTATACGTCTTCTCGCAACAAGATATGGCTATGAATATTCTCGTCAACGGCTTTCCTTCTGGCCAGCGTTCTGTTCCTCCTTTCCAAGGTCAAGGTTTTCCAGGCTGGAAAGCAAAGATGTTGTTAATTCTTGAAGGCGATGAACTCTCCGATGTTGTTCTTGGAAATCGTGTTTGTCCGCCTCAGTCTGTTGATACGGATAATGATAACGTGCTTATCACTGAAGGAACCTATATTTGAAGATTGGAATGTTGCCTATACGGATTGGCAACGACGCGATAAAGCAGCTCGTCGGTATATTCTTTCTGCTCTTACTGATTCCCTTTTGCTTGATATGTACGAACTGCCTACTTCCCACGACGTATGGAAGTACCTTATTGCAAACTTTCAGAAGAAATCTGTCACAGAAATACTTTATTTGAGAGGGTTGCTTAACAAGTTACAATATGAAGTTGGTACTGCCATGACGGGACATATTGAATCTTTCAAATCTATTATTAATCAACTTGATGCTGCCGGTGATCCTGTTCCACAAAAGCAACTGATTACACTTCTCCTTGATACGGTGAAGGACTCTTCTTATGATAACATTGTTACTATTCTCTCTAATAAAGATGGTCTTGATTTCGACCAAGCCTGCATGTCTTTAATTGAATACTCTCAACGTCAAGAACGTCGTAATGCTAGTCATGACACAGCTATGATTTCACACGAGAAGACTGAGTCACAACAGATGGAACGGGCTTTTTATGCTCGAAGGCGTCCATTTCAACGAGGAAACCACAGAGGTGGCCGTCGCGGTAATATTTTCTCTCGTCTCAAATTTCCTAATAAGCAATGTTCTTACTGCAACAGAAATGGCTATACTGAAGATGATTGTTGGGCATGTCAATATGATGAAGAACACAATATTACCACAAAACAACCACGTTTATCTAGAGACTCTTCTTCTTCTTCTTGTGAGTATTGTGGACGATCTGATCATCCCACTCATATGTGCTATAAGCGTCGATTCGACACAGATCGGAATAGAGCATATGCTACTGAACATCGAAACAACATTGTACCAGAAACAAGCTGCGTCCTATGTTCAATTGCTCCAGACAGAATACTTCATGTACGCGATGGATCACTTTTTATTGTCGATTCTGGTGCTACAGGAAATATGACATATCAGTCTAAGTGGCTCCATAACTATCATCCACTGCCAGTTCAACGTGTTGTTTATCTTGCTGATGATACTACTTGTCAAGTAAAGGGTATTGGAGACTTATATCTTGGTACCTTATCTTCTTCCACTCGAATTCTGCGAGGAGTATTACATGTACCAGATCTTCAACGTAATCTTCTTTCAGTTGCTAGACTTATTGATCGTGGTCTGTTTGTTGGATTTGATCATACCAAATGCCGAATTGAGAAAGATGGACAGACAATAGCCACTGCTCCTCGAAATGGTAATTTGTTTGAACTCTCTCTCAACGATGCTGTAGCAAATGTTGTCATTTCTCCAGGTAATCATGATTGCAAAGTATGGCATCACCGTTTTGTTCATGCTGATTTCTCAAAACTCCTTGATCTTCAACGTCTTGATCTTGTTCATGGCATGGATCTTAAAGCCCATCCTCATATGGGAATTTTTGAATTTTGTGCTCTTGGGAAACACAATCGCAAACGCTTTCCTCTTTCAAATACAACTCATTCTCATGACATATTGGATCTTGTTCATATATATGTGGACCTCTATTGAGATCACAATGCTACTTCATTACTGATGATGTAGACTGTACTACTTAGACTCGAGTTAGTTTGTGATTCAGTCGTACTTCTAGTGACAATGACGAGTTTCTCGAAGTTCATTTCATCATGAACACACTATTCCATATTCGCCTCAACAGAACGGTGTTGCTGAACGAAAGAATCGCACTATTCTCAATGTTGTAAGATGTATGCTGATTCATTCTGGCTTATCTCGTGTTTTTTGGGCTGAAGCTACTTTGACAGCAGTATTTATTCAGAATCATCTTCCTACTACTGCACCCTCTGGTAAGATACCCATCACAGCATGGACAGGTGACATTCCTTCTGTATCTCATTTTCGAACCTTTGGATGTATTGCTTATATTCATGTTCCCAAAGAAACACGAACAAAGCTTGATGCTCCTGGTCTTAAAGTTATTTTTATTGGATATTCTAACACTTCCAAAGGCTACAAATTCTATGACCCTTCGTCCAAGAAAGTAATTGTGAATCGTGATGCTACTTTTAACGAACAGCTTATGGGAGGCTCATGGTCCATGGATGATTCTGATGATACTAAATCATTGCTTCAAGCTTTTCCATTTCTTTCAGAAGATGAAACTCTTCCTATAGAGAAACTTTCTTCTTCACAACCATCCATTCCGAATGTCGCCAATGATGATATTGATATTTTTGTTGATCTGCCTATTGATTTTGAACATGGCTCATGTCATGTTTATGATGACGATATTGCTGATAATGCTTTTTCTACTTCCGAAGATCCCATTACTTATGATGAAGCTATCTCTTCACCACAAAAGGATCAATGGCAAGAGGCTATGGAAGCAGAGTACGATTCTCTTATCTCTAAAGGTACATGGATACTAACTGAATTACCTCCTGGTCGTAAAACTATTAAATGTAAGTGGGTGTATAAGACAAAAGTAAAAGCAGATGGATCTTTTGACAAGTTCAAGGCGCGTTTAGTTGCAAAAGGTTATTCCCAAAAGTAGCTCGGTGTTGATTTCCAAGAGACTTTTTCTCATCAGTTTGTTCTGCATTACAAGTGTTCGAGTTTTTTGGCATATTGTTGTTCATTTGAATTGAGAAGCTCATCAAATGGATGTGCGAACTGCTTTTCTTAATGGTGACTTGGAAGAGGAAATTTATATGCAACAACCAGAAGGATTTGTCATTCCAGGGAAAGTAGACCTTGTTGCTCAACTCCATAAGGCACTATATGGTCTCAAACAAGCTTCGCGAGGCGAGTATACAAAATTTGATCTTTTTCTCACATCTAAAGGATTCATCTCTTGCTCGTCAGACCCCAACTTATACATAAAACGCCAAGGTAGCAGTTTTGTGATTCTTGCTCTTTATGTGGATGATACCATCCTTGTTTCCAATGATTTGGGATTTCTTCAGCAAGTGAAAAAGTTATTGTCTTCTGCATTTGATATGGTGGATCTTGGAGAGATTCACTCGTGTCTTGGCATTCAAATCCAACGGAACCGTACAAAAGGTATTTTATTCCTTCGATAGTCAAAGTTTATTGCAGATACTATTCAAAAATTTGGTATGGAATCTGCACATTCAGCCAACACACCTTGTCTTGCAAGCTCTACGAAGAACACTTCTGACAATGGCAGTCAACTTGTCACAAATCAACCTTATGCTAACTTGATTGGATGTCTTCAGTTTGTTGGCATGAACACTCTTCCTGATATTCTGTTTGCTGCTAATTATCTTGGACAACATCTTGCATGTCCTTCTCTTAAGCATTGGTCTGCTGCAAAGCGTGTGTTGAAATACTTGAAAGGCACTACAGATTTTGGTTTAGTCTATCGACGACAACTCACATCGGATTCTATGCAATCTCTTTCTCTTTTGGGTTACACAGATGCAGACTGGGCAAGCTCACATTTATCTATGCGATCTACTAGTGGAAATTGCTTCTTTATAAATGGTTGTCTTGTTTCTTGGACTAGCAAAAAAACAACGTTGTGTTGCAGTTTCTACGACTGAGTCAGAATATGTTGCGGCATCACTTGCAACTCGTGAGTTGATTTGGCTTCGACAAATGCTGGTTGATATATCTGGTCACTCCTCTTTCTAGCACACCCTTGCGGTGTGACAACCAAAGTGCTATTAGTCTTGCAAAAGACTATGTTCAACATAATAAGTCAAAGCACATTGCTGTCCATTATCATTATGTCAGGTATGAAATACGCAAAGGAACCATTATGGTTGAACACTGTCCAAGTGACCAGATGATTGCAGACATTTTGACCAAAGCCTCAACGAGTCATGTTTCATCCTCTTGCGCTCGGAGCTTGGAGTTGCTTCGACCTCGCTCTTTCTAGATTAGCTTCTTTGCTATTGTAATAGCTTTGTACATATGACATTGTAATCTTTTAGGTACCATGCACTATGCACACTCACATTTGCACATTGTGATCTCTAAGTCACTTGAATATTTGTACATAGATGCACAATTCACTTTCACATCATCATCGCTGGTTCATATTTTCACATTGTATAGGGCTTGGGTTTTTCCCTTGAACTCCCCAAGGGTTTTTTTTCATCCAAAGCTAGAGACCTTTGTTTGAGTGGGGGTGTTGGAGCTATATATGGCTCACTCTACTCAACTTGGTCTCACCTATATATTTGTATCTTGTCCTCAATATGAATCAGTCTTTGGGAGCGTATATGGTGTGTCTCTTCTCTCGTCTCTCTCTCTTTCTCTCTACATCTCAACATGGTCAAGGGTGATGCATTATTGGTCATCAAGCAATTGTTAGGCCAATGACAAATAAAGCATGATTACTTAAAGCATTGGTTCTTTGCTATCAAGAAGCTACTAAAATTCATCAAGGAGATCCAATTTAAGCATGTGAAGAGAGAGAAGAACCAAGAGGCGGATGCGCTAGCAAGCAGCAAAGTGTAAGTACGTGTTGCAGGTATATATGTGGCCCTGCCACTTACACTGGTATAGAATCACTGAAGGAGTTAGAAGTTTTTTTGGGTCTAGGCAATGTCTTGAAGGTTTGTCAAATCTACAGAGGAGGAGGATAGTACAAAAGGCTCCCAAGTTTACACTAGTAGGTGAAGACTTGATGACCTATGGGCGAGATGGGGTGCTAAGGAGAGTGCTCTATAAAGAAGAAGTTAGCTTGGTGCTAGAACAATTTCATGAGGAGAGCGGACACCAAGATGTGCACTATTGGTGCAAGACCACAAATGTTAGAATATAGGAGAGGGACATTTGGTAGAAGAGTTTTAGGGAGCCATTTTTGCTCAAAATGCTTTTGAGAAGTGCAGTTTGCATGCCATCAGTCCACTCCCTAAGTCTACAAGTGGTAAGAAGTATGTTGTGGTAGTCAAGGGTTACTTTTTAAGAGTTTTCGTGCACTCTAATCATGGCTCTGAACAGGAAAATGTCAGGATATTCCCTTTTCTTTGGGGAACTTGGAGAGGATCTTGATCTGTTTCTTGCAGATTTTCGAATGGCCTTACACATCAATCGTATCTTCACAGATGATGAAAGGTTAGGGATGTTTCAAGTTGTCCTTCGGCGTGATGCTGATACATGGTTTCAAGGACTTAGTGAAGAAGTAAGGGTTGCGTTTCCTAGGGTAATTGAGGCATTTCAAGATCGATATGGCCAACCTCTTAACACCCTACAACTTGTGAGAATTCCCTTTGTAAATTATCCATTTGGCACGTTTGTGCCTCACTTGTAATTATTATAACTACTACTAACTCACTAACTTCTAACTTGTATGCAATTTGCCCATTCAAATTCACCTTAAAAAAATGGAGACCCCGTGTGGATAGAAAACACCTCCATTCAACCCTATAAGCTATTTCTCTTCTCCCTATTTCTCACTCAATTGAACACCCTACAACTTGACTCTACCTCCAAGCCAGATGCAACTGACTCTACACTGCAGCTCGGTGAGAAATATTGGTAGATTGTCTATTTATTGTCAAAACAATCTACCACATGAAGCCTAAAACACACTTTTGTTTTCCATTGTACGCTTTCCGTTTTCAATGCCATAGCATGTGACCCGCGAGTTGTTGCGGCCTAATAAATGACACATGTTCTTCAAATGCTATCTTCCCTCCATTTACAAAATAATCATTGCTTTATTTCTCTCCCCATCATACGATGTATACCCTCTGATGTGGAAGCTGCCCTGCTTAATGTCCCATAAGCGCATCCTTATCAATAAATCTCAAATGGCAAATCGTCGGTTGTTCTAAGGTTGTTCGTGCTCACATAGGTCCTGCATCTTCTAAGGTTGTTGGTGCTCACATAGGTCCTACATCTTCTCAAAACAAAGCACGCTCTCTTTGACGGCAAAATTCTGGCCCCATTTACTTCAAGCTCTGCACACATGTCCCTTTGAGTATGAATCAACAAAGGATGGGCACATTTGTGGCTTCTTCACCTTGCCATAGTAATGAGGTAGGATGGAGTATGGAGTGCGCATGTGTAAAAAAAAACTACTGGAAACAGTCCACGCCGGCACAGACTGTTTCCAGTAGTTTTTTTGTAGTGTTTGGACGGGAGAGGGAGAGAGAGAGAGAGAGAGAGAGAGAGAGAGAGAGAGAGAGAGAGAGAGAAAGAGAGAATTGAGCTTGCAGATATCATACAAAGAGAGATCTCCAGAGTGGTGAGCAAGCAAGAGAGAGAGTGAGAGAGCCATTTCTTGGCTCAATATTAATATCGTGTGAAAATTGTATCCAGCTTATTATCGTGAAAATGCGCTTACTTAATATCGTAAAAATGTTTTGCAGCGTAATATCGTGCCGTAATTGCCGTTTTCCAAAAATGCAAGGGGAAAATGAGAGCATCTCTAGCACAAATGTAAAGAATTTCATTGGCTCATTGGGATACGTAAGAGAGAGAGAGAGAGAGAGCGAGCGAGAGAGAGAGGAGAGAGAGAGAGAGAGAGAGAGAGAGTAGGCATGGAGGAGCGCCATAGGTATCCAAAAGACATTAAAAAAAAACCTCTTGAAACAGTTGGCATCCAAAAGACATCAAAAAACAAAAAAAAAACTCTTGAAACAGATTGCTCCGGCGTGGACTGTTTCAAGACGTTTTATTTTTATTTTTAGAGAGAGAGAGAGTGAGAGAGAGAGAGAGAGAGAGAGAGAGAGAGAGAGGCTTTCAATGACAACTAATTGTAACTTGTGCTTGTAAGGTAAGTGGGTTGTTTACTGCCTACCTAGAGCATGTAGTCTATTAAGCCAAGTGGGAATGTGAATAAAAACGGAGTGGTGGCAAAGACGAGTAGGCGTCACTGTTCTCTGTGGCATTGCATGGAGAGAGAGAGAGAGAGAGAGAGAGAGAGAGAGAGAGAGAGAGAGAGAGAGAGAGAGAGATAAAGAGAGAGAGAGAGAGAATCAACATGGTGACGACCTCCAAAACTAAAAAAAAAAACCTTGAATGGAAATAAGAAAAATTCTCAAAGACAACTATACACAGCTCTTGCTAATCATATGAATGGCAACAACCAATGTGCACTACACGGAAATTCAATAGCGTTGAACTTCCTTGTTGGCTTTGTTGGAGCTATATATGGCTCACTCTACTCAACTTGGTCTCACCTATATATTTGTATCTTGTCCTCAATATGAATCAGTCTTTGGGAGCGTATATGGTGTGTCTCTTGTCTCGTCTCTCTCTCTTTCTCTCTACATCTCAACATGGTATCAGAGCAGTAACGATCATGCGCCGATTCAATTCATGGTGAAAAAACAGTATGTGTATGCGATTTGCATGTAAGATTTAAAAATTGCTACAAATTTTATTTTTGAGCATTGATTCTTGTTAACTGTGGTTGTTTTGTGTTAAGAATAATATGATTAGTGTTTTGTGTGACGTTTATTACTAATCAATGTAATGGTTGATTGCGTTTTCTTGTTGATGACACCTGAACTTCATCTCAATTTTTCTTGCTGTTTTGCTCAAAATTTGGAGAAACGGGAAAAGCACAATGGAGCGTAGTGCAATGGCTCTTTTCATCCAAAACTTGTTCGTCTCCTCGAGCTCTTCGATTTGAGTTCTAGGTTTGCGTCAATCGGAGTTCGCAGCAGAAAGTTATGTTGTTTTTACTGCAATTGAGCTTGACGCAGCTTTCTTCATCCTACTTCTTTGTGAAGCGTCCGCGATCGTTTTTCTTATTTTGGCGTTAACTTTTTCGAGAAGATTTATCTTTTTGCTATTCATATTGTGGCCGTCAATCTTGCGTCTCACGCCACTCTATTTTGAGGACTCTTTTATTATTAACGTCTCCTTTACCCTGCCCTTTTTGGGTGACGTCTCTCACATCTTTGGAAGTTCCTTGAGCATCCTTCTTACGTTTATCGTTGACAGAACGCAGTCCTCATATCTCTCTCATTCTCAATTGCGGCCTTCACCATATATGGTGTGCAAATTCTGCGATCTTATCTTATACGTCTTCTCGCAACAAGATATGTCTATGAATATTCTCGTCAACGGCTTTCCTTCTGGCCAGTGTTCTGTTCCTCCTTTCCAAGGTCAAGGTTTTCCAGGCTGGAAAGCAAAGATGTTGTTAATTCTTGAAGGCGATGAACTCTCCGATGTTGTTCTTGGAAATTGTGTTTGTCCGCCTTAGCCTGTTGATACGGATAATGATAACGTGCTTATCACTGAAGGACCTATATTTGAAGATTGGAATGTTGCCTATACGGATTGGCAACGACGTGATAAAGTAGCTCGTCGGTATATTCTTTCTGCTCTTACTGATTCCCTTCTGCCTACTTCCCACGACGTATGGAAGTACCTTATTGCAAACTTTCAGAAGAAATCTATCACAGAAATACTTTATTTGAGAGGGTTGCTTAACAAGTTACAATATGAAGTTGGTGCTGCCATGACGGGACATATTGAATCTTTCAAATCTATTATTAATCAACTTGCTGCTGCCGGTGATCCTGTTCCACAAAAGCAACTGATTACACTTCTCCTTGATACGGTGAAGGACTCTTCTTATGATAACATTGTTACTATTCTCTCTAATAAAGATGGTCTTGATTTCGACCAAGCCTGCATGTCTTTAATTGAATACTCTCAACGTCAGGAACGTCGTAATGCTAGTCATGATACAGCTATGATTTCACACGAGGAGACTGAGTCACAACAGATGGAACAGGCTTTTTATGCTCGAAGGTGTCCATTTCAACGAGGAAACCGCAGAGGTGGCCGTCGCGGTAATATTTTCTCTCGTCTCAAATTTCCTAATAAGCAATGTTCTTACTGCAACAAAAATGGCCATACTGAAGATGATTGTTGGGCACCTCAATATGATGAAGAACACAATATTACCACAAAACAACCACGTTTATCTAGAGACTCTTCTTCTTCTTCTTGTGAATATTGTGGATGATCTGATCATCCCACTCATATGTGCTATAAGCGTCGATTCGACACAGATCGGAATAGAGCATATGCTACTGAACATCGAAACAACATTGTACTAGAAACAAGCTGCGTCCTATATTCAGTTGCTCCAGACAGAATACTTCATGTACGCGATGGATCACTTTTTATTGTCGATTCTGGTGCTACAGGAAATATGAGATATCAGTCTAAGTGGCTCCATAACTATCATCCACTGCCAATTCAACGTGTTGTTTATCTTGCTGATGATACTACTTGTCAAGTAAAGGGTATTGGAGACTTATATCTTGGTACCTTATCTTCTTCCACTCGAATTTTGCGAGGAGTATTACATGTAGCAGATCTTCAACGTAATCTTCTTTCAGCTGCTAGACTTGTTGATCTTGGTCTGTTTGTTGGATTTGATCATACCAAATGCCGAATTGAGAAAGATGGACAGACTATAGCCACTGCTCCTTGAAATGGTAATTTGTTTGAACTCTCTCTCAACGATGCTGTAGCAAATGTTGTCACTGCTCCAGGTGATCATGATTGCAAAGTATGGCATCACCGTTTTGTTCATGCTGATTTCTCAAAACTCCTTGATCTTCAATGTCGTGATCTTGTTCATGGCATGGATCTTAAAGCCCATCCTCATATGGGAATTTGTGAATTTTGTGCTCTTGGGAAACACAATCGCAAACCCTTTCCTCTTTCAAATACAACTCATTCTCTTTACATATTGGATCTTGTTCATACTGATATATGTGGACCTCTACCTTCTTCGAGATCACAATATCGCTACTTCATTACTTTCATTGATGATTTCTCAAGGTATACGACTGTATTTCTACTTAGACAAAAATCTGAAGCCTTATCTTTTTTCAAACAATTCCACAAGGCTGCGGAACTTCAAACTGGTCGTCGCCTTAAGAAGCTTCGTAGTGACAATGGAGGCGAATATGTTTCTCGAGAGTTTGTGAGTTACTGTGCTGACATTGGAATTCATCATGAACACACTATTCCATATTCTCCTCAATAGAACGGTGTTGTTGAACGAAAGAATCGCACTATTCTCAATGCTGTAAGATGTATGCTGATTCATTCTGGCTTATCTCGTGTTTTTTGGGCTGAAGATACTTTGACAGCAGTATTTATTCAGAATCATCTTCCTACTACTGCACCCTCTGGTAAGATACCCATCAGAGCATGGACAGGTGGCATTCCTTCTGTATCTAATATTCGAACCTTTGGATGTATTGCTTATATTCATGTTCCCAAAGAAACACGAACAAAGCTTGATGCTCCTGGTCTTAAAGTTATTTTTATTGGATATTCTAACACTTCCAAAGGCTACAAATTCTATGACCCTTCCTCCAAGAAAGTAATTGTGAATCGTGATGCTACTTTTAACGAACAGCTTATGGGAGGCTCATGGTCCATGGATGATTCTGATGATACTAAATCATTGCTTCAAGCTTTTCCATTTCTTTCAGAAGATGAAACTCTTCCTATAGAGCAACTTTCCTCTTCACAACCATCCATTCCGAATGTCGCCAATGATGATATTGATATTTTTGTTGATCTGTCTATTGATTTTGAACATGGCTAATGTCATGTTTATGATGACGATATTGCTGATAATGCTTTTTCTACTTCCGAAGATCCCATTACTTATGATGAAGCTATCTCTTCACCACAAAAGGATCAATGGCAAGAGGCTATGGAAGCAGAGTACGATTCTCTTATCTCTAAAGGTACATGGATACTAACTGAATTACCTCCTGGTCGTACAACTATTAAATGTAAGTGGGTGTATAAGACAAAAGTAAAAGCAGATGGATCTTTTGAAAAGTTCAAGGCGCGTTTAGTTGCAAAAGGTTATTCCCAAGTAGCTGGTGTTGATTATCAAGAGACTTTTTCACCAGTTGTTCGCATTACAAGTGTTCGAGTTTTATTGGCATTTGCTGTTCAATTTGATTTAGAAGCTCATCAAATGGATGTGCGAACTTCTTTTCTTAATGGTGACTTGGAAGAGGAAATTTATATGGAACAACCAGAAGGGTTTGTTATTCCAGGGAAAGTAGACCTTGTTGCTCAACTCCATAAGGCACTATATGGTCTCAAACAAGCTTCGCGAGTTTGGTATACAAAATTTGATCTTTTTCTCACATCTAAAGGATTCATCTCTTGCTCGTCAGACCCCAACTTATACATAAAACGCCAAGGTAGCAGTTTTGTGATTCTTGCTCTTTATGTGGATGATACCATCCTTGTTTCCAATGATTTGGGATTTCTTCAGCAAGTGAAAAAGTTATTGTCTTATGCATTTGATATGGTGAATCTTGGAGAGATTCACTCGTGTCTTGGCATTCAAATCCAACGGAACCGTACAAAAGGTATTTTATTCCTTCGACAGTCAAAGTTTATTGCAGATACTATTCAAAAATTTGGTATGGAATCTGCACATTCAGCCAACACACCTTGTCTTGCAAGCTCTACGAAGAACACTTCTGACAATGGCGGTCAACTTGTCACAAATCAACCTTATGCTAGCTTGATTGGATGTCTTTAGTTTGTTGGCATGAACACTTGTCCTGATATTCTGTTTGCTGCTAATTATCTTGGACAACATCTTGCATGTCCTTCTCTTAAGCATTGGTCTGCTGCAAAGAGTGTGTTGAAATACTTGAAAGGCACTACAGAATTTGGTTTAGTCTATCGACGACAATTCACATCGGATTCTATGCAATCTCTTTGTCTTTTGGGTTACACAGATTCAGACTGGGCAAGCTCACATTTATCTATGCGATCTACTAGTGGAAATTGCTTCTTTATAAATGGTTGTCTTGTTTCTTGGACTAGCAAGAAACAACGTTGTGTTGCAGTTTCTACGACTGAGTCAGAATATGTTGCGGCATCACTTGCAGCTCGTGAGTTGATTTGGCTTCGACAAATTCTGGTTGATATTGGTCACTCTCCTCTTTCTAGCACACCCTTGCGGTGTGACAACCAAAGTGCTATTAGTCTTGCAAAAGACTATGTTCAACATAATAAGTCAAAGCACAGTGCTGTCCATTATCATTATGTCAGGTATGAAGTACGCAAAGGAACCATTATGGTTGAACACTGTCCAGTGACCAGATGATTGCAGACATTTTGACCAAAGTCCTCAACGAGTCACGTTTCATCCTCTTGCGCTCGGAGCTTGGAGTTGCTTCGCCCTCACTCTTTCTAGATTAGCTTCTTTGCTATTGTAATAGCTTTGTACATATGACATTGTAATCTTTTAGGTACCATGCACTATGCACACTCCACATTTGCACATTGTGATCTCTAAGTCACTTGAATATTTGTACATAGATGCACAATTCACTTTCACATCATCATCGCTGGTTCATATTTTCACATTGTATAGGGGCTTGGGTTTTTCCCTTGAACTCCCCAAGGGTTTTTTTTCATCCAAAGCTAGAGACCTTTGTTTGAGTGGGGGTGTTGGAGCTATATATGGCTCACTCTACTCAACTTGGTCTCACCTATATATTTGTATCTTGTCCTCAATATGAATCAGTCTTTGGGAGCGTATATGGTGTGTCTCTTGTCTCGTCTCTCTCTCTTTCTCTCTACATCTCAACATGGTCAAGGGTGATGCATTATTGGTCATCAAGCAATTGCTACGCCAATGACAAATAAAGCATGATTCCTTAAAGCATTGGTTCTTTGCTATCAAGAAGCTACTAAAATTCATCAAGGAGATCCAATTTAAGCATGTGAAGAGAGAGAAGAACCAAGAGGCGGATGAGCTAGCAAGCAGCAAAGTGTAAGTACGTGTTGCAGGTATATATGTGGCCTTGCCACTTACACTGGTAGAGAATCACTGAAGGAGTTAGAAGTTTTTTTGGGTCTAGGCAATGTCTTGAAGGTTTGTCAAATCTACAGAGAGGAGGAGGATAGTACAAAAGGCTCCCAAGTTTACACTAGTAGGTGAAGACTTGATGACCTATGGGCGAGATGGGGTGCTAAGGACAGTGCTCTATAAAGAAGAAGTTAGCTTGGTGCTAGAACAATTTCATGAGGAGAGCGGACACAAGATGTGCACTATTGGTGCAAGACCACAAATGTTAGAATATAGGAGAGGGACATTTGGTAGAAGAGTTTTAGGGAGCCATTTTTGCTCAAAATGCTTTTGAGAAGTGCAGTTTGCATGCCATCAGTCCACTCCCTAAGTCTACAAGTGGTCCATACAAAGTACAAAAGGCCTTTCTGAATGAGACGTATCAGCAAGTGAGAGCCAATGGTAAGATTCTCAAGCAGAAGGTAAACAATCTGCAACTCAAGGTGTACTTTGACTGAGGAGTGGTGCCTGATGTGATCGTATTGTAACCAAGGCGGGTGGGCAACCCACCTTTAAATCATACACTCTGTGGAGGAGAAAACTATCTATACATAGCCTATACATATGGTTATGGTACCTTGAGTATTTTTGGTTATTTGTTATGTGTGGCAGTTTTTTCAAACTCTGTACATATGGTTTTGGTGAAACATACATATTTGACGAGGGGGCTGGGAAATGATGGTACATGCAAAGTTCATTGATGTCGAGAGTGGTGCAACGGGGTGATATGGCTATAGACAGGTGTAGTGTAGAAGGCTAGAGCGGGTGTGGAGGACCTAGGCAAGCAAAGGACAACGGAAATGTATGTAAAATGAGATTTTTAAGGCCAAAATGGCTCCAGGTGTTCCAATTAGGATGATTAGTTGAAATGTTTGAAGGGAAACGATACTAATTAGGAATGTAGTGCTCAAGATGCTCTAGAAGCCCATTTAAATGACTTGTCAAACAAAGCCACAATATGAAAGATAAAGCTCTCCAAAGTTAGAAGTCTTTGTAGACCCCCCACAGACTAAGTGGGTATGGGCAAGTGGTTAGGGCTAGTACGAGGGATAGGACAGTAGAGCTCAAGTTGTAGAGCATGTCAGTCTTTTTGGATTGTCACTCAAAGTTCCATAGGGCAAGTTATGGCCATCAAAAGATTTACCGAGGGCCAATTATGTGCCTTCTTGGTTGCATTGGGAATTGGGCCTTCTAGCGATTTTTTCGGTCCATCACCCAAGTTCTAGAGGGTGATATTCATCATGGGAAGTAAGCAAGAAGTTGCAGCTTGCTGATCGGAACCCCGAGCAATAAGGTACACCAAGTGGAAGTTGGGGATAATTAGTTGTGAGGATTTTAAAATGACTTTTTCAATTTTTGATCATCTCAGTTCGAGACCCTAGTGAAGTGGAGAGGCACCAAGGCGGATATGGATTGAATTCATGGACTTTTTCTATAAGTGCGGCTTGCCGGATTGATGATTGAATGCTTGATCAACCAATAGAAATTGCTTGAAATTGAACCTAAAAAAAGGGGGTTTTAATGAGTTTTTGTTGAACTGTATAGAGCTGGGGGGCCCTTGAGAGCTGTAGTGCACCAATGGACGCCACATGGTAGGCATCATAAATCCATATGCAAAGTTGAGGGCCAACACCTCATGGTATAATAGAAAGAGAATGCCCATTCCATTGGCATCATAAGGAAAAAGGCCTCTTGGATCTCCTCACGAGCGTGGGCATGGTGACCCTACGTTGACTTTGTGTGCGAACTGCACATGGCGGAGCGGTGTCATGCCGTGGCACATGAATAATGTGAAAACTACAATATCTGCCTCTCTCAATGCTTTTGTTATGTGCGACCAAATGCTATGATGTACTTAGTGTGATATATGCAAAAATAGATGCCACGGCTGTAGCCGTGTACATACCTTATCGGGCAGATGAGGCGCTAGACGGGGCAATATGGCATGCTTTTTTTACATAAATATATTCTTGTTTTGCTTTATAAATGTACAAAAGTCAAGTGTATTGAAGTGGCACACTCGTTTTTCCTAAAAGGTTCAATGTGGCCATCTCGGCCAAAAATAGCAAGTTTCGTACGCTGGCGTAAAAGATGTGTCCAAAGTTCTTACCAAGTGGGAAAATAAGTTTCAACATGAAATTTGAGCCCAATGGGATTTTTCCACAATGACTAAAAATGGCCTTAAAACGGTCAAAATAGCTCAAAATGCCACATCAAAGATGCTGCCATTGTTTCTCAAGTTGTGTGAGAAGTTTTAGAGACAAGAATGAGTTCATTTGGGCGGAGCCATTCCTTTATAGGGTGGAGGTGCAGTCCCGTGCTACTTCAACTACATGGTTGAGGCTATGAGGCCTCCAATTAGGGTTTCCCCTCCTCAAATAACTACTTGTGCTACTCCAATGAAGTATTGAAGCTTCCATGAAATGGTCACAATGAAGAATCGAACCATATATTTAGGGTTTTTAACAGGTCGAATGAGCATTGCATCTGTGCAATTGGGAGCGAGGCTACAACTAATCTTCACACACACAGGAGTTTTGAGTTAGTATTGGTTCTTTTTCAAAGTGGATCTTTCATGGATGGAGTTTTGTTCTTTTTTAGTGTGTTTTTAGCTTCAAATCATCTACGCCTTGGTTGATTTTGCTACGAATCCTCACAGTCAGAGGCCCGACGCTTTCCTAGTGGCACTGTGCACTTCTTGACACGTTTTTGGTGAACCCTACGTGAAATAGGCTAGGGTGAGGGTTAAAAATCTTCATTGAAGGTCTCAAAACAAAGTTTTAAAGCTGTGGAGCAATAAGGTGTTCGGTTTGATCCAGTCACAATGAAAATGTTTCAAGCTTTTGCAGTGTTTATGCAGCAGCAGCAAGCTGTAGAAAGGAGAGAGCTCTCCTTGTTGGAGTTAGGGTTGCAGAGAAACACACATAGCTTGGAGAAGATGAAGGAAGCTCAAGGCACACAATAGAGAGTGTGTTACTTAGTGTGCAATGGAAAGATAGATAGCCCTAGAGTGATGGGCATATATACAATGCACGGGGGAAAAAACCTCCTAAAGAGAGAAAAAATGCCCTGGCGGTCCTAGTGTGTTCACACACATCACTACCACATGTATATGGTAACAAATCCCCTGGGAGTGATGCGTTGAACGAGAGCTGGCACATGAGTAAAGGGAAGTGCCATGCCCTGAGGACAGGATCAGTCCACAAAGGGGAGTAAGCCCACAGCTTTGCGGAAAGCTTCAAGCTTCTCACGAGACAATGCCTATGTGAAAAGATCTGCAAGGTTGTCCTGTGTTGGCACATAAGCCAAGCTAATCTCTCCTGCTGAGAGCCTCTCTCTGACATAGTGGTAATGCACCTCAATGTGCTTTGTGCAAGCATGAAAAACTGGGTTCCTCGCAACTACCAATGCGCCCTGATTTTCAGTGTAGATAGTGTTGGCAGTGTCCTGTCCAACACCCAAATCAGCCATAAGGCGTCTGAGCCATACACACTCAACCATAGCTGTGAAGAGTGCCCTGTACTCAGCCTCACAACTCGAAGTGGCCACAGTAGGTTGCTTCTTGCTCAACCATGATATACATGAACTACCAAGCATGAAACAAAAACCACTTGTGGACACTCGCATGTCAAACGAGCCCAATCTGAGTCCGAAAAAGCATGTAAGTCTGACAGAAATGATCCCCCCTTGGGATAAAACAAGCCAAGATCTAAAGTGCCACTAAGGTACAGGAAAATCCTCTTGATAGCCTGCCAATGCTTAGACCCTGGGCTATGCATAAATTTGCTGACCTGTGAGACTGCAAAGTGAATATCCGGCCTCGTGTTGCATACATAAATGACACAGCCAACATTTTGGTAAAGAGTGACGTGAGCAGGATCACTAGCATCATGTAGACTCAACTTCAAACCTGTTTCCATGGGAGTGTCCATAGGTTTGCAATCCTCAAGTCCAAACTTACATAGCAATGTCTCTATGTAACTTTTCTGACACAAGGCAATACGTGAAATAGGCTAGGGTTAGGGTAAAAAATCTTCATTGAAGGTCTCAAAACAAATTTTTAAAGCTGTGGAGAAATAAGGCGTTCAGTTTGATCCAGTCACATTGAAAATGTTTCAAGCTTTTGCAATGTTTATGCAGCAGCAGCAAGCTGCAGAAAGGAGGGAGATCTCCTTGTTGGAGTTAGGGTTGTAGAGAAAACACACACAGCTTGGAGAAGACGAAGGAAGCTCAAGGCACAAAATAGAGAGTGTGTTACTTAGTGTGCAATGGAAAGATAGATAGCCCTAGAGTGATGGGCGTATATACAATGCACGGGGGAAAAAACCTCCTAAAGAGGGAAAAAATGTCCGGCGGTCCTAGTGTGTGTTCACACACATCATACCACATGTATATGGTAACAAATCCCCCCTGGAGTGATGCGGTGAACTAGAGCTGGCACATGAGTATAGGGAAGTGCCATGCCCTGAGGGCAGGATCAGTCCACAAAGGGGAGTAAGCCCAAAGCTTTGCAGAAAGCTTCAAGCTTCTCACGAGACAATGCCTTTGTGAAAAGATCTGCAAGGTTGTCCTGTGTTGGCACATAAGCCAAGATGATCTCTCCTGCTGAGAGCCTCTCCCTGACATAGTGGTAATGCACCTCAATGTGCTTCGTGAGAGCATGAAAAACTGGGTTCCTAGCAACTACCAATGCGCCCTGAATGTCAGTGTAGATAGTGTTGGCAGTGTCCTGTCCAACACCCAAATCAGCCATAAGGCGTCTGAGCCATACACACTCAACCATAGCTGTGAAGACTGCCCTGTACTCAGCCTCACAACTCGAAGTGGCCACAATAGGTTGCTTCTTGCTCAACCATGATATACATGAACTGCCAAGCATGAAACAAAAACCACTTGTGGACACTCGCGTGTCAAACCAGCCCAATCCGAGTCCAAAAAATCATGTAAGTCTGGCAGCAATGATCCCCCCTTGGGATAAAACAAGCCAAGATATAAAGTGCCACTAAGGTAGAGGAAAATTCTCTTGACATCTTGCCAATGCTTAGACCCTGGGCTTTGCTTAAATGTGCTGACCTGTGAGACTGCAAAGTGAATATCCGGCCTCGTGTTGCATACATAAATGAGGCAGCCAACAACAGTTTGGTAAAGAGTGACATCAGCAGGATCCCCAGCATCATGTAGACTCAACTTCAACCTGTTTCCATGAGAGTGGAAATAGGTTTGCAATCCTCAAGTCCAAACTTACATAGCAATGTCTCTATGTAACTTTTCTGACACAAGGAAATACCACCATCACACTGCTTAAACTGTATACCCAAATAATGATGCAACAGCCCCAAATCTTTCATCTTGAAAGTAGCATTCAAATCAGCCTTAAATTCAGCAATATGTCTCTCATTTGGTCCAATGATCATCAAATCATCAACATAAAGAACCACAATGAGAAGTACATCACCGTCACGCTTTACATACAATGTGCTTTCTGTTGGACTGTTACGAAAGCCTTGTTTGACAAAATGAGTGTCAACTTTCTCATACCAAGCACGAGGAGATTGCTTCAACCCATACAAAGCCTTGTTACATTTGCACACTTTGTCCTCTTGTCCTTTTATGACAAAACCGCGAGGCTGCGTTACATAAACTTCCTCAAATATGTCACCATTCAAGAAAGCAGTAACAATGTCTGATTGATGTACATCCCAACCAAAATGAGCTGCCAGTGCACATAGAAAACGCACACTAGTAATAGGACAAGTGGGAGCAAAAGTCTCTTCATAGTCTATGCCTTTTTGCTGTGCATAACCCTTTGCAACAAGTCGAGCCTTATGGCGATCGATCTCACCATCCGGCTTGCATTTCAACTTGTAAACCCACTTCGTACCAATGGCCTTTTTGCCATGAATGAAGAAGCTAGTTGAGGACATGGCTAGTAGCCATGCCATCTCAATGGTTGAGGTAGCCTCCTATGGGTTGAAGATGGACCATATTACAAGAAAAGGATTAGTCAAAGTTGCAGAAAAGGAATCTAATGGTAATGCAGAGCTATGGTGATGCGCTATAGAGTCTGCTATGAAGGGTACAATGACTACAGAGGTTTTACATGAAGCTAGAGATTATATTTGGCTTGAAACAGGTTGGAATGACCCTATGGACTCTTTGTCAGTGCATGCATACATTGCCAAATTTCAAGCAAATGAGGCCATTGTTGAAGAAAAATGTAGGCACAAGAATGGGGATGAAGGGCCTTCAAAGCAGGCTACGAGGAGTGGAGCTAGAAATGACAGAGTGCCTCCTACATCACCTTCCCCGCAACAGATACCTGTCCCCGAAGTGCCTATGCAAGAAGCCTCTAAAGAAAAGAAGAAGGATGCAACAAAATCCACAGCAAAGGGTCCGGCCTACAAACTCCAATCTGATATAGAGGCAACAACGGATCTCAAAAAGGTTTTGGAAGAGAGGTCTCTAAAAAATAAGGTGGAATTTACCTTGGGTGAGGTCTTTGGTATAGCAAAGTGGAAATTCCACGAAGAAATAATTGATATCATCTAGAGGAAGCGGCAGTCTCTTACTGAATCTATCCATGTATAGGATGAAGAAGAGACTTTAAATGCACAGGGTGTACAGGTCTATGGCGAGCAAGGTGAAGAAACTCTTGTTGGATGCTACAAGTCTAGGGAGGAGTAAAACATGTTCGCTTCTTGGATGATGAAGATGAAGTGGAGACCACTCCCAAGAGGTACTACTTGAAGAGTCACTGGGCAAGAGAAACTACTGAGACGCTGGTAAAAGTGGGAGACTTAGAAGAGCCATACATTGCGTTGATAGATCATAGGTTGAAAATTAACTCGTGTCAAAGAGTCTTTATAAAAAAAAAATGGCCAATTGTTAAAAATCATGGATGATGATTTGTGCAGCAAACAACTCATCAGGGGAGCTGTATGGAGCTTGTCCAAATGTTAAGGTGACTACAAGGGATGTGAAAGATGACCAAAATTTCTTTGTGCAAGAGATGTCTACATACCCTCTTATCCTTGGGCAGCCATACATCACCGCTACTCACATGGAAACCAAGGTGATGGACGATGGGTCAGCATATGCAAGGATTAGGAGTAGGGATGGGAAGCGCGCAATACAATTCCTGCTTGTGTGGACCATGAAAGGAACCGTGAAGGTCTTAGAAAGAAACCCTTGCCAAAGACAAACAAAGATTTAAACTTGGTGACAATAAAAGATTTATGAAGACATGTTTGGTGATGCCATATTGATGACAACATGAAGATATGTTTGGTGATGCGATAGTCATGACAAGCTAGACAGCAGATTCATAGAGACACTTTTGATTATGAGCTAATCGATAGCCTTTACACCTCTTTATTGAACCTTTGTATTCATTACTTTATTTGATAGGATAGGAGTAATGTAACTCCTCATAAAACATTCATTGTAAAAGGAGTGACATACCTCCTCATAAAATATTCATTGTAAAAGGAGTGATGTAGCTCCTCATGAACATTTGTATATTCAATGATTTTTATAATATAACGATGGGTGTATATAGAGCTCTGGGTTTTTCTCTTCATCTCCCAAGGGTTTTTTCATCCACAGTTAGGGACCCTTAGTTGATTGGGGGTGTTGAGCATATATGTGAAGCTACTCAATATATGGCTTCTCTACATATGGCACCCAGGTCCCCTCTATATAACATCATCTCATGTGTGTATTCTACACACTTTGGGTCTCTATTTATCTCTCAACACAAACACCCTACATGGTCTTACTTATTAAGTCCGTATCACTTCCCATTGAGGTCTTGGGCATGCAAAGGGTTATGGAGTACATGCTTAAGACACAACATATCCCTTTGTATCAACTTCCTAGAATCGCATATGAAGCAAGTCAAAAGGTCCAAAAGACATGCAAGAGAAAAATACTAAGTTTGGGGTGGATGCTTGACATCAAGGAATGGTTTGGATGATGGGATGCATGTCACTTAGTCAAGGATGTGTCGATCGACTCCCAAGTTAATGAGGCCTTCTTACAATGCCAATGTATCACGGCTTGGGAGAAATCCGGAGGTTCTCGCTTCAGCCATTACACCACACACATTGCCCCAAACTACAAATATTTCTTCTTCTCTGAAACTGGTAACCGAACCCATCCCTACATCCTTGAGCCCATCCCATTGAGTGCAATCCGCACCATTGCCTCCATTCATCTTAGCGCCATTCTCTACGCTCCGAGACAAGACATTATGGAAGTGGCGAGGAGTCTCATCGACTTTGTACCATATGTCCTCGTCAAGTGCGAGAGAGTGAGTACCACACACTACTGAGAGTGCTCAGCCTTTGACCACATTAGGTTGTCTTTTCCCCATATATTCAGCCATGAGCTCTCCCAACCACGATGTGGACTCTCTATTGCGATGCTCATTTCAATCATTTTTGAGCATCGAGAGTCACTTATGACCTCCACTCACACCACGTGACATGTTCATTCGGTCCCATAGGTATTATTTGATCTTCAAGGATGATAATAGAACTATCTCTCTCTCTCTCTCTCTCTCTCTCTCTAGAAAAACAATGTGTGATTTTACAGAAGCCCATTATCTAAGTGTTCTATGTTGTATGTACAAGGGATCATTTCTCTTGAAATGGAATTATGTATAGCCATCCATGTCGACAGGGATGGCTATAGGTATTGCGAGAGGAGTGAATGACTCTCTCTCTCTCTCTCTCTCTCTCTCTACCAAGTCTTGATTTGAAAACTCTATGCCACATAGATCTTTTAAGTCTCTTGGGATTGTTCATACAATGATACAAACTTATTCTCTCTTTAATCTCTCATTCATCATGAGTATAGAACAAGCTATAATGATATAACATTATTAAATGCTTGCTTCCACATAGAATTTTATACTCTTGAAGTATAGGACCATGATTTATAGAAATTATTTAATTTTTATGGAATCAACAAAGATTCTCATGTGCAAGTGGGAGTTGCATGGCAATCGGCCTCTCTCTCTCTCTCTCTCTCTCTCTCTCTCTCTTCATGCATGCAATTGGCTGTCTTCTGTTCAAGCAGTAGGAGTGAGAGTCAGAGATATTGGGAGTATTGCAAGAGTAGCAAGTCGGTCTTTGAAATTTCTTTTTTTATTTATATTGATTTGGAAAAATTGAAGGCAATGTTGTGTTTGCCTGAGTGATATAGGCCAACATAATACATCTTGAACTAGTTTGCATTGAACCCTCGCTCCTTGCTCTTTTAATAAATGATTAGCACTTGAAGATAAGTGAAAAGATCCCTGAGGAGTGAAAGAACCTCATGAGGAATCCATTGATGAATAATGAGCCAGTAAGTATGCAAGTCCCGGTCAAATGGTTCAAAAATAAAAATAAAAAGAAAATGGTTTTTTGGAAGAAAAATGATGACCCATCTCTACTGAATACTGCTTGTGGCCATCCGCACCGGTACATATGGCTACAAATAGTTTTCAAGAATATGGGGAACCTCTCTTGACAACTCGTTGTGGCCATCCTTACGAGAGCTCCTTGAGGATTGAAAGAATCTCTTGAAGGTTCCATTGAACGTCAATAGAGACGAGCCTGTAAGAATGCAAGGCCTAGTCAAATGGTTCAAAAAGCACAAAAAAAGAGGAAATGGTTTTTGATAAGGCCAATCTCTACTCAAAAATTCTTGTGGCCATCCGCACCGGCATGGATGGCTACAGACAGTTTCAATAGCAACAATTTTGCTTCTGCTTTTGAGTAGTAGAGCCTCGTGAGTATGTGTGCAGCAGTGAATCAAGTGCTAGGGAACTCACAAACAGGGTGCTTAGGTCTCAAAAAACCATTGTTGTGCATATTCTGCAAAGAAATAGGATTTTCGGACATGGTGAGCAGGCCACAAGTGCGCATAGTGGAGAACAAGGTGGACGCGATGCTGGTCTTTGCGTGAGCAATGGCGATAGGGTTCCAATGTAGCAAGATCCCCACATGGAGGCGCAGGACATGCTGAAGCGCGTTTCCTGTTGGATGCAATTGGCAAGCACCAGTAGCTTTGCATATTATCTCCTCTTGGGGAAAGACGTCTCATTGTTCTTTTTGGAAACCTGCTGTGTACTGTTGTTTTCCACTGCCAAAGCATTATCAAGAAGAAGAGGAACCACTCCTAAAACTCCCTATGGACATCCCTGGCAGCGTGGATGGCTACAAGTAGTTTTCATTGGGAACAGGGAGCGAGTTTACTGAAGCAAACAAAACGTGAGTGAAGGTGACTGGGCACGAATCCGAGCATAAATATGGATTTGGGAACAAGATAGCGACATGGAACTTGCATTGGTGGCCAAGCTGCACTGCTGCATGGCACCAATGAGTAGTCCCGCCCACACTCCCTACCCGCCATCTTTGTGGGTGGCTAGATCATCGACAGCCTAGACCGCATCATGGCGTGCCAATATACAGAGTCTAATGTTTGCCGCATCATGGCGTGCCAATGACCGCTCTAATGCTTTAGGAAATCCTGACTTGTTTAGAGTCTCTGTGTGTGTGTGTGAAGATTTATAGATGAGAACAATTTTCCTTTTTTTGCAAAATTTCAAAAATAATCCTAAAATTTGTGAGAATCACAAAATACCTAAAGATTCAAAACATTTTCTCCAAAAAACGTTTTTGTATCAAATTGTGAAAATTACAAAACAGCCAAAGATTTGAAACATTCCAAAAATAACATTTGCATCAAATTAGGATAGATTTCAACATTTTTGGACACTCTATGCTTTTTGGCAGTTCACCAAAATAAGCCAAGAAAGAGAGGTATCTGTGTCATAAAATAATAAACCATTTGAGATTCTACAAGGCCATATAAAGTCCTAGTTCTATCATCTTCTATGGAGGGAGAACCATTCTTCCTATAAAGAGTTGCCAAAGAAAAAGTCTTCAAATGTTTTTGCAAGATTAACGTCAAGTTATTTAGGAATTTTGAAAAAAAATTAATTGTAGTTTGAGAATTACTAGAAAAATATGATGGAGAATTTTGGCCATTTTTTAAATTTGAGGAATAATTTGAGTATTTTCCAAGTTACTAGAAAAATATGATGGAGAATTTTGACCATTTTTGGGATTTGAGAGATAATTTGAGAATTTTTCAAACTACTATAAAAATAATGGTAGATTTGTTTTTTTTTGTTGTCTCTTTGTGTATCTATAAGTAGAAAATATATTGCATATTGTTGATCAATGATTTTATACCTTTAGAAAATTTTCTAAACATGTCTATAAATAGAAAATATTAAAGATTCTTGTTTGTTGTAATAACGATTTCAATCTGGCTCCCACCCTCTATGCCATTTCTAATAATATTGAGATGCTTAGCCCAATGTTTCTCGGATTTCCATAAGCTCGGAAAAGTTTGCTCGAAGTGTGGATTTCCTCAGCTAAGGCTTGCAAAGGTAAAATGGGAGAGTGGCCTAGGTTATTCCTTATGCTTTATGGGCTGATCGTACGACTCATAGCTCAGTTACTGGTTATATGCCATTTGAGTTGATGTATGGTCAGAAACCTATAATGCCAATTGAGGATGTAATTCCCACATGGAATGTATTGCCTTGGGAAGATGGAATGAGTAGGGAAGACCTTCTTGCTTTGCGTATACAACAGCTAGAAAGAAGGCCCCAAGATATTTAGATTGTACTAGCACGATTGAAAGATAAGGTTAAAGAATAAGGACAGATTTGATAAGAGGCAAAGGCTCAGACCTAAAGCTATTGAGTAAGGTGATTGGGTGTTGGTGTATGACAGTAGTCTTGAAAACCAACATTCAACAATAAGAAAGATTTCAAAGAGATTGTTTGGTCCTTATGTGGTTCAACATGTACATGGGAATGCGACTTACACCTTGCATGAATTAGATGGGACAAAAATGAAGATTCCCATTGCAGGGAAAATAATCAAGTTATTCAAAAGAAGACGTGACACAGATCCCTTTGATTCACAAGAAAGTCAAAACAAAGGCTCTGATGAAAATGTTATTGATGTGGATGAAGAACAAGAGGATGATGCACTAGATTTTGTTGCAAGCGATGATGATGAAATTGACATGTATGTTGACTTAAATAGAGACTGAACCTGCAAAAGATATCTGTGGCACATGATGGAGGATGTGCAGGTTGAGAGGGGATGGATTTCATTACTTGGAACGTGCATAATGTGAAGACTAAAATATCTAACTCACTCTCAATGATTTTGCTATGTGGGACCAAATGCTATGATGTACATAGTGCATGTGATATATGCGAAAATAGACGCCACGGCTGTAGCCGTGTACATACCTTGTCAAGAAGATGAGCCGCTAGACGTTGTCAGGAGTTTTTTGGAGCAAGGGATTGCGCATATGTACATATCCATGCATGGTGCATGAAATAAAGTATTGCCCATTTTCCAGAGCCAGGTGGTTACGTGGGGCCCACATGTGTACAGGTAGGACAGCATGTACATAGTGCATCGATTTTCACTATTACCAGTACCAGTGTGTTTTTTCTACAATAAGGAGGAGTTGGTAGCGCGTAAAACTTCTCGAGGAAGCTATCCGCGGGCCGACGACGTGAGGTCAGCAGGTGCGTCAGATGGCATCTAGTGGCGTCAGGAGGGCGAACGAGGTCAATATTTGCACGCAGATGAGGACGGACACAACGTGGGTGTTTGCTTGTGAGAATTATGCAGAAAGGTCATCATGAGGACCTTTTTTTGGGGCCACTTCACGTGGTGGCGAGATGCATTATTGGAAAAAAGCTGAGTGCCAGGTGTGCGAATGATGCAAAAAAGTGACAACTATGCACTGCGAGGTCAGCTTTTGGCCTGTTCGGGGTCCGTTTGAGGTCATCTAAAAGGCCAAGGGTGCCCAACTAATAAAGCTAAGTGTGGGAACTGAAAAAACTGAGAGAAGACCAGAAAAAACGTGGAGAAGAGAGGAGGAACAGCCGCAGGTGTGTTTTTGCTCATTTTGGAGCCTGTTTTGGTCGTAAACTGCTCATCCGAGGTCGGATTTGAGCACTTTGACATTGTAGACTGGGGTTTTGGGCCGTTCCGGACGCGATGGCGCTGTCCATTTTGCCAAATTCCTCACTCTTTTTCTGCTGTTTTTCTGTGTAATCTTCTCCGGTGAGTGAAGCTTCTTCTCCAATTTGTGACTGTATCTGGTATCTTTTACCCATATTGTGTGAGCTGTTTGCCCCATTGGTGTTGGCCCAAGCTCATTTGTATCTAAACATCAGAAATTCTCCTCTTTTGAGCTGAGTTTTTTGGGTGTGTGTGTGTGTGTGTGTCTGTGTGGAGTGGACAAGTGGATAGTTTCTCTCCTCTCACTCCAGAGGTGTGTTCCCTGTCTCGGCCAGGTGTGTTGTCTAAGCCGAGTGGTGCCCCATAGTGTGTGTGTGTATCTTTCCAAGAGTGTGTGTCGGGTCGTTATAGAGGCGCTGTGTGTGTTTTCATCCCGCTCACATTCTTTTGGCGCCCCCACGGAGGATCTTCTTCGAGTACCTTCTGCTTCGAGCTTCGAGCTTCGAGCTTCGGGATTACAGATTACAGGAACAGGGACAGGGACAGGTACAGGTAGGTGGAGTACAGTGATGTTACTTGCAGTTGTTGTGGGAATGCATCACTTGGCGCCTATTTGAGCGCATTGTCTGTTGGATTGTACGTTACTTGTGGAAACTGCCATTGTACGCCTTTGTGGAGCCACATATGGTTTTATTTGGCAGTCCCAGCCATTTCTGAGACTTGGTCTGGAAGATAGTCATTTCTGAGACTTGACTATACGCGATTTGCATTAGCTTTCGTGTGAGGGTCGATAGCGTGAGGTTTTTATTGAGCTGGGGGATTCTCAAATGTGGAGATCCTTTCGGTGATACAGGTAGCTGGAGCACCCTTTTCGTGACCTCGCCATAGGCTATGTACTAGTGAGTCCTACTTGATGCTCGGGTTCTATTGTTGACAGTTTATGCATACATAGACAGTCTATATTTTGGGTTCCTACTGCTCTACTTCTGGGGAAACTCTGTCGAAATTTTCCCAAGTTATGATGGCTGGTTTTTTGGTATTTTGAGCCATTTATGCTGTTATGCTGCTGAAATTTTGGCAAAATCAGAGGTTGAGTCAGGTGTGCCTTCTTGGGAGCTTCATGGTTGGCTTTAATGGATGATCAAAATGACCCTCAGTTCACTCCTTTTCATTTAACGCAAAGAATTCAGATTAATGTTCATGTGTCCAGGAAGATCTTTTTCCAGCAGCGCATAGTCTTTATGTTTGGGCCAAGAAGATTGAGAGAGATCCTGGAATGTCCTTTGCCTGTTGTCATTCCGATGATCAACTATGAAAACTCATTTGATGTGCATGTGTTTGTCCTTATCTAAAGTTGAGCTCCATTGAAGTTTCTAGGGATTGGGAAGTGAAAAGTTTTGGGTTCTTGCACGTGTGTTCGAAGGGGTTCTCAAAGCATCATAATTTGGGTAGCCATGGCTTTCTCTTATCCCGAGTTTCATGGAAGAAGTGATGAAGATGTGGAAGAATTTTTGGAAAAGATGGAGGTTGCCTGCATTAGCAACCAGATTCATGACCCTACGCAAATGTTACGCCTTATCCAAATTTGTTTGAAGAGTGATGCACGAGCTTGGTCCAAAGCATTTGAAGAGGAGTTGCGTATGGCTGATCCACCTATAAGATTGAGTTGGGACAATCTAAGGCATGGATTGGAAGTGGAGTTTGTGAAGATAGAAGACCCTGACAAAGTGTGGCAAGAAGTACAGGCTTTGGTGCAAAAGGAAGGTGAGCCAGTAGATGCGTACATACGTAAGTTTTCATTGGCATGGGAGCGAATGTGCAAGGCTTTAGCACCACAGGTACCCCCGCCTGACATGATGAAGAAGGACAGGTTCTTGGCTGGTCTTTGGGAGAATATACGTTGGAGAGTGGAGCTAAAGAAGCCTAGGACATATGAAGATGCACTAGAGGTAGCAAGGAACAAAGAGTGGAAGCTGAGGAAAATGAGCCAGTTAGGGGTGGAGTCTTTGCCAATGAGGTCTGAATTTCAGCCTATAGAGTCTTTATAAGGGCGCATGTCAGGGGTTCATCATGAACCAGTGGTTCCTGTTACTACTCAGGTTATGCCAGCAGTGGTCACTACAGCAGTGCAAGATGATGGCCTAAGGCAAGACATGAGGCAAGTGGTTGATCTGATGAAGAATCTCAGCCTAAACATGCTAGGTCAAGTGGGAAATAATCGAGGTCGAGGGCGGTTTGCAAATCAGCCAGGAGGTGAAGAAAGACCTAGGAATGGTGCTGGACAAAGTAATAGTAGGTTTTGGAGGCAGACGCCCACATGTTATAATTGTGGAGAGTTGGGTCACATCAGCCCGCAATGTGATAAGCCACCAAGGATGGGGGGAGACATGTATCCATTGCCAAGACAGGTGCTAACTAGATCAAATGATTATGGCATCGAAATTAAGGGAGACGAAGGAACCAGTGGACTGACCCAGGAGGAAAAGGGAAAGACAAAAGTGCTAAGTGTAGTCACCTTGGAGAAGGCATCAAAGCTAGAGGATACATTAGTGATGCCTATTGGGAAGAGGACCACAGAGGATAAGGAAGGAAGAAGTGCCCCAGGTCCTAGTAAGAAGAAAGGAAAGAGCCATGAAGGCGAGGATGTCAAGGCCAAGAGGAAAAGGAGAGCTCGTCGAAAGTTTCATGTTTCAGATTTTCCACTAGGGGATGGGCAATTAAGCTATGACTTGAAGGAGGATCTGACGAGCAGGAAGGCAGATGTTACTTTTGGGCAGCTTATAGAGATGGTGCCTAAGCTAAAGCGACAGTGGAAGAGGATGGTTAACCCAATGGAGAAAGAGCCAGAGAGAGGTTCAGTGAAGGTGTTGGCAATGGACGAGCTACCAGACATTTGTCCAATAGTAGATGTGTGGCATAAAAGGAAAAATTTGGGACAAGGTTATGTGGATGGCGGAGCCCAAATATGCGTCATAACACACTCATGCGTTGAGAAGATGGGTCTCACAGTGGCTGGGGTGTCAGGTTTTCGGATCAGATTGGCAAACCATCAAAAAGTAAAATGCTTGGGTGTTGTAAAGAGCTTAGAAGTGGAGGCATATGATGCAAAGGCAGTGGTTGATTTTCATGTGATGCCAGCAGGGTTGGGAGCATATCCTATTATACTGGGCAGACCATGGTTACGTGCAGTGGGAGCTGTTCAAGATTGGCGACATGGTACAATTAGCCTCTATGGAAAGACAGGTACCAAGAAGCTTTATAATATGGACACAAGGAAACGATTAGAGGAGCTTTATGAAGATGAGGATGAGTCTAGTGATGAAGACTCTTCCACGGTGACAGATGAGGATAGTGATAGCACTACCAGCAGTGATGAGGATGCTGATGTTGCATTTATTTTGATGGATAAAGAAATCCAGGAGTGTGGTTTAGTCGCATTTGCGAATGAAGTTGAAGATGAAAGTGAAGGGCCTTATGAAGTGATTGAAGGGCTGATGCAAACCAAGGTTGAGTTGTCAAAGAAGCAGGAATTAATGACGCAAATGATTAGTGGAGACCTCTCAGCTATGGAGAAGGATATATATTTGCATATGCTGGCTAGTTTTCCTGATTTGTTCATTACTTCATATGAAGAGATCAGAGGGTTCAAGGGTGAAGAGATGCATATAGAGCTGAATGAAGGTGCTAAGCCAGTGCGGCAAAGGCTAAGAAGGATGGGTCAAGAGCAAATGGAAGCCTTGCGGGTAGAGGTGGACAAGTTATTGAAGGCAGGGTTCATAGTTCCAGTGGAGACCACAGAATGGGTGAGTCCAGTAGTAGTCAGTCCAAAGAAGGATGGGAAGTGGAGAATTTGTGTAGATTTTAAACCCTTAAACGCAGCCACTAAGAAGAACCCATATCCTCTTCCATTCATCGATCAGATCTTGGATTCAGTGGCAGGTTATGAGAGGTACAGTGTGTGTGATGGTTTTTCAGGCTATTTTCAATTGAAGATTGCTCTTAAAGACCGCACAAAGACAACTTTTATTACGCCATGGGGCTGCTATTGCTACACAGTGTTGCCGTTTGGGTTGTCAAATGGACCATCTTTCTATCAAGAAAGAGCAAATTGGGTGCTGGAACCATTCATTGGTAGTTGTGTTAAGGCTTTTATGGATGACTTCTGTGTTTATAGCAGTAGGGCTGAACACCATGAGAAGCTGCAGATGGTATTGGCTCGATATGATGAATGTGGAGGACAACTAAATCCAAAGAAATGTCATCTAGCACAGCCAAGGGTGAAGTTATTGGGCCATATGGTGTCAGAAAATGGCATTGAGGCTGATCCAGATAAGGTGAAGTCTATTATTCTTCTTCCATCACCTATGAGTACGAAGCAATTGGCAACCTTTATACACAAAGTGAAGTACATGGCACGGTTTATTCCATTGTCTTCGCAGCTTCTTTATCCATTACAGCAAGTGGCAAAGCATGATCCATTGCAATGGGATGACAAGTGTGAAGAAGTGTTTCAAGAGGTGAAAGAGGTGTTAGGGGGGTTGTCAGCCATGCAGGCTCCTGATTGGGAGAAAGTTTTTTATGTAAATCCATCAGTGGGGGATGATGCCATTGGAGCCATGCTATTGCAAAAGGGGAAGGGCAGCCATTATATGAGGCCAGTGTATTGTGCAAGCCGAGTGAAGTTGGTAGCGGAGAGAAAGTTATCGGAAGTAGAGCTAGTGATGGCTAGTGTAATATTTGCTTGTCGACGATTTCGTCATTACTTGCTACCACGGCCTTTTGTTTTCTTGACGAGTTATGCCTTTTTGCCACAGTTAATTAATGGTATTAACATGTCAAATGTGGTGAAGAAATGGGTAATTGAGCTGCAAGAGTTTGAGTTCTCTTTTCTAGTGGAAGATAGTACAAGGGCTACCCTAGCTGATTTGTTGACCTACAAGGAGAATCCCCTTATTGTTAAGGAAGAGGTGGTGAGAAAGGTAGTTGAAGAAGTGCCACAGATCAGCAATGCACATGTGTTGTTCTTTGATGGTTCATACAGAAAGAGCCATGATGCAGCTTCAGGGGGTATAGCACTTTATGATCCAGAGGGGAAGCTAGTATGCAAGAGAGGGTTCAAATTGGATGCTCATAGTAACAATGAGGCTGAATATGCTACATTGGAAGCCGGATTACACATTTGTTTGAAGCATGGGGTTCGAAGGTTGAGCATAAAAGGTGATGCCTTGTTAGTGGTGAAGCAAGTGTTGGGTGTGTGGAAGAGCAAGAACACCTCATTGAAGGAAATGTGCTTCAGAATTAAAGGCCTGTTAAAAAAGTTTGAAGCATGGAGTATCAGACACATTGAACGTGCTCTAAATGGAGAGGCACATGAAGCAGCTCAAGGCATGATTGGGGAGCTATTTGTGTTGAGGACCACTTTACCTCTTTATCATGGCCGGGAAAGTTTGGCTCAAGAAGAGGAGTTTTTGCTAACGGGAATCATTCCAAAGGAGATTCAGAAGTCTAAGAAGTATGGCTTTGTGCGTAGAGCATACAGGTACAAATTGATTGGTGATGTCTTATACATGAAAGGGGCTGATCTCGTGTTGAGACGTGTACCTTGGCGGGAGGAGCTTTACAGAGTGTTGGAAGAGAATCACGAAGGCGCATGTGGTGGCCATTTTGCTCTAAAGATCACCTTGCATAAGATTTTGCAAGAGGGGTATGTATGGCCTAGTTTGCACAAGGATGTTCACCATTGGTGTAGGTCTTGCAATAGGTGTCAAGCATTTGGGAAGAGAGTGTTGAAGCCAGAGCTACGAAAAACCATTATGGCGTTTGATGTGTTTGAAAAGTGGGGGATTGATGCAATAGGCCCGTTACCTATCACAAGCAGGGGCAAAAGCTATATTTTGACGGCAGTGGACTATCTTTCTAGATGGGCAGAGGCTACAGCAGTAAAACAGATCACTGCAAAGGATGTGGCAAAATTTGTGTATGATGAAATATGTTGCAAGTTTGGGGTGCCATTAGAGCTACTTTCAGATAAGGGGCCTGGCTTTAGAGCTAAACTGCTAGATTTTTTATGTGCAAAGATGAAGATTAGGCACCAGCATACCACTCCTTATTACCCGCAGTGTAATGGCTTGAATGAAAGATTCAATGGTGAGTTGGTACAGATTCTTTCGAAAGTGACAGAGCACCAAGGAAAGAATTGGGATTTGGAATTGCCTAGTGCATTATGGGCTTACCGTACTTCGGTGAAGACAGGTACAGGGTTTACTCCATTTCATTTGGTGTATGGAAAGGAAGCACTATTGCCTGTGGAGGTAGAGTTGCCTGCGGTCAAGATGTTAGAGAAGTTGCTTGGGCCGCCTAGTGATGCATTCAAAGAAAGGCTTTTGCAGCTACAAGAGGTCCAGTTGGATAGGATGAGCGCATTGGAACATTATGGGCAGATGCAGGATAAGGCTTTGGCAAAGATAAATGAAAAGGTTAAAAGTAAGGGTATCAAGAAACATGACTTGGTTTTGCGCTACAATAGTAAGCTGGACAACACCTTCCAAAAGAAGTTTCAGATTAAGTGGGAAGGCCCTTTCAAGGTAGTGGAGTGTTTTCCAAATGGCACATATCAGCTGGTTAACCTGGATGGTGTTCTACATACGTCAAGGGTAAATGGATTGCGTCTTAAGTTGTATCATGCCAAGTTGATGATGGTGGAGCAAGATGAGCTGTCTGTGGATCAAGCTGTGTTGGTGAGGGATGAGGAGACCTGTGATGCGGCGAGTCTCATATCTCTCTTTGCTGCTGCTGATCATGAATGATCTAGCAGGCTAGGGGATGGGCAAATTATGTCAGGAGTTTTTTGGAGCAAGGGATTGCGCATATGTACATATCCATGCATGGTGCATGAAATAAAGTATTGCCCATTTTCCAGAGCCAGGTGGTTACGTGGGGCCCACATGTGTACAGGTAGGACAGCATGTACATAGTGCATCGATTTTCACTATTACCAGTACCAGTGTGTTTTTTCTACAATAAGGAGGAGTTGGTAGCGCGTAAAACTTCTCGAGGAAGCTATCCGCGGGCCGACGACGTGAGGTCAGCAGGTGCGTCAGATGGCATCTAGTGGCGTCAGGAGGGCGAACGAGGTCAATATTTGCACGCAGATGAGGACGGACACAACGTGGGTGTTTGCTTGTGAGAATTATGCAGAAAGGTCATCATGAGGACCTTTTTTTGGGGCCACTTCACGTGGTGGTGAGATGCATTATTGGAAAAAAGCTGAGTGCCAGGTGTGCGAATGATGCAAAAAAGTGACAACTATGCACTGCGAGGTCAGTTTTTGGCCTGTTCGGGGTCCGTTTGAGGTCATCTAAAAGGCCAAGGGTGCCCAACTAATAAAGCTAAGTGTGGGAACTGAAAAAACTGAGAGAAGACCAGAAAAAACGTGGAGAAGAGAGGAGGAACAGCCGCAGGTGTGTTTTTGCTCATTTTGGAGCCTGTTTTGGTCGTAAACTGCTCATCCGAGGTCGGATTTGAGCACTTTGACATTGTAGACTGGGGTTTTGGGCCGTTCCGGACGCGATGGCGCTGTCCATTTTGCCAAATTCCTCACTCTTTTTCTGCTGTTTTTCTGTGTAATCTTCTCCGGTGAGTGAAGCTTCTTCTCCAATTTGTGACTGTATCTGGTATCTTTTACCCATATTGTGTGAGCTGTTTGCCCCATTGGTGTTGGCCCAAGCTCATTTGTATCTAAACATCAGAAATTCTCCTCTTTTGAGCTGAGTTTTTTGGGTGTGTGTGTGTGTGTGTGTCTGTGTGGAGTGGACAAGTGGATAGTTTCTCTCCTCTCACTCCAGAGGTGTGTTCCCTGTCTCGGCCAGGTGTGTTGTCTAAGCCGAGTGGTGCCCCATAGTGTGTGTGTGTATCTTTCCAAGAGTGTGTGTCGGGTCGTTATAGAGGCGCTGTGTGTGTTTTCATCCCGCTCACAACGTGGTACTATGGCATGATTTTTTTAACATAAATATATGTCTATTTTTCTTTATAAATGTACAAATGTGAAGTGTATCGAAGTGGCATGCTCGTTTTTCCTAGAAAGTTCAATGCGGGCCATTTCGGCCAAAAATAGCAGGTTTCGTGCGTTAGCATAAAAGACATGTCCAAAGTGCTTACCAAGTGGGAAAATGAGGTTCAACATGAATTTTGATCCCAATGGGATTTTTCCACAATTTTAGGGTTTTTTCCCAGCTCGTTTGGGCTTTTTACAGACAAAAAGTGGCATTTTTGGGCTGAAAATGGCCCTAAAATGGTCAAAAATAGCCTTAAAAAAGCTCAAAATATCTCAAAATGCCACATAAAAAATTCTTCCATTGTTTCTCAAGTTGTGTGAGAAGTTTTAGAGCCAAGAATGAGCTCATTTGGGCATATGATCAAGGAGATACAGCCATTCCTTTACAAGGTGCACGTGTAGTCCCGTCCTGCTTCAACTACATGGTTGAGACTGTGAGGCCTGCAATTAGGGTTTCCCCTCCCCAAATAACTACTTGGGCTTCTCCCATGAAGTACTGAAGCTTCCATTGAATGGTCACGATGAAGACTCAAAGCGTATATTTAGGGTTTTTAACAGGTCGAATGAGCACTGCATCTCTGCAATTAGGAGCGACGCTACACTTAATCTACATAGACACAAGAGTTTTGAGTTAGTATTGGTTGTTTTTCAAAGTGGAGCTTTCATGGCTGGAGTTTTTTTCTTTTTTAGTGTACTTTTAGCTTCAAATCATCTACACCTTGCTTGATTTTTCTACGAATCCTCACAGTCACAGGCCCGACGCTTTCTTAGTCGCACTACGCACTTCTTGACAACGGCCGTGTTGGCAATGATTTTGGCCAGGAGAGGAGGGAACAATGGTTGGACAATAAGTCTTCACCCATGGCAATGATGTGGCACTGAGGATGCTATCAGGTATTTTTTGGATGAGCATAAAGTTGTGCTCATGGTATATCATGAGGTATGAGCATTCAAAGTAGGCAGTCTCAACTTAGATGGTGATGGTGAGTGTGTGTGACAAGGGAAACTGGGCCAACTTGGGGGTATAAGATTAGAAATGATGAAGTGTTACATTTTTGGAGATAGTTGAGGTGATGGACTTTGAGCAGTGTGTTACAATGCGTCATTCAATGAGCGGAGAAGCAAGTTATGCCTCCGGGAGAGTTGTCTGAGAAACTCTTATGCCTTGGGAAAAAGCTAGAATGTTTTGGGCTTGGGAGGAATGAGGAGAAGATTGCCATGTGTCATGGGGATTGTCCCACACGAAGAGAGGAAAAGAGAAAGTGATGGTATATAGGGCACCTTGGGTGCCCACTGCAGGGTATCAAAGGTGAGAGGAGCTCTCTCAAGGCTCGGCTATGGGGGCTCATGGGCTCATGGGAAAGGAAATGGAGCATTTTTCATCTTCACACTGCCTAGAAAGGTGCTTGGCCACTTATTTTTGTCCCCGGCCACTTGCCCCCAAACCATTCCTTGGTCAAAGGGTTACCAACATGTCATTTTTTGCCCAAAAAAGGCCTAAAAGGAGCCAATTAAAAGATTCATGAGGAGAAAACCTTGTCGACTAGGAAGAGAGAGAAAAATCTCGGGGATAAAAGATAAGAAATCCCCCATTTTAATAGCCACAACACACCTGCACAACTTCCAGAGAGCTCATTTTTGAGCAAGAAAAAGGGCACTTTCATGTTTGAGCGGCCATACCTTCTTCATTTCTTCTTTGCTTTTTGTATATGGATACTCTATGGACATCTCCATGAGATGAGCTTCATCATGATGTCCTTTGTTTCTCCTGATTTTGAGTGTGTTCCATGCTTGGAGGGTTTTTCATAAATCTCTACAAATGATTACCACAAATGTTTCGGGCCTTGCAATAGTTCTTCCTTCCGACGGTGTGGCTCGTGCAAGGCTATAGAGGCATTCATTTTCCTTCTTGTTTTCACCCTAACATTGTTTTGATGCCTCCATTGAGAATAAAGTGCTCCAATTCCTGTGAAATATGTTTATTCTCTGCGAGTCTTACCAAACGGCGAGCTAACATTCCCGAGCAAAGAAAAAACCGAGCGACTTTCTCACAAACATTGAGCTTTGTTATTAGCAGCATCTCATGTGGCATTCTATAAATACTGAAGACAGTCCATGCCCATTAAGATCTCACTCCACGCCTCCTCATCAACTACGGACATAATATGTGCACATACACACTATTATACACACCTATGCTAATTTTTTCTATGTTATCTAGATTAATAATATCTAACAAAGAGTTGGGAGAGAGACTCAACTGCAATACAAAGAGTTATCTAGACTCAAGTGCAGAACAAAGAGTTGGAACTTTTTAGAAAATTAGTCGGTTGATTTTTGACCGCCGACCCGAGTTATAAGGAGTCCATTCATTTTTCATAGAGATAATGAGGTCTACATTGAATATTAAAAATGCAACTCCAACCCTTCTAGATTTCAGGGGAAGTAGTTCTTAAAGCGACTAGTGAAGCTTCCGGCAAGATTATTAATAAATCCACATTTGAATATCCATAGACATTAAATGCTACATAGTCATAGTTGTAGAAGGGATTACTTGGATTGGAGAGAGAGAGAGAGAGAGAGAGAGAGAGAGAGAGAGAGAGAGAGAGAGAGAAAGAGAGAGAGAGAGAGAGAGACATGGTAGTGGCATCAAACCTCAAAAAAATTTAAAAACACACTAAAACAATTTGCACCTTGGCTGTTTCAGGGCCTTCTTTTTAGTTTATGGAGGTTTCATGCCACTACCATGCCGACTCTCTCTCTCTCTCTCTCTCTCTCTCTCTCTCTCTCTCTCTCTCTCTCTCTCTCTCTCTCTCTCTCTCTGTGTGTGTGTGGTTTGTAGATAATTTGAGAAACCTCTCTCTCTCTACCAAACTTAAATTGGAAGTTTGATCACATCACTATCATGTTGTCTAGTGTTCAAGAAAAGTGTGCCTCAGCTTATCCTTGAGACGCTTTTATCACTTGTTTCTCTCACAAATGTTTTGGGTAAGCACTCGATGTTGAAAAATGAAAATATCAAGTTAAAGAGAGGGGGTAAGGAGAAAATGCGCTTGAAAAATTAATGAAATAAGAGTGAAATTGTGAAAAATATATGCTATTTGGAAAAATTTCTTATTTGAATCTACATAAGTTGAAATTTGTACGTTTGTGAAATTGATTTTCCCCGAACACTGATGCCGACTCTGTGTGTGTGTGTGTGTGTGTGTGTGTGTGTGTGTGTGTGTGTGTGTGTGTCTCGTCGTGACTGCACATGAGTTGAGAAACATCTCTCTCTCTCTAGCAAAAACAAAAACAAAAAACATAATAGAAATAGTCTGTGCCGCGTCGAAACAGTCCGTGTCGGCACGGACCTGTTTCGACGCGGCACGGACTGTTTCTTGTAGGTTTATTTTTTAGTTTTTGGGTGAGTATTGGATCTTGAAAATTCAAAATAGCTAGTTAAAGAAGTGGGAGAAGGAGAAAATACGCTTGGAAAATTCATGAAAATAGTTAAATTGAAAAAAAGTACGTTATTTGAGAAATTTTCTATTTGAATATAACATAGAGGGGAAATTTGTACGTTTGTGAAATTGATTTTTTCTGCACTCATGCCGACACTCCCGCTCTCACTCACTCTCTCTCTCTTTTTAAGCATGATTCCAGAAGTGTTAATCATTCACTTCAGTGAATACGTAATTCAAGGTAAGAATACTTTAAAATGCTCTCATGGAATTACAATACCTAGCTGATAAAGAGAAGAAGCCCTCCAACTGAACTCTAAAAATATTACTGCACATATCAGTATCAAAACTGTTAGGAATTGCATCCTAAGGACTCTGCAGTGCCTTGACTTAACGCTTCTTGGACACACCAACTGTTCTCCCCCGCCTTCCAGTTGTTTTTGTGTGCTGACCACGTCGCACCCGCAAGCCCCAATAATGACAAAGACCACGGTGGTTCCTGATCTTTTGCAGCCTTCCCAGGTCATCTCTCAACTTCATATCAATTTGATTAGACACCACTTGAGAAAATCGGCCATCCTTGTAATATTTCTTCCTGTTCAAGAACGAGTCAAGAATCTTGAATTGACGAGGATTGGCGGAGATAAACATCAGGTTTTCAAGCTCTTGAGCAGACAGCTCTCTTGTTCATGTCTACAACCACTTTCTTGCAGACGAGGTTAGAAAAACGTTTGCCGATACTCTTAATAGATGTCACAGCAAAAATGATCTTCTGCTGTCCATCCACTTTGGTGTTGAGAACATAAAAAATGTACTGACTCTCTCTCTCTCTCTCTCTCTCTCAACCAAAAACTAAAAAAAATTGTTGGAAACAGTCCACGCCGGCGTAGACTATTTCCAGTGATAGCTGTTTTTTGCTATTAAAAGTTTCAAATTTTTAGCCTCATTCCATCACTACTAACCTTTTAACTCTACCCACATGCTAACTCAAAGATTGTACATACCTTATTTTTCTTCCTGTGTGTGATACCACATTATAGTGGATATGGTGTTCTCATAAATGTCTATATTTCTCTAAAGTGTGTCCTAACCATAAAACTCCACCCTTACTAATTACCTAAGTAGAATCGGCTCCAAAATATTATTACTGACCTTAGTATTTATGTAAATATTTCTTTCCTTTGTTTTAAAGGGCATAAATATTAAGAGTGTGATTTTATAAAAACAAAAAATATATTTTCACACATATTTTTTCCCATCCCCTTTTATGTAACTAGGTGTGAGTATTTTTTTCCCTACCCACCTACTAATTAGGTGTGTGTTGTGATTTTTGTAAATTTTATATTTATTTACATCTCAAGAGAGTGTATTTATTCATTTATATATTTCTATTTTACTTATCCATGAGATTTCAATTTTTTCTTTACGCTAGTTAACTACAGTGTACTTTTTCCTTTCACATTGTGTAAAATTGTAAATATTATTTTTTCACTCCACCTATTGTAAGAAAATATAACAATATATATTTTAGCATACCTCTTTTGTATATCTTATCTTATTTTATTTTATTTTTATATTTTATATACATATTATTTATATTTTATTACTATAATCATGCACCTTAGCTTGTACACTTGTTATCATGCATATCATCATCAAATTCAATAATAATTTTTCATGGACTCAATGGAGCATTATTAAGGGTCCATGTAATGCCCTCGTGCCTCACCAATTGGAATATATGCAAGCTGAACAACCAAGGACCCCACTTGGAAGACTTTGAGAGGGAGAAAAAAACACATGGTTTTGGGCGCATTTTCATACATGATTCCACTCCGAGTTGGACTTTGCACAAAACTACAAAGTTGTAGCTCCTAAGCTAAGGTTTCTCGCAAAAATTATTTTGCATTTTTTCGAGCTATGAGCGACTTTTTATCGGCATTTTGGTGGACCCCAGTTTTGCTGTCTTGGTCCAAAATGCTTCACCCTCACTCTCCTCTTCACCCACACAAACTCTCATTTCCATCTCTATTCTATTCAAACCTGCAAACACTCTCTCCCCCCTCTTAGTACCTTCCATGAAAGCTTTAAACACTCATCTACCCTAACTACCTACCTAGTAATTATCAATGAAGAGATATGATTGATCTCTTCTTCCAAAAAAACTAAAAAAACAGTAAAAAACTAATTGTGTGCATCTTCTTCATCAACTTAATCTCCTGCAAGCACCCTAATTACGCAAGCCGACAAAACCTCACCACGGATCAAACATTGGAGCGGCAAACGACAAGGCCTTCCGAGCAATAACAGGTTTCTTATCCTTTCAAACTCATCTTTGTATATAACCATTCCATAAAATCACTTTTCCTATTATGCTCATGTGAGCATTCCCTTTGTAAATTATCCAATTGGCACGTTTGTGCCTCACTTGTAATTATTATAACTACTAACTTGTATGCAATTTGCCCATCCAATGTCACCTTAAAAAATTGCAGACCCCATGTAGATAGAAACACCTCCATTCAACCCTATAAGTTATTTCTCTTCTCCCTATTCTCACTCAATGTAAATAGAGAAGACAAGGTAGTCCCACCATATAAATAATTCAAAAAACCCTAAACCTAATTAGCCACACAAATAAGCATACTTATGCCTAGAGATAATCCACTTGGAAATGCTTTAAATAGAGCACTTCTACATCACTTTGGGGGGGCTTATCAATTGAGAGAAGAAGAGCTTTAGCTACTTAAGTCTGTGAGGAAGCCCTTGTGTCAAGTCCTTATGTTGAGATAATCGCCAGAGCTAGGCTCTCCATTTGTATGGTCTACTTATCTATCTATAACAATTGGATTTGGGCACACATATTCTCATTATCTCCTAAATCTCGTGACAATTCACAAATTGGTGCTCATTTTGGAGTCTTCTAAAGCTTGCCACAACAATTGGAAACGTCTACTTGTGGTAACACTTGTGTATTTTCTTTTGAGAGTTTTGTTGATGATGGTGTTGAGCATTGGTGGTACTTTGTTGGTCTAGGTTGAGGTTGGATTGGAGATCCCTCACTAGAGTAACAAAATCATCAATTGGCTTGTGATTGTGTATCTGCGTGCGTCTATTTATGCTCAAGTGTTAGTGCCTTTGTGAGTTTGTTTCATGCATTGTCGCACGTAAGCCTCCTCATTCGGTATGTTAGGATGTATGATGGGGATGATTGTACAAAGATGTGTGTAAGCTCAAGTGTGATGTTCATGTTCTGATATGTCCTAACTCATTCTAGTTAGGTGGTGCCCTTTGTCTTGGTTTTGTGTGGGTTTGGTTTGGTCTTTTGGCCATCCATATATATTTTTTGAGCGACACGGGAGCCTAGGTGGTGCTTAGGGGTCACTTCCTTGCGGCTTGCCCCGGACCGCCTCAATTTTGGCACCCCCACTAAGGAACTCTCTCATCTCTATAGGTATATTTTTAAGGCTTCAGTGTAGTTTGTACAAATCAACTCTTTACACTTGCAATTACAAAGAATCCATCCAAGCATAACATAGTTATTTGTAGGAATGAATAATGGACCCATTGTGCATCCATTTGACTTCACGAAAAATATTAGGATAAATGTTTGCATAAGTCGAGAAATTCATTTTCAACAACGTATAGCTTTCTTGTTTGGAGCGGAGGCGTTAGGAGAAATTCTATAATCTCCACTACCTATAATCTTACCACTCATTGATTATAATATATCTTTTGATGTGCATGTTTTCATATTACTCTAATTGAGAAAAATTTCATGAACATTTAGGTTATTTGCATCTCATTTGTAGGCATGAATCCTCACATCTATGGAAAGATTAGGTTCAGAACTAGCCCAAAACATAGTTGAAAGCTTTCCTAGATAGGGATTACATCACTATTCAAGGAGAAGTTTTGCACCTTGATTGTTTTAGTTTGGACATAGAAATAACATTTGAGGACTTTTCTTTTATCCAAGCAGCTTGTGTGCTAGGAGTAGTCAATCAAGTAGTCCTCTCCACTTGGAGGATCCTTTTGGAGTCCGGATTTGACGACTCTTATCTAGAGATAAGAGTATCCCGACTTGACTTTGAAAGCTTCAGAGTGTTCCTTGGTGTGATAAATAGGCTACCTTTTGATTTTGAATCTCGAGGGAGGAACGTGCTTCACGCTTGTCTTTATGAGGAGGAGCGGATTTCTATCAGATACGAAGGACCTGTGGTCTTTGAATGTGAGGATCGTGCATCACCCACACTCCTTGGTCACTTCACTTTGGTTCTTTTGTGGTAGAAGTCAAGGGTTACTTTTTAAGAGTTTTCGTGCACTCTAATCATGGCTCTGAACAGAAAAATGTCAGGATATTCTCTTTTCTTTGGGGAACTTGGAGAGGATCTTGATCTGTTTCTTGCAGATTTTCGAATGGCCTTACACATCAATCGTATCTTCACAGATGATGAAAGGTTAGGGATGTTTCAAGTTGTCCTTCGGCGTGATGTTGATACATGGTTTCAAGGACTTAGTGAAGAGGTAAGGGTTGCATTTCCTAGGGTAATTGAGGCATTTCAAGCTCGATATGGCCAACCTCTTAACACCCTACAACTTGTGAGAATTCCCTTTGTAAATTATCCATTTGGCACGTTTGTGCCTCACTTGTAATTATTATAACTACTACTAACTCACTAACTTCTAACTTGTATGCAATTTTCCCATTCAAATTCACCTTAAAAAAATGGAGACCCCGTGTGGATAGAAACACCTCCATTCAACCCTATAAGTTATTTCTCTTCTCCCTATTTATCACTCAATTGAACACCCTACAACTTGACTCTACCCTCCAAGCCAGATGCAACTGACTCTACACTGCAGCTCGGTGAGAAATATTGGTAGATTGTCTATTTATGGTCAAAACAATCTACCACATGGAGCCTAAAACACACTTTTGTTTTCCATTGTACGCTTTCCATTTTCAATGCCATAGCATGTGACCCGCGAGTTGTTGCAGCCTAATAAATGACACATGTTCTTCAAATGCTATCTTCCCTCCATTTACAAAATAATCATTCCTTTATTTCTCTCCTCATCATACGATGTATACCCTCTGATGTGGAAGCTGCCCTACTTAATGTCCCATAAGCGCATCCTTATCAATAAATCTCAAATGGCAAATCGTCGGTTGTTCTAAGGTTGTTCGTGCTCACATATGTCCTACATCTTCTAAGGTTGTTGGTGCTCACATAGGTCCTACATCTTCTCAAAACAAAGCACGCTCTCTTTGATGGAAAAGTTTTGGCCCCATTTACTTCAAGCTCTGCACAAATGTCCCTTTAAGTATGAATCAACAAAGGATGGGCACATTTGTGGCTTCTTCACCTTGCCATAGTAATGAGGTAGGATGGAGTATGGAGTGCTCATGTGTAAAAAAAACTACTGGAAACAGTCCACGCCGGCACAGACTGTTTCCAATAGTTTTTTTGTAGTGTTTGGATGGGAGAGAGAGAGAGAGAGAGAGAGAGAGAGAGAGAGAGAGAGAGAGAGAGAGAGAGAGAGAGAGATTTGAGCTTACAGATATCATACAAAGAGAGATCTCCAGAGTGGTGAGCAAGCAAGAGAGAGAGTAAGAGAGCCATTTCTTGGCTCAATATTAATATCGTGAAAATTGTATCGCAGCTTATTATTGTGAAAATGCGCTTACTTAATATCGTAAAAATGTTTTGCAGCGTAATATCGTGCCGTAATTGCCGTTTTCCAAAAATGCGGGAAGGCAAGGGGAAAATGAGAGCATCTCTAGCACAAATGTAAAGAATTTCATTGGCTCATTGGGATACGCGAGAGAGAGAGAGAGAGAGAGAGAGAGAGAGAGAGAGAGAGAGAGAGAGAGAGAGAGAGAGAGAGAGAGAGAGTAGGCATGGAGGAGCGCCAGGGGTATCCAAAAGACATTAAAAAAAAACCTCTTGAAACAGTTGGCATCCAAAAGACATCAAAAAACAAAAGAAAAACTCTTGAAACAGATTGCTCCGACGTGGACTGTTTCAAGAGGTTTTATTTTTATTTTTTAGAGAGAGAGAGAGAGAGGCTTTCAATGACAACTAATTGTAACTTGTGCTTGTAAGGTAAGTGGGTTGTTTACTGCCTACCCAGAGCATGTAGTCTATTAAGCCAAGTGGAAATGTGAATAAAAACGGAGTGGTGGCAAAGACGAGCAGGCGTCACTGTTCTCTGTGGCATTGCATGGAGAGAGAGAGAGAGAGAGAGAGAGAGAGAGAGAGAGAGAGAGAGAGAGAGAGAGAGAGAGAGATAAAGAGAGAGAGAGAGAGAGAGAGAGAGAGAGAGAGAGAGATAAAGAGAGAGAGAGAGAGAGAATCAACATGGTGACGACCTCCAAAACTAAAAAAGAAACCTTGAATGGCAATAAGAAAAATTCTCAAAGACAACTATACACAGCTCTTGCTAATCATATGAATGGCAACAACCAATGTGCACTACACGGAAATTCAATAGCGTTGAACTTCCTTGTTGGCTTTGTTGGAGCTATATATGGCTCACTCTACTCAACTTGGTCTCACCTATATATTTGTATCTTGTCCTCAATATGAATCACTCTTTGGGAGCGTATATGGTGTGTCTCTTGTCTCGTCTCTCTCTCTTTCTCTCTACATCTCAACATGGTATCAAACCAGTAACGATCATGCGCCGATTCAATTCATGGTGACAAAACAGTATGTGTATGCGATTTGCATGTAAGATTCAAAAATTGCTACAAATTTTATTTTTGAGCATTGATTCTTGTTAACTGTGGTTGTTTTGTGTTAAGAAGAATATGATTAGTGTTTTGTGTGACGTTTATTGCTAATCAATCTAATCGTTGATTACGTTTTCTTGTTGATGACACCCTGAACTTCATCTCAATTTTTCTTGCTGTTCTGCTCAATATTTGGAGAAACGGGAAAAGCGCAATGGAGCGTAGCGCAATGGGCACTTTTCATCCAAAACTTGTTCTTCTCCTCGAGCTCTTCGATTTGAGTTCTAGGTTTGCGTCAATCGGAGTTCGCAGCAAAAAGTTATGTTGTTTTTACTGCAATTGAGCTTCACGCAGTTTTCTTCGTCCTACTTCTTCGTGAAGTGTCCGTGATCATTTTTCTTATTTTGGCGTTAACTTTTTTGAGAAGATTTATCTTTTTGCTATTCATATTGTGGCCATCAATCTTGCGTCTCACGCCACTCTATTTTGAGGACTCTTTTATTATTAACGTCTCCTTTACCCTGCCCTTTTTGGGTGATGTCTCTCACATCTTTGGAAGTTCCTTGAGCATCCTTCTTACGTTTATCGTTGACAGAACGCAGTCCTCATATCTCTCTCATTCTCAATTGCGGCCTTCACCATATATGGTGTGCAAATTCTACGATCTTATCTTATACGTCTTCTCGCAACAAGATATGGCTATGAATATTCTCGTCAACGGCTTTCCTTCTTGCCAGCGTTCTGTTCCTCCTTTCCAAGGTCAAGGTTTTCCAGGCTGGAAAGCAAAGATGTTGTTAATTCTTGAAGGCGATGAACTCTCCGATGTTGTTCTTGGAAATCGTGTTTGTCCGCCTCAGCCTGTTGATACGGATAATGATAACGTGCTTATCACTGAAGGACCTATATTTGAAGATTGGAATGTTGCCTATACGGATTGGCAATGACGTGATAAAGCTGCTCGTCGGTATATTCTTTCTGCTCTTATTGATTCCCTTTTGCTTGATATGTACGAACTGCCTACTTACCACGACGTATGGAAGTACCTTATTGCAAACTTTCAGAAGAAATCTGTCACAGAAATACTTTATTTGAGAGGGTTGCTTAACAAGTTACAATATGAAGTTGGTACTGCCATGACGGGACATATTGAATCTTTCAAATCTATTATTAATCAACTTGCTGCTGCCGGTGATCCTGTTCCACAAAAGCAACTGATTACACTTCTCCTTGATACGGTGAAGGACTCTTCTTATGATAACATTGTTACTATTCTCTCTAATAAAGATGGTTTTGATTTCGACCAAGCTTGCATGTCTTTAATTGAATACTCTCAACGTCAAGAACGTCGTAATTCTAGTCATGATACAGCTATGATTTCACACGAGGAGACTGAGTCACAACAGATGGAACGGGCTTTTTATGCTCGAAGGCGTCCATTTCAACGAGGAAACCGCAGAGGTGGCCGTCGCGGTAATATTTTCTCTCGTCTCAAATTTCCTAATAAGCAATGTTCTTACTGCAACAGAAATGGCCATACTGAAGATGATTGTTGGGCACGTCAATATGATGAAGAACACAATATTACCACAAAACAACCACGTTTATCTAGAGACTCTTCTTCTTCTTCTTGTGAATATTATGGACAATCTGATCATCCCACTCATATGTGCTATAAGCGTCTATTCGACACAGATCGGAATAGAGCATATGCTACTGAACATCGAAACAACATTGTACCAGAAACAAGCTGCGTCCTATGTTCAGTTGCTCTAGACAGAATACTTCATGTACGCGATGGATCACTTTTTATTGTCGATTCTGGTGCTACAGGAAATATGACATATCAGTCTAAGTGGATCCATAACTATCATCCACTGCCAGTTCAACGTGTTGTTTATCTTGCTGATGATACTACTTGTCAAGTAAAGGGTATTGGAGACTTATATCTTGGTACCTTATCTTCTTCCACTCGAATTTTGCGAGGAGTATTACATGTACCAGATCTTCAACGTAATCTTCTTTCAGTTGCTAGACTTGTTGATCTTGGTCTGTTTGTTGGATTTGATCATACCAAATGCCGAATTGAGAAAGATGGACAGACTATAGCCATTGCTCCTTGAAATGGTAATTTGTTTGAACTCTCTCTCAACGATGCTGTAGCAAATGTTGTCACTGCTCCAGGTGATCATGATTGCAAAGTATGGCATCACCGTTTTGTTCATGCTGAGTTCTCAAAACTCCTTGATCTTCAACGTCGTGATCTTGTTCATGGCATGGATCTTAAAGCCCATCCTCATATGGGAATTTGTGAATTTTGTGCTCTTGGGAAACACAATCGCAAACCCTTTCCTCTTTCAAATACAACTCATTATCATGACATATTGGATCTTGTTCATACTGATATATGTGGACCTCTACCTTCTTCGAGATCACAATATCGCTACTTCATTACTTTCATTGATGATTTCTCAAGGTATACGACCGTATTTCTACTTAGAAAAAAATCTGAAGCCTTATCTGTTTTCAAACAATTCCACAAGGCTGCGGAACTTCAAATTGGTCGTCGCCTTAAGAAGCTTCGTAGTGACAATGGAGGCGAATATGTTTCTCGAGAGTTTGTGAGTTACTCTGCTAATAGTGGAATTCATCATGAACACACTATTCCATATTCGCCTCAACAGAACGGTGTTGCTGAACGAAAGAATCACACTATTCTCAATGATGTAAGATGTATGCTGATTCATTCTGGCTTATCTCGTGTTTTTTGGGCTGAAGCTACTTTGACAACAGTATTTATTCAGAATCATCTTCCTACTACTGTACCCTTTGGTAAGATACCCATCACAGCATGGACAAGTGACATTCCTTCTGTATCTCATTTTCGAACCTTTGGATGTATTGCTTATATTCATGTTCCCAAAGAAACACGAACAAAGCTTGATGCTCCTAGTCTTAAAGTTATTTTTATTGGATATTCTGACACTTCCAAAGGCTACAAATTCTATGACCCTTCCTCCAAGAAAGTAATTGTGAATCGTGATGCTACTTTTAACGAACAGCTTATGGGACGCTCATGGTCCATGGATGATTCTGATGATACTAAATCATTGCTTCAAGCTTTTCCATTTCTTTCAGAAGATGAAACTCTTACTATAGAGCAACTTTCCTCTTCACAAACATCCATTCCGAATGTCGCCAATGATGATATTGATATTTTTGTTGATCTTCCTATTGACTTTGAACATGGCTCATGTCATGTTTATGATGACGATATTGCTGATAATGCTTTTTCTACTTCCGAAGATCCCATTACTTATGATGAAGCTATCTCTTCACCACAAAAGGATCAATGGCAAGAGGCTATGGAAGCAGAGTACGATTCTCTTATCTCTAAAGGTAAATGGATACTAACTGAATTACCTCCTGGTCGTACAGCTATTAAATGTAAGTGGGTGTATAAGACAAAAGTAAAAGAAGATGGATCTTTTGACAAGTTCAAGGCGCGTTTAGTTGCAAAAGGTTATTCCCAAGTAGGTGGTGTTGATTATCAAGAGACTTTTTCACCAGTTGTTCGCTTTACAAGTGTTCGAGTTTTATTGGCATTTGCTGTTCAATTTGATTTAGAAGCTCATCAAATGGATGTGCGAACTGCTTTTCTTAATGGTGACTTGGAAGAGGAAATTTATGTGGAACAACAAGAAGGGTTTGTTATTCCAGGGAAAGAAGACCTTGTTGCTCAACTCCATAAGGCACTATATGGTCTCAAACAAGCTTCACGAGCCTGGTATACAAAATTTGATCTTTTTCTCACCTCTAAAGGATTCATCTCTTCCTCGTCAGACCCCAACTTATACATAAAACGCCAAGGTAGCAGTTTTGTGATTCTTGCTCTTTATGTGGATGATACCATCCTTGTTTCCAATGATTTGGGATTTCTTCAGCAAGTGAAAAAGTTATTGTCTTCTGCATTTGATATGGTGGATCTTGGAGAGATTCACTCGTGTCTTGGCATTCAAATCCAACGAAACCGTACAAAAGGTATTTTATTCCTTCGACAGTCAAAGTTTATTGCAGATACTATTCAAAAATTTGGTATGGAATCTGCACATTCAGCCAACACACCTTGTCTTGCAAGCTCTACGAAGAACACTTCTGACAATGGCGGTCAACTTGTCACAAATCAACCTTATGCTAACTTGATTGGATGTCTTCAGTTTGTTGGCATGAACACTCGTCCTGATATTCTATTTGCTGCTAATTATCTTGGACAACATCTTGCATGTCCTTCTCTTAAGGATTGGTATGCTGCAAAGCGTGTGTTGAAATACTTGAAAGGCACTACAGATTTTGGTTTAGTCTATCGACGACAACTCACATCGGATTCTATGCAATCTCTTTCTCTTTTGGGTTACACAGATGCAGACTGGGCAAGCTCACATTTATCTATGCGATCTACTAGTGGAAATTGCTTCTTTATAAATGGTTGTCTTGTTTCTTGGACTAGCAAGAAACAACGTTGTGTTGCAGTTTCTACGACTGAGTCAGAATATGTTGCGGCATCACTTGCAGCTCGTGAGTTGATTTGGCTTCGACAAATGCTGGTTGATATTGGTCACTCTCCTCTTTCTAGCACACCCTTGCGGTGTGACAACCAAAGTGCTATTAGTCTTGCAAAAGACTATGTTCAACATAATAAGTCAAAGCACATTGCTGTCCATTATCATTATGTCATGTATGAAGTATGCAAAGGAACCATTATGGTTGAACACTGTCCAAGTGACCAGATGATTGCAGACATTTTGACCAAAGGCCTCAACGAGTCACGTTTCATCCTCTTGCGCTCGGAGCTTGGAGTTGCTTCGACCTCGCTCTTTCTAGATTAGCTTCTTTGCTATTGTAATAGCTTTGTACATATGACATTGTAATCTTTTAGGTACCATGCACTATGCACACTCCACATTTGCACATTGTGATCTCTAAGTCACTTGAATATTTGTACATGGATGCACAATTCACTTTCACATCATCATCGCTGGTTCATATTTTCACATTGTATAGGGGCTTGGGTTTTTCCCTTGAACTCCCCAAGGGTTTTTTCATCCAAAGCTAGATACCTTTGTTTGAGTGGGGGTGTTGGAGCTATATATGGCTCACTCTACTGAAATTGGTCTCACCTATATATTTGTATCTTGTCCTCAATATGAATCAATCTTTGGGAGCGTATATGGTGTGTCTCTTGTCTCGTCTCTCTCTCTTTCTCTCTACATCTCAACAGTCTTGTAGCACCACTCCAACACAATTGGAGGCCACAATAAGTGTCAAAGCTTCTGAGACGACATGAGGAAGGGAATCTCTTCTACAAGGATGTCCAAAGGCATACTACAATAGCGAAAGGCTTCAAATGACACCCCAAGATTGACTGCAATACCATAAGGCTTCAAAAGAATTGAGCTCCTTGCTTATCCTACCAAAGGAATTAAAAGAGCTGATATAGGTATACATCCTAGGGAAAGCTTATTTGAGGGTGGGTGCTTCAGATGTGAATCTCTAGTCGTCGTGACCAAATTGCCATCCATGATTATTGCCTTACACCTTTTGCTTTCCTTTGTAAGACCTAGAACCTTGTGAAAAGGACTAGGTTGCTTGCCTCTCACCCTTCATTTTCCTCTAGTAATAGTTGTCTGACATTTTCTTTCTTTGAACGACACAATCACCTCATAAGCTATTAAGTGCCCTAAAAATCTTCACAAATATGTCTCTCTACAAAGGATATCATAAGGTGGTGAGTCCTATTAGTCTTTAGTTCCACACTTGTTGTTTGTAGCAGCTAGGCAAGCAATTAATGCCCTTGCAAGGCAATATGTGCGCCTATATACAAAAGCTATGGAGGTGGTGGATACATGCAAGAGATAGGGTGGATGCAACTAGTGCTGTTTGGGACACATTGCAAAAGAGACCACTGCTAGCGAAAAACAAAGGTAGGGTGTAGGGCATGACATTGTCAGTGCTAGTACGAATCCTCATGAGGAAAGAGTTGAGAGGCTATGGGTGGTGCAATTTCCATTATTACTAGTATTGACGCTCGTGGATGGTAGCAGTAGTATTTGGATATTCCAATTTTCATATAAGTTGCGAGTTGGGTAGAGAGAGAAACGGAGGGGGAGGGGGGAGGTGTTTAGGGATATCTAAGCTATTGTATGTCTTTTACTATGCAAATGCCTTTTATAAAAAAAAAAAAATCAATCATGTTTGGCTCTGCTCGGTTTTATCATTGCTCGAAAAGTTTTGCTCAGAGTCTGGAATTCCCCGTTTATTCTACAGGAGGCAGAGAATGTAAAAGGGATGTGGGTCCTTATGAACAACCACCTATGTATGTGCAAATTTTTTACAACACTTGAGGTTGTCGTATAATTGGGATTACAGCCTTTGGAGGGTCATGAGGTTTTGTGAAGCCAAGCATTGGGGTCCGGGTTACCTAGTGTGAGGTGAATTAGGTACTAGAGCAATCCATCGACATCCCTTGAGCATCAAACATGGAGGATGAGTTCCCACAGCTTCATGGATTTTTGAATGAGAATGCACAGACTTCTATAAAAAAATTGGAGGTCAACTACTTACTCCAAAATATACTAGACCAAACTATATTGTTAAGGTTTGCAATACAATTTACGGGATGAGGCAAAAGTTTGGTTACACAATCATAAAGAGTGGGTGCAGACACAAACCCTAGGGGTGGTTTTGGACTACAATTGTGTGAAGCTAGCTTTCTTGGCACAATACACATCCATTGAGGTACCTGATGAAGTTTGGCATGAAATTTTGGGGTACACTCAAAAGGCTAATCAAAATGTTGATGATTTTGTCCTGTAGTTAACCTATTTATGGGATAAATGGGCCCGGGCTTTGGGATATGAGATCCCTCCATCCATATCAAAGGACCGTTTTGTGGAAAACTTAAACAAAAGTCTGAAGTTCAACACCAGGGAGAAAGAATGAAATTCTTAAAGAGTCAATGAGTATGGGAAAGCGGTCCCTGTAAAAAGTAATGGTGGCCAAAAGGAGAAAAATTAGCTAGAGGTAGAAGCCCAATCCGTTGAAAGGGTTGTTAATGGTGAAGAGTTACAACAAAACATGCAAGACATGATGACCATGATGTAGGAATTATGACTTAGTGTTCTTGGAGGTGGAGGTGGAGGTAGTCGTGGTTGTGGACGTGGTGCAGGAATCGCCGAGGCATGTGAAACTCAACTTAATGCCAATGCAGGTCATGGACAAGGCGTCTTTGAGCTGCAAAGGAGGTTCATTCCTACCTGTTATAATTGTGGTGAACTTGGTCACATCAACAGTTATTGTTCAAAGACAACAAGGGTGGGAGGTGATATGTTCCCCCCAGCAGAATCCTAATAGGGCTAATGATTATGCATTGGATATACGGAGAGATCAAGTTACTGAACAAGAAAATTAGGCCTCAACCTCCGGTGGTCAAGAGGGTATTGTGCGGGTTGAAAAGAAAGAAGCAAATGTGGTGCCCATAGGCAAAGGAGAGAGGGAAGGCTATGCCATGCGTGGTCCTAGAAAAAAGAAAGGGAAAGAGAAAGAGGGTGAAGATGCGAAAGCCAAGAGTAAGAGAAGACCTCGTAGATGGTTTGAAGTGGTAGATTTACCTTTGGGAGAAGGCCAAACAACTTACAATTTAAAGGAAGATCTGATTGGGAGGAAAGTAGATTGTACTTTTGGACAATTGATGAATATGGTACCCAAACTCAAGAGGCAGTGGAAGTCACTAGTGAATCCATAGAAAGATCCAAAGCATGGAGAAGTTAGAGTGTTGGCCGTGGGAGAGTTACCCGACATTTGTACTTTGGTAAGCGCTTGGCACAAAAGTCTGGGCATGGGAGAGGCCTACATTGATAAAGGTGCTCAAGTTTGTGTAATCACACAGTCATGTGTGGAGAAACTAGGTCTCATTACATGCAAAAGCTCTGGGTTTTGGATTCAACTAGCAAACCATGCCAAAATTAGGTGTTTGTTGAATGATTAAGAATTTGGAAGTTGAAGTCTTTAACGTGAACGTTATAGTAAACTTTCATGTTCTTGCAGTTGGCCTAGGAGATTTTCCTTTCATTTTGGATGACCTTGGCTTAGAGCTATTGGTGCTATGAAATATTGGGGCAAGGGAACTATCTATGTGTATGATAGGAAGGGGGAAAAGAGGGTGTTTGATATGACTACCAAACAACCTATGGCACTAGAAACTGTGAGTGAGAATGATGACTCTGAAGTAACTACTGAAGATAGTTTTGAAGATTCAGAAAGTAGCTTTTCTTCCATTTCCAATGATGAGGGTGAAGTGTCATTCTTGTTGTTGGATGAGCAGAAGAGGGAAGTGGGTGAAATGTTGCAAGTTTTAGGGAATATAAATGCTTCAAGCCGTTTAGAGCAACTTGAAGAGTTTATGCAACCTAAACAAGAATTTCCAGTTAAGAGAGAGTTGATTCAAAATATGTTGGTATTGGTTTGACATAAGGAGAAAGAAGGGAGTACTTAGCAATGTTGGACATGTTTCCAAATCTTTTCATCACTTCATACTAGGAAATAAGGGGTTTTGTTGGGGATCCTGTGAAGATCGAGCTAGTTGAAGGGGCAAAGCCAATAAGACATAAATTAAGAAGGATGGGTAAGGAAAAAATGTATAAGCTTTTGGATGCAAGGTTCATTGTGCCAGTGGATAATATTGAATGGGTGAGCCCTGTAGTAGTCACTTCAAACAAAGATGGGCGTTGGAGTGTTTGTGTTGATTACAAGCCATTAAATGCAGTGATCAAGAAAGATCCTTACCCTTTGCCTCTCATTGATCAACTTCTAAATGTAGTGGCTGATTTTTAAAGATACAATGTCTTTGATGGCTATTCATGACATTTTTAGCTTATCCTTACTCCTGAAGATGGACAAAAGACTACCTTTATCATGCCATGGGGTTGTTTTTGCTTTTGCTGCCTTCTTTTTGGGTTGACAAATGGGCCTGGAGCTTTTGAAAGAAAAGTGGATTGGGTCCTTACCCCGTTTCTTGGGAAGTTTATCAAAGGACTTGTAGATTATTTTTGTGTATAGTTCAAGGAAAGAGCATGTTTAGAAGCTTGAAATGACTTTTGCAAGGTATGATGAATGCGGGGGTCAATTGAACCCTTAAAAATGTCATTTGGTGCATCCAAGGGTGAAGCTTCTTGGGCATGCGATTTCAAAAAATGAGATTGAAGTAGATCCAGAGAAAGTGGAGGCTTTGTTGTTACTGTCATCTCCAAAAGATACCAGATAGTTGGCCACTTTCTTACCAAAGGCTAAATATATACCTCATTTCATACCTTTGGCATCACAACTATTGTATCCATTACAGCAAGCAATTAAGAATGATCCCTTGGAGTGGTCATCATGAGCTTTTGTTCCGGAGGCAGGGCATACCTAGCTAGGTACAATTGGAAGCAGGGGACCGTTAGCCTGGTGGTAGCTTTTGACCAAATGGTGCATTTATGTGCTCCAATTTTCATGAGACTTGATATGTGAGTTATAACGAACATGATAAAGAAGCTCATGTGGAAAAATTATCCTCTGCATGTGTAAAAAGGCCCATCATGTGTAAAAAGGCCCATTAGACATCATACACAGATGATGTCTGGGATGTGCAATTATGGTTTGGATGCGTGGGGAAGATCTGTGCTAGTGCCCTAAGCTCTTTCAGCTATGGTTCAACTTTAAAACTCATTAGTTTATTTTAGAAACTCCCTTTTTGGTACTTTGGACTCTGAAGTGAATTTTTTCTCTTAGAGATGACTTTTCGTGATGATTTCACATGAGATTGATCATCTAAGCTTGTAGATGTTGCGAGGAACCTTTCCATGCCGTCAATCTAGCCTTTTTTTGTGTGGTGTATGGATATCAATATTGTGCTAATCCAGGCCATGTAGTGTAGCCCTATATGCATACTGTCAATGCATGAAAAAAGTTAATGTTGTGCGAGAGGAGGGTATAAGCATTATTGTAATTCAATGCTAAGGTTTCCTGGTATGGCATTACTTATATTGAGACAATGAAATAATAAGCATTCTAATTGTGCCACTCTTTGTTCAATTGACATTGGCTACTCTTGTAATGCTGGTATGTCTTGTGTCATGTGGTTTCATACTTGTTTGTTTCCAAGGTCCAAATATGTCGCGTACTTGGTCTTTTGCTTAAGAATCCAAATCTGAGGTTGACTCTTTTGAGCTTTCCATAAGCTCTTGGATACCCAAGTCTTCTTCTCATTTTGTTTTGGTTGTCTAAGATTTGGGTTTGGTTGGTTGATTTTGGTTGGATCTTAGGTGTTTGTATTGAAGGGAGTTACCTACCATATCTCTTTAGAATCGAGATCTGTTCTCAATTGGCTTGGAATGCAATCAAATTCTTTGGCACTCATATTTTTGTGGCATACTGTGGGTTTGATTTTTTGGGTGTATCTTATGTAAATTTAGAGGTGGTTGTGATCATGGTCTTCCTAAACTTTACGACTTCATCATTATTGATCTAGACTTGCTTATGTGTTGTTTTTGGCTCCGGAAACTGTCTTTGCTTTGTGGGTTTCCCCAACATATTCACTGGAATTTTCTCTTTTTGAATTCCTCTCCGGTATCCATTGTTGAATTGCTATTGAACCAGTCTAGGGCAAGCAACAAGAAGAGTGGCCTTTAAGAACCCTTCTAGACTCCCGTGCTTCTCAATTGGGTTGGGGTTGGAAAAAACAACAAACACACACACACACACAAACCCACAACTTAACCCTACACAAATTTGGGACACCACCTAGTCTTGGATGCAAAATAGGATGCGTAGAGAGAGAGAGAGAGAGAGAGAGAGAGAGAGAGAGAAGAAGAAGAAGAAGAAGAAGAGAGTTTTAACGTTGTAGGAAGCTATTCACAGAGAGAGAGAGAGAGAGAGAGAGAGAGAGAGAGAGAGAGAGAGAGAGAGAGAGAGAGAGTGCTCGGCTTCTTTAAAACGTATCGACAATGATCAAGCAAACACAAATATACGCATAAGAAAGGGAGAGAAGGGTGAAGGTTGCTTGTTATACCTGCTTACAAGTCAATCATGACCAATCAAAGTGAGATTAGCATTTATTTAAGATAGCTTGCATAAAGTACACCACAAAAGATCACAAGACAAGCCACCCTATTGTCCAAGGAAATGAATAAACATGTACACCTTTTTCAGTATCCGTGGTGATTTAGTATCATCACTCTCTCTAGCTTCATAACCATCATGAAGAGCCTTGGAACAATCTAGACCTATATCAACAAAGATATCTTTACTTGGGATTCGAGCTCGATCATGAAAATAAACTTTAGCCTATAAATCTTCATCCATAACACCCACACGAAACCTGCTCTTCAAAGCCTCATCACCTGTAGGAGCTATCTCCTCATGCAGCCCATGTATAAGCATAGATGTAGAATCCCTATCAATAATATGTTCACAATCAACATGATTTAGGTAGTCTTCATACTCATCAATATCATCCTTAGCTTCCTCATCTGCATCCATGTTACTTAGCAATCCATCATAGCATTGTAAAGGATCACATAGTACCCCCTGTGAAGAGGTACACACGTCACAAAGCTCTTCTATACTGTTATAATCATCTCCTCCAGATCTGGCAAAAAAACCATCAATTATGACATCTTCTTCTGTGAGAATAGAATATGCAAACATGTTGTTAATAACAACCATAATTCCATTGGCATTCTTAGGCTCATCTTGTGTTGGGTTCACAATATCGGTCACTTCGTTAGCTACTATGTATTTAATAGCTTTATTGATGCAATCATCTACAGGAAACATATTTTCTTGCTCAGCTATAGTACTGATAGTCTCATTAGTATCTGGTAGAGACTCAGATGCTTGATGAACTCCTTCACAATAACCCATGTCAAGGTTAGCAACTTGTGAATCACTTGTTGTACAGTCTAGCTCTTCACTATAGAACCATCATCGGAGGTAGCTTCCATGTGAGAAATCTTTGAAAAAAAATCATATATTTCTGTTTTAGCATTAAATTCATTTTTGCTTTTGCTAGGCTTGTCAAAATATGGTCCTTCAAAGCTGAATCTGCTACATCCAAAGCCGTAGTTGCCTTAGATTTACTCCTTCCAAAAATATGTTCCCAAAATTCATCATAGTTAAGGAACTGCATCTGATCCCCTTCTCCTTTACAAAGGACAATCTGGCTTCATTCGATATTCTCCTTTATTTCCAGATCTAGAATCCTTGAGCTTTAACGAGTAAATTATTATGCAAAATAGTCCCATCAGTGGGATATACTTCTGCCAATTCTTGAACCTGTTTTTGAAAATTTGAGTTAACAACCTCTTCAAAAGCTGCAATCATCCAACTTTTTGGAACATTTTGGCTCTTCATCTCGGCTTCATAACATGCAATAAAACCTTCAAGATCATATCCTTGAAAAACAATGATTTTGCTCCCATACAACATCAAGTACCATCTCTACTGCATCTTCAATATGCTTTTGTATCTGCATGGATTTCGCTTCTTGCAGACATCCCTGAGCTAATTCAAACATTTTTGGCAAGTCTACAACTACTAGATTTTTATCAACTCCATGGGAATTGTAATCTTCAAAAAATTGCATCAACTATTCTCCCATCTCCATCTTTACCTCCCACCACAACTCGTTGCACGTCGGGTTCACCAAAGATGTCGGGGGATCTTGTTCGAAAGGTGAACCGGCAAGGCGCACGACCTCAGGCTCTGAGAGGTGTGAGGAAGAGAGTTGTAATAGACACAGTTAACGTAGAAACTACTTAAAATTGATAGCTTGAACAAGATTCTAAGGCTTGATTACCGAAAGCAGACAATTAATAGTACCATTGCTTAAATTAGATGTTAATTGTGGATTTTAAGATCCTTCCATCAGTTTAATCTGCCTTAATTGGCCTATCAAGCTTGCCTTGATATTATTCATCTCCTTTGTTCTTCCTCTGCTACTTTAAGATCGAGAGAGCGAGAGAGAGAGAGAGAGAGAGAGAGAGAGAGAGAGAGAGAGAGAGAGAGAGAGAGAGAGAGAGAGAGAGAGAGAGAGAGAGATCCGAGGAAAATGATTAATTACGGCTTAAGAGATAACAGACTGGGTTATGGGTGCTTCAATTAGAGTGGATCTGGATGCTTGGATTAGAGTGGGCTATGGAGGCTTTGATTAGAGTGGCTACGGAAGCTTTCGGATTAGAGTGGCTATGGAAGCTTGGATTGGGATTAGAATGCTCAAAGCTTATGGATTCCCCCCTAATACTGGAGAGTACAAAAACTTAAATATCTCCTTATCGGTGCAGAATTAGCCCCTATGCGTGTGACACGAAATCGCTCAAAACATCGTTTTCCTTGTCCCGTTTTTACAAAGAAACCTGATTACTGAAATTTACAGAGTAATACCTTTTCAGTCTCCCTCACGCAGAGGTGTAAGGTCTCTCACACACTTTCTTTTAACCAGTTACCACTTCATCTACCCAAGTTGCCTTGCATGTCCTAAGAGCCTTTTCACATGTAAAAAACTTTTCTTCAAGCATGGAATCTCTATGCTTAGGCCTTCATAATCACATAAAACATACACTTCTTAGATATCCTTGCTTGTTCTCCAGCCTTGGTCACTAATCAATAAATGTGTAAGCTTCAAATAAACTTTTTGTGCTTCTCTCTTTTTTTTAATCATAGAAGTGGAGCTGCACGACACTGTAATTGACTAGCCATGACTTGCAAGCTAGCTATCTGCAACTCGATGGGTAAAATGGCCTCTTTTCTATATACCAAATGGAAAGGAGTGAAACCTAGTGATTTTTGGAATGTCGTGTGGTAGGCCCAAAGAGCGGCCATGAGATGCTTATCCCAATCACTTGTGTGGTTATTCACCTGCTTTGTGATGATCTTACATAACTTTCTGTTCATCTTTTCTACTAGACCGTTGCACTATGGATAGTATGGAGTGGAGTGTCGGTGTGTGATGCCTAACTTCTTCATCAGTTCTTCCACCAAGTCACTCGTGAAACCTGGCCCTCTATCAGATACTATCTCCAGAGGTGTGTCAAAGTGGCAATAGATGTGCTCAAATATAAACTTTTCCACTTCTTGGGCTGTAATGTGTGTGGTGGGTACTGCTTCCACCCATGGGTCATGTAGTCTACACCAACTAGAATCTATAGTTTATCTGATTGGGCCCTTGGTAAAGGACCAAGTGTATCTATTCCCAATCTGTGGCTCATAGGTTAGCGTTCGATCACTAGATACTTGACAAGCTCTGCATGTTTTACACCAATGATGCACATCCCTGTTCAGCCTAGTACAAGAGAATGTTTCTTGTAGAATCTTCTTACTAATAGTATCTAGAGCAAAGTGGCCACCACAAACACCATCACGTAAGCTTGAGAGCACCTCTATAATTTCACTGGAGATTGGCACTTGTGTGAGAATTTGGTATTTGCCCTTGTAGTACAAGGTGTTGTTTATAAGGTTGTATCTTGTTGCCTTTCGGACAAGCCATTGTTTCTGGCCCTTGATGTACGCTTCAAGACATTCTCATGTATCTAAGAAGCTGATGATTTCAGGCATAGCATCGCTATCCTGAAAGAGGGGCAGCTTCAATTTGATTGCTCCTATGGGGACATCTTGTATTCTTTCCTTGGCTAGAGCATCTTCTTCTTGATTTCATGTCCTAGGGACATGAAATATGTGCACCTCTTAAGCTTTCTTTAAATATCCTTAACTTGGCATAATTGGCCAACAAAATTTTGATTTTTACAAACCCAAGTGCCATTTACCTACTTTATCAAGAGCATGGCATCGCCAAACACATTTAGGCATTGAATCCCTTTTAAAACACATTGTTCTTATCCAATAATTAGGGCCACATAATCCACTTTGTTGTTGGAGTGGGAGTGTAGGAGATTCCCAATAGAGAATACCTTCTCTTTTTGCTCATTGAAATCGACGATGCCGCTGTAGCCTGGTTCACTATACTTTTGTAAGCTCCATCAAAGAAAAGAGAGTGAGATCCTTCTAGCTTAGGAACTTCCACCATTGGTGTCACCTCTTTGCCTTCTGTGTTGACCTTTAGCTTCTTCTCATAGTGACTATGAGTAAGAATATCTGCGACTAGCTCTAGTAGAGTTCTCCACTTTCATAGTTTAATCAAAATCTTGTAATCTAATGAGCCACTTAGAGATTCTAGATGAAAGATCCATGTGCTATATTACATACGGAAAGACTTCTTCCATTGTTAGATTTACAAAGGGTCTAGGAAATAGATAAGAGCGGAACTTTGTAGTGGCAAACATCAATGCAAGCACCATGTTCTCTACCATGGTGAATCGTTTTTTTGATGGGGTCATGACACGACTAGAGAAGTAGATAGAATGCATGAAAGAGGTTTGGGGGTCCTTATGCATTAGTACGGCTCCAAGTGTATCTCTTTCTACACTAGGGCTAACATAAAATTTATCATCTCATCTAGAGGGTGCAATGATGGGAAGTGAAGACACAATCTATTTCACTTCGTTGAATTGTTGCTCATTTTATTCACTCCATAGGAAGACATCTCTATGGGTGACTTGTTGTAAAGGGAGAACCACTTGAGAGAGCAAGTGAATGAACCTGCTCAAATACCTTACCTTTTGAAGAAAAGAGACCAATTGCTCAGCTATGGTGGGTGATGACAAAGATACTAAAGCTTAAACCTTGCTTCGGTGATCCTCAATTTCTTTTGGCTAAAATTACATGGCTAAGAAGAGTGACTTTGCTTTCACCAACGTGACACTTATCTATGTTAAGTTGGCCACCCAAGGCCTACAGCCTAGCCAGGCCATCATAGACCTTGCTCAAATGGAGAGATCGAGAGTTGTCGATGCAAAAGTCATCTATGAAAATGCATATTGACTTACCAAAGTATGGATGGAAGACAAAAGCTACATAGTGTTAGTATGTGGCTGGAGCATTGGTGAGGCCAAAAGGCATCACTTTGTAAGCAAAACATATCCATGGTGTTATGAAGGTTGTCTTTTTTTTGTCTTCTTCGACAATGCTAATTTGGAAGTAGCCTGAGTAGCCATCACATACTGTGTAGCACTCATGATCTGCTACTGCATTGAGAATCTCGTCTTGGAATGGGAGGGTAAAATGATCCCTCTTTGTTTCTGCATTGAGAGGTTTGTATTCTACACAAAGTCTCCACTTATCATTCTTCTTTGGTGTAAACACCACTGCAGAGACCCACTCTAAGTCCTCAACGGGGTAAATAAAACATGCCTATAAAAAAATTATTACCTCTTTGAGGAATGCCTCTTGTTGATCTACCCCAAGCCTTCTGAGATTTTTCACTACAAGCTTGCTTCCTTCCTTGATTCTTATGTGATGCTTCACCACTCTGATGCCTATGATCTTGTCATAACCATCAATGAAAAGTGTGGTGAAGTTACCTAGCATATATATGTATTCTTCTCTCTCTTCACTAGCTAAATCACTGGAGAGCATCTGATGGTCCCTCTTGGTTATTTGGTGGTGCTTCAGATTGTGTCAATCTCTTTGGATCCCTGAGGATGACTCCCATCACTTCGATGCCACTGTCACTCTCTTCAATTGTTTTCATTTCTTCTCCCGAGGTGGTCAAAGAGTCACTTGTGAATTCGTCTTTTGATGCCTCCAAAACCATGTTGCTCTGGTTACCAGTCTTCATGTCATAGAATATGGGCTTTCCCTTAGCATCCTTCATTTGGATATCATTCTGGTACTCCATTCTTGCTTAGCGTCCATATCCATGAGCCATGGTCTACTGAGAATGATAGGGTAACCCTCCCCTTTTGTGGCATGAAAGAAATGTCTACCTCCACTTCTGTGTGGAATACCTTCACTTTGACTGCATTCACAATGCCTACGCATTTCACTTTGATGTTATTTTCCATTTAGCTCGGCAGGGTGCTGGCCTACTTATCTCTAGACCTAAATGGTGCATCATTTTCTCACTTATGATGCATATTTGTGCACCGTAGCCTATGTAGATGTTTGAGATACGTTGACCCTTGATGTGGGTATCCATGATAGGTAGGATTTCGTCTAGATTCCTCCCAAATACAGCCCCAGCTATCCTTGGTCTTGACTTTCTAGTACTTACCATCTTTGTCCATTGTCTAATTATCGTTGGTGTAAGATGGAGTAATGGGGGCCATGTTATTTTTGGACCCTGCATCAAGGCATCTTGAACTAGATCATATGGTTTAGCATACTCGCCCAACAAAAAATCCACGATGTCAATCTTACGTCAAGTCTTAGACGTATTCTTACTAGACTCTCCCTTGTTGAGATATAGAGAGAAAGAGAGAGACGAGACAAGCGACACACCATGTAAGCCGTCAAAGACTGATACATATTGAGGACAAGATAAAAATACATAGGTGAGACCAAGTTGAGTAGAGTGAGCCATATATAGCTCCAACACCCCTACTCAAACAAAGTCTCTAACTTTGGATGAAAAAACCCTTGGGGAGTTCAAGGGAAAAACCCAAGCCCCTATACAATGTGATAATATGAACCATTGATGATGATGTGAAAGTGAATTGTGTATCTATGTAAAAATATACAAGTGACTCAGAGACCACAATGTGAAAATGTGGAGTGTGCATAGTGCATGGTACCTATAGGATTACAATGTCATATGTACAAAGCTATTACAATAGTAGAGAAGATAATCTAGAAAGAGTGATACCGAAGCAGCTCCAAGCTCCGAACGCAAGAGGATGAAACGTGACTCTTTGAGGCCTTTGGTAAGAATAACTGCAATCATCTGATCACTTGGATAGTGCTCAAACATAGTGGCTCCTTTGCATACTTCATACCTAACATAATGATAATGGACAGCAATGTGCTTTGACTTATTATGTTGAGCATAGTCTTTTGCAAGACTAATATCACTTTGGTTGTCACATCGCAAAGGTGTGCTGGAAAGAGTAGAGTGACCAATATCAACTAGCATTTAACGAAGCCAGATCAGCTCACGAGTTGCAAGTGATGCTGTAACATATTCTGACTTAGTAGTGAAACTGCAACATAGCGTTGTTTCTTGCTAGTCGAAGAAACAAGACAACCATTTATAAAGAAACAATTTACACTAGTAGATCGCATAGATAAATGTGAGCTTGCCCAGTCTGCATCTGTGTAACCCAAAACAGTAAGAGATTTCATAGAACCCGATGTAAGTTGTCGTCGATAGACCAAACCAAAATTTGTAGTGCCTTTCAAGTATTTCAATACATGCTTTGCTGAAGACAAATGCTTAACACTAGGTTGGTAATGGGACACTTTTATGGCCTCGGACACTTTTATGTCCTGTGAAGTGACCATTTTCCTTGAATTATGTCAAGAGTTTCAAAATGGATTTTGAGGTGCTATCTATCTAGAAAGTTGTCTCATGAGCTGAAAAAAACTCGACATTTTTTTAGAATATCAATTCCATTTTTAACATTGTCTTTGCACAACATTTCACAACCTAAACTGTGTGAAAAAACGGGTCCTGTTTTTGGCTTTTTTCAACTTTTTGCAACTATACCACTCTAGAATTCATGTTTGTGAGGTCTATAATGCTAGATAACTATCTTTAGTAGTCCTCAACATGTCGTGATGCTTCTAGGGAGAAATAAATATTAAAGTTGTAAGTTATGACCAAATTACAAAAATTGTCAAATCCTGTTTTTTAGCCAATTTTAGCTCTTCTATGATTTTTTTGGTGGATTTCATGATATCCAAATTCATTTTTTATTTTCCTTGAGTTTTAGGGCACCTAATACCCTATTTTGCATAGTACACAACGATGGTTGATTTTTTCAATTATGGAAGAAAACGAAACATTCTAGTATATCAAGTATAGCTTTTTCAATATTCTTAGTTTCTTGTGACAACTACATGCATTTTGTAGGTAGTAACCATATCTAGTCATAAGGATCAAATTTGGCTAGATATTGAATAGTTTCTATGGGATTCTACAACTCATAATGTTCAACCCAGTTTTTTCATGTCTGCTGTATTTAACACTTCATCTTTGTCCCCAAGATTCCCCTTGGTAAGAGATGTATTATTCTTTTGACATGCTCCATGGATCCTTATGAACATAAAGGACAATAGGGAACTAAGAAAACATGCACATATTATTTGTATTTAGCGTGGCTATAGAAACTTTGATGATAGGTTTGCAGAATGGTAAAATTCAACTTTTTTGTACCTATTTATTTTGGCAAAACAAAAAATAGTGAGTGAGAAGCAATCATATGTTCTGATCACCAACCCATTGAATTTAACTAGGGAATTTATCTCAAGCCCTACAAAAATCCCTAATCTTATTTTTATGCAACAAAACGTAAGAAATGACTGTTTTGATGAAAATTCACTGGTCCATAAACTTTGGAGGCTTGGTGTGACCAAAAGATGAGAAATTTTACAAGTTTCTTATTTTTTCCATGTTTAGTAGGCCTTGAACTATAACCTCATGAAAGGATTTTACAAAATGAGTGGATCTACTATGGTTTTGGAGGTTTTTTTCAAAACCCTGAAAGGACACTTTTATGTCCTGTTAGGTTACCAACGTAGTGTTAAGAGAAGGACGTGCAAGATAATTAGCAACAAATAGAATATCAGGACAAGTGTTCATGCCAACAAACTGAAGACATCCAATCAAGTGTAGATTCCATACCAAAATTTTAAATAGTATTTGCAATAAATTTTGATTGTTGAAGGAATAAAATACCTGTTGTATGGTTCCGTTGGATTTGAATGCCAACACATGAGTGAATATCTCCAAGATCCACCATATCAAACGCAGACACAATAACTTTCTCACTTGCTAAAGAAATCCCAAATCATTGGAAATAAGGATGGTATCATCCACATAAAGAGAAAGAATCACAAAACTGATACCTTGGTGTTTTATGTATAAGTTGGGATATGAAGAGCAAAAGATGAATCCTTTCGAGGTGAGAAAAATATCAAATTTTGTATACCAGGCTCGCGAATCTTGTTTGAGACCATATAATGCCCTGTGGAGTTGAGCAACAAGGTCTTCTTTACCTCCAATAAAAAACCCTTCTGGTTGTTGCAAATAAATTTCCTCTTTCAAGTCACCATTAAGAAAATCACTTCGCAGATCCATTTGATGAGCATCCAAATCAAATTGAACGTAAATGCCAATAAAACTCGAACACTTGTAATGCAAACAACTGGTGCAAAGGTCTCTTGATAATCAGCACCAGCTACTTCGGAGTAACCTTTTGCAACTAAACCGGCCTTGAACTTGTCAAAAGATCCATCTCCTTTTACTTTTGTCTTATACACCCACTTACACTTAATAGGTGTACGACCAGGAGGTAGTTCAATTAGTATCCATGTACCTTTAGAGATAAGAGAATTGTACTCTGCTTCCATAGCCTCTTGCCATTGATCCTTTTGTGGTGAAGAGATAGATTCATCATAAGTAATGGGATCTCATAAGTAGAGAAAGCATTATCAACAATATCATCATCATAAACATGATATGCGCCATGTTCAAAATCAATAGACAGATCAACAAAAATATCAATATCATCATTCGCAACATTTGGACTGGATTGTTGCGAAGAGAAAAGGCTACTCTATAGGAAGAGTTTCATCATCTGAAAGGAATGGAGTTCAAAAATCTTGAAGCAATGATTTAGTATCATCAGAATCATTCATGGATGATGAGCCTCCCATAAGCTGTTTATTAAAATTAGTATCATGATTCACAATCAATTTCTTGGAGGAAGGGTCATAGAATTTGTAGACTTTGGAAGTGTTAGAATATCCAGTAAAAATAACATTAATACCAAGAACATCAAGCTTTGTTCATGTTTCTTTGGGAACATTAATATAAGAAATACATCCAAAGGTTCAAAAATGAGATACAGAAGGAAAGTCACCTGTCCTTTCTGTGATGCGTATTTTACCAGAGGGTGCAGTAGTAGGAATATGATTCTAAATAAATACTGAAAGTAGCTTCAGCCCAAAAAACATGAGATGAACCAAAATGAATCAGCATACATCTTACAGCATTGAGAATAGTGCGATTCTTTTGCTCAACAACGTCGTTCTCTTGAGGTGAATATGGAATATTGTGTTCTTGATGAATTCCACTATAAGCACAGTAACTCACAAACTCTCAAGAAACATATTCACCTCCATTGTCAATACGAAGCTTCTTAAGGTGATGACCAATTTAAAGTTCAACAACCGTGTGGAATTGTTTGAAAACAGATAAGGCCTCAGAATTTTGTCTAAGTAGAAATACAATCGTATACGGTGAGAAATTATTAATTAAAGTAATCAGGTAGCGATATTGTGATCTCGAAGAAGGTAGAGGTCCACATATATTAGTATGAACAAGATCTAATATGTCATGAGAATGAGTTGTATTTGAAAGAGGAAAGGGTTTATGATTATTTTTCACAAGAGCGCAAAACTCACAAATTCTCATATGGAGATGAGCTTTAAGATTCATGTCATGAAAAAGATCACAACGCTGAAGCTGAAGGAGTTTTGAGAAATCAGCATGAGCAAAATGGTGATGTCATACTTTGCAATCATGATCACCTAGAGCAGTGACAAGATTTTCTACAACATCATTGAGAGAGAGTTCAAACAAATTACCGTTGTAAGGAGCAGTGGCTATAGTCTATCCATATTGCTCAATTCGGCATTTGGTATGATGAAATCCAACAAAGAGACCAAGATCAACAAGTCTAGCAGCTGAAAGAAGATTACATTAACGATAAGGTACCAAAATAAAAATCTCTAATACCCTTTACTTGACAAGTCGTATCATTAGCAAGATAACCAACACGTTGAACTAGTAGTGGTTGATAGTTATGGAGCCACTTAGACTGATATGTCATATTTCCTCTAGCACCAGAATCGACAATAAAAAGTGATCCATCACGTACATGAAGTATTTTGTCTAGAGTAATTGAACATAGGATGCATCTTGTTTCTACTACAATATTGTTTTGATGTTCAATAGCATATGCTCTATTACGATCTGTGTCAAATCAATGCTTATAGCACATATGAGTGGGATGATCAGATCGCCCACAATATTCACAAGAAGAAGAAGAAGAGTCTTTAGATAAACATGGTCGTTTTGTGGTAATAGTGTGTACTTCATCATATTGACGTGCCCAACAATCATCTTCAGTATGGCCATTTCTGTTGTAGTAAGAATATTGCTTATTAGGAGATTTGAGACGAGAGAAAATATTATCACAACGGCCGCCTCTGCGGTTTCCTCGTTGAAATGGACGCCTTTTAGCATAAAAAGCATGTTCCATCTGTTGTGACTCGATCTTTTCTTGTGAAATCATAGCTGTACCATGACCAGTATTACATCTTCTTGACATTGAGATTATTCAATTAAAGACATGCAGAATTGGTCGAAATCAAGACCATCTTTATTAGAGAGAATAGTAACAATGTTATCATAAGAAGAGTCCTTCACTGTATCAAGGAGAAGTGTAATAAGTTGTTTTTGTGGAACGGGGTCGCCCGATAGTAGCAAGCTGATTAATAATAGATTTGAAAAAGTCAATATGTCTCAACATGGTAGTACCAACTTCGTTTTCTAACTTGCTAAGCAACCCCCTCAATCAAAGTATTTTTGTAACAAATTTGTTCTAAAAGTTTGCAATAAGGTACTTCCATACGTCGTGGAAAGTAGGCAGTTCATACATATCAAGCAAAAGGGAATCAGTAAGAGCAGAAAGAATATACCAATGAGCTGCTTTATCATGTCATTGTTTATCCATATACGCAACATTCCAATCTTCAAATATAGGTCCTTCAACAATGAGCACGTTACCATGATCCGTATCAACAACTGAGGTGGAGAAACACAATTTTTAAGGACAACATCAGCGAGTTCATTGCCTTCAAGAATTAACAACATTTTTTCTTTCCAGCCTCAAAATCCTTGGCCTTGGAAAGGAGGAACAAAACATTGGCCAAAAGGAAAGCCATTGACGAGAATAGTCATAGCCATATCTGTGTTGGAGCTATATATGGCTCACTCTACTCAACTTGGTCTCACCTATATATTTGTATCTTGTCCTTAATATGAATCAGTCTTTGGGAGCGTATATGGTGTGTCTCTTGTCTCATCTCTCTCTCTCTTTCTCTCTATATCTCAACATCGTATCAGAGCGGTAACGATCACGCGCCGATTCAATTCATGGTGACAAAACAGTATGTGTATTCGATTCGCACGTAAGATTCAAAATTGCTACAAATTTTATTTTTTGAGCGTTGATTCTTGTTAATTGTGGTTGTTTTGTATTAGGAAGAATATGATTAGTATTTTGTGTGGTGTTTATTGCTAATCAATCTAATCGTTGATTACGTTTTCTTGTTCATGACACCCTGAACTTCATCTCAATTTTTGGGGGTCTTCTGCTCAAAATTTGGAGAAACGGAAAAAGCGCAATGGAGCATGGCTTAATGACTCCATTCATCCAAAACTTGTTCGTCTCCTCGAGCTCTTCGATTTGATTTCTAGGTTTGCGCCAATCAGAGTTCGCAGCAGAAAGTTATGCTGTTTTTACTGCAATTGAGCTTGACCCAGCTTCTTTCATTGTACTTCTTCGTGAAGTGTCTGCGATCGTTTTTCTAATTTTGGCGTTAACTTTTTCGAGAAAATTTAGCTTTTTGCTATTCGTATTGTGGTCGTCAATCTTGCATCTCACGCCACTCTATTTTGAGGACTCTTTTAGAATTAACGTCTCCTTTACCTTGCCTTTTTGGGTGACGTCTCTCACATCTTTGAACGTTCCTTGAGCATCATTCTTGCGTTTATTGTTGATAGAACACAGTCCTCATATTTCTCTCATTATCAATTGCGTCCTTCATCATATATGGTGTGTAGATTATGCAATCTTATCTTATACGTCTTCTCGCAACAAGATATGGCTATGACTATTCTCGTCAACGGCCTTCCTTCTGGCCAGCGTTCTGTTCCTCCTTTCCAAGGCCAAGGATTTCCAGGCTAGAAAGCAAAGATTTTGTTAATTCTTGAAGGAGATTAACTCTTTGATGTTGTTCTTGGAAATCGTGTTTGTCCACCTCAACCTGTTGATACGGATAATGATAACGTGCTTATCACTGAAGGACCTATATTTGAAGATTGGAATGTTTCCTATACGGATTGGAAATGATGTGATAAAGCAGCTCGTCGGTATATTCTTTCAGCTCTTACTGAGTCTCTTTTGCTTGATATGTATGAATTGCCTACTTCCCACGACATATGGAAGTACCTTATTGTAAACTTTCAGAAGAAATCTGTTACAAAAATACTTTATTTGAGAGGGTTGCTTAACAAGTTACAATATGAAGTTGGTACTGCCATGATGGGACATATTGAATCTTTCAAATCTATTATTAATCAACTTGTTGCTCTGCCGGTGATCCTGTTACACAAAAGCAACTGATTACACTTCTCCTTGATACGGTGAAGGACTCTTCTTATGATAAGATTGTTACTATTCTCTCTAATAAAGATGGTCTTGATTTCGACCAAGCCTACATGTCTTTAATTGAATACTCTCAACGTCAAGAACGTCGTAATGCTGGTCACGATACGCTATGATTTCACAAGAGGAGACTGAGTCACAACAGATAGAACGTGCTTTTTATGCTCGAAGGCATCCATTTCAAAGAGGAAACTGCGGAGGTGGCCGTCGTGGTAATATTTTCTCTCGTCTCAAATTTTCTAATAAGCAATGTTCTTACTGCAACAAAAATGGCCATACTAAAGATGATTGTTGGGCACGTCAATATGATGAAGAACACAATATTACCACGAAACAACCACGTTTATCTAGAGACTCTTCTTCTTCTTCCTGTGAATATTGTGTATGATCTGATCATCCCACTCATATGTGCTATAAGCGTCGATTCGACACGGATCGTAATAGAGCATATGCTACTGAACATCGAAACAACATTGTACCAAAAACAAGTTGTGTCCTATGTTCAGTTGCTCCAGACAGAATCCTTCATGTATGTGATGGATCACTTTTTATTGTTGATTCTGGTGCTACAATAAATATGACATATCAGTCTAAGTGACTCCATAACTATCATCCACTACCAGTTCAACGTTGTCGTATTGTGGCACGTACGTAGTGGGAATGGGCCTTAAACGATTTATCTTGTGACTTTTGATGCATAAGTATACTTCATATAATACTCATATGAATAAATAAAAGATTTCTACCATACCTTAGTCCTTTGAAGTAATATAAATGTACATTACTATTAGAAAATACTGCAAGAGAAGTGTCAATGATTGTGCCTCTTTTTGTCTGGGGGAAAAGCATTTGTATATTCCTTCTAATATCTCATCTATACCCTACCACATATAAATTATTTTCTTCTTTTCACATTTATTTAATAATATAACCCTTCAATAATGCATACCTTCTTGGATACATACAAGAGGGAAGGGCCTACTACAAGACTTTATGAAAAGGAAGATCCAAAGCTTCTTGGACCATCCCAATTTGAAAATCCCGACCTAAGGGCATGGAGAAAATTCCAAAACCAAGTCAAGCTCTTTTAGTAGGCCAATTTTGCCTTTTGAAGCATGTCAATCCGAGTTACAGGTCAGGAAAAAGAGTGAAAAATCCTCTCACAACTACACTGCAAGAAGAGATGGTAAACAGGTGAATCAAGTGAAAAGAGATAATCTTGGTTTTTTTCCATAAAATAAGATATTTGGAGGATAAAAGACACAAGAATGTGAATGTGACACCTCAAAGATACCTTGAAGGACAAGACACACAAGTTGGGAGTCCCTGCTGGAGCCACACAGAAGATGCCTAGGTGGGGCCCACATATATCATGCACCCACATGGAGCCTCAACGAACAAAAATGATGAATTTCATGATATTTTGAGTCCTATTATTGCCCATTTTAAGAAATATCCAAAGAAAATTTGATTTGGGCTAACTCTTTAGCCTAATCAAGTGATTATGTAAAACATGGCTCCCTCACCTATAAAAAGGGCAACCTTCTCTTCATTGGGGCAAGTTATGAGTGAGTGAGAATAGCTCAATTCCATATTGTCACACTCATATTAGTGCCACACTTTCTCTTGAAGAAAGGATGAAGTCTTGCCTCATCTTATCTCTCCATTAAGGTGGTGGCGATTGCTCTCATGTAACATATATGTCTCTAGTTTTTCTTTCATTTGCATATCTAGTCCAATACTTGTCTTTAACTCCTTCTCTATCTCTCATTATTTATCTTTAATACCACCACCAAACTTAGATCTATCTCTAATTCTATATTTACTCCTCCTTTCAACTCTCTTGTTGTGTCCTAATTGTTTCATTGGAAGGTATTCAAGCAACAATCTTGTCAATGTAACGGACACAACCTTCTTGCGGGAAACAATTATGTGCACAAGGTTAGTAACCATATCTTCAACTTTCACAAGTACCTCTCTCTCTTAAGGTTCTCATTCTCTTCCACAAACTCTAGAATCTCCTTGCTATAGGTACTTCTCTCCCCGTAGTATCCTTATTGCCTAAGGGCAACAATAGGGCTTGGGAGAGAAACTCTCTTCTTCTTCTCCTTCACTTCTTTCACACCTTTATCTTTGAACATAATAAGTATATCATCGATGAATAACCATAATCTACATAGAGGTGATTTCTTTCATTTCCATTCTGTGCAATCTATTAGGGTCAACATTTGGATTAGTCGAAAGATTCACTTTCGGCAATGCATAGTGTTTCTATTTGGTCCTGAAAGGCTCAACGAAATACTTCTCTCACCAGATCCCATCATACTACCTATTATTGACTATAAATTCTCTTTTGATGTGAGTGTGGTTATTTTATTATGAATCAACAGGATTTGTAATCACAACTAATCCCCATCGCTAAACAAAACATATACATTATAGTAAGCACAAAGCTACAGTTCCAAAGAGCAATCCGTAGCTTATTTGGACAAAAAAGATTAAATGTCATTAACCCTTTTATCCTACCCATGATACGATATGATCGTAATCTCGATGTTTTCATTTTTGTTTTGTTTTGACTATCTTTCATGAGTTCTCTCCATCATGTGTGTGTTTGTAAGGAAAAGTGAGCGGCTTCTTTGGCTACATATCTTCTTTAGCTCTAGAAGCTATGTTATCTACATCTTAGCTCTTTCTCATAACCCTTGAGCTTCCTCACAAACTCTCACAGCAAGACGCCCGGTGCCTTCCTGGCAAGATCGCCTACTTCTTGACAACGTGTTGTTTATCTTGCTGATGATACTACTTGTCAAGTAAACGGTATTGGAGACTTATATATTGGTACCTTATCTTCTTCCACTCGAATTTTGCGAGGAGTATTACATGTACCAGATCTTCAACGTAATATTCTTTCAGTTGCTAGACTTGTTGATCTTGGTCTGTTTGTTGGATTTGATCATACCAAATGCCGAATTGAGAAAGATGGACAGACTATAGCCACTGCTCCTCAAAACGGTAATTTGTTTGAACTCTCTCTCAACGATGGGGTAGCAAATGTTGTCACTGCTCCAGGTGATCATGATTGTAAAGTATGGCATCATCGTTTTGTTCATGCTGATTTCTCAAAACTCCTTGATCTTCAACGTCGTGATCTTATTCATGGCATGGATCTTAAAGACCATCCCCATATGGGAATTTCTGAATTTTTTGCTCTTGAGAAACACAATCGTAAACCCTTTCCTCTTTCAAATACAACTCATTCTAATGACATATTGGATCTTGTTCATACTGATATATGTGGACCTCTACCTTCTTCGAGATCACAATATCGCTACTTCATTACTTTCATTGATGATTTCTCAAGGTATACGACTGTATTTTTACTTAGACAAAAATCTGAAGCCTTATCTGTTTTCAAACAATTCCACAAGGCTGCGGAACTTCAAACTGGTCGTCGCCTTAAGAAGCTTGGTAGTGACAATGGAGGCGAATATGTTTCTGGAGAGTTTGTGAGTTACTGTGCTCACAGTGGAATTCATCATGAACACACTATTCCATATTCGCCTCAATAGAATGGCGTTGTTGAACGAAAGAATCTCACTATTCTCAATGCTATAAGATGTATGCTGATTCATTCTGGCTTATGTCGTGTTTTTTGGGTTGAAGCTACTTTGACAACAGTATTTATTCAGAATCATCTTCCTACTACTGCACCCTCTGGTAAGATACCCATCACAGCATGGACAAGTGACATTCCTTCTCTATCTCATTTTCGAACCTTTGGATGTATTGCTTATATTCATGTTCCCAAAGAAACACGAACAAAGCTTGATGCTTCTGGTCTTAAAGTTATTTTTATTGGATATTCTGACACTTCCAAAGGCTACAAATTCTATGACCCTTCCTCCAAGAAAGTAATTGTGAATCGTGATGCTACCTTTAACGAACAGCTTATGGGAGGCTCATGGTCCATGGATGATTCTAATGATACTAAATCATTACTTCAGGCTTTTCCATTTCTTTCGGATGATGAAACTCTTCCTATAGAGCAACTTTCCTCTTCACAACCATCCATTCCGAATGTTGCCAATGATGGTGTTGATATTTTTGTTGATCTGCCTATTGAGTTTGAACATGGCTCATGTAATGTTTATGATGACGATATTGTTAATAATGCTTTTTCTAATTCTGAAGATCCGGTCAGTTATGATGAAGCTATCTATTCACCACAAAAGGATCAATGGCAAGAGGCTATGGAAGCAGAGTACGATTCTCTTATCTCTAAAGGTACATGTATACTAATTGAATTACCTCCTGATCGTACAACTATGAAATGTAAGTGGGTGTATAAGACAAAAGTGAAATCAAATGGATCTTTTGACAAATTCAAGGCGCGTTTAGTTGCAAACGGTTACTCCCAAGTAGCCGGTGTTGATTATCAAGAGACTTTGTCACTAGTTGTTTGCATTACAAGTGTTCAAGGTTTATTGGCATTTGCTGTTCAATTTGATTTAGAACCTCATCAAATGGATGTGCAAACTACTTTTCTTAATGGTGACTTGGAAGAGGAGATTTATATGGAACAACCAGAAGGGTTTGTTATTCCAGGTAAAGAAGACCTTGTTGCTCAACTCCATAAGGCACTATATGGCCTCAAACAAGCTTCACGAGCCTGCTATACAAAATTTGATCTTTTTCTCACCTCTAAAGGATTCATCTCTTTCTCTTCAGACCCCAACTTATACATAAAACGCCAAGGTAGTAGTTTTGTGATTCTTGCTCTTTATGTGTATGATACCATCCTTCTTTCCAATGATTTGGGATTTCTTCCGCAAGTGAAAAAGTTATTGTCTTCTGCATTTGATACGGTGGATCTTGGAGAGATTCACTCGTATATTGGCATTCAAGTCCAATGGAACCGTACAAAAGATATTTTATTCCTTCAACAGTCAAAGTTTATTGCAGATACTATTCAAAAATTTGGTATGGAATCTGCACATTCAACCAATACACCTTGTCTTGCGAGCTCTACGAAGAACACTTCTGACAATGGCGGTCAACTTGTCACAAATCAACCTTATGCTAAATTGATTGGATGTCTTCAATTTGTTGGCATGAACACGCGTCCGGATATTTTGTTTGTTTGCTACTGAGGCGGTCCGGGGCAGGCAACAAGAAGAGCAACCTCTAGACACCCTTCAAGGCTCCCGTGCTGCTCAATGGGGCTGGGGCACAACACAACACGAACCAAAACAACAAACCCACAGCCCAATCCCAACTACACAAGGGGCACCACCTAGTTTAAGACCGAACTAGGACGCAAAAGAGGAGAATTGTTAGAGCAACCCACAAACAAGCAAGGAATTTACACTAACCCTAACACCAATGGAACACTCTCACACACTAAAACACGAGAGAGAGAGAGAGAGAGAGAGAGAGAGAGAGAGAGAGAGAGAGAGAGAGAGAGAGAAATGGAGGTGATAGGACTTTTCATAGTGGGTTAGTGTTAGTAGAGTTAGTATTAATTTACAAATGGAATTGGATATTTACAATGGGAGTATCCATGTAGGATACAAACAAGGAAGAAAAAACTCTTAAGAGGTAAGAAAAGGTGGCTTTCTTACAAGGTTGATGCTCCAAGTGTCTTGAGTAGGGCCGATTTTGACGCCTGTTGACGGTCCACCAGCTTTGACGGTACATTTTTTCTCCACTCTTGAACTTCCTTGAGAGACAAGGTAATTGGAGCTGAGTAATCAACCACCATGATGCTGTCTTTTAAGAGAAGAGGCTGAATTTTGTGGTTTTTTTGATAGATATGGGTAAATTGGAGGAGGAAAAATGAGACTAGGTGGTCAATTTTGGAATGTAATGGTGTGTGGGAGGTATGAGTTCACCATGGTTTCTCTTACTCTTCAAGGTTGAAGAGAAGGTGAGTAGGGTGCAGAGAGGAGTGGTGAGAGAGATGGGGATGATGAGTGGAGAAGTGTGTGTGAAAGAGGAAAATGATAAAGTGGAAGAGAGAGTGTGGCTGCATAGCATGGGAAACCTGGGGTCCACTAAAAAAATCATAGCTCACAGCTCATAGCTCAAAAAAATATGAAAAACGTTGAGGCAAAAGTTCAGCCCACGAGCTACAAATTTTGTTTGTATCACCTTTTCAAATTCGGAGAGCAAGTGAACTTTAAAAATTCAGCAAAACCGACCGGTTTTTTCCACTGCAAAGGTCCTTGTGGGGTCCTTCTTTGGATGATTCTTTTGAATACCTCCAAGAGTGAGCCCTCCATAGTGCATGTATGCATGCCACCTACCCTTGACCTTATTTGGTAGGTCTATAATTGAAGATATTGTTGAGATTACGATATAAGTGAATAGTACAACTAAGAAAATCAAATATTGAGGGGTCTAAAAAATATGTACATGTCAAATATAAATAATATAGGTGGAAAAATATAAAGGGGTCAAAATAAATCTCTCTCATTATAAGTCTACCATAAAAAGATGAATATTTCTGGTGGTCTAATTTATGAGAGTAATAGAGAATATATGTAGGAAGGAAAAAATCACAATAGTGAAAAAAATATACACATAAATAGAACTAGTTTTTTTGGATTTGTGTTCGGGTGGAGTTACACCAAATATAAGAGAAGCTTACATGAAAATATTTCTATATGGAATAAAGAGTATGAAAAATGGTAAGAAAGATTGTGGTAATGGTGAGGCAATGTACAGAGCATAAATAACACACACCTAGGTAGAAATATTTAAATAAATACCAAAATAATTACGAAAAAATCTTTTATTTAGGCCCTATATATAAAGAAATATTTACATACGCATGGGCCATAATATACTTATATAGATATATATATATATATATATATATATATATATATATTTATTTATTTTTTTGGCTCAACTAGCCCAATGACTAGCTAATTGAGGGTTTTTTAAGAAGATATGGGAAAAGTCCCGTGACTCACGCACGCCTATGTACAGTGAAATGGTAGGGATAGCCACAGTGTTTGGGTGATTTTGGTAGGGTCAGGTAACTCACTGTGGTAATTACAAAGAGCCGAAAAACGGCTATCATTAGCCCTCCCCCTGGATGATGGTATATTCATGTACCATCATAGAGCATCTTTTCCAAAGAGAGTGCTTCAGAGTCCTTGACAAGATCTTCATTGTTTGGCCCCTCAGAATTTTGGCTGGAGTTACACTCATGCTTCATGTAACAATACTTACATGAGACAGCGGCCTTTTGACAGATCTTTGGTAGATCCTTTGGTAGAAGGCGACTCAAATAGGGCTTCAAGCGATACCCGTTTACTTTCCTGGAGTGCTCTTTACCATTCAAGTCCATAAGCTGATAGTAACTTGAATTGAAAGCCTTCTTGACTATGTATGGCCCTTGCCATCTTGTTTCAAATTTGGCATCAAAACGATTATCGAGTTGATTGTCATACCTTAGCACCAGATCTCCTTCATTGATGCCTTTGTCCTTTAGTTTCTTGTCAAACTTCTCCTTAGCCTACGTAGCTTTCCTCTTGTAGCACTCGTATGCTGCTTCTCTTTTCCACTCAAGCTCAGCTAAGGTAAGAAGTCGATCCATCCATGCTTCTTGATCATCTTGTGCTGATTTGCCATGAAGTCACATTGTTGGAATGTTTAGCTCAATTGGCTGTAAAGCCTCTTGACCATAGACCAAGTGAAATGGTGTGAACTCCGTGGCTTCCTTATATGTGGTTCGATACGCCCACAAGGCACCATCCAAGAAGTCATCCCACAACTTTGTCTTGTTTTTCACCATCTTTCTAATGATGCTTGCAATGACACCATTAGCTTTTTCTACCAAACCATTTGATTGGGGATAGTAGGGTGTATTGTGACGATGTAGAATGTGAAGTACTTCACAGACTTCTGTGAGCAAGCCCTTCCTAAACCCTGGACCATTATGAGAAACAATCTCCAAAGGTGTGCCAAATCTGCAACAAATGTGATTGTACACAAACTTGCTAACTGTCCTCTCATTCACTCTTGCCACACTTTGAGCTTCCACCCACCTAGTCATATAGTCTACAGCCACTAGAATGTAGAGTTTACCATTTTTTGTCCTAGGCAGAGGACCCATGGCATCAATGCCCCACTTTTCAAAGGGTCCATTTGCAATCACTATTTGCCTCGGGCCATGCACCAACCTTCTATTTCCATTTATCTGACAATTGTGACAGCTTTTACACCAATGTTGAACATCCACATGCAAGCTTGGCCAAACATACCCCGCAAGCAAAATCTTCTTCACAGTTAATTCTTGGGCAAAATGACCACCACATGCTTCTTCGTGCAAACCTTTTAGAATGGCTGGAATTTCCTCAATAGTTGGTACTCTTCTGCACACTTGATCCTTCCCTCTTTGATAGAGGGAGCCTTCTAGGAAGAGATACATGCTTGCCTTCTTCATGAGTCTCCTCTTCTGAGCTTTTGTGAAGTCTGGTGGAAACTCACCCTCCAAAATGTAGCCAATGATGGGAGCCAATGACTCCAATCCCTGGTACCTCGGTTGCTTCACAGCAGCCGCCACCATGATGACCTGCACTTCTTTCTTTACACATGCAACGGCTTGTTGTGCAACTAAATCAGCATCTTCATTTTGTTTCCTAGGAATATGATATAATTGCACCTCCTCAAATTGATTAAATAGCCTACGGATGGTATGAACTTTGGCCCTTAGTCTTTCATTTTTGCATGCCCAGATGCCTAAAATCTGCTTCACAATGAGAAGTGCATCCGCTTTTACCATGAGACGTTGTATACCATGGCCAATACATATTTTTAAACCATGAAGTAGTGTGTCATATTCTGCTTCATTGTTGCTAGTTGAACCTGGTAGATTGACCTTCTCTTTCATGACCACCTCTCCACTTGGGTTGAGCAACACTAGCCCTCCCCCTGCTTTCCCTGTGGTTCGTCGAAAAGCTCCATCAAAGAACAAGGTAAAAGCATTGGGAATACTTTTTGGTGGTGGCAATGGTAGGGTCTTTACATGAGGCACCTTAATTTCCTTCTCATGTACCCTATAAGTGAGAATCCCTGCCAATTGTGCACGCACACTATCTTCTACCTTGAAAGAGTATTGAAACTCTTGCAACTCCATAATCCACTTTGAGATCCTAGTACTAAGATTCATTTGAGATGACACCAAAGGGAAAAAATTTTCTGCAGTGAGAATTACAAAATGTTTTGGTAGCAGGTAGGATCTAAACTTTCTCACCGCAAACATGAGAGAAAGCATCATAAGTTCTGCTTCTGTGTAGTCTCTCTCCAAAGCATTCATGACCCTACTAGCAAAGTAGATGGGTCGCATCCTTGTACTGTGGGGATCTTGTTGTAGCAACACAGCACCAATTGTTTCCCTTCAAACACTAGAGCTAACAAAGAATGTGTACTCCCAACAAGGAGGCATGAGTGTTGGTAGCTCTGACAAAATGAATTTAATGTTACAAAAATACTCTTCAAGCTCATCAGACCATGCAAATTCTACTTGTTGTGTCAACTTTTGCAAAGGATGAAGCAACTCCGAGGCTAAGTGAATGAAGCGTGACATATACTTCACTTTCTGAATGAAAGAGATGACCTCCTTAAGACTCTTCGGTGAGGGGAGCTCAATAAGAGCCTTTGCCTTTGAAGGATCCACCTCAATGCCTTTATAGGAAACCTTGTGACCAAGCAAGATCACTTCATCCTCAGCTATGTGACACTTGTCGGGGTTGAGTTGACCTCCCATGTCATAGAGCTTCTTTAAACCTTCTTCTACCCTTTGTAGATGCAATGATTTTGAGCTATAAATGCAAAAATCATCAATAAAAACCCTAATGGACTTTCCAAAGAATGCTTGAAACACCATATTCATGAAACGTTGGAATGTTGCAGGAGCATTTGTCAGACCAAATGGCATGACTCCAAAAGCATAACAACCCCAAGGAGTGATAAAGGTTGTTTTCAATTGATCCTCCAGTGCAATCCCTATTTGAAAGTAACCTGAGTAACCATCACACACAGTGTACTTCTCATGACCAGCTACCTCATTTAGTATCTCATCCTGGAATGGGAGGGGAAAGTGATCTCTCTTTGTTGCCTCATTGAGGGGACGGTAATCCACACACACCCTCCACTTGCCGTTCTTCTTAGGAGTGACAACAACAGGAGAGACCCACTCTGAATTCTCCACTGGATAAATGAACCCTGCTGCTAGAAGCTTTCTTACCTCCTTGAGTAAAGCCTGCTCCTTGATGACTCCTAGCCTTCGTAGCTTCTGAGCCTTAGGTGTGGCCTCTGGCTTCAACTCAATTTTGTGTTGAACAGCATCTACTCCACGTACATCGGTGTAGTCTTTAGCAAAAAGCCTAGGAAACTTCCTTAGCACACATTTGAACTCCTCTCTTTCATCCTTTGTAAGTGTTGTTGATAGCATACCTTCCAGCATCCCTTCATCTTGAACACCTTCGTTCTCTTGAGGACCTACCTCCTCCAAGCCTTGACAAGAGGTCTCTTGGTTTCTTGGCTTAAACCTTACCCCCATGACTTCGATGGAAGACTCCTCTTCAGTAATGCTGCCACTACTTTCTTCTTCTGAAGTGCTATTGGTCCAACCTTCTTCCGTCTCACTTTGAGATGATTCTTCATGGAGCTCCTCTTGGCGTTGCTCCTTCATGTCAAACACAACCTTCTTATGATTGTCATTCCTGCAAATTAATTTCCCACTCTCCCAATCCTGCAAAGCTCGCATTTTCATTAGCCATGGTCTTCCTAGGATAAAATGGATAACCGCTTCCCTTGGTCGACATAACATAAAAATCCACCGCTTTCTTAATGCCAAAGGCCTCTACAAAGACATTTTTACAAATGCTTACACACCTAGCCTTGCTATTGTTTGCCATCTTGACTTTGATTTCAGGTGTCTCCTGGATGTGCATGCCTAGTCTTTGCATGAGTCCCTCTGTCATGATGCAAATTTGTGCACCCCCATCCACTAGACCTTTCCTAACCAATCTTCCTTTGATGTAACAGTCTAGCACCGGTGTAATGTCCTCATTCATTTCAGCATGTGCAATTTTTACAACAGGAAAACTCTCTTTTACCTTTCTCCTAGTGCTAACTGCCTTTGTTAAATCCCTCCTAACTTGTGAGCATAATGCAAGAAACTGAGGCCATGAGATATCAGGACCCTTACCTCGCATGTCTTCCAATAGGTTGTATGGAGCCATACCATGTCCAAGAGGGAAGTCTTGGAGATTGATACGACGTCGAGTCCTCTTAGCTTCCTTGGTCTCCTTTGCCTTCTTGCCTTGTCCATGGTCACTCTGTGATGGGACACCCTCTTTCTCTTTACCTTTTCCTTGGCCACGCTTAATGCCATTGGCTTCCATGTCAAACTCATTTGAATTTGTCACCTCTACCACATGTACATTTGGATCTGGCAAAGGTGGAACTCCTTCTACCCCTTGTGGAGGTGGTCTTGGTCCATTTGGCCTTTGTAGAAGCCTTGGTTGTTGACCAGTTCCTTCACCTGCATTCATCACTGGGTAATTCAAGTTAGGTCTCCCTGGCTCCCCACGGGGCCAAGGACAATTATACATCCCATGTCCAGACTCTCCGCAATTCCAACATTGCAAGACTCTCCTAGGTCGTGGATCTCGCTCTTCAAACTTCTTTGCTTGTCCCTTTGGACCTACAGCTTGTGCAAGGTGAATTGATAGGCTGCTTAAAGATTCGTTTAACTTCTCAATTACTTCCGCCGTTACCTCAGGAAGCTCCCTCGATGTTGATGCTTGTGACTTACCTTTGGGTCTAAGACCTTCTATTGGAACCTCTCCCCTTAAGCACTTGAGTTTTCTATACTTCTCAGCAGCCCTAGTTTCAGCTGCATCAAAAGTAGCAGGTGCACCCGCCTCAACTTTTACCTTAAGGTCAGGAAAGAGTCCGGCTATGAACCTCTCCTTCTTTAAAAATTCTGCACCATCACCAGGGTTAGCAACATTTCGTATCCATAGAGCTCAAAGACGTAGAAACTCTTTCTTGTACAAGTAGTAGTCATCTAAGTCTTTTTGCTTATGAGAAACAATGTCTTGCCATAGTTTTTGAGTGTTTTGGGGATTAAAGAAGTATCTCTTAAAACGATTCAAAACTTCTGTGTAATTCCCCTTAACTTCCTCAGGCAAAGAGTCAAACCAAGTACTAGCATCTTTCCTAAGGACCACCTCAAACATTTCTACACGTTCTTGATCGGTTACTATCCTCTTGATACGGCAAGACATCTTGAAATTTGCTAAAAATAATTCTGCATCCTCTCCAGGCTCTCCAAAGAAAAGAGGATATCCAGACATTTGGCGTTGGCTCTCCATTATTATGAAAGATTACAACACGAGTTACAATAAGGGATACAATAGAGATTTAGAACCACTCGCCTGCAAATGAAGAAGTGAGGAAATACCACTCTAGGTTTTCTTCTTCAGCTATCCAAGCTTCAATAAGGTCTCGATTTGTTTGATCAAAACAAAAGGGTAGACTATTGATGAGCTCTAAGAAGGGTTGAAATTCTTCAAAGCTAAGGCGATAAACAGAAATCTCTAGAACTTCATTTTCTGGATCCAAAAGAGCAACCACGTCCCAAGTGATAAATTGTACTTGCTCTACAATTCCCAATGCACAAGCGGTTTGTATAAAAACTAGATCTTCATGCTCGTCGAAGGCCGTGAGAAAGTAGCAATTGACTAGGAGCTCCTTTCCTTCGAGTTCCACACAGTCGGACTGAGGCAACCTTCTCACAATTTCATAAAGAACATCCTCATCAAGTCCAATCAAGTTTGCAAGATTTAAAGACTCCACTTGTGCTACAAAATTCCTGGACAAAAACTCCTTAGGATTATGGTTAAATCATTCAAAAGCATAAAGAGATTTACAATGTTTCTATCAACAAAGTGTCATAGAAGGTAGAGAAGGATGAGAATTTATACAAATTTGCAATCTTCTCTATGCTCTCTTTATTAAGACAAGCTCTAAATAGCTCCCTATCTCCTTTGTTGAAAGCGAAAGGAAGACTATTAATAAGACGCAAATGAGGGAAAAATTCACCAAATGTGAGTCTATGAAGCATGAACTCTGGCCGCAAGTTTCCTGAAGAGTCTTCCTCAATGGTGAAATGCACTCGCCAAACGCCAAATTTCACTCTATTTACCAATCTTAGGGCACACACTAGTTGGATGAATGCGCGGTCTTCCTTAGTGCCCAACAACAAGAGGAAAATGGAATCCACGCGTAGGACCTTTTGTCTTAACTTCACCACCCTCTTGTTATGAGGGAGACGCCTTACTACTTGCTCCTGCAACTCAATTGGTAATAGAGCTAGATCTCTAAGGATTGAACTTTCACTGCACACACATTCCCAGTTAGAACAAATGATCGTTTTTTTGTTTCTTGTAACAACTTGGACAAAGAAAAAACAAACATACACACTATTTTGCCGGGCTGCACTTCATTTTAAAATAAAATGAACACATGTACATCAAAAGAAGTGTGGTAGTTGATGAGAGGTAGAATGACAGGGTTTGGTGATGCAAGAATTTCTCCTGCTCTTTGGGCACCAAACATGAACACCATTCGTTGTTGAAAATGGATCTTTCTACTAATTGCAACGTTTATTCTAATGTGTGGAGTAAAATGAAAGGGAAAAACCTCTATTCCTGGGCCATTATCCATGGCCTATGCATGTCCTAATGCTTAAAACAAAACAAAAATATAGACGTCCAAACTAAGGTCGTACCTAATGAGAGGCAAAATAAAAGGATTTACTGAAGCGTTTATCTCGGCCAACCTAAGAGGACCTAAAATTCTACGAATGACACGTTGAAATTGCAACTTAGTACTAACAATTATGTGTACCTTTTGCCTTGCAATGGGAATGAAGGGATCATACAAATCTTCGTGATTCATGCAAACTACTTAACTATGCTAAAGGTTGATTCTACACAAAAATACACAAGCCGTCCTCCGTGGGGGCACCAATTTGAGGCGGTCCGGGGCGGGCAACAAGAAGAGCAACCTCTAGACACCCTTCAAGGCTCCCATGCTGCTCAATGGGGCTGGGGCACAACACAACACGAACCAAAACAACAAACCCACAGCCCAATCCTAACTACACAAGGGGCACCACCTAGTTTAAGAGCGAACTAGGACGCAAAAGAGGAGAATTGTTAGAGCAACCCACAAACAAGCAAGGAATTTACACTAACCCTAACACCAATGGAACACTCTCACACACTAAAACACGAGAGAGAGAGAGAGAGAGAGAGAGAGAGAGAGAGAAATGGAGGTGATAGGACTTTTCATAGTGGGTTAGTGTTAGTAGAGTTAGTATTAATTTACAAATGGAATTGGATATTTACAATGGGAGTATCCATGTAGGATACAAATAAGGAAGAAAAAACTCTTAAGAGGTAAGAAAAGGTGGCTTTCTTACAAGGTTGATGCTCCAAGTGTGTTGAGTAGGGCCGATTTTGACGCCTGTTGATGGTCCACTAGCTTTGACGGTACATTTTTTCTCCACTCTTGACCTTCCTTGAGAGACAAGGTAATTGAAGCTGAGTAATCAACCACCATGATGCTGTCTTTTAAGAGAAGAGGCTGAATTCTGTGGTTTTTTTGATAGATATGGGTAAATTGGAGGAGGAAAAATGAGACTAGGTGGTCAATTTTGGAATGGAATGGTGTGTGGGAGGTATGAGTTCACCATGGTTTCTCTTATTCTTCAAGGTTGAAGAGAAGGTGAGTAGGGTGCAGAGAGGAGTGGTGAGAGAGATGGGGATGATGAGTGGAGAAGTGTGTGTGAAAGAGGAAAATGATAAAGTGGAAGAGAGAGTGTGGCTGCATAGCATGGGAAAACTGGGGTCCACTAAAAAAATCATAGCTCACAGCTCGTAGCTCAAAAAAATATGAAAAAATTTGAGGCAAAAGTTCAGCCCACGAGCTACAACTTTTGTTTGTATCACCTTTTCAAATTCTGAGAGCAAGTGAACTTTTAAAATTCAGCAAAACCGACCGTTTTTTTCTACTGCAAAGGTCCTTGTGGGGTCCTTCTTTGGATGATTCTTTTGAATACCTCCAAGAGTGAGCCCTCCATAGTGCATGTATGCATGCCACCTACCCTTGACCTTATTTGGTATGTCTATAATTGAAGATATTATTGAGATTAGGATATAAATGAATAGTACAACTAAGAAAATCAAATATTGAGGGGTCTAAAAAATATGTACATGTCAAATATAAATAATATAGGTGGAAAAATATAAAGGGGTCAAAATAAATCTCTCTCATTATAAGTCTACCATAAAAAGATGAATATTTTTGGTGGTCTAATTTATGAGAGTAATAGAGAATATATGTAGGAAGGAAAAAATCACAATAGTGAAAAAAATATACACATAAATAGAACTAGTTTTTTTGGATTTTTGTTGGGGTGGAGTTACACCAAATATAAGAGAAGCTTACATGAAAATATTTCTATATGGAATAAAGAGTATGAAAAATGGTAAGAAAGATTGTGGTAATGGTGAGGCAATGTACAGAGCATAAATAACACACACCTAGGTAGAAATATTTAAATAAATACCAAAATAATTATAAAAAAATCTTTTATTTAGGCCCTATATATAAAGAAATATTTACATACGCATGGGCCATAATATACTTATATATATATATATATATATTGGCTCAACTAGCCCAATGACTAGCTAATTGAGGGTTTTTTAAGAAGATATGGGAAAAGTCCCGTGACTCACGCACGCCTATGTACAGTGAAATGGTAGGGATAGCCACAGTGTTTGGGTGATTTTGGTAGGGTGAGGTAACTCACTGTGGTAATTACAAAGAGCCGAAAAACGGCTATCACTACTAATTATCTTGGACAACATGTTGCATGTCCTTCTCTTAAGCATTGGTCTGCTGCAAAGCGTGTATTGAAATACTTGAAAGGCACTACAGATTTTGGTTTAGTCTATCGACGACAACTCACATCGGATTCTATGCAATCTCTTTCTCTTTTGGGTTACACAGATGCAGACTGGGCAAGCTCACATTTATCTATGCGATCTACTAGTGGAAATTGCTTCTTTATAAATGGTTGTCTTGTTTCTTGGACCATCAAGAAACAACGTTGTGATGTAGTTTCTAGGACTGAGTCAGAATATGTTGCAGCATCACTTGCGGATCGTGAGTTGATTTGGCTTCGACAAATGCTGGTTGATATTGGTCACTCTCCTCTTTCTAGCACACCCTTGCAGTGTGACAACCAAAGTGCTATTAGTCTTGCAAAAGACTATGTTCAACATAATAAGTCAAATCACATTGTTGTCCATTATCATTATGCCAGGTATGAAGTACGCAAAGGAACCATCATGGTTGAACACTGTCCAAGTGACCAGATTATTGTAGACATTTTGACCAAAGGCCTCAACGATTCACGTTTCATCCTCTTGCGCTTGGAGCTTGGAGTTGCTCCGGCCTCACTCTTTCTAGATTAGCTTCTTTGCTATTGTAATAGCTTTGTACATATGACATTGTAATCTTTTAGGTACCATGCACTATGCACACTCCACATTTGCACATTGTGATCTCCGAGTCACTTGAATATTTGTACATAGATGCACAATTCACTTTCACATCCTCATCGCTGGTTCATATTTTCACATTGTATAGGGGCTTGGGTTTTTCCCTTGAACTCCCCAAGGGTTTTTTCATCCAAAGCTAGAGACCTTTGTTTGAGTGGGGTGTTGGAGCTATATATGGCTCACTCTACTGAACTTGGTCTCACCTATATATTTGTATCTTGTCCTCAGTATGAATCAATATTTGGGAGCGTATATGGTGTGTCTCTTGTCTCGTCTCTTTGTCTTTCTCTCTACATCTCAACAATCTGGTTGCGAGAAAACTATAAGATAAGATTGCAGAACCTGCACACCATATATGGTGAAGGGTGGAATTGAGAACAAGATAAATATGACCAGTGTGTTCTATCAACGAGAAACGCAAGAAGGATGCTCAATAAACGTCCAAAGATGTGAGAGCCGTCACCCCAAAAAGCAAGAAAAAGGAGATGTTAATAATAAAAGAGTCCTCAAAATAGAGTTACGTGAGACACAAGATTGATAGCCATAATATGAATAGCAAAAAGATAAATTTGTTCGAAAAACTTGACGCCAAAATTAGAGAAACGATCGTGAACGCTTCACGAAGACGCACGAGGACGAAAGCTGCATCAAGATTACTTAAAGTAAAAACAACATAACTTTCTGTTGCGAACTCCAATCGATGCAAACCTAGAACTCAAATCCAAGAGCTCGAGGAGACGAAAAAGTTTTGAAAAAAATACGCCAAAAAAAAGTTTTCCCGTTTCTCCAAATTTTGGATAGAAGACCCCCACAAATTGAGACGAAGTTCAGGGTGTCAAAAAACAAATCAACAAGAAAACATAATCAATGATTCATTATATCGATTAGCAATAAACACCACACAAAACACTAATCATATTCTTCTGAACACAAAACAACCACAGCCTAACAAGAATCAATCCTCAAAAAAAAAAATTTGTAGCAATTTTGAATCTTACATGCAAATCGCTTATACATACTGTTTTGTCACCATGAATTGAATCAAAGCGTGATCATTATTTCTCTGAGAAAGAGAGAGACGAGAGAAGAGGCACACCATGTATGCTCCCAATGACTGATTCATATTGAGGACAATATGATTCACCTATATACAAATATATAGGTGAGACCAAGTTCAGTAGAGTGAGTTATATATAGCTCCAACATCTTTTTCCTTTCATCTTTTCCTGCCTTTGAGAGGCCTCTTCGTGCCTAGCACGCTTCACTCCCATGGCATCCACTTCTTCTAATTTTCCTTTTCCTTTGTCCTTCTCTTTGACACTCTCTTCTACCTTTGCCTTTCCTTAGCTTCAAGACTGATGACACTTACTGCTTGGTTTCTAGTAGGTGGTGGGGGCAGAGGTGGAATGAGAGGCTAAGTTGCATTTATACGCCCGTATATTATAAATTGTACGTATATTACAGAGATATACGCTGTATATCCGTATTATGCGTGCATATCCAAATAAAAAGAAGTTTGATCGAAGTATATTTCAATCAAAATATACTTTGATCGAAATATATTTATACTTATAAAAAAAGAGGCGCTACGACAGTTCGAACGAACTGTTGCGATTGTGATTGCTAGAGAGATAGAGACAGAGTTGCTAGAGCTTTAGAGACAGCAGTAGACAACGAGCACAGCACATCGACGAGCCTCGACGAGCCACAGAGCAGGTAAATTTTCTTTTAGTATTTTTTCTTTTTTTTTTGCAGTTAATTTGTTAACACTATTGTTGTGGAGCTTTGCTCGCACCTCAGTGTTAGTTTGTATTTTGTTTTTTGCTAGCATTGTTGTTGTGGAGATTTGCTCACACCTCAGTGTTAGTTTGCAGGTTTAGACACATGTCCTTGGCTGTGTTGATCCTCGTGACACACTGCAAGGGGGGTTAGACTTTAGACGCTTTGTCCTTGACTGTTGCTGACCTCCGTGTTGCACTTCAAGGAGTGCCTCAGGTTGTACAATTAAACTTTCCGTCCCTGGTTGTTGCTGACCACCGAGTCACACTACAGGGAGGAGTTAGCTATCATGCATCTTTTCTCCCTAGTTATTGTTGACCATTGCGTCGCACTATTGGAAGATTGGATTTAAAAAAAAATAGATTCCTCGTCTTTGGTTGTTGCTGACCACCGTGTCGCAGTGCAAGGAGAGGTTAGGGTTGTCAAATCCATCGTCCTTGGTTGCTGCTGACCATCGTGTCGCACTCCAAGGAAATTGGATTCAATAGATTCCTCGTCTCTGGTTGCTACTGACCATCGTGTCGCGCTGCAGGGAGAGGTTTAGGATTTTTATATCCATCGTTCTTGGTTGTTGTTGACCATCGCGTCGCACTACAAGGAGATTGGATTCAATAACTTTCTCATCTTTGTTTGTTGCTGACCATCGTGTCGCACTACAGGGAGAGGTTTCAGGTTTTTAAATCCATCGTCCTTGGTTGCTACTGACCATCGTGTCGCACTGCAGGGAGAGGTTTAGGATTTTTAAATCCATTGTTCTTGGTTGTTGCTGACCATCGCGTCGCACTACAAGGAGATTGGATTCAATAAATTCCTCGTCTCTGGTTGTTGTTGACCACCGTGTTGCACTGTAGGGAGAGGTTTCTAGTTTTTAAATCCATCGTTCTTGGTTGTTGCTAACCATCGCGTCGCACTGCAAGGAGATTGGATTTAATGAATTCTCCATCTTTGGTTGCTGATGACCATGTGTCGCACTGCAAGGAGAAGATATATATTATACATTCTTCAATCTTGAATGCTTTAACCATCGCGTCTTTCATTACTGTTGTTATTATGATGCATGAAATGTTTAGATCTTTCATTACTGGATGTTATTATTAGCCATGAAATGTTTTTGTTTAGATTTATTAACAATCATATATGTCAAATTTTTATCTATTCTAGATTTACCTTACTTATATTTCCTTCATGTATTTTCAGGCTTAAGTCATGGTAGAGATAAAGTTAACGCGTCAGCATCACAAAATTATTAATGATGCTCTTATTTTGTCTCTTTATGGAGCTTCAGACGATCATTTGCGACGAGCATTTGATCCACTATAGGCAAAGTTCGATGATTTTGTGATTGAACTTGTGGAACATTGTTGGATGAAGTTGTGCAGTGCATTCCCAGTTTCGTTTGACCCAGCTCTGCAAATCAATGGAGTGATGCATAACACAGTAAAGAAATTATTAGGCCAGATCACTATAAGTTTTGAAAGTATGGTTCATCCAGAAATCAAAACCAAACGTAGAATCAAAGAGAGAATGTATCTTGTAGCACAACTACATTCAGAATTGAAGAGCAAAGATAAGATCGAAGGCTCTTCAAAACGTCCTAGGACAGAAGAGGATGTATCTCCTTCATCAGGTGCTCAGTCGTCTGCTGTAAACCTGGATGATACGATGTGTCCTCCTCTCCTACACTTACTTGGGGAGCATTCCATCTTTGACTTGCAAGCACCCTAATTAGGTGAAGGATGTTTTGAAAACGTGAAACAAGTATCAATGGATCATCCTCTCTTCAAAGATCCTGCCTATGCGGTGAAGATATAAAAAGACCAAATAGGAAGCAAGCCGACATTACATATCATGCTAGAGGAGGCAACTGCTACAACTGTTCAGCATTGTGGCATGATATTGCCCCGTGCTCTTGTTTAGTATAGCAAAAGATCTATGTTGATATTCAAGCTTTGGAATGGAGGTCACCTTGAGCAGTGGATTGAGGTATGTCATCATGATGGAAGCAAGTCTGCAATCAAAGTGTTCCAAAACACATCTGGAACTGTACAGCAGCTCACAGACAACATTTTTCCAATATGCAATGCTCTTCTACAGACGATTAAATTCATGCATAGTCACAAATTTATTCACAATCATCTACGTACTAGAAATATTCTACTCCATTTTGGTGAGCAATGAGTGTATGCTGGCATTGCGGACTGGGGACAAAGTACACCATCACACACTTTGGCAACATTTCCCAAGCTTCCAGATCTCACCCCTCAATGTAGAGCTCAATTTGAGCGAGATTGTCCATGGACTGCCCCTGAAAATATCAACACCAATCCTCCTCCATTCACCAAGGCATCTGATATATATAGTCTCTCCTATATTCTTAGGTGCTTGCTTGCATGTATTCCAGATCCTGCCAAAGTTCTCAACCATCTTGCTAATGGAAAATCTCCCAAACCTTTAGATAGACCCAAGATATGGGATTTAAGCCTTTGTTTGAATGGAAGCCATAATGTTGGCTATCATATTGTAACCGAATCTGGCTTGAGACCTATTGATGATTAAACCAGTAATCAAATTTTTTGGCATTAATGGTGTCACGTGTGCAATGTGTGGTGTCACATGCGCAATGTTTTTAAAGTTCTTCAAGTTGAAGTTTTAAAGTATTTTAAGTTAGATCCCTCGATTCTTTATACCATCTCTCTTTTTCAAGTACTAAAACTTGTCTCGCTAAAGTTTATTATTTTGCATTTCAGCTATGGAAGATATTTCTCCTGACCGGAACGCACAGTAGCCTAATGATCCTTTGCTTAATCATGCATTGGCTCAACAAATTTACAAGAAGGAAGAGATTCGGGTGGCTCAAGGAGATCTCAGTGCTTTGGCTGCAACCCAACAAGACGAATCAGAACTTCAAGGGGATCCATTGAATTACAAGCAATGCAGACTGTTATGCCTGAATCACTTTGTACGCAACACATTATTTCGACTCAGTGGAAATCCTAAGGCTTCTACTCCTTTGAAGATTTCAGATCTGCAACACACTGTCCTCGCATGAAATATCCTTGCAAGATTTATCCAAGTGTACAGATCTCCACCAAATAATAATCAAGTGGCAATTTACTTTGTGCAACAATGTTATTACTACTATGTATTGCGGCTCAAAGTTGATTGGAACGATCATCCCACTATAGGAGGTGTTGGGAAAGGGTGCCCAGCCGAGAAGATTCATGCACGAGAAGCTAATCAAGAAGACCCATATTTGCTTGAAGAAACTGCAGTTATTGAGCAGCTTGCAACCCAAGGTGTGGATTTGACAAGTCAAGGAGAGACCCCAGCCATATTACGTGCTCGTATAGCTGAGCTATAAAGAAAGTTGGCATGGTACGAGGAAAGGTATGGGCCTCTTAACGAAGAGGAGAAAAGCAATGCCGGCCCAAGTGATTCAGTTGGCACTTCAGAATTTTGTGTATCTGATCTCTTTGGAGAACAAGCCCATGATTTAAATTCAATTGCCCAAACAATACATAGCTCTTTTTGTGTCTTAAATCATACGATTAGTAATTAAAACCTCTTTTTTATATGTAAATCTCTGTTTGTTGGAACAAATAGACGTGACAGATGTTGTTGCAATTGTCTAAGTTATGTTCTCTCTACTACCCTCTTTTTAACAATGAGAGAGAGAGAGAGAGAGAGAGAGAGAGAGAGAGAGAGAGAGAGAGAGAGAGAGAGAGAGAGAGAGAGAGAGAGAAGGTATGGATTGTAAAGCTTAACTCCACATAAGTTTTGCATTACAAAATTAATTGAGAATATAGTACAAACTTTACAGCTCATCCGTCCCCTCAATCACAGGCACTATGTCATCAATTTCTTCGACATCTTAACATTTCGGATCAATATCTTTCGGGTTCCATTCCATTTCATCATCAGAGTTGAGCTTATTTGCAACTGCTTCGAGTGTTTGGAAGCTCCCAAAGCTTTCTTCTGTGGCACATGTGGCTAACTTCGCAGGATTATGCATAAGTCGCATGTTACAAAATACATACACCAAGTCCACAGCTCGTTTAGGACTTAATCAATTTCATTTTTTAGTATGCACGAAAGTGAAGGAAGACCAATTTCTTTCACATCTACCACTTGAGGCGGCAACAGACAATACTCGCACAACCACATGTTGAAGTTCCACTTTTTCTCCACCGTACTGTTTCCACCAAACCGGTGCGCTCATCGTCTTGATAGCATCTATATGCCAAGGATCCCCAAATGTTCCCTCTCTACTAGTATATGCCACCTGTCCATCCACATTGCCTAATAGTTGAGCACACACTTTCTTGAAATTACTGATCACTTCATTGTTTGAAGATTGCTCATGCATCTGGAACTTGGGATCCAAGACAAAACTTGCTCCATGTAAAGGATTATGCAACTGCTCCCATCATCTTTTCACAAATGTCATCATCATGGATTTCTCTTTTCCTGCATAAGATGTACTATCTTTTAACTTGCGAGTGGCTTCATGCATGTACCAGTAAACCCGTCCAAAGATAGAGGCTTCTTTGTCCACTAATCGTATCAGATGAGTGAAAGGTTCTATGACAGTAACTATTTTGTCTACATTTCTCCAAAAAATAGGAGAGTTTACAAGTTGATAGCATTTGGAAGCAGCAGGTTCATACTTGGGATATTTATCAAGACAAATGTCCCATCTTCTATCTACCACTGTGTCAACAAGGGTTGCTTTTACCTGCTATAGTGTGGAGAGAACGTAATATGCTATCGCAAAGAGGGTCACACAAAAAATATGTAAATTTTTTGTTGGTGACTTTGTTCTAATTAAACAAAGCGTAAGAGAATGAATTCTCTCTTATAAACTTCACCAAGTGGTTTGCATCTAGAAGAGTTTGCTTAACACTATGTTGGTAATGGGACACTTTTATGTCCTGTTAAGTGACCATTTTCCTTGAATTATGTCAAGCGTTTCAAGATGGGTTTTGAGGTGATATCTATCTAGAAAGTTGTCTCATGAGCTAAAAAAAACTCGACATTTTTTTGGAATATCAATTCCATCTTTAACCTTGTCCTTGCACAACATTTCAAAACCTAAACTGTGTGAAAAACGGGTCCTGTCTTTGGCTTTTTTCAACTTTTTGCAACTATACCACTCTAGAATTCATGTTTTTGAGGTCTATAATGCTAGAGAACTATATTTAGTAGTCCTCAACATGTCCTGATGCTTCTAGGGAGAAATAAATATTAAAATTGTAAGTTATGACCAAATTACAAAAATTGTCAAATCTTATTTTTTAGCCAATTTTATCTCTTCTATGATTTTTTTGGTGGATTTCATGATATCCAAATGCATTTTTTATTTTCTATGTCGCATATTGTAACATAAAGCTAATATTCCTTGAGTTGTGGGGCACCTAATACCCTATTTTTCATAGTTCACAACAATGGTTGATTTTTTTCAATTATGGAAGAAAACGAAACATTCTAGTATATCAAGTATAGCTTTTTCAATATTGTTAGTTTCTTGTGACAACTACATGCATTTTGTAGGTAGTAACCATATCTAGTCATAAGGATCAAATTTGGCTAGATATTGAATAGTTTCTATGGGATTCTACAACTCAGGGTTGAACCCAGTTTTTTCATGTTTGCTGTATTTAGCACTTCATCTTTGTCCCCAAGATTCCCCTTGGTAAAAGATGTATTATTCTTTTGACATGCTCCATGGCTCCTTATGAACATAAAGGACAATAGGGAACTAAGAAAAAATGCATATATTATTTGTATTGAGAGTGGCTATAGAAACTTTGATGATAGGTTTGCAAAATGGTAAAAATTCAACTTTTTTGTACCTATTTATTTTGGCAAAACAAAAAATAGTGAGTGAGAAGCAATCATATGTTCTAATCACCAACCCACTGAAGTTAACTAGGGAATTTATCTCAAGTCCTACAAAAATCCCTAATCTCATTTTTATGCAACAAAATGTAAGAAATGACTGTTTTGATGAAAATGCACTGGTCCATCAACTTTGGAGGCTTGGTATGACCATAAGTTGAGAAATTTTACAAGTTTATTATTTTTTCCATGTGTAATAGACCTTGAACTATAACCTTATGAAAGGATTTTACAAAATGAGTGGATCTACTGATAGCCATTTTTCGGCTTTCCATAATTGCCATAGTAAGCTACCTCACCCTATCAAATCACTCAAACATTTTGGTTATCCCTACCATTTCACTGTACATAGGCGTGTGTGAGTTAGGGGACTTTTCCCATATCTTCTTAAAAACCCTCAATTAGCTAGTCATTGAGCTAGTTGAGCCAAAAAAATAAAAAATATAAAAAATATAAGTATATTATGGCCCATTTTTGTGTAAATATTTCATTGTATATAGGGCCTAAATATAAGGATTTTTCATAATTATTTTGGAATTTATTTAAATATTTATACTTAGGTGTGTGTTATTTATGCTATGTACATTGACTCGCCATTACCATATTTTTTCTTACCATTTTGCATACTCTTTATTCCATATAAAAATAATTCCATGCAAGCTTCTCTTATTTTTGGTTATATTTATGTGTATATTTTTTCACTATTGTGATTTTTCCTTCCTACATCTATTCTCTTTTACTCTCATAATTAGAACACCAAAAATATTCATCTTTTTATGGTAGACTTATAATGAGAGATTTATTTTTACCCCTTTATATTTTTTCCACCTATATTAATTTTATTTGACGTGTACATATTTTTTTAGACCCCTCAATATTTGATTTTCTTAGTTATACTATTCATTTATATCATGATCTCAACAATATCTTCAATTATAGACCTACCAAATAAGGTCAAGGGTATGTGGAATACATGTATGCACTATGGGCAGCTCACTCTTGGAGGTATTCAAAAGAATCATCCAAAGAAAGACCTCACAAGGACCTTGTGTAGTGGAAAAAACTGTCGGTTTTGCTGAATTTTTAAAGATCACATTCTCCCCAAATTTGAAAAGATGATACAAACAAAAGTTGTAACTCGTGAGCTGAACTTTCACCTCAAATTTTTTTATATTTTTTTATGCTACGAGCTGTGCACTATGATTTTATTGGTGGACCCCAGTTTGCCCATGCTATGCAGCCACACTCCCTCTTCCACTTTATCATTTTCCTCTTCCACACACACTCCTCCCTCTCCTTCCCACTCCCAAACCTGCAACTCGCATTTTCTAATTCACCCTCTTCACAATTGCCACATCTCTCACACCTCCATAGCCTTCATCCTCCATTTCTACACCCTATGTGTCCCCCTTTCTCTCTACATATATGTCCATATTACCATACTCTCTTCAACTTTGTAAAGAACTTCAAAAAATCAGCAAAAATCTAAGGATAACCTCTACAAATGAAGGCTTTTATCATGAATTTTCCAAGGTTTGAAGATAACGTAGCTTCATCGACACGCGTTACTTCGCCATGCTGACTTCTTCTTCTACCGGTGCTGTAAAGAGGTGAATGTCAACTTCTCCAAGATTCAACCTTTCCTTACAAGCTTATCCCTTCTCTAACTTTTCTCATCATATATCTCACCATTTGGTGAATGATTTAGTTAATATTTTTTAGTGATAATTACTAACTACTAACCACTAACCTTATTGTAAAATGCACCCTCTACTAGAGTAGGCACTCCAAAATTATTCACTCAATTCTCTCTCCTTTCATCCTCAATAATTCTCTTCCCTTGAGCCCACATCCATGTGACTCAAAGGACAAGAGAGACCCACCCTCATTAAAAAAAATAAAAAAATGCATAATCTTTTATTCCTTCAAATAAACTTGATTAGGCCTAATCCAAATCAGGGATTCTAAAACCTATAAATAGAGCCCTTCTCTCCCTTGTAAATCATTACATGATCACACTACACCACACCATTGTCAACACATAACACACCACTCTTCAAGCCTAGTTGTGTAGAGTGTGTGCATTGTGAGTGCTATATTCCATCACTACACATAGGTGCATGGAGAAGCTTGAAGTTAGTTATGCCATATAGAGGAGTGGAGTGATACTATACTCTTCACCACACTTGTAGCCTACTCTTGTGCATAAATAAGATTTATAGTTTTGGGTGCAATTGTATGCTGCAACTACGACTCTTCTCTCCAAATTGATTTGATAAGTTGGCTCATCAGGTGGTTGAAGGTATATTGTCCTTGAAGTTTGTTGTGCCATTTCATGCTTGGTGGTTTGAGGGCTTGTTAAATTGTTTGCCTAAAAGGTCAATTGTAAGAGGGTGCTCGGTGAGAGGGCTCCCGTGACCCTAAGACAATTTGTGTATTGGCAACAAGGTCATGTTTTGTGTTGTCTCTCTATTTCTCCTCAAGCTTTGTGTGCATCTAGTCTTTAAGGCTAAGACTGAGTTGCTCAAGTTGATTTTTTCTCTTTACCTCTCTCTCGCGTGGTGAATGTTTGTGTCTGGTATGTGTGGCTATCTTGCATTCCCCTTCCTTTGTGCGTTTGAGTACAAGGAGATATCACGTGCGTCCTAGTTCGCATCTACAACTAGGTGGTGCTCCTTTTCTTGTTTGGTTTCTAGCTGTGGGTTGTTGTTGTCTCTGATTATGCTTGCCCCAGCCCCAATTGAGCAGCACGGGAGCCTCGAAGGGCGTTTAGAGGCCGCTCTTCTTGTTGCCCGCCCCGGACAGCCTCAAATTGTTACCCCCACGGAGGACGGCTTGTGTATTTTTTTTGTAGGTTCAACCTTTAGCATAATCAATTACCTTGTATGAATCACGAGAATTTGTATGATCCGTTCATTCCCATTGCAAGGCAAAAGGTACACATAATTGTTAGTACTAAGTTGCAATTTCAACGAGTAATTCATAGAATTTTAGGTCCTCTTAGGTTGACCGAGATAAATGCTTCAGCAAATCCTTTTATTTTGCCTCTCATTAGGTCATGCATAGACAATGGATAATGGCCCAAGAATAGAGGTTTTCCCCTTTCATTTCACTCCACACATTAGAATAAACATTGCAATTAGTAGAAAAATCCATTTTCAACAATGTATGGTGTTCTTGTTTGGTGCCCAAAGAGTAGGAGAAATTCTCGCATCACCAAACCCTGTCATCCTACCTCTTATTGATTATCATAGGTCATTTGATGTGAATATTTTTATTTTGTTGTATAATAGATTGCAATTTAGAAAATATTATTGTGTAAATCTTTTAAAGAAAGAAAAAACAAAAACGCGTCACTTTGAAATCGATTCAATGGAGAGCCAACGCAAAATGTCTTGATATCCTCTTTTCTTTGGAGATCCTGGAGAGGATGCAGAATTATTTTTAGCAAATTTCAAGATGTCTTGTCGTATCAAGAGGATAGTAACTGATCAAGAACGTGTAGAGATGTTTGAAGGGGTCCTTAGGAAAGATGCTAACACTTGGTTTGACTCGTTGCCTGAGGAAGTTAAAGGGAATTACACGGAAGTTGTGAATCATTTCAAGAGATACTTCTTTGATCCCCAAAACACTCAAAATCTATGGCAAGACATTGTTTCTCATAAGCAAAAAGACTTAGATGACTACTACTTGTACAAGCAAGAGTTTCTACGTCTTTGGGCTCTATGGATACGAAATGTTGCTAACCATGGTGATGGTGCAGAGTTCGTAAAGAAGGAGAGGTTCATAGCCGGACTCTTTCCTGACCTTAAGATAAAAGTTGAGGCGGGTGCACCTGCAACCTTTGATGCAGCTAAAACTAGGGCTGCTAAGAAATATAGGAAACTCAAGTGCTTAAGGGGGGAGGTTCCAATAGAAGGTCTTAGACCCAAAGGTAAGTCACAAGCATCGAAATCTAGGGAGCTTCCTGAGGTAACAACGGAAGTAATCGAGAAGTTGAATGAATCTTTAAGTAGCCTGTCAATTCACCTTGCACAAGTTGTAGGTCCAAAGGGACAAGCAAAGAAGTTTTAAGAGCGAGATTCATGACCTAGGAGAGTCTTGCAATGTTGGAATTGCGGTGAGTCTGGACATGGGATGTATAATTGTCCTTGGCCCCGTGGGGAGCCACGGAGACCTAACTTGAAATACCCAGTGATGAATGCAGGAGAACTAGTCAGCAACCACGGCTTCTACAAAGGCCAAATGGAGCAAGACCACCTCCACAAGGAGTGGAAAGAGGTCCACCTTTGTCCGACCCACATGTGCATGTGGTAGAGGTGAAAAATTCAAAAGAGGTTGACATGGAAGCAAATGGCATTAAGCGTGGCCGTGGAAAAGGGAACGAGAAAGAAGGTGTCACATCACAAAGTGATCATGGACAAGAAAAGAAGGCAAAGAAGACCAAGGAAACTAAGAGGACTCGACGTCGTATCAATCTCCAAGACTTCCCTCTTGGACATGGTATGGCTCCATACAACCTATTGGAAGACATGAGAGGTAAGGGTCTTGATATCTCATGGCCTCAGTTTCTTGCATTATGCCCACAAGTTAGGAGGGATTTAACAAAGGCAGTTAGCACTAGGAGAAAGGTAAAAGAGAGTGTTCGTGTTGTAAAAATTTCACATGCTGAAATGAATGAGGATATTACACCTGTGCTAGATTGTTACATCAAAGGAAGATTGGTTAGGAAAGGTCTAGTGGATGGAGGTGCACAAATTTGCATCATGACAGAGGGACTCATGCAAAAACTAGGCATGCACATCCATGAGACACCTGAAATTAAAGTCAAGATGGCAAACAATAGCAAATCTAGGTGTTGTAGGCATTTGTAAAAATGTTTTTGTAGAGGCCTTTGGCATTAAGAAGGCAGTGGATTTTTATGTTATGTCTACGAAAGGAAATGGTTATCCATTTATCATAGGGAGACCATGGCTAATGAAAATGCGAGCTTTGCAGGATTGGGAGAATGGAAAGCTAATTTGCATGAATGAAAATCATAAGAAGGTTGTCTTTGACATGAAGGAGCAACGCCAAGAGGAGCTCCATGAAGAATCATCTCAAAGTGAGACGGAGGAAGGCTGGACCGATAGCACTTCAGAAGGGGAAAGTAGCGGCAGCATTACTGAAGAGGAGTCTTCCATCGAAGTCATGGGGGTAAGGTTTAATCCAGACAACCAAGAGACCTCTTGCCCAGGTTTGGAAGAGGTAGGTTCCCAAGAAAACCAAAAAGTGGAAGATGAAAGAATGCTAGAAGGTATGTTATCTACAACACTTACAAAGGATGAAAGAGAGGAGCTCATAGGTGTGTTAAGGAAATTTTCTAGGCTTTTCGCTAAAGACTACACCGATGTGCATGGAGTAGAGGCTGTTCAACACAAAATTGAGTTGAAGCCAGAGGCCACACCTAAGGCTCAAAAGCTACGAAGGCTAGGAGTCATCAAGGAGCAGGCTTTACTCAAGGAGGTAAGAAAGCTTCTAGTAGCAGGTTTCATTTATCCAGTGGAGAATTCAGAGTGGGTCTCTCCCGTTGTTGTCACTCCTAAGAAAAATGGCATGTGGAGGGTGTGTGTGGATTACCGTCCACTCAATGAGGAAACAAAAAGAGATCACTTTCCCCTCCCATTTCAAGATGAGATACTAAATGAGGTAGCTGGTCATGAGAAGTACACTGTGTGTGATGGCTACTCGGGTTACTTTCAAATAGGTATCGCATTGGAAGATTAGTTAAAAACAACCTTCATCACTCCTTGGGGTTGTTATGCTTTTAGAGTCATGCCATTTGGTCTGACAAATGCTCCTGCAACATTCCAACGTTTCATGAACATGGTGTTTCAAGCATTCTTTGGAAAGTCAATTAGGGTGTTCATTGATGATTTCTGCATTTATAGCTCAAAATCATTGCATCTACAAAGGGAAGAAGAAGGTTTAAATAAGCTCTATGACATGGGAGATCAACTCAACCCCGACAAGTGTCACATAGGTGAGGATGAAGTGATCTTGCTCGGTCACAAGGTTTCCTATAAAGGCATTGAGGTGGATCCTTCAAAGGCAAAGGCTCTTATTGAGCTCCCATCACCCAAGAATCTCAAAGAGGTCATCTCATTCATTCAGAAGGTGAAGTATATGTCACGCTTCATTCACTTAGCCTCGGAGTTACTTCACCCTTTGCAAAAGTTGACACAACAAGTAGAATTTGCATGGTCTGATGAGCTTGAAGAGTACTTTTGTAACATTAAAGACATTTTGTCAGAGCTACCAACACTCATGCCTCCTTGTTGGGAGTACACATTCTTTGTTAGCTCTAGTGTTGGAAAAGAAACAATTGGTGCGGTTTTGCTACAACAAGATCCCCACAGTACCAGAATGCGACCCATCTACTTTGCTAGTAGGGTCAAGAATGCTTTAGAGAGAGGCTACACAAAGGCAGAACTCATGATGCTTTCTCTCATGTTTGCGGTGAGAAAGTTTAGATCCTACCTGCTACCAAAACCTTTTGTAATTCTTACTGCAGAAAATTTGTTCCCTTGGGTGTCATCTCAAATGAATCTTAGTACTAGGATCTCAAAGTGGATTATGGAGTTGTAAGAGTTTCAATACTCTTTCAAAGTAGAAGATAGTGTGCGTGCACAATTGGCAGGGATCCTTACTTATAGGGTACATGAGAAGGAGATTAAGGTGCCTGAAGTAAAGACCCTACCATTGCCACCACCTAAAAGTATTCCTAATGCTTTTACCTTGTTCTTTGATGGAGCTTTTTGACGAGCCACAAGAAAAGTAGGGGGAGGGCTAGTATTGCTCAACCCAAGTGGGGAGGTGGTCATGCAAGAGAAGGTCAATCTACGAGGTTCAACTAGCAACAATGAATCAGAATATGACACACTACTTCATGGTTTAAAGATATGCATTGGCCAAGGTATACAACGTCTCATTGTAAAAGGGGATGCACTTCTCATTGTGAAGCAAATTTTAGGCATTTGGGTATGCAAGAATGAAAGCCTAAGGACAAAAGTTCATGCCATTTGTAGATTGTTTAATCAATTTGAAGAAGTGCAACTATATCATATTCCTAAGAAACATAATGAAGATGCCGATTTACTTGCACAACAAGCAGTTACATATGTTGAGAAAGAAGTGCAGGTCATCATGGTGGAAGCAACTTTCAAGCAACCGAGATACCAGGGATTGGAGTCATTGACTCCCATTATTAGCTACATTTTGGAGGGTGAGTTTCCACAAGACTTCACGAAGGCTCAAAAGACGAGACTCATGAAAAAGGCAAGCGCGTATCTCTTTCTAGAAGGATACCTTTATTAAAGAGGGAAGGATCAAGTGTGCAAAAGAGTACTAACTATCAAGGAAATTCCAGCAATTCTAAAAGGTTTGCATGAAGAGACATGTGGTGGTCATTTTTCCCAAGAGTTAACTGTGAAGAAGATTTTTCTTGGGAGGTATGTTTGGCCAAGTCTGCATGTGGATGTCCAACATTGGTGTAAAAGTTGTCACAATTGTCAGGTAAATGGGAATAGAAGATTGGTTTATTGTCCAAGGTAAATCGTGCTTGCAAATGGACACTTTGAAAAGTGGGGCATTGATGCTATGGGTCCTCTCCTTAGGACAAAAAATGGTAAACTCTACATTCTAGTGGCTGTAGACTATATGACTAGGTGGGTGGAAGCACAAAGTGTGGCAAAGGTAAATGAGAGGATAGTGAGCAAATTTGTCTACACTCACATTTGTTGTAGATTTGGCACACCTTTGGAGATTGTTTCTGATAATGGTCCAGGGTTTAGAAAGGGCTTGCTCACAGAAGTCTATGAAGAACTTCACATTCTACATCCTCATAGTACACCCTACTATCCCCAATCAAATGGTTTGGTAGAAAAAGCTAATGGTGTCATTGCAGGCATCATTAGAAAGATGGTGAAAAACAAGACAAAGTTGTGGGATGACTTCTTGGATGGTGCCTTGTGGGCGTATCGAACCACATATAGGGAAGCCACGGAGTTCACACCATTTCACTTGGTCTATGGTCAAGAGGCTTTACAACCAATTGAGCTCAACATTCCAACAATGCGACTTCATGGAAAAGCAACACAAGATGATCAAGAAGCATGGATGGATCGACTTCTTACCTTAGCTGAGCTTGAGTGGAGAAGAGAAGCAACATATGAGTGCTACAAGAGGAAAGCCACACAGAAGAAGGAAAAGCTTGACAAGAAACTAGAGGACAAAGGCATCAATGAAGGAGATCTTGTGCTAAGGTATGACAATCGATTCGATAATCGTTTTGATGCCAAATTTGAAACTAGATGGCAAGGTCCATACATAGTTAAGAAGGCTTTCAATTCAAGTTACTATCAACTTATGGACTTGAATGGAAAAGAGCACTCTAGGAAGGTAAATGGTTATCGCTTGAAGCCCTATTTGAGTCGCCTTCTACCAAAGGATCTACCAAACATCTGACAAAGGGCAGCTGTCTCATGTAAGTATTGTTACCTGAAGCATGAGTGTGACTCGAGCCAAAATGCCGAGGGGCCAAACAATGAAGATCTTGTCAAGGACTCTCAAGTACTCTCTTTGGAAAAGATGCTTTATGATGGTACATGAATATACCATCATCCTGAGGGAGGGCTAATGATAGCAGTTTTTCGGCTTTCCATAATTGCCATAGTAAGCTACCTCACCCTATCAAATCACTCAAACATTTTGGTTATCCCTACCATTTCATTGTACATAGGCGTGTGTGAGTTAGGGGACTTTTTCCATATCTTCTTAAAAACCCTCAATTAGCTAGTCATTTGGCTAGTTGAGCCAAAAAAATAAAAAATATAAGTATATTATGAACCATTTGTGTGTAAATATTTCATTGTATATAGAGCCTAAATAAAAGGATTTTTCATAATTATTTTGGTATTTATTTAAATATTTATACTTAGGTGTGTGTTATTTATGCTATGTACATTGACTCACCATTACCATATTTTTTCTTACCATTTTGCATACTCTTTACTCCATATAAAAATAATTTCATGCATGCTTCTCTTATTTTTGGTGTAACTCCATCCCAACAAAAATCCGAAAAAACTAGTTTTATCTATGTGTATATTTTTTCACTATTGTGATTTTTTCTTCCTACATCTATTCTCTTTTACTCTCATAAATTAAAACAACAAAAATATTCATCTCTTTATGGTAGACTTATAATGAGAGAGATTTATTTTCACCCCTTTATATTTTTTCCATCTATATTATTTTTATTTGACATGTACATATTTTTTTAGACCCCTCAATATTTGATTTTCTTAGTTATACTATTCATTTATATCATGATCTCAACAATATCTTCAATTATAGACCTACCAAATAAGGTCAAGAGTATGTGGAATACATGCATGCACCATGGGGAGCTCACTCTTGGAGGTATTCAAAAGAATCATCCAAAGAAAGACCTCACAAGGACCTTGTGCAATGAAAAAAACTGTCGGTTTTGCTGAGTTTTTAAAGATCATATACTCCCCAAATTTGAAAAGGTCATACAAACAAAAGTTGTAGCTCGTGAGGTGAAATTTCACCTCAAATTTTTTCATATTTTTTTGAGCTACGAGCTATGAGCTATGATTTTATTGGTGGACCCCAGTTTGCCTATGCTATGTAGCCACACTCCCTCTTCCACTTTATCATTTTCCTCTTTCACACACACTCCTCCCTCTCCTTCCCACTCCCAAACCTACAACTCCTATGTCCTAATTCACCCTCTTCACCATTGCAACATCTCTCACACCTCCATAGCCTTCATCCTCCATTTCTACACCCTATGTGTCCCCCTTTCTCTCTACATATATGTCCATATTACCATACTCGCTTCAAGTTTGTAAAGAAATTCAAAAAATCAGCAAAAATCCAAGGATAACCTCTGCAAATGAAGTCTTTTATCATGAATTTTCCAAGGTTTGAAGATAACGTAGCTTCATCGACACGCGTTACTTTGCCATGCTGACCGCTTCTTCTACCGGTGCTGTAAAGAGGTGAATGTCAACTTCTCCAAGATTCAACCTTGCTTTACAAGCTTATCCCTTCTCTAACTTTTCTCATCATATATCTCACCATTTGGTGAATGATTTTGTAAATATTTTTTAGTGATAATTATTAACTACTAACCACTAACCTTATTCTAAAATGCACCCTCTACTAGAGTAGGCATTCCCAAATTATTCACTCAATCCTCTCTCCTTTCATCCTCAATAATTCTCTTCCCTTGAGCCCACATCCATGTGACTCAAAGGACAAGAGAGACCCACCCTCATTAAAAAAATAAAAATATGCATAATCTTTTATTCCTTCAAATAAACTTGATTAGGCCTAATCCAAATCGGGGCTTCTAAAACCTATAAATAGAGCCCTTCTCTCCCTTGTAAATCATCACATGATCACACTACACCACACCATTCGCAACACATAACACACCACTCTTCAAGCCTAGTTGTGTAGAGTGTGTGCATTGTGAGTGCTCTATTCCATCACTACACATAGGTGCGTGGAGGAGCTTGAAGTTAGTTATGCCATCTAGAGGACTGGAGTGATACTATACTCTTCACCACACTTGTAGCCTACTCTTGTGCATAAATAAGATTTATAGTTTTGGGTGCAATTGTATGCTGCAACTACGACTCTTCTCTCCAAATTGATTTGATAAGTTGGCTCATCAGGTGGTTGAAGGTATATTGTCCTTGAAGTTTGTTGTGCCATTTCATGCTTGGTGGTTTGAGGGCTTGTTGAATTGTTTGCCTAAAAGGTCAATTGTAAGAGGGTTCTCAATGAGAGGGCTCCCGTGACCCTACGACAATTTGTGTATTGGCAACAAGGTCAAGTTTTGTGTTGTCTCTCTATTTCTCATCAAGCTTTGTGTGCATCTAGTCTTTTAGGCTAAGACTGAGTTGCCCAAGTTGATTTGTGCTCTTTACCTCTCTCTAGCGTGGTGAATGTTTGTGTCTGGTGTGTGTGGCTAATTTGCATTCCCCTCTCTTTGTGTGTTTGAGTACAAGGAGATATCAGGTGCGTCCTAGTTCGCATCTACAACTAGGTGGTGCCCCTTTTCTTGTGTGGTTTCTGGCTGTGGGTTGTTGTTGTCTCTGATTGTGCTTGCCCCAGCCCCAATTGAGCAGCATAGGAGCCTCGAAGGGTGTTTAGAGGCCGCTCTTCTTGTTGCCCACCCCGGGCCGCCTTACTACTATGGTTTTGGAGGTTTTTTTCAAAACCCTGAAAGGACACTTTTATGTCCTGTTAGGTTACCAACCTAGTGTTAATAGAAGGAACTTTTCCAAAGTCCTTTAAGAGAAAATTCAAAGTGTGAGCAGCACATGGAACCCATGTAATCTCTGGATACTTTTCTTCAATTGCTTTTCCAGTTGCTTTGTAGTTAGATGCATTATCTGTGACAATGGCTAACACATATTTAGGTCCCCCTCGTCTTCTAATTGAATTCTCATAAACACCAGCAAGATATCCACTAGTTTTTTCTTTCAAGGATGTATCGATCACTTCAAGAAAGATGGCACCTCTTGGACAAATCAACATCACATTAATCAATGGTTTCTTCTGGCAATTTGTCCAACCATCTAGAGCAATTGTGCATCCATACGCCGACACAATTTTACAGTTGTGCACTGTAAAATATTCTCTGATGTTGTTTTTACTTTATCTAAATATTTTGTACGCATCTTATTATAATCAGGAACCACAAAACTCTTCTTCGCCGTGCTCATTAAGGTATCTTTGAAGATAGGATTTTGAATGACATTAAAAGGAATTCCACATGCAAAAAATTCTTGAGTCCACTTAAGATGGAGTTCAAGCAGCCATTGTTTCCAAAATTCCTGTTGCAAAGCAGGATCACTTGGTGCAAATTCTCCTCCAGTCCATGCTTCACTCTGGCTTATGTTAGCAGTAGAGCTTCCGGTAGGATTAGAGCTACAATTCCCAGAAAAGGATGAATAGCACCATCCTTGACTTGTTCTTTGACCTGTAGTAGGGGTCGAGTGAGTGCTTTGATCATTCTTGAGCGTCATCTCAATGTCCCTTTGGCGGGTGCATCCACTTGCCGCACCATCTGTACTAAAAGATTCTCTAATTGGCTGGTCATTCGTTTAAGCAGGTCTTGTTGATCCTCAGCCGGTTCCTATGACTGATTCTTCTCGATGGATGCTACAGATGTAGCTAGGTGTGGTCGGGTCCTTCCCGGTTCCTCTTCCTTGATAGTCCTGGCTTGTAGACACAATTTCTTATCTTTAAGGCGGGCTACTTCAATTGCTACCTCATACGTAGCAGCAAACCTTCTCTTCACCTTCTCTTTAAGAATTTTCCATGAACCAGCCACAAACTTGTCTTTATTTGGGAAATCGGATGCCCCTTCTCCCTCCCTTAGTGATCTAACCCATCGTCCCCATAGATACGCGAACTTTGATTTCCCAAAGTGCCTTAGAAATGCTACTCTTAGCAGGTCCCACCTCTCCTTGGTACCATGATCTTGCTTTCACTTTCCTTAACAATGGAAAAATATTCAGACTTTGTGGAGTGCAAACGACAATGAAAACTAATACCCCTATAGCCTTGCACCGATCACACCATCGGAAAGAACAACTACTGTGTCGTAGAATTCACCTATGTTAAACACCTCTAAAGCTTGGAGAACAATAGCTCTAGCGGAAACCACATTTGGAATTAGGAGAATCACAGAACATAAGTGTGTAGTTTGGATTGTAAAGATGTCCGTAGAGCATCCATATGCTTGATTCCGATAAGGAATAAGAAAATTACAAGCATTTGAAGTTCAGGGAATGTGGAAAAGCTCCAAAAAGGAGGTCTCTGGAAAGTGTCTATAGTTGTGCAGAGAAATGCATCTATTAAAGGGGGATTTTCTTGGCTCTTATCGCAAGGGATTTTCTCTCCCCTCTTAGCCGTCTTCATTTCCCCCTTTAGGCACTTCTTATTGGTCCATTTTGAGCCTTTTTTGGGTTAAAACTAGGTTGTCGGCGACCACTTTTTGACCAAGGCAAGTGGGGGGGGGACAGTGTCCAAGGAACAAAAAATGGGCAGGGCACCTGTCCAAGCAGTGGGAACACAAATTGGGCGCCCCCTCCTCTCACCAAAGTCCACGAGCCCTCACAAGCAAGGCCAAGAAGCTCCATTAACTCCTTTGATACACTCTTAGGGGGAACCTACTCCCCCCCTATCCACTCCAATTGTCATTTGCTCCCCCCCATGTACGGTTATTCCATTGCCACTTGGCACCATCCTCCCACCTCCCCCATTGAGCCACTAAATTTCCTATTTTGCTCCCCACACCGAGCAATCTTGGCGAAGGCATGGCGGGTAACTCCAAGCTAGCACCGAATGCAATGCTTTAAAGCCCGGTTCGGAGCTTATCACTTCGGCTATTTCCAAAAATCCTTGGCCACACTTTTTCTAATTAAATCCATAAAATCAGCCCACATGCCTTTCCTCGCATGCATCCGCATCCACTTCCTAAGTAGGGTACCACCCACCTCCAATGCATGTAACTCATGATGTATGAGTCCGATTCACCGGCTATCAAAGCACGACTAAAATAACTTATTAAAAACCACCTTTTACAAGTTCGACTAACCCAAAACTTTTGCAAATGACAAGGCGGAACCAAGACTTTATACATAAATTTTACAAGAGCACTCCAAAAACTCAAAGCCTTATGTACATCTATGTACTCGGGACTAGTGAGCAAGCTTTTTAGCATGGATTAGCAACTTCATTTCCACCCAAAAAATGCTTGACATAGCTTGCCAACCCCCCTTGCCTGCTTAGTCATTCATGACAAGCAGAGGTCCCTAGGATGAATAACTACTGCATTTCATCCCCAGAAACCTCATCCACATTTTCAGATGTTTCCTTATTGTCTCCTTCTATTGATAGCATTTCATCGGTCACAATTGTCATCAAATGTGCGAGATACTTCTCCCATCTATAACCATTAATACGGTATTTATGCTCTGCACCATTTAAGTTTTCCGATTGATATGTGCCATTTTCAAATTTGTTTACAACAGTAAAAGGACCTTTCCACTTAATCTGAAACTGTTTTTGGAAAGTATTGTTGAGTTTACTATTGTACCGCAACACAAGATCACCCTTTTCAATTCCTTTATCCTTGACGCATTTATTGGCCTTCATCTGAGCCTTCTTTGACACTTCTTCATAATGACTCAAGGCCAAAATTTTGTCTAGCTGCAAGCATTGTAAATCCAACAACCTTTTCCGCCAAGCATCTCGTTGCTCTTCACCTTCCAATGACAACCACTTAAGTGCAGGGATTTCCACTTCAATAGGCAATAAAGCTTCCTTGCAATAAATCAAGTGATAAGGAGAAAACCCAATGCTTGTTTTGATAGCGGTTCTATAAGCCCATAGTGCACAAGGAAACTCTGAATCCCAAGTCTTCCCATGTGTTTGAGTCATTTTTGTCAAGATATTCACTAACTCTCCATTGAATCTCTCATTAAGACCATTGCATTGTGGATAATAAGGAGAACTGTACCTATGTTGTATGTTAAGATTTCCACAAAGGAAATCAAACAACTCTCCTCTAAATCCTGGTCCCCGATCAGAAAGTAGTTCCAAAGGCACACCAAACTTGCAGCATATATCTTCTTACACAAGCTTCCCCATTTCTTTACTGGTAATCTGTTTGACAGCCTTAGCTTCTGCCCAACATGACAAATAATCCACTACTGTCAGAATGTAAAAATTTCTTGTACCAGTCATGGGTAAGGGTCCAATAGAATCAATACCCCATTTTTCAAATACAACAAAAGCTAAAATCGTCTTTCGCAATTCAAGCTTCAAAATTTTCTTTCCCATCTTCTGGCAAGACAAACAAGACTTGCACCAATGGTTCACATCCCGTTGGACACTCAGCCACACATAGCCTTCTTGTAAAATCTTATGTAGCATAATTTTCATGGCAAAATGTCCTCCACAGGATCCTTCATGGTTCTCTTCCAAAATCTTATAGATTTCTTCTTTCCACGGCACACGTCAAAATATCAAATCACTCCTTTCATGTAAAGCACATCATCAAGCATTTTGTACTTTTTGACTCTTCTCATAAACATACTTTTTTCATGATAGCAAATCTTCAGGTAAAACACCTGTAAGCAGAAAATTTGCTTCCTTTGATAGCACTTATCTTCCATGATATAGAGGGGCATCAGCCTTCAACACAAACACACAAGTGATCATTTCTTGGGCATCATCATGAGATTCTTCATTTTGAGTCCTCTCAATATGCTGTAAAGTCCATGCCTCAAACTTTTTAAGCAAATATTTCACTTTGAAATTCAACTTAGGGTTCTTATTCTTCCACACCCCCAATACCTGCTTCACAACCAACAAGGCATCTCCTTTGACTTGCAAGCATTTAATTCCTAACTGTAAGCAAATGTGTAGACTGCCCTCAAGGGCCATGTACTCTGCTTCATTATTACTTTTCGCATCAAGCTTTAACCCTTGTTTCCTCACAAGATTTCCTTGCGCATCATAGACAAAAATCCCTCCAGAAGCAGCTTCATGACTTCTTTGATAAGAGCCATCAAAATATAACAGTGAAGCATTGGATATAGCAAGAGTTTTGACCTTCTTTCTTTTCACCACCTCTTCCTGAAGCAAAACAAGAGTCTCTTTGTAAGTGAGTAAATCTGCCTGGATAGCCCGAGTACTCTCTTCCACCAAAAAAGTGAATTGAAATTCGTGCAGTTCTATAACCCATCTCATCATTGTCTTTGATATATTTGAGTTATTAAACAACTGAAGCAGCAATGAATAGCTGGTGAGAAGAGTGAACAACTTTTGCAATAGGTAATGCCTGAATTGTCTACAAGCATAGACCATATTGTAAATCACCAACTCAATCTCTGAGTACTCTCTTTCTTGAGGGGTTTTAACCCGGCTAGCATAATAAACAGGCTTCATATACCTGGACTCCTTCCCTCTTTGCAATAACAAAGCCCCAATGGCATCATCTCCAACTGACGGGTTAACATAAAATTATTTCTCCCAGTCACGAGCTTGCATAATAGGCAGTGTGCTCAAAAATTCTTTGACCTTATCGAAAACTTCTTCAGATTCTTGTGGCCACTCCAATGGATCATTTTTAACCACTTGCTGCAATGGGTACAATAACTATGATGTGAAAGGTATGAATCAAGATAGATATTTAACCTTCTGAATGAAAGTAGCCAATTGTCTTGTATCCTTTGGGGATGACAACAATAATAAGGCTGCCACTTTCTCTGGATGTGCCTCAATCCCATTTTCTGAAATCACATGTCCAAGAAGCTGCACCCTTGGCTACGCCAAATGATATTTTTTGGGGTTTAATTGGCCCCCGCATTCATCATACCTTGCAAATGTCATTTCAAGCTTCTGAACATGCTCTTTCCTTGAACTGTATACACAGAAATCATCTATGAACCCTTTGACAAAATTCCCAAGAAATGGGGCAAGGACCCAGTCTACTTTCCTTTCAAAAGCTCTCGGCCCATTTGTTAACCCAAAAGGAAGGCAGCAAAAGCAGAAACAACCCCATGGCGTGATAAAAGTAGTCTTTTTCCTATCTTCAGGAGCAAGGATAAGTTGAAAGTATCCTGAATACCCATCACAGACACTGTATCTCTCAAAACCAGCCACTACATCTAGCAATTGATCAATAAAAGGCAAAGCGTAAGGATCTTTCTTGGTCACCGCATTTAGTGGCTTGTAATCAACACATACTCTCCAACTCCCATCTTTCTTTGGGGTGACTACTACAGGGCTTACCCATTCAGCATTATCCACTGACACAATGAACCCTGCATCCAAAAGCTTATCCACTTCCTCCTTTAAGGCATTAATCTGCTTCTTGCCCATCCTCCTTAACCTATGTCTGATTGGTTTTGCCCCTTCAACTAGCTCGATCTTCAAAGGATCCCCAGCAAAACCCCTTATTTCCTGATATGAGGTAATGAAAAGATTTGGAAACCTGTCCAACATTTCTAAGTACTCCGTTCTTTCTCCTTGTGTCATATCAGTACTCAACATATTTTGAATCAACTCTTTCTTCATTGGTAGTTCCTGTTTAGGTTGCATCAACTCTTCAAGTTGCTCTTAACGGCTTGAAGCATTTATATTCCCTGATAATTGTAGCACATCACTAACTTCTCTTTGTTCCTCATCCAACAACAAGAATGACACTTCACCCTCATCACTGGAACTTGAAGTAGTGCTACTTTCGGAGTCTTTAGAACTATCATCACTGGTACTTTCAGACTCATCATTCTCAATCACATATTCAAGTGCCATAGGTTGTTTGGTAGTCATATCAAACACCCTCTTTTCACCTTTCTTGCCATGCACACTGATTGTGCCCTTGCCCCAATCTTGCACGGCACCAATAGCTCTCAACCAAGGTCGTCCCAAAATGAGAGGAAAGGCTCCTAGACCAGCTGGCATAACATGAAAGTTCACCATAACTTTCACGTTAAAGACTTCAACTTCCAAATTCTTGATCATCCCCAAACATTTCACCTTGGCATGGTTTGCAAGTCGAATCCGAAACCTAGAGCTTCTGCATGTAATGAGACCCAGTCTCTCAACACATGACTGTGTGATCACACAAACTTGAGCACCTCCATCAATGTAGGCTTCTCCCATGCCCACACCTTTGTGCCAAGCATTCACCATAGGACATGTCAGGCCACGGGTCCCACGGGGCAAGGCCCAACCTAGGGGATCAAGGACCTAGGCCAAAGGCCTGGACTGGACCAGTGCGGACTAGGCATCTGCTTAGGGAAAGTGCTAGGAGCTAGCCTATATAAGGGGCAGTAGGGAGCAGGATCCTATGTTCAGTTACCCTAGGTCTTACATTAGTATCATCAGGAGCACCTCGGGATTTTGAGCAGGGTTCGACACAGCGGCATCTATTGTTGCTCCTCACAGCGCTCCCCCTCACCCCCGTGAGCCCTCGCGCTGCCTGCTGTCAGGCCGCCATCGCCTGAGTAAGGTTTTTTTTTTTTTTCCACACACCATGGGCGCCCAACCCGTTTGGGGTTGAGTCCAAGGGTTTGTTTTCACCATCCAAGGAACAATACCCACAGCGGGGTACCCCCCCCTCCCTCTTGTGAAGCCAGGCATGGCTTGGCATACCGACAAGGGTCCTGTTGTTGGAACGGCCTCTATTTTTTGCAGATTTTTTGAACTTGCAGAATTTACAATTATCTCCAGTGCATTTGAATGCATGTTCACTCGCTATTTTTTGACACTCCACGGGCCCTGAATACCGGAACTTGTGGTCCAAATATTGGTGACCAACATTTGCAAGCTCCTTCATCAACTCCGCATACGGTGACTTGCAACTTGCGAGACTGCATCCAATGCCAGGGAGTTTATTGGTAAGCTCAACTTTTGAGACACCTTCATGGTCATCGGCAATTTGCAATTCCTCGATGATTGAGTCGTCGAGTGAAGGTTAGTACGGCTCACCACCAGCCTCTTTGTTCAATACGGCTACAAACGTTTTTACACTCCAAGGTACTCTTTTCTCTTTTGTTCGCACAACACGGATTCGCCATGAGTGCGGAACTTGATGATCATCACATGTTTGACTTCGAATACTTGGCATCTGCTTCACCAGCGGATGCCGTGTGGCCGGATACTCTCATGGAGGGTACCCAGCTGTCAATAGGGATGGACAATGCATACCCAGGTAGTCTATCTTTCTCTCCGCGAGTATCTACACCTCCTCCTCAAAGCGTGTTTGATATTCTAGAGGATGATAGCAACGTGCCGGATGCCAGGGAGTTTTTCACTCGACAGAATTGGCAAACTTTTGATGCCCGATTTTGCAAGCTAGCTGTAAGGGTCCAAATATTGGTGACGCAAGTAGAAAATCTCACACAACTAATTTACAGAACCCAAGGGGTTGTCGGCCCAACAGTTATGACCAAAGAGGTCCAGCATGTACAAGAGAACTCTGTGGTCGATACAGATTTGGACGTGACCAACGTGGTCAGGAAACGACTCTCACAATCAGACTTCCAACGGGCAAAGTGTCCAAAGTTATGCTTTTATTGCTTAGGAACGCATAAAAAAAAGCAGTGTCCACATGTCTGACAAGCTTCAGCATGATGCATGAGTTTGTGATTTGCCATAAACTCCAGTTTTGGTGCACGGCACAGTAGTTATATGGATTTTAAACATGTTATTCTTAGCCATTTTCTCATACTTGAATATGGATTTTGAGCGTATTGTAAGTTTTTTTTGAATTGGGTACTGTTATGCCCCAATTGCTTTTCTACTATAGTCATTTTTAGTATGACCACTCACATCATCTTGGCTTATACGATTCATTGAAAACATTATGAGATGCATGCAAGATCACTGAATTAAGTTGTATATGATACACGTGACCTACAATTTTACGTTTCGCATTTACTTTGGACAGTATTGTTTGTTGTGAAAAGCCAAATGCTTGGCTCGTTTCACATGAAACAAGGCTTCTAATTTGTACTCCAATTAACTCGGTGTTAAGAGAAGTTGGCAACCAAGTTTGGGGCACCTACATTAATCAGGATATCATCTTATCGAATCCCTACCAGTCTAGCTAGGGAAAGGCACTTATGGTGTTGACTTTTACGGTTGTGCAAGGCATGCTCCCCAGGTGGTATAGAGTACGCTCTCACACGGTCATTCTGTCAAGGACAATATTAGTCATGCATTGTTTACCATAATTTTATTTATGCTTGCTACCAAGGCACACACCACTAAAAATAACCTACAATTTCTAATGGATTCACTAGCTATTCAAGTCATCTCCATATAGTCACAACCCATACACGGTAGACGGTCAAGATATGACTTGTGTTCCCTCTTGCGATGCGAGCATCATACAGTCGGATTGTTGCATGCTTATAGGATAAGCTACCAGTCAGGCATAAGATGTCTAAGAGAACACATTCTAGGCACACACACACTAGAAATGTCAGGAAAGTTCCTCATCCCAGCATGCTCTTCTGTTCGTTCTTCATCTCTTTCTCTAAGGAATAAAATGAACATTTTCTATGAACTTTTGTTTCATGTTTCACTATTGAGTTCTCCTGAGCCAAGATGTTCTAAAACTCTCAGTTGGTATTCCTTGCACGATTGTTCTCAACATCGAACAGCTCTAACCAGTGGAATACACACTGTCGTTAATTAAAAAGCAAGCGTCTTGTCATTACGGATGTCATTACGGATGTTTAGGGTATCATTTTTACAATACATGTTTTCAATGCAATGCTCAAGTGCATTTTTTATCATCTTAAAATCACATCGGCTGATCTCTATCACAGAGTATAGACGCAGCAATTGGTTGTGACAACATGGTTGTAAGGGATGGATAGCTCACTCGTGTGGGTCTCTTGCTCTCTCTATAGCACTAAGGAGTGTCTATGGACATACTGTTTTGGGGTAAGACCCAGCAGGTGTTTGCTACGTCACCCCATAGGCATTAATGATCACAAGTTGATCTGCATTAAGGATCACAGTTGATAATTTCAAGGAAATAATTGATCCGCAATCTACCACGCGGTAACAGACGAACACACTTTTCAAGTTGATTCCACTCAATTTGTACACGGTTAACTATGTTGGTTACTGTTATTTGCTAGTTGAGCAGTTTCTACACAGAGTCTTATCAAGGGGTTTGACTACGTAGATTCTAATCCAAGGGAATGGTTTGGAAGGGCAACACCCCGGGTTCCCAGTGCAATGCCGTTTGGTTTTTCAGGTAGGGGACGTGCTCCTCTCCATTTGAATATGGGTAGGTGAACATTACGTTCAAATCTCCAGGTACGCATCTATTTAGTGCTATTCCAATTTTAGTATGCTTTGCTCGGTTTTTCAAGACAGATAAGTAGGCCTTAATGTTACAGAGCCATGCCAACGGCATGTCGGCACTAAGTATTTTGGGCTAAGTGTCCAATCTCTCTTTCTGCCTTATGCTATTACGAACCTACTTGTAGGGTTCAATTTGGCACATGTTGTCACATGGGATACAACATCATCTAGGAACTCAAGGAGTTGGGTTTAGCCAGTGTGGAGCAAGGCTAATGAGGAACCCTCTCACTCCCGTCATAGAGTGTTTGCAGTTACCTCCACACACAAGTACATCTTGTACTTGCAGGATGTTCTTTTTTACACATCCTTACATGAGACATATTCCACATGTGGAGAATATGAGTCTCTGGACTGACACTGGTGCCATTATTTCAATTACGTGTTGCGACAAAGTCCCTAGGTGCTGGTCACATCTGTTTTCTAGACCATTTTTAGCACGACGTATCAGGAGCAAGTTCGTGGCCAAAAATTGTCAGACACTTAGAATGACTTGTTAAGGTACAAGTACTGCTAAACAACATTACAGATGGTTGTTTATATATATAGCAAGGCTATAAGTTGTCAATGAAAAAGTTTCATTTTCTGTACCTAGAAGTGATCAATGTTTCACCTTCTATTGTGATGCAGACGTTTCAGCAAGGCTTGTAAACGATTGCAACTAAAAGTATTTAGTTTCTTTTCAGAACTATTTACATTCCTTTTCATGCGTGCTAGGTGCATCACATTTGCCATAAGTATTGGCAAGTAACCTTCATTAAGGATGAATATGTAGTTGTTTGTGTTCCAAACTATTCAGAATTCTAACAAGAGGACACTCCCTATCTATGAACTTTTCAAGAAACTCAGGCGAGTAGGAAATCTGGCTCACAATTGCATGGAAAGTTACGCCAAGGTTTCCTTGCATTATTCCAGTACCTTCAGAAGATCTGAAAACTGGTTATGCCGTTGGAAAACTCTTAGTTGTGGTTACTCCTTTACAGTACTCAAGTGAGTTATAAATAGAGTTACCATTTAGACCTAAGTGACTCTTAGTTGTGGTTACTCCTTTACAGTACTCAAGTGAGTTATAAATGGAGTTACCATTTAGACCCATGTGGTTGCAAAAGGACAAAAATGTTGAAAACCAAGATGTTGCTCTTGGTTTCATTGACCCTCCTCACTGCACCAATTATCGGTCATACAGACAACTGGCTCACATATGGGACGTCAATAAAGAAAACATCAGTATTCTCATGAAGATATTACTACTTGTGTTTTCGAGGATGAAAACTCTTCCTTAAGGGCGGAGTAATGTCAAACCAAGGGTCCTATGGGGCAAGGCCCAACCTAGGGGGTCAGGGACCTAGGCCAAGGGCCTGGACTTGACCAGTGCGGACTGGGGATCTTCCTAGGGCAAGTGCTAGGAGCTAGCCTATATAAGGGGCTGTAGGGAGGAGGATCCTATGTTCAGTTACCCTAGGTCTTACAGGACAAATGTCAGGTAACTCTCCCACGGAAAACACTCTAACTTGTCCATGTTTCGGCTCTTTTTCTGGATTCACTAATGACTTCAACTACCTTTTGAGTTTGTGCACCATATTCACTAACTGTCCAAAAGTACAATCTACTTTCCTCCCAATCAAGTCTTCCTTTAAACTGTAAGCTGTTTGGCCTTCTCTCAAAGGAAAATCTACCACTTGAAATGTCTACGAGGCTTTCTCTTTCTCTTGACTTTTGCATCTTCACCCTCCTTCTCCTTCCCTTTCTTTCAACTAGGCCCTGGTGCTGCATGGCCTTCCCTCTCTCTTTTTCCTACTGGCAACACATCTACGTCTTTCTTTTCTACTCGCACAATACCCACATGACCACCAGAGGTTGGGGCTTGATTTTCCTGTCCAGTGCCTTGATCTCCCCATATAACCAATGCATAATCATTAGCTCTGGTAGGAATCTACTGAGGACGTGGAAACATATCACCTCCCATCCTTGTTGGATTTAGACAATAAGTGCTGATGTGACCAAGCTCACCACAATTATAACAAGTAGGAATGAACCTCCTTTGCGGCTCAAAACCACCTTGCCCATGACCCTATTTATCATTAGGATGAGCTTCACATGCCTGAGCCATCCCTCTATTGTAAAGAATGAGGATGCAAGAGAGCTACACAAGACAAGCAAAAAGCACAAAGCACACAGAGATGGAAAGCTTCTTCTTCTTCGCACAAAAAAGAGAGTACAAAATGACTAAGTGCTAAAATTGAAAAGTAGCACATATGTACATGCGGTCACTAAGTGTGAACTCGCTAGAAGCGTACTAGGCTGACACTATAAGTGTAGTCTAGCTGTAGAATCATTGGCAGAGATCCTCCGTGTCGATCACCTAACACGCCAGTGAGTAAATGCCGTAAGCGGCCAAGACTTGTAGTGGATGCTAGCTCAAGATGTAGAGCTCGACATCTCAACATCTACCACGTCCACGACCACGACCACCTCCACCACCAAGAACGCTAAGTCGTAATTCCTTCATCATGGTCATCATGTCTTGCATATTTTGTTGTAATTGTTCAGTACTAGCATCCCTTTGGACAGGTTGGCCTCTAGCTTCTACTAATTCTCCTCCTTTTGTCTACCATTATTTTTCTCAGGGACCGCTTTCCCTTATTCATTAAGCCTTCGAGCTTTCCATTCTTTTTCTCTGGCAATGGCGACTGCCTCCTCGAAGGTGGAAGGCCTTTTCAACTCAACTTTGAACTTCAAACTTTCTTTTAATTAAGTTTGCGACAGAACGGTCCTTCTTTAACATGGATGGAGGGATCTCGTTTTCCAAAGCTCGGACCCATTTATACCATAAACGAGTGAACTGCATGACAAAATCATCAATACTTTGACTAGCCCTTTGAGTGTATTCCAGAATTCATGCCAAAATTCATATGGTACTTCAATGGATTGGTATTGTGCCAGGAGAGCTTGCTTCACACAATTGTAGTCCAAAACCACCCCTGGGTTTTGTACCTGCATCAACTCCTCAAAATTGTGTAACCAAATTTTTGCCTCATCCTGTAAACTATATTGCAGTAGCCGCAACAATATAGCTTGTTCTAGTATATTGCGCGCAATAAGCAGTTGACTTCCAACTTTTCAATAAACGTCTGCGCATTTTCATTAGGCAATCCATGAAACTGTGGGAACTCGTCTGCCGTGTTTGGTTGCCACAAAAACACTTACATGTGACATCGAAAACTCAAGGCATGTCGATGGATCGCTCCAGTACCTAATCCACTTCACACTGGGTAACCCGGCCCCCAGTGCTTGGATTCACAAAACCTCACGACCCTCAAAAAGGCTGCAATCCAAATTAAACAACCGCCTCAAATACTATCCACAAATATCACATACATAAGCGGTTGTCCATAAGGACCCACATCCGCTTTACATTCTCTGCCTGCATAGTGGACAAATTTTGCAAAAATTGGAGCACATGAGGATTTCTCCTCAGTGGTGGGCACCAACAATGTGGAGTGCAAATGATAATGAAAAATAATGCCCCTATAGACTTGAACCGATCACACCGTCGGAAAGAACAACAGTTGCACCGTCGAATTCACCTTTGTTAAACACCTCTAAAGCTTGGAGAAGAACACCTCTAGCAGAAACCACACTTGCAATTAGGAGAATTAGATAGCATAAGTGTGTAGATTGGCTCGTGTAGATGTCCTTAGAGCATCCATATGCTGGATTCCGATAAGGAATGAGAAAATTACAAGCATTTGAAGTTGAGGGGTTATGAAAAAGCTCCAAAAAGGAGGTCTCTGGAAAGTGTTTGCAGGTGTGCAGAGAAATGCAGCTATTAAAGGGGGATTTTTTTGGCTCTTATCCCAAGTTATTTTATCTCCCTTCTTAGCCGACTTCATTTCCCCCTTTAGGCACCTTTTTATTGGTCCATTTTGAGCCTTTTTTGGGTTAAAAATGGGCTGTCGGGCACTTTTAGACCAAGGCAAGTGGGGGGGAACAGTGTCCGAGGACCAAAACATGGGTAGGGTGCTTGTCCAAGCAGTGGGAACACAAATTGGTCACCCCCTCCTCTCCCCAAAGTCCACGAGCCCTCACAAGCAAGGCCAAGAAGCTCCATTAACTCCTTTGATACACTCTTAGGGGGTACCCACTCGCCCCCTTATACCCTCCAATTGTCATTTGCTCCCCCCCATGTGGGGTTATTCCATTGCCACTTGGCATCATCCTCCCACATCCCCCATTGAGCCAGTAAATTTCCTGTTTTGCTCCCCACACCGAGCAATCTTGGCGGAGGCATGGTGGGTAACTCTGAGCACCGAATGCAACGCTGTAAAGCCCGGCTCGGAGCTTATCACTTCGGCTATTTCAAAAAATCCTTGGCCACACTTTTTCTAATTAAATCCATCAAATCAGCCCACCTGTCGTTCCTCGCATGCATCCGCATCCACTTCCTAAGTAGGGTACCACCCACCTCCAATGCATGTAACTCATGATATATGAGTCCGATTCACCGTCTATCAAGCACTACTGAAAGCACTTATTAAAAACCACCTTTTAGAATTTTGAACAACCCAAAACTCTTGCAAATGACAAGGCAGAACCAAGCCTTTATACATAAATTTTACAAGAGCACTCCGGAAACTCAAAGCCTTATGTACATCTATGTACTAGGGACTAGTGAGCAAGCTTTTTAGCATGGATTAACAACTTCATTTCCACCCAAAAAATGCTTGACAACACGAAACATCATCATCTCTTCTAGAGATGACACATGCTATTTCAAGATTGTCTAGAAAATCCGAAGCATCTTCCCCCACCTTACCTGTGAATGTCGGGAAGAAATTGTTTGCTATTGCAAAATATGACTTTCAAACTCTTTTTACTTTTTTTTTTTTTCTTAAACACAAATGACTTAGCGGATTATAGCGGCTTTCTTACAAGGTTGGGTGGATAGATCAAAATATAATGAAAATTGGAACATTAAAAAAGTGATGGTAATCCAACACGTGGAGGATAACAGGGTTTGGGGAGCTAAGGATCTCTTCTAGTACCTGAGCACCAAATCAGAACACAATCTTCTATTGATAAAAGATCTTCCTATCTACATATATATGTATGTGCATGTGTTGCGGAAACCTAAACAAAAAAGCTGTTAGTCTGTTATCCATGATTCACAGAGTGTAGAGTACGCAATTATACCCTTACCATGCCGGTGTTGACAAGTCAGCACATCCACTGGAGGTCATCGCCTTTCATAGGCTCCACCTTCCCTTCATTGCTTAGCACGTATCGAGTGATTGCAAAGTGTTTGACCACTCTTGGCCTTTTAGCTAGCAACAATTTCAAGTAATTACCATAATCAACTCATTGCATGAAATCCACACCATTTAGTTGTAGCTCATCTTCAGCCCACTAGGTTTCACTCGTGATAAACAATTTCTTCAGGATGAGTTGTACGGGAAGAGGAGGAAGCACCTCTATCCGTCCTCCAAAATAGAGAGAACAGTAGCCAAAACACTCCTCTCTAGGGCATGGGAACCTCCTTATCACCTCTTCGGGTTGTCGAAGTGAACTCGCAGCACTCGCATGCATGCCGCAAATCGAAAGGCGATCTTCTTCCACTTTGCTTCGGATGACCTTCTTTTTGGCAGCCTAGGCACGATTCTGCTTTCCAAACTCAAAGCACTCGCATGGCTAGGGGTTTCTCCTTCCTTGAGGGTCATGTGATTTAGGATTGTCCTAGCCCTCATTTTCCCTTGACACGAGCAGCCCCTTTTGGTCACTTAGGCACTGAGGCTACAATTTTATTTTCAGACTCCCTGGGAAAGAGAGGCTTCACTAACCTCTTTTATTTCTTAATATAGATGATTTAGTTGTAGTGGACATCAATGTAGAGGATTTCTACTTCTCCTTTACTTCCGTTGATGGCACTCATTGATAGAGTGTGGTGGGTGACGGCAATGAGAGAAACCTGCTACCCTCCCTCTTGTGGCTCTTGATTTACAGTTTGAATGAAAGGTGCAAGATGGAGAATTTAATTCTTGGATGTTGACGATGGTGTATTTTGGCAGCAGCACTTCAATAATGAAGGCTATAAATGCTGCTTCAATTTGTTCCTCCTCCGTTCTCCAATTGGAAAATTCCTGCAGCCACTCATCCATGGTCAATGATGTGCATCATTTTCAACGTTGTAAACTAAAGGATTCGGAGAATCCCTCCTCAGTAGGGGCACCAAATGACAAGCAGAAACGCAAGGCAGACCCCAGCGGACCCTATGCCAGGACCATGCATGTAGAACTCGTCACACAGAATGAACATGGGGCACCACCTAGGTTTGAGTGGCTATGATGCGGACAACAACGATTCAAATAATATTAACACAACACACCATAGAGAGAGAGAGAGAGATACGTAGACGTAGATGATGAAAATCCGTCAATATGTGAGGGCAAACTTGATTCAAGGTGGCATTTGTAGAAACCTTTGTTTCGGCAAGATGGAGACCGTTGTGATAGACTCGGAGAGAGAGGGGGAGAGAGAGAGAGAGAGAGAGAGAGAGAGAGAGAGAGAGAGAGAGAGAGAGAGCCTATAGTGTGTTCTCTAGGGAAAATTTCATGTGTGTGAAATTCCTACTCCTGTACGTAGCGACCCTTGGCATTAGGGTGTGTGCATGGCTTTCATCTCAAGTGCTGACTCCCCAATTGTGACCTCTCAGTGCTCTTTTATAGGTGCAAGCTTGCTTAGTTTAGGGTAATATGATTAGGCTCGAGCCCTAATGAGGAGAGAATAAGCAAGGAGCCCAGTCCTAGATGGTTGACCCCTACTTTGTTTTAGGAGAATTTTAAAATGATATCTCCTAGGTAGGCCTTTGTGACCATCACCTAGAGAGAGGTGGAATCGGAAAAATGAAATTACCCTTCCGATGTTTACTGAGGAGATGCCTTGTGGACGAGATGCTAGTAAATCGCAAGTTTTCACTAGTGCGTCACTGTAGTCCACTTGTCCACTTTGGTGCTGACTGGGGCATGCGTGCGGCATATTTCTTTGAATTGTGGTAGCCCTCACGTGTTTTTGTTTGTCGATGCGTCGTCCTCCGTTCTCTTATTTTTCTGCTTTCGTGTGTGCCATGTGTGTACGTTGTTGGTGTGTATGGTGTATGTGCTCATGCATAAATTGTATGTTTGTGGGTGTATATGTATGTGCTCGTGTGTGTGTGTGTGTGCATGTTTATGGGGAGAGAGAGAGAGAGTGAGAGTGAGAGAGAGAGAGAGAGAGAGATATATATTTTCTTACATATAACGAGAGATGGAGGTAGAGCTAAGGTCAAGAGTCTGTGTGTACGTGTATGTAAGTGTGTTGTGTGTGTATGGAAAGTGAGAAAGAAAGAGATATTATGCAGAACTGGAGAGAGAGACTATGGCTGAACGAGAGAGAGAGAGAGAGAAAGAGAGAGAGAGTAGGTTACTAGGAATTTACAAAATGAAGACCCCACTTTTACCATTAAAACACAGTGGTTAGGAATGCTAAAAAATACTCTTAGTGGAAGCCATTATAATGAAAAAGTGCTTGTTTACAAACAATGGAGAGAGAGAAAAGCTTAAACTTTGGTAGCTTGAGCTAGATTGCAATGTTTTAGCCAAAGGAAGACCCTGTTACTTGTCACCATCACCATCAAAACAAACATAAAAACGTTAGTAAAAAATGGTGGAAGGCAGGTGTCATAGGATAATCCTACATGTCATAGATGTCAAGCTAAAAAGGAACGATCAAAAGCAAGGGTAAGCTACAAACCTGAGAGGAAGATTACATTTGAGCAGAGTGGTGAGAGGATGTGGTGATATTCTCTTTTTTGACAGCTTGTTTGTGAAAAAAATTTCACCTTAAAATGGACAACCAAGCCTCTATATATGCAACCTCAAAAACAAAGAGAGGGAAGCCCAAAGGGTGCACGGTTAGGGAGGGATGGAGTGGGGGTAGTGGAGTCTTTTTTTATTAAAAAATTGGGGGGGTGAGGTTGAAGTAAGAGATACTTTCATCCAAAATCTTGTAACCTTATAAGCCTCTTGGTCTAGGCTCTAAGGTGTGCACTATATTAGCCTTTAGAGGTGGTTTTTGTGCTAGTGAGAGAGACGTACCCTCCTCCGCCTGCACTAGGAAGGATGAGGATTTGTCCCAGAGGGGGTACTAGGCCTCGCAAGGGGTCTTAGTGCCCTCCAAAATCTAGCAAGTCCAATAGTATAGTTGGGTGGCATGAGAATTTTGAAGCTAAAAACTCTGAAAGGAATCTTCTCACAAGTCTCCAATGTTTAGCTCTCTTGAAACCATTTTTACAAAAAATAGTCCACAAGCATTTTAATGTCTTTAGAGGCTTCCATAGCATTGGAGTTACAATAGAGTATTGGGTTGAGCTGTGAGACAATGACCTTATGTGCCCATTCAGATGGCCGGTTGCGGGATCGTTTGAGGTATCTTATGGGTGTGCACGGGAGTTTATCTTCTTTTGGCGTAAGGCTTTTTGTGAGATAGCCAAATTGGGTAGAAAGATGGAGGTTTAGAAATTTGGTAGAGTTACCAGAGATGGTTTCAATGGGTAATCAACTGGGGTAGATTTTGTGTTGTTGTTTGAAGAATGATGGGTTTGTAGAGTTTATGAGTAACATATCGTCGTAATATCTAAAGGGATGACCTAAAGTTGAGAGAATATCTTTAGCATTGTGTGTGTTGAGAATGTTAGAGATAAACTCAAACTCTAGGGAGTGGAGGTAGAGATTGCACCATAGGGTGGAGCATGCTAGTCCCATTGGGATTCCGTTGGTTTTCCTGTAAACTTTCCCTTGACATTGTAAAAACATGTTATTAAAATGAGACAATTGTTTCGTTGGAGTACTTCCTTGAAGGCTTGATTTGTATCTATAGGAAGACCAAGTGCCCTTTATGCAATTGGATGGGAATCTTTTGAAAGAGATGAACGTTTCTAGAGATGTGGAGAAGGCATGGGTAATTAACAAGGTAAGATGATGGATTAGGCCTTGTACCCCTGCGTGTGGGATTTTCTCAAAGCATCTTTTTACATCCCCTGAGTAGAATTGTGTTGCATGAGAGGGGAGGTTGAGGATGCAATTGTAAACCGAATCTACAATCCACCAAGATTGTAGATGAAGATGGTGACATAAAAGTGCTTTGTTGTTAAGTTTTTTGGCTCGTTCCTTGAGTAGTGGTATACAAGTTTTTAGCAAGCAAGGCATAAGTGTAGAGATTTCTGAGTAGCAACAGGTAGCCCCACATGTAATCCATCTAAAAGAGGCCTTATGTAGTTTGTATATGCCGTTGAGATAGGGGAGGGAGTCGTGTTCTGGAAAGGTGTATTGAGAGAGAAAAGTTAGCACAAGGGAGGTATCTCCCTCAATTCCTAGAGGAGATGGTGTAGAATCGTTGCCTTGTAGGTATTTTTGGGGTTCAAAAAGAACAAAGGCTTTACAAATGATAATCATATTGTTCGGAGCCTTGTCGATGCAAGTAAGAGAGAGAGAGAGAGAGAGAGAGAGAGAGATTGAGGATCTATTTGAGGGTGACTATGTGTGTGTGTGTGAGGGTTTGTGAGTGTGTGTGTGTGTATGGAGAGAGAGAGAGAGAGAGAGAGAGAGAGAGAGAGAGAGAGAGAGAGAGAGAGAAATATTGTGCATTCTTGGGCTGCCGACACAGAAAGAGAGAGAGGGAGAGAGTGCGAGATGGTGAGAGAGAGCTAAGAGCTAGAGAGGGAGTGTGTGGTGTGTAAGAGAGACAGAGATCTTGCCTTGATAATGGATAAGGGAGATATATGACGGCCCCTCTGGCTAGTGACGAACAAGAGAGAAAGAGAGGCAGAGAGAGAGAGAGAGAGAGAGAGAGAGAGAGAGAGAGTGGTGCCTAGCTAGGGGAAGAGAGAGAGAGGATGAAAGTGTGATAATGGAGGAGAGAGAGAGGGTGGTGCCAAGGGGGAGCAGCCCCTTCTGTGAGTCCAACGTCAAGCAGGGGGAGGGGGTGGCGGAAGCTGCAAAAAAAAATCGTTTTTATTTATTCATTTCTTTAGGCTCCCCCAAGTGAGGTTAGTTTCCGAAGCCACGGCTTCGAAAGCCGGCCATCAATAGCACATTGAAGTAGTTTAGTGTACTTTGAACTACATTGGTGCACTTTAGAAGCACTCTAAACTACTTGGTGGCCCTTCAAAGCACTGTAAGGCACTTTGCGGCACTTTCAAGCACTATGAAGCACTTTATGTCAATTTCAAGCAGTATGAAGCACTTTGAAAGCACTTTGAGTCACTTTAGTGACTAAATAGAATTGTGTGGCACTTTGATGTACGTTGAAACACTCTAAAGCACTTTTTGACACTTTCAAGCACTATGAAGCACTCTAAATTACTTTGAAGCGCTTTGAAACACTTTGAAGCACTATACAACACTTTAACACTAGAATGGTAACAGGACACTTTTATGTCCTTGGACACTTTTGTGTCCTGTTAAGTGACCATTTTTCTTGAATTATTTAAAGAGTATGAGAATGGATTTCTAGGTGCTATATATTCACAAAGTTGCCTTATGAGCTGATAAATACTTAGCATTTTTTTGGAGTATCGATCTCACCATTAACCTTACTCTTGCACAACATTTTTGAACCTAAACTGTGTGAAAAAGCGGGTCCTGTTTTTGGCTTTTTTTCAATTTTTGGCAACTATACCACTCTAAAATTCATGTTTGTGAGGTTTAGATGGCTAGAGGTTAGGCCTTCATAGTTCTCAGCATGTTTTGATGCTTGTAGGGATAGCTAAGTGTTAAAATTGAAAGTTATGACCAATTTACAAGAATTGCATAATCTTGTTTTTTGGCCAAAATTAGCACTTTTATGATTTTTTGGGGGCTTTCTTGATATCCAAATTCAATTTTGATTGTGTAAGTGTAGTATATAACATAAAGCTAATCTTACTTGAGTTTTGGGGGACCTAATATGCTATATAGCATAGTATATGATAATGGTTGAGTTTTTTGAGTACGATACATTTTAGAGTAGCAAGTATAAATTTCTCAATATTGCTAGTTTCTTAGGCCAATTGTGTGTATTTTGTAGGTAGTAACCATATCTAATCATAGACTACAAACTTGGCTAGATTGAGTAGTTTCTATGGGTTTCTAGAGGTCATAATGCTAAACACAGTTTTTTCATGTTTGCTGTATTTAGCACTTTATCATTGCCCCCAAGGTTCCAATTGTAAGAGATCCATTATCCTTTTGACATACTCCATGGCTCCTTTTGAATCCAAAGGCCCAAAGGGGACTAAGAAAACATGTATATAGTATCTGTATTGAGCGTGACTGTAGAAACTTTGATGATAGGTCCGCAGAATGGCAAAAATGCAACTTTTTTGTACCTATTTTTTTTGCCCAAAAAAAAATTAGTGAGGTAAAAGCAACCATATGTTTTGGTCACCAACCCATTGAAGTTAATGGGACATTTTATCTCATGTCCTACAAAAATCCCCACTCTTATTTATATGCAATCAACTGTAAGAAATTGCTGTTTTGGGCAAAATGCATTGGTCCATCAACTTTGGAGGCTTGTAGTGACCAAGGGATGAGAAAAATTAAAAGTTTCTCATTTTTTCCATATGTAGTAGTTATTGAACTATAAGCTCATGAAAGGATTTTTCAAAATGAGTGGATCTAATATGGTTTTGGAATTTTTTTCCCAAAACCCTGAAAGGACACTTTTATGTCCTGTTAGGTTACCATTCTAGTGTTAAAGCACTTTTGGGCACTTGAAAGCACTTTCAGGCCTCTTTGAAAGCACTTCAGTGCTATTTAAGAGCATTCTTAGGCACTTTATGGCACACTCCAAAGAACTTTAGAGTTTAGAAAGCACTCTGAAATAATTTGTGACACTTTCAAGAACCATGAAGCACTTTAGTGCACTTTGGCAGTGCTCTCAAATAGTATGAAGCAGTTTTTGGCGCTTTCGTGCACACATAGATGCACTTTTTTGGCTCTTTCAAGCTTTTGCAAGCTCTAAGTGATGCAGTTTGAAGCACTTTGAAACACTTATAAAGTATTTCAAATCTCTTGCAAGCACTCAAAATTACTAAGTAAAGCATTGTTCCACATGTGCCCTCCTGCCGATTCTCTTTCAAACGACATCTTTCTATTTGGAAAGATGCGGGTTTCCATTTACCAGAATTGAAACACGATTTTTTTGATTTCGATTGTTAAGGTACTCGTCCTATGATGTTGACATTAACACGTGTCTAAGGGAAGTGACCCCTCCTTCATATTAGTTTGTTGCCAAAAATTGGCTCCCGCGACATTTCTTTGATGAAGTCTTAATGCCTTCGCAACATCATTGTTGCTCATTACATTGTCAGCCCCATTGACTCCATTGAGGAATGCTATGACAGTAGCCCGTTTCAAAAATAGTTCATTGTTTGAACGAGGAGTCTTCACCTAAGACAATATATGAAAAATGTTAGAGAAAATTGGCCTCCCAGCTGTCTCCGATGTATGTTGCAACACTGAGAACACTGGATGAGTGAGAAGTTGTTGTAGAATGCTCCATTGAAGACCCTCGAAAGCCTGTTTGTTTGATTACGCTGACGGCCGATTTTCAAAACCGCGACCGTGAGAACTAAACCCCAAGAACGGGAGAGCATATTACCAAGGCAAAACAAAAAAAAAGGAAAATTTCTTTAACATTCACCACCCCTAGGCTTAACCACTCGCGGGGCGCCACCAATTTGGCCACATCTCTCCATTATCGCCAGAAGACAGAGCCTTTTCTCTCCTGCTGCTCGGCTCCGCCAACCCACTCTCTCTCACTTACCCTGTCGCTGCATCATCTGGCCCAATGGGAATATTAAAAAAAACATTTCCACTATTCCCTGGCGGGTCGCCAATTTTGTAAATTCTCTCTCTCTCTTTCATTATTCACAAGCTCTCTCTCTCTCTCTCTCTCTCTCTCTCTCTCTCTCTCTCTTCGCTTGTCCATATCCCAGCACAGTGGGGCGCCATACCTCACCCCTCCTTTTTTTCCTTTTCGTCCACACCCCCTCGGCTTCACTCTCCCCCACCCTATCCCTCCCCTCTTGATTTCTTCCCACCGGCGGATCACCACTCTATCCTCCCATATCTTCCCCTCCCTCAATTAGCTCTCTCTCTCTCCCTCCTCTGAGTGAGCTGCCCTGCCATGCATGAAGTAGAATATATATCTCTCTCTCTCTCTCTCTTAATTCACCCACACATACCCTCTCTCTCTCCCCCCACTCACTCACAAACTCTCTCCCTCTCTCTCTTTCTTCCCCTTGGTGTAGGAACCCGCCATGTACAAGGCTCTCTCTCCCTCTCTCCCCCCTAAAACCACACCTACACGCCCCTCCAAACCCTCCCCCACCTCCTTGACAAAGAAAAAAGCCCCCCCCTTCCCTCACTCTCTGTCGGCCGAAGACTTCTCTCTCTCTCTCTCTCTCTCTCTCTCTCTCTCTCACTCCTGGTTGAAGCCTGTGCAAGCACCATGTAGAGGGCTCTCTCTCTCTCTCTCTCTCTCTCTCTCTCTCTCTCTCTCTCTCTCTCTCTCTCTCTCTCTCTCTCTCTCTCTCTCTCTCTCTCGCTTATTCACACCACACAGGACCCTCACATACTCACCCTGCCCTCTCTCACTCTCTCGGTGTTACCATAGCCCGCAGCCATCCCACTCTCTCTCTCTCTCTAAGTCGTCCCGAGGGTGCAGCATGGCACCGAACCGTTTTCTCTCTCTCTTAAACTCACCTACACACACACACACACACACACACACACCTCAATATCCTCAGCATCCCATCGTTTCCCCCCCCCCCCCCCGTCCTCACGTTCTCCCACCCTCTCCCTCGCTCTGAGAAGTCGGCGAGCCTGCGAGCCAGATTTTTTATTATTAAAAAAATAAATAAATAAATAAATATATATATATATATATATATACAAACTATAGTAGTATATAATTTATTACACCCTCATGCGCACGCACACATTCTCGTTTACGCACACTCACCCACACGACACACAACCCCAATCTATACACACACATACACACAAACGATAACATATGCACTAACATATATAGCACGCACGCCTAAACGCACGAGTATAAGTATACACATACACACGCACACGTATACGCACACACCAAAAGAATATTAAAAAAACCAAAGGACATCAACAACATCGACAAAAAGAAAGGAGGCGACTAAAGCACGCGTCGCCGACACCAAAACAAGCAAAGCCACTGAAGGCATACCCCGATCGATCCCGAAAGTGACAAATGCGCTACACCGATGCACCAACTAGGCCGCCGGTCCTCGGCATCGCGTCCACGATGCCCTCTTCAATAAAACCCATAGGTTGTTGTCATTTTTTCCAGTTTCAAACCAAACCTTGTAAAAAATCCCAAATTTGTAGATTCTCATCTATCAAGGTGATGGTCACAAAGGCCCACCTAGAGGTTTTCCTTATAATATTTCCCAAGACAAAGCCAGGGTCAACCACCTAGGGCCCACCGCCTTGCCTTGTTTCCCCTGATTAGATTACCCTAATCTAAAGCAGCCAACACCTATAAAAAGGCACTGAGAGGTCACTACTAGGGAGGGCAAGTTCATCAGAGGTTAGCACTTGGTAGTATTTTGGTGGGAGGGATTGGCAAACATTTGCATCACGAGAGAGGGGACTTAGTGTAGCCATTTTCTTTGGGAATTTGTACTATGTAAAAGAAGCTATTTCCACATCTCGACTCCAATGGTTGATACACACACACTCATGTTAGCAAGGTTTTCGTGTCGGTGAGAACGCACTAGTGGGATCACTATCTCTGCCCTCTATCTCTCTATCACCATGATTGTCACCTCGCAGGAAATAGGGTTGCTGAAAATATTGCAAGAAAATAATTCTCTGTCACACCCCGAGGGTTTTCATCACCTATCATTTTTCTCTCTCTCTCTCTCTCTCTCTCTCTCTCTCTCTCTCTCTCTCTCTCTCTCTCTCTCTCTCTCTCTCTCTCTCTCTCTCTCTCTCTCTCTCTCTCTCTCTCTCTCTCTCTCCGTGATATTTCAAATCACTGTTGTCTGCATCCTAGCCGCTCAAAGCTAGGTGGTGCCCCCTATTTGCTTCATCGTGAGCGGCTTGCGGCATGCATCGGCTCCTGGCATTTTCGAGGCCGTTGGGGTTCGTGTCGCACTTTACGCTCGTCATTTGGTGCCCCCATTGAGGAGGGATTCTTGAAAACCCTCAGTTTACGATGCTGAAAGCAACTCACATCATCAATCATGGATGAATGGCTGAAGGAATTCTCTAGCTGGAGGACGGAAGAGGAGGAGACTAAGGAGGCACTAGACGCCTTCATTGAAGTACTACTCCCAAGCTGTAGTGTCGTCAGTATTCAAGAGGGAAGCTCCCCATCTCGTGTTGCTTGTTCTAACCAAAAATTGAGAGCATCAAGTGGGAGGCCTATGAAGTGCTATCATTGTTGTCAACCAAGACACACTGTCAATGAGTGCCAGCAATGAAGGAAGTGAAGGGGCTTAAATCATCTACATCGACATTCACTGTGAGGAGGTCGTCCATAGCAAAGGAGGAAAGAAAACGGTAAGGTGTCTCTTCCCTAAGGAAACTGCAATCAAAGGTATAGCCTCTACTCTAAAATAACATAAAGGGGCTTCTCAAGCCAAAGGTAAGGAAAGGCTAAGCCACTCTAGATACACATGACCCGAAAGGAAGAAGCATCCGGCCACGTGAGTGCTTCAAGTTCGGAAATCCGGGTTGTACCCAGTTTGCCAAAGAGAAGGGCATTCGAGGCTAAGTGTAGGAAGGTCACCTATCGATTCGCACGACACATGCGAGTACTGCGAGTCCATTTTGACAATCCTGAAGCAGAAGTGGTAAGAAGGTTTCCATGTCCTAAAGAGGAGTGGTTTGGCTACTGCTCTCGTTGTTTTGGAGGAGGGGTAGAGGGTCTGCCTCCTCTCTTCATACAGCTCATCCTGAAGAAGCTCTCCAACACGGGTGAAACCCAGTGGGCTGGAGACAAGTTAATGGAGTGGAGTTCGTGCAACACACCAACTACGATAATTATCTGCAAATATTGCTAGCCAAAAAACTGGGAGTAGTCAGACGCATCACCATCACCTCGTACGTGCTGAGCGATGAAGGAAAAGTAGAGTCTATGAAAGGTGACGACCTCATGTGGATGTGCCGACTCATCAATACCGGCATGGTATGAGTATAAGTAAGTGCTCCACTCTCTCTGCATTATGGAAAATGGGCCAACAACGTTCCTGTTTAGATTTTTTCAACATATGCATGTGAATAGTTATGTAGATAGGAAAATCTTCTACCAACAGAAAATTGTTTTCTTCAAGACTGATCTATTCCTTGGAGGAAAGAATTTGTCCACCCAACCCTGTAAAAAGCCGCTATGAGCCGCTACTATCATTAATCTTATTATATATATAAAAAAAATTGTAATTTGCTGAGTCACTACCATGGCAAGTGTTTGTTTTCCCACGTTAAGTGGGAAGAAGGGAGAAGACGTCACCATGACTTTCTAGATGATTTCGACATCGCTTGTGTGGTTTCCAACAAGGATGATGACACCTCATGTCTACAAATTTTTCCTCTACTCGTGAAAGTAGAGGCCAAGTCTTGGTACAATGCTTTGCCCCAAGCTACCAAAAATGCATGGGATATATTACCTGCTGCCTTTGTGAAGAGGTTTGGTGGAGGCACAACCTCAGAAAAGCTATGGCACCTACTATTGACAAAATTAAAACAGAGAGGCCTGCTAGAGTATGCCACCTACGAGTCCAAGCTTGTGGATTTGTGGGAGAGATGGGTTGCCTCACTGGAGGAAGGTGAAAGAGTGCATAATTTCTTAAAGAAGGACCGTTTCATTGATGGCCTGTGGTCGCCTCTTAAGGAGAAGGTGAAGGGAAGGTTTCCTGCAACATATGAGTTGGCAGTGGAAATAGCTCGCCTTAAAGACAAGAAGCTGTGCATGCAAGCAAGAGTCAAAAGTCAGAGGAATCGAGCTCAGTGCGACTAACCCCAATGAATGCAACAACCGTTCATAGAGCCCAAACCACAAGAGGCATCAGAAGAGCAGCAAGACCTGCTCAGTCACATCACTACCCAACTCGAGTGTTTATTCGTGCATCTGGTGCAGCAAGGGTATCCACCTGTCAGAAATCTAGAGCAAGGGAGAGGATAACGAAGTAAAAACCAAGAGTACCACTGCTATAATTACGGGGAAGACGACCATGGCATGTACTACTACCCACATGCAAGAAGGAAAAATTTCAATAGAGGAGGGAGACAGAATCAAATCTCTTCGCCGAGGGCAAGACCACCACCACCCAGGCAACCAGGGCTGATTCCACCGGTCTAAATCCTTCGACCACCTGTACAACAACAACCACCACCACCACCTCGTATTCCACCGCTACCCCCACCACCTGCTGTAAACCAAGCAGTGAGTGTTATTAGCTTGGAAGCTAAAGGGAAGGCAAAGGTAGAAGAACCAGTTCGACAGAAGCACAAAGGGAAAGAAAAATTAGAATAAGTGGATGCCATGGGGGTGAAGCGTTCTAGGCACGAAAAAGCCTCTCAAAAAGAGAGAAAATGAAAGGAAAAGGCGAGTCTAGCAAGCAAGCATCTAAGCCGCAACGGAAAATAGACATCGTGGATTTTTCACTAGGTGAGTATGCTAAACCATATGACTTAGTTTAGGATGTGTTGATGCAGGGCCCGAAGATAACTTGGCCCCGATTAATCCATCTTACACCAAGGATGAGGAGGCAATGGACGAAGATGGTAAGTTCAAGAAAATCAAGACCAAGGATAGCTGGGGCTATCTCTGGGAGGGATCTCGACGACATCCTACCAACCATGGATGTCCACATCAAGGGACAACAAATCTCAAACGTCTACATAGATGGTGGCGCGCAAATATGCATCATGAGTGAAAAAATGATGCACCATCTAGGCCTAGAGGTGAGTAGGCCGGCACCCTGTCGAGCCAAAATGGCAAATAACGTAAGAGTGAAATGCGTAGGCATTGTGATTGCAGTCAAAGTGAAGGCATTTAATACATAAGTGGAGGTAGATATTTTTGTCATGCCAAACAAAGGGGAGGGCTACCCTATCATTCTTGGGAGACCCTGGCTCATGGCTATGGAAGCTAAGAAAGACTGGAGTACCGGAATGATCCATATGAAGGACGCTAAAGGGGAGTCCATATTCTATGACATGAGGACTGGGAAGCACCGCAACATGTTCTTGGAGGTTTCAAAAGATGAGTCCACCAGTGACTATTCGTCCACCTTAGGAGAAGAGACAACAACAACTGAAGAGAGTGACAGTAGCATCAAAGTAATGGGGGTCATCGTTAAAGACCCAAAAAGATTGACACAATCTGAAGCACCATTGACAAATTGACCATCTCTTGAGACCACTTGGGTACCATTTCAACATTGAAGAGATATGCATCAAGAATGTCATCATCTACGCCTTCTAGATATTCTCCATTTGGAAATATGAAAAGATGATCTGCTCAAAGATGTGTCTGTCCTTTTTGAGCCACTATTATAAAATCAAACTCCAGCAATATGGTAAACCATCGTACAATTCTTCCTGTATTGCATCATGCATGGTTTATTCACAAGGTATAAGAGGGACTGATAATCAGTGAAAAACACAAACTATTCTGCATGGAGATAATGCCAAAACTTCTTAACAACATATATCATCCCTGGCCCTTCTCTCTTAGTGATGGTGTAGTTCTTTTTAGTAGTGTTAAGCTTTCTATTGGAATAGTAGATTGGAAATTCCATATTTCCTTCTCTTGCCTGAGCCAAGATGCATCCTATAGAAAATGCTAAAGCATCAATGTGAACATGAAAGATCTTTTCCCAATTTGGTGCTTTTAATCCTGGAGAGGGACATGAGTACTCTCTTCAACTTTTGAAATGACTCCACATGCTCCTCCGTCCATTCAAATACTACTATAAGTCTATACAAGCATTGTACCTAGTTTGCATTTTTTGGTCTAGGTATCTCTAGAATCAATTTTATCTTAATCATCGTCTAAGTCTTTAAAGTCACCTTCCTTGTAGACCACACAATTGTCTACTAGGTATAGAGCTTCTTTTTTCAGCTCGTTTAGAGTTGTGCTCTTCTTTATATGCAGATCCTTTTGAAGGTCTTCATTCCTCAATCCTTTGACATGAGTATAGATTGTATTGGTAACTCTTTCACAAGGCAAAATTTTGTGTAGCGTTTTATCCTTAAAGATGCTTTTCGTACAGATTCTTATTCTTTTTTCTTGAAGCTATGGATTTACAAGATCATATTGTGAGCTATCTCTCTTTGAAAGAATTTCTCGATAAATTCATCAAATACCTCCTCCATTGACTCAAAATATCTACATTCAACCAAATCAAACCAGGTGATGATATCCTCTTCTAGAGCTAGCCCAAATCCTACAAAGTGTGTGGAAAAGTTGACTTCCTCAACTCTAATGACACGCACAAATGTTGCCATATGATCCCTTGGGTCCCGATTTCCAAAATATTTCTTGTTAACCCGTTTCTGGACTTGGGATGGTCTCCTATGATGATCCATCAATCTAAGCATAGGATCCACCATTCCTCCTCTATGAGCTCTTTTTGACCTAGAATATGGTATGTGTTCCTCACCTAGGGGTGATAATAATCCATAATTCTCAATTGGTCTGTCAAACAAGTATTCATTCCTTTGCCCGAGCCCTTTCTTCTCATTCTCGTTCTTGATTTGGGGCTTCAGTCCTTGTCGGACTTGACATTCTCGTTCTTCTCTCATCTTGGTTTTGTTGATGGAGTGGTTCTTTTTGGGGGTGCTTCTAGTCCTCACATGGCTTGATATCCACCCCCTTTCATGTTTAGGTATGGTGTGACAAACTTCTCAAACCACACTTGAAATGATAGTGGTGAGACTTGTGAGTTCGAAGGGTTGGGCAATGGATATCTATTTGATTGTGATGTGGTGTCGTAATCATTTGAAAAGGGATTTGTACATTCTCTAGAGTTTCTATGGGCTTTTGCTTCTCTTCAGAAGCCTATGCCAAGAGTTCTAGCGTTATCACTCTCCCTACATCTTTTGGGTGAATTGACGCATATTCTCGTCCGTACTTATGAAAAAAATGATATGGGTTACTATTGTAGAATCATACAAAAACAAGTACATAACTTTGTCTTTGGTTAATTCATTCACATGGGGTTCCATGCAGTGGCAGTAAGAGGTGACTTCCCCCTTCCCGTGCTTGAAAAGCACAATATTTTTGTGAATTGTGGCCACGCTTACTACTCTCTTGTCATGAATGTACAAGGATCCAAGAAGGTTGAGTTTAGGAGGAAATCCTTGGGCCTCCATAACCATCTTCCCTTTTGCTACGTTGTCTCCATATTGATTGTATTTTTCCGGGTCTTTGACAATGAGGTGTTGGTTTCCCTCCTCATCATGGAACCTACCACCATCATCATTGACCATGATTACTGTCAATCCTCTAACTGGCCGTTCCTCAATACAGATGCATTGATGTCCTCAAACATCCATATACACTAGGGCTCCATGGGGTTTGTGCCCTTTAGGAAGATTTCCGTGTGTTTTGGTATGTTTAAGGGTTTTTGGGAGGTTCCACACCCCCATAATCCCTTGTTGTTGGAAACCTCCAAGTTATTGGTTAGCTACCCATTCATATGATTCATCGGAAGAGGTATCAGTATCGATGCCCTCTTCTACGATTGCTGCTATTGGATATATCCTTTCTTGGTTCACACTCTTCTTTTTTGACACTAGGCTAACCTGATCTCCTCCCACACTTCAATCTCTTTGAAGCACCTATCAAATCTCAAATTCATCAAATCTTTCCCACAAACAACTATCAAGCCAAACCTCTTACCTTAGAAGTCTACTTGCAGCTGCTCTTTGCTCTGATTTTCTTTCAAACCACTTCTCTAACTTGTAAAGTACTTTGCACTCCAAAATTATCAACAACTCGCAGGATCCTTGGTTCTAGCTATTTGTACAAAACTTTCAAGTATGCAATTCTTTGTCAAAATAGTGATTCTCACATAAGTACTTTATGATGTTGATCGATATAATTAGAGGGTTAATTTAACCCAAACAAATATATATAAGGACTTGATTCCCTATGTGAGTTTTATACAATGTTCTTAAGAGACAGATGGGATCTAGGGTCGCAAGGAAAGCTCTTGGACAATCAAAATCAGTATCTAAGCCCTAAAATGAGCTTGCAGACTTCTTAGTGCTCAGAATTAGCCCAAACTTGAAATTTAGAATCTCCTTGATGTGCTATGCTCACCCTAAGTTCTGATTTATACTCAGTATCATTCAATCATGCACAATTATCCCCAAAAGATTTTTTTGTATTTTTACCCTAAAGATCAAACTTTTCTAGGATTTTAAATGCAAACAAGCACACAAGAAAATGAATTTTGATGAATAGCTCTAGATAATAATCAACATGTCCTTTCTAAAACTAATCCTACACATTATATTGGGTGTTACATGATTAGAAAAATGCTTCATTGCCTCAAACTAGCTGTCCCTTTTAGCACCTCAAAAATCACTCACACATCATCAAAACTGCAACACGACTACTACTATCTATGGCAAAAAATTCAGGTGAGTCACACACTCCCTAGGACCTCTCCGAGATCTCTAGAGTCCAACTCTCTGATCCTACCTAAAATAAAATAACAAGATTCTCGTAAACCAGAGGGACTTCTACCTCGTAGGACTACTCATTAAAAGAAATATGGACTTTGCATGGGTCTTGTAAGGGGTCCTAATTTTTAGGGATTAAGGCTAATGTTGTGTAGGGTCAAGGGGACAAGGGCATTCAAGAAGGTAGTTTTGAGTAGTCTTTTCTAGCCGTGTTTTTAGACAAACCAAGAGACCTCTTGTCAAGGCTTGGAAGAGGTAGGTACTCAAGAGAACCAGAATGTGCAAGATGAAGGAATGCTAGAAGGTATGTTGTCTGCAACACTTACAAAGGACGAAAGAGAGGAGTTCAAATGTGTGCTAAGGAAGTTTCCTAGGCTTTTTGCTAAAGACTACACCGATGTGCGTGGAGTAGATGTTGTTCAACACAAGATTGAATTGAAGCCAGAGGTCACACCTAAGACTCAAAAGCTACGAAGGCTAGGAGTCATCAAGGATCAAGCTTTACTTCGAGGTAAGAAATCTTCTAGTAGTAGGTTTCATTTATCCGACAAATATAGTACGTGGACCTAAGAGGTTACTTTTTCTCTCTAGATTTTTGAAAGTGAAGGGAGTAAAGGGCAGCGTCCACATCAACAAAAACGTGGGTCACTAAGAGCCAAGATTTGACTTTGTTTTAAAAAACTCATTTTTAGTTATTTTTTACTTAAAACTCGCTCCCAATATATATACGTATCTAAAAATCATTTCTTGATCCTTTATTTTACCTACAAGGTTTGAAAGTCCATTTTTTCAAAAAAAAATCCCAACAAAAAAAACACACTTTGTTCTCTTCTCCTCCCTCCTCTCTCCCTCTCCTCTCCCTCTTTGTCCCTACCTTCCTCCTCCTCCCCTCTCTCTCCCTCCCCCCGCCTACCCCCTTCTCTCCTCCCATCTTCCTCCTCTCTCTTTTAATCCTTTGTTTTCTCACGCAACAACTGCCATGGTGCTGACGGACATCACAAATCATTTTCTTCCACCACCACATACTTTGTACACCAAGAGTGTACATATTTTCTTGCTTGCTGCATTTGCACCGAAAGCCGCATGTGAGGGTGATCAAATTTCATCACAAGAAAGTCGTACAGTCAGTGAGACGAATGTTGACATTTGGGTGGAAGACCATTTGTATCCTTACCATCCTATAAGTTGCTTCCATCCATCCTTTAGTAGTCTTTAAGTATTTCTTCAATGTCTTGGGAGGGGAGAAGCAGGCTTATTAGGCTATTGCAAGCGATTGTGTATGGGTGCAGGTGCTTCTTTGCATATGTGGATGCATGAATGTTAAGCTCTTCATCTCAAGACGACAGCATTACAAGAAAGTATTGCCTATTTGTAGAGGGAGGTTGAAACTCTTCAACTATAAATGTTGGAAAAGAATGCCCACAATATGAAGCTTTCCAACACCATCACATATTTGAATGAAATACCCCTTGGTGCAAAGGAAAGTAAATTCACGTATTCATCCACTGAAACCCTTGAACATTTGTGTAGAGCACACAAACGAGGAGTGATAGCAACAACCTGATTTGTCCTTTACTTGTAAGATACATTCTTACTTCACACTATTTTCTAACATTTATCTAATTGGTTGCTAGAAACTTCATCTAGGAGGCATGCGGTGGAACAAGCCAAGATGATCGTGTCAACTTTCTCACTAGTTGTCTCAATACCTATGATGTGATTTCTATATTACAATCACTTGGAGGAGGCACATTGAGGATGCAATCACAATGGACCTTATGCACAAATTGAGAAATGTGGTTAGTGAAGATGACGTGCAACAAGCTTGTGATGAGGCTGGAATCAGTACCAAATCCTATCATGCTATTTTTCAACTCCTAAAGGATTCCCTCAAACAATGTGGCATTGTGGAAAACCTATTTTCCATTCCGAGAAGGTCAATCTTGCAAAGAAGACCACAAACAAAGATGTGTTCTCCCGCATTGGGGCATACCTACACATTGAGGACAAAATGCCAACTTCTCTTTATGCTTCGTTCACAAAAAAGACAAGGGGAAAAGGTAAGAAACACTCCGTAAGACTTTCGAGAGGGGCTTTCCTTACACAATGTGGAACAATTTTTTTGTGGACCTTAAAAGGCTTCAACAAGCCATGCTTAGATTTTACAAGTTACCTCCAGAAGGTGACACACTATACTTATTTCGTTTGGTTGTGTTCTTATCATAGACTTTGAAGTATAAGGTCTTGCCTCTATTTATTTTGCAGTGCTTAGCACAAAGGTCACTTTTGTGCTGAAACTCGATGAGTGTCAAATAGTGAAAGGCCGAAGGTTAGAGAGGCTAAGTGTAACTCTAATGAATGAGGCCCTTTTGCAAACCAAGCGAAGGGATTTAGTCGAGCCATCTCCCACCACATCTTTTAGTGTGCAATCACAGAAAGACATTTGGTGGTTGGGTGCTATTGAGGTGCCCAAAGAGACCAATGGAGTACTTTCATGGTTTTTTGAGAGAATTCCATGGATCACAGAAGTAACACACTTCCAAATTGCAGGTGAGAAGTTGGAAGTTGAGGGTTTTGGTAGCTTTGATGTGGAGTCACACCTAGGTGGGGACTTGAAGACCATAAAGTGTTTGCTTGGCTGCAAACAAGGGGCTTCTTATCTCATGCCTTGTGACAAGGGTCAAAGTGGATTCGGCACAAGTGACTACACGTGAACATAGGGTCGAACTCTTCTTTACTAATTTTTTAATAAAGTTTTGTGCATCCATTTAAAAAAACGTAGTTTTTTTCAAAAATTAGTGTGAAGAGGGCCCTTTTAAAATGGGCCCTTACATATATTGGATGCTCTCATAAACCACTCATTTCTTAAGCATAGGTGAGCTCTTACCATACCCAATGGAGTGCACCAAACAAACCACCAAAAAGCATACGCATGCCAACAGAAACACCCTCCAAGGATGTGAGAAGCAGGCATGGCTTAAAGACACCAGAAAACAGACGCAAATAGATGGCCGTTCTAGGCATTCTTCAAGCAATGGGCATGGTAGTTGGGCCCAGGAGTCATCGAGGGTAGAACATTCTTCACGCGCACAACAACAAACACCTTGCAATAGAGTGAAGCGATGCGCCTAGCGCTGGCAAGAATGGGAGGGCTAAAAAACATCACAGTCTGATAGGGAGGAGCCATTGCGCCACCTGTTGAGATGTCGAGCTCTACATCTTGAGCTGGCATCCACTACGGGTCTTGGCCGCTTACGATATTTACTCACTGGTGTGCTAGGTGACCGACACGGAGCATCTCTGTCAGTGATTCTACAGCTGGACTACACTTATAGTGCCAGCCTAGTACGCTTCTAGTGAGTTCACACTTAGTGACCGCATGTACATATTTGCTACTTTTCAGTTTTAGCACTTAGTCATTTTGTACCCTCTTTTCTGTGAGAAGAAGAAGAAGCTTTCCATCTCTTTGTGGTGTGTGCTTGTCTTGTGTAGCTCTCTTGCATCCTCTTTCTTTACATGGTATCAGAGGCTAGTGCAGGCAAGAGAGTAAGAGTATCACAATCCCTTCGTTCGCAATCCATGACCAGATGCAAAAGGCACCCTTGCGCAGCGGAAAAAAATTTAGGGGTTTTTCGTACAAGTTTTAAACAGGTCCCCAAAGTGCAGTACACATAGATTTATGTACAAGTACAGTGGTTGTATGTACGCTTGATTGTGGATACTCGTTGAGTGTAGAAAGTGTTACAGGTACCACGATAGCAGGTTCAGCAGATTTGCAGTTTTTTGCAGATTGCAGCTATTTTGTCTTAAGGCTTCAAGATGTCTGACGGTTTCAGTCAGATTGTTACTGAGAAGCTTGAGAAAAATAACTACCCTACATGGATTTCAGAATAACAAATTTCCTAAAAGGAAAAGGTTATTGGGACTATGTAGAAGGAGACAATGAAAAGGAACCAGAGATTCCCAAGGCAAATGCTATAGCAGAACAAAGAAAAGCTTTGAGGGACTGGCAACAAGGCCAGAGCAAAGTGATGTATTGGCTTTCTATGAGCATCAGAGATGGCATGTTGGGCTATCTACAGGATGCTGAAACCCCCTCCATTGCATCGAAAAACCTAGGTAGAGTGTTCGAGGTGAACACCAAGGCCAGAAAGCTTCAACTAAAGTCGGAGCTAAATCAGGTTAAGAGGAACAACCTCTCCATCAATGATTATTCTTTGAAGATCAAGAGTATCATTGAGGCTCTTGGATCTATTAAACTCTCAGTGGAAGATGATGACATTGTCCATGCATGCTTAGATGGTCTAGGAGACGAGTATGTACATTTCAGGTCTTCCATGAATACAAGAGACGACATCCCCGTGTTCCAAGATTTGATTTCTATGCTTATTCTTGAGGAGAAGAACCTTGGTCTTGACACATCTTCTACTCGTGGAAGAAATAGGTCTGAACAGGCCTTCTATTCTAACTCCAAAAGAGGTAGAGGTAGAGGTCGTGGTCGAGGCCCAAGTGGTTGCAGGGGCGAATTTCAAGAAGTTCAATCAAATCAAAACAATACAGGTGGTAGGGGAAACCATTCTCAAGGCAGGGGGAGTCAAAGAGATCGTGGTGCAGGATCAAGCAGGAAGCAACATACTACAGATAGCAGAGAATGTTGGACTTGTGGTGAAAGAGGTTACATGTCACGTGACTATCCAAAGGGAAAAGCAAGTGGAAAGAGAGAACAGGGCAACTATGCATCTACTAGCAGAGATGCAGATGACAGCAAAAACGAGCGCATGTTTGTTATGCAGCATGTAATGAATATAATGACTACTGAGAATTCCACCCAAGATGATGTTTGGTATGTGGATTCAGGTGCCTCTAATCACATGACGTCTCGTGGAGAGTGTTTTAGAGATATGCGCAAACCAAATGTGTCAGGCTATGTGCAGACAGGAGATGACACAACTCACCCCATTGCTCATGTAGGGGACATACCTCTAAATACAAAGAGTGGGAAATCAAAGTACTTAGCAGATGTGCTTCGTGTCCCAAACATTACAAAGAATCTTGTTTCTGTTGGACAAATGGTTGAGCAGGGTTTGCAGGTTCGCTTCAATCCGAATGGATGTTATGTAGAAGATTTCCAGAATGGTTGTAAGATGATCACAGAGGGAAAATGTGTGGGAAGAATGTTTACGCTGAATGTAGACATGCCTGAGGTAAAAGCTGCATTATTTGCACAGGGCACAGGTGTTGTGGCTGATGTTGACATTTGGCACAAACGCATTGGCCATGTCAATGAGCAGAGATTGCGCAGCATGCAATCAAAAAAGATTGTAAAAGGTTTTTCCAAATTCAAGGTCGATGGTATGCATAAAGTGTGTGCAGCATGCCAGTTTGGAAGATAGTCAAAGGGCTCATTTCCACATGAGCGTAATGTATGTAAAAAGCCACTTGAGGTGGTGCACACAGATGTTTGGGGTCCAACCAATACTGCAAGTATACATGGTTGCAGGTATTATGTCTCTTTCATTGATGACCATACAAGGAAAGTATGGGTCTACTTCATGCGTAACAAAAGTGAAGTGTTTGGTCACTTTCAGGACTTCAAAGTCATGATTGAGAAGGAGAGAGATATGCAAATCAATACATTGAGGTCAGATGGAGGGGGAGAGTACATCTCCAATGATTTTTCATATTTTATGCGAATGCATGGCATACGCAGGCAGTTTACATGCAGATATAATCCACAGCAGAATGGGGTCGCAGAAAGGAAAAACAGGCACATTGTAGAGGTTGCAGGTGCATTGATGAATGAGAAGAACATGCCTCATCATTTCTGGGCTGAAGCTGTAAATACAATTGTGTACATTATGAACAGGACACCTACAGCTGCGGTGCATGATGTAACACCTGAGGAAAATTTTACAGGTACAAAGCTTGATGTGGCACACTTGAAAGTGTTTGGCTGCATAGCTTACGTGCATGTACCAGATGACTTGCGTAGGAAATTGGATCCTAAAGCAGAGAAATGTATTCTTGTGGGATATTCCCTTGAACAAAAGGGGTACAGGTGCTACAATTCTACTACACGAGAATTATGAGTGAGCAGAGATGTAGTCTTTGATGAGATGAGTAGCTGGTACATTAATGCACATGGCAGTATTGGGGCTGATGTAAAAGATGATGTGGTTGTACAAAATGTGAGGCCACAGTCACAGGTTTTCAGTGGACCACAAGAGTCCTCTTCTCGTGGCTCTGTTGAGAAGCCATGGAATGGTAGACTACGTATGCAGGCTACTCCACCAGCAGGTACAGGGAACGTGTCACGAAAAGGAAAGGAAAAGGTTGATGAACCTCCCCTTATGGGTGATGCATCATCAGGTTTTTCACATGTAGACATGGATTCAGATGGTTCTGAACAAAGTCTTGATGAGGAATTTAGAACTACGGCTTTCAGGACACCTGGTGTAAGGAAAGTACAAGAAGATGCTAGAGGGCAAAGGAGTGACCCAGGACCGCGCAGATCTAACAGAGTCAGAAATCCAGTTCAGAAATTGACTTATGATGGGTATATAATGCATCACCAAGCCTACATGGCTAAGGTGATACAGGATATGGAGCCCACATGTTTTGAGGATGCAGTTGGAAATGTGCCTTGGGATGATGCAATGAATGAAGAGATGGCTGCATTGGAAGCAAACGACACATGGGAGTTGTTGCCATTGCCAAGTGGAAAGAAAGCTATTGGCTGTAAATGGGTGTATAAAACCAAGCATAAGGCTCATGGTAACATTGAGCGTCACAAGGCAAGGCTGGTCGCAAAGGGTTGTGCACAAATGTATGGCATAGGCTATGAGGAGACCTTTGCTCCAGTGGAAAATATGACGACTGTGAGAGTTGTCATAGCAGTGGCTACATCTAGAGGATGGATTATGCATCAAATGGATGTAAAGAATTCCTTCTTGAATGGTGAGTTGCAAGAGGAAGTGTATATGGATCAGCCACCTGGTTATGTTGATCCAAGTTACCCAGATTATGTATGCAGACTTCTCAAAGCTTTGTATGGTTTGAAGCAGGGCTCTAGAGCATGGTATGACAGGATTGCCAAGTATCTTGTCAATATTGGGTTTAGGAGAGCTCATGCTGATCATTCACTCTATACACGTGAGAGTGATGTGGGGATTGTGGTCATTACCATATATGTAGATGACCTTATTATTGTGGGTGACAATGCTATGGAGATTGACCATGTGAAGGGTCTTCTCAAACAGGAGTTTGAAATGAAAGATTTGGATGAGTTGCGCTACTTTCTTGGCATTGAGGTGATCAGGACTCCAGAGGGTGTATGGCTGTCACAGAGACAGTATGCTTTGGACATGTTGTCAAAGTATGGTATGGATGATTGTAGGACAATTTCTATTCCCTTGGATGTGAATGCAAAGCTGAGTGCAGAGAAGGGTGATGTTGTTGAGGATGTCAAGATGTACAGGAAGATTGTGGGTAGTCTAATCTACTTGACTATCACGAGGCCAGACTCGAGCTACATAGTAGGCTTGGAGAGTCAGTTCATGCAGCTTCCGAGGAAGCCACATTTGGATGGAGTATGACGCACACTTCGGTATGTGAAAGGGACTCTTGACTACGCATTGTTCTATGCAGCAGATGCGTCATTAGCATTGTATGGGTATACAGATGCAGATTGGGCAGGTAGTATTGTTGATAGGAGATCTACGAGTGGCTTCATATTCTCTTTTGGGAGTGTTTTTGTTACTTGGAGCAGCAAAAAGCAGCCTATGGTTGCTTTATCAAGCACAGAGGCCGAGTACAAAGGTGCAACAGTTATGCAGCGTGCGAGGTAGCTTGGCTACGCACATTACTTGAGGACTTGGGAGTGCAGGTGGACTAGCAGATTGTCATCCATTGTGACAACCTCAGCAGCATGCAATTGGCTATGACCCCAGTGTTCCATGTCAGGACCAAGCACATAGAGGTCCATTACCAGTGCGTTCGAGAGCGAGTGTTGGCGGGCGACATCGACTTGGTCTAGTCATCACAGAGGAGCAGATAGCGGATATCTTTACCAAGACCCTCGGAGCTGAGAAGCTTCGACGTTTTTGGACTATGCTCAGACTCTGCGACATGCAGAGCTCAAGGGGGAGTGTTGAGATGTCGAGCTCTACATCTTGAGCTGGCATCCACTACGGGTCTTGGCCGCTTACGATATTTACTCACTGGCGCGTTAGGTGACGGACACGGATGATCTCTGCCAGTGATTCTACAGCTGGACTACACTTATAGTGCCAGCCTAGTATGCTTCTAGCAAGTTCACACTTAGTGACCGCATGTACATATGTGCTACTTTTTAGTTTTAGCACTTAGTCATTTTGTACTCTCTTTTCTGTGAGAAGAAGAAGAAGCTTTCCATCTATGTGTGGTGTGTGCTTGTCTTGTGTAGCTCTCTTGCATCCTCTTTCTTTACACCACCAATCGCGAGCTGGACCATCCAGAGCTTCCGTGGTCCATACAAATATTGAATCAAAGATAGAGACACCATTGGAGAGAGCTTAGATACCGCACACACACCGGGTGCCACTGGGGGTGAATACACGGCCTTGTGGCCAAGGAGCTCTCCTCACAACACAATATTGGGAGGAAAGGAAAGATGATGACTCAGAAGAGGTGGCAGATCCAGCACCAAAGCATGTAAACAAGCGTAAATCAAAGTTTTTTTGGAAGCCCAAACACCTCCAACCAAAATAATTGCAAGTGCCATCAAGACAACCTCTGCGGTGTCGTAAAATAGCAAGGTCATTTGCAAAAATCCGGCACTACTAGAAGACTACTAAGCTTCTAATTCAACGCACCCCCTTTGCTCTCACACTAAAGGAGGTTCTTCAAAGCTATGGAGATCACTATAGGATGCAAGTAATGACGTTGGACGCTGTTCAAGAAATGGGAGAGGGCCACATCATTTCGGTGTTGGAAGATACCAACCTATGCGCCATACATGCAAAGAGAGTGACAATACAACCAAAGGATATGTAGCTTGCATGCCGATTACGGCGGGACTTTGAGTATTAGCCAAAGTTACACCTCCCTTTCTCTATTTCACACCCTTTTCTTTGTAATCAGATGACTTTGCAATGACAAAATTATTGAGATTTGTGTATACTATCTCCAAAGTCATTTTCCTTTATTGATTATTCATGTGTTTTAAGTTAAGTGATTTTGGCCAATAAACTTTTAAATTTAAATCAAATATTTTTTTTTTTTGGAATCTTGGGGGTCATACAAGGCCAGACAATGCAAAAAAGGGGGTGGCCACAAGGGCGGCACAGATGGCCCAACCAAAAGTATTGGATGGCTAATCTACGTGTCGTTGTGGCCACCCCCTTTTTGGAATTTTTTGGTCTTGTTTGCCCCCTAGGATACCAAAAAGTGTTAATATTTAGTGAAACCAAATGTTTATGCAACATGAGAGTATAAATTCCACTTTTTTCCCCTTAGATGATTTTTATACTATCCCGAATATGATTTGACTTTTGGGTTTTTTTAAGTATTAAGTTAAGTTGAAGGGAGTGATCATGTACATGAAAAGTTAAATTTAAGGCTTATCTCACCATTTCTGGGGTCCTGAAGTGCAACAAAAGCCAAAAAATGCAAAAAAGGGGTGGCCACAAGGGCGCATAGATGAGCCATCCAAGACTTCTGACTGGCCCTGCACGCCCTTGTGGCCACCCCCTTTTTGTGCATTATCTGGCCTTCTTTGCCTTCCAAGATACCAAAAAATTTTAAGATTTAGTGAGAGAAAATGTTTATGCAACATGATAGTATAAATTCCACTTCTTTTCACATAATGATTTTTGTATTTTCCTCAAATTGATTTGGTTCTTAATGTATTAATCTAAGTTGAAGGGAGTCATCATGTGCATCCCACTTATGCTTAGTTGTTGCTTTAAGCAAAAAGGACACCACTTATTAAAACACATCACCAATTTCAATAACAAGATTGAGAGATCACATTGAAAAGAACGTACAAGATAGAGAGGCAATTCAAAAATTATTTTATTACTTCAGAAAAGTTGATTTTACGTCATACATCTGAGGAGCTCATAATTTTCTTTGCCATTTCTTGGCGCCTCTCTTGCACATAAGGCGAATGCCCAGCCAGGAGGGAGTGCGCTATCTCCTGAGGGTCAGTTGAGCCAATAGAAGCGTGTATCCCTATCTAGGCAAGCACTTTGCCATGGAAGCCAATGCAAAATGTTGTGCATACAAGGGATCTACGCACTAGGAACACGAGATGTGCAGTTTGAGCAATGGTCCACAAAGACAAAACCTTTCTTAAAGATTTCAACGACCATGTCATGAAATGGCGTTGGGAAGTAAATTCATTATGTACAATGGAAACATATCTAGGGGGGAGTTGTCCTATGTAATGCTCAAGAGAAGCATGAGATCCAAATGCCATCATCCTTGGTGCAAACTCATCAATCTCCAGGACGTCCTGTCATAGCCCAGTCAAGGTTAAGAAAAAAGACAATGAAGGGTAGAAAATACAACATGTAAACTAGGATAGAGTTTACCTCCTTCTCCTTGTCCTTCTCCTCCCTATTGACATTTCCACCAAAGTCGACGCTCCCTTTCATCACACCTACGAGCTTTGGATCATCAAAGGGGGGGTTATGTAGTGGAGTAGGCATCCTAGTGGCCTCAAGGAAGGACCTAGTGCTATGTTTCACTGCTAGGACCATTACACAGTCAAATGCAATAGTGTCAGTAACAGACCCGTAACAGAGGCCCCAAGTGGCAAGAGCTTGCTTTCAAGGGCAATTGGCGCACTGTCTAAGGGAAATTGGGCGCCGGTGCATAGCACACTCAAGCATTCATCCATGCGCCGTCGTGATGCTTCGTGTTCACTAGGAGAAAAGCACAGGATTCATAAAATTTTTTAAAGGTTTTTTCTTTTGTTGAAAGAATATCGGGTTTTTTGATGGCAGTGTTCAGGAGTACTGTTGATGACAGATAAGTATGCCAAATACTCTTTCTCTCTCTCTCTATCACACACACACACACACTCTTTTCACATGGAAACATTTCATGATGTTCAGTGCAGTGAGGGCAATGTTAGACCCAAGAGAATACATAGGGCTGGAGACAATATGTATTGTATTTGGGGTTTGCCTTTTACACTTCCCTCCGATCGTGGCTTTCAAATTTCACTTTGATGTGGGAGCTTGACATGGCTCTTAAAGATGTTGGTAGACTGTTTGAGTCGCATGGGGATGGCATAGGCCCTACAAATAGATGCTCTCTTTTCCCCTAGTATCCAATTTTAGATGTCACAAACCCTAGAGTTCCTTGATGAAGCAATCTGATATCATTTGCCCAAACTGGTGCTCGCCAAGGAGGACCATTGTGACTCCTAATTGTAGAGCAATGCATTCCCTAATAGATTGGCATTCTTGCAATGTTCGCGGCCATACATACACACCCAAGCAAAGATGGGTCATAGTCCTCGCACATTAACACACACACACAACAAATGCTCACCATCGTGTATAGCTAGAAGGAGGAGAAGTACCTGGAGGGAGGTTTCAAATGTCGGTTTGCTGGAAGCTCTTTTTCTTTTTTTTTCTTGAGGTTTGTTGAGCTTCGAAATTAAATAGGAAAGATGTCACTGGGGGTCGAGCATGGGTCCTTACTCACCCACACAGCCACCTCGACCACTAGGCTATGAGTCCATTAGCACCCTTCAATTGCTTGCTACACCTCTCTTCGCCATGCACTGTTTGGAAAAATGTGTCTCAGCTTAATATCATGCCATTTTCAATTTCAAAAATGTCAATTGCGTGCAAGGGGAAAAGGAGAAACTCCATCCCAAAATAGAGAAAAATAGTGTAAAATCCAAAAAAAAACCTATTTTTCTAAAATTCCTCTTGACAAAATCAAGGAAAGCAATTTTGTATATTTAGAAAAATAATTTTTTGCGAACACTGTTGCCATGTCTTTGGATCGCTTGTTCACTTTGTACAATACCTACTTTCTTTTTGAGAGAGAAATGAAAATGATTGGATTCAAAGCTTTCTTTCAAGTCCTTGCCCTTATGATGTAATCTCCATTTTTTGCTTGGGCCAGCTCTGAACCCTCCCTTCAGAGCACTATATTTTTCATTTATTGTTTTTTTAATTCAATTATTTCCACTTCTTAAAAAAAAAAGAGTCTCGCTAATGTACACAATTAAAAATCTCAATCCAAGAGCATTAATCTAATCTCACTAATGATGCATGATCTCAGTCCGTAAGCATGAATGATGTGTGCTCTAATTAATGGTGGATGATCTTACACCCTCTCAATATCAGATCAATCCCTCTTGATATCTCATTATGATATCGATGGGTATGATATCTGATCCTATCGATATCAAATCATCGCCTCTCAATATCTCATTATGATATCGATAGGGTATGATATTTACATTGTTTCTCTCACTTACTCTCTCTGTTTAAAATTCACTTGATGAAAATTGAAAGATTCTTATTTTTGGGATTTAGAATAGTGATTTAGGAGGATATGTGTTTTGAATATTTTCTAGTGGCCTTTAAATGTCTATAAATTTGTTGCCTTCAAGGTTAGTGCTCAGTTGATGCACTATTACTGCTACTGTTGCTACAATATTCTTGCTACCACTGCCACAATATTCCTTCTACTTCTCTTTTCTTCTCCACGAATATGGGAAGACATATTACTATATATGGACCTAAGCTTGGTAAAAAGTTAGTCCTAATGCTTAAGAGCAGAACCAGAGGAGATAATATCCCAACTTTGAAGTTGCACTTTGACATTAACTCTCTTGTAATCACACTTAATGCGCCTATAGTGGGAGAGGTTACAATGGAACTTGTTCAAGGTGTTGATGGAAATGTTCTAGATAACAATATGTTTCAACTTTACAAGGTGCGTGAATGTATAGGCATTGTTCCTGCAAACCAAACAGGAAGTAAAGTAAATCCACCACTGATAACTACAGAAGATGGAGAAGAAATCCATTTGTGTGTTATTGACATGATTAAAAATACTCCTTCTAAAAGAAACTTGTCTATAGCTCTTTGTCAAGCAACAAAGATCTTAAAAGTTGTGGAGATTCCAACACACTACATCAGCTATGTTGCAGTTGAACCACCACCTTCATATCACTTAAAGAGGATAATTGGAATGGAGCAAAGATATGGCAGTCACATGTGGACTAAATATGTTTCATGCAGTAGTGATTTTTTTGAGGTACCTATTAGGTTTAGCAGGTGTTTACGCCATCTTCAATGCATCAATGTTGACTACTCTTTTACCAATTCTCATAATGAGACCCAATGGAATGGTCATCTTTCAAACTGTTATCCAAAGGGATATATTGGACCAAACTACGATACGTTGCCATGCGTGCATTGCTCTCAAATGCCTATTTGTGTTCTCGGGGGGTTCACTATATGTAAAACTACCATATCATGTGCCTTCAAGACATGTTTGTAAAACCCCTTATCTGTGAATTTTGTTAAGAATATAACGTACCCTTTTTTTAAAAAAATCTGTAAGTTTTTTTCAAATTTGAAAAAATAATTCCCTTTTGTATATATATTTCTGTAAGTTTCAAGAACTTTAAATACCCTTCTGTTGAACTCACGTGATAGGTTACATTTTTATTAGGTGACCTACCCGGGTTTGTGTTGCTTCATGTTCTACTCTTATTTAGTATTGATTGCCTAGAAGGCGTTGTTATTGAGAATTCTTCAGTTTCTATTTTAGTTAAAAACCACCAAAACCTTGATAGATAATAATATGAGTATCATAATGTTAATTTGACAAAACTTTTCACTTCTTATTCATTTGAGAATAAGTCAAGTCTTTTTTTTGTCTCTTCAATTAATTTGAAATTTGACATTGGGGAGATAGCAGTTTGTGTTTGCAAAGACGTGGGGATGTATAAGTAATTGATATTTGACAATGATATTGATGTGTTTTGTGTGACTCCTCACTTATCTCGATTTATGTGAACATGGTTTAGGTCTTCTCTATTTTGTTTTGATGTCATTGTGAGCATAGATAGTCTCTATCTACAAGATGTAGGATATTCAACCAATTGATTCTTGATCGTGCTATTGTCATTACCTTTTTGTTGTGCATATCAATAAATCTTGAAAATATTGTAAGTCTTTCTAGAGTGAGCATGGAGCTCTTTTGAGTTGTTTCTCAGTTTGACTCTTAGCTTTCTTAATTCAATACAACACAAATCAGTCCTACTCTGATTTGTGGCTACCTTACTCGCTTGGTATTTTTATTGCTCCAAAAATGTTGCTCGAAATTCGGGTTTCCTTGCTTTTTTCCTCAAAGTCGTCCAATTTGGTTAGTTAAACCCTCGTTGGCAAGAAGAGTGTATCGCATCTTCCATAAACCTATTGCACGAGCAATGGTAGGACAAAGTAGTGGAAGGCCCTAGGCTAAGTATGCGGTTCAGGGGTCTCTTGGGCCAAAGGCTATATAGAGAGTGGCTGGGAGGAGAAGAACATGTGTTAGTTCGCATGAGATCTCATTGGTATTATAGAAGTATTGAGTTTGGAGGAGAGGGGAGGTCATGGAGGCTTTGCACAAGACGCTACATGATTTTTCATGGACAGCTCCCTTCGAAGATAAAAAAGATGATCTGGACCTTGATAGAAAGCTCAAAAAACTCAAGGAGGGATAGCTTGAAAATACTAAAAAAAGGAAATGCCAAAAATCAGCTGCTACTACTAAAGCAAAAGCAGGATCATTCAGGCAAAAGATCCATGATGTATTGAAGAAAAAAGTGGATCAAAGAGAAGAAGAAGATTCCAAGAAGCAAAGGATGATGAAGTTGGAATCTCTTCTAGATTTGACAAGGGGCCAACAATCCATGTAGAGAGATTCTCCAAAGGACACTGCTATCACAACGCAACACAAGGAGAGGAGATTTGAGACAGAGCAACACCAAGTCTCACCCAAACCGGAAACTCCTCCTACTGACAAAGATCTAGAAGAGATTAAGGATCAAGAAGACAAGAAAGAAGAAAGAGGAAACTCAAGCCAAGAAAAAAGGATCTGAAACCAAAAAAAAAGATAAAAACAAGATGGAAGAGGAGCAAAGTCAACCTAAAGACAAGGAAAAAAGAGGACAAATGCCCAAAAGCGCCTAGAAACCAACAACTCAAGTGCAAAGGGAGGTACCATACAAACACTTTGTCTAGTAGCAGAGGTAGCAAACAAACTCATCAAAGAGTTTGATTTGGAAGACCACTTGAAAATGATAAGATTGCAATTCAGGTGCCAAAAAGTTGTACTTGAAATAACTAGATGCGAGAGATACTAGAACGGAGGCTGATGCAGCTATCAAAGAGATTGAGTGTCTTTGCAAGCAATTTGAGTGCCTACAAGAAGACAAGGAGAAATTTCAAGCTTCCTTGGAATGAGAAAAACAAGAGGTTGCTAGTATTTTCCAAGACCTAGAAAACAATATCAAGGCCAAAAGCAAACTACAAGTAGAGCATCAAGATCTCAAGGTGTATTCAAAGCTATGCGAGTCTTATGATGTGTTCAAGCACACTCTCTCAACTCCCTTGACACTCTAAGAAGTTTCTGCCCTCGCTTCAATATTTCGAGCTCCAACAACCACTACAAATAAAATTAAGGCATTGAAAGAAATGTTTCCTAGGAGAAGCTACAAAGAAAAATGCTAATGGCTAGATCGATGGAAAAAAACACTCAAAGGGAGCAAGAAATCAAGGAGCTCCAAGAATATTTAGTCAAATCCAAAGAAGAATTAACCAACCAAGCAGGAAGGCACACTTAAGATTTGTAAGTTTAAGATCTTACACTTAGTGCTCTACAAATAAATACTGTTATACTTGCCCAATTAGCACAACCAATGATTCAAGTTGAAAGAACAGATCTAACAAGCACATCATCCAAGGGAGATATATAGGGAATTGAAGAGGAAATAGAGTACACATATACCGATGACAAGGTAAAGAAGTGTATAGATGCCATGCCAATAGGCTCACATAAATAATATATGCTTTATGAGCTCAAAATATTGGAAACAACGGCCTTATTGATGATCAGGCCATATGCGGTAGTGAAGAACTTTGGCCATGAGATGATACCCTTTCCATTGATGAAACAAGAAGCCATATTGTGGAAAAAGAATCTCTTACCAACATTGGAACCAAATGCAAAGGGACACTACAAGGATGTGCCAGTTACCATAGACCAAGTTCTTCTTATCCTAGAAAGTCACCCCTTGTGGAGAAAGAAGTGGTTTGACAAAAAACCACAAGATGAGACCATGTACAAAAATTCACCGCAACAACTCAAGATCAACCCAAGCAATTGTCCAATTCCTAGATGACAATCCTGGGAGATCTACAACACATGGAGGAGTATGAGGTCCTCTATTCTAAACTAACAAGTACTCTTGAAGCCAATCAAGCCAAGCAATTGTCCAATTCCTAGATGACAATCCTGGGAGATCTACTACACATGGAGGAGTGTATTTGTGTCAGGTTCACTAAAAATATGGTAAGGATGCTTGTACTTAAGGGGAGATTAGAGAGCAAGGACTTGTAAGGTGACGGAATGGAAAACCTTGGATGCAATATTCAAATTTTGTGAACTCATGAACCGAAGCCCACTATGCAAATTTCCAAGAAGTTGTGGAGACATTCTAGAATACCTTCATGAGTGCATGGACAAATCAGCATAGCACTCACTACATAGTAATGTATTGGCTTGATGATATGCTAATCTTTTAAATTTCAAATATATATCCTTGTAATGTTTGTGCTTGCTTTGTGTGCAACACATTCATTGTATCACATGGCTTGGTTGGCAAGGGAATATGGAAACTTGGGTATTTGGTCTACACAGGGCATGAAGAAAACCCAGTACAAAGCTCGTACTGGGTATTTCAGTCACAATCGTCATGGAGGTGGTGTAGACAAAGACAGAATCTTAGAGGATCTACTTCAATGGACATATCAAAAACTTATGCAAATGTCACATTTCAAGGAACAAGTGAAAGACAATCAGATTGACCATGCATTGAGATTAGCTAAAAACCGACAAAGGAGGAAGATATGGGAGTTATCCTCTGTGGCAAGATGACATGCAAATTGGCAGTGGAAAGGGGGAATGCAAACACACCCAGAACACTCATAGATTGCCTCTCTATAGCCCCAAGACAATCACAACACCCAAATCCACTCAATAACCACTCAAAAACAACATTGTCTTCACAACACAAACTCTACACCACTTTCAAATGAGCTTGCACACACTCCAAAGAATCCAGAACTTGCATAGCACCGACACCGCTTCAATTGCACACACCACTATTGTACACGACTTCTCTTCTCTTTCTCCCTCTCTTTGCACCACACAAAAGAACAGCCAGGGGACAACACGCACATTGGAACCAGCCACAAAAGAAAAAATGCCAAAGAGCAAAAGGGGGAGGGGGAAGTGCAAGATTGATTCTTCCATAAATGTATTACAATACTATCCTCTAAATTCTTCACAATCGACTCGGTAACCTTCTCTCCACATCTCTCAAAACACTTGCTGCAGAAAAACTCCCCAAACCAGAAAAAAAACGCTCGCTTTATTGGGTGAGTATGCTATTTTTAGCATTTTTTATTTTTACCGATCATATATATCCTTATTTAGCTTTACTGCATGTGAACCACCATTTCTTCTTTAAGCTTCCTTGCATGTCACTCCATGCCACACCACACGAGAGGCTTCTCTATTTTAAGCTACGGCACTCACTGCCATTAAGGCCCAAGCGCATAAGCCCTCAATGATCTCATATAAAAAGGGGAGGGCCTCAAGGGGCCCCCATGTGAATCTCCACCCAAGGGGTACTCCACTATTTTCACCAACCACCGGCCATGGTCTTTAGTGCAACCAACACCACTGCCAATCCTCGATGGCTCCATGGACACCATTGACAGGCAACCCGCACAACAATAGGCATGACCAGTGCCATAGCATCTTACAGCCCCCATCCCCAACTCTCTTCATTGCATGTGGATTAAGGGGTAGTTCCACATGTCAACACCTCATGCAGCCCCTCCAAAAGCCTTCCAAAAATCACCTTGAACTTTGTGAAAAATTTCAATTTTGTTGCACATTTGGAATCGGCATAACTCACGGACCCCAAGATTGATGAACACACTATAAAGCCCCAATGAAAGTCCACAAATCTGGACTCAATCCCCATAATCTACACCACATTTTGAATCCTACGTGCCCACAGACAACCAATCCAAAGACCAAGAAAAAGCATATGGCACTACCACATTGAAAACTGACCCAAACTTCAACCTGCCATATCTTGTTGCTTGAGACCCTGATTGATGATCCATGAACTCTAGCTAGCTTCATATACTACATAATTTCCTTTAGAACCCTAACAAGCTAAGAAAAAACCCCTAATGACACACCTGACAAGGTGGTTGAACTGGCATATAATTGGTCCTCGATGAAACTTTAAGCGCTCATAACTTGACCGTTTGAACTGCAATTGCCGATCCGAAAAGACCAAAATGCAGTGCAAATCAAGAAATTTAGGTCCATGCATTTTGTTCCACTCCAAGCATCCACTTTCTATTGCCCAATCTGATAGGAATTGGTAAATCCTTTTAAACTTCAAACAACAATAACTTGCCCTTCGTAGCTCCAATTGAGGAGCCGTCTAGACCGGCTTGGAGAACACATGAGGGCTACCTTTGGAACTTCTATTTTTTCACTTTGAAGACTATGACCTGACACCTTTGGTAGGAACCTTGGCAAGGCATATCGGCCCCAAAAACCACATCAAGCATATAGATCCGCTACCCCTTGCCTGCCCTTGACCTTCAAATATGATTGACCACTCTGGTATGCCCTTGTGAGTAAACATAGACCTACATTTCACTCCTCATAGCACTGACCAACTTTAGCGGCACCATCATGTCCCCACACGCATCGTTGAACATTCATGTTCATCCAAAAACACGTTTATTAAACTAAAAACAGTGCAAAAGTATTGAGCAAAACAAAAAAATGCTACCATATATACAAAGACTTATTCTCGATTCCTCCCACCTCTCCTCAAGCGGGACGCCTAACCCCCTTGATATTAAAACCACCTAGATCAAACACCTAGCATTGAGTGCATCCACCCATCTGCAACAACTCCACATAGTGCTACATCCAAGAGCATAGCCAACCATACATGTCAAATGCCCAAAGTATACCTTCACCACTCCAAGCATTACCTTGCATCCAACTTGCTTCCAACCAAGCACCATAGTACACACCATCCTCCATACATGACCCTCCCTCCCAACCATGTAACACAGATATTTCCTCGGGAGAACCCTCTTTATAAATCTTGGACAAGGCCACACGCTGGGACTTCTCTTCATGCACTATAGGATACACGTGCTGAATTGGAAAATCTTCCACCATCGGCTTCTTCATCATCACTAGCTCCATGCTTGCCTCCATAACTGCGTGTAACACCCTCAATCCAAGTCATCAAGCCCTTCCATAAAAAGTGGGCAAGATGGCTCAATCACCACCCTTTGCCTGTCGACTCCATCATCCTATTCTTCATGCACCTACCCTACTACCATATCCTTAGATAAACAAGAAAGAAATTCATCCCATACTGCATTACACTGGAGCATAGCATTGGCAAAATGACCCTCTTCATAAGAGCATGTATCCTCATCATGCCCACATTCATCACTATTTGTTTCCACCAAGGTACGACCTTTACCTGCATGTCTTCATCCACTATGGATACTTCCACTTGGTCTATGCTTGGCATGTCTGCTTTCACTTCATCCTCGTCTTCACACACATACTTCACATCTTATCTACATTTAAGAGATCAAACTCCTTATACATTGAATAGGAAGAATCCATCTCCCAGGTTGTATTTCCTTCCTCTGCAAACCTTACTTAAATCTAGTCTCTATTGCAAACTAATGGAGTCTAGCCAACCATACCTAAGATTGACTGTACATCCTCTACCTGGTCTAGATTTATCAACACTTCTTCCACTATTGGAGCCTCTTTAATAGGCATCTTGAGCATTGAAACAACTCCATCTCTCTGCAACCAAAGAACTCTCCACTCCTCTTGCACCGACAGACTCTCTTGCATCAGTTTCACCTTTACTTCCACCACTTCAATTGGCCTTGCCACCATCGCACTTGACAAACCCTGCCTAGCTTTTCGCTTCTTTGAAACATTTTTGGTTTCACATCTTGCATAAGACATTGCTTTTGCATACGAGCAGACCCATCCACTTCCACTTTATCTCAAACCTCCTCATGCATGCAATCCATAAATTTGCTCAACTTTAAGAAATCATCTTTTTTTTAGTAGTGAAGCGGTTTGGGGCGGGCAACAAGAAGAGTGGCCTCCAAGCACTCTTCTAGGCTCCCATGCTGCTCAATTGGGTTGGGGTTGGAAAAAACAACAAACACACACACAAACCCGCAACCTAACCCTACACAAATTTGGGGCACCACCTAGTTTTGGATGCGAACTAGGACGCGTAGAGAGAGAGAGAGAGAGAGAGAGAGAGAGAGAGAGAGTGCTCGGGCTGCTTTGAAACGTATCGGCAATGATCAAGCAAACACAACTATATATTTAAGAAAGAGAGAGAAAGGGGAAGGGGGTGCTTGTTGCATTAATACCTTCTTACAAATCTGTCATGACAAATCAAAGTGAGATTAGTATTTGTTCAATATAGCTTGCGTAAATTTCACCACAACACATCACAAGAAAAGCCACCCCAATCATTGTCTTAAGGCCAGGGGAGTCCTCTCCACCCTGTCGCCCTCTTACAGTATGTGGGATTTACGGCTAGATTGATGACAACACCAGAGACAAGCTATCAAGAACTTAACAAAAAACACCAAGACACTTACGCATCATTGTTGTCCATTACTTCACGTTGGAAGGGAGACAAAGTATCCAAGCTTAGTCCAAATCCACCCTCCTTGATTCAACAATTGTTGGGCTTACACTAGTAGGAGAAATGATAGATTTCCTACTCTCAATTGAATGATCACTCTCTCTCTTACAATGGCATAGAGTTCCCATGCTAATCCCCTATTACAACACATGCACATGCATATGACAATGAGCTTCCACTCAAGAGCTCCTTCTAGAGAGGTTGAGCTTGGCTTCTCAAGCTATAGCATAGTGCTCTTGCGTATGGCTCCCCCTTTTTGTGCTGGCTACACCCTCCTGTTATAGCAATTTTGAAGGCTAGGGTTACTCCTCTAACCATGGTTGGGTTAGATTTTCAGCAATTTATCTAATTTCTTTTGCTTGGAATTATCAAGAAGTTGGTGGGGAAAGAGAGAGGAGAGAAATGGAGGTGATAGGACTTTTCATAGTGGGTTAGTGTTAGTAGAGTTAGTATTAATTTACAAATGGAATTGGATATTTACAATGGGAGTATCCATGTAGGATACAAATAAGGAAGAAAAACTCTTAAGAGATAAGAAAAGGTGGATTTCTTACAAGGTTGATGCTCCAAGTGTCTTGAGTAGGGCCAATTTTGACGCTTGTTGACGGTCCACAAGCTTTGATGGTACATTTTTTCTCCACTCTTGACCTTCCTTGAGAGACAAGGTAATTGAAGCTGAGTAATCAACCACCATGATGCTGTCTTTTAAGAGAAGAGGCTGAATTTTGTGGTTTTTTTGATAGATATGGGTAAATTGGAGGAGGAAAAATGAGACTAGGTGGTCAATTTTGGAATGGAATTGTGTGTGGGAGGTATGAGTTCACCATGGTTTCTCTTATTCTTCAAGGTTGAGGAGAAGGTGAGTAGGGTGCAGAGAGGAGGGGTGAGAGAGGTGGGGATGATGAGTGGAGAAGTGTGTGTGAAAGAGGAAAATGATAAAGTGGAAGAGAGAGTGTGGCTGCATAACATGGGAAAATTGGGGTCCACTAATAAAATCATAGCTCACAGCTCGTAGCTCAAAAAAATATGAAAAAATTTGAGGCAAAAGTTCAGCCCACCTTTTCAAATTCGAAGAGCAAGTGAACTTTAAAAATTCAGCAAAACCGACCGTTTTTTTCCACTGCACAAGGTCCTTGTGGGGTCCTTCTTTGGATGATTCTTTTGAATACCTCCAAGAGCGAGCCCTCCATAGTGCATGTATGCATGCCACCTACCCTTGACCTTATTTGGTAGGTTTATAATTCAAGATATTGTTGAGATCATGATATAAGTGAATAGTACAACTAAGAAAATCAAATATTGAGGGGTCTAAAAAATATGTACATGTCAAATATAAATAATATAGGTGGAAAAATATAAAGGGGTCAAAATAAATCTCTCTCATTATAAGTCTACCATAAAAAGATGAATATTTTTGGTGTTCTAATTTTCTAGAAAAAAAAAACAAAATAGATGTAGGAAGGGAAAAATCACAATAGTGAAAAAATATACACATAAATAAAACTAGTTTTTTTGGATTTTTGTTGGGGTGGAGTTACACCAAATATAAGAGAAGCTTACATGAAAATATTTCTATATGGAATAAAGAGTATGAAAAATGGTAAGAGAAAATTGTGGTAATGGTGAGGCAATGTAAAGAGCATAAATAACACACACCTAGGTAGAAATATTTAAATAAATATCAAAATAATTATGAAAGAATCTTTTATTTAGGCCCTATATACAAAGAAATATTTACATACGCATGGGCCATAATATGCCTTTTTTGTTTTTTTTTTTTTTGGCTCAACTAGCCCAATGACTAGCTAATTGAGGGTTTTTTTAAGAAGATATGGGAAAAGTCCCGTGACTCACGCACGCCTATGTACAGTGAAATGGTAGGGATAGCCACAGTGTTTGGGTGATTTTGATAGGGTGAGGTAACTCACTGTGGCAATTACAAAGAGCCGAAAAACGGCTATCATTAGCCCTCCCCCTGGATGATGGTATATTCATGTACCATCATAGAGCATCTTTTCCAAAGAGAGTGCTTCAGAGTCCTTGACGAGATTTTTATTGTTTGGCCCCTCAGAATTTTGGCTAGAGTTACACTCATGCTTCATGTAACAATACTTACATGAGACAGTGGCCTTTTGACAGATATTTGGTAGATCCTTTGGTAGAAGGCGACTCAAATAGGGCTTCAAGCGATACCTGTTTACTTTCCTGGAGTGCTCTTTACCATTCAAGTCCATAAGCTGATAGTAACTTGAATTGAAATCCTTCTTGACTATGTATGGCCCTTGCCATCTTGTTTCAAATTTGGCATCAAAACGATTATCGAGTCGATTGTCATACCTTAGCACAAGATCTCCTTCATTGATGCCTCTGTCCTTCAGTTTCTTGTCAATCCCTTCCTTTGTCTGTGTGGCTTTCCTCTTATAGCACTCGTATGCTGCTTCTCTTTTCCACTCAAGCTCAGCTAAGGTAAAAAGTCGATCCATCCATGCTTCTTGATCATATATCTTGTGCTGATTTTCCATGAAGTCGCATTGTTGGAATGTTTAGCTCAATTGGCTGTAAAGCCTCTTGACCATAGACCAAGTGAAATGGTGTGAACTCCGTGGCTTCCCTATATGTGGTTCGATACGCCCACAAGGCACCATCCAAGAAGTCATCCCACAACTTTGTCTTGTTTTTCACCATCTTTCTAATGATGCCTCCAATGACACCATTAGCTTTTTCTACCAAACCATTTGATTGGGGATAGTAGGGTGTACTATGAGGATGTAGAATGTGAAGTTCTTCATAGACTTCTGTGAGCAAGCCCTTTCTAAACCCTGGACCATTATCAGAAACAATCTCCAAAGGTGTGCCAAATCTACAACAAATGTGAGTGTAGACAAATTTTCTCACTATCCTCTCATTTACCTTTGCCACACTTTGTGCTTCCACCCACCTAGTCATATAGTCTACAGCCACTAGAATGTAGAGTTTACCATTTTTTGTCCTAAGGAGAGGACCCATAGCATCAATGCCCCACTTTTCAAAGTATCCATTTGCAAGCACGATTTACCTTGGACAATAAACCAATCTTCTATTCCCATTTACCTGACAATTGTGACAACTTTTACACCAATGTTGGACATCCACATGCAGACTTGGCCAAACATACCCCGCAAGCAAAATCTTCTTCACAGTTAATTCTTGGGCAAAATGACCACCACATGCCTCTTCCTGCAAAACTTTTAGAATGGCTGGAATCTCCGCGATAGTTGGTACTCTTCTGCACACTTGATCCTTCCCTCTTTGATAGAGGGAGCCTTCTAGGAAGAGATATGCGCTTGCCTTCTTCATGAGTCTCCTCTTCTGAGCCTTTGTGAAGTCTTGTGGAAACTCGCCCTCCAAAATGTAGCTAATAATGGGAGTCAATGACTCCAATCCCTGGTATCTCGGTTGCTTGACAGTTGCTGCCACCATGATGACCTGCACTTCTTTCTCAACGCATGTAACTACTTGCTGTGCAAGTAAATCGGCATCTTCATTTTGTCTCCTAGGAATATGATATAGTTGCACTTCTTCAAATTGATTAAACAATCTACGAATGGCATGAACTTTTGTCCGTAAGCTTTCATTCTTGCATGCCCAAATGCCTAAAATCTGTTTAACAATGAGAAGTGCATCTCCCTTTACCATGAGGCGTTGTATCCCTTGGCCAATGCACATCTTCAAACCATGAATTAGTGTGTCGTATTCTGCTTCATTGTTGCTAGCTGAACTTGGTAGATTGAACTTCTCTTTCATGACCACCTCTCCACTTGGGTTGAGCAACACTAGCCCTCCCCGTGCTTTTCCTGTGGCTCGATGAAAAGCTCCATCAAAGAACAAGGTAAAAGCATTAGGAATACTTTTTGGTGGTGGCAATGGTAGGGTATTTACTTCAGGCACCTTAATCTCCTTTTCATGCACCCTATAAGTGAGAATCCCTGCCAATTGTGCACGCACACTATCTTCTACCTTGAAAGAGTATTGAAACTCTTGCAACTCCATAATCCACTTTGAGATCCTAGTACTAAGATTCATTTGAGATGACACCAAAGGGAACAAATTCTCTGCAGTGAGAATTACAATAGGTTTTGGTAGCAGGTAGGATCTAAACTTTCTCACCGCAAACATGAGAGAAAGCATCATGAGTTCTGCTTCTGTGTAGTCTCTCTCCAAAGCATTCATGACCCTACTAGCAAAGTAGATGGGTCGCATCCTTGTACTGTGGGGATCTTGTTGTAGCAACACAACACCAATTGTTTCCCTTCCAACACTAGAGCTAACAAAGAATGTGTACTCCCAACAAGGAGGCATGAGTGTTGGTAGCTTTGACAAAATGACTTTAATGTTACAAAAATACTCTTCAAGCTCATCAGACCATGCAAATTCTACTTGTTGTGTCAACTTTTGCAAAGGATGAAGCAACTCCGAGGCTAAGTGAATGAAGCGTGACATATACTTCACCTTTTGAATGAATGAGATGACCTCCTTAAGACTCTTGGGTGATGGTAGCTCAATAAGAGCCTTTGCCTTTGAAGGATCCACTTCAATGCCTTTGTAAGAAACTTTATGACCAAGCAAGATTACTTCATCCTCACCTATATGGCACTTATCGGGGTTGAGTTGACCTCCCATGTCGTAGAGATTCTTTAAACCTTCTTCTACCCTTTGTAGATGCAATGATTTTGAGCTATAAATACAGAAATCATCAATGAACACCCTAATCGACTTTCCAAAGAATGCTTGAAACACCATATTCATGAAACGTTGGAATGTTGCAGGAGCATTTGTCTGACCAAATGGCATGACTCTAAAAGCATAACAACCCCAAGGAGTGATAAAGGTTGTTTTCAATTGATCCTCCAATGCAATCCCTATTTGAAAGTAACCTGAGTAACCATCGCACACAGTGTACTTCTCATGACCAGCTACCTCATTTAGTATCTCATCCTGGAATGGGAGGGGAAAGTGATCTCTTTTTGTTGCCTCATTGAGGGGACGGTAATCCACACACACCCTCCACTTGCCATTTTTCTTAGGAGTGACAACAACAGGAGAGACCCACTCTGAATTCTCCACTAGATAAATGAAACCTGCTGCTAGAAGCTTTCTTCCCTCCTTGAGTAGAGCCTGCTCCTTAATGACTCCTAGCCTTCGTAGCTTTTGAGCCTTAGGTGTGGCCTCTGGCTTCAACTCAATCTTGTGTTGAACAACATCTACTCCACGCACATCGGTGTAGTCTTTAGCAAAAAGCCTCGGAAATTTCCTTAGCACACATTTGAACTCCTCTCTTTCATCCTTTGTAAGTGTTGTAGACAACATACCTTCTAACATTCCTTCATCTTCCACCTTTTGGTTCTCTTGGCAACCTACCTCTTCCAAACCTCGACAAGAGGTCTCTTGGTTGCTTGGCTTAAACCTTACCCCCATGACATTGATGGAAGACTCCTCTTCAGTAATGCTGCTGCTACTTTCTTCTTCTGAAGTGCTATCGGTCCAACCTTCTTCCGTCTCACTTTGAGATGATTCTTCATGGAGCTCCTCTTGGCGTTGCTCCTTCATGTCAAAGACAACCTTCTTATGATTGTTATTCCTGCAAATTAATTTCCCACTCTCCTAATCCTGCAAAGCTCGCATTTTCATTAGCCATGGTCTTCCTAGGATAAATGGATAACCACTTCCCTTGGTCGACATAACATAAAAATCCACTGCCTTCTTAATGCCAAAGGCCTCCACAAAAACATTTTTACAAATGCCTACGCACCTAGCCTTGCTATTGTTTGCCATTTTCACTTTGATTTCAGGTGTCTCATGGATGTGCATGCCTTGTCTTTGCATGAGCCCTTCTGTCATGATGCAAATTTGTGCACCCCCATCCACTAGACCTTTCCTAACCAATCTTCCTTTTATGTAACAATCTAGCACAGGTGTAATATCCTCGTTCATTTCAGCATGTGCAATTTTTACAACAGGAAAACTCTCTTTTACCTTTCTCCTAGTGCTAACTGCCTTTGTTAAATCCCTCCTAACTTGTGGGCATAATGCAAGAAACTGAGGCCATGAGATATCAGGACCCTTACCTCGCATGTCTTCCAACCGGTTGTATGGAGCCATACCATGTCCAAGAGGGAAGTCTTGGAGATTGATACGACGTCGAGTCCTCTTAGCTTCCTTGGTCTCCTTTGCCTTCTTGCCTTGTCCATGGTCACTCTGTGATGGGACACCCTCTTTCTCTTTACCTTTTCCTCGGCCACGCTTAATGCCATTTGTTTCCATGTCAACCTCATTTGAATTTGTCACCTCTACCACATGCACATTTGGATCTGGCAAAGGTGGAACTCCTTCTACCCCTTGTGGAGGTGGTCTTGGTCCATTTGGCCTTTGTAGAAGCCTTGGTTGTTGACCAGTTCCTTCACCTGCATTCATCACTGGGTAATTCAAGTTAGGTCTCCCTGGCTCCCCACAGGGCCAAGGACAATTATACATCCCATGTCCAGACTCTCCGCAATTCCAACATTGCAAGACTCTCCTAGTTCGTGGCTCTCTCTCTTCTGACTTCTTTGCTTGTCCCTTTGGACCTACAGCTTGTGCAAGGTGAATTGACAGGCTGCTTAAAGATTCATTTAACTTCTCAATCACTTCAGTCGTTACCTCAGGAAGCTCCCTCGATGTTGATGCTTGTGACTTACCTTTGGGTCTAAGACCTTCTATTGGAACCTCTCCCCTTAAACACTTGAGTTTCCTATATTTCTCAGCAGCCCTAGTTTCCGCTGCATCAAAAGTAGCAGGTGCACCCGCCTCAACTTTTACCTTAATGTCAGGAAAGAGTCCGGTTATGAACCTCTCCTTCTTTAAAAATTATGCACCATCACCAGGGTTAGCAACATTTCGTATCCATAGAGCCCAAAGACGTAGAAACTCTTGCTTGTACAAGTAGTAGTCATCTAAGTCTTTTTGCTTATGAGAAACAATGTCTTGCCATAGTTTTTGAGTGTTTTGGGGATCAAAGAAGTATCTCTTAAAACGATTCAAAACTTCTGTGTAATTCCCCTTAACTTCCTCAGGCAAAGAGTCAAACCAAGTACTAGCATCTTTCCTAAGGACCACCTCAAACATTTCTACACGTTCTTGATCGGTTACTATCCTCTTGATACGGCAAGACATCTTGAAATTTGCTAAAAATAATTTTGCATCCTCTCCAGGCTCTCCAAAGAAAAGAGGATATCCAGACATTTGGCGTTGGCTCTCCATTATTATGAAAGATTACAACACGAGTTATGATAAGGGATACAATAGAGATTTAGAACCACCCGCCTGCAAATGAAGAAGTAAGAAAATACCACTCTAGGTTTTCTTCTTCAGCTATCCAAGCTTCAATAAGGTCTCGATTTGTTTGATCAAAACAAAAAGGTAGACTATTGATGAGCTCTAAGAAGGGTTGAAATTCTTCAAAGCTAAGGCGATAAACAGAAATCTCTAGAACTTCATTTTCTGGATCCAAAAGAGCAACCACGTCCCAAGTGATAAATTGCACTTGCTCTACAATTCCCAACGCACAAGCGGTTTGTATAAAAACTAGATCTTCATGCTCGTCGAAGGCCGTGAGAAAGTAGCAATTGACTAGGAGCTCCTTTCCTTTGAGTTCCACACAGTTGGAGTGAGGCAACCTTCTCACAATTTCATAAAGAACATCCTCATCAAGTCCAATCAAGTTTGCAAGATTTAAAGACTCCACTTGTGCTACAAAATTCCTGGACAAAAACTCCTTAGGATTATGGTTAAATCATTCAAAAGCATAAAGAGATTTACAATGTCTCTATGAACAAAGTGTCATAGAAGGTAGAGAAGGATGAGAATTTATACAAATTTGCAATCTTCTCTATGCTCTCTTTATTAAGACAAGCTCTGAATAGCTCCCTATCTCCTTTGTTGAAAGCGAAAGGAAGACTATTAATAAGACGCAAATGAGGGAAAAATTCACCAAATGTGAGTCTATGAAGCATGAACTCTGGCCGCAAGTTTCCTGAAGAGTCTTCCTCAATGGTGAAATGCACTCGCCAAACACCAAATTTCACTCTATTTACCAATCTTAGGGCACACACTAGTTGGATGAATGCGCGGTCTTCCTTAGTGCCCAACAACAAGAGGAAAATGGAATCCACACGTAGGACCTTCCGTCTTAACTTCACCACCCTCTTGTTATGAGGGAGACGCCTTACTACTTGCTCCTGCAACTCAATTGGTAATAGAGCTAGATCTCTAAGGATTGAACTTTCACTGCACACACATTCCTAGTTAGAACAAATGATCGTTTTTTTGTTTCTTGTAACAACTTGGACAAAGAAAAAACAAACATACACACTATTTTGCCGGGCTGCACTTCATTTTAAAATAAAATGAACACATGTACATCAAAAGAAGTGTGGTAGTTGATGAGAGGTAGAATGACAGGGTTTGGTGATGCAAGAATTTCTCCTACTCTTTGGGTACCAAACATGAACACCATTCGTTGTTGAAAATGGATCTTTCTACTAATTGCAACGTTTATTCTAATGTGTGGAGTAAAATGAAAGGAAAAAACCTCTATTCCTGGGCCATTATCCATGGCTTATGCATGTCCTAATGCTTAAAATAACACAAAAATATAGACGTCCAAGCTAATATCGTACCTAATGAGAGGCAAAATAAAAGGATTTACCGAAGTGTTTATCTCGGCTAACCTAAGAGGACCTAAAATTCTACGAACTACTCGCTGAAATTGCAACTTAGTACTAACAATTATGTGTACCTTTTGCCTTGCAATGGGAATGAAGGGATCATACAAATTCTCGTGATTCATGCAAGCTACTTGATTATGCTAAAGGTTGAGCCTTCACAAAACATACACAAGCCTGTTCCTCCGTGGGGATTAAATGTGAAAAAATCCTTTGGGATTAAATTTCATGTTGAGCCTCATTTTCCCACTTGGTAAGCACTCTGAACATGTCTTCTATAACCATGTACAAAATATGTTATTTTTTGTCGAGATCGCCTGCATTGAGCTTCTAGGAAAAACAAGTGTGCCACTTCGAAACACTAGACATTTGTACATTAATAAATCAAATTAGGCATGTTTTAATGAGATAGAACATGCAATAGTGCCATGTCTTGGGCATCACCTTTTGGGCAAGGTATGCACATGGCTACAACCGTGGCATACTTGACACTATGTACACTGTAGCATTCGGTCCCCATACATCAAAATCATTGAGAAGAAGGTAGATATTTTTAGTTTCACATTATGCACATTCCACGACACGACATCCACCCCCTCTAAACATTCTCATCCTCCGGCATGTGCCACACATATCTTTTTGCACCAGTTCCCATCTTCATTTAAGCCCACATACATGTTGATTTCATCGTTGCTTTCAACGAGATCTAACACATTGTCCTATCATAACATTTTCATCAGAGCCTTCATTTTGACTTTCTTGCTAATCAAAGGGATCTATTTCACCTCTTCTTTTGGATAATTTGATTCTTCTCCATCGGGAAATTTGGTGGTTGGAAAACCAAAATGAAAGTTTGGGTTGTGGCCGGTGAGTCTGAGCACCCATTATGTTTTTCAAAAGCTCATTTGAGATTAGAATGAGCCTTAAAGTGCCAGAATTTTTTTCTTTTGTGTTATATTGTGTTTTGGATTTTGGAGACTTAAATGGGGAAGGGTTGTGGGGATGACAGATGAAACCCCATAAACCCAAAGTCTAATGTCATCAATGCTTGGGAGATTGGGCATGGAAATCAAATTAGGGCCACTGTGACATCCAAAATGAGAAACCCTATGGGTTCTCCCATGGTGTGGGATATGGATTTCCGTCCTCTCATTGTAACATGTTGATGATGACATGGTACCGGCCACCATGGGGGCTGCACTATTGTGGCAGCCTATTGGCAGTGATTCTTATAAGTAGTTGACATTTGCACACCCCTCAGGTCCACCCCTTATGCTAGAAGAACTTGATACGATGAAATGTAGCAAGTGAGATTCACACTCGCATGAAAACCTAGTTGGTAATAGGGGTTGCATGTGGTCAAAGGTGAGTTGCCTAAAATACAAAATTAGAACTTCTTTATACTATGTCTAAGAAGGAATTCCATGAGCTTGCAAATGGATTTAGGCTTTAAAAATAGTATTTGAAAAAAATATATCACGTGGAGTCAAGGTACCTATGAAAGTTAGTGTGGGAAAGGATTTGTAAGAGTATAACTAAGAGTGTACCACAAATAACTAGTCTTGCTTGGCTGCAAAGAAGTTTTTAAATATGGTTTTGTGTTGATGTGGTTGAGTATTGATGTGTTGTTGCGAGTCAAAAATAATTTGTGTACATATAGTAGATTGTAGTGTAGAAAAATAGAAAAATTTTCTTGGGCTTTTGTGTGGACCAAAAGTTATCTATACCACATAGAAGCCATAAGACAACACTCATGAATCACCTCAGTGTTAGAGACTTCCACACTAAATACCATATTAGAGAGTTTGAGACTTTAAAGAAAATCTAGGAATCACCAATGTCTTGAAGATTTGGCCTCTGTAGACCATGTCTAGGATGTTCGTAGAACCCGTGTCGTGACACATCTCCTCTGTGACTTCTTGACTATTGTGCTAACTTCTTCTATCATGTCTACCATCTCTACTTGCTCCTCTTCTATCAACTTAGCCTCATGCTCAAGCTCCTTTTGCACAGGTGTGTGTGGTTAAAACAACCCCACACACGTTGATGCATCCAATGTGTGTTGACCCTAGCAGAGAACACATACAGTGATGTGTATTAATATAGATGCATGGCAAAGGGCTAGCGCAGATGGGAAGAGCGAGTAGAGATCTATGCATTATGTGGTTTTCTAGACCAAAAAGGCTCCAGATAGGGTTGACAGCATGACAGGTGAAGAATGTTCAAGGTGCCAATTTTTGGTCTAGTTATGTAGAGCTTAAAGTGCTAAAGGAACAAGTCCAACCGCCTCGTCAAATGGAGCTGTAGATTGCTAAATATTTGGGTTTCAAGCTGGAAGTGATTGCAGATCCGAGACTGATAGGCCAAGCGATGCCAAGTGGTCCGAGCCAGTTTGGATCTATAGGTGTGTAGTGTTTGATTTATGGAGAATATTGGTCTTTTTTGATTGTCGATCAGAGTCCCGGATGCCAAGGTACGACCAGTCAAAGTTTTTTCGGGGTCACAGGTCCCAACAGCTCATCAAACAGAGCTGTAGATTGCAAGATTATTTGGGTCTGAAGTTGAAAGTGATTGCAGATCCAAGATTGATAGGCTAAGTGATTTCAGGTGGTCCGAGTCAGTTTGGATCTATGGGTGTGTAGTGATGGTCTTTTAGATTGTCGATCAAAGTCCTGGATGCAAAGATACGACGATCAAAGTTTTACCAGGGTTAGTTTTGTGCCAAGTTGGCCGTCGAGGGAGATATGCAATCTGATGATTTTGGATCTTTGCAAGGGATTGTATGCATTCTAGGCGGTGTAAGGAGCAGAGAAAAAGTGACAACATCTCAAACGAAGATCGGAACAAGAAGATGCCGACTGTTGAAGTTGATGACGATTGCGTGTGAGATGAGGCCATATGATTTTACCAATTTTTGGCCGTATTGGTTGGTTGCCCCAACAAGGTCAAAAAGTGACAAGGTCTTGACAAGCTGAATTCCGGGATGAGATCTCCCACTGGTTCTTTTACGGCTTGGTCATCCGACCCTTGGGCATCAAATTGCAAGGGATTGAAGTTCCAAAGGGAAATTGATTTTGTGTGGTGAATTTTTTGAAAAGTGTGGAGGGTTTTGAGGGCCAAGCTTGTGAGCAAGTGACATTTGGCACGTGCATAAAGCCCACATGCGGGCCCCTTTGTGGAGGCTCTGGGGTATTTATAAAGTAAGGTGGAATTTCAATGGCATCACATTTTCAAGCATTTTTTGGATGAGCACAAAGTCACTAAGTCATGCCAAAAAGCTTTCCCACTAGCCTCGTGTGTATATGTGTACATAGCCCTGCAAGTTTTGGAAGTGGCCCTCTAAAAATTCATGTACCAAGGAATGATTTTGTCAAGATTAGATGTTGATGCTTTGGGTTGTTCGAGTCTCCAAAACATGGTTTTTAATAAATTTTTTCAATCGTGCTTTATAGCTCGTGAATCGGACATGTACATCATGAGTTATGAGCATCCAAAGCACATTTGCAGCATCGATGGCTTCTTTTAGCACCCCCGTCTTGCGCAAGAGTTTTCTTTCGGTGGTAGTGGCGCCAAGGAAGGACCCCATTGCCCACCAAGAGGCAAGGATGAGAGACCTTGAACTGAGATCCAAGAACTCGTTGAGGTAAATGAGCAACTCAAACAACGTTTACTCAAGCTTGAGGACGAGCAGGAAGGGGGAGTCAAGCTCTGCTTGCAAAGGCCTACGAAGTCGAAGCCTCCATCATTAAAACTATCATGGAGGCTCAGAAGGAATCCCACGAAGTAACACACAAGCAGATTGATACCAAGATATATTCGGTTTTAGAAGAATGTCGGCTACAAGAATCTCTTAGCCTCAAGATCAGAATTTGGGGGCTTCACCCACCGTGTTGCATAGAAGAGGACACCCTCGAGGAAACAATCACCCAGCTCAATGGCATTCTTTAACCTATCCACATCAAGCCCAAAACAATCTCTTGGATCAAAGACACACATAGGCATGTGCCACCTGAGCATTGCATCCTCACTTTCAAGGACAAAGACAAGGGGATGAAGATGCTTCAACAATCTTGACTTCTCAAGGGAAAAAAGCTTTGGATCGCTAAAGAACTAACCACAAATAAACTCAAGAATAAAGCAAGCAAGCTCAAGAAGATGCATGAAGCACGGAAACAAGGTAAATGGGCAGTCTATCGAGGTGGTAAAGAGATTATCCAAGAGTTTCAAACTCCCAGATTGGCTTCCCTATCACCTAGCTCCCCTTAGGTTTTTCTATTTCCCTTTTGTTTTTTTTTTCCCTATTGATGGTCACTCATACCTTAACTGATATGTATTCCATGCCCTCACTGAGAAGAAATTGTTGTACTATTTTGTTTTGGTCCCATAGGTGATATCTGACCTCTGTGGACAATAAATCAATCTCTCTCTCTATCTCTCTCTCTCTCTCTCTCTCTCTCTCTCTCTCTCTCTCTCTCTCTCTCTCTCTCTCTCTCTCTCTCTCTCTCTCTCTCTCTCTCTCTCTCTCTCTCTCTCTCTCTCTCTCTCTCGTACACTCGTTCACCATTTGCAAAGCAAACACAATAAAAAAACATAACTCCAAAATGAATTAATCAATTAAAATTTGGTCTCCATTGGATTTTTTTCCTTAAGTGCCAATATTTTTGTACGTGTTTCTGGGTGACGTGTGCTTGTGAGAGAGTGTGTTGTTTGAAGAGAGAATTGAATTATCTTGGTATGAACTACTATCCTCATATCAAGATGATAAGGGAGAATACCACCTAAACCCCTATAAAACTGCAAGCCCTCTTGAGACTTATTGATGACAAATTCAAAGGTGTGGCCAAACCTCCTCTCTCTCCCTCTCCCTCTTTGTGCGATAAAGAGAAATCCCAGGATGGGTTTGTGCTGGTGCACACCCCTTGAAGGAGTTGTTTTCTAGCTTTTTTTAACCCTTTGATGAAGTTCTTTGTTTTTATCTTTTTTGAAGAGATTTTTAATTCTACTAGAATTTCAAAAAATAAATTACCTTGAAGGGTTCCTATTGCAAGGTCTAATACTATTCCAAGGCTTCTTTCCTTTTGCAATCTAAGACTAAAGCAACTAAGGTGATAGCCAGGAAACCTAGTGAGGATGAGAGAGAGAGATAGATGTGGTGAGAGTTGCATAATAGAGGCAAGTGTAGCAAGGGGAATCAATGTGAAGCAAGGTGCAACATGATTTTAGAGAACAAAAGAGAATTGAAGAGGAATTGAAGAGAGATCAACAGAGAGGCACCCAAGGTAGTCCTCTTCTTCATCTGATCCCTCTTCTCCATCAGGAAGAGAGAGAGAGAGAGAGAGCTCATAGATTCTTGAATGAGAAGAGAATTTTTTCTTAGGTCCATGTCGCAGAGGGGCACGGAAGCATAGGCCATGTGGAGGTGGCAGTCAGCCATTTGCAAATGAAAAGAAAAAAATCGGCTACCACCCCTTGTCAGAGGGATGACCTTACACCCTCAACCAAGTTCTCCAAGCAGTGGAAAGCTACAAAAAGTGCACACATGGGCTTCTTTTAGAGGCATCAACCATGAAACACAGTGTCTTAAAAGAAAAATCTCGCTTAACACTAGAATGGTAACAGGACACTTTTATGTCCTTGGACACTTTTATGTCCTGTTAAGTGACCATTTTGCTTAAATAATTTGAAGAGTATGAAAATGAATTTCTAGGTGCTATATATCCACAAACTTGCCTTATGAGCTGAAAAAAACTTAGCATTTTTTTTTGAGTATCGATCTCGCCATTAACCTTACTCTTGCAAAACATTTTTGAACCTAAACTGTGTGAAAAAACGGGTCCTGTTTTTGGCCTTTTTTCAATTTTTGGCAACTATACCACTCTAAACTTCATGTTTGTGAGGTTTAGATAGCTAGAGGTTAGGCCTTCATAGTTCTCAACATGTTTTGATGCTTGTAGGGAGAGCTAAGTGTTAAAATTGAAAGTTATGACCAATTTATAAGAATTGCATAATCCTGTTTTGTTGGCCAAAATTAGCACTTTTATGATTTTTTTGGTGGCTTTCTTGATATCCAAATTCAATTTTGATTGTGTAAGTGTAATGTATAACATAAAGCTAATCTTCCTTGGGTTTTGGGGGACCTAATATGCTATATAGCATACTATATGATGATGGTTGAGTTTTTTGATTGCTGAAGAATACGATACATTTTAGAGTAGCAAGTATAAATTTCTCAATATTGCTAGTTTCTTAGGCCAATTGTGTGTATTTTGTAGGTAGTAACCATATCTAATCATAGACTACAAACTTCGCTATATATTGAGTAGTTTTTATGGGTTTCTAGAGGTCATAATGCTAAACCCAGGTTTTTCATGTTTGTTGTATTTAGCACTTTATCATTGCTCCCAAGGTTCCAATTGTAAGAGATCCATTATCCTTTTGACATGCTCCATGGCTCCTTTTGAATCAAAAGGCCCAAAGAAAACTAAGAAAACATGCATATAGTATCTGTATTGAGCGTGACTATAGAAACTTTGATGATAGGTCCGCAGAATGGCAAAAATGCAACTTTCTTGTACCTTTTTTCTTTAACCAAAAAAAAATTAGTGAGGTAAAAGAAACCATATATTTTGGTCACCAACCCATTGAAGTTAACGGGGCATTTTATCTCATGTCCTACAAAAATCCCCAGTCTTATTTATATGCAATCAACTGTAAGAAATTGCTGTTTTGGGCAAAATACACTGGTCCATCAACTTTGGAGGCTTGTAGTGACAAAGGGATGAGAAAAATTACAAGTTTCTCATTTTTTCCATATGTAGTAGTTAATTATTGAACCATAAGCTCATGAAAGGATTTTTCAAAATGAGTGGATCTACTATGGTTTTGGAATTTTTTCCCAAAACCCTGAAAGGACACTTTTATGTCCTGTTAGGTTACCATTCTAGTGTTAAAAGGTCTACATTGGTGCACATCCTTTGAAGGAGATTGGTTTTTGGAACCCACAAATGATGAGTGGATAATATATTGAAAGCAAAAAGATTGACGAGGAGATTATTTTTCAAATACATTGAAGGACACACTAAAAAGTTTTAAAAAAGAAAAGTATATTCACTTTTGTATTTTCTTCAAAAAGAGAGGAAGAGGTTTAAAAAGAAGACCTCCCTTGAAGGATCTGCCCTAGCAAAGATCCTTTGACAAAGGATTTTTTTTTTACTCTCTCTCTCTCTCTCTCTCTCTCTCTAGAAAATGCAAAAGTGAAGATTTTTATTTTCTAAAACTCTTGAATGTGTTAAAAAACAATCCCTCAAAGGTTCTACGTTGTTGTTCAGGAAAATTAGTGTGGCCCTAGTTATAAGGCCTTGGTTTTGGTTGGAAAATCATAATAGCTCGGTTAAAAGAGGGGAGAAAAGGAGATTATTGGATTTGAAAATTTAATAGATAGTGTTAAAAATGTAGATTATTTTGGAAAAATTCCTCTTTAAATCTACCCTCAAGAGAATTTGGAATGTTTGTCGAGTTTATTTTTCCCAATAATTGATCTATGCCGGCAAAAATCTTTTGAGAGGGATTTTTTTTCAGAATTGACAAATTATGAGAGGATAATATATAAAAAACAGAGAGAGAGAGAGAGAGAGAGAGAGAGAGAGAGAGAGAGAGAGAGAGAGAGAGAGAGAGAACGAGAGAGAGAGAGAGAGAGAGATATCTATACGTGGGTTTTCCTTGTGGTCTCATTTGAACTAGTGAGCATTTACTTCATATTTGGGCTTGTAATATCACTCATTCATCTTCTTGTTTGTCCATTTTCCTTCAATGGTACACCTTTTCAAAGGTATGTGTTATCTTGTAGGTAGTCCTTGAGGTGGACCGTGTCCTGGTCCTCTCATAGGCATCCTTTGCATGTTAGTCATCATGTCGTTCATGCGTTTAAGCATGTTCCCTACTCGTCTTCTGTATTGTCGATTGGAACTATCACACTTGGTCCCATTAGGGAAACTTTGGACTCTCAAAGGGGCCCTATAAGGAAGTTTGACTTTTCCTCTCTTGTCCAAAGTGGACACCTTGTGAAGTATAAACGGTTTGTGAAAACCCTATCAACCAACATATCATTGGAAAGATCTTAGAAAGTAGGTTATAAATCCCTAAACTCCAGAAATTTAGATTGATTTTTAGACTTTATGGCCTCTCCACTAAAGTTGAAATGTGGGGAGAGATTTCATTTATAAGACAGAGTTGTCGCATCAAAGAATGGAATCTTATAGAATATAAGGAATCTGATGGTATGCTATACATCAATGAGTATATTCTAAATCCAAAAGGTCTGAAAAGTTTCGATTTTATTTGTGAAATTTTTACCGTGATCCTATTTTGGACAAGAGATATAAAGTCAATGTCCTTATGGGGCCCCTTTGAGAGTCAAAAAATTCCCAAATGTACTTGCTCTAGCACAATAGACATGGTTCTCTCTCTCTATGCATCCTTACCAATGATTTGTATGTTGAAAATCTTGCAATTATCACTCAAATCAAGCGGCAATAAATCTCATCGCCAAAGTTGGTAGATCGGTTATTGATCCAGGAGGTATGGTTTAGAACTAAGTCAAAGCCTTGCCTTCTAAGGTCATTCCAAACCCCTCAAATTGTGTGTAAAAGTCTATTATGCATTCAACTCTCAAAAATTGTATGAACCTTGGTAAGTACAAATCCCCTGAGCTGCTATATTTTTTGACCCATTTTTGGGAATCTATTTTCTGACCCTATGGTTGTGTTTCAGGCCCACTCTCATGGCTGGTGATTCTCCCATTAGGTCTTCAAACCAACTGTTTGGTAGGTATGGCTCGTGTGGACCTCTTCTTGTCCTAGTGTCACGCATTTTCCCCCTATTAAAGGGGGTTTCTACATCATGACCCCCATTTCCTTCATTGAGGTGATAGCTTTGAGCCGTAATTTCCCATTGATTAGCCATGCTTCTCAATGCTCTCTCATTTAGTCCAAGTTTCTATTTCAGGTATTGCTCCCATAAAGATTCCATGGATTGAGTTTCCTTGGTGTTTTTTTGTTTCAATCTCCTTTTGAGTTTTCTTAAAAAGATTATTACTATAAGAATCCCTAAAGAGGTGAGTGGGAAGCTCTGATAACCCCTCTCTTTTATCTTGAAAATATAAAGGGTGTTAACTGCCATGATTTGGCATGAGTTGTCCATACCAAATTTTGTCACATTGTTATCTTCCCAACGATAGACTCCAAGTTCTGGTTGTCAGTGGGTATATGCTTTAGAGATTTGATGTCTATTAAGTCAATGACATACCCTTGTAACTCAACACTAGTGGTCTTTCTTTATGTCATGTGCGGAGTCATGTGCGGAGTCAAAGTATGAACTTCCAAACCCCATTTGTCCACACAGTCTGGATTTTGTATTTTGAGGTATTGCACTCTGTTTTGGTCCATGTAGAAGGTAGCTTTCTTGTTTGCTCTATCCTCCTCTTCAAACTTGACAGTATGTTCATTTACCCTTGCAAGAAAATCCCCGTTAGAATCTAGATATATTAGGGAATCATGCTTGTTGGTCTTTTAAAAATTTCAGACTTTTTGAATGTTCTAGCACACGTCAAAATACTTCCTCCTCTTCCTGAAAGGTAACTTGCCGATGTTTCTCATCAGCGTACTTTGTATACCGATCATGCGCTTGTAGGACATTCTGACGAGCTAGTTTCAGCATATCCATGTAGTCTTGGAGAAAATCCTTAACCTGTTGGAGCTTTTGGGTTGCCAACCCCACCGTAACCGGTGACCTAGGTTGAAACCCATACATGAGCATGAAAGGGCTAAATCCATTTGTGACATGCTGAGCATTGTTGCAGGCAAACTCGAGAATAGGTAAGTATTCTTCCCAATTTGACTGTTTTTTGCTAACATATGCTCTGAGCATATCCTATAGCACTTGGTTAACTCGTTTAGTCTGACCATTTGTATGCTAACGTATGCTCTGAGCATATCCTATAGCACTTGGTTAACTCGTTCAGTCTGACCATCTGTTTCTGGATAATTGGCTGTACTGAGGTTTAGTTGTGTATCCAATCGTTTGAATGCAGCCCTCCAAAAATGATTGTTAAACTTGGAATCATGATCACTAACAATGTTACTTGGAAAACCATACAACTTGTATAGGTTGTCCACAAATAACTTGGCTAGTTTTGGAGTCTTAACCGTTGATTTGGTTGGAATAAACTTACATAGTTCAGTCAACCGGTCTACAACCACCCATATCGAGTCATGCCCTCTTACAGTGGTTGGTAAACGCACAATAAAGTCCATAGAGATACTTTCCGCAACGGATGTAAGAGTCCACCTTCTTTCACGCGCTCTGCTTTGTTAACTTGATATTTTTGGCAATGCAAGACATAAGCTTGAACAAAGCCATGTAAACCTGTCCAGTAAAATTGTCATCGTACGACGGGAGCATAAGTCTTTCTAATACCCATGTGCCCTCCACTTGGACTATCATGAAATTCATAAAGAATTTGTCACTGAATGTCTTTGTACGTCAGTACACAAACTCTCCCCTTATGGAATAGGTACCCATTGTCAATGGTGAAATGCTTCCATCACTGTAGTTCATCACTCGATAGAGGAGAACTATGTGTGGAGGTTAACGTTACACTACCATGAGTGGAGTAAGAAGGATCCCTCATTTGTACATGGATCCACACTTTGGAATATGCTTCATCATGCTCATATTTGCCTTTGAGAGAATCCAAAAATTCACTACGAAGTCCCGTGAACAAGAGAGAATTGATCTCCGGCATATGACTTAGAGGGTCAGCCACCACATTGTATCGTCCTTTACAATACCGGATCTTGGCATCACATTCTTGAAGAATCTCGGCCACCTGGCTTCCCGACCCTTCCAATCAGTTTTTTGTGTAAACCATTTGATGCTTCCATGGTCAAACACAATCTCAAACTGAGCACAATACAAATAATGCCGCCATGTTTTTAAGGCAGATACTATTGCATACAGTTCATGCTCATAAGTAGAGTAGTTCTATTGAGCTGCATCAAGCTCTTTCTTTAAAATGCAATTGGCCATCCGTCTTGTGACAGGACTGCTCCAATAGCACGGTCACTGGCATCCATTTCCAAAATGAATGGTTTCAAAGGATCTACAATAGCTAGTATGGAAGCTGTAGCTAATGCATCCTTGAGCGTATCAAAATTGTGTTGTTAAGTGGGTCCCCACTGAAAATCTTTGCCGTTGCCTTTTAGTTGATCCATCATGGTAACAACAATATTAGCATAGTTTTTAACGAACCTTCGGTAAAAAACTGCAAATCCTAAAAAAAATGTAACTCTTCCAGATTTTTAGGAGAAGGCCATTGCCGGATTGTATCCACTTTGGACTGATCCATATATAGCCCAAGATAGTGGATTTCTTCTTTCAGAAAATCACACTTAGATTCCTTGGCATATAATTTATTTGTTCGAAACAATTCAAACACGTGTCTCATATGTTGTAAGTGTTCTTATTCAGAAGCACTGTAGACTAGAATGTCATCGAGAAAAACGATGACAAATTTGCCCAGATACGGCTTCAAGACACTATCCATAAGTGTCATGAATGTTGCGGGCGCATTGGCTAACCCAAAGGGAATCACCAAAAACTCCTAGTGTCCAAACCTTGTTCAGAATGGGGATATAATCAAGTCAAATACGGACTTGGTGAAAACCTGACCGCAAGTCTATTTTCATGAAAATACGAGCATGTGTGAGTTTGTCAAACAAATCATCCACGTGTGGACATGGGTACTTCTTCTTAACGATAACCGCATCTAAGCCACGATAGTCTACGCACATGCGCATAGTGCCCTCTTTTTTCTTCACTAATAGGATAGGAGAAGCCCATGGTGAGGAACTGGGTTGGATAAACCCTCTGCTAAGGTATTTAGTAATGTGACGTTCCAACTCAATAGCTTCAGAGTAACTCATACGGTAGGGAGGTTTAGTAAAACAGGTTTACTGCCTGTAACCACATCGATGCTATGTTGCACCGATCGTGTCAGCGATAATCCTGGTGGCAAATCATTAGGAAAAAAATCTTGAAATTCCTTTTATAATTTTTGTAACTCAGTAGCAACGTTTTTTTGTTTGGAAGTAGCCATTGGTGGAAGAGATGAGAGAGAAGCATGCGGCATTGAGGAATGCTCAACAGATTTAATGTTAGAGAGAAAATGAGACAATGAGTAACACAAGAAAACTTGACCTATTTCATGATTAAAAACAAGCTGCATAAGGTCAATTGTACATATTAATGGTGAAGAAGGTACATCCTTCTCTCCTAACAACAAGCTATACGCCATGGGTTTCGAACATCAAGCTGTTGTGCTCATAGCTACGCTTCAGTGATGTCCATTCATCATTGCTACCTTGTAGCAGTGGATACTTGGAGTTTGAGGCACTTTGAGTTTTTTCACCAATCTGTAATTGATAAAATTGTGAGTAGCACTGTCATCTACCAAGATGCGCACCTTGTGCCCTTCTAGAGATCCGTGCATACATACTAACTCATGTGGTCCAAAGTTATATTGCCAAATGGAAGTTGTGAGACAGCATTCATCACCACCTTGGCGTATGTTACTTCCACTGTAGAGAATCATGAGGAAGACTCAAGAGGCAGCAGTTGCACCGTGTGCACTGCTTTATCCTTGCCATAAGTAACAAATTTACCCTTGGGACAATCCTTTTCTCCATGACCGCTTCCTAAACATTGAAAACATAATTTCTCTCTCTTATCTTTATCAAAGTCCTCAGGAGAGAGAGGACCTCTGGACTCCTTGGGTTTTAGTCTTTAGCTGCTTCTGAATTATCTACTATGAATTTTCTTTTATTGTGCCATACTGTGTGTGCATATTACCATGTGTATTAGCAGGCACGTGAGTATTATGTGATTTATTTTCATTTGTATCATCGTGAATATGTGCTTTCACTATGGCTTCCTCAAGTGTTTTAGGGTCTTGGGTCTTGACGTGCTTCTTAAGTTCTACTGTCAAACCACATATCAATCCCTGTACTTGTTGAAAGCTATCTAAGGCTTCCAACTTGAGTATAACATCCTGATAGTGAGATATATATTCAAGTAATGATGGGTATTGGTGCATGGAACACGTGTCCCAAGCCGTCCAATTCCGATTTGCCTCAATTGTAGGAAAAAATTCTTTGCGAAACATAGCTTCAAAAGCTACCCAACTCTGTGGTATGATATTCTTCTCCTTGAGAGACATCCACCATTTGTAGGCCTTGCCTTCTAGAGTTAAGCTCGTTTGTAGTGCTCCGACTACGTCCGGAGTACGCCGTAAGGCATGAATTCCATCCCAGCTTGCTGAGAAAGATATTCATTTCATCCTTATTGCGATTGTGATCTTCACCCTTAAAAGTTGGTGGTTTGGTGTTCTTCAACAACTCATCCACCTCTTTTGCAGTGAGAGTTGGACCTTGTCCCTTATTAGAAGGGCCTTGTCCCTATGTAGCAACGTGCTCATGCATGTGGGTGTCAGCAAGACCCTTGGACTGTTGTTGCATTAATTGGATCACTAATGTGGATAATTTAGTGACATTTTCATTTAAAGATTTAAAATTTCCTTCCATGTCTAATATGCGTGTCTGAAGTGCACAAAATTCTTGAATGTTGAGCAAGTCATAAGTATCATCAGCTGATGTAGCATCGCGGGCACTCTCCGTGAGAGCATCCGGCCGCGAGCCATCATGGGCAGGATTATACATATTTTTCTTTAAATCAGAAGTCATATTGATATTTGAATCCATGGCCATAGAGTGCAGTGCAAGAAATAGCAAGAGAAATACCTGATGTACCGCAACTGGTAAATACCTATAAAGAATTCCGTTGATATCGGTAATTAGCGTTTCTAATTTTTTTCGTGCTCCAATTGCTGTTGAGGATGTAATCTTGCTCCGGGTTTCAAGAAAACAATTCAATAGTGTAGGTGTGTTTTCTTTGAGCACCTGTATTGCACTTGGTCTGTGTATTTTGGCTAACTTGCCCAATGACTTGAATGAAGGTACGAAACAATAATATGCAGGATACACAGCAAAAATAGCACCTTGCCTTTGTATTTCCCGGCCTTGCCCTTGCTTGGCTCTGTCGGTATGCCTAGCTTCACCCGAAGCTTCACAAGAGGGAGGGGGGGGGTACCTTGTTGTGGGTATCGTCCCTTTGTTGGTGAAAAAATGTAGGGTGCCCACTAACCCAAAGGGTTGGGCGCCCACTAAGTATGAAAAAAAACGGCTATGGCGGCCCGCAGACAGCGGGAGGGGGAGCTTTTGCTCACCCCGCCTTGTATGGTGGTCAAGGGCGCCTGCTACTACAAGCACGTGAAACGTTCAGCGTGGTCGCGCGATGCCTTCAAGACCGAGAGGGCGCGATTTGGTGCAAGTCACTTGTGGGCCTCTTCTCCTCGCAAGCGGTGTTTCCCATGCCTTCCTCTTTGTCAACCTCCTCAGAGGGGGTGAGCTCCACGGCCTTCTTGACCCCGACATGCAAAAGCATGCAAGAATTTGTGTGGCTCTCCAACACCACGGCTATCACTTCCCAACATTAGTAACCTTGCTCTTGATACCAATGTTAGACAAGGGGAACTAGAACCTAGGAGTCCACCTCCCAACCACCCACTATATAGCATGGCTCCTAGCCCTTTTCCCTAGTTGGACTCCCTTTCCACACTGCCTAGCCCGGCCTTGCCCTTGTCTAGTCCGGCCTTGCCGTTGTCCTGATAAATCATGTAATGCACCTTGAGTGCATACGCCATGTAATTTTACCCCATCCTACTAACTACAAACTACTAACACTATTGACTAGCTCTGCTTGTAAATTGCACCCTCTACTATCTACTAGAGTATGCAACTCCAAGTTACTCACCTCTCTCTCTCTCTCTCCTTTTACTCTCAAGATTCTTCCCCTTGAGCCCACATCCATGTGACTCAAGGGATAAGGAAGACCCGCTCCCATTTAGAAAATAAAAATATTCCATAAATATTTTGAATTGTTAATAAAATTGATTATGTCTAATCCTAATCAAGGCTCTCCTCAACTATAAATAGAGTCCTTTTCCCTTTGTAAGTTGCAGCTCTCTATACTATTGCTCACTAGTTTGAGCATATCATTTTCCATCTTAGTTGTAGGGAGAGAGAGAGAGTGAGCTCTCTATACAACATTACTTGTGGTGTATAGGTAAGCTTCTTTGAACTAGGTGTAGCATTGCAAGGGAGTGAGTGATTCATAACTTCGGATCAAAGTTGTACCTACTCTTGCACATCAATTAATCAAGAAGTTGGGTGCAATCGTGATTCAAAACTCTCTTGAGTGTCTCCAATCCATGCTTGGCAACTTCATCTCATTCCGTTTAAGGTGACGCGTTTTCATTTTCATATTCTTGTGTAGTATTTTCTTGTATGTGACTCAAGAGATCTTGTGTTTGTTTTGTTGTTGGGCAAAACATTATACGAGGGTTGTATGGTGAGAGGGTTCCCATAACCCTAAGATAATGTGTAGATCGCAACATCATCAAACTTAATGTGTCTCTTGAATCTCCTCCAAGCTATTTATACACTTGCATCAATAATTAAAATTGAAGCTAATTTCTTGTGCAAAACTTTCTCTCTCTCTCTCTCTCTCTCTCTCTCTCTCTCTCTCTCTCTCTCTCTCTCTCTCGTGTTTTGTGTGTGTATTTATAGCATTGATATTAGTAATAGTGTATCCTTCCTTCTTGCTTGTATTGCTCAAGGATTCTCCTCTTTTGCATCCTAGTTCTCTCTATAACTAGGTGGGCCCCTTCACTTGTTTGGTTGTGGGTTTGTTGTTATTTTTTCTTGCTTGTATTGAGTAGCATGGGAGCCTTAAGGGGTGTTTAAAGGTCACCTCTCTTGTTGCCTACCCTAGACCGCCCCAATACTATCTCATTTTTGGATGTAGATAATCGCAATATATGTTTGGGTGTGTGCGTGTGTGACTCTCTCTACCTCCCTCGACCCTCTCTCTCTCTTTGAATCCCCCCCTTGCTATACGTGTGTGCGCACATGCGATACAATACTAGTACGGCTCTTGTAAAGGCCTTGAAGGAACCTCATATCCAATCTTATTCGGAGCTCTTTTTCTATAGCTTTGTCATTGGCAAAGAGTATTACATGGTGCACATTGAAAGTGGACGAAACTTTATATTTGTTATGTTTTCCCTGCAAAGCTCAGCTTGACATATATTATAGGTCAATGAATTATATTACGAATGAAATGTTCCCTATGATTTGGATAGCAAAACAATCGCAAACATGCTTGATTGATATCTTAGCTATACGGAGATTTCCTTAGAGATTCTCCAAATTAATACAAGGCTTCCTTAGAGATTTCAAATCATGTGTAGAAATCATAATTTTATTTGGTTTTCATCATCTTTATATTCACTATAATTTTGAGTATGATTATTGATAGTCATTGTTCCATGCTAATAACATACTTTAGATGCAAGGCCCTTAATGGTTAACAATCTTCGATTGTATCATGATGACTTAAAAATTATTGTGTAAAGTGTTTTGGATAAATTCATGGAAAATTGTTTGGGTTAGAACAATGTGTGTTATCATGACATTACTTTTGTTCAAAAATGCATGAATGTATCAAAAATGTAGGCAAGGTTGTGGCTAAACAAAAAAAAAAAGTGAAGTGAGAGAGGGATCTACTTATATTCAAACATCAATGGATAGAGATGTATAAAACTTAAATGAGGGGGACATTACTTAAATGAGGGGGACATTACTGCATTGTGTGCAACATGGGAGGTGCTCATAAATAGAGACACAAAACTGGAAGCGAATAAGGAGTAGGTTTCTATGGAGGCTCTTTTCGTATTATGGTAATTAATAATAGAACAAAAACATATTTCCAAGAGAAGCATCTAATTCAATGATACAAGGCCATCAAAGTCCTGGAAGATCTAAACATTCAACCCAAACTAGACATCTTGACAACAATTCCTCCTTGATTTGTTTAGTAGGTTTCCAAGGAAGACATGTACTACTACTTGCCCAACAATATACTGGTGGAAAATGTTCTTAAGATGTAAATTGTTCTTTAAAGTTCTTCTTTAGCAAGCTAAAAGAAAACCATGCTAGAATAATCATTCATAAGACATTCAAGATGATGGAAATCTCGTGCATAACCTATTGAAATTATGAGAGGATCTAAATAATACTTTGAGAACATTTTGAACAAGGATGTAGATCACTCTCCTCAGAGCCAGCAAGCTATTCATTTGTTGTTGGCAGTGGTGGAACATGCATTGAGCTATGTAATGCATGAACATTGGAGGTTATTGATGGAGATGAAATACTATGGGTGTTGAGCTTATATGTGAAGCTACTCAATATATGGCTTCTCTATATATGGCACTTAAGAAATTGGGGAGCGTTAAGATCCTTGGTATGTGTAGATTGACAAAGGAATTTTTATTGGCTTATTGGGTCAAAAAATTGGGCCCACTGGTATTAGAAATCATTTGGCTAATTCAATGAAGGAACCCTATATTGAAACAAGGGAACATTGATAATAAGAAACTTCCTTAGAAGACCTTTTCTGCTTCCTTAGATGATCTTGGAGACCAATCACAATGATGGGAATTTTGTATAAAGTGTTAGGCCATTGCTGGTAAAACTCATTCACGCTTGATCAATTTTTTTTTTGGGGTAGATCTATCTTGGAAAACATATTAATATTGATGTTGGGCATAAAGCCTTTCAAGAAAACAAATCAAAAACCCATCTCGCTAGGATTAGACTTTGCTAAAGCTTTTGATTCTATCATTTGGTATCTTCTGGTGAAAATTATGAGCAAGCCTGGGTTTGGTAGTAGAATCTCCTCATGCATACTGTTACTTGGGTTGGGGACAATGTCCACAATTTTGGTCAATGGGAGGTTGTGAATGGGAAAGTAAGTAAGGCAAGGTTTTCCTTTGAGTCATTTGTTATTTTTAGTTCCACCCACCCATTGTTTTACTTTCTAAATGCACAAGGAAGGGTGGTAGTCTGAAAGGCTTGCAAATTGGTAGTAACATGTGGTTTCTTTGGGTTTTACTGATGATAATATCTCATTTTTGAATGCAGATAATCGTAATATAGGTCTCTGTGTGTGTGTGTGTGTGTGTGTGTGTGTGACTCTCTCTACCTCACTGTCCCCCCCCCCCCGCTCTCTCATAATTAATAGTAGGAGAAAAAACACATTTCCAAGAGAAGCATCTAATTCAGTGATACAAGGTCATGAAAGTCCTACAAGATCTAAAAATTCAGCCCGAACTAGACATTTAGACAACAGTTCCTCCTCGCTTAGTTTAACAGGTTCCAAGGAAGGAATGTACTAATATTTGCCCAACAATATAATGGTAGAAATGTTCTTAAGATGTAAATTGTTTTCTAAATTTCTTCTTTAGCAAGATGAAAGAAAAACATGATAGACAAATCATTCATAGGACATTCAAGGATGATGGAAGTTTAGTGCATAACCTATTGAAATTATGGGGGGATGTAAAGAATACTTTGAAATTTTTTTGAACAAGGATGTGAAACACTCTTTTGAGAGCCAGCAAGCTATTCCTTCGTTGTTGGCAGTGGTGTATCCATGCATTGAGCCAAGTAATTAATGCCAGAATGTTGGATATTACTTGATGGAGATGAAATATTGTGGGCTCTTAAGAAGTTGGGGAGCATTAAGATCCTTGGTATTTGTGGATTGATATAGGAATTTTTATTGGCTTATTGGGTCAAACTGGGCCAATTGGTATTAGAAACCATTTGGCTAATTCAATGGAGGAACCCTATATTGAAACACGGGAGAAACTTCCTTAGAAGAACTTTTCTGCTTCCTTCGATGATCTTGGAGACCACTCACAATGACATAAATTTTGTATAAAGTGCTAGGCCATTGGTATCAAAATCTTCTTATTCTTGATAAACCACATTCATGACACTAAATCTGTTTTTTTTGGGGCTAGATCTATCTTGGAAAACATATTAACATTGATGTTGGGTATAAAGGCTTGCAAGAAAAAAAATCAAAACTCGTCTCGCTACAATTAGACTTTGCTAAATCTTTTCATTCTACCATTTGGTATCTTGTGGTGAAAGTTATGAGCAAGCTTGGGTTTGGTAGTAGAATCTCCTCATGCATACTACTACTTGGGTTGGGGACAATGTTTGGAATTTTAGTCAATAGGAGGTTGTCCAAGGCAATGCCAATGGGAAGGTTGTCTTTTGAGTCATTTGTTATTTGAAGTGGCCACCTACTAGCAACGGCTAACACACACTACACCAATTATGCATCAAGCGGGAGATTTGCTATGGATGTGCACAATGTTTCCTACTCACTTTCTATAAGGTCTTGGGCTCATTGGGAGTTCCAAAGTTGTATGTGCTAGCTAAAGGGCTCACACTACAACAAAAAAACGTGTTATCGACGCAGATATCGACGCGGCCCGTCGCTATGCCGGTCGCTGTGAAACCAGCCGCTATTAGCGATGTGGATAGCGACGACCATAGCAGAAAAAAAAATTTCTTGGGCAGAGGGCAGGTAGCCTGGCCTATGCCTAGTAATTAAAAGATGGACACAGCCACAGCCAGACTTCCTGCCCTCTGCCCAAGAAAGCGAGCAGCACCAAAATATCAACCATGCTCCCACGCGCAGAAATTTTGGCAGAGTTCCCTTTGTTTTTACATAACTTTTCAAAAAAAACCATATCATGTATACGCCTCGTACATGCTATCCATGTAGGATCTCACATGAGATTTAAGTCCAATGAAAGACAACCGTACCAACTGAAAAGCATAACCATAACTTAAAACCATAACCGGCTATAACCACTTTGATCAAAACCATAATGCAGATAACCATAACCATAAACAAAATTAACAATAACCATAAGCATAACCAGAAAGAGAAACAATACCTGTCTATACAATGACAATGACGATAATCATAACCATAAGGGAAACAATAACTGTCTGAATACTAACTGTTTGTACAAAAAAGAGACACAAAAGCGTGTCTGTGTCTCACAAAGCATATAGATGAAATCTGGTCCACTAATGACTAGGCGTCGCGCTTCATCTAGGCCCTAAACCAATGCCTTGGGCTGATAGGGATTATCCGTCGCCTTGGTAGTCTAGTAGGCTTTGGAACACCTTCTTGAGGGTTCAAGGAGCCGAGAGTCGTACTTAGACTTGTCATGGGGTGGTAGCCTTGTATTGTGCTTTACTTTTTTCTATGAATGACAAAAAAAAACTTCCATAAGATTCAAAAAGCTGTGACAATGTACTAATAGATTAGGAGCTTTTTTATAGCCCATAGACATGATAGACTTGAATGCTTTATTATAACTAGTGACATAGTTTTCAGCCTAGTAAGTTTATGAACTTGCATTAGCCTAGGGTCATAATTGATTGCTTGTGTTTCATGCATAAAATTGAAATTTCAAGTGGTTTAATCTTCATGATAGCTCGGTGTCTTTTTTGCTTTATGTTGTTTAGTTTTTTATAATGATTCACCCATCTTTTAGAAGCAGAAAAATTCACTTTGCATGATTTTTCATTGGAACTTCATGTTTTTTATCCTTGTTGGCCTTTGATGCTCATTACTTGTTCTTATGATTTGCAGCGATATTCTTCCATGGACTTGCTTTCTACCAGGTCACCGTGTTTTGCTTCACCAACACACGAGGACGTGCGCCAAATTAGGATGAGGGGAATGTTAGCAATGGATAACATAGGCTACATTGAGTATGGATCAAGTGGGAGATTTCCTATGGATGTGCACAATGTTTTATACTCACTTTGTATAAGGTATTGGGCTCATATTGGGAGTTCCAAAGTTGCATATGCTAGCTAAAGGGCTCAAACTCAAACACATAGTAGAAGGGATTGTGGTGCAAGCATTTATAAGGAACCCTTTATGCAGAAGGCTTCATCCTTGAGGATCCACTTCAGAGAGCTCGCTCTCTGTCGAGTGTCCACTCTATGGATGGCCTAGCCTTGAGCTTAATGCACATGCTTAAGAGGCTAGTGCTAACCCATTGTAATTAGAGAAGCTATTCTTAATCTAATCTCTACTTTATTCATTAGTCTACTTCTTCTATATTCCATTATGTTATGGAGTAGTTTCACCTTTCGCATTATTCTAGATTTGAGTGTGTGTGATGACTTCTTGTTTGTTGATCACTCTTATTCTTCTATGAGCATTTGATTTGCGATATTACATCTCTAATTAGGTTCATTAAGTTGGTTCTTAATCTTGTAATTAGTGTATGTGCCCTATCATTTGCTTGTGTGTGGATGGGTTTTATGAAACTCTAGCACCATTCACCTTGTGCATGTGTGTAGCATTTGATGAAGTGCCTTGATTGGCATGTGGTGATTGGAGAGGCCAACATCAATGCAATTAGTGTGTGTTTAGAGATTCTAGTCTATGGTAAGTCAGACTTTGGTGGCCTTAATGTGTGTAGCTGATGCTTGATTGATGATGTGATTGGATGAGCATTCTCATGAATCCTCTCATTCGATACATTCAATGCTCGTACTTCCATGCCTAGCTAGGTTGCCGATCCTAGGATTGATAATTTTGTTGGTCTTGGGTTGATTAGGCTATGCTATCATTTTCCCCAACACCACCTATCCATTGTTTTACTTTTTAAATGCACAAGCTAAGGCTGGCAATCTCAAAGGCTTGCAAATCGGCCAGGAACATGTGGTTTATTTGGGTTTTATTGATGATACATTAGGCAAAATTGGGACTCACAAAGGAGCCTTTAAGGAGTTTGACTTTACCTCTCTCTACCAAAACGGGTGCATGGATAAATTTTTGCAAACAAACTCCAAAGTTGGCAAAGGTTTGACACTTAGAATGTCCTCTTCAAGCTCTATCTACTGATATATAGCACTCCATGAGATTCCTCATATTTTAGAATCTAACAGAGTTGTCACATCATAGGTGAATCAAAAAAATAATCTTCTAAAATATGAGAAATCTCAGGGCGTGCTATATATCAATAGATAGAGCTTGAAGAGGACATTCCAATTCTCAAACCTCCGCCAACTTTGGAGTTTTCTTGCAAAAATTTATCCATGCGCCCATTTTGGTAGAGAGAGGTAAAGTCAAACTCCTGAAAGGGCCCCTTTGTGAGTCCAAATAATGCTATCTCATTTTTGGATGCATATAATCGTAATATAGGTTTGGGTGTCTCTGTGTGTGACTCTCTCTACCTCCCTGGCCTCTCTCTGTCTCTCTCTCTCTCTCTCTCTCTCTCTCTCTCTCTCTCTCTCTCTCTCTCGTATAGTAGGAACCTCGTACCCAATCTTATCCGCAATTCATTTGCTATAGCTTTGTAATTGGCGAAAAGTATTACATGGTGCACATTAAAAGTGGACCAAATTTTACATTTGTTATATTTTGCCCGCAATGTGTTGGAGCTATGTAGCGAGTCCCCACTATATATGTGTACTCAGTGTGTGCTTTCCACATACGTTGGGGCTTGCAATTGTGAGTCGTCTCTCTCTCTCTCTCTCTCTCTCTCTCTCATATGTGGTCTCTCACTGTTGTCTTGGTCTTCCTCCCTTGTCAACATGGTATTAGAGCATTTCCCATCAAGTGGTCGTTAAAGCTTTTCTCAACCTGATTCATTGTCGTGCTGTCGTACGTCTAAATGGAGAATTATATGCAGGAGTCACATATTCATTGTTTTTTATGAGTGCTCCGAATATGGTTGGGAGCATAGCATTTTCGCATGATGAAAATCTTGCAATGGCCATCATGTGGCGTGAGAATGGTTTTTTATATCATAACTTGGAATTTGAAGTCGTCATTGTCAAATGTTTCTCGAGTGAATATGGGCTTTGACCTCGACTGACGGTATCACTCATGCTGATGCAAGAGCAATTGAATGATAAGGTTGTGCTTAGCGAAGTTTGGTCGATATTTGTGCCGGATAACGTGTGCTAAAAGAGCTAAGGTAGATCAAGGCTATGGTGGTGTTTTGCAAACTAGACATCGACGAAGTCAATGAGGCTACAAAGGTGATTGTAGTGCGCACTGTACCTACCATAGTGTTTGTCATAAAAGGCCTTACGCTTGGGACAATGACGGCGTCCGTGAGGGTTTCCCGAGACGCACTTTGGGACAATTTTTGGCTTTGGAGTGAGAAAGTTTACAGGGAGAGCTTGGCAATGATTGGCCGTGCATGCCATTCGACTTCGAAGTGGAAGAGTGCATAACCAATGTGAATGGCCGCTTAAAAGAAAGCTTTTTTTTAAGAGAATCATTGACTAGCAAAAATAGAGACTGGCGGTTAAAAGCAGACAGCGCAGGGGAAGAAAAAGCTGGGCAGGTTGACGAGAAGGAGAGGGCCGAGAGCAGCGCGGTGAAAAATTGACTAGCGCGTCACTGTCGAGGGCCGCCCATGAGCAGAGGAGGACGAGTTGACAGTGGGGTTGCTTGTGGTGAAGCCAGCAGAAGAGGAAACAATTGAGTTTTCGAGGTGCTGGTGGTTTGGAAGCCGACCGAGCAGGGGCGACAACTGCAACACCGAGTGCCGGATAGGGAGCCGCCATTCGAGCAAGGAACAGATGTCACCTTCATTGGTAGGTAGCAATGTATCTGGTGGCGAATCAAGAAAGTGGCATCAACTATAGTAGCAAGGGCAGCATGAGGGCTCTCTGCAGGCGAGAGTAGCATAGGTGTGAGAGCCGGGTGGTCCAGTCAGCAACTGTAGGAGTTGAGAGCACCGGGTGGTGGAGTCGGCAAGTGAAGACAGAGAGCCGCCAGGGTGTGCGACGAGGAGGAGGGAGCCGACGAGATTTTGGAAGAGCAGGAGCAGCACAAGGGAAAAGCAAGGGAGTTCTACCAGTGTGATTTTGATATTGTTGGGCAATATGAATCAATGGTTCCTGATTTTTAGGTACTGAAACTGTTGACAGAGAGCCTTGACAAGCTGAATATTGGAGACTATTGGTGAAGCTCAATCATAGGAGGATTTTGGATGGCATGCTAGAGCTTGTGGGGTGATGAGGAGGTACCACATAGCAAAGGTTTAAAGACGAGATAATCAAGGCAAGGGAAGATATCGGGAGGTCTTTGAAGCAAGTGCCTTGTCGAGTAGGTTGAGAATGAAAGCGAGGAAGAAAAGCGAGCGTCAACTTCAGTAGGTAAAGGACTTGGTTGGAGCCGACGAACTGCTAAGGCCTGGAGAAGCAGATCTTTAGCAATTTTTAGAGGTTTGTTTGAGTTAAAAGAAGACTAAACCAAGCGATGGCAAAGTGAGTGCACGTGAAGGTGGTCAGGAAGAGCAAGGGAAAGGCATTGAGGCCATATAGATTTGGCATTTGCACTTCCGCTCATAGTCTCGGTGAGTTCAAGAGCACTTGTTCCCTTTTGCGATCAAGTTTTTTTTTTGTATTCAGATTTTAGTTCATTTAAGTAATTCCATTCAAGTTGTGCAGGGTGTTCTTTTGGTGCTATATTGTCTTGAGATGTGCATATTTCTGTTACCGTTTCCCACAGCGAGCAACCCCGTGCTGACCCGGCTCAACTCGTGAACATAAAATCCCCCGACATCTTTGGTGAACCCGACGCGAAGCGATCCAGGGTGGAAAATGTTTGAAGAGAGGATGACGACGACATCTCAAGTAGAGATGATGCAGCAAATGATGCAACGATTTGATGCTTTCTTGCAGCAGCAGCAGCAGCAACATCATCAGGTTACTTATGAGGAATTTGGTTTAGACCGAGAAGAAGTTTTACAAGGATTAGCCCAACGAGATGAAGCAATGGAAGAAGCATTGGATAAAGTCTCTTTTGAAAGAGGTATTTTTTATGGCTACGATAGTGATGGATATCTTGCATGCTACAGGTTAGAGATGGAGCTTATGGGTATTCCAACTAGGCATATGATCAAGGAGTTTGACCGGCTAGTAGCTCCAGAATTACATGATCAGATACAAGAGCTTATCGATAAGTATGCAAATAATTGGGCTAAATTTAAAGAAGCAGTTGTACAAGTGGGTGATTGGCACATAGCCTTGGAAATAGAGCAGATGAATCAACAAAAGCAGGTTACTTTCAATAAAGGTGATGGAGATCAATTGCAGACAATCAGTTATGATGAATTTTCGGAGCAAATTCATGCAAGAAGTAAAGCTAAAGCACGTGCAGCTTTGCAAGTACCAGATTTCATCACACAGCATCATGCATCAAGCAATCTAGCACAGGTAAACAATAAATTTCAGACTAAATTTATTGATGAAAATTTTTGAGAGCTTGCTCACATGGTAGCTGCCTCTATCATTGGTTCTTGTAAAGAATTAAGCGAAGGTGAAAATGTTGTTGTCAGTGTTCCACATACTAGTAATCTTTGCAGCATGGATTGTTCTCAAGAAGTTCAAGATGATCCTTTAGAAGGTGTTGATGGTCCTCTCATCACAATGGAAGCATGCAAGGCCAAGCAGAACAACAGGTTTCTTGAAGATGATTCCATTGATAAAAACATTTATACTGTAACAAATGAAGTGCAAGAAATTATGGAGTCAATAGAAGCTGTGCATGAGGGTATATATGAGTCTACAATTGCTCTTGACGATATATTTACAGGTGCTGATATCACAGAGCAAGATGATGATGCAAATAGTGAAGCTTCCTTGTCAGGATTGAGAGAAGAGAATTCCATTATTGGTGTCTTTTTATCTAATTGTGGTATGTATGAGCAACATATGATGGATGATTTCTCTACTGTTACTATCTATTCAGAGGGGGTGCATGAAGAATCTTCACAAGGTATCGATCAATCTTTGGCAACCATAGAAGTACGTGAAGCGGAACATGATGAAGAGATCTATGAAGATTGCTTAGATGATGTTCTTTGTGTGCCTGACATTTCTGACATGACTGAAGTACAGGATACTGGACACGAATTTTCTTCTTTTGTTATTTCTCTTGAGCTACAAGAGGAAGCAACCCACAATCCTTTGACAGATGATGAGAGTATTTACTGCTCTACTGATCCAAAAGTGGATGCAAATTCACGGAGTTCCAAGTAATAATGACTGTGACACTGATGCAAGATTTTCACAAGTTCGTGTGGTAACTATGAAGTCAGAGGGGGTGAATCACTATGGATAAAGCAAAGGGTGTACATGATTTTTCAGTTTCTTTGACAAGGTACTGGCTATGGTTGGGTCCATATACTCTTTTTACTTATTCTTATGTCAATGCTATTATGGTTACCGGTAAAAGGTATGCAGTGTTCCTATATGCTTGCTGAGCAAAAGTTGTCAAATGTTTACGAGAGCTGGGTATTGCACAATGATTCAAGGGAAGTTTTGCTTTACTGTGAGGCTCATAAATGCTATGTGCTTGCTATGGTATTGGATCCAAGAGATTTTGAGATCCTTAAGAAGCACGTTGAATATGGTTGGGTTCTTTTGGGTGCACAATGTTATCGGTTGCTAATTGATCCAGGAAGAACAAGCTCATGCCAAGGTTGTTTGATGTCGATTCAGATCAATAATGTATGCTCGTGTGGATTTTATGCAGCTCCAGCTCTAGTGCTTGGGAAATGTCTTCTTAAGACATTTGATCCAGGAGGACAGGTTTATGAGAACGGCTTATGGCAGTTGATATATAGACCATATGACCCTGGTGGTGTTCATCATGCTCATAGGTTATGGCAAGAGATTTACAGACTTTGCAGTGGATCATGCTTATACTTTATTGGATGGAACTACTTGATTGATGGAAAATTTCTGAGTTTTCCCTTTGATCTTGGAGGCTTATGACTCCTTGAAGTCAAATTTTTGATAGTTATTGGTAGCATGCTTACATTCGACCACTGCTTGCATGCGAGCAGCTTTTATACTTACAGTTTTTTGGCACATCCCGGAGGATGTGTAGGTTCAAAGGGGGTGGATGTTGTGCTGTCGTAAGTCTAAATGGAGAATTATATGCAGGAGTCACATATTCAGTGTTTTTTATGAGTGCTTGGAATATGGTTGGGAGCATACCATTTTCGCACGATTAAAATCTTGCAATGGCCATCATGTGGCGTGGGAATGGTTTTTTATATCATAACTTGGAATTTGAAGTCATCACTGTCAAATGTTTCTCGAGTGAATATGGGCTTTGACCTCGAATGACGGTATCACTCATGCTGATGCAAGGGCAGTTGAATGATAAGGTTGTGCTTAGCGAAGTTTGGTCGATATTTGTGCCGGATAACGTGTGCTAAAAGAGCTAAGGTAGATCAAGGCTATGGTGGTGTTTTGCAAACTAGACATCAACGAAGTCAAGGAGGCTACAAAGGTGATTGTAGTGCGCACTGTACCTACCATAGTGTTTGTCATAAAAGGCCTTACACTTGGGACAATGACGGCGTCCGTGAGGGTTCCCCGAGACGCACTTTGGGACAATTTTTGGCTTTGGAGTGAGAAAGCTTACAAGGAGAGCTTGGCAATGATTGGCCGTGCATGCCATTCGACTTCGAAGTGGAAGAGTGCATAACCAATGTGAATGGCGCTTAAAAGAAAGCTTTTTTTTAAAGAGAATCATTGACTAGCAAAAATAGAGACTGGCGGTTAAAAGCAGACAGCGCAGGGGAAGAAAAAGCCAGGCAGGTTGAGAGAAGGAGAGGGCCGAGAGCAGCGCGGTGAAAAATTGACTAGCGTGTCACTGTCGAGGGCCGCCCATGAGCAGAGGAGGACGAGTTGACAGTGGGGTTGCTTGTGGTGAAGCCAGCAGAAGAGGAAACAATTGAGTTTTCGAGGTGCTGGTGGTTTGGAAGCCGACCGAGCAGGGGCGACAACTGCAACACCGAGTGCCGGATAGGGAGTCGCCATCCGAGCAAGGAAAAGATGTCACCCTTGTTGGTAGGCAGCAATGTATCTGGTGGCGAATCAAGAAAGTGGCATCAACTATAGTAGCAAGGGTAGCACAGGTGTGAGAGCCAGGAACCACAAGCATGCTTGATTGGTATCTTAGCTATATGGACAACACATAAAAGCGAACTTTTTCTTACCAAAATTCAACCCATTAAGGGCATGGTGGATCAACCCACAATCCAAATTAATATTTTGAGTATGACTATTGATAGTCATTGTTTCATGCTAATAACATACTTTAGATGCAAGGGGTATGACTATTGAAAAGTTTTCAAAACCCCCACTATATTAATTTGTATCCCATTCGGAGCTCATCAAAGGTTGGACTATGCATTGAGGCAAAAAGTTATTCTCAACTCCAGAATAATGTCGTCCATGGGATTAGACGAGATCTGCATCGACTGAAAAATAATTTTAGGCAAGTGAGTTTGTGTACACATTTGAAAGGCAAAAGAGGCAAAAGCCCAATGCAGCAACGTGCCACGTTCAGCATCATAACTGTAAAGTTCTTAGATCTTGACTCTTCGACGGAGGTGGCCGACCTCGTCCATGCATTGACCGTCTGTCCTACATCACCACCAGCTTCCGGTTTGACGCACATCGCTTCTCTCTCTCTCTCTCTCTGCACAGACGCTACCATGACTCAGAGTACAGTTACGAAGGAGCCAGTCCCGTCTCCGCCCTCAGCCTACGGAGCTCCTAATGACGCTCCTAACATGCCTCACACAGTTACGACCGCAGGCTTCGAGGGGCCAGTCCCGCCGCCGCCCTCAGCTTACGGCGCTCCTAATTATGTTCCAGCCCAAGGTGCTTCCAAGTTCCCCTCTCTCTCTCTCTCTCTCTCGACGTGAATTAAATCTGTTGTTCTGAACAGCGCCGCCTGCAACGAATACCATCAATGTTAGCAATACCCAAGCGGTGCCAGCTACGGATCATTATCATGGCGGCTGTGTGTGTGGCGTTGGATGGGGACTGTAAGTGAGCTTCTCTAATTACCTCCTGTTGTTGGTCACACGCATACGTCTTGTTAAAGATGGATTCCCCTCGAGAAGGACTAATTATAGAAAAATAATGATTTATTTTATTAGATGTGCTTCTCACACACCCATTGTCACTGCGGGTGTGGCTCAGAGGAGATCTAGCGCCCAAATTTGGAGGGGCGATGCCGCTTTGATATGGGCCGTCAGATAATTCAATGAACTAGGGTGAACTAAGGCGAGGTAAACTAGGGTGTGATTGTGTGCCATGCCCACATGGATAGCGACACGTGCTAACATGATGATAGGGATTTCGTGTGAGTGTTGGGAGGTCTTGGGTTTGACCGACACTCTACGAGGAAAACAAACTAGGCGTGAACGCCTATTGGCGGGTGACCTTAGGGAGTCACTTTTGTCCCCAAGTTGACCTCTAGTTCACCAAGCGATCGAACGGCTGAGATCAAAGCCGCTCAACGTCCCCCAAATTTGGGCGGTGTTGTTGGTCATACGCACACAACATCTTGCACTTTGAACGTGCTGTAAGGTGAATTGCCTAAAGGATAATCATAGGGAAATATTGATTATAGTTTGTATTTGATGTGCTTCTCACATACCCTCGTTGGAAACAGGGAAAGCCTGCACAATGCGACTTCACTCTTTTATGTGGATCTAGAGAGAGGGAAGCCAAAATGTTATAGCCGGTGAAGTTAGAGAGAGGAAAGTGCATGTGCGCAAGATAGTATACTTGCTTTCCTATAGTTGGGAGGTCATATGTTCGAGTATCGTGGTCCACCCGCCCGCGGGGGGGGGGGCTGGGCTTATGTGTTCATCACCTTGAATAATCAGTTTTGGAATTACTTTGTTAAGAAGTTGGAAGAATCCCCCTCTCTCTCTCTTTGGGGAGTTAAAATAGTCCATGTCTCTCTCTCTCTCTCCAATAGACAAGATCAATCAATAGACTATGCTTAAAATAAATTTTATGCCTAGTCAATTCATGAATACACACAAGCTCTATTATTTCATTAGGCTTAAGTTTATGAGTTTATGTTTGAGTGATGCACTTAACTTTGATGTTGGGGTAAGCTTTTTAGGAGCCCTCTAGCCATCTATGGAAGATGAGACGATGACATGGTCCAATAGCAAGAGGATGAAACTTCTATAACAAATGACTATCAAGCACTAAGCTTACTTAAGGGGCTATTCTCTAATGAATCAACTCCATTTTTAAGTTCTATCATTTGTGTCTATTGTCAAAATTTTAGAATGAAGGTTCAATAAAAATCATAGATTAACCAAAGTAATCATTCAATTGGTGTGACATTGAACATATTTGAGCATGAAAATTGGAGAGCATGCATTAACTTAAATTCAATCATGCATCACACACATGCTATGATACTGCAAGAAAGAGAGAGAAGAATTCGACACCACTTGAGGGCCGGACTTTTTGGAGCTGACCCCCCCCTCTTTGAAAGGACTTTTTATTGATAAATTCTTCTTCTTTAGAAGAGTCTTTGTTCAATACAGGTGACTAGTCACGCTTTTAACTATAGAAATTGAAGAGATGAAAGCTCTAAAATTTGACAAATTTTGCAATTACACTTTTCACTTAAAAACTTCCTTGAACTCAATCACAAGGTCCTAAACACCTCGTGAGTGATAGGATCTACTGCGATTAAACTAGAATAAGGTCTCGGGGAGGTCACTTCAAAATTCTGTGACTATATTGTGAGTGCAGTAGAAGGGATTTTTTTTTTCATATTCTCACATACAAAAGGGTACTCTAAAATGAAAGTGGGGAAAAAAATTAGAGGTTGAATAGAAAAAAGGTTTATTTTATTTGTCAAAATTTCACAGATAAGGAGTTTTTAAAATAGTTATTGAATGCACACGATAACACGATTTATACATAGTGGACAACCCCCCCCCCCCCCCAAACACGAGAATCAGGTTGTAAAGAAGATCTGTACGCATTAAAAAGTAGTATCCAACATAGTTAATTTTGTATAAACTTAACCAACCATAGCTATAGAGACTTGTGTGTGTGTGTGTGTGTGTGTGTGCGTGTGCGTGTGCATGCATGTGTGAGTGCACGTGGGTGTGTGTGTATGTGTGTGTGTGTGTGTGTGTGTGTGAGAGAGAGGGAGAGAGAGAGAGAGAGAGAGAGAGAGAGAGATGAGCCTTGAGAAGAGCATGGAGATCCTTTTTTGGTTGAGGACTGCATGGAGCTTCATGAGACAGGAAGACAGAATTTTTCCTAGTCTCTCGTGTTGAATCAATGGCAATTAAGCATAGTAACATTCATACTAACACACATTAATTAACTTGCTTACAAGATGGGAGAAAGAGACAATATGAACTCAAATGATGAATTGTCTAGCTTGAAAGAGTGATTACAAAAGTTGCTTTTATAGCATGAAAGATGCATCTCCACTTGCCACATGCATCTCCACTTTCCACATGCATCTACTAAAAAGAGACCTTGGATTTTTGGATCCACCTTTATAGGACACTTTTAAGTCAGTGAAACTAATCCAAAATGGTTTTACTATGCTTTAAAAACTCCCCCATGGGTAGTACCATGTCTTGGGACACTTTTAGGCCATGTTTCACATGCTATAAGGGCCACTGGGATGCCATGTAGACAAGGGGTGTTCTAAAACATTCATTTTTGGGCTAGACCAAAGCCCACAATCCTAAAAACCCTTGACTTGGGGTTTGGGCTACAATTTCCATCTTCGAGATACTCCGAGAGCCCAAGCATGCGGCATCTTGCATACACATCATCACAAATTTTTGCACACATGGAGAGGTCTTAGCAAGGGAGACTCTCCAAAAGCTAAGGTGTATATCTCCTTACAAAAGCACACTAAATTATCCAAGAGTGATAAATTTATAGACATACATAGCGATTCACTTAGTTGTGTTTAAAGAGAATACCCTTTGCTCGATATAGTGGGTTTGAAGCTTAATTATGAGTGAACAAGCTTTAAAGTCCTTTTAGATGTGTATGAGAACAAGGTTTTGTTCTTTGTTTTTGCAAAACTCACAATATGTGGGTGAGTATATTAGCAAAATGAAAGAATTACATGAAATTATGTGCCTGTCACAAGCCACAAAAGATTACAATAAACACCAGAAAGACTAGAGAAAATATACCACAAGGTTTCCACTACCCCTGCACGGACTGCCACTCGATAACAAGGACATCCTTAAGATACATCAACTCGGGAAAGACCAAACCACTAATAGAGAAACCATTCCGACTATGATTACATTGGCTGATTAGGGTGCCACCTTTAAATGGTCCATAACAACACACGGACACATCAACTACGGGATTCACAATACATCATAAATCTGAGGAAGGGGGGAGGCATGACCTCCATAAATGGAGAGCTTGGACACCACACAAAAAGAGCGCAATCCACGAATTTATTGCACTAGCCACTAAGAACCGATCATCCACATGAGGAAGCGAGAAAAATGCCACAAAAGAACAAGAAGAGAACGTACATCTGAAGCAAATCAAAGAATACCATATCCGATGTAGCCGACGAGAGCTCGAACCAAAGACACCCCAAATTGTGGGCCACCAACCATCACCAGAGAATAGGCCTTTGAGGTGTTCCATGCACCTACGTTAGGAGTACCCCACCACCAGACGCAAAACACCCGAGGACCACCATAAACCAATGCCCACAGGTTGGAGGCACCAAACTGGGCGAGACCACAAACCATCATCCTCACAATGGAACCAGTAGAACACGAATCCCACTCCCAGTTTTGGATGCAGACTTTGGAAGCCCTTTTGCAAAATATCACAGCCCTTGCATTCCATGACTGCCCTATGGTAGCCCTTGACCTTGGATGTCATTGAAGGCTCCCCATAGCCATGCAGGGACCCTCGATCTAGGCTCCTTCTGAAGCCACTACAGTGCACCACTGCTTGGGATGCACGAAGGTTCCTTGCTAAAGTACGAGAGGCCCCTAAGGCACTTGAATTCAAAATTTGAAGGGTCAGTAGCACCGCAAAAGAGGCTAAAGGGATGCCCCCCTCCCAGAGAGGTTATAATAATGGCAACAGTAAAGTTGGCTATGTAGGAGGGAAGCATGCTATAGGAGATAGGTAGCGATTTAATTAACGTGATCACACACACGTGAACACGTTAACCACATTTCAAAATACGTGATCACATTCAATAACCACGTGACTTCCCCTTAACCCATAGAAATTATCCAATTCGATAAGCCCACTAGATGTTTTTAGTTCTTAGTGGGCCCGATTTAGGGTTCTTATAGTTTTCTAGTGGGCCTAGTGAGAAAAAACACATATCCTAGTGAGGTTTTGGTAGGTTTCCTATTGGCTTTTTTGTGATCACATTAATTGTGATTATGTAAATGTCATAATTAACATTGTGATCACAAGAAATTTCACTTGATGAAATGAATATTAAATCTCTGGAGAGAGGCTAGGGCTATTGTTGAGAGAAGAGAACGTTCAGGGGCTTGCGGTCATTGCATGAACATTGAGGGGGGCTGGTTCCTTGTGTAGCGTAGGTCTTGATTGTTGAACTGTGCAATTGTGTTGTAGAAGTGCTTTCATCGGGGTTCTTGGTGGGTTGCTGAGGTGTTATGGAGCTTAAGGGTAATTGGCTCCAAGGGTGCTTGGCATGGATTCAAAGGACACAGGTGTAGCTGAAGAAAAACTTTCCAATGTCATTGTTTCTACAGGACACTCTATATCATAAAGTATATACTTGTATTACAATGTTCAATAATACATCTTGCAAGAAAAACAAGTGCTAAATATATCATTTTTAAAAAAATGCTCAGTTAAGCTTGACTTGGATAGAAACTAGAAAGTTACAAAGAACCCTGGCATGTCCTTTGCATAGGATTATCCAAGAAAGAATACATCAAAGGTGAACCAACCAAATGTACATCTTTACCTTATCACAATATATTATCCACAAACATGATTCTAGAACACCATTAGAGTCTAGGGTGTATAGTGTACCTTCTTATAGATTTGCCCGTGAAATCACTGATTTTTGGACATCCCCAAAATAGTCAAGCACGAGTGATTCGTTCGAGTGCTTCAATTTGATGCAAGAACGCTTGTAATGAATACATTCAAAACTCTCTAGAGAAAGACTTTATCTCTTTCTTCACACTTGGCCCTCCAGATATTCCCAAGAACTTGGTCCCATTTTCTTGCAATCGACTTTATGGACCAAATCATGTTGAGGTGATCAATCCACTCCTCCTCAAAGCATACATTTCTCTAGATATTCATAGTCATTGGCCAGTTGAACAATCTCTCTCTTGGCCACTTCCACGCTTTGCAATCCAGCAGTGTTGAGTAGGGAGGAAGTGTTAGGATTGAAAATTTTTCTAGAAGCCTTCTGACAAAGGACTTGCACTTGGAGCATTAGGTTACAAAAGATCTTCAGACGTGCAACGATTTTTCAATCCCTTTTTTGTTCATTCCATCGAGCATCCAAGGTGCCAAGGCCCTAGTCTCTCAAATGCTTGGAAATTTCCAACCAATGGTTATCAAGGCTCAAATCTTCAACAATTGCGACCATTGAGACAAGTGCCTAGCCATCTCTTTCCATTATCTAATTTACTCTTTCCACTTGAGTGCCATGGCAACTTTATAGCCTTTTTCAATAAACTTTCCAGTAAAGCCAACTACTTGAGTCTTCACTCGAGAGGGGATATAAATTTATTTTGGAGGTTGAGATTGGATCATATCCTAGTTTTGGATCTCATGATGGCTTCCATTAACATTTCCCTTGCCATGGTAGCCCAACTCTCATCAGAATTGGCGAGGGTGCAAAAGAATTTAGAACATAGAGCTAGTTCATGAGTAATAGGGTCAAGTATTCCTAGTCCACCCTGACCTTTTGGTTTGGCAATAGCTGTCCATTTACCCCATTGCCAAGGTGCACTCATCTTATTGCTCCATAAGAACTCCTAATTGGTTTTAAATAAGACCTCCATTTTTATGGGACAATTGTAAGAGTGGCGATGCATACGTTAACTACAGGATGAAGAAGGTATTAATTATTGTAGCTCTGTAGTGAAAAGGAAACAAGATAAACTCCCAACACTTTATTTTCTTTTTTATTTTTGCCAAGACCCAGTCAAAGGCAATCTTGTGAGATATTCCTTCACCAACTAGTATCCCGAGGTGGCATCAGATGTTGCCTCTCTTCACAACCTCTCTAGCCCAACCTACATCATCAAAATTGTCATTTTCTTTCAAATAAATAAAGCTTGATTTTTCTGTGTTGCATTGATACCTTGACACTGCGGCAAACACATACACATTCTCCAAGGCTAGCCTAACCTTGTTATCATCCCGATTGTAGGAAGAGTAGCCAGTCATTTGCAAACATTTTCACAATTAATTGTTTGTCATCTTGGATTTGCACCCCTTGAATCTACCCTCTTGCTTCTGCATCTTCCAAAATCGCAAAAAATGGGTGAATGCATGCACCAAACCAAAGAGGAGCTAAGGGACAACCTTGACAAATGGATCTCTTGACCTAGAAGCAACCGACTATTCTTGAGTTGAATAGGAGTTCACGAGAGATCCCTTTTCCAAGAGCATTAACAACTTGACTGATTCATTGACCAAACCCCAAATTCTTAAGACTTGTCAAGGTCAAATTTAGAGAAGAACACATTCTTTTTTCTTGACCCTAGCATATTTCCTACAATTCATGGGTGCCAATTGTTGTCGTAAATTGATCTATGGTTAATAAGTCCATGTTCATGAGGAGAGATAGCACCACCCAGCACTGGGACATCCATTCAGCAACAATGAGTTTGGCTAACACCTTGTACACCAAAATAATCATGGTGATTGGTTTCCAATGGTTGAGCTGGGAGCAAGCAAGTTGTTTGGGGATGAGTTTAATTAGCCCTTTCTTAACCCATGATTCAAGCGTTGTATATGTAGGAAAGATGGGTCTAGAGACTCCCAAAATTCTTGACAAAACTCTACCATGATACAACCCCACCCTAGCAACTTCTCTTTACCCAAATTTTTAAGAGTCCTCCTCAAAATTCATCTAGGGAAAAGGGACTTTCTAGATAGTTTGTTTTGCTAGGATCAGCTAAAGTTGGGGTGATCAAGAAAACCCTTTCTTTGGCTTCTCTGATTATGGGAGAGAGGTGATCTTCCTTTTTGATTGAGGTGATCTAGCATAACTTTTCCCCTCTCATCATGTTTGTTGATTTGGGCTCCTTGTTTGGTTGAGGTGATCTAGCATAACTTTGTCCATCTCATCATGGTTGTTGATTTGGGCTCCTTGTTGGTCGATCAAGGAGGAGATGGTAGTCTGCCGCTTTCTTATCGTAATCGCCTTGAGTAGGGTGTTTTTGTGGACATCCTTAGTATTGATGTGGTTTGACTTGGCTTGAAGGGTGCAAGGTCTGCTTGATCTTTAGTCATTCACTGTGTTCCTCGTTTGAGGATTTTCCTTGTATTTCTTTTTTTCCAAGCTCTTCAATCTAGATCTAAAGACTAATATTGCATGATTTTTATACTTTTTCAACATTGGAACCACTCCCTTGATTGCAGATTGGATTTTTTTAATATATCTCATCCATGAGTTGGTCCTTTCCTTGATGATGTCTTGGTTAAGCTCATCCACAGCACAAGAGACCAAGGCCTTGAAGTGAGCATTTTTAAATAGATTCAGGTGGGTGATATTATAGCCCCTAATGAAGCATAAAACCCATTCTAATTGAAGTTGTGAGAGGTCATACCATAAAATCTTCCAACCCTTGTAATCATTAGGCTTGTAAGTGTTGATAATAGAGAGGAGGTTAATACGTACCTCAATAGACAGTGCAATCGCCCTTCAGAACACGTGCTGAAAAACAAATTTATATTTTGAATCTCTGTGAACTCCTATCATGACACCACTGGATCCATTAGGAATGGTGTCATAGAAGAAAAGTAGTTCCCCAATAGTTTTTTCTCGGCATTGAGGCATCAAGTTGGTGTTCCTATATAAACCAGTAGGTGATACCATTCTTCCTCTTCATGTAATGCAAGAGTGCTTCTTGCTTTACTTTCGTTCTTATGCCCTTCACATTCTAGAGCCAAAACTTAAGAAGAGGGTTCATTAGACAAATTCTTCAACATTCGACTCCTGTCCAATATCCATGCCCCTAGTTCTAGAAGAATATGGGGGAAATAAATGAGGGAGTTTGTTTTCTTGTAGCAATGCAAAGGGATTGTGAAGCGGTATGACACAATCTAGGTCTACCGAATAACCTCATGAGCACAAATTACAAGGACATATGGATTCACAGTTGTGAAGGTTTCACTATGGACATCAATTTTTATTGTCGGGCAATATCTAGTCCCATACAAAGTTTTTATGAGCCAATAAACATAGGAATTTTTTCAAAAGACCATACATATCATCGCATACAAAGCGTAATATTAGAGTGAATACTAATTGCTATTGTGGGATCCTAAAATCGAAACACCAAAATTAAAGATGATGTGGACAAAGAGACATCACCACAAACATCACTATGCACAAGTTGCAACCTGCATGTGGCCCGAACTGAACCATCCTTTTGAAACTTAGAACGTTGCATCTTACCCAAAATAAATCCTTTACAAACATGTTTGATAGGTGATTCAAGGGGCGGCAAAGAAGCAACCATATCAGTTTTTTGCAAACGCAGCAAACTGGCAAAATTTAGATGATCAAAACATGCATGCCAAAGTTTTGCATCTGAAATAGCCCTTGAATTTGCAACAACATTTGTTAAATTTTATCCACACTTTTCATACAAAGTGATCTTATACAGCCCATGACACAAAAGGTCAGATGCAACAATTTCCTCACCAAAACTGAGATCATGGACTGTACACCTGTCATCCACAAATTTGACTACAAGTCCAAGTCTAGCAAGTGCGGATACACACAAGAGATTCTTCTTGATCCCAGGTACATAAATTGGATCAACAAGTGTGAAGGAACTGCCATTTGCAGCAGTAAGCACAATCTTTCCAACTCCCTGAACCGAATAAGAGGCATTGTTGGCACAAGTGATTGAATTCCCATGAGGGACAGACTCGAGAGAGGTGAACATTTCATGATGTGAGGTAATGTGCATTGTAGCACCACTGTCAAAATACCACACATGTGAATCTATAGCAACTGACAAGCATGCATCATGGACAGCAGGATTGTAAGTCCACTCTGCCCTAAAATCCCATTTTGCATCAACATCACCATTATAGTCTCCTTTCACAGAAGACTCAACAATGGCTGCATTTGTAGTGGAACCAACATTTGCAATGGAACCACCCTCTTTCTTCTTAGCCTCTTAGGCCTTCAACTTAGGACACTACTTGATCAAGTGATCATTATCTTTACAATAATGGCAACTCATATTATTTTTGCCCTTATCACTAGAATTGCCAGATGAAGTGCTGCCAGCAGAAGCATTAGGAACATAACTTTTGCCACTCACAATAGAACCATGAGAAGTGGCTGCATTGCTGTTACCACCCTTTCTTTGAGAAGCAATAAAAGACTATTCAAATGCACGTCGTCTAGTCCTATTTTTCCTGGAAAGTGACTCTTGCAACAATAATGTACATAATGCATCAAACTTCATAACTTCTGGATTTGCTTGGGTCAAAAGTCTCCAAGTACTAGCAAAAGTCTAGTAAGAATCTGGTAAGGGATAAAGAACAGTCTACACAAGGGACCTGTCTGAAATGACTTCACCTGCAAAAATAAGTTGCTCATTGATATGCTTGACACTAGCAAGGAAAGTTTCCATATCATCTTCCTCATGCATAATCTTCGACTCCAGCTCTTTACACAGCAAAGCAATTTTAGCCTCATTGCGGCTTGCACAAAGACCAGCCAAAATATCCCAAGCCTGTTTTGTAGATTTTGCTGAACGGATGTGAGGAACAATGGTGCGTTTCATAGACAACACAATCAATGCATGAGCCTACGCATCCTTTACATCCCAATGAGCTTGTTATGCCGTAGGCAAAACAACTCTAATAGCAGCAATCCTTGCAGCAATACCTGCAACATCCTCAACATCGCCTACATCCTCAGAACCAGGACGTACATCAATGCCCTACACAATATTCCAGACGCCCTTTGCCACAAGAACATGTTGCATCATATAAGCCCACATAGGGTAATTGTCCCCATCCAACCTGTCCTCAACAGCAATCATCTTGAAGACATGTGTGTTGTTGTCAGCCATGGTAAATGTTGCACTTGATGTGAAAACTGCTCAAAAATAGGAGAAATGAAGCAGGAACAATGCGTGATATATAGAACAAACCATAGAAGACTATAAGGCACCAGTTATGCATAAATTGTCACTAACAGAAATTCTACACAAAATGACAAAATAGCCTGTGCAGCACTGCCTGTAGTGGAAACGGAGGCCGAAATGAGTCCAAATCAAAATCTGAGCAGACTGAGCTCTATAAGTTCTCCTAAAAAATTTGTCAACCTGCGGACGCTCGCCAAAGCTCACTGAAACCGGAGAAAGTGAGCAGGCATGTGCTGGAGCAGCTCGTGACTAAGCCCGGGAGGACGCAACTTGCTCTGATATCAATTGTTGGAATTAGGGTTGTAGAAAAACCCACAGAGCTTGGAGAAGACAAAGGAAGCTCAAGGCATGCAATAGAGAGTGTGTTACTTAGTGGGCAATGGAAAGATAGATAGCCCTAGCGTGATGGCCGTATACACAATGCTCGGGGAAAAAAACCTCCTAAAGAGGGAAAGATGCCCCGGTGGTCCTAGTGTGTTACCACATGTATATGGTAACAGTTTTTGTTATGCACATATTCCTGATTCACAAAGAACAAAGCTAGAAGCCAAAAGCAAGAAATGCGTATTTCTTGGATACAGTGAAGAGTCTAAGGCTTATAGACTCTATGATCCAGAGGCAGAGAAAATACTCACTAGTTGAGATGTGGTATTTGAAGAAGGGCCACACACGGTGGAGAAACCAGGTTCGTTCACTTTCTCATCAAATGAATAAATAACTCACCATTGCTAGACCAAATTTAGGTTAAAAATCAAGAGGAGGATTTGTGTGATGATGACTCAAATAAATCTAACCAACCTAGTGCATCATCATAGGAAAAGACACTACCAAAGTGGACTTAACAGCCTTTTGACACTCAAAACCCTCAAGTTCACAATCCTCATGAAGAGGAGGGGGGTTTGAGACGATAAAAAAGAATAGTGGACCAAAGGAGAGCCTCTAAACATATTGTTAACATGGCTCTCATGACAGAAATTGTGGGCTTTGTGAAGGAGCCAACCTCCATCACGGAGGCCATGGCTAATCCAAAGTGGAAGGAAGCGATGCAATCAGAATACAACAACATCACAAAGAATGACACTTGGGAAGTAGTGGATCGGCCTCCAAAGAAGAAAGTCATCGACACAAAATGAGTGTACAAGATCAAGCATAAAGTTGATGGATCTTTGCAAAAGTACAAAGCCAGGTTAGTATCACAAGGATTCTCTCAAGTCAAAGGGTTTGATGTTAGTGAGACCTTCGCTCCTAAAACTCGAATGACATCTATTCGTCTTTACTCACTCCTACTGCTATCTATTTATGGGTTGTTTACCAAATAGATGTTGCGTCTTCATTTTTGAATTGAATTCTCAAGGAGGAGGTGTATATTGAGCAACCACTAGGGTTTGAGACGCCCCATTCAAAACAAAAGGTTTGCAGATTGAAGAAGGCTTTATATGGCTTGAAACAATCTCCAAGAGCATGGTATGTCAATATTGACAAGTTTTTTAAGAAATTTGGCTTTAGAATAAGTGCTTCTGGAGCAAACTCATATGTGCTTAGAGAGAATGGAAAACAAGTCATTATTATCTTGTATGTCAATGAATTGATAATCAGAGGTGACCACAAAGAACTCATCTAACAAACTCGTGATAGTTTGAGTTCTAAATTCAAAATGACAGACTTAGGTTTGTTTCATTAGCGTTTGGGGACTGAGGTTTGGCAATTGAGGCCTCAAAAGGTATCTTCATCTCTCAACAAAAGTATGCAACATAGATCCTAAAAGCTTTTGGCATGATGGATTGCAAAGCTATGAGCACTACAATGGAGGTTAATGCAAAACTCTCCATGGAAGATTCTTCTCCCTTAGTCGAGATCCAAAAGTACAGAAAACTTGTGGGAAGATTAATTTTCTTGTACAACACTAGGCCGTATACTTCTTTTGTAGTAGGTGTTTTAAGCAGGTTTTCCAACCAACCAAGAGAATCTCACTGGAAGGCAGGTACGTGAGTTCTTAAGTACATCAAAGGTACTTTGAGCCATGTCATTGCCTATGCAATTGGCAGAAACACTCTTAGTGGATATTGTGACTCTGATTGGGCAGGAGATTCTGACTTTAGAAAGTCAATTTCTGGATTTTGTTTCTCACTTGGTTCAGGAGTGTTTTCTTGGATCAGTAAGAAGCAGCCAATCATTTCTCTTTCTTCAATGGAAGTAAAGATGCTTGTTTTGGAGCTTGTGAGGTAGTTTGGCTAAGGCTATTCCTCATGGACTTAGGTGTTTCTCTTCAATCAACAACAACACTTCAATGCGACAACCAAAGCTGCATGGTGATCGCAAAGAACCTCGTCTTCCATGCACACACAAAGCATATTGAGGTTTAGTATCATTATGTTTCAAGAGATAATTGATTCAGGATTGTTTTCTTGGATCAGTAAGAAGCAGCCAATCATTTCTCTTTCTTCAATGGAAGTAAAGCTACTTGTTTTGCACCTTGTGAGGTAGTTTGGCTAAGGCTATTCCTCATGGACTTAGGTGTTTCTCTTCAATCAACAACAACACTTCAATGCGACAACCAGAGCTGCATGGTGATCGCGAAGAACCTCATCTTCCATGCACGCACAAAGCATATTCAGGTTCAATATCATTATGTTTCAAGAGATAATTGAGGATGAAATTGTGGAGCTAGACTATTGTCCTATTGATGATAATTATGCAGATCTTTACCAAAGCTCTAGGAAAAGACCGACTACTTCGACATCTTCATCAACTTGGAGTTGGCACACGGCCAACATAGAGCATCTTCGGGTGCTCATTGAGGTGGGATGTTGGTATAATTTCAATGCCTACCTCTCTCAATTTTGCCACCACAATGTATGATGCACAGATTGTAAGGCCCCCGTATGAGGAGAAGCCAATGGTGCACATATATTTGGTGGATTCTAGCTTTCCAAGATAATGAGATCTCTATTTGTGATCATGAATGGTACAGAGCAAATCCATGGGCAACTTTGGGGGAATATTCCTTTTTGCCGGAATATCTTCATCGGACGATGGCCGGAACACAATAAAAAAATGGCCGTCCGGTGGCTGATGGCCGGTGGTCCGTGGTCTTTGTCCGGTGGCCGATTTCTAGGAGAACTTGCCTACCCAAAAGTGGCTGCACATGGGTGCATGGGAGAGTGCTACTTGGACTTGTCTATCTAAGGGCAGTTGCGCATGGGCGTTTAGAGGATCTCTTACATCTATACAAGGAGGCCTTCTCATGAGTAACTCGGTAGAATGATGTGCACACTTGACGCACACAACACAACCTTGTGTAAGGATTGTCTTTGTATTCCTACTTACTCTAGTTGTCTAAATTGCCAATTAAGCTCTACCTTGAGAACGCATGGGTGGATGATGTCATCACTTTGTAATAGTGTTCTAATTTAATGTTTTGGATTTTCCACTAATCTACTTTGCATCATATCTCTCTCTACTCTTCTTGCTACTAGATCCTTATTGTATTTTGCATTTCTTATAGTTGTGCAAATACCTGATTGACAAATTGCAAGGTAAGGTGGTTTACTATCACACTATCATGGAGCTTGCATAAACTAAACCAGCAGCTAGTGAATGGTAAACATTGCTAGCACACATGCACTATCTTAGGGTGTGGAAAATCTCTCACCACAAAAATTTCTTTTAATGAACAAGAAACTTGGCAATGAAAACACACTAAACACTTTCTCAAAGAAGCTCAAATGACGGAACTTAAAAGAGATGAGTCACCTTGCATTCACCAAACCACACGACACAAATGAAAGAATGAGGATTCTAGAACCAAGACTCACCTTTGAATCACCAAAACCTTAAATTATGAAAACAAAAGAGCATATACAATAGTTGTTGTGAGATTTAGAACTCACACTCTCTCAATTTCTATGTGTACCACCAAAGATTCTCTCACACAAAGTGGTTCCTACATGTAAGTCTCTCTTGACGCATATAGTGTTAAGGTTCTATGTGTGAGCTTGGGGAATATTTACAAGGAGAGGGGCTTATTTATAGGTTGGATACCCCTCAGTAAGGTTATTGATAACCTTATTTAGAAGCTAATCAAATCAAGATTATAATTTCTTCTGAATATCAAAACATTGCCGGCCTTCTTTGTCTACTTGAGTCATGGATGTGGGCTCAAGAGAAAGATTTATTGGTGGTAGACAGAGTGAAATTAGAGTGTTAAGGAAGGACAGAGAGAGAGTTTTACTATGTACATGTCAATGGATATTTTGTGTTTGTGGGTTGTGGTTAGTGCTAGTAATCACTAAAAAGTTAATGATATATTTGCAATGGGTAGAATGAGGTGAATAATTAAACGAAGATGAGTGAATGAAGTGAGGGAATACTTGTGATGGTGAAGCTTTGAAGAAGTTTTGAACTTACTTTTGTAGGATCTAAAAAATGAATTCTTCTTGTTTTCTTCTTATGTTGTCATCGCCAAGGTTGAATCACCACAATGAAAATTCCAATTTTGGTTCATGAGAATGCCCACTTAGAATAGATTAATCATGGTTTTACATGATGCAGTTTATGTATATAGAGAAGACGTAAGAAGGACTTGTAATCTACAGGTAGTAGAGAGAGGCATAGAGATAGTGTATGTAAATCTAGAGTTCATATGAGAGCTATGGAAGTGAGAGGGTAGATTAATGTTGAAGAGATGAGAGAAACCATGGAAGGTTTAGGTTTGAGGGAGGGATATAAATAAATAAGTGTGTGTGTGTGTATGTGTGTGGGAAGGAAGTGAGGGAAGACTAGAATGACTTGTGAGAGAAAATGGGCAGGGTGGGTTTCATAAAAAAATATCATCTCATTGGTGGTAGGTCTTGAAATATGAAATATTTTGAGTTGATTATTCATTTTTTGAGCTAAATGTTTCACTTTGCTCACTTTCTCAAATTTGGAGTGGAGGTGGATGTCAAAAATCAAAATGCTTGTTTTTCCTCTTACAAAAGTCTTCAATGCCCTCCTTTTGTTGAATTTGCATAGTCCTCCAAGAGTAATCCCCTCCTTGCATGAGAGCATGACCTTATAGATTCTTGTGGATTTGAAAATATGCATGGATTAGGATTGTTCACAAATATGACGGGAAAAAATGAATTAATATATAAACAATTCATGGAATCTAGAATAGTATCACCTCTATATACATATAAAATGGAAAAAATAAATATATGAAAATATAGGGAATCAAATGAGGGGGCCCTCATTTTCCTTATTGACTTAGGACTATTTACAAGAAGCAAGGAAGAATGTATGTAGAAAAATGGTAATTAAGTAAACGAAAATTACTAGGTGAAATGTATTTTTTGTGTTTTCTTTCTCAGAGTGAGTTGACACAAAAATTAAGAGAGCCTTGAATGAAAACAGTTCTATATGGAATAAAGACTTGGGGGGTTCATCGTTCAGTACTCCCCTATATAACGTGCATTCGCCGGGTATTAAAAAAAACCCTCTTTCAACTTGTCTGAATGAACAAAATGACCTATTATTTTAATGTATCTCTGTTATATTGTCTAAATTTTTTGCATTTTAAAACCCCTGCTTTCGAACTCAGGTTATATATTAACGTGATTACATAGTGCAACCCCCGAGAATAAAGAGTATGCAAAATAGTAAGGAAAATTGTTGTATTCACGAGTCAATGTACATAACATACTTAGGAAAATAACGCACACCTAGGTAAAAAGTATTTAAATAAATACAAAAATACTTAGAATAAACCCGCCTTATATTTAAGCCCTATATACAATGAAATATTTACACATCAATGGACCATAATATATTTTTATTTATTTATTGGCTCAACTAGCGGAGTGACTAGCTAGCTAAGGGTGTATTAAGGAGATATGGGGAAAGTCCCATAAGGAAAAGGTGAGGATAGCCATAGTGTTTGAGTGGTTCTGGTAGGGTGAGGTAGCACACTATAGAAATTTTGGATAGCCAAAAAAAATGGCTATCATTATCCCTTTCCGAGGATGATGGTACATTCATGTACCATGAAAAGATTTTTTTTTTTTATGAGAGTGGTTCCAAGATATTTGCTATGTTTTGTGCCTCAAACAAGTTTTTTTTTGTAGTTCTTGTTCACCTTTGTCTTGAACTACTGACACAAACCAGAGTACAAGACTTACATGATGATGTACATTCTTGATGATGCTCTTGCAGATCCCTTGGTAGAATGTGACTTAAGTAGGAATTTAGTCGGTACCCATTGACCTTCTTAGGATGCACCATTCCATCTAAATCCATGAGTTTATAGTAACTTGAGGTAAAATATTTGTTGACCACATACGGACCTTGCCATCTAGTGTTGAATTTGGAATCAACTCTATTGTCAAGTCGATTGTCATACCTTAACACCATCCCACCTTCCTTGATACCCTTGTCCCTGACCTTATTATGAAGCTTCTCCTTTGCTTGAATAGCTTTTCTCTTGTAGCACTTATAAGCTATTTCTCTTTTCCACTCAAGCTCTACTAAGATAATAAGTCAATACATACATGCTTCTTGATTATCTTGTGCTTCTTTGCCATGAAGTCGCATTGTTGGAATGTTGAGCTCATTTGGGTGTAATGCATATTGACCATACACCAAGTCAAATGGTGTGAACCCTATGGACTACCTATATGTGGTTCGATACGCCCATAATGCCCCGTCCAAGAAGTCATCCCACAAGTTGTCTTGTTCTTCACCATCTTTCTAATGATGCTTGAAATGACACCATTAGTCTTCTCCACCAAATTATTTGACTGTGGGTATTAGGGTGTGGTATGAATTTGTAGAATGTGAAGCTCTTCGCAAAATTCCATGGGTAAACCATTCCTAAACCCTAGACCATTATCAAAAACAATTTTCAAACGTGTGTCAAATCTACAATAGATGTAAGTGTAGACAAACTTTCTCACCATCCTCTCATTTAAATTTGCCACACTTTGTGCTTCCACCCACCCAGTCATATAGTCTACTGTCACCAAAATATAGATCTTATTGTTTTTAGTTCTAGGTAGTGGACCCATAGCATCAATGCCCGACTTTTCAAAGGGTCCATTTGTAAGAACTATTTACCTTGGAACATGTAACAATCTTCCATTTCCATTTGTAAGCACTATTTGCCTTGTAACATGTAAAAATATTCTATTTCCATTTATCTGACAATTGGGATAGCTTATACACCAATGTTTGACATCCACATGCAAGCTTGGACAAACATACCTCGTAAGAAAAATCTTTTTCACAATTAGCTCATGGGCAAAATGACCACCATATGTTTCCTCATCCAACCCTTCTAGAATGGCTAGACATTCCTCCATTGTTGGTACTCTTCCACACACATGATCCTTTTCTCTTTGATCAAGGGATCCCTCTAGGAAGAGATAGGAACTTGCCTTCTTCATGAGTCTCCTCTTTTGAGATTTTGTGAAGCCTTGTGGAAACTCAACCTCTAAAATATATCAATAATGGGAGCCGAAGACACCATGATGACTTGCACTTTTTTCTCACTTGTAACTTCTTTTTGTGCAAGTAAATTTAAACAATCTACAGATGACATGAACTTTTATCCTTAGGCTTTCATTATTGCATGCCCAAATGCATAAAATATGCTTCACAATGAGAAGTGCACCTCCCTTTACCATGAGATGTTGTATACCTTGGCTAGTACACATCTTTAAACCATGAAGTAGTATGTCATATTCTCCTTCATTGTTGCTAGTTGAACTTGGTAGATTGAGATTCTCTTTCATGTCCACCTCTCCACTTGGGTTGATCAAAACCAGCCCTCCCTCTTCTTTACCCATGGATGATAAAAAATCTCCATCAAAGAATACGGTAAAAGTGTCAAGAATACTTTTAGGTGGTGGCAATGGTAGGTTATTTACTTCATGTACTTTAATCTCCTTCTCATACACCCTATAAGTGAAAATCCCTGCCAACTGTGAATGCACAATATCTTCCACTTTGAAAGAGTATTGGAACTCTTGTAATTCCATAATCCACTTTGAAATCCTAGTACCAAGGTTCATTTGAAATGACACCCGAGGAAACAATTTTTTGTAGTGAGAATTAGAAAAGGTTTTGGTAGCAGGTAGGATCTAGATTTTCCCACCACAACATAAGCATCATGAATTATGCTTCTGTGTAACCTCTCTTCAAGGAATTCATGACCCTACTAGAAACGTATATGGGTCGTATCCTGGTACTGTGGGGATCTTGTTGTAACAAAACATCACCAATTGTTTCCTTCCCAACATTACAACTAACAAAGAATGTGTACTCTCAACAAGGAGGTACGGGTGTTGTTAACTCTGACAAAATGACTTTAATGCTACAAAAGTACTCCTCAAGCTCATCAAACTGTGAAAATTATACTTGTTGTGTCATTTTTCCCAAGGGATGAAGCAACTCCGAAGGTAAGTGAGTGAAGGGTGACATATACTTCAACTTTGGAATGAATGAGATGACCCATTGAGATTTATGGGAGATGGTAGCTTAATAAGAGGCTTTTATTTTGAAGGATCCATATGAATGCCTTTATAAGAAACCTTATGACCAATCAAGGTCACCTTGTCCTCACCTATATGGCATTTGTCAGGATTGTGTTGACCTCCCATGTCGTACAATTTCTTCTAACCTACTTCTATCCTCTGTAGGTGAAATTATTTTGAACTATAAATGAAAAAGTCATTAATAAAAACCGTAGTAAACTTTCCAAAAATTTCTTGAAACACCATGTTCATTAAGCATTGGAAAGCTATTGGAGCATTTTTCAAGCCAAATGGCATGACTCTAAAAGCATAACAACCCCAAGGAGTGATGAAGGTTGTTTTCAATTGATCCTCTAATGTGGCACCTATTTAAAAGTAACCCGAGTAGCCATCACACACAATGTGCTTCTTATGACTAGCTACCTCATGTAGTATCTCATCCTAAAATGGGAGAGGAAAGTCAACTCACTTGGTTGCCTCATTGAGTGGCCTATAGTCCACACAAAGCTTCCACTTTCCATTATTTTTAGGAGTGAACACAACTAGGGAGACCTACTCTGAATTTTCCACTAGATAAATGAAACCTGCTGCTAAAAGCTTTCTTACCTCCTTGAGGAAAACCTGCTCCTTGATGACTCCTAGTCTTTGTAGCTTTTGAGCCTTAGGTGTGTCTTGTGGATTTAAATCAATCTTGTGTTGAAAAACTTTAAATCGATCCACACATGTCTGTGTAGTCATTAGCAAAAATCCTAGGAAACTTTCTCAGCACACATTTGTACTGCTCTCTTTGGTCCTTTGTAAGTGTAGACATCATATCTTCTAACATTCCTTCATCTTCCGCATCTTGGTTCTCTTCTGGACCTAGACCTCTTCCGCGTTTTGACAAGAGGTCTCTTGGTTGCTTGGCTTAAACCTTACCCCCATGACTTTGATGGAAGACTCCTCTTCAACAATGCTTCTACTACTTTCTTCCTTCGAGGTGCTATCAATCCAATCTTCCTCTATCTCATTTTGAGATGATTCTTCCTGGATCTCCTCTTGAAGTTTCTCCTTCATGTGAAAGATAATCTTCTTAGGATTTTCATGCTTGCAAATCAATTTTCTGCTCTCACAATCCTGCAAATCTTGCATTTTCATTAGCCATGGTTTTCGTAGGAGACATGGATAACCATTTCCTTTGGTAGAAATAACATAAAAATCAATAGCCTTATGAATGAAAAAGGAGTCCACAAAATTATTTTTATAGATTTCTAAGCACCTATTTCCACTAGTGTTTGTCATCTTGACTTTGATTTCAGGTGTCTCATGGATTTGTATGCCTAGTCTTTGCATGCGGTCCTCTGTCATAATGCAAATTTGTGCACCTCTATCCTAGGAGACCTTTCCTAACCAACCTTCCTTTGATGTAACAATCTAGCACGTATGTAATATATCCATTCATTTCATCTTGTGCAATCTTCACAGCAAGCACATTCGCTTTTACCTTCTCCCTAGTGCTAACATCCTTCGTTAGCTCCCTCCTAACTTGTGGACACAATGCAAGAAATTGAGGCTGTCATAAAATATAATATCTAACTAGTCCAAATGATTTTCTCATATTAAACTTATCATTTAATGTGGGAGAATAAACAGGAACAAGGGTAAGAATATAGACATATGCTTATGGATCTATTTCAAAACGGGGCCAAGGTTAAAGGGGTCCAAATGAGAGATGGTCTGTCAAAGAACAATGCTACCTAATGGAGCTTACAGAACTTAATTTTAGCTTGACTAAAGGCCTCCAAACGTTATTGCTAGATATTCCTTTGACCTTAGGCAAGCTAGGTCTGACCTTGAGGTGGGAACCCTACCCAAGCATGAGGTGCTTGTCGGATTGCTAACTAAAGTGCTTAAAGTGTTTGTGGGAATCTTGCCCAAGCTTGAGGTGCTTCTCATTCTTAAATGACTAAGGTTCTTGAAGTCTTCAATTTAAACATAAAATCTCAAGAGGCATAAACAGTTTCCATGTTTATTTGACTAGGTGCTTGAAGTGTTCAATTCAACCATGATAACTTAAGAAACATAAAAGACACATGTCCAAATGATCCTCCACATGTGGCCCTCAAGATGTGCTTGAATCCTATTGGATAGGATTTAAAGAGGTCCAATGAGAATTCAGATACATAAAAATAAATGATTCAGCTCTTTGTCTCAAAGAGGAAAAAGAGGACACATGTCCAAATGAAATAATTATATAATACAAAAAAAAACAAATACCAAATGAAGATTCTCGATGGATGCAAGGAATACAGCTTAAGGATCACGTGAACCTTTTCAATGCTTACAATGCTGCACTAGAGTAATCGAATGTAATGCTTTCTAAATGAACAATTTTTTTGTCTTATAAGACTAATCCTCTTTTGTGGATAAATATGAATAGTATGCATGCTTAGAATAATTTTTGTGATGATGATGTCACTCAAACACCAAGTAGAATTTGTCACTCTACATTGGGAGTATGATATGGACTAAAGAGCAGACATGCTTCTGGCATCTACGTCTCCCAAGCACCAAATAGACTAGTCATTTATTTTGGAATGATGTCACGGGGTGGAAAGGGATCCTCTACATGCTAAGAAACATAGACTAATGACTAAGACTTTATCTCTTCTACCTCATAGTCGAGGACGACTATGATTTCAAGAAAGAGGTAATGTCATAAAATCTAATATCTAACCAACCAAATGATTTTCTCATATTAAACAGATAATTTTATGTGGGATAATATACAACAACAAGGGTTAGAATATAGACATGTGTGTCATGCCAAGGGTAGGACTATAGGAGGGCATGCCCCTTGCCAAGGGCGGATGGATACACATGGGGTACACGGGCTATATATATCTAAGAGCCAAAGGGCCAAGGGCCTATATATAGGTATGGTTGGGTGGTTATTGGAATTTCTATCTCCCTATGCCCTTTCACTAGTATCAGAGCCAGGGAGGAGGGGAGCAGAGAGGAGGGGAAGAAGCAAGATCTCGATTCTCTCTCTCTCTCTCTCTCTCTCTCTCTCTCTCTCTCTCTCTCTCTCTCTCTCTCTCTCTCTTTCTCTCGCACGATTTTCCTTGGCATGGATCGTTGTTCTTGCTTGGGATTGATTTTCAAGGTTCCACGAAAGCAAAGGGGCATGGTATCTCATCTTGCACGAAGGCATGCAAAGCCATGCAAAAGGCCGAAAGGTCGTGGTCCAGAACCATGGGCAATAGCGCTTGACAAGCGGGGAAAGACTACTGGCCGAGGAGTCCCGTGTGTAAGGCCACTTATGGCGGGCATTTTGGGACTTCATCTTCATCATCTATAGACGAGCATTACATTTTGCATGCAGTTCCTACGCAGGATGTGCATACATTTTTAATTTACTTCCTAACTCATGCACGAAGTCAAACACGGATTGTGACGGCCTTTAGGCCCGCACACACTCGTGGTGCAAAAGGAACATGTTGACAATGGTACGGTAGGCAATTGAGCATTAACCACATGTTAACTCTATGCATGGCATGGTGATCATCCATCATCATGGCCATGCATGGAGGACGCTTTTAAGACCCTTCTACCTGTAGCAACGACCATGAACATATAAGGTTTGAGTTTTCCTATTCTTGTGGTTTTCATAGCTTTATGTATCAGCTAGTCCTGCAAGCTCATATAATTAGGTTGCTCACCATCATGGTACCCAGAGAGCTTACCTACAACTCAACTATGACCACGGTCAATACATTATGTTCACTTCAGTTGGGCATTATCGTACTTTGGTCAAGGGAGCAAGGCTCAAATAGAGACACGATAGAGGTAATCAGCAAGGCCGGTTATTGGTTTAATTCTAATAAGTCGGCCACAAAAACTGGTTAATATGGTACATTCCAACTATATGGTACCTACCAGTAATATTGGGAAACACAGGAAATTCTACAATGCCAACTATGTTGCTTTAATCAAGTGTAGCTTGTCAATAGGTGACACTTGATAGCTCAGTTCTATATGCTATCTCCATCAATACTGGGCAATGTCATGATTCTCAATACAGTGCACGATTCGGCAAGGCCGATTCTCTATGAACTTTTGACACGCTCGATGTTCTCTAGGTGGACATATGTGTGTCACAACGCGTACCTATTTGCTATGAGCATTCAGTATCAGTTTTGTCTCATCTTATTAATAGACTTCTCGGGAGGAAGGCTTTCCCTTATGACATACGACATATAAGTTTTTGATGTTTGGAATTTTCTATCAACATATACACTTGGGAGTCTTTGCATGTTCTCTCAATAGACATCGTATTAAACCAAGCCAAGAAGGCATGTACAGGACATCCACCACCTCTCAAGTTATTTGCATATATGGCTATGAGCAAGATTCGAGCGTAGTACAAGACACTTTCCCACACATGGACGACAAGGTTAGTCAACTTCAAGTTATGGATTTTTATGTTTTACTTTTCATTTTGGAAAAAATCTCTCTGCTGTGCCAAGCAAAGTGCTTGGGCAGACTCCATAAGAAGCCATTGTACAAAACACAGTGCCTTGCTTGTCTTCATGAGAAGCATGGATTCTCTTATGTGCCCAATTGACTACTACTAGCTCACATCTTTGTCCCTATATGGACATAATCTCACAGTCGACACTACGGTGCACTGTGATGTATCCATTCTAGCGTAACCTATGCATGGCATACTAGTACGATGGCCATACAACACCCATTGTTGCATACGTTTCCGCTATAGCAGTAGTTGCTCTGACACGGACGAGCTAAGCTATTGATGTTTGAAAATATTTTGTTTTTAAGTGTATTCACAGGTAATGTGCCATACATATGCACCCCACGATCACATATATGGTAAGTGTGTCAAGATGTGATTTATAGCACTTCTCTCTACAAGGGCGTGGTACAAGTATACAGTTGGCCGCTTATAGGATAAGCTAAGCCTTTCTCTACAAGGGTGTGTACTTGTATGCTTATAGGCTAGCCTACGCCAAAGACATGTTCTGCACGGGATCATATGCACGCGACATACACAACATTTGCATAAGGGATTTCCCTCAGCCCAGCATTCTCTCTCTCTCTCTCTCTCTCTCTCTCTCTCTTTCTCTCTCTCTCTCTTCCAAACTTCTATGCGGGAAAGGTAAACTAGGCATGATTTTATGGAAATATTTTATGCCTTTCTTGAAATATTTCTATGACAATACGGTAACAGGAAGGGTTGTGAGCCAAGAAGAAGGGCTACAAGCCAAGAGGAAGGGCTACAAGCCATGTATTTCCACCTATTTTGGAATGGATAAGAGCCATCTTTTGTAAATGGACAAGCAAGGGTCTTGTCATTAGTGATTTTTTGGACATTATTTTTTCATTCCACACTTTAAATGTGCATGTCACATCAAGTTTTTGAACGTCTTAAACTCGTACAGGCTTATCTCTACCATGGTGTAAGGATGACGCCAGCATTTTAGACCATACGATTGCACACAAAAACCCCACATAATGGATTTTTGGATGTGAAAAAGATCTAGTTGAGCATACAACTCCAATTTCAGTAGAGCTCCTATTAGCACTAAGCGTGCTTATATGAGTATAATTTGGGGCAAGACCCAGCACTTGATCACTAAATTACTTAGTAAGCTTTTATGGTCGATTCTTGGGACCTTCACACTTGCACTTTCAAGGAAAGAATTCCACAAACTACCAACAGGTAGTGGAAATATTTCAATTTCCAAAGTATTAAAATGCCACGGGCAAACCCAACGGGGGTCAAGAATAAGGCCAAGGGCTGCTACTCGTTGAGCAATTTTCATGCAACATTTATCCAAGGGGTTTGACAATGTTGTTTTAACCAAGGGGTCTGGATTGCAAAGGCAACACCCAAGGTTATGTGTGCAATACTAGTTGCATTTCACTAATTTTCAATAGTGTTCCTAGGACTATAGGCAAGAAGTTTGGCTATCAGCCTTTCACTACGCATATGTGAACACCATGTTCACCCTGCAGGTACTCATCTGATTTGGTTTTATGTTTCTTTGTTTTCTTTTCCAAATAGGATGCATAAAATTCTATGTTTTCATCCATTTTTACTCTTCAGCAAGATGACAAGGTCACATAAAAGCCAAGACTTTTGGACCGTTGTGTCCAAAATATGGTTTTTGCATTACACAGTTTTGAACCTGCTTGTAAGTTTTTACTTGACACATGTTGTCACATGGGATGCAACATGGTCTAGGAACTCAAGGAGTTTGGTTTTGCCAGTGTGGAGCAAGGCTACTGAGGGTCCCTCTCACTCATGTAATAGAGTTTTTACAATTACCTCGATGCACAAGTACATTTTGGACATGAAGGATGTTCTTTTTTCAAAACATTCTTACATGAGACATATTACACATGTGGAGAATATGAGTCTCTGGGAGTAGCACTGGGGCCCCCTATTTTGAGTATGTATCATGAAAAGTCCCTAGGTCCTGTGTGCTAGTCAAATCTATTTTCTAGACCATTTTCAGCACGACGTATCAGGAGAAATTTCGGTGGCTTGAAATTGTCTAATACTTAGAATGACTTGTTTAGGTACAAGTACTGCTAAACAACATTACATATGGTTGTTTATATATAAAGCAAGGCTCTAAGTTGTTAATGAAAAAGTTTCATTGTTTATCCCTAGAAGCGATTAATGTTTCACCTTCTATTATGGTTCAAACATTTCAGCAAGGCTTGAAAATGCTTACAACTAAAAGTATTTAGTTTCTTTTTAGAACTATTTACATTCATCTTTACTGGGTGCTAGGCACATCACATTCGCCATAAGTATTGGTAAGGAGGATCATGGATATCCAGGTTCGGATCTGGTTTTTGCTAAATGCATGCACACTATGTGTTATGGGCCCTAGTGTGTAGCAAAAGCTGATTTGGAACAGCATGCGTATTCATCAAGTTGTTGCTTATGAATCATTTTTCACTCTATGTGTAGTTCCTCTATAAGATTACTTTTGGGTCTACCAATCACCAATAGAGGTCATAGCTCGGTTTGGGTGCTTGTGGATTTTTCAAGTTAACCACGATGGTTATTCTCGACATTGTTGATTCCCAGTCATATGGGAAGTTTGTCTGAAAACCGTGGGGGAAACACACCTCAGTACTTTTAGTTATCCAAGGGGATTGGCAAATTAAAAAGTGTAATCTTGGGCTAAAGGATATGAAAAGTGCATACATTAGCACCAAGCAATCCAACTAATAAGCATTTATTGCTCTACTTGGAGTTTGCTTACCATCAGATAAAGCATGTTTGCAACTAGGTTTAGTCTCTTCATGTTTAAATCAGGCTCTCAACCTTGAACTCTGGTTATGGTGGGGTTGTTTACTGATGAAATTTGAGAGAAAGTCAAGGACTTCCACTTGGCTGATGAAAAGTGGTACTCTTTCAGGTACATCTTTGTTGTGATAACGGATTTAAGCATTCTCATGTGCATTCTAAATGGAGTCTACACACTAGATGTTTCCAAAAGGACAACAATGTGCAAAATCACGCTGTTATTTTTCATTTCATTGAACCTCCTACAGTACCGTGTTTTGGTCAAACAAATAGTTGCATCCATGAAGGATACCACTCTTGAAAACATTAGTGTTCTTGTGAAGATCCTACCACTTTTGTTTTCGCATACGAAAACGCTTCTCCAAGTGGGGGATTATATCATGCCAAGGGTAGGACTATAGGAGGGCACGGCCGTGGCGAAGGGACGATGGATGCACATGCGGTACAGGGCTATATATAGATAAGATCCAGAGGGCCAAGGGCCTATATATAGGTATGGTTGGATGGTTATTGGCATGTCTATCTCCATATGCCCTTTCAATGTGCGTATGGATATGTCTCAACATGGGGCCAAGGTTAAAGGGGTTCAAATGAGAGATGGTCTGTTAAAGAGCAATGCTACCTAGTGGAGCTTAAAGACCTTAGGGTTAGATTCCTTTGAGCTTAGGGAATCTAGGACTAACCTTGAGTTGGAAACCCTACCCAAGCATGAGGTGCTTGTCAACTTGCTAACTAAAGTTCTTAAAGTGTTTGTGGGAACCTTCCCCAAGCTTGAGGTATTTTCATGCTTAAATGACTAACGTTATTGAAGTTTTCAATTCAAACATAAGACATAAACGGTTTCCATGCTTAATTGATTAGGTGCTTGAAATGTTCAATTCAAACATGATATCTAAAGAAGCATAAAAGGGGTCCAATAAGAATTTAGATGCATAAAAATAAATAGCTAAGTTCTTTCTCTCAAAGAGAAAAAAGAGAACACATGTCCAAATGAAATAATTAAATAATACAAGAGAGAGAGAGAGAGAGAGAGATGGAGAAAGAGAGAGAAAGGGGAGGGGACCAAGCATGAGAGGGGGGTATACTCTCCCACACACAAAAACACATAGATTCTCTCATTGTGTGAAGTGCAAAGTGCAAGAGTTTCATATTCTTCTCCAAGATTGTTGAGAAGTGGAGAGCCTAAACCAACACTTTTGGCTATGGAATGCAAATCGAACCAAGATCCATTCTTCAATACATAAGCTTTCCATTTTCTTCATCTTCATTACTATTCTATTATGCCATGCTAAGCAAGAAGAGTGATGATAAGTGAGGAATTGTATGAACCTCTCCTTCTTTAGGAACTCTACACCATCACCAAGGTTAGCAACATTTCTCACATAGATAGCCCAAAGACGTGGAAACTCTTGATATACATGTTGTAGTCATCTAAGTCTTTTTGCTTATGAGAAATTATGTCTTTCCATATAATTTGAGTGTTTTTAGGGACAAAGAAGTTTCACTCAAAATAATCATCAACATCCTTATAGTTTCCCTTAACTTCCTAAGATAGAGAGTCAAACCACGTGCTAGAATCTTTTCTCAAGATCACATCAAACATTTCCAAGCATTCCTCATATCCTATCATCCTTTTTATGTGGCAAGCCATTCTAAAATTTACTAAAAATAACTTGGCATCCTGGCCAGGCTCTCTGAAGAAGAGGGGATATCCTTACATTTGGTGGCGGGCCTCCATTGAATCAATTTCAAAGTGACAAAACATTTTTGTCTTTTCTTCTTAAAAAATTTTACACAATAATTTTTCTAAATTTCAATCTATTCTATAAAAAAATAAAAATATGCACATCAAATGATCTATGATAGTCAACAAGAGGTAAGATGGCAGGGTTTTGTGAGGCAATAATTTTTCCTACTCTTCGGGCACCAAACATGAACACCATACGTTGGTGAAAATGGATCTTTTTACTAATTGCAATGTTTATTCTAATGTGTGGAGTGAAAGGAAAGGAGAAAACCTCTATTCTTGGGTCATTATCCATGGTCTATGCATGACCTAATTCTTAAAACAAAACAAAAATATAGATGTCCAAACTAATGTCGTACCTAATGAGAGGTAAAGTAAAAGAATTGAAGAGTTTATCTTGGCCAACTTAAGAGGGCCCAAAATTCTACAGACTACGAGTTGAAATTATAATTTAGTGCTTATAATGATATGCACCTTTCACCTTGCAATGGGAACAAATGGGTCATACAAGTTTTTGTGATTCATGCAACCTACTTAATTATGCTAAAAGCTAAGCATTCATTCAATATGCAACAACAGACATCAAGCCCTCCTTAGTGAGGACACCAAAATTGAGACAGACTCGGGCAACGAGTAGTAAGAGAGGTAACCTCTAAACACCCCTTAAGTCTCCTGTGCTACTCAATTGGGGTTGGGGCAACCACAAACAAGACAAAGAAACAACAAACCCACAGCCAACAAGTGAAGGAGAACCTCCTAGGTATGGGATGTGAACTTGGATGTAGAAGATATTTTGTCACGACCAAGAGGAAGTGCAACAAAACACACAAGCAATCTCACACCAAGACACAATAAATGATGCAAGAGAGAACCGGAGAAAAGGGAAGAGAGAGAGAGAGAGGAATGAAGTTTGTGAAAATACTTGATTGACCACTTGCAAGGTAAGGTGGTTTATATCACACTATCATGGAGCTTGCATAAACTAAACCAGTAATTAGTGAATGGTAAACATTTCTAGCACACATGCACTATATTAGAGTGTGGAAAACATCCCACCACCCACAAAACCCTCTTACAATGAACAAGAAACTTGGCAATCAAAACACACTAAACACTTTCTCAGACATGATCAAATGATGGAACTTATAAGACACGAGTCACCTTGCATTCACCAAACCACGTGACATCAATGAAAGAACGAAGATTCTAGAACCAAGACACACCTTTGAAGCACCAAAACCTCAAATTGTTGAAAACAAAAGAGCATATACAATAGCTATTGTGAGATTTTAGAACTCACACTCTCTCATTTGATATGTGTGCCACCAAATATTCTCTCACAAAAAGTGTGAGGCTCACAAAGAGGTTCCTACACCTAAGTCTCTCTTAACACCTATAGTGTTAGGGTTATATGTGAGATCTTGGGGATGATTTACAAGAATGAGAGGGGCATATTTATAGGTTGGAGACCCCTCAATAAGGTTATTGATAACCTTATTTGGAATCTAGTCAAATCAAGATTAGGATTTTTTTTGAATATCAAAACATTGTGGGCCTTCTTTGTCTACTTGAGTCATGGATGTGGGCTCAAGAGAAAGCATTATTGGTGGTAGACAGCGTGAAATTAGAGTGTTACGAAAGGAAAGAGAGAGAGTTTTACTATGTACATGTTTTGAGGCGAGTTGCCTTTTGTGGTTAGGTCAATGGATATTTTGTGTTTGTAGGTTGTGGTTAGTGTTAGTAATCACTAAAAAGTTAATGATATACTTGCAATGGGCAGAATGAGATGAATAGTTGAATGAAGATGGGTGAATTAAGTAAGGGAATACTTGTGATGGTGAAGCTTTGAAGAAGTTTTGAACTTACTTTTGTATGTTCTCAAAAATGAATGGTGATCTTCTTCTTGTCGTTCTCTTCTTATGTTGTCGTCGCCAAGGTTGAATCACCACGATGAAAATGCCAACGTTGGTTGATGGAGATTTCCAATTAGAAAATATTAATCATGGTTTTACATGATGAATTTCATGTATATAGAGAAGATGTAAGAAAGAATTCTAATTTAGAGGTACTAGAGAGATGCATAGAGATAATGCAGTAGAGTTCATATGAGAGCTATGGAGGTGAGAATGGAGGTTAATGGTGAAGGGAATTAGAGAAATCATGGAAGGTTCATTTTTGAGGGAGGGATGGAGATAAATGCGTGTGTGTGTGTGTGTGTGTGTAAGTGTGAAGAAAAGTGAGAGAAGACTAGGGTAACTTGTGATAAAAAATGGGCAGACTAGGGTCAACTGAAAAAAACTTATCTCACTGATGGAGACTCCAAAACATATGAAATATTTTGAGGTGATTATTCAACTTGTAAGATAAAGTTTTCATTTTGATGACTTTCTCAGATTAGGGTGGAGGTGGGTGCCACCAATCCCACCAAAATGCCCGTTTTCCTCCTACAAAAATCTTCAGTGCCCCCCCTTTTGTTGAATTTTCATAATCCTCCAAGAGTGAGCCCCTTCTTGCATGAGAAAATGACCTGATCGATTCTTAAGTAGTTGAAAATATGCATGGATCAGGATTATTCATAAATATGATATATGGATATGATGGGAAAAAACTCGTTAGTATATAAACAATTCATGGAATCTGGAATAGTGCCAGCTGTATATAAATATAAAATGAGAAAACATATATATGAAAATATAGCGAATCAAATGAGGGGGCCTTCATTTAAGTTTTATTGATTTAGGGCTATTTACAAGAAACAAGGAAGAATGCATGTGGAAAATTGGTAATTTACTGAAAGGGAATGACTAGGTGAAAGGTTTTTTTTGTGAATTTTTTCTCGAAGTTGGTTGACGCCAAAATTTAGAGAGGCTTGGATTAATTTTTTTATATTTGAAATAAAGACTATGAAAAAACGGTAAGAAATAATGTTGTACAGGCAAGTCAATGTACATAACATACTTAGGTAAATAACACACCTCTAAGTGAAATTGTATTTAAATAAATACCAAAATGAATATAATTAAAAAACCGTACATTAAGGCCCTATATAAAATAAAATATTTACACATAAATGGACCATAACATACATTTTTTTATTTGTTTGGCTTAATTAGTGCAATCACTAGCTAGTTGAGGGTTTTCTAAGGAGATATAGGGAAAGTCCAGTAACTCACATACACCTATGTATAATGAAAATGTGAGGATAGGCATAGTGTTTGAGTGATTTTGATAGGGTGAGGTAGCTCACTATGGAAATTCTAGATATCTAGAAAATGGCTATCGCTAGTATAGGAGATGCTTGCAATAGATTATGGAGCGACTATGCTTGCAATAATGTTTTCATAGACTATGTTTGCCACTCCCAAACACTGGAGGTCACCTTTCCTTCAACTAGGTAGAAATCCTTGTGCGCGTTGGCTATTGTAGCATTTCACAATTCTATGTGTGTAAGAGTACCCCACCTCAGCCACACATACCTCTTGGATCTCTCATATCATTGCAGCATTTTAAAATTCTATATGTGTAAGAGCACCCCACCTTAGCCACAGTGACCTCATGGATCTCTCATACCATTGTTAGGTGCTTGAGGCAAGAGCACACACACACACGCACACACACGGAGCAAAGCTCTTTACATATAGAATGACTAAACCTAAACAAATATATTATATCTATCTAGCACAAATGGAAGCTCCCATGGGACACATGGGGCTTCAAAACCAACACAAATCTCTTGTGAGATCCTACTTTTAGTGAACACATAGTGCATGACTTCTGGGAGAATCTTGTTTTCAACTAGCATGCAAGTCAACATAGATCCTTATTAAGTCAAAGTTTTCTTGTGATTTGAAGATAATTAATATCTTTGTAGGTTAAGATGAAAATTTTTTATTGTGTTTATCCAAAACTTAGGTTTTAGAAATTTGTTTTCAAGAATTAGAAATGCTTAGGTAGTCAAATGTTGCCAAGAATTAAATTTTATATATAATGTAATTAAGTGGACGATTCAGATTAGATGAGAATTGTCAAATAAAAAATTTTCATGTAGTAAAGATTTCTTGAAATGCCTGTTTACCTTGGTTTTGTTAACTTTTTTTTTTTGAAAAATTGGGTCTCAGGTTTATTGTTGGATGGTTTTTTGGTATTCCATGGATTGTTGGAGCATTCATGTTATTATGTTCTCATCATCCAAGCGAAAGACCTGGTCTCATTGCATGTGCTATAGCTGTAAGTTTCTAGTTTAACCTTGTTTCCATTTACAAATAAGTAATAAAATAACAATATGAAATGGTATTATCAAAACAAAAGGACACAAATGAATTCTCTCTCTCTCTCTCTCTCTCTCTCACACACACACACACACAGTATTATCAATTGTTTGATGATATTTAAGTGTGAATTTAAGTGATTGTGTTAGAGTTGTTTTGCACCATAGTGTAGTGGGGAAACTAGGAGTGAAGTGTTAATCATTTTTCAAAAATGAGAAAGCAAGACACCATTATAGAATGGGAGAGATAACCCCACTCGAATGCTAAAAAAGGGGGGTATTAAGGTAAGTCTCCATTCAAGGAAAGCTCTCTGTGTTTCTAGAAAAGGTAGACCAATGGAAAAGATAATTATTGCACACATGTTCTCATTCATTCAAGATGGAAAATTTTTCTCTTGTGTGTGTGACCCTATGCTAAAAAACTACCCCCCCTCATCCTATTACCCTTTAGTGCAACCCACAATTACTATGCCTGTGTTTTTACAAAACAGTATCTGTGATCATAGAGACACAAGCACGCTTGTGAATGCACATGCGCGTGCACATACACACATACACACACACACACACACACCCTTGTAATACGTTTAGATATGCGTGAGCTAGTATACATGACTCTATGTGCTAAGTTTTACAACAAGAATGCATATGCTCTTATGTATCATGAAACTCATTTTTAAAATTCTTAAATGAATAAATTTATATTTGAACATATGGATCTCTCTCTCTCTCTCTCTCTCTCTCTCTCTCTCTCTTTGTGAGTTCAACTTTTCTTGTTGGATATAGCTTTAAGGTCTCCTAGGATAGTTTCATACCACATAATTACAATTCTCTTCTTATTATTTCTCTTTCTCTCAGTGTCACACAGACAGTGTGGATTCTTCAAGAATTGCAAAATTGCTTATTTTGATCATTTTGAAGATTTGAGAGTCATTTATCAACTCCAAAAACCACAATTTGATACTAGTGTGTGACCCACATATTGCTAGAAACCCATGGCCAGTGGGTCACACACACACACACATTTGTAGGGGTGTGTGTGTGTGTGTGTGTGTGCATGCATTCAAGCAAGGATGTTAGATTTTATTCCGTATAGTCCCTCCACAAAGATGGAAATTCTCTCTCTCTCTCTCTCTCTCTCTGTCTCATCCACACACACACACACACACAATTTTGAGTTTAAGACTTTTTGGTGAATCTTTCAAATCTTCCTTACAAAATAAAACGAGGAAAAAGATTCACAGTACCATGTTTCTCAAGTGGATGGAGGAATATTTGAAATCTATATGACACCGTTGAAGCACCAAACATCAATTTAATTGATGATGAAAGAACATTTACAATAGTGATCTTGAGATGTGGAACTCAATCTCTGTCACTTGTAATGTGTAACATGAAAAACTTTAGTGCACCAATGTGTGAAACTCACAACATGGTGCTTTGTGATAGATGATTTGTGAGGAAGGATAAGGGCCTGCTTAGAGGTTGGAAATTGATCATTAAATTATTGATAATCCTTTTTATGAAACTAGCAAACAAAGATTAGGATTTTTTGAATATTAAAGTATGGTATGCCTCCCTTGTCTGCTTGATTCATGGATGTGGTTTCAAGAGAAGGAACTCCTTATCGACGGTAGATGCCTTCTACAAGGAGATAACTTTCCTTCTTCATGAGAATCCTCTTCTAAGATCTTTGGTGGAAACTCGCTCTCCAAAATATAGCCAACACTGGGAGCCAATGACTCTATTTCCTAGTACATTTATTTCTTGATAGCTACTACCACCATAATAGCTTGCACTTCTTTCTCAACACATGCAACTCCTTGTTGTGCAAGTAAATCAACATCCTCATTTTGATTCCTAGAAATACAATACAATTGCACCTCTTCAAATTGATTAAACAACCTATAGATGACATACACTTTTGTTCTTAGGCTTTCATTTTTGTATGCTCATAACCACTTCTCCATTTGGGTCAGGTAGCACTATCCCTCCTTTTGGTTCACTATCCAAGTCACCAAAAACCTCCATCAATGAATAAGGTGAATGCATTATGTACGATTTTAGGTGCTAGAATGGGGGTATCCTTACTTCAAGCACTTTAACCTCCTTCTCATGTACTTTAAAAGTGAGAATCCCAGCCAACTATGCACGCACACTATCTTCTACTTTGAAAGATTATTGAAACTCTTCAAATATCAACAACCTCTTTGAGATCTCAGTACTAAGATTGATTTGCGATGACACCCAAGAAGAAAAAACTTTTCAGTAAGAATTAAAAAAGATTTTGGTAGTAGGTAGGATCCAAATGTTTTCACAAAAAGCATGAAAGAAATCAGCATGAGTTATGCTTCTATGTAGCCTCTCTCCAAAGCATCCATGACCCTACTATTAAAGTAGATGGATCTCATCTTGGTATTGAGGGTATCTTTTCGTAAAAAGCATCATCAACTATTTTTTATCCACTAAAGAGAATAACACTTTCAACAAGGAGGCATGAATGTTGGTAGTTCTGACAAAACAACTTTGTGTCACAAAAATATTCCTCAAGATCATCTCACCAGGAAAAATAATAGTGACTCCGAGGCTTAGTGAATGAAGTGTGAAATGTAATTCATGTTTTTAATGAATGAGATGACCTCTTTAAGACTCTTAGGGTATGGTAACTTAATAAGAGCCTTTTCCATTGAAGGATCCACCTCAATACCTTTATCGGAAACCATGTGACGAAGCAAGATCACTTCACTCTCACGTGTGTGACAATGGTAGGGATTGAGTTGACCTCCCACGTCATGGAGCTTATTCAAATACTCTACATCATTTAGGTGCAAATATTTTAGAACTAGAAATATATAAATCACCAATGAACATTCTAGTGGACTTTTCAAATAATGCTTGAAACACCATGTTCATGAAGCATTGAAAAGTTGTTGGAGCATTGGTCAACCTAAATGTAATTATTATAAAACCAAAGAAACCCCAAAGGTTTTTTTCAATTGATTATCCAAGGAAATCTTTTTTTGAAAGAATCTTGAGTAGCCATCACACTTAGTGTACTTCTTATGGCAAGGAACCTCATTTAGCATCTCATCATGGAATGGAAGGGAAAAATGACATCGCTTGGTTGGATCGTTGAGGGGGATACAATCAATACATACTCTCCACCTCCCATTATTTCTAGGAGTGAAAAAAATTTAAGAAACCCACTTTTAATTCCTCATTGGATTCGGATAGATAAACCCTGCAACTAGAAGCTTTCTGACCTCCTTGAGTATTGCTTGTTCCTTGATCACTTGTATAGATTTTGTGCTTTATGTGTGGCCTCATGCTTTAACTTGATCTTGTGTTGAATAGCCTCTACTTCATGCACATATGTGTTGTCTTCATTAACACTAGTTTGGTACCAAAAAGGACACTCTAGTGTCCTTTTTTTGCAAATTTAAATAAAATGGTACATGAAATCTAGAACACATCTCAAGAAATTATTTTGCAAAATTATAAAATTTTATTCAAAGTACTTATAGAAATTATAATCCATCACTTTTGATCGTAACCTTAATAGTAGCTACATTCATAAAGAACCTATGCAAAACAACATTCAATGTTTCATTAAAATTTGTACTCTAGCCTAAGAAAAAAATGAGCAGGGTACATGCAATAATTTGTGGTAACTACTTATATATCTGTTTGATATTTTTACAATTTTCATATGAGAAAAAAAAATCCCTTATGACTAGAATTAAATATAGAAAGTCTTGTGGGTCAAATATGCAGCGTTCACAAATTCAATTAACGATCACAAAAAACATTTAGTTGATCTAAATTTACAATGTCATAGGATGCATATATACTAGATCTATGACCCCATTACATAAGGTGATAATTTTTAATGGTTATGCAAGTCACATTTGGTGATTTATGGCATATCCAAAAAACTGTGCATGTTGTAGTTATGATTTTTTATTCATAAAAAATAAGCCTTAAAATAAAGTCCACTTTTGGATTTTTTGATTCATTTCACTTATTTGTATAAAAACACCTCATATGGAGACAATTGGGAGATCTATATACACACTTTCATTAGTTTTTCATAGCAATGTTTTTTTTGGCAAGAAATTATGCACTACAATTTTTTTAAAATGGGCTTAAATTACAAGATTCCTATGAGTTTGAACCCTTGAAAAATGCTTAGTGGATGGGTATTGACCTATAGATACATTATACACCTTGACCCATAACCTCAGTATGTTAATGAAAGAGCCCTTGAAAGACCAAAAATTTTCTCTTTGTCAGCATTTTCAAGATTTTGGTCTTTTGATTATAACAAAAATCTAATCCCATAACTAAGTAATGAAGCTCAAATGCTTGCTATAATAAGTTTTTTCCTATCCATACACCTTGAAATCTATGAAAAATATTATAATATTAATGAGAAGTTATATTCAATTTATGAAAATTTTGTTAAAACTGCACTAAATTTCTATGATTTTTCATCTTAGAACTTATCATTATAATCTTAATTTGGTATTAATTTTGGAAAAAGTAAAAATTGAATATGTTTTTCACCTCATAGTTGACCTAAGATATGAACATGACCTCTTAATGTTTTTTATAGATTCACCAAATAATTATGACAAGTTGCTAGAAAAACAGGACACTTTAGTGTCTCGGGACATTTGAGTGTCCGATTACAGTACTAGTGTTAAAAAATCCTAGAAAACTTCATTAGCACACAATTGAATCCCTCCCTTTCTTCCCTTGTAAGTGTTTCTCAAAACATACCTTCTAGAATCCCTTTATCTTACACACATTGGTCCTCTTGAGCGCCTATCTTGTCCAAGTCTTCACAAGATATTTTCTGGCTGTTTGGCCTTAATATTATCCCTATGACTTTAATGGAATACTTCTGATCTGTAGTGCTACCGCTACAATTTTTGTTGAGGAGCTATACGTCCAATTTTCCTTCATCTCACTTTGGAATGATTCTTGATATAGATCCTGTTTACATTTCTCCTTCATGCTAAACGCAACCTTCTTATAATTTTAATTCCCATGAATCAACTTTTTGCTTTTCCAATCTTGCAAAGATCATATTTTCACTAGTCATGGCCTTCCTATGATAAATGGATAACCATTTCTTGGGGGGCACACTGTGTATAAATTGTGTATATCACGTGCGTTCAAGCACTATTTATAAAAATCCTTATCTATGAATTTTTGACAAATAAAACATATCATTTTCTTATTCAATCTTTTTTTAAAAAAATCAATTCCATTTTATGGTTCCCTTCTGTATGTGAAATTATGATCAAAGGTTAAATTTAATAACACCTTCTATTGCACTCATGTGATAGCCACATATTTATTAAGTGACCCATCGAGAACCATTCCCATTAATATACATAACATAAAGAGAAACCACCTTCTTAATGAAAATTGCCTCCACAAAAACATTTTTGGAAATGTCTAATGGATCTACATACCTAGTATTTGCATGAGGCCCTCGATAATGGTGTTGATTTGTGCACCCCCATACACTTGTCCTTTCCTAATCAGGTTTTCTTGTTTATACAGCATTGAGCTCTCTTGGCTTCTTTGGTCTTCTTCACCTTCTTGCCTTATCCATGGTCACTTTGTGATGTGACTCCTTCTTTCTCCTTCCCATTTACATAGCCACACTTGATGCCATTTGCTTCCATGTTATTCTCCTTTGACTTGGTCACCTCTACTGCATGCACATTTGGCTCTGGCAAAGCTCGAAATCCTTCCGCTCCTCCATGTGGCTAGGTGATCATTGCATTTCATTTCTATAAAATCATGACTTGTACCTTCCCCTTCGTTCTAGATTGAATAGTTCAATATAGCCCTCCTTGGCTTCCCACGAGCCCAAGCAATGTTACATTCTATGCCCAGATTCCCTGAAATTCCAACATTGCATTACACTCCTAGGTCATGGCTCATGTTGTTCTAACTTATTTCCTTGAAAACTTGTGCAAGGTGGATTAACAAGTTGCTCAAACATTCACTCAACTTTTCAATTACCTCAGGCATTTCCTTAGAGGAGGATGTTTTAGTCACACCTCTATGTGTAGAAACCTCTATCGAGAGCTCTCTGTGAGTGCACTTGAGTTTCATATACTTCATGGCAGTCTAAGTCTTGACAACACGAAAGGTGGAACGTGCACCCTCCCATGCATTTACCTTGAGTGTGGAAAATAGACCCTATAAGAGTCTCTCCCTTTTCAAAAATTATGCACCACCCCCAAGGTTAGAAATATTTTTCACCAAGATAGTCCGAAAGATATTGAAACCATTGCTTATAGGTATAGTATTTGTCTAGGTCCTTTTGCATCTAAGCAGCAATATCTTGCCATGGTTTTTCAATGTTTTGTAGGTTGAAAAATTGAAGTGATCCAAAACATCCTTGTGTAGCTTCTTTCAACTTCCTCAGTTAGAGAAGGAAGCAAAGTACTAGAATCTTTTCTAAGGACTAGCTTAAAATTATTTGAGCATTGTTTATCACCTATCACCTTTTTTATACGAAAAGCCATTTTGAAATGGGATAAAAATATCGTAGCATTCTCACCTTTTTTATACGAAAAGCCATTTTGAAATTGGCTAAAAGTAGCTCAACCATGATCTCCAAAAAGGAGAAGGTATCCTGACATTCTTCCTTGGATTTCCATTGAAACAATTTCAAAACACTTTTTGTTTTTTTCTTTTTTATCTTAGAGAAATCCACACATAATGTTTTGCTAGGTTGCAACTTGTTCTAGAACAAAAGAAAAATAGAAACATCCAATGACTAGGCCACAATGGTATTTTTGTCAGAATGGCCTAGTTATGGGATGTGAACTAGGACGCAAGAATATTTTTGTACCAACCATGAAAAGGCCCAAGAAAATACACAATCAATCTTATGTAAAAACATGTATAAAGTATGTTACGATAGATGTATAGAAGAGAGAGGAATATAGGTCGTAAAATACCTTGTTTGCAACTTACAAATTGATTTTTCTTGTTATAATATTATCAAGGATCTTGCATCAAACTAGTTAGTAAATGTTGAAATGTTCCATCACACACACATTCTCTCTGGGTTGTGGGAAATCTTTCACCACAATATTTGGTTACAATTAAAAAACATTAGGCAAAGAAAAAACACTAAAACACATTCACAAAACTAGCTCGAGTGGCACAACTTGATATACAAAAGTCATCTTAAATTCACCAATGGATTGTGTGTGGTTTAGCTAAGAAGGTGCAAAACCTTTGGCTGTCTCATCACAAACACTTTATGAAAAAGTTTTAACGTCAAATCACCAACCCTCTTCCTGAAGATAGTGTAAAGACTAAGATGGTTCATGATAGAAAAGTCACAAATCATGTTTGTAATCTGCTTGTTTTTTGTAGCTGAGTTTGTGATTAAAGAAACACCAAGTCAAAGCCAATTTTATATGAAAATATCAAATAAAAACACTAAGACTTCAAACACGAAACCTCGACTCTCATGCAAGCATAAATCCCATTCAAAACCCAAGTCTCTTTCAAGGAATCAAGTAGCCTTGCCTCCAATTACATAGTCATATCTAGAAACAATTGAAAGGAATACATGAGATTCCACCTTCACAGAGACAAATTTATGTTTTTGCATAGAATGAAGAGATTCTAAATTGAATCCCTCTCTATATTTTCCACAAAAATACCAACTGATGTGTCAATTGTTGAGCAATTTTTCCTCTTTGGACCAAAACTAGGCCATTTTTAGCTATTTTTTTACCCCAAAAAACACACTTTTTGCAAAAAGTCCCAAATGGAGCCAAAAAAACCTAATTTTTTGGATCACTTGCATAATTACAAAAAGCATATATATGCATCATTTTTCATCAATATTCCATTTTGGGTCACTTTTCTTGCAATTTTAGGACGATGTATGTTATACTATTTTTTATGTATGTTATACTATTTTTTATAGTTTTAACCCCATCAATCTTTGTACGCGAGATGCGTATGCTGCGATAAAAAGATTGGAATATGTAGATATAAAAACACATAAACAATATTATCAAGTGGAAAACATGAAACGTCACCACCTCAAGAGCCACGACTCTCATTGATAGTGACCGGAGTACCCGCTTCAACATATATTACAATATGTACATGATTTCTTTTATTTTTATGCATCAAAACATTTCAAAAGTGAAGTGAATTTTTTTTTCTAGATTGTGAACGTAACCACAACATGACATCCACCCCCTCTAAATGTGCACATCCTTCGGTAAGTGCCACAATAGTATTTGTTATGCTTTAAAACTCATGGGTAGACATGATATCTTCACTTTCATCCTCAATTTGTATATAGATAGACCCGTCATCCTCTTCACTATGTTTGCATCAAATGTATCATAATTACCTCTTATTTTAATTAATTTAACCCTTTCTTCTGCAACGGGAATTTTCATTTTTGTCCCATCCAGCTCATGCAAGGTATAAGTTGCACTTTCATGCATATGATTGACAACATAAGGATCAAAAATCTTTTTACAAGATTCCTTATTATAGAGTGTTGGTTTTCAAATCTATTCTCATACACCACCACCCAATAACCTTCTTCAATGGATTTTGGTATGAGCCAATGTCTCTTGTCAAATCGGTCTTTGTTTTTCAACCTTCCTTCCTTTAGTCGACCTTTTGCAAGATCAATGTCTTAGGTCTTCTTCCCAATCTATGTATGTGCAATGAAAGTAGGTTATCTCTACTCATCACATCTTCCCATGGCAAAAACATTAATGTGACAACTACATCTTCACTTGGCATCATAGGTTCTTGACCATACATCAATTGAACTCGCAGATAGCTAGTGACTCAAATATGTGTCGTATGGTCCACCCATGATGAAAATGGAAGTAGCCTTTGCCACTCTATCTTTAAGATTACCTCCACAAACTTTAATTATTGGAGGATGCCCTCTTTCACTCTGTCCATTGCCCTCAGGGTTATCAGCATAAGTTAAAGCTAGTTTGATGCCCATTCTAGAGAACAATTCCATTGAACCATGAACATCCAATCATCCTCTATTTTCACTTATTTTTCACACACATCCATAACGAAAAATCACATATTCAAGAAGGAATTTAAATATAGCTTCTGTATTCTTTGTCTTCAATGCACGCCCTTCAACTTCATTAGACAATTCCTATCTTGAAAGCACCAAATACCTCATTTTCCAAAGTCCCAAAGGCATCGTGACCAAGCCCACAATCCATTTATAATATATGGCCAATGGATAAGAAAGATTTTGCACATAAAAATGCCAAACATTTGAGTACACTTGGCAGGTTATGTTGCCCATACACCTCGATTTCTTGCCCATAAACATTCATGGAAATCCTTGATAATCTCTTGTTGAGTAGCCTTATTTCACAGTTTCCTCAGTGATCTCTTTGTTTAGGATGCTTCCATAAGTAGCCATCCTTCAAGAAGTATCCATTTGATTTTCTCCTTATTCTCTTGAATTCATGCTTAGTCCAATCATTATGTTTTTTCACGGTACTTAAGTAGTGTCCTATCAAGATACATTCATCCCCATATAATTCCTTTTGAAAAGGATTTTGAGTGAAGATACAAAACATTCATGATTGGAAGTTTCAATTCATACCTTGCCCTAGAAACATATCTACCATTGGATTATCCTTCCCTACAATATGATTGAATTTGGGATTCAAGGACTTTATGTAGGTTATCCACCACAATATTGCAATATCTGGAGTTGAACAATTTGTAATCATTCCAAGGAGAGGCAAACAATCAATTTTTGCAACCACTAATACCCTTAATAAGTGATCTTTGTCACATCTCAATGTTGTGGTCACTCCCCATGATTCCCTTTTTACCTACACATAGTCTTGTTGGCGAAAAGTTAGAAGCTTGGCCACAAAACTCACCACTTATCATTCTCCTTCATCAACACCTTTCCCTAATGCCCATCATGTCCTTGCAGGACTCTTGTCCATTGTCACTATGGTAGGTCTTTCACATGCATAGTCTAACTTTCTCAAGGTTGGTGATGAGAAAAGTAACTTCTCTAGCTTCCTCATGGCTCTTCTTTCCAGTGGAACTTTTGATTCTTTCTCAACAATCTATAAAAAAAACCTGCTTGAATGAGAGAGAGAGAGAGAGAGAGAGTGAGTGAGAGAGAGAGAACTTTTATCATGTATATTTTTGAGGTGAGGTGCATGTTAAAGTTATGTCAATGGATATTTGTATTAGAAGGTTAGTAGCTTGAGAAATACTAAAGTATCCACAAGGTGGATTTCATGACAACTCACTATGGGTTAGTCCTCGAGAGAAACAAGAAACCGATGAATATGTGAAAGCTATGTACAAAAACCTACACAATGTTCTCCCATTTACCCTTGACATGCTTTCCACCTCCACCCACCTAGCCATGTAATCTACAACACTAGAAGGTATACTTTTTCATTTTAGCTCTACATAGGGGACCCATTGCATCAATGCCCCAGTTTTAATAGGATTCATTTGCAATTAATAATTACATTGTACCATGCACCATCCTTTTGTTTCCATTTACCTGGAAATTGTGAAAACTTATACACCAATTTTGGGCATCGACATTCAAGCTTGTCCAAGCATACCCCACAATAAAAATATTCTTCATGATTGGATCTTGGGTAAAATTTCCACGACAAGTTTTCTCATGAAAAACTTTTAGAATGGCTCAAATTTCTATAGTTGTTGGTACTCTTCTGCACACTTGATCCCTTTGTGTTTGATAGAGGATGCTTTCTACAAAGAGATAACTTTCCTTCTTCATGAGAATCCTCTTCTAAGATCTTTGCTCGAAACTCACTCTCCAAAATATAGCCAAATGCAACTCCTTGTTTTGCAAGTAAACCAACATCCTCATTTTGATTCCTAGAAATGTAATACAATTTCACCTCTTCAAATTGATTAAACAAACTATAGATTACATAATTTTTTTCTCTTAGGCTTTCATTCTTGTATGCTCATAACCACTTCTCCACTTGGGTTGAGTAGCACTATCCCTCCTTTTGGTTCACCTATTGAACTCACCAAAAACCTCCATCCATGAATAAGGTGAAGGCATTATGTATGATTTTAGGTGGTGGAATAGGGGTGTCTTTACTTCAAGCACTTTAACCTTCTCGAGTAGCACTATCCCTCCTTTTGGTTCACCTATTGAACTCACCAAAAACCTCCATCCATGAATAAGGTGAATGCATTATGTATGATTTTAGGTGGTGGAATAGGGGTGTCTTTACTTCAAGCACTTTAACCTCCTTCTCATGTAATGTAAAAGTGAGAATCCTAGCCAACTATGTACTCACACTATCTTCTACTTTGAAAGATTATTGACACTCTCAAAGTATCAATAACCTCTTTGAGATCTTAGTACTAAGATTGATTTGAGATGACACCCACAGGAAAAAAACTTTTCAATAAGAATTACAAAAGGTTTTGGTAGTAGGTAGGATCTAAATGTTTTGACAAAAAGCATGAAAGAAATCATCTTGAATTATGCTTCTATGTATCCTCTCTCCAAAGCATTCATGACCATACTCTTATAGTAGATGGATCTCTTCTTGGTATGAGGAGATATTCTTGTAAAAAAAGCATCATCAACTATTTTCTTTGTAAGTGAACAATACTTTCAACAAGGAGGCATGAATGTTGGTAGTTCTGACAAAAAATCTTTAACGTCACAAAAATATTCCTCAAGATCATCTGAACAAGGAAAATACTAGTAACCCGGAGGCTTAGTGAATGAAGAGTGAAATGTAATTCATGTTTTTAATGAATGATATTACCTCTTTAAGACTCTAAGGGTATGGTAACTCAATAAGAGCCTTTTCCATTGAAGGATCCACCTCAATGCCTTTGTAGGAAACCATGTGACCAACCAAGATCACTTCACTCTCACTTATGTGACAATGGTTGGGATTGAGTTGACCTCCATGTCATGGAGATTATTCAAATATTCTACATCTTTTAGGTGCAAATATTTAGAACTAGAAATATAAAAATCACCAATAAACATTCTAGTGGACTTTTCAAATAATGCTTGAAACACCATGTTCATGAAGCATTGAAAAGTTGTTGGAGCATTGGTCAACCTAAATGTAATTATTATAAAACCAAAGAAACCCCAAGGATTAATGAAGGTTTTTTTGAATTGATTATCCAATGAAATCCTTTACTGAAAGTAGCTTGAGTAGCCATCACACATAGTGTACTTCTCATGGCAAGCTACCTCATTTAGCATCTCATCCAGGAATGGAAGGGAAAAATGACATCGCTTGGTTGGATCATTGAGTGGGCTAAAATCAATACATACTCTCCACCTCCCATTATTTCTAGGAGTGAAAAAAATTTAAGAAACCCACTTTGAATTCCTCATTGGATTCGGATAGATAAACCCTACAAATAAAAGCTTTCTCACCTCCTTGAGTAGTGCTTGATCCTTGATGACTTGTATACTTAGTAGATTTTGTGCTTTATTTGTGGCCTCATGCTTTAGCTCGATCTTGTGTTGAACAGCCTCTACTTCATGCACATATGTTTTGTCTTCATTAAAAAATCCTATAAAACTTCATTAGCACACAATTGAATCACTCCCTTTCTTCCCTTGTAAGTGTTTCTCACAACATACCTTCTAGCATCCCTTCATCCCTTCATCTTACACACATTGGTCTTCTTGAGTGCCTATCTTATGCTAGTCTTTACAAGATAGTTTTTGGTTGTTTGGCCTTATTATTATCCCTATGACTTTAATGGAATACTTCTCATCTGTAGTGCTACCGCTACAATTGCCGTTTGAGGTGCTATACGTCCAATCTTCCTTCCTCTCACTTTGAAATGATTCTTGATGGAGATCATGTTTACATTTCTCCATCATGCTAAACACAACCTTCTTTTAACTTTAATTCCCACGAATCCACTTTTTACTTTTCCAATCTTTCAAAGCTCACATTCTCACTACTCATGGCCTACCTATGATAAATGGATAACCATTTCTCGGGGGGCTCACTCTGTATAAATTGTGTATATCACGTGCGTTCAAGGACTATTTATAGAACTCCTTATCTACAAAGGTTTTTACGAAAAAAACATACCATTTTATTATTCAATCTTTAAATTTTTTCCTCAATTCCATTTTATGGCTCCCTTCTGTATGTGGAAATATAATCAAAGGTTAAATTTAATAACCCCTTCTAGTGCACTCATGTGATAATCACATAATTATTACGTGACCCCCTGAGAACCATTCCCATTAATATACATAACATAAAAAGCAACCACCTTCTTAGTGCAAAGTGCCTCCACAAATACATTTCTGGAAATGTCTAATGGATCTACATACCTAGTCTTTGCATGAGGCCCTCGATAATGGTTCGGATTTGTGCACCCCCATAGACTTGTCCTCTCCTAATCAACTTTTCTTCTATGTAAAAATATAGAACATGTGCAATATGCTGATTCATTTCAATAGGACCATTCAATTATCTTTTTGTCCTTGTCAATTCATTTTAAAATTGAGGACATAATGTAGGAAATTGAGGCCATGAGATATCAAGACCCTTACCTCTCACATCTTTCAAAAGGTTGTATGGAGCTAGACCATGTCCAAGAAGGATGTCTTGGAGGTTTATAGAGTATTGAGCTCTCTTGGCTTCTTTGGTCTTCTTCACCTTCTTACCTTATCCATGGTCACTTTGTGTTGTGACTCCTTCTTTCTCCTTCCCATTTCCATAGCCACACTTGATGCCATTTGCTTCCATGTCATTCTCCTTTGACTTGGTCACCTCTACTACATGCACATTTGGCTCTCGCAAAGCTGGAACTCCTTCCACTCCTCCCTGGCTGGGTGATCATTGCATTTGGTTTCTATAAAAGCATGACTTGTACCTTACCCTTCATTCTACATTCCATAGTTCACTATAGTCCTCCTTGGCTTCCCACGAGCCCAAGCGCAATGATACATTCCATGTCGATACTCCTTGAAATTCCAACATCGCAATACATTCCTATGTCATGGGTCATGTTCTTCTAACTTCTTTTCTTGAAAACTTGTCCAAGGTGGATTAACAAGTTGCTCAAAATATTCATTCGACTTTTCAATTACGTCGGGCATTTCCTTAGAGGTGGATGTTTTAGTCACACCTCTATGTGTAGAAACCTCTATCGAGAGGTCTCCTTGAGTGCACTTGAGTTTCATTTACTTCATGGCAGTCTCACGCTTGACAACACGAAAGATGGAACGTGCACCCACCCTTACATTTACCTTGAGTGTGGAAAATAGACCCTCTAAGAGTCTCTCCCTTTTCAAAAATTATGCACCGCCCCAAGGTTAGAAATATTTCTCACTCATATAGCCCAAAGATATTGAAACCGTTGCTTATAGGTATAGTAGTCGTCTAGGTCCTTTTGCATATCAGCAGCAATATCTTGCCATGGTTTTTCAATGTTTTGTAGTTTGAAAAAGTGAAGTGATCCAAAACATCCTTCTGTAGCTTCTTTCAACTTTCTCAGTTAGAGAGGAAAATAAAGTTCTAGAATCTTTTCTAAGAACTAGCTTAAAATTATTTAAGCATTGCTTATCTGAGACCACCTTTTTTATACGAAAAGCCATTTTACAATTGACAAAAAATAGCTCAGCATCCTCACCTTTTTTATACTAAAAGACATTTTGAAAATGTCTAAAAATAGGTCAACCATGATCTCCAAAAAGGAGAAGATATCCTGACATTCTTCCTTGGATTTCCATTGAGACAATTTCAAAACATGTTTTTTTTTTTTTAATCTTAGAGGAATCCACACATAATGTTTTGCTAGGTTGCAACTTTTTCTAGAATAGAAGAAAAACATAAATGGGCCAATGACTAGTTATGGGATGTGAACTAGGCCACAAGAGTATTTTTGTCACAATGACCTAGTTATGGGATGCGAACTAGGATGCAAGGCTGTTTTTGTCACAACCATGAAGAGGCCAAGAAAACACACAATCAATCTTATGTAAAAACATGTATCAAGTGGATTACAACAGATGTAGAGAAGAGAGAGGAATATAGGTTGTAAACTACCTCGCTTGCAACTTACAAATTGATTTTTCTTATTATGATATTATCAAGGAACTTGCATCAAACTAGTCAGTAAATGCTGAAAAGTTCCAACACACACACATTCTCTTAGGGTTGTGGGAAATCTTTCACCATAATCTCTGGTTACAAATGAAAAACATTAGGCAACGAAAAAACACTAAAAAATATTCACAAAACAAGCTCGAGTGTCACAACTTGATAGACAAAAATCACCTTAAATTCACCAATGGATTGTGTGTGGTTTAGCTAAGACTGTGCAAAACCTTTGGCTGTGAGAGTTTGTGCTCAGAATCACAAACGCTTTACGAAAAAGTGTTAATGTCAAATCAGCAACCCTCTTACTGAAGATGGTGTAAAGACTAAGATGGTTCATGATAGAAAAGTCACAAATCATGTTTGTAATCTTCTTATTTTTGTAGCCGGGTTTGTGATTAAAGGAACACCAAGTCACAACCAGTTTTACTTGAAAGAATCAATTAAAAACACTAAGATTTTAGACATGAAACCTTGACTCTCATGCAAGCATAAATCCCATTCAAAACCCAAACCTCTTTAAAGGACTTAAGTAGCTGCAGACAGTTGAAAGGAATACATCAGATTCCACCTTCATAGAGACAATTTTATGTTTTTTCATAGAATGAAGAGATTCTAAATTGAATCCCACACACCATTTTGACAAATGGAAACCCTAATTCACTTCCTCACAAGCTCAAATACAGGATTGCAAAGGGGCAGATTACACTACACATAGATTGAGCAACAGCGATGGGAGTTGCACAGTAGGAAAAAACAACAAGTTTTTTTCCCTAAAAGCATTCCTGTCTATATTTTCCACAGAAATACCAGCTGATGTGTCAATTGTTGGGCGATTTTTCCTCTTTAGAGCAAAACTAGGTCATTTTTAGCTATATTTTTTACCCCAAAAAACACACTTTTTGCAAAAAATCCCAAACGAAGCCAAAAATCCCTATTTTTTTAGATCACTTGCATAAGTATAAAATCCATATAGATGCATCATTTTTCATCAATATTCCATTTTGGGTCACTTTTCATGCAATTTTAGGATGACATATGTTATACTATTTTTTATAGCTTTTACTCCCATTAATCTTTGTAGGTGAGATGAGTGTGCTGCGATTAAAATATTGTAATATGTACATTAAAAAAAAATATATATTATCAAGTGGAAAAACATGAATCGGAACCACCTCAAGAGGCACGACTCTCATTGAAAGTGACCAGAGTACCCGCTTCAACATATATCACAATAATATGTACATGACTGGTTTTATTTTTATGTGTCACAAGTGAAGTGAATTGTTTTTTTCACATTGTGAACGTAACACAAAATTACATCACCCCCTCTAAATGTGCACATCCTTCGGTATGTGCCACAATAGTATTTGTTATGCATTAAAACTCATGGTTAGACACGATATCTTCACTTTCATCCTCAATTTGTATATAGATAGACCCGTCATCCTCTTCACTATGTTTTGCATCAAATGGATCAAAATTTCCTCCTATTTTGAGTAATTTAACCCTTTCTTCGGCAATGGGAATTTTCTTTTTTGTCCCATCTAGGTCATGCAAGGTATAAGTTGCACTTTCGTGCATATGATTGACAACATAAGGACGGGAAAATCTTTTTACAAGCTTCCTTATTATAGAGTGTTGGTTTTCAAATCTATTATCATACACCACCACCCAATAACCTTCTTCAATGGATTTTGGTATGAGTCGATGTCTCTCGTCAAATCGGTCTTTGTTTTTCAACCTTCCTTCCTTTAGTGGACCTTTTTTGCAAGCTCAATGTCTTCAGGTCTTCTTTCCAATATATGTATGTGCAATGAAAGTAGGTCATCTCTACTCATCACATCTTCCCATGGCAAGAAATTTAATGTTATAAGCACAAGTTATAGCTAGTTTGATGCCCATTCTAGAGAACAACTTCATTCATCCATCAACATCCAATTCTCCTCTATTTGCACTTATTTTTCCCGCATGTCCATAACGACATATCACATATTTAAGAAGGAAGTTAAATATAGCTTCTATATTCTTTTTCCTCAATGCATGCCCTTCAATTTGATTAGACAATCCTTCTCTTGCAAGCACCAAAGACCTCATTTTCCAAAGTCCCAAAGGCATCGTGACCAAGCCTACAACCCATTTATAATATATGGCCAATGAATAAGCAAGAGGTTGTACATAAAAATACCATACATTTGAGTACACTTGGCATGTTACACAAGGCTTGGCAAACTCAGCGACATCCTTATAGATCCCTTCCCACCAATATCTTTCTTTTACTTTGGTAAATGTTGCCTTATTCCACACTTTACTCACTGATCTCTTTGTTTAGGATGCTTCCATAAGTAGCATCCTTCAAGAAGTATCCATATGATTTTCTCCGTATTCTCTTAAATTCTTGCTTAATCCAATCATTCTGTTTCTACAAGGTACTTAAGTAGTCGCCTATCAAGATACATTCATCCTCATATAATTCCTTTTGAAAAGGATTTGAGTGAAGATACAAAACATGCATGATTGAAAGTTTCAATTGATACCTTGCCCTAGACAACATATGTACCATTGGATTATCCTTCCTGCAATATGATTGAATTTGGGATTGAGGGAGTTTATGTAGGTTATCCACCAAAATATTGCAATATTTGGAGTTGGAAAATTTGTAATCATTCAAGGAGAGGCAAGCAATTAATTTTTGCAACCACTAATACCCTAATAAGTACTCTTTGTCACATCTCAATGTTGTGGTCACTCCCCATGATTCCCATTTTACCTACACATAGTCTTGTTGTCAAATAGTTAGAACCTTGGCCACCAAACTCACCACTTATCGTTTTCCTTCATCATCACCTTTCCCTAATGCCCATCCTATCCTTGTAGGAATCTTGTCCATTGTCACTATGACATGTCTTTTGCATGAAGAGTCTAAATTTCTCAAGGTTGGTGATGAAAAAAGTAGCTTCTCTAGCTTCCTCATGGCTCTTCTTTCCAGTGGAACTTTTGATTCTTTCTCAATAATCTATAAAGAACATCTGCTAGATGTGCACAAAGAAATATTTGAACTTCAGTGACAATTGTATATGTCTCTTTAATGTTTTTGATTGCATCCATCTTTTTTAGACAAGGCCTCTACCATAAGGACCACATTTATGTCCTACAATCAACACTTCATTAACTCCAAATACAATTTTCTATCCTGAGAGGGTAAGCTTAGCTTCTTCCAGCCTTGACAAAATATTATCACAGTCTTCGATATGATTTGAAACAAGCTTATGTCACCCCTTTGAATCCATAGGTTTGTTTTTGTCTTTGTCTTCACAACCTTTGATGGGCACATCATCAAGAAATGGCATTGTGATTTGAGATATGAAGTCACATAGAGCCTTGCTCATCCCATTCACCATATGTGAAACTAAATTCGTTGCCCCTCATGGTTAGGTACACATCCTTACCTGTCCCAAGGGTGTTGTCATGGCTGTAAGATCTCTACTCTCAACATCTAGCTGAAATTGATTGTTTAGATCTATTACCTTTGACAAATGTGTATTTGGATCCAGGATTGGACGTGGGTTTTAAGGTACATGATGGTTAGTGAATATCACCATAGGTGAAACAACACTAGGATCAACACACCCTATGTCATGTGGTTGAAATGCAAAAGCCTTACCATGTCTTGAAAGAAATCCTTTAAAACACTTCTTCTCTTCTTTCATTAAAAACTCCTCACAAACAACCTTTTTCTCTATTAGGAATTTCATTGTGAACTTGTGTGCAAATTTTTTGGATCCTTAAGATTTGGCGCTGCAAATAAGCTTGCTCTAGATTTTTCCTACATCTAATGGTAGAGGTAAGGCCATTGGTCGCAGTTTCTTTGCCGTAGTTTTGTACTTGGTCGCCACAAGAACTTTTGGTCCTTCATTAGCATTCATATCTTTTTAATATTCAAAAGCCTCAATCATGCCATACATTTATCTACAACATACTCCACAGCATGGATTCCATTTCAATACTAGAATCCATTATAGCCTCAAGCTTAAGCATAGTATCTACATGAGAATAGTTTTTCAAAGAAACCTAAAGTGCATTCATTATCCTCTATCAAACCATTTTCCTTCCAATATTTTTGTACATTATATACGTAAACTATTGTGCACTTTCTTTATCCTCAAGCTTTGTAAAACATACTAAAGCTTCTTCTTGCTTTGGGTCAAGAAAAACTATTTTTCTTTCTGTACCATTGCAATCTCTCTTTATAATGGTACATGGTCAAAACTCCTTGTCTCCCTGTAGTCTTTTAACTCTTTATTGGCTTTTGGTAGAGGATTCAAACTACACATCTCGCTTTCCATTTTTTCTCCTTATCCTGGAATAAGTAGAACCATCATCCAAGACCATTGTTTCATATAAACACTTGCGCACATAAGATTGATTTTGGATCCATGATCTATCAATGCAACATATGTCTCCTAAAGCTCACCCACCCTTACTAAAGTTTTGATTGTAGCTCTTGCCCAATGACTTTTGCAGTAGTGGATTTTATAGGAGGCTTCATCTTAATCATCATAATCTACAAATCTATCATGCATATGTCTTCCAAAATACTCGTAGCATCCTACCACATTGTCATCACATTCACTCTCTTGTACATATATCCCTCCTGCCTACAATGATTCTCTTTCACCTTGGGATCAAGCAAAGAATAAAATATAACCTAAGTGTCAAGAGATGGAGAAGAACAGAGCTTGACCTCTTGTAAGCACACACACACTCACAATTATGGAGAAAAAAATTGTTCTTCTTCTTTACTAGCTCAAGATAAGAGGTCTACAAAAACATAAGGGAAACTAAAACATACAAAGGAGACTAGTACAATGGTCTAATGTAAACCGCTAGTAGTGAGGTAAGTAGATAATTGTGCCACACTTCGGTAGGTAGACAAACAGGGTGTTAGTACAACTGCAGTATCATTGGTGAAGATATGAGTTTCCACAAATGCATGCTGATGATGATGACTATTGGTGGTAGTCATCTAGAAGTAGTACATGGTGAGATTGACATCTCAACACTCCCCCCTCAAGCTCAACACCATCTCTTGTGTGCCAAGCATCACCCAAATTCCCTTAGCTTCTCCTCTCCAATAGACTTTGTGAAGATATTTGCAACTTGCTCATCCGCCACCACATACTCAATGTCCATGTCCCATGCCAAGACCCTCTCTCTGATGAAGTGGTAGTGTACATTGATGTGATTTCTTTTCATGAAATGTTGGGTTTTGTGCCAACTACATCCTATGAGGCTATCCCAATATATGACATACACCCTCTATACATGTACTCCAAAGTCATAAAGTAGAAATCTCAGCCATCCTACCTCACATGTTGCCATTGCCATCACACTACACTCTACCTCTATACTCAAAAAAAAAACCTTGGGTTTCTTCTTGCTACTCCATGTGATAGTAGAACTCTCAATTAAAAATATGAAGTTGTTGGTAGACCTGTGATTGTATGTACTACTAGCTTAATCCGCATATGTATAGCCATGGGGTTTCAACTCCACATTGGCCCTATAAAAGAATGCATAATCCAACGTAGCACTCACATAGTGAAATATGGATCTTACCATATCCGAGTGTAGTTTTAGGGAGACTACATAAGTGACTTAAGAATTTAGCAGTGTCCTTCAAGTCTTGATGTGCGAGAGTCAAGTAGATTAAGCCTCCCATAATTCTTTCCATACATGATAGCATTATCAAGCACTTGACCTACATCAATTTCCATCTTCAAATTCATTGAAATTGGCTCACAATCAGCCATATGATACTTTTTCAAGATCTCAAAAGAATATTGCATTTGTGACAACCAAACACCCTCTTTTGTATGCCCTCTACGTCAGCCACATTATAACTTCCAACAGTAAAACCATCCACATATATGCAATTTCACCACAATTTTCAAAGAATGATCAAATAAAAATATCTCCAAGGCCAATGAGATGGATACTATAATTCTCTTAGACCAAGCTATAGGTGCTTGTTTCACCCCATACAACGCTTTCTTTAATGTGCGTACAAGGTGACATAGCCTCATATTTTCATAACCTTTTGGTTACTCCATATACACAACTTCCTCCACGTATCATTCAAAAATGCATTCTTTACATCCATTTTCTTCAAAACCAATTTTAATGCGAGAGTCATTGTAATAAACACACAAACGCTAGTCATCTTGGATATGGGGCTGATTTTTTCTTCATAATCATCCCATAAGTCTATGCATAACCTTTGTCTACAAGACTTTCCTTTTACCTTCTCACACTACCATTAGTATTATGCTTTATTTTGTCAAACCACTTACATCCAATTGCCTTTTTACCTTTTGATAATAACACCAATTCCCATGTTCCATTTGCATCAAGTGTAGCCATCTCTCCGTCCATAGCTTTCTACCATTTTTCATCTTTGACAACATCCTCAAAACATGTAGGTTCTACCTCTTTTGTAATCTTCACCATATATACACAATGATGAGCCACATAACTATCATAAGTCAATATTGGCACAATATCATAAGTCAATGATGAGCCACATAACTATCATAAGTCAGTATTTGCACGGTCTAGGATCACTTTAGGTGTCTTGTTCCCTTCTTGCACTACGAATCTTCACAAAGGATATGCCAAAATCCTCATCCAAATTCTATTTAGATCCACTACTATCACCATCATCATGACCAACACTCAAATTTGGAAACTTACAAATTTTCCTTTCCCTTTCCTTGATACATTTGAAGAGTTATCACGACTCACTCTTTCACGTAACTTACCACTCTATGGGCTCTCTCCATCACCTCCACTAGATGACCCTTGCGGTCCACTGAAGACTTGTGACTAAGCACTGTATTTTCTACATCTACATTCTGTCTTGCATTAGCCCCCAAATCATCTCTTACATCAACATATCAACTATCCATTTCATAAAAAAGAACATCCTTTTTCACCCTCACATTACCCGTGATTAATTGTAACACTTATATCCTTTGTTCTCAAGGGAATAGTCAATGATCACGTGTTTTTTGGTTTTTGGATCAAGATAACTTCTTAGCTCATCTAGCACACGCACATAAGAAATACATTCAAACACTTTAAAATTTGGTACATAAATTTTTTCACCATTAAATTTCTCTTCAATTGTCATATCATGTACTGCAACAATAGGGGTCCTTTTCATAATGTAGCCACTTGTAGCAATAGCCTCAATCTAGAAACAATGAGGTGCATTCTTCTCATTCATCAATGCTCTAGAAACCTCTCCAATGTGCATGTTCTTCCACTCAGCAAAACGATTTTGGTGTGGAGTGTACCTGCATGAAAATTATCTCTAAATTCCATGCTTTTTACAAAAACCATTGAATTCATTACACCACCTCCATCTAGCTAACCTCAGGTGCTTCACATGTTTTCCATTTTGTTTTTCAATCATAACTTTGAAATTCTAAAAGTGCATAAACACCGCACTTTTTTTCTTCATGAAGTAGAACCATATCTTCCTTACAAGTATGGTCATCAATGAAACTCACATAGTATCTACATCCACCCATAGATGTAGTCTTTGTTGGACCCCATATATCTGTATGCACTGAATCCAATGCATTCTTGCCTGCATACTTATCATGAGGAAAGGATGCTTTTGCCTGCTTTCCAAATTGACAATTCCACAAACTTTATGTATTTAAGTAGCTCTAAATGTAGGAAAATTTGTAACCATCTCTTAAGTTTGCATCATTTTTAGCCTTTCAGATTTACATGACCAATACGTTTGTGCCAAATCTCAATATCTATATCTAGACCTCGGGGTGCTCACTATATGAAGAACCTATATATCACTACTTTCATGCACTATTTATAAAACCCCTTAGCTATTAATTTTTCACCAATAATAGGGATTATTTTTCTATTCAATGTGTGATTTGTTTTCAAAGATCATTATTTCAACACCCTTCTGTACATGAGAAAATATAAAATAAAATAATCCCTAATCTTGAACCACATGATAGGAATTTTTTCATTGTAGTGACCCCCCGAGATCTAGAACAACACCTACAAATCGTCTAAACATGGGAGTATTCAACTCGGGCACATGTACATCCAAAGTAGGTATTTTTCCAACTTTCTTTCCTTGTGCAAGCAGTCTTCCATTCTTCTTATGCTCTTCATAAAGAGAACATCAAAGTTAGACTTGATTTGCAAGCCCTGCTCAACCATTTCCCCAAAAGAAATTAGGTTCTTTGTAAAGTTGGGTACATGTAGTACATCAACTAGGTACTTTACTTTACCATCTCTTATAGACAATGGCACATTTCTTGTATGCATAATGGGATGTGCAATATCATCCCCAGTTTCTACATAACCAAGTCTTGTAAAGTGAACCATTGTCCTTGATTGTTCCATATGATTTGTTGCACTAGAATTCAAAACATCCCAGTTTCTACATAACCAAGTCTTGTAAAGTGAACCATTGTCCTTGATTGTTCATATGATTTGTTGCACTAGAATTCAAACATCAAACATTATCACTAGATTTTGACACATTTGTAGACATAGTGTTCAATATGTACCGCACCATAAATAGCCTCACAATCTCATCCACATTCTTACTAGTGGCTGCATAATTATTTCTCTACCTTCTATCTGAATAGTCATGTTCAAACTGGCAATGTCTTCCACAACCCCAATATGCTACATTTCCATGTTGACATGCATTATTGTGTTGTGTATTTCCATGACCTATTGGACTCCCTCGGCCTCCAAAATGTCATCGACCACCTATGTTTTGACCTTGATTGTTATTCTGATGTTCTGCTTGTTGATTTATCTTTCTCATACTTGTCCACAACCTATACATGTCCTCTTTGTCTTTTTGTGTTCTTGGAAAGGACCTGCTCAAAATTGTTTCCATCCTGCATAGAGAAATCTTCCTCAAGTGTTTTGTCTTCCACAATTAGTAAGGACATTAAATATGTGAATGAGGGAACACTCTCAAATATGAATTTCATTTTTGAACTTCTTGTATTCTTGATCCAAACCTCATAGGCAAACTTCTACTTTATCATCATAATTGATTGTAACGCCGATTGATGCAAGTGACTCACATATGTTCTTTATCTTCAATGAATAGTCATTGATGGATATATATGTTTTTTTTATGCACAATATTTAGCTCAATCTTCAACTAAAACTTCCTTGCCTTTGTGTTGGTCACATCCAATGATAGTAAAGCACACCAAGCCTCCTTAGGGTATGAACATCTTATATATGCCCAATAATAGTGTCTTGCACACTCAAAAAAATCCATTGTATGACCTTTTGAGCTCCCTAGTTCTAATCTTTAAATGTCTTTATTTGTGCAACACTCATACCTTCCTTTGGTAGTGGTGGTGTGTCTCACACTCTCCATCAAATGTAGTCCCAATAAGTTTTGCACATATGGAAATTAATCGTTCTAAACTTCCAATCATGCAATTTATTCTTGTCTAACTTCTCATTGACAATCTCGTTAAGCCCATCATTGTTGGATGGCATGTTTCCAACCCTTCACCAAGTCTCGGAGGAGCCTGCTAAATATAGTCAGTTACTACTTGTAACAACAATTTGCATACATACACATGTGGCACTACGCTATATAGTATTTTTGTGCATTGTAGCCAAACTACATCTTTTTGCACCACCAATACGTCGATGTACATAATCTTGAACCTTAGCATTTCTCCACGTGAACGCACTCTAACTCCAAAATTGGTGTCGAAATGTGTCCGAAAAAAAATTTTGCATCATAGTTCTAATCTAGTGGATAATCCAAAGAACTAAATAGAACCCTAAGATACACACTCTCCAGAAGGAATCACCTCAATCGAGAGATTATTTGATGATGGCCCTCGAGAATATCGAGGTCGCTTTCGAGGCTCCTCCTGCTTGCTTCTCTAAGGTTCTGATACACAACCAAGCTATGATAGCATGTCAAGACATAGAGAAGGAGAGATCTTGAGCTCTTGCAAACACATAAACACTCACAAATATGGAGGCCAAACACTATACTTCTTCTTCTTCACTAACTCAAGATAACAGGTCTACAAAACATAAGGGAAAATACAACATAAAAAGGGAACTAGTACAAAAATCTAATGTAAGTTGCTAGTGAGTGAGGTGAGTAGATGATTATGACATCACTTCTGTAGGTAGATCACTCGGTGTAGTTATATTGTAGTATCATTGGACCAGATATCTGTATCCACCAAGGCACTCCAAGGATGATGACTATCAATGGTAGTTGTCATGTAATGGTCCTGATATTTGAGAAAAGCTTGCTATGAAGTGTGTATAGTATGAACACATGTCAATAAAACTTCTTAGCTCATATAGATTCCTTGGAATAGCCATGCTTTTATTACCTCCAACTTTGATGGATCCATACAAATACCATCTTGAGAGATAATATGACCTAGGTATTGAATCTTCTGAAGGAAAAATTTGCTTTTCCTTTGGTTGAGAAAAAGCTTGTTCTCTCTCAATGCTTGAAAAATCACTCGAAGAAGTTTCTTATGTTCCTTCAAAGTCTTGGAGTAGATGATGATATCATCAAAGAACACTCCAGTGAATTTGCAATAGGGTCTAAATATTTGCTCCATTAGACGATTGAATTTGATTGGTGCATTAGTCAAGCCAAAAGGCATGACTAGACATTCAGAAATACCAAGCGTTGTGCAAAACAGAGTATTTAGGATACCTTCATCCACTATCCTTATTTGATGATAGCCACCTTTAAGGCCAATCCTACTGAACTAGGTAGAGCCTTGTAGCTTACCAAACAGATCTTCTACCGGAGCCACAAGAAATCTATTTTTGATAGTGATATGGTTTGGTGCTCGATAGTCCACACACATATGGTATGTACCATCTTTGTTTTGCACTAAAAAAACTGGAGAATAAAAGGAAGAGGAGCTAGCCCTCACAATACCTTTGTCAACCAGTTATTGTACTTGCCTCGTGATCTCCTCTTGTTGAGCTTGAGAAAGTGGATAGGGAGGCTTGTTAGGTAGTAAGCTTCCTGAAAGGATCTCAATGTAATGGTCATCATCCCCTCATTTTGGAATTAAGACCATAGAAATATCATCGATGAACACATCTTGGAATCCTTTTAGAAAATTAGACAAGTCTAATTGTTCTTGATTCCTACCATTTACATTTGATGAAACATTAAGATCTTTTAGGGACTCTTTGACAAAAATCATGTACGCAAAAACTGAGCTCTTCATTGATTTATCAAAAGCAGGAGGATCTACAAGTGGTACAATGCAACCACAATCACTAGCATCTATATGCATGCTCTTTTCCCTGTAGGGTGAAGTAGATTCTTCTTTCAAGGAACTTCATTTTGGTAGCCATGCGGTCAAACCATGGTGCCCGTAGGATAGCATCCTCATGTTGGAGAGGAGAGATGAAAAAGTCTTCTTTGTCAACATAGCTTTGGGCATAAAGCCTCAACTTCCCAATCAAGGGAGTAACAGAGGCTTGCTATCCCTTGAAAGCTATGTCATCCATAATAATATCTGCCATCTCAAAATGCCCAACTTCGTGGCAAACTCCATTTATATGAAGTTGTGAGTAGAGCCAGTGTCAAACAAGATGAAGGCATCATGCTCCCTTACCTTTCCCCACGCATAGGAAAGAGCTGATCCTTTGCAATGAGCATCCTCTTTAGGAGCTTCAATGGTGGAAGCCCTAGGAGTCTCTTTGCGAGAATTTTTATGGGGGCAAGAATGATAGCCATGTCCTTGCTCCCCACACTTAAAAAACTTATGGTCCTTGCAAAAAGCTTCAAGCTCTTCAGGAGAGAGTTTTTTTTTGCCTTTGTAAACTCCCTTCTCCTTGGACCATTTGTTGTTGAAAGTGCCTTGGGAAGAATTTTAGGCATTTGTTTATCCCTTTCCATCATTTTCATCTTTGTTTTCCATGGGCTTGACATTTCGTCTAGACCCTTGTTGAAAATTGGGGCTCGAAGAAACCATGGTGTGGTGGATTACTTCCACGATAGAACCAAGACTTTGAGAGTTGACGTATCCGGTCATAACCTCAAGTAATCCCACAGGGAATTGTTGCTTTTTCTTGGGGAAGTCTATCTTTTGGAAGATACTAGCCTTGAGATGGAAATCCCAAAACTTTTATATATATTTGTGGATAGAATCATGAGAGAGAAGCTTCAAACTGCGCCATGCGGTGAGCACTTTGTCCTTTGCATCGCTTGCAAGGAATTGCTTCATGATCGAAACTCGTACAGTTTTCCATGTCTTTGGGGCTTCGCCACCACAAAGGCTATCCCACCCTTGACAAGCCTATTTTTGGAAGTGCATAGCTACATGGTGTAGCTTGGAGGACTCCGTAAAGCCCTCGTCTCCAACAGCCACATCAAATGGTTGGATAAAGGCCAACACTTTGTCGGTAGCACCAAAGGTGCTATCATAGGTGAGAAAAGAAATACTCTTTCCTTCCTCCTTGAACTTCTAGAGCTTTTGTGACCTTTGCCATGTAGGGTCTGATTTATGATGTCCTCCCCTCTTGTATTTTCTAGGAGATTAGCCTTAGCTTTCGTTGGAAGAGGAGTAAGGTAAAGAAGAAGGAGAAGAGGGTGACCTCTTTCTTTCCCTTTTCTTCCTTTGTTTCCTCTCTTCCCTTTGGAATGACGAGGATAAGGAATATGTGTTGATCTTTTCCTCTTTGGAGGAGTTGGCGATCGTCTACACCACTGTCTTCATGGCACCACATCTTCAGAGGAACTTAAAGTTTCATTGATTTCTTTCTCTTTGGAGAGAGTCGTTTTTTGGGGGGTCTCTTCAAGAGACCTCCTAAGCTCTCTATCCTCTTCGAGAGAAAGGGAAATCCCATAAGTGTGAAGTTGTTGAGTAACTTATGCTTGCAAAGCAGGGTTGCCCTTATTTGGCTGCAACCTAATAACGAGATAATTCGCAAACATGGGGGCATCATCATTAGAACCTTCATGTGAAAAATAAAAGCTATCAATGTTCATTCTACTCTCTTTGTTATTTCTATCCATGTTAACAAAATTTGTGTACTTACTTAGTGTATTCGTTGGCAATTCAAAACCTTAGTTGCCACTCCTCTTAGCCTTTGAAAGTTGGCACTTGAGTATCTAAACTCATGGCTCAAAGTGGTTAATTATAGAGAGTAGTAAAGTGGGTCTAGTATTGCAAAATTGACGAGGTCTAGCTCCTTTCGGACTTCTTATGGCTCAATAATGATAAATCCATAGGGAAGTCTAAAACGACCCCATTATTAAGTCCAAAGCTCCTGAGGTGTGCACCATATCCCACATAATGGGCTAAATAAAAACAATAATAAATCCCAGTCCCACTTACCCTAATATAATTAACAAAATCAACCATTTAAAGGCTACTTAAAAAACTCTCTTCTTAAGCTAGAAAAGAGAAACCAAATGCTCTGATACCAATGTAATAAAAATTTGCCTATTAAATTTGAGAGTAGTGGAAATTAGAGAAAGTACTTTTGAAAAATTACTTTGACAGCATAGCGGGTGAACTTAATTGATGGTAGCCAACATAAACATATCGTTTAGCTAACTTGGAATGAAAAATACTTTTGCAAGAGAGAGAGTTTAGAGACCATGATAACAGTTGAGGACCCGATTTATGTGGATTTGGTCTCCCTCCAATAGGCATTTGTATTATAGTTTTGCACATCAAGAGAGACTTGTTACAATACAATCTTCGTGCTCCTTGTGACCTAGGTGATGCAATGAATATGGAAAGCTTTATGCATCACTATAATAAAATAAATTTTGTGGAAATCATTAACTATCCAAAGCCTCAGTCCCAAGACCTCAAACACCTTTGAAGGTGGAGAGAGCTAGTAGGGAATGAGGGTAGGGAAGATGAAGAATAAACATTTCATAGGAGAAATAATTATCTCCTCACTTATCATCACTCTTATTGCTAGCATACATAATAGCATAGTAATGAAGATGGAGAAGATGGCCGCAAGATTAAGCATTGAAGCATGGCTCTTGGTAGGATTTTCATTCCATAGCCAAAAGTGTGGTGTAGGCTCTCAACCTCTCTACTTGCTTGGAGAAGGAGAGGGAGTTGTTGCAATTTCCACAATACACAATGAGTGTGTGTGTGTGTGTGTGTGTGTGTGAGGGGGGGGGGGGGGGGGGAGTATACCCCTCAAGAATGCCCCATACTTGCTTTGTTCGACCCCCCCTTGTAGCTGATGATTGAAGCTCATTGGACCCATCAGGCCTAGGCAATCAATAGTGTTCTGAGATGTAAAAAGTGATGACAAGGTAAGATCACCACTACTAGTATAGAATCCATAGTCCAACTTACAAGCTATCATATGACTCACCAACGGGAGCTGGGAAAGCGATTGGTGACGAGGGGAATGGTCCTTAGGGGGACTACAATAGCGATGGATGAGCAATGATTAGAAGAAAGCTTGGAACCGTAAAAGTAGTTTCTTATTTGACATTGAATGAAATTGTCAAAGTGTGACCACTAATTTCTATCAAAATCTTACACATTGTCACAAAAAAGTAGAACCACATAATGCATGCAATTTTCATTTATAGAAGCACAATGAGAGGACTAGACACTACCATACATGGTAAGACCTTCCCAGCGTGCACACACACAAGAACACAAAATCTAACATATTCATGCTCTGCACTATTCCTTGCAATTCTAGACCAATGAAGATAAAAATATGACAAAATTGACATGAAAATGAATCAAAAAATAGCAAAAATAGAAAATGACAATAAAAAATATGAAGATGATTTGGAAGAGGACACACATGACAATCTCTTCACACATGAATGAATCAATCAATTAAATTTGTGCTATCTAGGACTACTAGTGAACCTAGTCTTGTGAATCTAGTAGATAACCGCTACGATGTATCATGGAACATTGAGACATGGTCATTGAATTCACTAAGAATCACCACAATATATCTCATTGAGAACTATGAAGTTTTCAATCGAGTAGGAACTGCCATGATGTATCAGGGAGAGGAATCATGTTACCCTAGTAGGAGTACACCATGACATGAGTCCATGAGCCAAAACACATGAAGTCTTTGTAAAACCAAGTTTGAATTAAGGGATGGATTATTAAGGTAAGCCCAACTTGTGGCACCATTGTGGGTAATCTTTCTAGCCAATTGGGAAAAGATAAATGATGAGATGCTCCAATAGCAAGAGGGTGCAACCTCTCTAGCCAGTGACTGTAAGGCACTTAGCCTATATTAGAGGCTATTCGATCCCTAATCAATCCATTACACTTTGAGCATAACCATTGTGTCTATACCCTCTCTCTCTCTTTAAGCTCTTGCACATGTCATGACCTAAACCTAGTCTCCATATCTCTAATCTTAATCCTAATACCATGGTTAAGTTGAGGCTTCACCCGCCATAGGCTAATGCTAAACCGTTGGGGATTAGGTAACACACTTCTTCAACTAAACTCAAACTAAAGGGAATGGAACATCACACTCATGCAAGATTTGGAGATGTCTCTTACTAACAATAGTTTAAGCTCTAATTGCCTCCATGATATCACTTGAGATCCATGTCAGCAGACCAAGGCCCTCAAACCTCTTTCATAACACTTTCATTGGTAAATGGTATTTTACACTGCGGACCTACCCAATTTCCCACCCCTTTCTTCCCTTTTCATTAACAAGATGGGCATTTATAAACATTCTACAAGGGAGGGGCCCCGTGAAAGCTCGTGTGTAGGAATAGGAAGAGAGAGAGAGAGAGCGATAGAGAGAGAGAGAGATTTTATTATTGTCCTCGAAGGTCAAATATGACCTATGGGACCATAGTTACATGTGATGTAGTATGTGAATGGCTGATGAGTGACTCTAGATGCTCGAGAATTGTGGTGATGAGAGTCACAATGGAGAGCCCACACAATGGCTGGGAGAGGAAATTGTATAGGTCTAAGTCGTGGCTGAAAATGTGAGAGAAGCAAGTTCGGATGTGACCAAAATCTGAGAACTCTAGTAGTGTGTGGTACTCAGACACTACAACTTGCAGTGAGCATAATGTGCACAATCAATTAGACTCTTCTCCATTTCCCCAACACCATTTCTCGGATCGAAGGAAATGAGAGCTAAGCCAAATGGATGTGATAGTGCGTATCACCAACAAGGGGATAGGCTCAAGCATGTAGGTGTGAGTACGGTTTCCTCTTTCAACAAAGAACATGGTTTTGTAGTTGGAGACAATATGGGTGGTGTAATGTATGAAGCGTAACCCACCCGATTTTTGCCAAGCCATAATACATTGACATTGTAGAAAAGCTTCACTCACTTGGGAGTCAATTGAAGCATCTGGTAGCAAGTGTAATGCATCCCATCTCCCAAACCACTTCTTTATGTATTGCATACATCCCGTGCTCAAGTTATTGCGTTTATGCATCTTTTGAACTTTTTTGTTTACTTCCCATGCAATTGTAGGAAGTCAATGTGAGGGGTTTTGATCATGTGCTCCACAACCCTTTCAATGCCCATAACTTCAATTGGAATAGATCCCGACTCAAGAAGTAGAAGCATATATGGTGTTTGTGTCTTAGCTTGGAGAAAGTTTGTAACAAAACACTTTTGGACATACTCAAACTCTTTCAAAGTAGACTTTGAGATGCGCCCGCCCCACACTTCAACTCCATAAAGAAGAACTGATGTCACCAATGCATCAAAAAGGTACTTATTGAGGACCCAACACTTGATGTTTCACGCATTACACATATTGTCAAATGCATAATATGTTCTCTTTCCCACTTCCAAACGCCGCATAGGACATTCATGCCACTTGTGATTGGATGGAACCTCAAGGCCAAGATACTTAAAGCTCTCAACAACTTCAGATGTCTCGTTTTTGTACACAATGCGAGGCTTCTGCTTATGGTTGGTTTTCACAAGCATAACCTTTGTTTTGGATTCATTCACAATCGCCCACTATGCAAGAAAATATTCTCAAGGAAAACCCATAAGCTTTTTTGAATCTTCTAAAGTGTGTGCTAGAAGCACTACATCATCCGCATACAAGAAAAGAAAATAGTGACCTCTTCAATGCCTTCTTCTTCCATAAAGTCAAGTACCATTTGTTACAATTGATTGATGCATACACCAAAGAGAGTTGGTGAAAAAAAACATCCTTGTTTAACCCCAATAGTGCTTACAAATTTTTTTTTAAATTTCTCTTCCCATGCGCAATTGACTAATCACCTTCTCATAGATTCGACAAACTGCAAGAATAAACTCACTTGGCACTTGGAGTTCTTTAATCCTTCTCTAGAAATTATTACATGGAATCATATCAAAGGCTTTCTTAAAGTTCACAAAACAACAATACAATCACTTGCCTTTCAAACGGATTTCCTTCATGAGAAGATAAAGAGTGACAAGATGTTCAATGGTGCTATGGCATTGACAAAAACCCGCTTGTCCTTTTGCACGCTTATCATTCTCTTCAGCCCAAACACTCAATTTCATCTCCATTATGCACCAAACAACATTGCCATAATAGACCCAATCATTATAGTCCAGTGGTTGTTTACATTCTTTACATCCCCTCCTTCATGCAAAGGCTTAACCCAACTAGTACTCCAATCATAAGGCATACCATGTTGAAGTGCAAGGTTGAATATATCACACATCCACTCATGGGTAAAATCTCTCGTCCATTTGATCATCTCCGGATTGATACCTTAATGAAGATCTCCCGCTTTGCGAGTGGCCAACTTTTCAAGCCCACCGCAAACATCCTCAATAGTAAAGAAAAGAGGGCATACATGGGAGTGAACCATAAAATGTCACATTGAAAAGAACCTCATGGAAGCTCATTGGTGGTTTAGAGAGAGAGAGAGAGAGATGCACCTTCTCTCATACCCTTTTTTGACACAATCCTTTCTAATGCTTCTACTCTATGTGGACACCCTCAGAATACACACATGCTACTAGTTCTTTCATCTACTTTATAGTTGATAAGTTTACCCAAAAGAGTCACCCAAACGTTGGTTTGATGCCTCATTGAGCATCATTGGAACTAAGGAAATAGGCACATTGAAAAGAACCTCATGGGATCTCATTGATGGCTTGAGAGCTAAATCAAGGTAGCGATCCCTTGACTCCCTTTAATGCTTAGCTTTGATCAAGTTTCGTGCATCTTCCTCTCTCTCTCCCCCCATGGTGGTTGTGCCGTCTACATTTAAAAACCTTGAAAGTTCTAGCATGACGCTGCTCAAGGAGCCAATTCGTGATTGCCATTGGTTGTGCTAGAGAAGGTATGATTGCAATGGCCCCTCTAGAGTTCAAGTTGTTTGGTATCGTATTGATTCCTAGTATTCAAGGCATGCAGTCCCATTGGGAGAGTGGTCACAAAGGAAGCAAGCACACTGGTAGGGGAAATTTTGCAAAGGGGGGTCACTTTCTCATGGATTTGCATCCATGAGAATGGCTCTTTCTTTTTAATGTACATATAGTTGGGACTTATGAAACCTTTGGTGGTGGTCCTACCCACGACATCAACCAAAATGATGCTTCTCAGAATTGAATCTCCATTAACGAACACTTTGATGGTCCCCTAGAAAAAATCACCTCCAACGCTTAACATCTCCTCAAAAATGATCCCTTACACTGGTGTCATTACACAATTCCAACAAGGTTAAGCTCATGGCACAATGATTTAACCAAATATAGTAGCACAAAAAACTCTAAGGCATGAAGGATGTTACTACAACTCCTTAACTCCACATCCTCATCTAAACGAGAAGCCTCCCAAGAAAAGGAATATGACCAGCATTAGGATTCAAAAGTCATAAAAGAATGAAGGGGCCAAACTTCTGTACATATAAAAAAAAATTATAGAAGTAAAAAAGAAATGTAACTTGTATTAAGCACGCCTCTTTGGGTTCATAAGGCTTGAAATATCCTATATAACAAGAGAAACCTACTCTTAGGAGGTAGACTTTGGAAGAACCTAGCCATCCTTGTATGCACTCAATTTTTTTGCTTCTACTATTTTAACAAGCAGGTCTTTGAAAAATCCTAGTCGACAAAAATCCTCAACGAGATTACTCAATAAAGAAGCGGAATGATCATCTCTATGAGAAAAAGGAAGAACTTTGAAGACAAGAAGCTAGAAGCCAGAGCCAATAAGAACTTTGAAGACTAGAAGCTAGAAGTTAGAGCCCTATAGGATCTAGGATACACCAGAAAACCCAAAGCAACAACAAGGATGGTGTAGCCCCATTTGTGTAATATGATCCATGAAGGCATCCTTCGTATTTGAGGATATTTGTACATCTCTTTCTTGGTTAATATTACTCTTCCACTCACAATTGTGGATGTGACCAAAAAATAAACAATGCCTCTTTGTTATATCAAAGCCAACATAATTGTTTGCAAAAGACACTTGCTAAGAATTGACATAGCCATAGCAACATTAACCCAATAGTAGAAAATGCATCACTAGCTACCAACTTTCCTTATTTGTTACTGCATTTTCTAAGCCAAAATTTGGATGAGATAAAATTGGAATAATAAAAGTAAAAAATAATGAAACTAATGAAAGATAACCCATCTAAGAGTTTTGAATAGGAAAATTTCTCAACTTGAATGCGATCAGATCGAGATGGTTTTCTTTGAAAATGAATGCTCGCATTAGGGAAATTTTAAACTCTCAAATGTGCCCTATAAGGACTTTGACTTTCTCGCTCTTGTCCAAAACGGCGCACAAAAGTTTTTTTACAAATAAATAAAACCTAGTCGGACCTTTTGCATTTAGAATGTACTCCTCAAGATCTATCCATTGCTATATAGCATTCCATCAAATTCCTTATATTCTAGAAGATTCTATTTTTTTATATGACAACTCCATCTTATAAATGGAATCTCTCCCCACATTTTAGCTTCAATGGGGAGGCCCTAACTTCTACAAATCAACTCCAAATTAGTCCAAGTTTGGGGATTAGAACTTACTTTCTAAGATCTTTTCAATCATATGTTGGTTGATAGTGTTTTGACAAAGCGTTTATGTACTTCATCGGATTTCCCATTTTGGACAAGAGAGGCAAAGTCAAACCTCCTTATTAGTTCCCCTTTGAGAGTCCAAAATGTTTCTAAGTATTGCATTACAAGCTCTTGGCAAGGAGAAGTCCCCTGGTTGGGATGGTATGACAACTAAATTCTTGATGGATTTTTGGGAGGACCTGAAGGCCCCAATCACATTGGATGGAGGGAAAGGGGAACACACCCGACACACGAACATCACACCTCTCTATAGCCCATGGTAATCACTGCACCCCACTCCACTAGATTTCACCTTCAAAACTCGCAAGACTAATAGCAGACACACCAAACTTTACCAGTTTACGACCGTGCCATAACACACACTGCTCTCTCTTACACACACAGAGGTCTGGGGAGATACACACGTCTCAAACACCGACACCATACAGATGGAGCAGAGCAAGGAGAAGAAGGGAGGAAAAAGGAAAAAACAGCACCAAGAATCGACATAATTTACTTCAATTCCTGCCAAAAAACCTCTCTACAAACACCATAAAACCTCGACTACAACTAGCTCGGCATGGAAACCTCGAGAATCAAGAAAATTTCCAACTTTAGCTTTACCACTTATGCGACTCTTCTCGCTGAGAGCGGTCATCAAAAATTCACGGATGCCAACACCCCTGTTGACATCGACCTCCATCGTGCAAAACTCCACCAAGATCTAGCAAAATATTCCCTTCCTCCTAGCCTTCTTCAACTCCCCAAAAGAGAGCTCTCTCCTTCCTGCCTTGGGAGCTCAAAAACACCCCTCCAAGTCCTTCTCCTCTGGCTAAAATCCTCCTCTCCCCACATGCAAAAAATTTGGCCACTTCTGGCGTGGGACCACCCCTTTTTTAGTTCCTTGTTTATTTTTAGCATGCCCTACATATGAAGCCGCCCTATTTTCGTCAAGGATTTCTTGAGTCCCAAGTCGCCACATGAATACCTCTTAGGAAGGGCACCAACGGCGCCGTCAGTGCTCTCTTACTTGGCTTTCAAAAAACGGAGGCCCTTGAGGGAGCATGAATACACCACACGAGCACCACATCCTCAACTTAGTGCCAGTGGTGTCGTTGCCTTGTTATCGCACACCACCAAAGAGCCATCAATGGCCTCAAATTTTCTTGCGTCTGCTAGCAACATTGTTGCACAGAGTCTAGCTTGCACCATAGCCACTCTAGCTCCAATAGCTCCCACTCCTCTACTTGTTGAGTGTGAGCACGTCTCCACGCAGAATATGTTCCATAAACTCCTTTTCCATTTCTTTGCATATGGAGTATCCTCATGACACGTGGCGGCTGCACGTGGTTCTCCCCCAATGTGCCTCCAAAATTTTCAAAAAACTTTACATTTATAGCTCAAATTTTCCCTCCTTTTCTACTACCTGCCATTTGGTGCACCCAAACCCAGGGACCAAGCCACGACACCCCCTAGAACATCCCATTGCCGACTTTGAGTTGTACCAGCCTCTATGCATCTTAATCCCTGCATGGCCTCAAACAACGAGTACCAAAATCACCTGCTAACATTAGGCCGACAACTGGCACACACTTCAACTTGTTATATCTTTCTGACCCAGGTTTTGATTTAGGCAGAGTCACTTCCTCCTAGCCCCATATACTAAGCACTACCCTCTTGAACCGTGTCGAGCTCCAAAAGAACCTAGATAGCACACCTATCGAGGCAACCAACCCAACACAAAACTGACCCCCAACTACATCTTGGCATACAAGACTCCATCGATGATTTGAAAAAACCGGCACGCTCCATAAATCAAGCACTACACACCCATAGCTCGAAACTGGCTCACACTACCCAGCATCACTTGGCTTATCGTCTCGGATCTCCAATCACTTCTAACTTCAAAGCCCCGTATCTTGCACACCGTGGCTCCATTTGATGCACTGTATGGACCTGCTTCTTTAGCACTTCAAGCTCTACATATCTAAGCAGAAAACCATCACCTTGGACATTCTTCACCTACCACCCTGAGAGGCCCTATCTGGAGCCTTTTTGGCCTATAAAACCACAAAAGGCATACATCTTCACTATCACTTGCATGCCCAAGCTCTTCCCATTCACTCTAGCTCTTTGCCATGCATTTGTAAGCGTACACATAAATGCATGTGACCTCTGTTAGGGTTGACACACTTTGGATACACTAATGTGTATGGCTAACTAGGCCTTTGTCAAGAGGGCTTTTCAAGCCTATCCCACAACACATTTTTTCGGACATTTGAAGCACTTATGTCCCATAATAATGATATCTATGGCATACAAAATCATTACCAAGGTAGCCACTCTTAGAATGGCCCCCCTCTAGAACAGATTCATCTCCCCTCATCAGCACGAGTTTATCAAAGGAAGGTGTATATATGAAAACATATTGAGAGCAATGGTTGGCATTGAGTATATAGCCTTTATGAAGCACAAATATATTTTTCTGCAGCTAGATCCGGACAAGCGTATGACATGATCATGTCCTTCATAAAAGATTTCATGAAATCACTAGGCTTTATGCCTCGCCTTTGTCGGCTTATACACACTCTAGGTGTAGGAAGCCAATCTGAGCTAGTATTTAATTATAATAGAACTGTAGGCTCCTTCGAAGCCAAAATATTGATTAAGCCAAGATGACCCCCTAGTCCCTCTTCTCTTTTCTATTGGGTTGCAACCTCTAATCTCAATGTCAAGTCATCTACTACACGGGGAGAAATACAAAGATTGACCCTACCTGATAACGACCAGCTACTAGCCAAGATGTTTTTGCATGACTCCCTTCTCATGTTGAAAGCCTATCCTCAGGTTCTCAGGAATGCCCTTGAGATTGTACAATCATTTTCTATGGCTCCAGGGTTGAAGGGTAGTATTGATAAATCTAGATCGATCTCCTTGATGGAAATTGACTCATTTGACCCATTGATCTAGTCCGAGGAGATTGTGTCTAAAGGTAGTATTTTTTGACATATGGGGCCCCCTTTAGGGGTGGACGTTATTTACATGAAAAGTTTTCAGTGGGTCCTGGAGAAGATCCAAAGGAAAATGAAAAGGTGGGAGTATGTGATGCTTCCCTTTCAGAGTCGGGTCAGAGTGACCAACTCTTTTATGCTTCCTTACATTTCCTTCACCATCCCACTCCTCAAAATAGCCAAATGTAACTGGAAAAAGTTTTTGAAACATGTTAAAATATTCTTATGCAAGAAAAACATAATAAGCCTTGGAAATGGATACACTGGGATAATATTTCTTGACCATTGGTCCAAGGTGGCATCGGAATTCTCTCAACCCTATTGTTCAGGTTGAGGACCTTTGCACCAAGTTTCTTGTCTCAATCACAAGAAAAGACCATTCTTGGGCTATTATGACCAAGGTTATCATAGATAAGGAAAAACTTTTCTCTAAATGTGGTGAGTGTAAAGGGATTAGGGTGCACAACAAACTATTAGCCCCAAGGTGGGTGAGTCTAAGATTGAGTGGAATCTCGGGAGTGTTGGTGACAAAGTCCAATAGAGAAACATGGGCATTGGAATGGGGTAAAGTAACCAGATAATTGAAGAAATCCATCACACAGTGGTCCCTTGGTTGTCTAGAGTTGTTTGAGCTATCATGAATCATTATTGTAGAGGAACTGCAAGAAGGATGAAAAATAAAGGACCTCAGTGATTAAACCACTTCTGGGATTAAATACAAATTATTGGAAATTCTCTGTCGAGGTGGCTATACAGTTACAACTCAATGGCATTGAGAAGCTATTTGTCTACAGGGTTGTAGGAGGCATGGACAATGTCCTGATGGTGACCTATGAGTCTGCTTTTGAGTGGAAATCTTGAAAATGGACCATGAGTAACCAATCTCTTAAGACCCATACCAAGGGCATCTACCAAGTGTTAATACATGAGGCTGATTGGTTTTCCCCTTCAAACAAGCAATGGAAAAAGAAATACTTGGAGGCTCAATGGGTATGTTACCGAGAACATTTGGAATCCACAGTGGCCTCAATTTATGAAGATGTTTCTATGGAAGGTACTATGGGCGGCCTTGCCGACAGGAGTCAAGATTCAAGCACATGGTATCGGGACCAATAGATGTTCAGGGTGCAGATTGGCTAGCAAAGACCTAGCAAAACCATTGCCATCCAGTCAAGCCTTGTTTCGTAAAGGATAGGGCTTTTTGCAATAATACGCTACTAGGTACTCTTTACTAAGTTTGGTTGTAACCCTGTGTCCCTCAAGGATCGACATGATCTTGAGGCCGATTTGCATATCTCTTGGTGACATTATAATACAACCACTCACAATTGTGAGTTTTTTTTTTGGGATAGCACTTCAGAGATATAATAATCCCATAATTTCATTTTGCTACCCTTCAATCATCTTAGTTTACTCCTAGAAAAATAGATGGGGGGAAATGGATGATACTTCCCCTCCACCAATAAAAAGAGAATACATACATGCTATGCAAATATTCTGGCCTAGTTTAAAAAGCATGGAGTGCATTGTCAATTTAACTATGGACCGAAAAAAGAATATTTGATTATTTGGTCATTGGTAATGTGCTTTAATAAGTGGAGTTGCCTCTTTAGGGTCTTCTATTTATTCTTGGTTGATTTTGATAAGATGAGGTCCTTATATTTTAGAGATTGGTTGAATGGTTCTTAGGGTCTTTGTACCACTTCTTCTTGATCATACACAACATCAAATCAATCGTCCTTTGTCCCATTTTCTCTGTCTCATTGACATGATGATGGAGACCTATATGAGAAGGTATGATAGATGAAGAGACCGTGATAGATACGAAGTAGAATATTTTCTTAGGCTCGAGGCAGTGTGCCATATCTACAACTCAAGATAGAAGTCCTTGGCACTTGGACTACACCAAAATGAGAGGGGTAGAGAGAGAGAGAGAGAGAGAGAGAGAGAGAGAGAGAGAAAGAAATAAAAGGAATTGGAGGAATCTAGAAAAGTATCATTGTGTTTGCGTAAGTATGAGTGTATGTTTTTTTCGGGGGGGGGGGGGGGGGGGGGGGGGGGAGGACACAATGCATCAATATATCATACCTGTAGAGAAGAAAAAGGCAACTGATATAAGGACTCTCACTGAGGAGATAAATGAAGGTAGCATTGGTTTGCTTCTTTTATATAAGCTGATGCAAAATACAAAGTTGGTTGGGGGTAGTTGGCACTCTTGGGTCGTGGGGTCGGCTTCAGAGCTATAGGCTCGGCTTTGAGTGTGCACTCAACTCAAGGCCAATAAGTAGGTAGCATTTCAAATGACATGGCAAGTCACTACGCAGCCAAAGTCCATATATTGTTAAGTTGGCAAGCCAGATGAAAAGCCAAAAGCTAGAGGAATGCTATATTCCAAAGTCCATAGGTGATGATTGCATGGAAATGTAACCACATAGCAAGAACCCCAAAATGTCAACTAGCCCTAAAGAAAAACAATAAGTGTCTTTGAAAAGTACCAGCATGCTCCAATGCAAGTATCTTGGTGAGTACTTTAATGGATTAAGGAAAACAATAGGTGTCTTTGAAAAGTACTAGCATGCTCCAATGCAAGTATCTTGGTGAGTACTTTAATGGATTAAGGAAAACAATATGTGTCTTTGAAAAGTAAAGTGCTAACATGCTTCATTGCAAGCAGAGATATGTTTATAGCTAACAATGACTTGTTTCTTACAAAGGAAAAAATACTTGTGTGCTTTTAAACCCTATTCTATCTTTTTTGTGATGCAGAGTGGAGTGATGGTTATCCTCATCATTATTGTAGCAGCAATGGGAGCTCAATAGAAATTAACACTGTGGGTTGTAGTATGCCATAGAGTAGCCCCTATTTGGTTCCAAGCACAATTCTCTCTATAGCCTTGCATTTTGTTCAACACTAGTATTGTCATAGCCACAAAAGTATTTTATGAATAATATTTGCATATGACATAGAACCTTCACAAAACTTCTTGAGCATCTTGTAATAAGGACGTGCCTAATACTCTAAGAGTCATATTTGAGTTAAATTTTTTTTTTTCTAGAAAGAGCCTTTTTGTGTACATTTGTGATTTACTACTTAGCGTGGGTGAGTAGTAAATGTTGTCAGTCTTTATGTAAGCAACATATATAGAGTTGTGATAGGTTGATTACATACCTATGATAATAATTTTAATTTTAAAGAAATTTAAGGGGTTTCAAGAGAAATTGGTCTAGCATTGAGTCAATTTAGCAAGATTATACACATTTTACCAAATTAGTCCTTAGAGATGGCCATGCAAAGACAACTTCAATCCTTGATTTATTTTCTCACCAATTCTTATCAACTCATACTATGCATTGGGTGTATTTCCTTGAGAATATTTTTTGTTTAGAAATCTAATTAGTTTTTAATTTGTTTTTTCACAAAAGCCACAAAAGCGGTATCTTTTCATAGGACTAGTGTTAAATAAATCTTTGTACTTCCAATGAGGCACCAAGTATAAGAAAAAACAAAATTCTTGTTTTTTGGGTTTGCTCGTGTGTTGTTTCAGTGAAGAAGGTAAAATGAGATTTCTCAATGAGCAATTCTTTCAATAGTGCATTGTTCCTATAAGATTCATATCACTATCAGAGATCTTTTGCAAGGCAATGTATATAACGATGGAACAACAAAACTGAATAGAAAGAGAAGAAAACCCATGTTTATACCCGCTCTACCCACAAAGATATTTGCTATTATATTGGATATTATCCATAGCCTTTCTCATATAAGCCACTTTGAAGATTTATTAAAAATAAAGAGGCTCCTTGAATGATCCACTTTGAATTAGGGTTATCCGTATTTTGAATTAGTAAAAAGATGTAATCACATGAATCAAAATGTTAGATAGACAAAATGATAGATTGACAAAGAATTTGAGCTTCTCATTAGAAAGGAATTCTATTCACAAGAAATACACTTAATGCATCCTTATTATAAAAATCATATAGATATACTAAAATAATTAAGCTCATCTCCTCGTCCTCATCAAGCTCAGTGTGCTAGGATTATCTCCTCATCTTTATCATCCTCTCCCTGCATTGTTCTAGGACAATGGCATCACCAAGTCTTTGTTTGGCATCATAGCATGTGCAGTGGTACACCTTGACTCTGCACATTCACCATAAATTTGAACAATCAAGGGTGAAAGCATGTTAACTTTGTCATGATTTTTTCATGTCCCGGACAATGCTAACTAGCACAACTTTGACATATGTTAACTAGTACAATAACTTGAGCTACATCTCCAAGATCTATGACATATGATATATCAATAGAAAGCACTTGAAACTAGGAATCCAAATGTACAACCTCTCCATAAATTTTGATATTATTTGTAAAAAAATTTACCGGATGCCCACTTTTTTTTTCGAAGATGTGCTAACTTGAAACTGCTAACTAGCACAAAAAGTGCGACAGGTTAACATGCTTTCACCCTCAAAGTATACAACTAATTTGAAACCCATACCCAAGAGCTTTTTTCCTCCTCTTTTACAAGAATTCTAGTAGCTATCATCATTGTTAAAACAAAACTTACCATGCATTGTTCCCAAAACAATGATGCCCCCAATGACAAGAACTATGACTCGCACTATTGCAAGATCTATGTCACTTAGACCCATGTAAGCTCACTTGTCTCACCTTCTATTGTCGTTGTTTGTTGTTGTTTTAATAGTGATGGAAGGGGTGGATTCTTTGTTGGGCGGCCGGGGGGGGGGGGGTTAGGGGGGGGGGGGTTAAAATCTATGTGACTATCATGTGAGCGCAGCAAAAGGGATTACTATATTTCATTTTCTCTCGCATTTTACATATAAAAGGTATCATCAAATGGAATTGGAAAAATTTACAAATGAATAGGAAAAGGATGCCTTTTATTTTTCAATTATTCACAAATAAAGATTTTAACAAAATAGTGCATGAGCGCACTCGATAAACATAATTTATACATAATGAACTCCCCAAGGGAGGATTGGGTTGGGATCCCTCCTTTGAAGGGTTGTGGCATTGTCTCATCAATATATCTTTTGCATGTAAAGACTAGAGACGAATGTTGAAGGAGAAGTTGTAGACTTCAAACTCCAGATGGTAGTGTTGTAACCCCACCACCATACAACAAAGGCTCAACAAAAATGACATAAACTGCTACTTTTATGGCATGTACCTCCCCAATAGTAGGTTAGATGAATTCATCACTTCTCTCGGCTCGAGACTCAAATGAGTTTTTGGATCATCTAGCATGATAGTGCCAATGGTCTCAATATCACATAACTACTAACTTATTGTAGGTGTTGCTAATTTCATAGTAGCACCACTGGTTTTCCTTATTTTTATAGATATTGTTTTATAACTTATGTTGCGGATTTCCTTCTATGCTCTTATTGATTGACTGATGACGAAAGAGGCATCAACCTTGCTCGAGAAAAATTGAAGTTAAGGCACAAAAATTAAAACTTCAAATCCTTTGTGTCGAAGACATGCGTCACAATTTGAGTACTTCTTACACCACATTCATGTCTCGTCTTCCTTTTTCTTCATCTCCAATTAGTTTTGCAAGTTATGATCATAAAGCTAGAAACATAAAGTCCTAGAAACTCCACCAACTATAAAGTTCCTTAGATTATTTGAATCTCTTGTTATAGTATTTAAGCTAAAGCAGAGAAGATACCCCTAAAGGGTATAAAATAAATTCTTGTAACAGGGAAAAATATTTTATTAATCAAGATCTCTTTTCAGAAGCCTCACCAAGAAAGAATTGGGTACGCTGGAGAAAGATATGGATCTCAATAAACCTAATGCTGGGACCTATTCGTTGAAATCATTCAAAAAGCGATCAAAATCTTAGACCCTTGAATTAAGAAAATCAATGAGGCCACCTCAAGAATCTCACAACAAAAATGGCTTAGTTAACCTCAATAAAGGTTGTTGGGCTAGCTTTTGAGGATGAGCATAAGAGACGGCTCGAAGCTAAATCTGACCTGGCTAATGAGCACCTTGAGGAAATTAAGAAGGCAAGATTTCTCTCCAGGGAGACATTCCTTCAACCGGAAGCCTCCAACCAAGCACCTTTTTTTTGGGCTTTGAAAGTTAAGAAAAGTCGGGGCCGCGTTCACTCTCTCTACGATGGAATATGAATGCAATGCAAAACCAAGATGAGATGGTCGGTCTAATGAAAATTTATCTAAGCCAAGCTATTGGCCAACCAGAGACCCAATCCAAGGAAGTGGATGAAGTCAGAGCGACTTTGATTGAGAGTGTCTAGATGAAGGTCCCCCAATCGGAAGCCAACCGCCTCAAAATGGCATTCTCCGAAGACAAATGTTCCCTAGCATTGCAAACTCTTGTCAAGGAGAAATTTTTTGATTGGGATGGGATGATGGCTGAATTTTTTAAGGAATTTTGGGATGATCTCAAGGTCCCAGTCACGCGTTTGGCAAGCCAAGCCATTACCGAAGGGTTGTTGAATACAAGGGTGAACAAAGGTCTTATAAAACCCATCCCCAAATAGGTTTGTTGCTCTCAACTAGAGCATTGGCATCCTATTACTATGATGTCAATAGCTTATACAATTATTGCCAAGGTGGTCACTCTCAGATTAGCCCCCTACTAAACATGATCATCTCTCCCCATCAGCATGGGTTCATTAAAAGAAGATCCATCTATGACATCATCCTGGCATCAACGGCGGGCATCAAATATGAAACCTCCACCAAGAAAAAGTGCATTTTTCTTGCAACTTGACCTTGAGAAGGCTTATGAGAGAATAGCATGGTCATAGATAGAAGATGGCATGGAAGCCATGGGCTTTTGGGCCTCGCCTATGTCTCCTCATTCCCACTGTGGGAACTAATAGCCATTCAAAACTCCCATTTAATGATAGAATGGTGGGCTCCTTTGAGGTTAAAAGGTCGATCAAGCAAGGATGCCCCTTGGAATCCTTTCTCTTTGCCATCAGATCCCATCGTGTCATCTCAATTCTCGAAGTGAATGCTCCACGAGGGGAGATACAAGGTTTAACTTTATTGGGCAATGAGGAGCTCGTAGGAAAATTGTTCTCAGATGACTCACTCCTCTTCTTGAAGGCATGGCCCTAGGTTGTTAGGAGAGCTCTGGAGATTGTGCAAACGTTTTCGGTGGCGTCGGGTTCCAAGTGTAAACTAGAGATGTTGAGGCTCATCTCCTTGTCAAAAAATGACTCCTTTGACCCTTATGATTGGATAAGGGGGATTGTCTCAAAAGAAAATATCTTCAAGCACCTAGGAGTCCCCCTTGGCAGTGGACCTAACTCACAAAAGAAAGTTCCACTGGGTCCTTAGGAAAGTAAGAAATGAGAACGTGGGAGTATGCTGTCCCATTTGTGAGCTCGATTAAAGTTATGAATTTATTTATGCTCCCTTATATTGCCTTCACTAGCCCACTTGTTAAGATCGCCAAGTGTCACTATAAAGAATTCTTAAAAGCAGAGAATATAATTTTATGGAAAAACGACACGAAAACCTCCATACCATGGGAGTGGTCCAAATGGGAGTCCATCAAGAAACCAATGGACCAAGGAGGTCTCGGAGTTCTTAACCGATCTGCCTATGGTGAGGTCCTTTGTGCCCAAATTATGATCTCCTTGGCTAATCAGGACCAAGCTTGGGGTATCATGACCAAGGATATGGTGGATACAGCTAAACTTGGTTCAAAAGGTGGGAACTGAAAAGGGGTGGAGTTTCAAGATAAAATTCTAGCCTCGATGTAGTCTAGCCTCAGTCTAGGTGACATCTTGAGGGAGCTCGTGGGGTTTTGGATTGGGGGGAAGATACAAGGTACTCCAAGAACTCCATCTTGCGCTAGTTCCCCTGGCTTGCTAAAGTGTTAGAACCATCACAAAGACCCTATTGGATAGAAACTTCCAGGAAAAGTGAATAATAAGGGTCTGTTTCGACTTTCTTACTTCTGGGAAGGTAGCATTAAGAGATGGAAAACCATTGAATTGCTAGCAACCCAGTATGGGGGTTTCTAATCACCGAGAAAAAAAAGTCGAGCGAAGACAAATCGGAGCAAATTGATATAATAGCAACAATGGTGAAAGAAAATAATTATGCCATGCACATTACTTTCACTACTGCAAATCTGACACAAAATAAGATTTTAGAACCATTATGAAAATTGAATACACGAGACACAAGCAATCTCTTCATACTTGAAACATATATAATTCAATTCCATGTGGCATAGCTCCTTTCAAAAATTCAAAACACAACCTCCTAAGCCTACAATGCTATCGGGGAACATCCTAAAGCTTGAAAAACCTCTACTTTTGTAAGCAAGTAGAAACAAGCCCACTCTCTGTCTCCTCTCAGCTTCATAGTGCAACACCCTTGAGCTGCCCTCCCTTTCCTCTTGCTAGCTCGGCACTCGGTGGATGGTGGAGGAAATGAGAGCAACAAGCTGTGGATGTACCCGCTATAACTATATCAATGTGGTACGCATTGGTGATGATGACTTAATGTGCCCAATGCATGATGAGATCAAGCATACCCAACTGCTTCATGGCCATCTCAACAAGATTCTTGAGGTACGACTTTTCTATTACTTTTTACTATACTTGACTAGCTATTAATCCATGTTAAGTTTTGCTAAGAACACAAATGAAGGGCCTATTCTATGAGGGTGCTCATGTGAAATAAATAGATGTTTATTAGTTGCTTCTTTGCTTAGTTGTGAAAAGCGTTGATTCCTAAAGTCTCCTTTACTTAAACAGATTTACAAACAGTGACTTTCTTTAATTTGGCCTTACACATAGATGGACAAGACCATGAAAGGGGTTAAATGGACAATTCTAGCCTACAAAATCAAAAAAATCAACCAAGGAAGCATAGAAGGTTGTCATTTCCTTTCAGAATGGTTGCATCACAATGAGAGTGGTCCTTTGGAAGTTAATACTTCTGCTGAAGAGAACTCGATATCTATGCTTGAGAGAGAAATTGAAAGGGACATAGCTATAGTGGAAAATCTAAGTAAAACAGAGTTATTTCAAAGAATTTAGAAGGTGCTTATACAAGCAAGTTAAATTGATTGAGAGGCTAACATGTCTAGCTATCATAGATTCAACTAACCTCTTGGGAACCCATTGTTGTCTTCTAGATTTGGGAACATAGTTGCTGGCATGCATGAGGTCTTAGACAATATTTTAAGGGAGGAGTCCAAGACAAAAGCGAAGCGGCAAGGTATTTTGAGAAGATGCAGTAAAAGAGTTGTGGAAAGCTCCAATTTACTAATCACCAAAAGTTCAAGTCAAGACTGCTTGTCTCGCTTAAGTTCCCTGGCAGCTTGTACAACATTGGCTTCTAAGCTGTCTCTTACTTCTCCCGGTCCACGATAAAATAAATCTTGAAGAGGTGCCTTTCACGGACCACCAAAATGCTACTTTATCTAATCATTTTGCTTTTGGAACCACTTTCCTTGAGGACCATTGCTTGCCTAACAAGTCTATATATAGTGAACAGTATAATCAGAAATGATAGGACCTAGAGCCAAATGCAAGTTCATATGCCCAAATACTCTCACTGTTGAAAACAACCAAGGTCATGACACATATAGAGCATGATTTAATCCCAGGATATCCGAGCCTAGTCTTGACAGGCTTTCGAAGCTATAGATTGCCATTATGTGAGCACAGCTAGTCATTATACATGTTCTGACATTTCCATCGAGAAGCGAAGTCAGAGGATTGCATGGCAGCGACGACAGCCTTCAGGGCAAGCCGTTGATGTTGAGGGTGAGCTGGAGCTGCTCCAGCCCGTCGGGGCTGAAGGTCACGCAGAAGTCTTGCAAGGGGTCCTCGTCAGCAACAGCGCGGACAGTTGAGCCTAGTCCTAGCAGGCTTTCGAAGCTGTACATTACCATTATGTGAGCACAGCTAGTCATTATACACATTTTGACATCTCCACCGGGAAGCGAAGTCAGAGGATTTCACGGCAGCGGCAGGCTTGTAGGGCAGTCCGTTGATGTTGAGGGTGAGCTGGAGCTTCTACAGCTCGTCGGGGCTGAGGGCCACGCAGAAGTCTTGCAAGGCGTCATCAGTGCTGACAGTGGAGTCAAAACTGTCGTATGTACCCGCAATCCAATACCTTCAATCTATCGCATTATAATCGTCCGCCCTCAAACATCTCAACATTAGCTCCCTGGTTTGCTATTGCAACCAGTCCGCGCGGACTGGTTTGCAGCAGCAGACCAGTGGGGGTGGAGTCGATTTATTTTAAAAGAAATTGTCAAAATGAATAGGTGGGCGCTTAAGTGGAAACTGCAAGGCGTTGGTCTCACACCTTTGATTGTTGCGTTTTGCCCATTTGTTGCTTCTTGCCCATAGAAAAAGGCCCACGCAATCCCCTGCTTCCACGCTTCTCTCTCTCTCTCTCTCTCTCTCTCTCTCTCTCTGGGGCTAAAGGCGAGCAGGTGGTGTGGTGGGGAGGGAGGATTGAAAAAATAGTGTTAAATTGCAAGAAAAGCCAGTTATTTTGAAAAAACTCCTCTTTCAATCTATGCAAAAGGGTATTTTGTACGTTCTTAAAATCGATTTTTCCCAAATACGAAGGCTTCTTGAAGCTGATATTAATTTAAAAAATATAAAAAACCTTTATGAATAGATTTGATTGCATAGCATTGCACAGGTTGTGAAACCTGTTGGAACCAGTCTGCGCCGGCGCGGATCACTAGTTTCAACAGGTTTCACAAATCTAGAGTTTTGAGCCCTTGGGCGTGTATGCATCACATCCCGAGTTGTCCGCCAGCTTGTTGGCATCCGCGCTCTTGCTTTTACAAGGCCTAAGAGATCAGTGATGCCAGTGGATGCGAAACCTGATCCCGAACATCGACTTGCTCCCCCCTGTCCATGGCGACCGTTACATTTGGGAATCCCTAAGTGTGCAAGGCAAAGAGAGTCATTACCGCTGCGTTGGATGTTCATGTAGAGGAGCCAATAAACGCGAGAGGCAAACTGTCGATGCTGATGTTTACATATGCAGGGGAGTGGTAGAGAGGGAGGGACAGATAGAAAACTGGCGCTAACTACAACCTTGTTACTAGGCGAAGAGGTGCAAATTAGGACTGTGCCTCTTCACTTTATCGGCCAGTCAAAAGCGAGCTACTTAGCAGAAGCATATATCACGGGACTGAAGGTGAGGCCCAATGCGTACTTAAAACGAACTCTCACATTCACTGGGCCAATTGTGGCAGATTCGGTTGCAAGGTTTATGAGCCAACAAGCAGTAGGTGGTAGAAAGAGGGTTTTTTTTTTGGGGGGGGGGGCAGGGGGGCACGCTGACAAAGAGAGAACGGGGAGGAGAAATTAAGGGGGATGGCGAGCATGGCAAGAGGGGGAATGCCTAGGTGGTGCAAAAGGGGAAATCAATCTTTGAAGGCTTTTGTGAATAACTGTTTTTGTTTAATGAAGAGCATATAGTAGGTGGGTCAAGTTTTGAAAGTGTGTGGGATTAATAGGAATCTAGGGGAGATGCCTCATGGGGTGAAGGACGAAAAGGTGGGGCAAAAATGGGTCGTCGCATCGTGCAAGGCAAAAATGAAATCTAGAGATGATAGCTATCGAGCAAGGACGCAAAGTAGCAGTGTTCGAGAAAATTGTGTCTCATCTTAATATAGTGCGCTTTTCAATTTCAAAAATTCTGGTTGAGAGCAAGGGGAAAAGGAGAAATTCCACCTCAAAATAGAGAAAAATAGTGTAAAAACCTGAAATATAAATCTAATTTTTGAAAATTTCCTGTTGTGCTAAATTCAAGAAAAGGAATTTTATACCTTTGGAAAAATATTTTTTCTCAAGCAATGCAGGGTAGGGAGCCTAATAGAGGGGAGCTCACTAGAAAAATAGCAACGACGAGCTGGACAATGAATTTTACTACGATGATGGCATCAGTAGATCAATGCTCTCGGCTGCTCCAGGAGTTTTCTTTCCATGGCTATGAGGTTGCAAAGGTATCTTCCAAGATTTCAAAAAATGAGAGTGTAGAAACACCCATTAGGATAGATTGTCTTTAAGACATGCAGCACCCTCATGTGTTGTGAATTTGTCCATATCACTTCAGTTTTCAAGCTGAAGAAATCATTTAACTTAAACTTATTTAATCCAGCTTGTCCGACAAGGAAAGCTCTTGAATGCTAGGTACTCTTGACTGCTAATTGAACGTTTTTCTCATTAATGCTTAGGCAGTGCAGAGCTAGAAAAACACATTTTCCTTGATAGGGAAAACTTGAAATTCTCCCAATTTTTCTCCCAAAATTTGAAGCTTTTGCCGATAATTACACTAAATGTATGTAAATTTCCCAGTTTATTTCTCGTTTTGAAAAATTGGCTATAGTCTTGCAATTAGGAAAGCCTCAAAGAAAAGGAAGATGGTTTAGGACTCACCATCCTCTATGTAGTGATCAAGTGAGCTCTAAGTCAATCACAGAGGACTTTGATGACAACTTCTGCAATTCGCTCTTAGTAATAAAGAATGCATGAAGGGACTTGCTCGATTATTTTCTTGCTCGAAAATGCTTGCTCACCAATTTGTATAACCCCCCAGTATGAACTAAATGGCTTTGAGGTATTGTTAGTCGATAGAGTGTTAAAAGAGGTGGATAAGGTTGTGATGCCAATTTGTGAATTTGGGTTTGAGTGGAACGCCTGAAGATGGCCCAAAAGTAGTATCTTCTGGAAACCCCATTCTAAAGGCATCCATCATGCATTAATTCACGCAAGTAAGTGATCTAGCCCCCTCAACAAAATATGGAAGTACATTGGCCACAAGATCGATGGGAAGAAGTCATGCAAAATACTTGAAAGATAGAGTGGCGTAGTGTATAAATATTTTTTTGTGGCAGGTGATGGGTGGTTTACTTATGGCCGTTAAAATCTAGGAAGGAGGAATTAGGGTCGATTGTTGCTTGGGATGCAGGATAGCTAGTGAAGATTTGGACCACCTTTTCATGGAACGCTAGGAACTCAGAGGCCTGGCAGGAAAAATATGAAAGTGGATCCAAAGGACATGGAAAATCATGTTCTTTAAGACTGATCTATTCCTTGGTGGCAAGAATATGGGTAGCCTTGCTCTTCTTATGTGCTTTCAAACTATCACATACTTCTTCTTTCACCATGCATGGCAAGCGAGGAACCGTTGTGTGGTTGAGGGAAACCTTGATGTGTCAAGATTCTCAAAGATTAGACAAGAAATCAGAGTAATGATCTATACGCTCAAACAAAGTAAGACTTAAGAGACTGTGGTCTAGGGCTACCCATGGCATATTGTCAGCATGGGAGAAGTAAGAGCCTAGAACTATAGGTCACCATTTGTGTTTAGCCTTGGTGAGAGGCAATGAAAATACATGTTGTAATCTTTAGTACATCTAGGCTCGGCCTGAGCTTGAGGCTATTTTGTAGATTTTATGATGTGCTCAATACAATACACTCACAAATTGTGAGTTTTTGCACACACAAAAATGTAAGATTCTTAAAGGACATTCCAAACTTCATTACTTAAGATCAAAACGATTGAGGTCCTTTGGGGGCTCTACCAACATGTGTCAAGATTCAATCATGTGGTATCAGGTCCTAATAGGTATTCAAGGTGCAAATTGGCTAGCATAGACCTCACCCACCTTTTCATGAAATGTCCAACCATTATAGGCCTGGCAGGAAAAGTGTGCAAATCGATACAGCGAATGTGGAAGTTAGGGTTTTTCTAGAAGGATCGGGTCTTGAGAAATTAGCCTTGCATCTATAGATATCTTGTGTGAAATAGTGATGTAGAAATTTGTTGAAATTTTTCACAAATATAATCACTAATAATTTAAAGAAATGAGCAAAAAGAACTCCAATAATTCCAAATATTCTCTTTAAGCATATGCAAGATTCATGCACAAGTTTATTTTAAAATTAAGTAAGTGACAAGAGACTTATATAAGAATCTGTGTTATCACAATGCTGTGACAGGGCATGACAGATCAAAACAAGAGATTTCTTACACACAAAAAATACTATTTCTTTAGTCTGTTTAGAAATTGGGCCTTCTTGTATGTTAGCACTCTTTGCCTTTTATGTGGCCACCAATTATTGGCCCCTAGAAACGAGTATGGCTAGGGTGTCATGCAATAAAATTTACATAAAAATCTTGCTTTTTTGCAGCCTAAAGCTATACAAACTACCAAAACTAGGTACACCTCATCTTGCATACACCCAAAGAACAGAAATTGTCACCAGTTGGCTACGTGGTTTAGAATTTTCCACTCCCTAGGCATGTCCTCCAAATTGAGAGCATTTGTGATTGGACTGCTCAACTCCAATAAGAGCGTATACCAAAGGCATTTTTTTTCCACCTGGTTTTTTCCCTTTGGTCATCCAGGTTTCATACCCTAATCTAAAGACACCTATCACCATCCTCTTGTACATATTCCTTCTACATCAACAATAAGGAAATGCTACTCAAATCAATTGAAAAATGAATTGGAGCACCAATGTCAGATCATAGCATACTTCTCCTCAATGGCGAGTCGAAGAATGGCCTACAATGACAAAGCTGCAGACAACACTAAAATCATGATTGCAAAGGAACAAATAAGTCCCCAATGAAGAAGAGCAGACATAAAAGTAATCCGAGGATAACAAAAGATGAATGGTTATGATGATAGATGTCCGCTCTAATGGATCATAGTTCTTGTTGTGGTTCGACAAAGTTACAAGCAGTGCAACAGATGAAGCCGAAACGACAGCAAAGACAACATCGCCATCGACAATCAGATCATGTCGAGGACGACATGAACGCGGAAGGGGGGAGTGTTGACCGGAATCGATGTGGTCTACAACTTTGCAGAAGAAACTAGCCGCTGCAGGCATCGGAATCGATGAGAAACTATTTGCTTGAGCCATCGGAATTGATGGTCTATAACTTTGCAGAAGAAAGTTTCTCTAAATTCTGCACCGATTTTGGGTTATCGTTCGCGGACTGTGAATATGTTTGAAAAGCAAAATTTTACTTTTATCTTTTGATTTTTCTCATAATTGAAAACTTCTCAATTATATTTTTTCTTCATCAATTATATATTTGTTATTGACGTAACTTTGCTGCAGAGGCCAGTTACATATCGTTCCGATTCAGTCGAGCTACTATTGGTACATGATCTTTTGTTATATGATATACTCGTTCATTGATTCTTGTATAATTATTCTTTTAGAGAAATAGTTTCGTCGTTTTATTGATAATTTCTTGTTGATACCATAGTGGTTTTGATGGTACCATGATGATGTTTTGTTAGTACTTTGCACTACAACAAAAAAAGGTGTTATCGACGCAGATATCGACGCAGAGAGTCGCTATGTACGTCGTTATCCAGGTTGCTGTAAAACCAGTCGCTATTTGCGACGCAGGTATAGACGTGTATAGAGACGTGTATAGCGACACGCATAGAGACAGACATAGCGACGCACATAGCGACGACCATAGCAGAAAAAAAATTTCTTGGACAGAGGGCAGGTAGCCTGGCTTGTGCCCAATTAAAAGATGGACACAGCCACAACCAGACTTCCTACCCTCATCCCAAGAAAGCGAGTAGCACCAAGATATCAACCATGCTCCCGCGCGCAAAAATTTCGGCAGAGTTCCCTTTGTTTTTACATAAACTTTTCAAAAAAAACCATATCATGTATACGCCTCCTACATGCTATCCATGTAGGATCTCACATGAGATTTAAGGCCAATGAAAGACAACTGTACCAACTGAAAAGCATAGCCATAACTTAAAAGCATAACCATAACGAACCATAACCATACCTTAAAAGCAAAACCATAACGAACCATAATGATAACTTAAAAGCATAAGCATAACTTAAAACCATAACCGGCTATAACCACTTTGATCAAAACTATAATGCAGATAACCATAACCATAAACAAAATTAACAATAACCATAAACATAACCAGAAAGAGAAACAATAACTCACTATACAATGACAATGACAATAATCATAACCATAAGGGAAACAATAACTGTCTGAACACTAACTGTTTGTACAAAAAAGAGACACAGAAGCGTGTCTGTGTCTCACAAAGCATATAGATGAAATCTGGTCCACTAATGACTAGGCGTCACAACCTGCACATAGGACAACTCACAAAATTAGTATTGATATTACTTCACATATACTGACTTAATTAAATCAACTCACACATATTAACGTCTCACCTCAAGCGATCAGCGAGACTGTAAGGCCTCCCAGTCTACAGGCTCTCCTGAAGCTTCAAGATCATTCAGTACTTCATAGATACCTCTGCGATATCCATCTAAATCCTCCGCGCGATTATACAAAAATCAAAGTAATAAGAATACATGATTCATCGCGTTTTAAAAAACGCCATAGTTAAGATTGAATTAGAAACTCACAAACTCATAGCAAAATGTGTCGAAGCCTCCACTGCCAAGATGAGATGTTCCCCTAGTGATCTGTCGTACCTGTGCGGCCTCACGCTGCTGTCTGAACCGTGTGGCCGCTGTCCGCTCATCCTCCTTGATCTGTAGCCACGTCTCGTGTGGGATGGCCGAAGGCTTCGGCGAGCCGGTCCTGAAAGCCTTCCGAGTTGCATATCGTCGATGTTTGATGGTGTCCCGTGCAACACCCTTGATCCACCGCGCCGAAACAACAGAAGAACCTTGAGCAGGCTGGTACTCTCTCAGGATAGTCTCCAGTATGTAAGTGACTTTTTCCTTTTCTTACTGATCCCAAGACGTCAGAATGTTGGTCAAAAATTGCAGCTCCACGAGCTGGCGAATCCGCTGTCGCATCTCAGTCCTGACTCTATCCATGTCAACAGAACCATCTCCCCGTACAGTATAGAGCTTGGAGGCACTAGGATCGTGTGCCCCCCAAGGTGTCCGAGGTGTGCCAAGAGGTGTGTCGAGAGGTGTGGCTGGGTAAGACAGGGGTCGTGAGCGAGGAGGGGTCGAAGCATCTGTGGACCCTCCTCCACAGCAACCACCACCTCCACCTGACGATCGTCAAGATCGGCGAGTGCGCCTGTGCTGCGGAGATGAGGATGTACCCGCCTCTGCCCCACCCCTCGATGTCGAAGTGGTTGTGATGGGATAAGAAGGCTTCGTACCCATAGGCGTCCCCCCCTAGGCGTCGGACCCTCGGGTGTGAAGCCCGGAGGCGTAGTACCCGTGCCTCTACCTACCTAGTACTGAGAAGCCTCTGCCATCTGAGCAGGCGTCATCTGTGTAACGAAGCCCATGAATGCATCTACACTCATGGAAGCGGGATTTGGAATCTCGTCTGCCATACTAAAGTCTTGCACAAAGAAAGTAAAATAAAGCGTCAGAACACAGTTGTTTAAATTAACTTTAAGCTTAATTTTAAATCAAAGTCTTCACAGAAACACTTACAGGCCGAGGCCTAGACAAGTGAGGCATCATCGATAAGATCTTGCACCGTATCATCGTCTATCTCTAATTGCAAACATAACTCTGCCCCAACTCGTTCTGGCAGATTGTCTTCATCCATTGCATCTTCATCTATAAGTGTCAATTCTGGCTCGTCTGCGTCATCCCTCGTATATCTGTCAGCTTCCTCTGCCATACCTTCGTCCATCTCATCTAATGTCACAGTAGTATGGACGTCGTCTGACTGACTTTCCTCCAGGAGATCTTGCCCTTCAAATACTTATTTATTTCTTGGAGCAACCTGAACCACAAACCACCATTGTCGCTCTCGAGGGTCCGGTACAAAGACCACTTTCTCACAATGTTCAGGGAGAGCAAATGTGTCGCTCGTATCTGTCGAAGTCTTTGTAGAATCTATTTGCAAAAGTTTGTTTCCATCTCTGCGTACCGTTGCATTGCGACCAGAAGTAATCACCTTGAACCACTTCACATCCAACAAAAACATCTCAAACTACCTGAAGCTTACTTTCAGGATATCTAACACCAGACCACAGTAATCCAGGTTGCTAGTGCTCTCATTCATGTCTCTAGCACTAGTCCTGCTCGTTTGCATGAGACTAACCATTACCCCACTGTCAAACGTGTTTCTTCTGTTGTCAATTTGTTGTGTTCTGAAATGCTTTCCATGAGACCACAGTCCCATGTATGTATGATACTTCCAGTCACATCCACTAGCTAGCTCTTCCTCTTCTAGAGATATGGGTTCTCCAATCCATCGAGATGCTCTCACTGTCTTGTCCAACCATGCCATTCTAGGGAATTCAGGTAGAGGAGCGAGATAGTCTAGCAAGGGTAAGCCTCTAGTCGTTTGACTTCGCCTGAAATCCTGTCGCTCTAGATTGCGTCTCTCTTTCTCTTCTTCGTACCTTTCAAGCCATTTTTGCATCAGTGCTAAATTTAGTATACAGAACTTCATGATCTTTTCTCGCATGGCCATGTTCATTTTCTTCGGCACCCCTTGCCCTTGTGGCTCCTCTCCCACCAGTCTTGCATCCTCCTCATAGCTCCACAGTCGAGGCATTTCTGGGTAAGAAACGGATAGAAATTCGGTCGTTAATACAAGAGACTCTTGCACCAGCCATCCTTCTGCCATGCTCCCCTCTGAACGCGCTTTCTGGTGAACAAAACCCTTAATTGTTTTCACGAACCGCTCTAGAAAGAACATCCAACGACTGTGGACTGTACCTGCCACTGCAAACTCAACTACTACATGGACGAGCAAGTGCATTTGGATAGTTAGGCAGCTTGTGGGTAGATACTTCTCAATCATGCAAACTGTCTCAATGGAGTTAGCCCTTGCGACTGCAATAGATTCCTCCCGTATCTCCTTGGAAGAGATCCACCGCACTAGCTCTGAAATCTTGTATATGCAGGTCCGCACTTCCTCCGTTAAACACCCCTTGATCGCAATTGGAAGAATGAATTCCAAGAACTTATGCGAGTCATGCGATTTCAACCCTGACAGTTGATCGTCACGGGTGAATGCTGTCTTGAGACATTGCATATATCCTGTTGGCGTCCTCAACTCTGAAATCACCCTTTTCACTTGTCGCTCTTCGTTTTTTAGCAATACCATGGCGCTCTTGGAAGTTTTGTTTGACCAGCTGCATTGGTGAAAGGCCACAGCTCTGGCATCTTTCTAACCCACTGCAAATCATCTCGTGAAGCTCGATTGCCTTTCATTCCCATGATTGTCTTCCAGAGGAGCTCTCCCACATTCTTGAATATATGCATTGGATCCAGAAAATGGTTAATTAGTAGATCACCCCAGTACGGCAACGTATGGAGAATGGACAAACATTTCATTCTTGGAACAGGTTGCCCCTCATGTTGCTCCCATCGGCGACGACACTCTTGTACATGCATAGGACGACATTCGACGCGACCACGCTGGCCTTCGCTCAAGTGATGGCCATCTGGAAGATAACGGTGGTGGCCTTGATAAATTGTCTTTCGAAGAGAGGTAGAATAGCGCACATCCAAAGACTGCCCGCAAATTGGACATGCATCGTATCCCGGAGTTGTTAGTCCTGCATATATCAAAGCATGAATCAGGCCAAGGCAAAGGGCTTACGAATAGCGAGAATTTTGTAAATCAATAACCATTATCAGAAGCTTCTCCATATCCTGGCCAATCATGCATAGTCCACATAAGAAGTCCATGGATCCTTGCATGCTGTTGTCCTACTGGTTCAACCGCATCTGCTATGTCGATCCCATGCCATAACTCTTGGAGCTCGTCAACTAGTGGAGCTAGATAAACATCCATGTTTTTTGCCTTGAACTTAGCAGGTACAATTAAGCTTAAAATCAAATGACCCTTCTTGATAGCAAGCCACGGAGGGAGGTTGTAATTGATAAGGCACACAGGCCAAGTGCTCCATGACGAGCTTCTCAAGCCAAATGGATTGACTCCATCCATTGCCATGCCCAAACGCAAATTGCGTGGTTCACTCTTAAAATGTGGCCAAGTATCTTCAATGTGCCTCCAAGCCTTCGAATCAGCGGGCACCCTAAATGTTGCGTCACTGGATCTATTCGTAGAATGCCACCGCATCAACTTTGCAATGGAACCACAACGAAACATGCTTTTTATCCTAGGAATAATAGGGAAATGCCGCAACACTTTAGCTGGCACTGTCTCGCCAACTGCATCTTGTTTGTAGCGCATTGCTCCGCACTTAGGACACGATAGACAATCTGCGAATTCATTGCGAAAAAGAATGCAGTCATTTGGACATGCATGAATCTTGTTGTAGGCCAAGCCAACTAAGGTCAGAAGTTGCTTTGCGTCTGGCCTGGAGGGGGGCATTTCATTTCCAGCCGGGAGAAGTTTCTCCGGCAATAACCTGTTTAAGCCACATTAAATTAAAATTAAAGCTCTCCGAGCACATCACCGTTGCAATCGGAAAATATCTTTTATAAATTACGTACCTAAACAAAGCAGTGACGCTTGCATCTGACCACCCGTACACTGACTGAAGATTCAAAAACGCCAAACAAGTACGAAGCACAGATATTTTGGCGCCTTCATAGATTGGTTGACGTGCCAACTTCCTCAACATGTCTTCAGGAGATAGGCGCACGGCTTCTGGTGCTACTTCGTTCGCGTTCTCCTCGCTTGTCTGGAAGAAGGCATCCAGCATCTCCTCCATGCCGTCGTCTTCTGTCTGTAAGCCCTTTTCTGCTTCCATCCATGGCTCTATATTGGTCGGACCTTCACACATAATATTTTTTCTCTCTCTCTCAGATGTAGGTGCTATGTCGCGGAAATCAATGCCCGTTCCGTAGGAGTCGTATCGCAGATTCTGTACGGTTTCTCTAGAAAACTATCCATACTTGTGCACATACTCATTACATATCCTACGCTTGCGCAGGATTTGATACTTGCAGAGCGTGTACGAGCATGCAATCTTTTCCTCCATGTGAGTTGATGACGTTGCCATCTACAATGATTATGAGTTTTTTTTAAATATATATATATATATACTCCTCACAATGTAAACTACCTCGCATTCTCTAGTCATGCCCAGTCTCCGTACACCTCGGTCCAGAGGTGTATGGAGATCAGGACCACCGGGTCAAAATCTCGTCTTTATTGGTCAAATCCTATATGGGTAGACACATACGTGCACTCCTAGGTGTACATGGCAATGCATGTAGCAGGCAAAACCCCTTTGCCTCTTTTAGCTCCATAGTTTCTTCTCTGTCTACGTACCCTATCTCTCGTTCTTTCTCTCTCGATCTCGCTCTTGCTATCTCTCTTTCTCTCTCTCCCTCTCGATCTCGCTCTCGCTATCTCTCTTTCTCTATTTTCCTATCTCTCTCTATTTCTCTATTTTCCTATTTCTCTGCCATAACTCCTGGAGCTCCACTTCCCTATCTCTCTCTCTCTCTCAGTCTATATATATATATATATATATATATATATATAAATCTCTTTCTCTATCTCTCTATTTCCTATCTCTCTCTCTCTCTCTCTCTCTCTCTCTCTCTCTCTCTCTCTCTCTCTCTCTCTCTCTCTCTCTCTCTCGCTCTCTACTTCCCTATCTCTCTAATGATCGAACGAGCGACTGATCTAAGGAGATCTAGACGCCCACGACTGCGGAGGACTACACAACATCGACAGAGGCTGCATCAAAGGATCTAGCTAGGTCACTTTGGCTCGACATGCACAACGTCCGGTCAGAGTACTAACCATGGAGGAGATCTACCTATCCCAACTACCTCGTTTAGCTGTTTAGTCCACACCCAGCAGTTTAGAATTCCATAATATTTTATTTTGTCATCTTCTTACTCTGACTTTGTATCAGATCCATCACATTGTAACTTTCTTGTCTCATGTCTCATAGGTCACTTTGGCCTTTCGAAGATGTTAATATAACATTTCATTTCATTTCTCTCTTTAATTTTTTTTTCTTTAGTTTTAATTTCCTAAGCATACATTAATTCTGTATGCTCTTACTGATTCCCTTTTTCTTGATATGTACGAACTGCCTACTTCCCACGACTATTGGAAGTACCTTATTGCAAACTTTCAGAAGAAATCTGTCACAGAAATACTTTATTTGAGAGGCCGGGTTGCTTAACAAGTTACAATATAAAGTTGGTACTGCCATGACAGGACATATTGAATCTTTCAAATCTATTATTAATCAACTTGATGCTGCCGGTGATCATGTTCCACAAAAGCAACTGATTACACTTCTCCTTGATACGGTGAAGGACTCTTCTTATGATAACATTGTTACTATTCTCTCTAATAAAGATGGTCTTGATTTCGACCAAGCCTGCATATCTTTAATTGAATACTCTCAACGTCAAGAACGTCGTAATGCTAGTCATGATACAGCTATGATTTCACACGAGGAGACTGATTCACAACAGATGGAACGGGATTTTTATGCTCGAAGGCGTCCATTTCAACGAGGAAACCGCAGAGGTGGCCATCGCGGTAATATTTTCTCTCGTCTCAAATTTCCTAATAAGCAATGTTCTTACTGCAACAGAAATGGATTTACTGAAGATGATTGTTGGGCACGTCAATATGATGAAGAACACAATATTACCACAAAACAACCACGTTTATCTAGAGACTCTTCTTCTTCTTCTTGTGAATATTGTGGACGATCTGATCATCCCACTCATATGTGCTATAAGCGTCGATTCGACACAGATCGGAATACAGCATATGCTACTGAACATCGAAACAACATTGTACCAGAAACAAGCTGCGTCCTATGTTCAGTTGCTCCAGACAGAATACTTCATGTACGCGATGGATCACTTTTTATTGTCGATTCTGGTGCTACAGGAAATATGACATATCAGTCTAAGTGGCTCCATAACTATCATCCACTGCCAGTTCAACGTGTTGTTTATCTTGCTGATGATACTACTTGTCAAGTAAAGGGTATTGGAGACTTATATCTTGGTACCTTATCTTCTTCCACTCAAATTTTGCGAGGAGTATTACATGTACAAGATCTTCAACGTAATCTTCTTTCAGTTGCTAGACTTGTTGATCTTGGTCTGTTTGTTGACTTTGATCATACCAAATGCCGAATTGAGAAACATGGACAGACTATAGCCACTGCTCCTCGAAATGGTAATTTGTTTGAACTCTCTCTCAACGATGCTGCAGCAAATGTTTTCATTGCTCCAGGTGATCATGATTGCAAAGTATGGCATTATCGTTTTGTTCATGCTGATTTCTCAAAACTCCTTGATCTTCAACGTCGCGATCTTGTTCATGGCATGGATCTTAAAGCCCATCCTCATATGGGAATTTGTGAATTTTGTGCTCTTGGGAAACACAATCGCAAACCCTTTCCTCTTTCAAATAAAACTCATTCTCATGACATATTGGATCTTGTTCATACTGATATATGTGGACCTCTTCCTTCTTCGAGATCACAATATCGCTACTTCATTACTTTCATTGATGATTTCTCAAGGTATACGACTGTATTTCTACTTAGACAAAAATCTGAAGCCTTATCTGTTTTCAAACAATTCCACAAGGCTGCGGAACTTCAAACTGGTCGTCGCCTTAAGAAGCTTCGTAGTGACAATGGAGGCGAATATGTTTATGGAGAGTTTGTGAGTTACTGTGCTGACATTGGAATTCATCATGAACACACTATTCCATATTCGCCTCAACAAAATGGTGTTGGTGAACGAAAGAATCGCACTATTCTCAATGCTGTAAGATGTGTGCTGATTCATTCTGGCTTATCTCGTGTTTTTTGGGCTGAAGCTACTTTGACAGCAGTATTTATTCAGAATCATCTTCCTACTACTGCACCCTCTGGTAAGATACCCGTCACAGCATGGACAAGTGACATTCCTTCTGTATCTCATTTTCGAACCTTTGGATGTATTGCTTATATTCATGTTCCCAAAGAAACACGAACAAAGCTTGATGCTCCTGGTCTTAAAGTTATTTTTATTGGATATTCTGACACTTCCAAAGGCTACAAATTCTATGACCCTTCCTCCAAGAAAGTAATTGTGAATCGTGATGCTACTTTTAACGAACAGCTTATGGGAGGCTCATGGTCCATGGATGATTCTGATGATACTAAATCATTGCTTCAAGATTTTCCATTTCTTTCAGAAGATGAAACTCTTCCTATAGAGCAACTTTCTTCTTCACAACCATCCATTCCGAATGTCGCCAATGATGATATTGATATTTTTGTTGATCTGCCTATTGATTTTGAACATGGCTCATGTCATGTTTATGATGACGATATTGCTGATAATGCTTTTTCTACTTCCGAAGATCCCATTACTTATGATGAAGCTATCTCTTCACCACAAAAGGATCAATGGCAAGAGGCTATGGAAGCACAGTACGATTCTCTTATCTCTAAAGGTACATGGATACTAACTGAATTACCTCCTGGTCGTACAGCTATTAAATGTAAGTGGGTGTATAAGACAAAAGTAAACGTAGATGGATCTTTTGATAAGTTCAAGGCGCGTTTATTTGCAAAAGGTTATTCCCAAGTAGCTGGTGTTGATTATCAAGAGACTTTTTCACCAGTTGTTCGCATTACAAGTGTTCGAGTTTTATTGGCATTTGCTGTTCAATTTGATTTAGAAGCTCATCAAATCGATGTGCGAACTGCTTTTCTTAATGGTGACTTGGAAGAGGAAATTTATATGGAACAACCAGAAGGGTTTGTTATTCCAGGGAAAGTAGACCTTGTTGCTCAACTCCATAAGGCACTATATGGTCTCAAACAAGCTTCGCGAGCCTGGTATACAAAATTTGATCTTTTTCTCACATCTAAAGGATTCATCTCTTGCTCGTCAGACCCCAACTTATACATAAAACGCCAAGGTAGCAGTTTTGTGATTCTTGCTCTTTATGTGGATGATACCATCCTTGTTTCCAATGATTTGGGATTTCTTCAGCAAGTGAAAAAGTTAGTGTCTTCTGCATTTGATATGGTGGATCTTGGAGAGATTCACTCGTGTCTTGGCATTCAAATCCAACGGAACCGTACAAAAGGTATTTTATTCCTTCGACATTCAAAGTTTATTGCAGATACTATTCAAAAATTTGGTATGGAATCTGCACATTCAGCCAACACACCTTGTCTTGCAAGCTCTACAAAGAACACTTCTGACAATGGCGGTCAACTTGTCACAAATCAACCTTATGCTAAGTTGATTGGATGTCTTCAGTTTGTTGGCATGAACACTCGTCCTGATATTCTGTTTGCTGCTAATTATCATGGACAACATCTTGCATGTCCTTCTCTTAAGCATTGGTCTGTTGCAAAGCGTGTGTTGAAATACTTGAAAGGCACTACGGATTTTAATTTAGTCTATGGACGACAACTCACATCGGATTCTATGCAATCTCTTTCTCTTTTGGGTTACACAGATGCAGACTGGGCAATCTCACATTTATCTATGCGATCTACTAGTGGAAATTGCTTCTTTATAAATGGTTGTCTTGTTTCTTGGACTAGCAAGAAACAATGTTGTGTTGCAGTTTCTATGATTGAGTCAGAATATGTTGCGGCATCACTTGCAGCTCGTGAGTTGATTTGGCTTCGACAAATGCTGGTTGATATTGGTCACTCTCCTCTTTCTAGCACACCCTTGCGGTGTGACAACCAAAGTGCTATTAGTCTTGCAAAAGACTATGTTCAACATAATAAGTCAAAGCACATTGCTGTCCATTATCATTATGTCAGGTATGAAGTACGCAAAGGAACCATTATGGTTGAACACTGTCCAAGTGACCAGATGATTGCAGACATTTTGACCAAAGGCCTCAACGAGTCACGTTTCATCCTCTTGCGCTCGGAGCTTGGAGTTGCTTCGACCTCACTCTTCCTAGATTAGCTTCTTTGCTATTGTAATAGCTTTGTACATATGACATTGTAATCTTTTAGGTACCATGCACTATGCACACTCCACATTTGCACATTGTGATCTCTAAGTCACTTGAATATTTGTACATAGATGCACAATTCACTTTCACATCATCATCGCTCGTTCATATTTTCACATTGTATAGGGGCTTGGGTTTTTCCCTTGAACTCCCCAAGGTTTTTTTTTCATCCAAAGCTAGAGACCTTTGTTTGAGTGGGGGTGTTGGAGCTATATATGGCTCACTCTACTCAACTTGGTCTCACCTATATATTTGTATCTTGTCCTCAATATGAATCAGTCTTTGGGAGCGTATATGGTGTGTCTCTTGTCTCGTCTCTCTCTCTTTCTCTCTACATCTCAACATGGTCAAGGGTGATGCATTATTGGTCATCAAGAAATTGTTAGGCCAATGACAAATAAAGCATGATTCCTTAAAGCATTGGTTCTTTGCTATCAAGAAGCTACTAAAATTCATCAAGGAGATCCAATTTAAGCATGTGAAGAGAGAGAAGAACCAAGAGGTGGATGAGCTAGCAAGCAGCAAAGTGTAAGTACGTGTTACAGGTATATATGTGGCCCTGCCACTTACACTGGTAGAGAATCACTAAAGGAGTTAGAAGTTTTTTTGGGTCTAGGCAATGTCTTGAAGGTTTGTCAAATCTACAGAGGAGGAGGATACTACAAAAGGCTCCCAAGTTTACACTAGTAGGTGAAGACTTGACGACCTATGGGCGAGATGGGGTGCTAAGGAGAGTGCTCTATAAAGAAGAAGTTAGATTGGTGCTAGAACAATTTCATGAGGAGAGCGGACACCAAGATGTGCACTATTGGTGCAAGACCACAAATGTTAGAATATAGGAGAGGGACATTTGGTAGAAGAGTTTTAGGGAGCCATTTTTGCTTAAAATGCTTTTGAGAAGTGCAGTTTGCATGCCATCAGTCCACTCCCTAAGTCTACAAGTGGTAAGAAGTATATTGTGGTAGCCATTGACTACACGAGGTGGGTCAAGGCCAACGCCCATGAAGGAGGTGAATGCACGGATTGTATGCCAACTTGTTTTTGATAACATCTATTGTCGTTTTGAAGTGCCATGGGTACTCATTTCTGATAAAGGCCAAACAAGAAGATAGAAGAAGAAGACCTGATGATGAAGTACAAAAGCTATTTGAACTTCACCTTTCACAAGAATTTCAAGAAGAACTGCATGGGTCCATACAAAGTACAAAAGGACTTTCTGAATGAGACGTATCAGCAAGTGAGAGCCAATGGTAATCTTCTCAAGCAGAAGGTAAACAATGTGCAACTCGATCAAGGTGTACTTTGACTAAGGAGTGGTGCCTGATGTGATCGTATTGTAACCAAGGCGGGTGGGCAACCCACCTTTAAATCATACACTCTGTGGAGGAGAAAACTATCTGTACATAGCCTATACATATGGTTATGCTACCTTTAGTATTTTTGGTTATTTGTTATGTGTGGCAGTTTTTTCAAACTCTGTACATATGGTTTTGGTGAAACATAAATATTTGACGAGGGGGCTGGGAAATGATGGTACATGCAAAGTTCATTGATGTCGAGAGTGGTGCAACGGGGTGATATGGCTATAGGCAGGTGTAGTGTAGAAGGCTAGAGCGGGTGTGGAGGACCTAGGCAAGCAAAGGACAACGGAAATGTATGTAAAATGAGGTTTTTAAGGCCAAAATGGCTCCAGGTGTTCCAATTAGGATGATTAGTTGAAATGTTTGAAGGGAAATGATACTAATTAGGAATGTAGTGCTCAAGATGCTCTAGAAGCCCATTTAAATGACTTGTCAAACAAAGCCACAATATGAAAGATAAAGCTCTCCAAAGTTAGAAGTCTTTGTAGACCCCCCACAGACTAAGCGGGTATGGGCAAGTGGTTAGGGCTAGTACGAGGGATAGGACAGTAGAGCTCAAGTTGTAGAGCATGTCAGTCTTTTTGGATTGTCACTCAAAGTTCCATAGGGCAAGTTATGGCCATCAAAAGATTTACCGAGGGCCAATAATGTGCCTTCTTGGTTGCATTGGGAATTGGGCCATCTAGCAAATTTTTTCGTTCCGTCACCCAAGTTCTAGAGGGTGATATTCATTATGGGAAGTAAGCAAGAAGTTGCAGCTTGCTGATCGGAACCCCGAGCAACAAGGTACACCAAGTGGAAGTTGGGGATAATTAGTTGTGAGGATTTTACAAATGACTTTTTCAATTTTTGATCATCTCAGTTCGAGACCCTAGTGAAGTGGAGAGGCACCAAGGCGGATATGGATTGAATTCATGGACTTTTTCTATAAGTGCGGCTTGCCGGATTGATGATTGAATGCTTGATCAACCAATAGCAATTGCTTGAAATTGAACCTAAAAAAAGGGGGTTTTAATGAGTTTTTGTTGAACTGTATAGAGCTGGGGGGCCCTTGAGAGCTGTAGTGCACCAATGGACGCCACATGGTAGGCATCATAAATCCATATGCAAAGTTGAGGGCCAACACCTCATGGTATAATAGAAAGAGCATGCCCATTCCATTGGCATCATAAGGAAAAAGGCCTCTTGGAGCTCCTCACCAGCGTGGGCATGGTGAGCCTGCGTTGACTTTGTGTGCGAACTGCACATGGCAGAGCGGTGTCATGCCGTGGCACATGAATAATGTGAAAACTACAATATCTACCTCTCTCAGTGCTTTTGTTATGTGCGACCAAATGCTATGATGTACATAGTGTGATATATGCGAAAATAGATGCCACGGCTGTAGCCGTGTACATACCTTATCGGGCAGATGAGGCGCTAGACGGGGCACTATGGCATGCTTTTTTTACATAAATATATTCTTGTTTTGCTTTATAAATGTACAAAAGTCAAGTGTATTGAAGTGGCACACTCGTTTTTCCTAAAAGGTTCAATGCGGCCATCTCGGCCAAAAATAGCAAGTTTCGTACGCTGGTGTAAAAGATGTGTCCAAAGTTCTTACCAAGTGGGAAATTGAGTTTCAACATGAAATTTGAGCCCAATGGGATTTTTCCACAATGACTAAAAATGGCCTTAAAACGGTCAAAAATAGCTCAAAATGCCACATCAAAGATGCTGCCATTGTTTCTCAAGTTGTGTGAGAAGTTTTAGAGACAAGAATGAGTTCATTTGGGCATATGATCAAGGAGAGATAGCCATTCCTTTATAGGGTGGAGGTGCAGTCCCGTGCTGCTTCAACTACATGGTTGAGGCTATGAGGCCTCCAATTAGGGTTTCCCCTCCTCAAATAACTACTTGTGCTACTCCAATGAAGTATTGAATCTTCCATGAAATGGTCACAATGAAGAATCGAACCATACATTTAGGGTTTGTAACAGGTCGAATGAGCACTTCATCTGTGCAATTGGGAGCGAGGCTACAACTAATCTTCACACACACAGGAGTTTTGAGTTAGTATTGGTTCTTTTTCAAAGTGGATCTTTCATGGATGGAGTTTTGTTCTTTTTTAGTGTGTTTTTAGCTTCAAATCATCTACGCCTTGGTTGATTTTGCTACGAATCCTCACAGTCAGAGGCCCGACGCTTTCCTAGTGGCACTGTGCACTTCTTGACACGTTTTTGGTGAACCCTACGTGAAATAGGCTAGGGTGAGGGTTAAAAATCTTCATTGAAGGTCTCAAAACAAAGTTTTAAAGCTGTGGAGCAACAAGGCGTTCGGTTTGATCCAGTCACAATGAAAATGTTTCAAGCTTTTGTAGTGTTTATGCAGCAGCAGCAAGCTGCAGAAAAGAGAGAGCTCTCCTTGTTGGAGTTAGGGTTGTAGAGAAACACACACAGCTTGGAGAAGACAAAGGAAGCTCAAGGCACACAATAGAGAGTGTGTTACTTAGTGTGCAATGGAAAGATAGATAGTCCTAAAGTGATGGGCGTATATACAATGCACGGGGGAAAAAACCTCCTAAAGAGAGAAAAAATGCCCTGGCGGTCCTAGTGTGTTCACACACATCACTACCACATGTATATGGTAACAAATCCCCCCTGGAGTGATGCGGTGAACGAGAGCTGGCACATGAGTAAAGGGAAGTGCCATGCCCTGAGGACAGGATCAGTCCACAAAGGGGAGTAAGCCCAAAGCTTTGCGGAAAGCTTCAAGCTTCTCACGAGACAATGCCTATGTGAAAAGATCTGCAAGGTTGTCCTATGTTGGCACATAAGCCAAGCTGATCTCTCCTGCTGAGAGCCTCTCCCCGACATAGTGGTAGTGCACCTCAATGTGCTTTGTGCAAGCATGAAAAACTGGGTTCCTCGCAACTACCAATGCACCCTGATTTTCAGTGTAGATAGTGTTGGCAGTGTCCTGTCCAACACCCAAATCAACCATAAGGCGTCTGAGCCATACACACTCAACCATAGTTGTGAAGACTGCGCTGTACTCAGCCTCACAACTCGAAGTGGCCACAGTAGGTTGCTTCTTGCTCAACCATGATATACATGAACTACCAAGCATGAAACAAAAGCCACTCGTGGACACTCGCGTGTCAAACCAGCCCAATCTGAGTCCCAAAAAGCATGTAAGTCTGACGGAAATGATCCCCCTTTGGGATAAAAAAATCCAAGATCTAAAGTGCCACTAAGGTACAGGAAAATACTCTTGACATCCTGCCAATGCTTAGACCCTGGGCTATGCATAAATTTGCTGACCTGTGAGACTGCAAAGTGAATATCCGGCCTCGTGTTGCATACATAAATGACGCAGCCAACAGCAGTTTGGTAAAGAGTGACATCAGCAGGATCTCTAGCATCATGTAGACTCAACTTCAAACCTGTTTCCATGGGAGTGGCCATAGGTTTGCAATCCTCAAGTCCAAACTTACATAGCAATGTCTCTATGTAACTTTTCTGACACAAGGCAATACGTGAAATAGGCTAGGGTTAGGGTTAAAAATCTTCATTGAAGGTCTCAAAACAAAGTTTTAAAGTTGTGGAGAAACAAAGGCGTTCTGTTTGATCCAGTCACAATGAAAATGTTTCAAGCTTTTGCAGTGTTTATGCAGCAGCAGCAAGCTGCAGAAAGGAGGGAGCTCTCCTTGTTGGTGTTAGGGTTGCAGAGAAACACACACAGCTTGGAGAAGACGAAGGAAGCTCAAGGCACACAATAGAGAGTGTGTTACTTAGTGTGCAATGGAAAGATAGATAGCCCTAGAGTGATGGGCGTATATACAATGCACGGGGGAAAAAACCTCCTAAAGAGGGAAAAAATGCCCGGCGGTCCTAGTGTGTTCACACACATCACTACCACATGTATATGGTAACAAATCCCCCCTGGAGTGATGCGCTGAACGAGAGCTGGCACATGAGTATAGGGAAGTGCCATGCCCTGAGGGCAGGATCAGTCCACAAAGGGGAGTAAGCCCAAAGCTTTGCGGAAAGCTTCAAGCTTCTCACGAGACAATGCCTTTGTGAAAAGATCTGCAAGGGTGTCCTGTGTTGGCACATAAGCCAAGCTAATCTCTCCTGCTGAGAGCCTGTCCCAGACATAGTGGTAATGCACCTCAATGTGCTTCGTGAGAGCATGAAAAATTGGGTTCCTCGCAACTACCAATGCGCCCTGACTGTCAGTGTAGATAGTGTTGGCAGTGTCCTGTCCAACACCCAAATCAGCCATAAGGCGTCTGAGCCATACACACTCAACCGTAGCTGTGAAGACTGCCCTGTACTCAGCCTCACAACTCGAAGTGGCCACAATAGGTTGCTTCTTGCTCAACCATGATATACATGAACTGCCAAGCATGAAACAAAAACCACTTGTGGACACTCGCGTGTCAAACAAGCCCAATCCGAGTCCGAAAAATCATGTAAGTCTGGCAGCAATGATCCCCCCTTGGGATAAAACAAGCCAAGATGTAAAGTGCCACTAAGGTAGAGGAAAATCCTCTTGACAGCTTGCCAATGCTTAGACCCTGGGCTTTGCATAAATCTGCTGACCTGTGAGACTGCAAAGTGAATATCCGGCCTTGTGTTGCATACATAAATGAGGCAACCAACAACAGTTTGGTAAAGAGTGACATCAGCCTTGTGTTTTTAGCTTCAAATCATCTACGCCTTGGTTCATTTTGCTACAAATCCTCACATTGAGAGGCCCGACGCTTTCTTAGTGGCACTGTGCACTTCTTGACACGTTTTTGGTGAACCCTACGTGAAATAGGCTAGGGTGAGGGTTAAAAATCTTCATTGAAGGTCTCAAAACAAAGTTTTAAAGCTGTGGAGCAACAAGGCGTTCGGTTTGATCCAGTCACAATGAAAATGTTTCAAGCTTTTGCAATGTTTATGCAGCAGCAGCAAGCTGCAGAAAGGAGAGAGCTCTCCTTGTTGGAGTTAGGGTTGCAGAGAAACACACACAGCTTGGAGAAGATGAAGGAAGCTCAAGGCACACAATAGAGAGTGTGTTACTTAGTGTGCAATGGAAAGATAGATAGCCCTAGAGTGATGGGGGTATATACAATGCATGGGGGAAAAAACCTCCTAAAGAGGGAAAAAATGCCCGGCGGTCCTAGTGTGTTCACACACATCACTACCACATGTATATGGTAACAAATCCCCCCTGGAGTGATGCGGTGAACGAGAACTGGCACATGAGTATAGGGAAGTTCCATGCCCTGAGGGCAGGATCAGTCCACAAAGGGGAGTAAGCCCAAAGCTTTGCGGAAAGCTTCAAGCTTCTCACGAGACAATGCCTTTGTGAAAAGATCTGCAAGGTTGTCTTGTGTTGGCACATAAGCCAAGATGATCTCTCCTGCTGAGAGCCTCTCCCTGACATAGTGGTAATGCACCTTAATGTGCTTCGTGAGAGCATGAAAAACTGGGTTCCTCGCAACTACCAATGCGCCCTGACTGTGAGTGTAGATAGTGTTGGCAGTGTCCTGTCCAACACCCAAATCATCCATAAGGCAACTGAGCCATACACACTCAACCGTAGCTGTGAAGACTGCCCTGTACTCAGCCTCACAACTCGAAGTGGCCACAATAGGTTGCTTCTTGCTCAACCATGATATACATGAACTGCCAAGCATGAAACAAAAACCACTTGTGGACACTCGCGTGTCAAACCAGCCCAATCCGAGTCCAAAAAATCATGTAAGTGTGGCAGCAATGATCCCCCCTTGGGATAAAACAAGCCAAGATGTAAAGTGCCGCTAAGGTAGAGGAAAATCCTCTTGACAGATTGCCAATGCTTAGACCCTGGGCTTTGCATAAATCTGCTGACCTGTGAGACTGCAAAGTGAATATCCGGCCTCGTGTTGCATACATAAATGAGGCAACCAACAACAGTTTGGTAAAGAGTGACATCAGCAGGATCCCCAGCATCATGTAGACTCAACTTCAAACCTGTTTCCATGGGAGTGGCAATAGGTTTGCAATCCTCAAGTCCAAACTTACATAGCAATGTCTCTATGTAACTTTTCTGACACAAGGAAATACCACCATCACACTGCTTAAACTGTATACCCAAATAATGATGCAACAGCCCCAAATCTTTCATCTTGAAAGTAGCATTCAAATCAGCCTTAAATTCAGCAATATGTCTCTCATTTGGTCCAATGATCAGCAAATCATCAACATAAAGAACCACAATGAGAAGTACATCACCCTCACGCTTTACATACAATGTGCTTTCTGTTGGACTGTCACGAAAGCCTTGTTTGACCAAATGAGTGTCAACTTTGTCATACGAAGCACGAGGAGATTGCTTCAACCCATACAAAGCCTTGTTACATTTGCACACTTTGTCCTCTTGTCCTTTTATGACAAAACCGCGAGGCTGCGTTACATAAACTTCCTCAAATATGTCACCATTCAAGAAAGCAGTAACAATGTCTGATTGATGTACATCCCAACCAAAATGAGCTGCCAGTGCACATAGAAAACGCACACTAGTCATACGACAAGTGGCAGCAAAAGTCTCTTCATAGTGTATGCCTTTTTGCTGTGCATAACCCTTTGCAACAAGTCGAGCCTTATGGCGATCGATCTCACCATCCGGCTTGCGTTTCAACTTATAAACCCACTTAGTACCAATGGCCTTTTTGCCAGGAGGCAAATCACATAAAGTCCATGTTTCATTTTCTATAAGTGCATCATATTCTGATTGCATGGCAGCCATCCAATTTTTGGAATTTTGTTCTTCATCAAAAGTCAGAGGCTCCTCAACATCATGTAAGCTAGACACAGCCAAAGCATAACAATCTAATGCATAAGATGCATGGCGAGAGCCTGAACGAGTACGACTAGACAAAGGTGCATCCAATTTACTGTCACGCAAAGTGTGCACCAGCCATTTTGGCATACCTCTAGCCTGCTCATTTTCAGCCCTTTCCTCATCAAGTACATCATGTACATCTACATCAGTAATAGGCTGATCTTGAACATTTTCAGAAACCCCCATAGGTTGTACATTTTCCTCATTGGAACTTACATTCGTATTTCCACCACTGAAAAGAGGAAACAAAGTGTCATAAATGTCCTGTGAGCTTACATTACTGTCTCTAGTACATGACAGCAAGGACTGAACAGAATCTTCCACAAATACTACATCCCGAGAAACCAGAATACGTTTTTTTTGTGGATGATACAACCTGTAACCTTTGCTTTCAGCACTATAACCAACAAAAATACATTAGACAGCCTTATCATCCAATTTTCTGCGCTGCACTTGTGGCACCAAAGCATATGCCAAACATCCAAAAACACGCATGTGCTCAATAGAAGGCTCTCTATCATGCCATGCTTCATATGGAGTAATAGACTACAAAGCTTTCGTAGGACACCTGTTAAGTACATAAGTGGCACACATGATGGCCTCAAGCCAAAAAGAATGCGGTAAAGCTTGACTTTTGACCATACATCGTGCCATTTCCGTTAGTGACCGGTTTTTTCCTCTCAGCAACACCATTTTGCTGAGGTGTATAAGGCACTGTACATTGGTGTTTTATCCCACGACTAGCCAGAAATGCATTAAATTCATGAGACATATACTCCCCCCCTCGATCGGAACGGAGGGTGCCCATAGTACATTTCAAGACATTTTCAACCATAGCCAGAAATTGTTTGAAGCACATAAAAACTTCGGACTTCTCTTTAAGCCAGAATACCCATGCATGCCTGGAGTAGTCATCAATGAAAGTCACGAAGTACAGGTAATTGCCCAAGGACGGATTTTGCATGGGCCCACAAACATCACTATGCACAAGCGGCAACCTGCATGTGGCCCGAATTGAACCATCCTTTGGAAACTTAGGACGCTGCATCTTACCCAAAATACAGCCTTCACAAACATCTTTGACAGGTGCTTCAAGAGGCGGCAAAGAAGCAATCATATCAAATTTTTGCAAACGCAGCAAACTGGCAAAATTCAGATGACCAAAACGTGCATGCCAAAGTTTTGCATCTGAAATAGCCCTTGAATCTGCAACAGCATTTGCAAAATTTTTTCCACACTTGTCATACAAAGTGAGCTTATACATCCCACAGCACAAAAGCCCAGATGCAACAATTTCATCACCAAAACTAAGATCATGAACTGTACATCTATCATCCACAAATTTGACTACAAGTCCAAGTCTAGCAAGTGCAGATACTAACAAGAGATTCTTCTTGATCCCAGGTACATAAAGTGCATCAACAAGTGTGAAGGAACCTCCATTAGCAGTAGTGAGCACAATCTTTCCAACTCCCTGAACTGGATAAGAGGCGTTGTTGGCACAAGTGACTGAATTCCCATGAGGGACAGACTCAAGAGAAGTAAACAGTTCACGATGCGAGGTAATGTGCTTTGTAGCACCACTGTCAAAATACCACACATGTGAATGTGCAGCAATTGACAAGCATGCACCATGGACAGGAGGATTGTAAGTGCACTCTGCGCTAAAAGCCCATTCTGCATCAACATCAGCATTACAGTCTCCTTTCAGAGAAGACTCAACAATTACTGCATTTGTAGTGGAACCAGCATTTGCAGTGGAACCACCCTCTTTCTTCTTACTAGCCTCTTTGTCCTTCAACTTAGGACACGACTTGATCAAGTGATCATTGGCTTTACAATAATGGCAACACATCTTCTTTTTGCCCTTATCACCAGAATTGCCAGACAAAGTGCTGCCAGCAGAAGCATTAGGAACATAAGTTTTTCCACTCGCAGCAAAACCATAAGAAGTGGCTGTATTACTGTTATCACCCTTTCTTTGAGAAGCAATAAAAGCCTGTTCAACTGCACGCTGCCTAGTCCTGTTTTTTCTAGAAAGTGAATCTTGCAACAACAATGTGCATAATGCATCAAACTTGACAACTTCGGGATTTCCTTGGGTCATAAGTCTCCAAGTACTAGCAAAAGTGTGGTAGGAATCTGGTAAGGCATCAAGAATAGAGTGCACAAGGGAACTGTCTGAAATGACTTCACCTGCAGAAATAAGCTGCTCATTGATATCCTTGACAGTAGCAAGGAAAGTGTCCATATCATCTTCCTCATGCATAATCTTCGACTCCAGCTCTTTACGCAGCAAAGCAATTTTAGCCTCATTGCAGCTTGAATAAAGACCTGCTAAAATATCCCAAGCCTGTTTTGCTGATTTTGCTGAACGGATGTGAGGAACAATGGTGCGCTTCACAAACAACACAATCAATGCATGAGCCTGCGCATCCTTAACATCCCAACGAGCTTGTTCTGCCGTAGGCAAAACAACTCTAACAGCTGCAATCCTTGCAGCAAGACCTGCAACATCCTCAATATCGCCTACATCCTCAGAACCAGGACGTACATCAATGCCCTGCACAATGTTCCAGACACCCTTTGACACAAGAACATGTTGCATCATATAAGCCCACATAGGGTAGTTGTCCCCATCCAACCTGTCCTCAGCAGCAAACATCTTGAACACATCTGTGTTGTTGTTGTCAGCCATGGTAAATGCTGCACCTGATGTGAAAACTGCCCAAAAATAGGAGAAATGGAGCGAGAACAACCTGTGCTATATAGCACAAACCGTAGAAGACTATAAGGCACCTGTTATGTAGAAAACGGCACTGACAGAAATTTTGCACAAAATGACGAAATAGCCTGTGCAGTACTCCCTGTAGTAGAAACGGAGGCCGAAATGAGCCCAAATTAAAATTCTGAGCAGACCAAGCTCTTCGAGTTCTCCCAAAATTTATGTCGACCTGAGAACGCTCGCCTAAGCTCATTGAAATCGGAGAAAGTGAGCAGGCGTGTCCTGGAGCAGCTGGCGACTAAGCTCGGGAGGGCGTGACCTGCTCTGATACGAATGGTTGGAGTTAGGGTTGCAGAGAAACACACACAGCTTGGACAAGACAAAGGAAGCTCAAGGCACACAATAGAGAGTGTGTTACTTAGTGTGCAATGGAGAATAGATAGCCCTAGAGTGATGGGCGTATATACAATGCACGGGGGGAAAAACCTCCTAAAGAGGGAAAAAATGCCCCGGCGGTCCTAGTGTGTTCACACACATCACTACCACATGTATATGGTAACACTCCTCAACCAAAGTGCTTCAATCTGTGGTGAAGAACATGGACCAATTTAAAGGTAAAGATGTAACAATGTATCTTTGTGGATATGTAAAGGAGATGGAGCTTCATCGAGTGCCCGAAGCAAAGATGGTGCAAAGTTTTGAACTTGCTCTGGTTCCCGAGATCAGAGAGCATGTAAGGGGAATTAGAAATGAGCATGGGGCAACTTGGGAAGCATTCAAATTAACCTTGAAGAAAGAGTATTTTATGGAGGACTCCGAAAGGGTAACAAAGAGGACTTTTTTAGAGTGGGTAGTTCGGCCAAAAGAGGGGCTCTTGCCTACCAAACTGCTAAGGGAATTCAAACACCGTTATGATCAAGGACTGTAAAGGCTACCCTAAACTCGGAGAAGACAGAGCTCTTTTTGCAGGCTGCAGATAAAGAGATTCAAGAGAAGTTAGAGCTACTACTTGAGGACAAGGATGCGAAACAAGGCTTAAAGACTAAATGGAATGATGTTGAAGACGTCATTTTGTTGCTAACTAAGCGTGAGCGACGAAGAGACAAGATGATAGTCAACCCTACTCAGGTCCCAAGTGCTTTCAAGAGTCCTATAAAGCCTGTTATTCTAGTTCCAAAGAGTGACAAGTCCATTCTAGATGATATTGTCAAGGGAATGCAAGAGCTCAAGTTAAAGCTTACAAGGCTAGAAGAAAAGGGGCAACCATCAGGACAATCTACAAGGCAAAGACCTCAAAATAGAGAAGGATTTGTAAATAGATGCATATGGTGCCATAGTAATGACCATGGAAGGAGGGATTGTGAAAGTTTTATAGACGCTTTGACAAAGGAGATTGCTTTCTCTAAAGATGGTAAGATTCACTTAAGTGAAACAGGTAAGCTCTTGGGGACAAACTTTGCAAAGGGTGGAATGAAGAAGCTAGTTGAGGACATGGCTAGTAGCCATGCCATCTCAATGGTTGAGGTAGCCGCCTATGGGTTAAAGATGGACCATATTACGAGAAAAGGATTAGTCAAAGTTGCAGAAAAGGAATCTAATGGTAATGCAGAGCTATGGTGATGCGCTATAGAGTCTGCTATGAAGGGTACAATGACTACAGAGGTTTTACATGAAGCTAGAGATTATATTCGGCTTGAAATAGGTTGGAATGACCCTATGGACTCTTTGTCAGTGCATGCATACATTGCCAAATTTCAAGCAAATGAGGCCATTGTTGAAGAAAAATGTAGGCACAAGAATGGGGATGAAGGGCCTTCAAAGCAGGCTACGAGGAGTGGAGCTAGAAATGACAGAGTGCCTCCTACATCACCTTCCCCGCAATAGATACCTGTCCCCGAAGTGCCTATGCAAGAAGCCTCTAAAGAAAAGAAGAAGGATGCAACAAAATCCACAGCAAAGGGTCCGGCCTACAAACTCGAATCTGATATAGAGGCAACAACGGATCTCAAAAAGGTTTTGGAAGAGAGGTCTCTAAACAATAAGGTGGAATTTACCTTGGATGAGTTCTTTGGTATAGCAAAGTGGAAATTCCACGAAGAAATAATTGATATCATCTAGAGGAAGCGGCAGTCTCTTACTGAATCTATCCATGTATAGGATGAAGAAGAGACTTTAAATGCACAGGGTGTACAGGTCTATGGCGAGCAAGGTGAAGAAACTCTTGTTGGATGCTACAAGTCTAGGGGAGGAGTAAAACATGTTCGCTTCTTGGATGATGAAGATGAAGTGGAGACCACTCCCAAGAGGTACTACTTGAAGAGTCACTGGGCAAGAGAAACTATTGAGACGCTGGTAAAGTGGGAGACTTAGAAGAGCCATACATTGCGTTGATAGATCATAGGTTGAAAATTAACCTCGTGTCAAAGAGTCTTTATAAAAAAAAAATGGCCAATTGATAAAAATCATGGATGGATGATTTGTGTAGCAAACAACTCTTCAGGGGAGCTGTATGGAGCTTGTCCAAATGTTAAGGTGACTACAAGGGATGTGAAAGATGACCAAAATTTCTTTGTGCAAGAGACGTCTACATACCCTCTTATCCTTGGGCAGCCATACATCACCGCTACTCACATGGAAACCAAGGTGATGGACGGTGGGTCAGCTTATGCAAGGATTAGGAGTTGGGATGGGAAGCGCGCAATACAATTCCTGCTTGTGTGGACCGTGAAAGGAACCGTGAAGGTCTTAGAAAGAAACCCTTGCCAAAGACAAACAAAGATTTAAACTTGGTGACAATAAAATATTTATGAAGACATGTTTGGTGATGCCATATTGATGACAACATGAAGATATGTTTGGTGATGCGATAGTCATGACAAGCTACACAGCAGATTCATAGAGACACTTTTGATTATGAGGTAATCGATAGCCTTTACACCTCTTTATTGAACCTTTGTATTCATTACTATATTTGATAGGATAGGAGTAATGTAACTCCTCATAAAACATTCATTGTAAAAGGAGTGACATACCTCCTCATAAAATATTCATTGTAAAAGGAGTGATGTAGCTCCTCATGAACATTTGTATATTCAATGATTTTTATAATATAACGGTGGGTGTATATAGAGCTCTGGGTTTTTCTCTTGATCTCCCAAGGGTTTTTTCATCCACAGTTAGGTACCCTTAGTTGAGTGGGGGTGTTGAGCATATATGTGAAGCTACTCAATATATGGCTTCTCTACATATGGCACCCAGGTCCCCTCTATATATACATCATCTCATGTGTGTATTCTACACACTTTGGGTCTCTATTTTTGTGCTCTCTGTTTATCTCTCAACACAAACACCCTACATGGTCTTACTTCTTAAGTCCGTATCACTTCCCATTGAGGTCTTGGGCATGCAAAGGGTTATGGAGTACATGCTTAAGACACAACATATCCCTTTGTATCAACTTCCTAGAATCGCATATGAAGCAAGTCAAAAGGTCCAAAAGACATGCAAGAGAAAAATACTAAGTTTGGGGTGGATGCTTGACATCAAGGAATGGTTTGGATGATGGGATGCATGTCACTTGGTCAAGGATGTGTCGATCGACTCCCAAGTTAATATGGCCTTCTTACAATGCCAATGTATCACAGCTTGGGAGAAATCTGGAGGTTCTCGCTTCAGCCATTACACCACACACATTGCCCCAAACTACAAATATTTCTTCTTCTCTGAACCTGGTAACCGAACCCATCCCTACATCCTTGAGCCCATCCCATTGAGTGCAATCCGCACCATTGCCTCCATTCGTCTTAGCTCCCATTCTCTACGCTCCGAGACAAGACATTATGAAACTGGCGAGGAGTCTCATCCACTTTGTACCATATGTCCTTGTCAAGTGCGAGAGAGTTGTTGAGAGAGAAAGAGAGAACACAGAAGTAGAACCCCAAAGTGTGTAGAATACACACATGAGATGATGTATATATAGAGGGGACCTGGGTGCCATATATAGAGAAGCCATATATTGAGTAGCTTCACATATAAGCTCAACACCCCCGCTCAAATAAGGGTCCCTAACTGTGGATGAAAAAACCCTTGGGGGATCAAGGGAAAAACCCACAGCTCTATATACACCCACCGTTATATTATAAAAATCATTGAATATACAAATGTTTACGAGGAGCTACATCACTCCTTTTACAATGAATGTTTTATGAGGAGTTACATTACTCCTATCAAATACAATAATGAATACAAAGGTTCAATAAAGAGGTGTAAAAGCTATCGATTAGCTTGTAATCAAAAGTGTCTCCGTGAATCTGCTGTGTAGCTTGTCATCAATATCGCATCACCAAACATGTCTTCATGTTGTCATCAATATGGCATCACCAAACATATCTTCATAAATCTTTTATTGTCACCAAGTTTGTCTTCATAAAATCAATTCTTTGATCAATCCTACATAGATCATAGACTCCAAAAAAAAACATGTCATGAAAATTATTAGCATCGTTAATGAAATAATTACGTTCACAATGCCATAAGAGATGGTTCGCGATGCCACTCTTTTGACGACATATATACGCACGACAACATATGGTACATAAAGTAAAAACGTAAAAGTACAAAATGTGTGATTACGTGATACAAATGATATGTGTATATACTACATAAAACAACATTTATCAATGTAGTGATCAATGAATACCATCAAAGTATTAACAAAATATCATCATTATGTCAATAAAAATGAATAAATGATCATGGTATCAACGAAAAGCATCATGATATCACCGAGAATAATCATTGTATCAATGAAACAACATCATGGCATCACTGAGAATAACCATGGTATCAACGAAATATCATCATGGCATCACCGAGAATAACCATGGTATCAACGAAACAACATCATGGTATCACCGAGAATAACCATGGTATCAACAAAACATCATCATGGTATTAACAAAAATCACCATGGAATCAACGAAATATCATCATGGAATCACCGAGAATAACCAAGGTATCAACGAAATATCATCATGGCACCACCGAGAATAACCATGGTATCAATGACATATCATCATGGTATCAACGAAAATCACCATGACCAAAGTATTAACAAAACATCATCATGGTACCATCAAAATCACTATGGTATCAATGAGAAATTATCAATAAAACGACGTAAACTATATCTCTAAAAGAATAATTATACGAGAATCAATGAACGAGTATATCATATAACAAAAGGTCATGTACCAACAGTAGCTCGATAGAATTTGGACGATCATCAACGGCTCGACTGAATCGGAACGATGTGTAACTGGCTTCTGCAGCAAAGTTACGTCAGTAACAAATATATGATTGATGAAGAAAAATATAATTGAGAAGTTTTCAATTATGAGAAAAATCAAAAGCAAAAAGTAAAATTTTGATTTTCAAACATATTCGCAGTCCGAGACGATAACCCAAAATTGGTGCAGAATTTAGAGAAACTTTCTTCTGCAAAGTTATAGACCACATCGATTCCAATCCCCATCGCGGGTAGTTTCTTCTGCAAAGTTGTAGAACACATCGATTCTGGTCTCTCACGCGCGTAGTTTCTGCAAAATCGTTTTCAATAAGCAGAAAAATAAAAAACAAAAAACGGAAATTGCTTTTTAGGTATGTACGCAGTCCGTGAACGATAACTCGAAATCGGTGCAGAATTCGAAAACACTTTCTTCTGCAAAGTTGTAGACCACATCGATTCCGGTCTTTCGCCCGGGTAGTTTCTGCAAAATTGTTTTCAATAAGCACAAAAATCAAAAACAAAAAGCAAAAATTGCTTTTCAGGTATGTATGCAGTCTGTGAACGATAACTCAAAATCGGTGCAGAATTTGAAAACACTTCCTTATGCAAAGTTGTAGACCACATCGATTCCGGTCTCTCACGCGGGTGGTTTGCAGTCCGCGAGCGATAACTAAAAATCGGTGGAGAATTTGAAAAAACTTCCTTCTGCAAAGTTGTAGACCACATCGATTTCGGTCTCCAACGCGGATAGTTTCTGCAAAATCCTTTCCAATTAGCAGAAAAATCAAAAACAAAATGCGGAAGCTGTTTTTCAGGTATGTACGCAGTCCGTGAACAATAACTCAAAATCGGTGCAGAATTTGAAGAAACTTCCTTCTGCAAAGTTGTAGACCACATTGATTCCGATCCCTCTCGTGAGTAGTTTCTGCAAAATCGATTTTGATCAGGAGAAAAATTGAAAACAAAAACGTACTGCTCTGATACCATGTTGAGAGAGAAAGAGAGAACACAGAAGTAGAACCCCAAAGTGTGTAGAATACACACATGAGATGATGTATATATAGAGGGGACCTGGGTGCCATATATAGAGAAGCCATATATTGAGTAGCTTCACATATAAGCTCAACAAGAGTGAGTACCACACACTACTTGAGTGCTCAGCCTTTGACCACATTAGGTTGTCTTTTCCCCATATATTCAGCCATGAGCTCTCCCTACACACCTTCCTCTCCCAACCACGATGTGGACTCTCTATTGCGATGCTCATTTCAATCATTTTTGAGCATCGAGAGTCACTTATGACCTCCACTCACACCACGTGACATGTTTATTCAATCCCATAGGTATTATTTGATCTTCAAGGATGATAATAGAACTATCTCTCTCTCTCTATCTCTCTCTCTAGAAAAACAATGTGTGATTTTACAGAAGCCCATTATCTAAGTGTTCTATGTTGTATGTACAAGGGATCATTTCTCTTGAAATGGAATGATGTATAGCCATCCATGTCGACAGGGATGGCTATAGGTATTGCGAGAGGAGTGAATGACTCTCTCTCTCTCTCTCTCTCTCTACCAAGTCTTGATTTGAAAATTCTATGCCACATAGATCTTTTAAGTCTCTTGGGATTGTTCATACAATGATACAAACTTATTCTCTCTTTAATGTCTCATTCATCATGAGTATAGAACAAGCTATAATGATATAAAAGTATTAAAATGCTTGCTTCCACATAGAATTTTATACTCTTGAAGTATAGGACCATGATTTATAGAAATTCTTTATTTTTTATGGAATCAACAAAGATTCTCATGTGCAAGTGGGAGTTGCATGGCAATCGGCCTCTCTCTCTCTCTCTCTTCATGCATGCAATTGGGCGTCTTCTCTTCAAGGCAGCAGGAGTGAGAGTCAGAGATATTGGGAGTATTGCAAGAGTAGCAAGTCGGTCTTTGAAATTTCTTTTTTTATTTATATTGATTTGGAAAAATTGAAGGCAATGTTGTGTTTGCCTGAGTGATATAGGCCAACATAATACATCTTGAACTAGTTTGCATTGAACCCTCGCTCCTTGCTCTTTTAATAAATGATTAGCACTTGAAGATAAGCGAAAAGATCCTTGAGGAGTGAAAGAACCTCATGAGGAATCCATTGATGAATAATGAGCCAGTAAGTATGCAAGTCCTGGTCAAATGGTTCAAAAATAAAAATAAAAAGAAAATGGTTTTTGGAAGAAAAATGATGACCCATCTCTACTGAATACTGCTTGTGGCCATCCGCACCGGCACATATGGCTACAAATAGTTTTCAAGAATATGGGGAACCACTCTTGACAACTCGTTGTGGCCATCCTTACGAGAGCTCCTTGAGGATTGAAAGAATCTCTTGAAGGTTCCTTTGAACGTCAATAGAGACGAGCTTGTAAGAATGCAAGGCCTAGTCAAATGGTTCAAAAAGCACAAAAAAAGAGGAAATGGTTTTTGATAAGGCCAATCTCTACTCAAAACTTCTTGTGGCCATCTGCACCGGCATTGATGGCTACAGACAGTTTCAATAGCGACAATTTTGCTTCTGCTTTTGAGTACTAGAGCCTCGTGAGTATGTGTGCAGCAGTGAGTCAAGTGCTAGGGAACTCACAAACAGGGTGCTTAGGGCTCAGAAAATCATTGTTGTGCATATTCTGCCAAGAAATAGGATTTTCGGACATGGTGAGCAGGCCACAAGTGCGCATAGTGGAGAACAAGGTGGACGCGATGCTGGTCTTTGCGCGAGCAATGGCGATAGGGTTCCAATGTAGCAAGCTCACCCGCATGGAGGCGCAGGACATGCTGAAGCGCGTGTCGTGTTGGATGCAATTGGCAAGCACCAGTAGCTTTGCATATTATCTCCTCTTGGGGAAAGACGTCTCATTGTTCTTTCTGGAAACCTGCTGTGTAGTGTTGTTTTCCACTGCCAAAAGCATTATCAAGAAGAAGAGGAACCACTCCTAAAAATCCCTATGGACATCCCTGGCAGCGTGGATGGCTACAAGTAGTTTTCATTGGGAACAGGGAGCGAGTTTACTTAAGCAAACAAAACGTGAGTGAAGGTGGCTGGGCACGAATCTGAGCATAAATATGGATTTGGAACAAGATAGCGACATGGAACTTGCATTGGTGGCCAAGCTGCACTGCTGCATGGTACCAATGAGCAGTTCTGCCCACACTCCCTACCCGCCATCTTTGTGGGTGGCTAGATCATCGACAGCCTAGACCGCATCATGGCGTGCCAATATACAGAGTCTAATGTTTGCCGCATCATGGCGTGCGAATGACCGCTCTAATGCTTTAGGAAATCCTGACTTGTTTAGAGCCTCTGTGTGTGTGTGAAAACTTCTATTGAGAACAATTTTCTTTTTTTGCAAAATTTCAAAAATAATCCTAAAATTTGTGAGAATTACAAAATACCTAAAGATTCGAAACATTCCAAAAATAACGTTGTATCAAATTGTGAAAATTACAAAACAGCCAAAGATTTGAAACATTCCAAAAATAACATTTGCATCAAATTAGGATAGATTTCAACATTTTTGGACACTCTATGCTTTTTGGCAGTTCACCAAAATAAGCCAAGAAAGAGAGGTATCTGTGTCATAAAATAATAAACCATTTGAGATTCTACAAGGCCATATAAAGTTCTAGTTCTATCATCTTCTATGGAGGGAGAACCATTCTTCCTATAAAGAGTTGCCAAAGAAAAAGTCTTCAAATGTTTTTGCAAGATTAACGTCAAGTTATTTAGGAATTTTGAAAAAAATTTAATTGTAGTTTGAGAATTACTAGAAAAATATGATGGAGAATTTTGACCATTTTTGGGATTTGAGAGATAATTTGAGAATTTTTCAAACTACTATAAAAATAGTGGTAGATTTGTTTTTTTTTGTTGTCTCTTTGTGTATATATAAGAAGAAAATATATTGCATATTGTTGATCAATGATTTTATACCTTTAGAAAATTTTCTAAACATGTCTATAAATAGAAAATATTAAAGATTCTTGTTTGTTGTAATAACTATTTCAATCTGGCTCCCACCCTCTATGCCATTTCTAATAATATTGAGATGCTTAGCCCAATGTTTCTCGGATTTCCATAAGCTCGGAAAAGTTTGCTCGAAGTGTGGATTTCCTCAGCTAAGGCTTGCAAAGGTAAAATGGGAGAGTGGCCTAGGTTATTCCTTATGCTTCATGGGCTGATCGTACGACTCATAGCTCAGTTACTGGTTATATTCCATTTGAGTTGATGTATGGTCAGAAACCTATAATGCCAATTGAGGATGTAATTCCCACATGGAATGTATTGCCTTGGAAAGATGGAATGAGTAGGGAAGACCTTCTTGATTTGTGTATACAACAGCTAGAAAGAAGGCCCCAAGATATTTAGATTGTACTAGCACGATTTAAAGATAAGGTTAAAGAATAAGGACAGATTTGATAAAAGGCAAAGGCTCAGACCTAAAGCTATTGAGTAAGGTGATTGGGTGTTGGTGTATGACAGTAGTCTTGAAAACCAACATTCAACAATAAGAAAGATTTCAAAGAGATTTTTTGGTCCTTATGTGGTTCAACATGTACATGGGAATGCGACTTACACCTTGCATGAATTAGATGGGACAAAAATGAAGATTCCCATTGCAGGGAAAATAATCAAGTTATTCAAAAGAAGACGTGACACAGATCCCTTTGATTCACAAGAAAGTCAAAATAAAGGCTCTCATGAAAATGTTATTGATGTGGATGAAGAACAAGAGGATGATGCACTAGATTTTGTTGCAAGCGATGATGATGAAATTGACATGTATGTTGACTTAAATAGAGACTGTACCTGCAAAAGATATCTGTGGCACATGATGGAGGATGTGCAGGTTCAGAGGGGGTGGATTTCATTACTTGGAACATTCATAATGTGAAGACTAAAATATCTAACTCACTCTCAATGATTTTGCTATGTGGGACCAAATGCTATGATGTACATAGTCTGATATATGCGAAAATAGACGCCACGGCTGTAGCCGTGTACATACCTTGTCAAGAAGATGAGGCGCTAGACGTGGTACTATGGCATGATTTTTTTTGCATAAATATATGTCTATTTTTTTTTATAAATGTACAAAGGTGAAGTGTATCGAAGTGGCACGCTCGTTTTTCCTAGAAAGTTCAATGCGGGCCATCTCGACCAAAAATAGCAGGTTTCGTGCGTTAGCATAAAAGACGTGTCCAAAGTGCTTAACAAGTGAGAAAATGAGGTTCAACATGAATTTTGATCCCAATGGGATTTTTCCACAATTTTAGGATTTTTTCCCAGCTCGTTTGGGCTTTTTACAGACAAAAAGTGGCATTTTTGGGCTGAAAATGGCCCTAAAATGGTCAAAAATAGCCTAAAAAAAGCTCAAAATAGCTCAAAATGCCACATCAAAAATTCTTCCATTGTTTCTCAAGTTGTGTGAGAAATTTTAGAGCCAAGAATGAGCTCATTTGGGCATATGATCAAGGAGATACAGCCACTCCTTTACAAGATGCACGTGCAGTCCCGTGCTGCTTCAACTACATGGTTGAGACTGTGAGGCCTGCAATTAGGGTTTCCCCTCCCCAAATAACTACTTGGGATTCTCCCATGAAGTACTGAAGATTCCATTAAATGGTCACGATGAAGACTCAAAGCGTATATTTAGGGTTTTTAACAGGTCGAATAAGCACTGCATCTTTGCAATTAGGAGCGACGCTACACTTAATCTACACAGACACAAGAGTTTTGAGTTAGTATTGGTTGTTTTTCAATGTGGAGCTTTCATGGCTGGAGTTTTGTTCTTTTTTAGTGTATTTTTAGCTTCAAATCATCTACACCTTGCTTGATTTTTCTACGAATCCTCACAGTCACAGGCCCGACGCTTTCCTAGTCGCACTATGCACTTCTTGACAACGGCCGTGTTGGCAATGATTTTGTCCAGGACAGGAGGGAACAATGGTTGGACAATAAGTCTTCACCCATGGCAATGATGTGGCACTGAGGACGCATTGATGTGGCACTAAGGACGCTATCAGGTATTTTTTGGATGAGGATAAAGTTGTGCTCATGGTATATCATGAGCTATGAGCATTCAAAGTAGGCAGTCTCAACTTAGATGGTGATGGCGAGTGTGTGTGACAAGGGAAACTGGGCCAACTTGGGGGTATAAGATTAGAAATGATGAAGTGTTACATTTTTGGAGATAGTTGAGGTGATGGGCTTTGAGCAGTGTGTTACAATGCGTCATTCAATGAGCGGAGAAGCAAGTTATGCCTCCGGGAGAGTTTTCTGAGAAACTCTTATGCCTTGGGAGAAATCTAGAATGTTTTGGGCTTGGGAGGAATGAGGAGAAGATTGCCATGTGTCATGGGATTATCCCACACGAAGAGAGTGTACCTTGGGCACCTTGGGTGCCCACTGCAGGGTATCAAAGGTGAGAGGAGCTCTCTCAAGGCTCGGCTATGGGGGCTCGTGGGCTCATGGGAAAGGAAATGGAGTATTTTTCATCTTCACACTGCCTAGAAAGGTGCTTGGCCACTTATTTTGGTCCCTGGCCACTTGCCCCCAAACCATTCCTTGGTCAACGGGTCACCAACATGTCATTTTTTGCCCAAAAAAGGGCTAAAAGGAGCCAATTAAAAGATTCATAAGGAGAGAACCTTGTCGACTAGGAAGAGAGAGAAAAATCTTGGGGATAAAAGATAAGAAATCCCCCATTTTAATAGCCACAACACACCTTCACAACTTCCAGAGAGCTCATTTTTGAGCAAGACAAAGGGCACTTTCATGTTTGAGCGGCCATACCTTCTTCATTTCTTCTTTGCTTTTTGTCTATGGATACTCTATGGACATCTCCATGAGATGAGCTTCATCATGATGTCCTTTGTTTCTCCTGATTTTGAGTGCGTTCCATGCTTGGAGGGTTTTTCATAAATCTCTACAAATGATTACCACAAATGTTTTGGGCCTTGCAATAGTTCTTCCTTCCGACGGTGTGGCTCGTGCAAGGCTATAGAGGCATTCATTTTCCTTCTTGTTTTCACCCTAACATCATTTTGATGCCTCCATTGAGAATAAAGTGCTCCAATTCCTGTGAAATATGTTTATTCTCTGCGAGTCTTACCAAACGGCGAGCTAACATTCCCGAGCAAAGAAAAAACCGAGCAACTTTCTCACAAACATTGAGCTTTGTTATTAGCAGCATCTCATGTGGCATTCTATCAATACTGGAGATAGTCCAGGCCCGTTTAGATCTCAGTCCACGCCTCCTCATCAACTACGGACATAATATGTGCACATACACACTATTATACACACCTATGCTAATTTTTTCTATGTTATCTAGATTAATAATATCTAACAAAGAGTTGGGAGAGAGACTCATCTGCAATACAAAGAGTTATCTAGACTCAAGTGCAGAACACAGAGTTGGAACTTTTTAGAAAATTAGTCGGTTGATTTTTTACCGCCGACCCGAGTTATAAGGCGTCCATACATTTTTCATAGAGATAATGAGGTCTACATTGAATATTAAAAATGCAACTCCAACCCTTCTAGATTTCAGGGGAAGTAGTTCTTAAAGCGACTAGTGAAGCTTCCGGCAAGATTATTAATAAATCCACATTTGAGTATCCATAGACATTAAATGCTACATAGTCATAGTTGTAGAAGGGATTACTTGGATTGGAGAGAGAGAGAGAGAGAGAGAGAGAGAGAGAGAGAGAGAGAGAGAGAGAGACATGGTAGTGGCATCAAACCTCAAAAAAATTCAAAAAAACACTGAAACAGTTTGCACCTTGGCTGTTTCAGGGCCTTCTTTTTAGTTTATGGAGGTTTCATGCCACTACCATGCCGACTCTCTCTCTCTCTCTCTCTCTCTCTCTCTCTCTCTCTCTCTCTCTCTCTCTCTCTGTGTGTGTGTGGTTTGTAGATGATTTGAGAAACCTCTCTCTCTCTCTACCAAACTTAAATTGGAAGTTTGATCACATCACTACCATGTTGTCTAGTGTTCAAGAAAAGTGTGCCTCAGCTTATCCTTGAGCCGCTTTTATTCTCTCACAAATGTTTTGGGTAAGCACTCGATGTTGAGAAATGAAAATATCAAGTTAAAGAGAGGGGGTAAGGACGAAATGCGCTTGAAAAATTAATGAAATAAGAGTTAAATTGTGAAAAATATATGCTATTTGGAAAAATTTCTTATTTGAATCTACATAAGTTGAAATTTGTACGTTTGTGAAATTTGTTGAGCTTATATGTGAAGCTACTCAATATATGGCTTCTCTATATATGGCACCCAGGTCCCCTCTATATATACATCATCTCATGTGTGTATTCTACACACTTTGGGATTCTACTTCTGTGTTCTCTCCTTCTCTCTCAACATGGTATCAGAGCAGTACGTTTTTGTTTTTGATTTCTCTCGTGATCAAAATCGATTTTGCTTTGATACCATGTTGAGAGAGAAGGAGAGAACACAGAAGTAGAACCCCAAAGTGTGTAGAATACACACATGAGATGATGTATATATAGAGGGGACCTGGGTGCCATATATAGAGAAGCCATATATTGAGTAGCTTCACATATAAGCTCAACACCCCCGCTCAAATAAGGGTCCCTAACTGTGGATGAAAAAACCCTTGGGGGATCAAGGGAAAAACCCACAGCTCTATATACACCCACCGTTATATTATAAAAATCATTGAATATACAAATGTTTACGAGGAGCTACATCACTCCTTTTACAATGAATGTTTTATGAGGAGTTACATTACTCCTATCAAATACAATAATGAATACAAAGGTTCAATAAAGAGGTGTAAAAGCTATCGATTAGCTTGTAATCAAAAGTGTCTCCGTGAATCTGCTGTGTAGCTTGTCATCAATATCGCATCACCAAACATGTCTTCATGTTGTCATCAATATGGCATCACCCAACATATCTTCATAAATCTTTTATTGTCACCAAGTTTGTCTTCATAAAATCAATTCTTTGATCAATCCTACATAGATCATAGACTCCAAAAAAACATGTCATGAAAACTATTAGCATCGTTAATGAAATAATTACGTTCACAATGCCATAAGAGATGGTTCGCGACGCCACTCTTTTGACGACATATATACGCACGACAACATATGGTACATAAAGTATAAACGTAAAAGTACAAAATGTGTGATTACGTGATACAAATGATATGTGTATATACTACATAAAACAACATTTATCAATGTAGTGATCAATGAATACCATCAAAGTATTAACAAAATATCATCATTATGTCAATAAAAATGAATAAATGATCATGGTATCAACGAAAAGCATCATGATATCACCGAGAATAATCATTGTATCAACGAAACAACATCATGGCATCACCGAGAATAACCATGGTATCAACAAAACATCATCATGGCATCACCGAGAATAACCATGGTATCAACGAAACAACATCATGGTATCACCGAGAATAACCATGGTATCAACAAAACATCATCATGGTATCAACAAAAATCACCATGGAATTAACGAAATATCATCATGGAATCACCGAGAATAACCAAGGTATCAACGAAATATCATCATGGCACCACCGAGAATAACCATGATATCAATGACATATCATCATGGTATCAACGAAAATCACCATGACCAAAGTATTAACAAAACATCATCATGGTACCATCAAAATCACTATGGTATCAATGAGAAATCATCAATGAAACGACGTAAACTATATCTCTAAAAGAATAATTATACGAGAATCAATGAACGAGTATATCATATAACAAAAGATCATGTACCAACAGTAGCTCGATAGAATTTGGACGATCATCAACGGCTCGACTGAATCGGAACGATGTGTAACTGGCTTCTGCAGCAAAGTTATGTTAGCAACAAATATATGATTGATGAAGAAAAATATAATTCAGAAGTTTTCAATTATGAGAAAAATCAAAAGCAAAAAGTAAAATTTTGATTTTCAAACATATTCGCAGTCCGAGACGATAACCCAAAATCGGTGCAGAATTTAGAGAAACTTTCTTCTGCAAAGTTATCGACCACATAGATTCCAATCCCCATCCCGGGTAGTTTCTTCTGCAAAGTTGTAGAACACATCAATTCCGGTCTCTCACGCGGGTAGTTTCTGCAAAATCGTTTTCAATAAGCAAAAAAATAAAAAACAAAAAACGGAAATTGCTTTTTAGGTATGTACGCAGTCCGCGAACGATAACTCAAAATCGGTGCAGAATTTGAAAACACTTTCTTCTGCAAAGTTGTAGACCACATCGATTCCGGTCTCTCCCACTTGTAGTTTCTGCAAAATCATTTTCAATAAGCAGAAAAATCAAAAACAAAAAGCAAAAATTGCTTTTTAGGTATGTACGCAGTCCGCGAACGATAACTCGAAATCGGTGCAGAATTTGAAAACACTTTCTTCTGCAAAAGTTGTAGACCACATCGATTGCGGTCTTTCACGCGGGTAGTTTCTGCAAAATCGTTTTCAATAAGCAAAAAAATCAAAAACAAAAAGCAAAAATTGCTTTTCAGGTATGTACGCAGTCCGCGAACGATAACTCAAAATCGGTGCAGAATTTGAAAATTTTTCCTTCTGCAAAGTTGTAGACCATATCGATTCCGGTCTCCATGAGAGGTAGTTTCTGCAAAATCGTTTTCAATTAGCAGAAAAATAAAAAACAAAAAGCGGAAGTTGCTTTTCAGGTATGTACGCAGTCCGCGAACGATAACTCAAAATCGGTGCAGAATTTGAAAATACTTTCTTCTGCAAAGTTGCAGACCACATCGATTCCGGTCTCTCAGGCGGGTAGTTTTTGCAAGATCGTTTCTAATAAGCAAAAAAATCAAAAACAAAAAGCGGAAGTTGCTTTTCAGGTATGTACGAAATCCGCGAACGATAACTCAAAATCGCTGCAGAATTTGAGAAAACTTCCATCTGCAAAGTTGTAGACCACATCGATTCCGGTCTACCCCGCGGGTAATTTCTGCAAAATCATTTTCAATTAGCAGAAAAATCAAAAACAAAATGCGGAAGCTGTTTTTCAGGTATGTACGCAGTCCGTGAACGATAACTCAAAATCGGTGCAGAATTTGAAAACACTTCCTTCTGCAAAGTTGTAGACCACATCGATTCCGGTGTCCATCGCGGGTAGTTTCTGCAAAATCGTTTTCAATTAGCAGAACAATAAAAAACAAAATGCAGAAGCTGTTTTTCAGGTATGTACGCAGTCCGTGAAGGATAACTCAAAATCGGTGCAGAATATGAAGAAACTTCCTTCTGAAAAGTTTAGACCACATCGATTCCGATCCCTCACACGGGTAGTTTCTGCAAAATCGATTTTGATCAGGAGGAAAATCGAAAACAAAAACGTACTCCTTTGATACAATGTTGAGAGAGAAGGAGAGAACACAGAAGGAGAACCCCAAAGTGTGTAGAATACACACATGAGATGATGTATATATAGAGGGGACCTGGGTGCCATATATAGAGAAGCCATATATTGAGTAGCTTCACATATAAGCTCAACACCCCCGCTCAAATAAGGGTCCCTAACTGTGGATGAAAAAACCCTTGGGGGATCAAGGGAAAAACCCACATGTGAAGCTACTCAATATATGGCTTCTCTATATATGGCACCCAGGTCCCCTCTATATATACATCATCTTATGTGTGTATTCTACACACTTTGGGGTTCTACTTCTGTGTTCTCTCCTTTTCTCTCAACAAAATTGATTTTCCCCGAAAACTGATGCCGACTCTCTCTGTCTCTCTCTCTCTCTCTCTCTCTCTCTCGTCGTGACTGCACATGAGTTGAGAAACATCTCTCTCTCTCTAGCAAAAACAAAAACAAAAAACATAATGAAAATAGTCTGTGCCGCGTCGAAACAGTCCGTGTCGGCACGGACCTGTTTCGACGCGGCACGGACTATTTCTTGTAGGTTTATTTTTTAGTTTTTGGGTGAGCATTGGATCTTGAAAATTCAAAATAGCTAGTTAAAGAAGGGGGAGAAGGAGAAAATACGCTTGGAAAATTCATGAAAATAGTTAAATTGAAAAAAAAGTACGTTATTTGAGAAATTTTCTATTTGAATATAACATAGAGGGGAAATTTGTACGTTTGTGAAATTGTTTTTTTCTGCACTCATGCCGAGACTCCCGCTCTCACTCTCTCTTTCTCTCTCTCTATCTCTCTCTTTTTTAGCATGATTCCAGAAGTGTTCATCATTCACTTCAGTGAATACATAATTCAAGGCAAGAATACTCTAAAATGCTCTCATGGAATTACAATACCCAGCTGATAAAGAGAAGAAGACCTCCAACTGAACTCTAAAAATATTACTGCACATATCAGTATCAAAACTGTTAGGAATTGCATCCTAAGGACTCTGTAGTGCCTTGACTTAACGCTTCTTGGACACACCAACTGTTCTCCCCCGCCTTCTAGTTGTTTTTGTGTGCTGACCACGTCGCACCCGCAAGCCCCAATAATAACAAAGACCACGGTGGTTCCTGATCTTTTGCAGCCTTCCCAGGTCATCTCTCAACTTCATATCAATTTGATTAGACACCACTTGAGAAAATCGGCCATTCTTGTAATATTTCTTCTTGTTCAAGAACAAGTCAAGAATCTTGAATTGACGAGGATTGGCGGAGATAAACATCAGGTTTTCAAGCTCTTGAGAAGACAGCTCTCTTGCTCATGTCTACAACCGCTTTCTTGCAGACGAGGTTAGAAAAACGTTTGCCGATACTCTTAATAGATGTCACAGCAAAAATGATCTTCTGTCGTCCATCCACTTTGGTGTTGAGAACATGAAAAATGTATTGACTCTCTCTCTCTCTCTCTCTCTCTCTCTCTCTCTCTCTCTCTCTCTCAACCAAAAATTGAAAAAAAATTTGTTGGAAACAGTCCACACCGGCGTGGACTATTTCCAGTGATAGCTGCTTTTTGCTATTAAAAGTTTCACATTTTTAGCCTCATTCCATCACTACTAACCTTTTAACTCTACCCACATGCTAACTCAAAGATTGTACATACCTTATTTTTCTTCATGTGTGTGATACCACGTTATAGTGGATATGGTGTGCTCATAAATGTCTATATTTCTCTAAAGTGTGTCCTTTTATGTAACTAGGTGTGAGTATTTTTTTCCCTACCCACTTACTAATTAGGTGTGGGTTGTGATTTTTGTAAATTTTATATTTATTTACATCTCAAGAGAGTGTATTTATTCATTTATATATTTCTATTTTACTTATCCATGAGATTTCAATTTTTTCTTTACGCTAGTTAACTACAGTGTACTTTTTCCTTTCACATTGTGTAAAATTGTAAATATTATTTTTTCACTCCACCTATTGTAAGAAAATATAACAATATATATTTTAGCATACCTCTTTTGTATATCTTATCTTATTTTATTTTATTTTTATATTTTATTACTATAATCATGTACCTTAGCTTGTACACTTGTTATCATGCATATCATCATCAAATTCAATAATAATTTTTCATGGACTCAATGGAGCATTATTAAGGGTCCATGTAATGCCCTCATGCCTCACCAATTGGAATATATGCAAGCTCAACAACCAAGGACCCCACTTGGAAGACTTTGAGAGGGAGAAAAAAACACATGGTTTTGGGCGCATTTTCATACATGATTCCACTCCGAGTTGGACTTTGCACAAAACTACTAAGTTGTAGCTCCTAAGCTAAGGTTTCTCCCAAAAATATTTTGTATTTTTTCGAGCTATGAGCGAGTTTTTATCGGCATTTTGGTGGATCCCAGTTTTGTTGTCTTGGTCCAAAATGCTTCACCCTCACTCTCCTCTTCACCCACACAAACTCTCATTTCCATCTCTATTCTATTCAAACCTGCAAACACTCTCTCCCCCCTCTTAGTACCTTCCATGAAAGCTTTAAACACTCATCTACCCTAACTACCTACCTAGTAATTATCAATGAAGAGATATGATTGATCTCTTCTTCCAAAAAAACTAAAAAAACAGCAAAAAACTAATTGTGTGCATCTTCTTCATCAACTTAATCTCCTGCAAGCACCCTAATTACGCAAGCCGACAAAACCTCACCACGGATCAAACATTGGAGCGGCAAACGACAAGGCGTTCCGAGAAATAACAGGTTTCTTATCCTTTCAAACTCATCTTTGTATATAACCATTCCATAAAATCACTTTTCCTATTATGCTCATGTGAGCATTCCCTTTGTAAATTATCCAATTGGCACGTTTGTGCCTCACTTGTAATTATTATAACTACTAACTTGTATGCAATTTGCCCATCCAATTTCACCTTAAAAAAGTGCAGACCCCATGTAGATAGAAACACCTCCATTCAACCCTATAAGTTATTTCTCTTCTCCCTATTCTCACTCAATGTAAATAGAGAAGACAAAGTAGTCCCACCATATAAATAATTCAAAAAACCCTAAGCCTAATTAGCCACACAAATAAGCATACTTATGCCTAGAGATAATCCACTTGGAAATGCTTTAAATAGAGCACTTCTACATCACTTTGGGGGGGCTTATCAATTGAGAGAAGAAGAGCTTTAGCTACTTAAGTCTGTGAGGAAGCCCTTGTGTCAAGTCCTTATGTTGAGATAATCGCCAGAGCTAGGCTCTCCATTTGTATGGTTTACTTATCTATCTATAACAATTGGATTTGGGCACACATATTCTCATTATCTCCTAAATCTCTTGACAATTCACAAATTGGTGCTCATTTTGGAGTCTTCTAAAGCTTGCCGCAACAATTGGAAACGTCTACTTGTGGTAACACTTGTGTATTTTCTTTTGAGAGTTTTGTTGATGATGGTGTTGAGCATTGGTGGTACTTTGTTGGTCTAGGTTGAGGTTGGATTGGAGATCCCTCACTAGAGTAACAAAATCATCAATTGGCTTGTGATTGTGTATCTGCGTGCGTCTATTTATGCTCAAGTGTTAGTGCCTTTGTGAGTTTGTTTCATGCATTGTCGCACGTAAGCCTACTCATTTGGTATGTTAGGATGTATGATGGGGATGATTGTACAAAGATGTGTGTAAGATCAAGTGTGATGCTCATGTTCTGATATGTCCTAACTCATTCTAGTTAGGTGGTGCCCTTTGTCTTGGTTTTGTGTGGGTTTGGTTTGGTCTTTTGGCCATCCATATATATTTTTTGAGCGACACGAGAGCCTAGGTGGTGCTTAGGGGTCACTTCCTTGCTGCTTGCCCCGGACCGCCTCAATTTTGGCGGCCCCACTGAGGAACTCTCTCATCTCTATAGGTATATTTTTAAGGCTTCAGTGTAGTTTGTACAAATCAACTCTTTACACTTGCAATTACAAAGAATCCATCCAAGCATAACATAGTTATTTGTAGGAATGAATAATGGACCCATTGTGCATCCATTTGACTTCACGAAAAATATTAGGATAAATGTTTGCATAAGTCAAGAAATTCATTTTCAACAACGTATAGCTTTCTTGTTTGGAGCGGAGGCGTTAGGAGAAATTCTATAATCTCCACTACCTATAATCTTACCACTCATTGATTATAATATATCTTTTGATGTGCATGTTTTCATATTAATCTAATTGAGAAAAAATTCATGAACATTTAGGTTATTTGCATCTCATTTGTAGGCATGAATCCTCACATCTATGGAAAGATTAGGTTCAGAACTAGCCCAAAACATAGTTGAAAGGTTTCCCAGATAGGGATTACATCACTATTCAAGGAGAAGTTTTGCACCTTGATTGTTTTAGTTTGGACATAGAAATAACATTTGAGGACTTTTCTTTTATCCAAGCAGCTTGTGTGCTAGGAGTAGTCAATCAAGTAGTCCTCTCCACTTGGAGGATCCTTTTGGAGTGGGGATTTGACGACTCTTATCTAGAGATAAGAGTATCCCGACTTGACTTTGAAAGCTTCATAGTGTTCCTTGGTGTGATAAATAGGCTACCTTTTGATTTTGAATCTCGAGGGAGGAACGTGCTTCATGATTGGATTTACGAGGAGGAGCGGATTTCTATCAGATACGAAGGACCTGTGGTCTTTGAATGTGAGGATCCTGCAGCACCCACACTCCTTGGTCACTTCACTTTGGTTCTTTTGTGGTAGAAGTCAAGGGTTACTTTTTAAGAGTTTTCGTGCACTCTAATCATGGCTCTCAACAGGAAAATGTCAGGATATTCTCTTTTCTTTAGGGAACTTGGAGAGGATCTTGATCTGTTTCTTGCAGATTTTCGAATGGCCTTACGCATCAATCGTATCTTCACAGATGATGAAAGGTTAGGGATGTTTCAAGTTGTCCTTCGGCGTGATGCTGATACATGGTTTCAAGGACTTAGTGACGAGGTAAGGGTTGCGTTTCCTAGGGTAATTGAGGCATTTCAAGCTCGATATGGCCAACCTCTTAACACCCTAAAACTTGTGAGCATTCCCTTTGTAAATTATCCATTTGGCACGTTTGTGCCTCACTTGTAATTATTATAACTACTACTAACTCACTAACTTCTAACTTGTATGCAATTTGTCCATTCAAATTCACCTTTAAAAAATGGAGACCCCGTGTGGATAGAAACACCTCCATTCAACCCTATAAGTTATTTCTCTTCTCCCTATTTCTCACTCAATTGAACACCCTACAACTTGACTGTACCCTCCAAGCCAGATGCAACTGACTCTACACTGCAGCTCGGTGAGAAATATTGGTAGATTGTCTATTTATTGTCAAAACAATCTACCACATGAAGCCTAAAACACACTTTTGTTTTCCATTGTACGCTTTCCGTTTTCAATGCCATAGCATGTGACCCACGAGTTGTTGCGGCCTAATAAATGACACATGTTCTTCAAATGCTATCTTCCCTCCATTTACAAAATAATCATTGCTTTATTTCTCTCCTCATCATACGATGTATACCCTCTGATGTGGAAGCTGCCCTGCTTAATGTCCCATAAGCGCATCCTTATCAATAAATCTCAAATGGCAAATCGTCGGTTGTTCTAAGGTTGTTCGTGCTCACATAGGTCCTGCATCTTCTAAGGTTGTTGGTGCTCACATAGTTCCTACATCTTCTCAAAACAAAGCACGCTCTCTTTGAGAGCAAAATTCTGGCCCCATTTACTTCAAGCTCTGCACAAATGTCCCTTTGAGTATGAATCAACAAAGGATGGGCACATTTGTGGCTTCTTCACCTTGCCATAGTAATGAGGTAGGATGGAGTATGGAGTGCGCATGTGTAAAAAAAACTACTGGAAACAGTCCACGCCGACACGGACCGTTTCCAATAGTTTTTTTGTAGTGTTTGGATGGGAGAGGGAGAGGGAGAGAGAGAGAGAGAGAGAGAGAGAGAGAGAGAGAGAGAGAGAGAGAGAGAGAGAGAGAGAGAGAGAGAGAGAGAGATAGAGAGATAGAGAGAGAGAGAGAGAGAGAGAGAGAGAGAGAGAGAGAGAGAGAGAGAGAGATTTGAGCTTGTAGATATCATACAAAGAGAGATCTCCAGAGTGGTGAGCAAGCAAGAGAGAGAGTGAGAGAGCAATTTCTTGGCTCAATATTAATATCGTGAAAATTGTATCGCAGCTTATTATCGTGAAAATGCGCTTACTTAATATTGTAAAAATGTTTTGCAGCGTAATATCGTGCGGTAATTTCCGTTTTCCAAAAATGCGGGAAGGCAAGGGGAAAATGAGAGCATCTCTAGCACAAATGTAAAGAATTTCATTGGCTCATTGGGATACGCAAGAGAGAGAGAGAGAGAGAGAGAGAGAGAGAGAGAGAGTAGGCATGGAGGAGCGCCAGAGGTATCCAAAAGACATTAAAAAAAAACCTCTTGAAACAGTTGGCATCCAAAAGACATCAAAAAACAAAAAAAAAACTCTTGAAACAGATTGCTCCGGCGTGGACTGTTTCAAGAGGTTTTATTTTTATTTTTTAGAGAGAGAGAGAGAGAGAGAGAGAGAGAGGCTTTCAATGACAACTAATTGTAACTTGTGCTTGTAAGGTAAGTGGGTTGTTTACTGCCTACCTAGAGCATGTAGTCTATTAAGCCAAGTGGGAATGTGAATAAAAATGGAGTGGTGGCAAAGACGAGCAAGGGTCACTGTTCTCTGTGGCATTGCATGGAGAGAGAGAGAGAGAGAGAGAGAGAGAGAGAGAGAGAGAGAGAGAGAGAGAGAGAGAGATAAAGAGAGAGAGAGAGAGAGAGAGAGAGAGAGAGAGATAAAGAGAGAGAGAGAGAGAGAGAATCAACATGGTGACGACCTCCAAAACTTAAAAAGAAACCTTGAATGGCAATAAGAAAAATTCTCAAAGACAACTATACACAGCTCTTGCTAATCATATGAATGGCAACAACCAATGTGCACTACACGGAAATTCAATAGCGTTGAATCTCCTTGTTGGCTTTGTTGGAGCTATATATGGCTCACTCTACTCAACTTGGTCTCACCTATATATTTGTATCTTGTCCTCAATATGAATCAGTCTCTGGGAGCGTATATGGTGTGTCTCTTGTCTCGTCTCTCTCTCTTTCTCTCTACATCTCAACATGGTATCATAGCAGTAACGATCATGCGCCGATTCAATTCATGGTGACAAAACAGTATGTGTATGCGATTTGCATGTAAGATTCAAAAATTACTACAAATTTTATTTTTGAGCATTGATTCTTGTTAACTGTGGTTGTTTTGTGTTCAGAAGAATATGATTAGTGTTTTGTGTGACGTTTATTGCTAATCAATCTAATCGTTGATTATGTTTTCTTGTTGATGACACCCTGAATTTCATCTCAATTTTTCTTGCTGTTCTGCTCAAAATTTGGAGAAACGGGAAAAGCGCGATGGAGCGTAGCGCAATGGCCCTTTTCATCCAAAACTTGTTCGTCTCCTCGAGCTCTTCAATTTGAGTTCTACGTTTGCGTCAATCGGAGTTTGCAGCAGAAAGTTATGCTGTTTTTACTGCAATTGAGCTTGACGCAGCTTTCTTCGTCCTACTTCTTCGTGAAGCGTCCGCGATCGTTTTTCTTATTTTGGCATTAACTTTTTCGAGAAGATTTAGCTTTTTGCTATTCATATTGTGGCCGTCAATCTTGCGTCTCACGCCACTCTATTTTGAGGACTCTTTTATTATTAACGTCTCCTTTACCCTGCCCTTTTTGGGTGACGTCTCTCACATCTTTGGAAGTTGCTTGAGCATCCTTCTTACGTTTATCGTTGACAGAACGCAGTCCTCATATCTCTCTCATTCTCAATTGCGGCCTTCACCATATATGGTGTGAAAATTCTGCGATCTTATCTTATACGTCTTCTCGCAACAAGATATGGCTATGAATATTCTCGTCAACGGCTTTCCTTCTGGCCAGCATTCTAATCCTCCTTTCCAAGGTCAAGGTTTTCCAGGCTGGAAAGCAAAGATGTTGTTAATTCTTGAAGGCGATGAACTCGCCGATGTTCTTGGAAATCGTGTTTGTCCGCCTCAGCCTGTTGATACGGATAATGATAACGTGCTTATCATTGAAGGACCTATATTTGAAAATTAGAATATTGCCTATACGGATTGGCAACGACGTGATAAAGCAGCTCGTCCGTATATTCTTTCTGCTCTTACTGATTCCCTTTTGCTTGATATGTACAAACTGCCTACTTCCCACGACGTATGGAAGTACCTTATTGCAAACTTTCAGAAGAAATCTGTCACAGAAATACTTTATTTGAGAGGGTTGCTTAACAAGTTACAATATGAAGTTGGTACTGCCATGACGGGACATATTGAATCTTTCAAATCTATTATTAATCAACTTGCTACTGCCGGTGATCCTGTTCCAAAAAAGCAAGTGATTACACTTCTCCTTGATACGGTGAAGGACTCTTCTTATGATAACATTGTTACTATTCTCTCTAATAAAGATGGTCTTGATTTCGACCAAGCCTGCATGTCTTTAATTGAATACTCTCAACGTCAAGAACGTCGTAATGCTAGTCATGATACAGCTATGATTTCACATGAGGAGACTGAGTCACAACAGATGGAACGGGCTTTTTATGCTCGAAGGCGTCCATTTCAACGAGGAAACCGCAGAGGTGGCCGTCGCGGTAATATTTTCTCTCGTCTCAAATTTCCTAATAAGCAATGTTCTTACTGCAACAGAAATGGCCATACTGAAGATGATTGTTGGCCACATCAATATGATGAAGAACACAATATTACCACAAAACAACCACGTTTAGCTAGATACTCTTCTTCTTCTTCTTGTGAATATTGTGGACGATCAGATCATCCCACTCATATGTGCTATAAGCGTCGATTCGACACAGATCGGAATAGAGCATATGCTACTGAACATCGAAAAAACATTGTACCAGAAGCAAGCTGCGTCCTATGTTCAGTTGCTCCAGACAGAATACTTCATGTACGGGATGGATAACTTTTTATTGTCGATTCTGGTGCTACAGGAAATATGACATATCAGTCTAAGTGGCTCCATAACTATCATCCACTGCCAGTTCAACGTGTTGTTTATCTTGCTGATGATACTACTTGTCAAGTAAAGGGTATTGGAGACTTATATCTTGGTACCTTATCTTCTTCCACTCGAATTTTGCGAGGATTATTACATGTACCAGATCTTCAACGTAATCTTCTTTCAGTTGCTAGACTTGTTGATCTTGGTATGTTTGTTGGATTTGATCATACCAAATGCGAATTGAGAAAGATGGACAGACTATAGCCACTGCTCCTCGAAATGGTAATTTGTTTGAACTCTCTCTCAACGATGCTGTAGCAAATGTTGTCACTGCTCCATGTGATCATGATTGCAAAGTATGGCATCACCGTTTTGTTCATGCTGATTTCTCAAAACTCCTTGATCTTCAACGTCGTGATCTTGTTCATGGCATGGATCTTAAAGCCCATCCTCATATGGGAATTTGTGAATTTTGTGCTCTTGGGAAACACAATCGCAAACCCTTTCCTATTTCAAATACAACTCATTCTCATGACATATTGGATCTTGTTCATACTGATATATGTGGACCTCTACCTTCTTCGAGATCACAATATCACTACTTCATTACTTTCATTGATGATTTCTCAAGGTATACGACTATATTTCTACTTAGACAAAAATCTGAAGCCTTATCTGTTTTCAAACAATTCCACAAGGCTGCGGAACTTCAAAGTGGTCGTCGCCTTAAGAAGCTCCGTAGTGACAATGGAGGCGAATATGTTTCTCGAGAGTTTGTGACTTACTGTGCTGACAGTGGAATTCATCATGAACACACTATTCCATATTCGCCTCAACAGAACGGTGTTGCTGAACGAAAGAATCGCACTATTCTCAATGCTGTAAGATGTATGTTGATTCATTCTGGCTTATCTCGTGTTTTTTGGACTGAAGCTACTTTGACAGCAGTATTTATTCAGAATCATCTTCCTACTACTGCACCCTCTGGTAAGATACCCATCACAGCATGGACAGGTGACATTCCTTCTGTATCTCATTTTCGAACCTTTGGATGTATTGCTTATATTCATGTTCCCAAAGAAACACGAACAAAGCTTGATGCTCCTGGTCTTAAAGTTATTTTTATTGGATATTCTGACACTTCCAAAGGCTACAAATTCTATGACCCTTCCTCCAAGAAAGTAATTGTGAATCGTGATGCTACTTTTAATGAACAGCTTATGGGAGGTACATGGTCCATGGATGATTCTGATGATATTAAATCATTGCTTCAAGCTTTTCCATTTCTTTCAGAAGATGAAACTCTTCCTATAGAGCAACTTTCCTCTTCACAACCATCCATTCCGAATGTCGCCAATGATGATATTGATATTTTTGTTGATCTGCCTATTGATTTTGAACATGGCTCATGTCATGTTTATGATGATGATATTGCTGATAATGCTTTTTCTACTTCCGAAGATCCCATTACTTATGATCAAGCTATCTCTTCACCACAAAAGGATCAATGGCAAGAGGCTATGGAAGCAGAGTACGATTCTCTTATCTCTAAAGGTACATGGATACTAACTGAATTACCTCATGGTCGTACAGCTATTAAATGTAAGTGGGTGTATAAGACAAAAGTAAAAGCAGATGGATCTTTTGACAAGTTCAAGGCGCGTTTAGTTGCAAAAGGTTATTCCCAAGTAGCTGGTGTTGATTATCAAGAGACTTTTTCACCAGTTGTTTGCATTACAAGTGTTCGAGTTTTATTGGCATTTGCTGTTCAATTTGATTTAGAAGCTCATCAAATGGATGTGCGAACTGCTTTTCTTAATGGTGACTTGGAAGAGGAAATTTATATGGAACAACCAGAAGGGTTTGTTATTCCAGGGAAAGTAGACCTTGTTGCTCAACTCCATAAGGGACTATATGGTCTCAAACAAGCTTCGCGAGCCTGGTATACAAAATTTGATCTTTTTCTCACATCTAAAGGATTCATCTCTTGCTCGTCAGACCCCAACTTATACATAAAACGCCAAGGTAGCAGTTTTGTGATTCTTGCTCTTTATGTGGATGATACCATCCTTTTTTCCAATGATTTGGGATTTCTTCAGCAAGTGAAAAAGTTATTGTCTTCTGCATTTGATATGGTGGATCTTGGAGAGATTCACTCGTGTCTTGGCATTCAAATGCAACGGAACCGTACAAAAGGTATTTTATTTCTTCGACAGTCAAAGTTTATTGCAAATACTATTCAAAAATTTGGTATGGAATCTGCACATTTAGCCAACATACCTTGTCTTGCAAGCTCTACGAAGAACACTTCTCACAATGGCGGTCAACTTGTCACAAATCAACCTTATGCTAACTTGATTGGATGTCTTCAGTTTGTTGGCATGAACACTCGTCCTGATATTCTGTTTGCTGCTAATTATCTTGGACAACATCTTGCATGTCCTTCTCTTAAGCATTGGTCTCCTGCAAAGCGTGTGTTGAAATACTTGAAAGGCACTACAGATTTTGGTTTAGTCTATCGACGACAACTCACATCGGATTCTATGCAATCTCTTTCTCTTTTGGGTTACACAGATGCAGACTGGGCAAGCTCACATTTATCTATGCGATCTACTAGTGGAAATTGCTTCTTTATAAATGGTTGTCTTGTTTCTTGGACTAGCAAGAAACAACGTTGTGTTGCAGTTTCTACGACTGAGTCAGAATATGTTGCGGCATCACTTGCAGCTGGTGAGTTGATTTGGCTTCGACAAATGCTGGTTGATATTGGTCACTCTCCTCTTTCTAGCACACCCGTGGGGTGTGACAACCAAAGTGCTATTAGTCTTGCAAAAGACTATGTTCAACATAATAAGTCAAAGCACATTGATGTCCATTATCATTATGTTAGGTATGAAGTACGCAAAGGAACCATTATGGTTGAACACTGTCCAAGTGACCAGATGATTGCAGACATTTTGACCAAAGGCCTCAACGAGTCACGTTTCATCCTCTTGCGCTCGGAGCTTGGAGTTTCTTTGACCTCACTCTTTCTAGATTAGCTTCTTTGCTATTGTAATAGCTTTGTACATATGAAATTGTAATCTTTTAGGTACCATGCACTATGCACACTCCACATTTTCACATTGTGATCTCTAAGTCACTTGAATATTTGTACATAGATGCACAATTCACTTTCACATCATCATTGCTCGTTCATATTTTCACATTGTATAGGGGCTTGGGTTTTTCCCTTGAACTCCCCAAGGGTTTTTTTTCATCCAAAGCTAGAGACCTTTGTTTGAGTGGGGGTGTTGGAGCTATATATGGCTCACTCTACTCAACTTGGTCTCACCTATATATTTGTATCTTGTCCTCAATATGAATCAGTCTTTGGGAGCGTATATGGTGTGTCTCTTGTCTCATCTCTCTCTCTTTCTCTCTACATCTCAACATGGTCAAGGGTGATGCATTATTGGTCATCAAGAAATTGTTAGGCCAATGACAAATAAAGCATGATTCCTTAAAGCAATATTGGTTCTTTGCTATCAAGAAGCTACTAAAATTCATCAAGGAGATCCAATTTAAGCATGTGAAGAGAGAAGAACCAAGAGACGGATGAGCTAGCAAGCAGCAAAGTGTAAGTACATGTTGCAGGTATATATGTGGCCCTGCCACTTACACTGGTAGAGAATCACTAAAGGAGTTAGAAGTTTTTTTGGGTCTAGGCAATGTCTTGAAGGTTTGTCAAATCTACAAAGGAGGAGGATAGTACAAAAGGCTCCCAAGTTTACACTAGTAGGTGAAGACTTGATGACCTATGGGCTAGATGGGGTGCTAAGGAGAGTGCTCTATAAAGAAGAAGTTTAGCTTGGTGCTAGAACAATTTCATGAGGAGAGCGGACACCAAGATGTGCACTATTGGTGCAAGACCACAAATGTTATAATATAGGAGAGGGACATTTGGTAGAAGAGTTTTAGGGAGCCATTTTTGCTCAAAATGCTTTTGAGAAGTGCAGTTTGCATGCCATCAGTCCACTCCCTAAGTCTACAAGTGGTAAGAAGTATGTTGTGGTAGCCATTGACTACACAAGGTGGGTCAAGGCCAACGCCCATGAAGAAGGTGAATGCACAGATTGTATGCCAACTTGTTTTTGATAACATCTATTATCGTTTTGAAGTGCCATGGGTACTCATTTCTGATAAAGGCCAAACAAGAAGATAGAAGAAGAATACCTGATGATGAAGTACAAAAGATATTTGAACTTCACCTTTCACAAGAATTTCAAGAAGAACTGCATGGGTCCATACAAAGTACAAAAGGACTTTCTGAATGAGATGTATCAGCAAGTGAGAGCCAATGGTAAGCTTCTCAAGCAGAAGGTAAACAATGTGAAACTCAAGGTGTACTTTGACTGAGGAGTGGTGCCTGATGTGATCGTATTGTAACCAAGGCGGGTGGGCAACCCACCTTTAAATCATACACTCTGTGGAGGAGAAAACTATCTGTACATAGCCTATACATATGGTTATGGTACCTTGAGTATTTTTGGTTATTTGTTATGTGTGGCAGTTTTTTCAAACTCTGTACATATGGTTTAGGTGAAACATAAATATTTGACGAGGGGGCTGGGAAATGATGGTACATGCAAAGTTCATTGATGTCAAGAGTAGTGCAATGGGGTGATATGGCTATAGGCAGGTGTAGTGTAGAATGCTAGAGCGGGTGTGGAGGACCTAGGCAAGCAAAGGACAACGGAAATGTATGTAAAATGAGGTTTTTAAGGCCAAAATGGCTCCAGATGTTCCAATTAGGATGATTAGTTGAAATGTTTGAACGGAAATGATACTAATTAGGAATGTAGTGCTCAAGATTCTCTAGAAGCCCATTTAAATGACTTGTCAAACAAAGCCACAAAATGAAAGATAAAGCTCTCCAAAGTTAGAAGTCTTTGTAGACCCCCCACAGACTAAGCGGGTATGGGCAAGTGGTTAGGGCTAGTACGAGGGATAGGACAATAGAGCTCAAGCTGTAGAGCATGTCAGTCTTTTCGGATTGTCACTCAAAGTTCCATAGGGCAAGTTATGGCCATCAAAAGATTTACCGAGGGCCAATTATGTGCCTTCTTGGTTGCATTGGGAATTGGGCCTTCTAGCGATTTTTTCGGTCCATCACCCAAGTTCTAGAGGGTGATATTCATCATGGGAAGAAAGCAAGAAGTTGCAGCTTGCTGATCGGAACCCCGAGCAACAAGGTACACCAAGTGGAAGTTGGGGATAATTAGTTGTGAGGATTTTACAAATGACTGTTTCAATTTTTGATCATCTCAGTTCGAGACCCTAGTGAAGTGGAGAGGCACCAAGGCGGATATGGATTGAATTCATGGACTTTTTCTATAAGTGCGGCTTGCCGGATTGATGATTGAATGCTTGATCAACCAATAGCAATTTCTTGAAATTGAACCTAAAAAAAGGGGGTTTTAATGAGTTTTTGTTGAACTGTATAGAGCTGGGGGGCCCTTGAGAGCTGTAGTGCACCAATGGACGCCACATGGTAGGCATCATAAATCCATATGCAAAGTTGAGGGCCAACACCTCATGGTATAATAGAAAGAGCATGCCCATTCCATTGGCATCATAAGGAAAAAGGCCTCTTGGAGCTCCTCACTAGCGTGGGCATGGTGAGCCTGCGTTGACTTTGTGTGCGAATTGCACATGGCGGAGTGGTGTCATGCCGTGGCACATGAATAATGTGAAAACTACAATATCTACCTCTCTCAATGCTTTTGTTATGTGCGACCAAATGCTATGATGTACATAGTGTGATATATGCGAAAATAGATGCCACGGCTGTAGCCGTGTACATACCTTATCCGGCAGATGAGGCGCTAGATGGGGCACTATGGCATGATTTTTTTACATAAATATATTCTTGTTTTGCTTTATAAATGTACAAAAGTCAAGTGTATTGAAGTGGCACACTCGTTTTTCCTAAAAGGTTCAATGCGGCCATCTCGGCCAAAAATAGCAAGTTTCGTACGTTGGCGTAAAAGATGTGTCCAAAGTTCTTACCAAGTGGGAAAATGAGTTTCAACATGAAATTTGAGACCAATGGGATTTTTCCACAATGACTGAAAATGGCCTTAAAACGGTCAAAAATAGTCTAAAAATAGCTCAAAATGCCACATCAAAGATGCTGCCATTGTTTCTCAAGTTGTGTGAGAAGTTTTAGAGACAAGAATGAGTTCATTTGGGCATATAAAAACCGTGCTGCTTCAACTACATGGTTGAGTCTATGAGGCCTCCAATTAGGGTTTCCCCTCCTCAAATAACTACTTGTGCTACTCCAATGAAGTATTGAAGCTTCCATGAAATGGTCACAATGAAGAATCGAACCATATATTTAGGGTTTTTAACAGGTCGAATGAGCACTGCATCTGTGCAATTGGGAGCGAGGCTACAACTAATCTTCACACACACAGGAGTTTTGAGTTAGTATTGGTTCTTTTTCAAAGTGGATCTTTCATGGATGGAGTTTTGTTCTTTTTTAGTGTGTTTTTAGCTTCAAATCATCTACGCCTTGGTTGATTTTTCTACGAATCCTCACAGTCAGAGGCCCGACGCTTTCCTAGTGGCACTGTGCACTTCTTGACACGTTTTTGGTGAACCCTACGTGAAATGGGCTAGGGTGAGGGTTAAAAATCTTCATTGAAGGTCTCAAAACAAAGTTTTAAAGCTGTGGAGCAACAAGGCGTTCGGTTTGATCCAGTCACAATGAAAATGTTTCAAGCTTTTGTAGTGTTTATGCAGCAGCAGCAAGCTGCAGAAAGGAGAGAGCTCTCCTTGTTGGAGTTAGGGTTGCAGAGAAACACACACAGCTTGGAGAAGACGAAGGAAGCTCAAGGCACACAATAGAGAGTGTGTTACTTAGTGTGCAATAGAATGATAGATAGCCCTAAAGTGATGGGCGTATATACAATGCACGGGGGAAAAAACCTCCTAAAGAGAGAAAAAATGCCCTGGCGGTCCTAGTGTGTTCACACACATCACTACCACATGTATATGGTAACAAATCCCCCCTGGAGTGATGCGGTGAACGAGAGCTGGCACATGAGTAAAGGGAAGTGCCATGCCCTGAGGACAGGATCAGTCCACAAAGGGGAGTAAGCCCAAAGCTTTGCGGAAAGCTTCAAGCTTATCACGAGACAACGCCTATGTGAAAAGATCTGCAAGGTTGTCCTGTGTTGGCACATAAGCCAAGCTGATCTCTCCTGCTGAGAGCCTCTCCCCGACATAGTGGTAGTGCACCGTAATGTGCTTTGTGCAAGCATGAAAAACTGGGTTCCTCGCAACTACCAATGCGCCCTGATTTTCAGTGTAGATAGTGTTGGCAGTGTCCTGTCCAACACCCAAATCAGCCATAAGGCGTCTGAGCCATACACACTCAACCATAGCTGTGAAGACTGCCCTGTACTCAGCCTCACAACTCGAAGTGGCCACAGTAGGTTGCTTCTTGGTCAACCATGATATACATGAACTACCAAGCATGAAACAAAAGCCACTTGTGGACACTCGCGTGTCAAACCAGCCCAATCTGAGTCCGAAAAAGCATGTAAGTCTGACGAAAATGATCCCCCCTTGGGATAAAACAAGCCAAGATCTAAAGTGCCACTAAGGTACAGGAAAATCCTCTTGACATCCTGCCAATGCTTAGACCCTGGGCTATGCATAAATTTGCTGACCTATGAGACTGCAAAGTGAATATCCGGCCTCGTGTTGCATACATAAATGACGCAGCCAACAGCAGTTTTGTAAAGAGTGACATCAGCAGGATCACTAGCATCATGTAGACTCAACTTCAAACCTGTTTCCATGGGAGTGGCCATAGGTTTGCAATCCTCAAGTCCAAACTTACATAGCAATATCTCTATGTAACTTTTCTGACACAAGGCAATACGTGAAATAGGCTAGGGTTAGGGTAAAAAATCTTCATTGAAGGTCTCAAAACAAAGTTTTAAAGATGTGGAGAAACAAGGCGTTCGGTTTGATCCAGTCACAATGAAAATGTTTCAAGATTTTGCAGTGTGTATGCAGCAGCAGCAAACTGCAGAAAGGAGGGAGCTCTCCTTGTTGGAGTTAGGGTTGCAGAGAAACACACACAGCTTGGAGAAGATGAAGGAAGCTCAAGGCACAAAATAGAGAGTGTGTTACTTAGTGTGCAATGGAAAGATAGATAGCCCTAGATTGATGGGCGTATATACAATGCACGGGGGAAAAAACCTCCTAAAGAGGGAAAAAATGCCCGGCGGTCCTAGTGTGTTCACACACATCACTACCACATGTATATGGTAACAAATCCCCCTTGGAGTGATGTGGTGAACGAGAGCTGGCACATGAGTATAGGGAAGTGCCATGCCCTGAGGGCAGGATCAGTCCACAAAGGGGAGTAAGCCCACAGCTTTGCGGAAAGCTTCAAGCTTCTCACGAGACAATGCCTTTGTGAAAAGATCTTCAAGGTTGTCTTGTGTTGGCACATAAGCCAAGATGATCTCTCCTACTGAGAGCCTCTCCTGCCGAGAGCCTCTCCCTGACATAGTGGTAATGCACCTCAATGTGCTTCGTGAGAGCATGAAAAACTGGGCTCCTCGCAACTACCAATGCGCCCTGACTGTCAGTGTAGATAGTGTTGGTAGTGTCCTGTCCAACACCCAAATCAGCCATAAGGCATCTGAGCCATACACACTCAACCGTAGCTGTGAAGACTGCCCTGTACTCAGCCTCACAACTCAAAGTGGACACAATAGGTTGCTTCTTGCTCAACCATGATATACATGAACTGCCAAGCATGAAACAAAAACCACTTGTGGACACTCGCGTGTCAAACCAGCCCAATCCGAGTCCAAAAAATCATGTAAGTCTGGCAGCAATGATCCCCCCTTGGGATAAAACAAGCCAAGATGTAAAGTGCCGCTAAGGTAGAGGAAAATCCTCTTGACAGATTGCCAATGCTTAGACCTTGGGCTTTGCATAAATCTGCTGACCTGTGAGACTGCAAAGTGAATATCCGGCCTCGTGTTGCATACATAAATGAGGCAACCAACAACAGTTTGGTAAAGAGTGACATCAGCAGGATCCCCAACATCATGTAGACTCAACTTCAAACCTGTTTCCATGGCAGTGGCAATAGGTTTGCAATCCTCAAGTCCAAACTTACATAGCAATGTCTCTATGTAACTTTTCTGACACAAGGAAATACCACCATCACACTGCTTAAACTGTATACCCAAATAATGATGCAACAGCCCCAAATCTTTCATCTTGAAAGTAGCATTCAAATCAGCCTTAAATTCAGCAATATGTCTCTCATTTGGTCCAATGATCAGCAAATCATCAACATAAAGAACCACAATGAGAAGTACATCACCCTCACACTTTACATACAATGTGCTTTCTATTGGATTGTTACGAAAGCCTTGTTTGACCAAATGAGTGTCAACTTTCTCATACCAAGCACGAGGAGATTGCTTCAACCCATACAAAGCCTTGTTACATTTGCACACTTTGTCCTCTTGTCCTTTTATGACAAAACCGCGAGGCTGCGTTACATAAACTTCCTCAAATATGTCACCATTCAAGAAAGCAGTAACAATGTCTGATTGATGTACATCCCAACCAAAATGAGCTGCCAGTGCACATAGAAAACGCACACTAGTCATACGACAAGTGGGAGCAAAAGTCTCTTCATAGTGTATGCCTTTTTGATGTGCATAACCCTTTGCAACAAGTCGAGCCTTATGGCGATCGATCTCACCATCCGGCTTGTGTTTCAACTTGTAAACCCACTTCGTACCAATGGCCTTTTTGCCAGGAGGCAAATCACATAAAGTCCATGTTTCATTTTCTATAAGTGCTTCATATTCTGATTGCATGGCAGCCATCCAATTTTCGGAATTTTGTGCTTCATCAAAAGTCAGAGGCTCCTCAACATCATGTAAGCTAGACACAGCCAAAGCATAACAATCTAATGCATAAGATGCATGGCGAGAGCCTGAACGAGTACGACTAGACAAAGGTGCATCCAATTTACTGTCACGCAAAGTGTGCACCAGCCATTTTGGCATACCTCTAGCCTGGTCATTTCCAGCCCTTTCCTCATCAAGTACATCATGTACATCTACATCAGTAATAGGCTGATCTAGAACATTTTCAGAAACCCCCATAGGTTGTACATTTTCCTCATTGGAACTTACATTCGTATTTCCACCACTGAAAAGAGGAAACAAAGTGTCATAAATGTCCTGTGAGCTTACATTACTGTCTCTAGTACATGACAGCAAGGACTGAACAGAATCTTCCACAAATACTACATCCCGAGAAACCAGAATACGTTTTTTTTGTGGATGATACAACCTGTAACCTTTGCTTTCAGCACTATAACAACCAAAAATACATTTGACAGCCTTATCATCCAATTTTCCGCGCTGCACTTGTGGCACCAAAGCATATGCCAAACATCCAAAAACACGCATGTGCTCAATAGAAGGCTCTCTATCATGCCATGCTTCATATGGAGTAATAGACTACAAAGCTTTCGTAGGACACCTGCTAAGTACATAAGTGGCACACATGATGGCCTCAAGCCAAAAAGAATGCGGTAAAGCTTGACTTTTGACCATACATCGTGCCATTTCCGTTAGTGACCGGTTTTTCCTCTCAGCAACACCCATGCATGCGTGGAGTAGTCATCAATGAAAGTCACGAAGTACAGGTAATTGCCCAAGGACGGATTTTGCATGGGCCCACAAACATCACTATGCACAAGCGGCAACCTGCATGTGGCCCGAACTGAACCATCCTTTGGAAACTTAGGACGCTGCATCTTACCCAAAATACAGCCTTCACAAACATCTTTGACAGGTGCTTCAAGAGGCAGCAAAGAAGCAACCATATCAAATTTCTGCAAACGCAGCAAACTGGCAAAATTCAGATGACCAAAACGTGCATGCCAAAGTTTTGCATCTGAAATAGCCCTTGAATCTGCAACAGCATTTGCAAAATTTTGTCCACACTTGTCATACAAAGTGAGCTTATACATCCCACGGCACAAAAGCCCAGATGCAACAATTTCATCACCAAAACTAAGATCATGAACTGTACATCTATCATCCACAAATTTGACTACAAGTCCAAGTCTAGCAAGTGCAGATACAGACAAGAGATTCTTCTTGATCCCACATACATAAAGTGCATCAACAAGTGTGAAGGAACCTCCATTAGCAGTAGTGAGCACAATATTTCCAACTCCCTGAACTGGATAAGAGGCGTTGTTGGCACAAGTGACTGAATTCCCATGAGGGACAGACTCAAGAGAAGTAAACAATTCACGATGCGAGGTAATGTGCTTTGTAGCACCACTGTCAAAATACCACACATGTGAATGTGCAGCAACTGACAAGCATGCATCATGGACAGGAGGATTGTAAGTGCACTCTGCGCTAAAAGTCCATTCTGCATCAACATCAGCATTACAGTCTCCTTTCAGAGAAGACTCAACAATTACTGCATTTGTAGTGGAACCAGCATTTGCAGTGGAACCACCCTCTTTCTTCTTACTAGCCTCTTTGGCCTTTAACTTAGGACACGACTTGATCAAGTGAGCATTGGCTTTACAATAATGGCAACGCATCTTCTTTTTTCCCTTATTACCAGAATTGCCAGATGAAGTGCTGCCAGCAGAAGCATTAGGAACATAAGTTTTTTCACTCGCAGCAGAACCATAAGAAGTGGCTGTATTACTGTTATCACCCTTTCTTTCAGAAGCAATAAAAGCCTATTCAACTGCACGCTGTCTAGTCCTGTTTTTTCTAGAAAGTGACTCTTGCAACAACAATGTGCATAATGCATCAAACTTGACAACTTCAGGATTTCCTTGGGTCATAAGTCTCCAAGTACTAGCAAAAGTGTGGTAGGAATCTGGTAAGGCATCAAGAATAGAGTGCACAAGGGAACTGTCTGAAATGACTTCACCTGCAGAAATAAGCTGCTCATTGATATCCTTGACACTAGCAAGGAAAGTGTCCATATAATCTTCCTCATGCATAATCTTCGACTCCAGCTCTTTACGCAGCAAAGCAATTTTAGCCTCATTGCAGCTTGAATAAAGACCTGCTAAAATATCCCAAGCCTGTTTTGCAGATTTTGCTGAACGGATGTGAGGAACAATGGTGCGCTTCACAGACAACACAATCAATGCATGAGCCTGCGCATCCTTAACATCCCAACGAGCTTGTTCTGCCGTAGGCAAAACAACTCTAACAGCTGCAATCCTTGCAGCAAGACCTGCAACATCCTCAACATCGCCTACATCCTCAGAACCAGGACGTACATCAATGCCCTGCACAATGTTCCAGACACCCTTTGACACAAGAACATGTTGCATCATATAAGCCCACATCGGGTAGTTATCCCCATCCAACCTGTCCTCAGCAGCAAACATCTTGAACACATCTGTGTTGTTGTTGTCAGCCATGGTAAATGCTGCACCTGATGTGAAAACTGCCCGAAAATAGGAGAAATGGAGCGAGAACAACCTGTGCTATATAGCACAAACCGTAGAAGACTATAAGGCACCTGCTATGTAGAAAACGGCACTGACAAAAATTTTGCACAAAATGACGAAATAGCCTGTGTAGTACTCCCTGTAGTAGAAACGGAGGCCGAAATGAGCCCAAATCAAAATTCTGAGCAGACCAACCTCTTCAAGTTCTCCCAAAATTTATGTCGACCTGCGAACGCTCGCCTAAGCTCATTGAAATCGGAGAAAGTGAGCAGGCGTGTCCTGAAGCAGCTGGCGACTAAGCTCGGGAGGGCGTGACTTGCTCTGATACGAATGGTTGGAGTTAGGGTTGCAGAGAAACACACACAGCTTGGACAAGACAAAGGAAGCTCAAGGCACACAATAGAGAGTGAGTTACTTAGTGTGCAATGGAGAATAGATAGCCCTAGAGTGATGGGCGTATATACAATGCACGGGGGGGAAAACCTCCTAAAGAGGGAAAAAATGCCCCGGTGGTCCTAGTGTGTTCACACACATCACTACCACATGTATATGGTAACACTCCTCAACCAAAGTGCTTCAATCTGTGGTGAAGAACATGGACCAATTTAAAGGTAAAGATGTAACAATGTATCTTTGTGGATAAGTAAAGGAGATGGAGCTTCATCGAGTGCCCGAAGCAGAGATGGTGCAAAGTTTTGAACTTTCTCTGGTTCCCGAGATTAGAGAGCATGTAAGGCGAAATAGAAATGAGCATGGGGCAACTTGGGAAGCATTCAAATTAACCTTGAAGAAAGAGTATTTTATGGAGGACTCCGAAAGGGTAACAAAGAGGACTTTTTTAGAGTGGGTAGTTCGGCCAAAAGAGGGGCTCTTGCCTACCAAACTGCTAAGGGAATTCAAACACCGTTATGATCAAGGACTGCAAAGGCTACCCTAAACTCGGAGAAGACAGAGCTCTTTTTGCAGGCTGCAGATAAAGAGATTCAAGAGAAGTTAGAGCTACTACTTGAGGACAAGGATGCGAGAAAAGGCTTAAAGACTAAATGGAATGATGTTGAAGACGTCATTTTGTTGCTAACTAAGCGTGAGCGACGAAGAGACAAGATGATAGTCAACCCTACTCAGGTCCCAAGTGCTTTCAAGAGTCCTATAAAGCCTGTTATTCTAGTTCCAAAGAGTGACAAGTCCATTCTAGATGATATTGTCAAGGGAATGCAAGAGCTCAAGTTAAATCTTACAAGGCTAGAAGAAAAGGGTCAACCATTAGGACAATCTACAGGGCAAAGACCTCAAAATAGAGAAGGATTTGTAAATAGATGCATATGGTGCCATAGTAATGACCATGGAAGGAGGGATTGTGAAAGTTTTATAGACGCTTTGACAAAGGAGATTGCTTTCTCTAAAGATGGTAAGATTCACTTAAGTGAAACAGGTAAGCTCTTGGGGACAAACTTTGCAAAGGGTGGAATGAAGAAGCTAGTTGAGGACATGGCTAGTAGCCATGCCATCTCAATGGTTGAGGTATCCGCCTATGGGTTGAAGATGGACCATATTACGAGAAAAGGATTAGTCAAAGTTGCAGAAAAGGAATCTAATGGTAATGCAGAGCTATGGTGATGCGCTATAGAGTCTGCTATGAAGGGTACAATGACTACAGAGGTTTTACATGAAGCTAGAGATTATATTCGGCTTGAAACAGGTTGGACTGACCCTATGGACTCTTTGTCAGTGCATGCATACATTGCCAAATTTCAAGCAAATGAGGCCATTGTTGAAGAAAAATGTAGGCACAAGAATGGGGATGAGGGGCCTTCAAAGCAGGCTACGAGGAGTGGAGCTAGAAATGACAGAGTGCCTCCTACATCACCTTCCCCGCAACAGATACCTGTCCCCGAAGTGCCTATGCAAGAAGCCTCTAAAGAAAAGAAGAAGGATGCAACAAAATACACAGCAAAGGGTCCGGCCTACAAACTCCAATTGCAATCTGATATAAAGGCAACAACGGATCTCAAAAAGGTTTTGGAAGAGAGGTCTCTAAACAATAAGGTGGAATTTACCTTGGGTGAGGTCTTTGGTATAGCAAAGTGGAAATTCCACGAAGAAATAATTGATATCATCTAGAGGAAGCGGCAGTCTCTTACTGAATCTATTCATGTATAGGATGAAGAAGAGACTTTAAATGCACAGGGTGTACAGGTCTATGGCGAGCAAGGTGAAGAAACTCTTGTTGGATGCTACAAGTCTAGGGGAGGAGTAAAACATGTTCGCTTCTTGGATGATGAAGATGAAGCGGAGACCACTCCCAAGAGGTACTACTTGAAGAGTCACTGGGCAAGAGAAACTACTGAGACGCTGGTAAAAGTGGGAGACTTAGAAGAGCCATACATTGCGTTGATAGATCATAGGTTGAAAATTAACCTCGTGTCAAAGAGTCTTTATTAAAAAAAAAATGGCCAATTGATAAAAATCATGGATGGATGATTTGTGCAGCAAACAAATCGTCAGGGGAGTTGTATGGAGCTTGTCCAAATGTTAAGGTGACTACAAGGGATGTGAAAGATGACCAAAATTTCTTTGTGCAAGAGATGTCTACATACCCTCTTATCCTTGGGCAGCCATACATCACCGCTACTCACATGGAAACCAAGGTGATGGACGATGGGTCAGCTTATGCAAGGATTAGGAGTAGGGATGGGAAGCGCGCAATACAATTCCTGATTGTGTGGACCATGAAAGGAACCGTGAAGGTCTTAGAAAGAAACCTTTGCCAAAGACAAACAAAGATTTAAACTTGGTGACAATAAAAGATTTATGAAGACATGTTTGGTGATGCCATATTGATGACAACATGAAGATATGTTTGGTGATGCGATAGTCATGAAAAGCTACACAGCAGATTCATAGAGACACTTTTGATTATGAGCTAATCGATAGCCTTTACATCTCTTTATTGAACCTTTGTATTCATTACTGTATTTGATAGGATAGGAGTAATGTAACTCCTCATAAAACATTCATTGTAAAAGGAGTGACATACCTCCTCATAAAATATTCATTGTAAAAGGAGTGATGTAGCTCCTCATGAACATTTGTATATTCAATGATTTTTATAATATAACGGTGGGTGTATATAGAGCTCTGGGTTTTTCTCTTGATCTCCCAAGGGTTTTTTCATCCACAGTTAGGGACCCTTAGTTGAGTGGGGGTGTTGAGCATATATGTGAAGCTACTCAATATATGGCTTCTCTACATATGGCACCCAGGTCCCCTCTATATATACATCATCTCATGTGTGTATTCTACACACTTTGGGTCTCTATTTTTGTGCTCTCTGTTTATCTCTCAACACAAACACCCTACATGGTCTTACTTCTTAAGTCCGTATCACTTCCCATTGAGGTCTTGGGCATGCAAAGGGTTATGGACTACATGCTTAAGACACAACATATCCCTTTGTATCAACTTCCTAGAATCGCATATGAAGCAAGTCAAAAGGTCCAAAAGACACGCAAGAGAAAAATACTAAGTTTGGGGTGGATGCTTGACATCAAGGAATGGTTTGGATGATGGGATGCATGTCACTTGGTCAAGGATGTGTCGATCGACTCCCAAGTTAATGAGGCCTTCTTACAATGCCAATGTATCACGCCTTGGGAGAAATCCGGAGGTTCTCGCCTTATCCGTTACACCACACACATTGCCCCAAACTACAAATATTTTTTCTTCTCTGAACCTGGTAACCGAACCCATCCCTACATCCTTGAGCCCATCCCATTGAGTGCAATCCGCACCATTGCCTCCATTCGTCTTAGCTCCCATTCTCTACGCTCCGAGACAAGACATTATGGAACTGGCGAGGAGTCTCATCGACTTTGTACCATATGTCCTCGTCAAGTGCGAGAGAGTGAGTACCACACACTACTTGAGTGCTCAGCCTTTGACCACATTAGGTTGTCTTTTCCCCATATATTCAGCCATGAGCTCTCCCTACACACCTTCCTCTCCCAACCACGATGTGGACTCTCTATTGCGATGCTCATTTCAATCATTTTTGAGCATTGAGAGTCACTTATGACCTCCACTCACACCACGTGACATGTTCATTCGGTCCCATAGGTATTATTTGATCTTCAAGGATGATAATAGAACTATCTCTCTCTCTCTCTCTAGAAAAACAATGTGTGATTTTACAGAAGCCCATTATCTAAGTGTTCTATGTTGTATGTACAAGGGATCGTTTCTCTTGAAATGGAATTATGTATAGCCATCCATGTCGACCGGGATGGCTATAGGTATTGCGAGAGGAGTGAATGACTCTCTCTCTCTCTCTCTACCAAGTCTTGATTTGAAAACTCTATGCCACATAGATCTTTTAAGTCTCTTCGGATTGTTCATACAATGATACAAACTTATTCTCTCTTTAATCTCTCATTCATCATGAGTATAGAACAAGCTATAATGATATAAAATTATTAAAATGCTTGCTTCCACATAGAATTTTATACTCTTGAAGTATAGGACCATGATTTATATAAATTCTTTAATTTTTATGGAATCAACAAAGATTCTCATGTGCAAGTGGGAGTTGCATGGCAATCGGTCTCTCTCTCTCTCTCTCTCTCTCTCTCTCTCTCTCTCTCTCTTCATGCATGCAATTGGCCGTCTTCTCTTCAAGGCAGTAGGAGTGAGAGTCAGAGATATTGGGAGTATTGCAAGAGTAGCAAGTCGGTCTTTGAAATTTCTTCTTTTATTTATATTGATTTGGAAAAATTGAAGGCAATGTTGTGTTTGCCTGAGTGATATAGGCCAACATAATACATCTTGAACTAGTTTGCATTGAACCCTCGCTCCTTGCTCTTTTAATAAATGATTAGCACTTGAAGATAAGCGAAAAGATCCCTGAGGAGTGAAAGAACCTCATGAGGAATCCATTGATGAATAATGAGCCAGTAAGTATGCAAGTCCTGGTCAAATGGTTCAAAAATAAAAATAAAAAGAAAATGGTTTTTGGAAGAAAAATGATGACCCATCTCTACTGAATACTGCTTGTGGCCATCCGCACCGGCACATATGTCTACAAATAGTTTTCAAGAATATGGGGAACCACTCTTGACAACTCGTTGTGGCCATCCTTACGAGAGCTCCTTGAGGATTGAAAGAATCTCTTGCAGGTTCCATTGAACGTCAATAGAGACGAGCCTGTAAGAATGCAAGGCCTAGTCAAATGGTTCAAAAAGCACAAAAAAAGAGGAAATGGTTTTTGATAAGGCCAATCTCTGCTCAAAACTTCTTGTGGCCATCCGCACCGGCATGGATGGCTACAGACAGTTTCAATAGCGACAATTTTGCTTCTGCTTTTGAGTAGTAGAGCCTCGTGAGTATGTGTGCAGCAGTGAATCAAGTGCTAGGGAACTCACAAACAGGGTGCTTAGGGCTCAGAAAATCATTGTTGTGCATATTCTGCAAAGAAATAGGATTTTCGGACATGGTGAGCAGGCCACAAGTGCGCATAGTGGAGAACAAGGTGGACGCGATGCTGGTCTTTGCGCGAGCAATGGCGATAGGGTTCCAATGTAGCAAGATCACCCACATGGAGGCGCAGGACATGCTGAAGCACGTGTCGTGTTGGATGCAATTGGCAAGCACCAGTAGCTTTGCATATTATCTCCTCTTGGGTAAAGACGTCTCATTGTTCTTTCTGGAAACCTGCTGTGTACTGTTGTTTTCCACTGCCAAAAGCATTATCAAGAAGAAGAGGAACCACTCCTAAAACTCCCTATGGACATCCCTGGCAGCGTGGATGGCTACAAGTAGTTTTCATTGGGAATAGGGAGCGAGTTTATTGAAGCAAACAAAACGTGAGTGAAGGTGGCTGGGCACGAATCCGAGAATAAATATGGATTTGGAACAAGATAGCGACATGGAACTTGCATTGGTGGCCAAGCTGCACTGCTGCATGGCACCAATGAGCAGTCCCGCCCACACTCCCTACCCGCCATCTTTGTGGGTGGCTAGATCATCGACAGCCTAGACCGCATAATGGCGTGCCAATATACAGAGTCTAATGTTTGCCGCATCATGGCGTGCCAATGACCGCTCTAATGCTTTAGGAAATCCTGACTTGTTTAGAGCCTCTGTGTGTGTGTGAAGACTTCTATTGAGAATAGTTTTCTTTTTTTGCAAAATTTCAAAAATAATCCTAAAATTTGTGAGAATTACAAAATACCTAAAGATTCAAAACATTCCAAAAATAACGTTGTATCAAATTGTGAAAATTACAAAACAGCCAAAGATTTGAAACATTCCAAAAATAACATTTGCATCAAATTAGGATAGATTTCAACATTTTTGGACACTCTATGCTTTTTGGCAGTTCACCAAAATAAGCCAAGAAAGAGAGGTATCTGTGTCATAAAATAAAAAACCATTTGAGATTCTACAAGGCCATATAAAGTCCTAGTTCTATCATCTTCTATGGAGGGAGAACCATTCTTCCTATAAAGAGTTGCCAAAGAAAAAGTCTTCAAATGTTTTTGCAAGATTAACGTCAAGTTATTTAGGAATTTTGAAAAAAAATTTAATTGTAGTTTGAGAATTACTAGAAAAATATGATGGAGAATTTTGGTCATTTTTTAAATTTGAGGAATAATTTGAGTATTTTCCAAGTTACTAGAAAAATATGATGGAGAGTTTTGACCATTTTTGGGATTTGAGAGATAATTTGAGAATTTTTCAAACTATTATAAAAATAATGGTAGATTTGTTTTTTTTTGTTGTCTCTTTGTGTATCTATAAGTAGAAAATATATTGCATATTGTTGATCAATGATTTTATACCTTTAGAAAATTTTCTAAACATGTCTATAAATAGAAAATATTAAAGATTCTTGTTTGTTGTAATAACGATTTCAATCTGGCTCCCACCCTCTATGCCATTTCTAATAATATTGAGATGCTTAGCCCAATGTTTCTCGGATTTCCATAAGCTCGGAAAAGTTTGCTCGAAGTGTGGATTTCCTCAGCTAAGGCTTGCAAAGGTAAAATGGGAGAGTGGCCTAGGTTATTCCTTATGCTTTATGGGCTGGTCGTAAGACTCATAGCTCAGTTCCTGGTTATATGCCATTTGAGTTGATGTATGGTCAGAAACCTATAATGCCAATTGAGGATGTAATTCCCACATGGAATGTATTGCCTTGGGAAGATGGAATGAGTAGGGAAGACCTTCTTGCTTTGCGTATACAACAGCTAGAAAGAAGGCCCCAAGATATTTAGATTGTACTAGCACGATTGAAAGATAAGGTTAAAGAATAAGGACAGATTTGATAAGAGGCAAAGGCTCTGACCTAAAGCTATTGAGTAAGGTGATTGGGTTTTGGTGTATGACAGTAGTCTTGAAAACCAACATTCAACAGTAAGAAAGATTTCAAAGAGATTGTTTGGTCCTTATGTGGTTCAACATGTACATGGGAATGCGACTTACACCTTGCATGAATTAGATGGGACAAAAATGAAGATACCCATTGCAGGAAAAATAATCAAGTTATTCAAAAGAAGACGTGACACAGATCCCTTTGATTCACAAGAAAGTCAAAATAAAGGCTCTGATGAAAATTTTATTGATGTGGATGAAGAACAAGAGGATGATGCACTAGATTTTGTTGCAAGTGATGATGATGAAATTGACATGTATGTTGACTTAAATAGAGACTGAACCCGCAAAAGATATCTGTGGCACATGATGGAGGATGTGCAGGTTTAGAGGGGGTGGATTTCATTACTTGGAACGTGCATAATGTGAAGACTAAAACATCTAACTCACTCTCAATGATTTTGCTATGTGGGACCAAATGCTATGATGTACATAGTGCATGTGATATATGCGAAAATAGACGCCACGGCTGTAGCCGTGTACATACCTTGTCAAGAAGATGAGGCGCTAGACGTGGTACTATGGCATGATTTTTTTTACATAAATATATGTCTATTTTTCTTTATAAATGTACAAATGTGAAGTGTATCGAAGTGGCACGCTCGTTTTTCCTAGAAAGTTCAATGCCGGCCATCTAGGCCAAAAATAGCAGGTTTCGTGCGTTAGCATAAAAGACATGTCCAAAGTGCTTACCAAGTGGTAAAATTAGGTTCAACATGAATTTTGATCCCAATGGGATTTTTCCACAATTTTAGGGTTTTTTCCCAGCTCGTTTGGGCTTTTTACAGACAAAAAGTGGCATTTTTGGGCTGAAAATGGCCCTAAAATGGTCAAAAATAGCCTTAAAAAAGCTCAAAATAGCTCAAAATGCCACATCAAAAATTCTTCCATTGTTTCTCAAGTTGTGTAAGAAGTTTTAGAGCCAAGAATGAGCTCATTTGGGGTGATCAAGGGGATACAGCCATTCCTTTACAAGGTGCACGTGCAGTCCCGTGCTGCTTCAACTACATGGTTGAGACTGTGAGGCCTGCAATTAGGGTTTCCCCTCCCCAAATAACTACTTGGGCTTCTCCCATGAAGTACTGAAGCTTCCATTGAATGGTCACGATGAATACTCAAAGCGTATATTTAGGGTTTTTAACAGGTCGAATGAGCACTGCATCTGTGCAATTAGGAGCGATGCTACACTTAATCTACACAGACACAAGAGTTTTGAGTTAGTATTCGTTGTTTTTCAAAGTGGAGCTTTCATGGCTGGAGTTTTGTTCTTTTTTAGTGTATTTTTATCTTCAAATCATCTACACCTTGCTTGATTTTTCTACGAATCCTCACAGTCACAGGCCCGACGCTTTCCTAGTCGCACTACTCACTTCTTGACAACGGCCGTGTTGGCAATGATTTTGGCCAGGAGAGGAGGGAACAATGGTTGGACAACAATTCTTCACCCATGGCAATGATGTGGCACTAAGGACACAATGATGTGGCACTGAGGACGCTATCAGGTATTTTTTGGATGAGCATAAAGTTGTGCTCATGGTATATCATGAGCTATGAGCATTCAAAGTAGGCAGTCTCAAGTTAGATGGTGATGGCGAGTGTGTGTGACAAGGGAAACTGGGCCAGCTTGGGGGTATAAGATTAGAAATGATGAAGTGTTACATTTTTGGAGATAGTTGAGGTGATGGGCTTTGAGCAGTGTGTTACAATGCGTCATTCAATGAGTGGAGAAGCAAGTTATGCCTCGGGGAGAGTTGTCTGAGAAACTCTTATGCCTTCGGAAAAAGCTAGAATGTTTTGGGCTCGGGAGGAATGAGGAGAAGATTGCCATGTGTCATGGGGATTATCCCACACGAAGAGAGGAAAAGAGAAAGTGATGGTATATAGGGCACCTTGGGTGCCCACTGCAGGGTAGCAAAGGTGAGAGGAGCTCTCTCAAGGCTCGGCTATGGGGGCTCGTGGGCTCATGGGAAAGGAAATGGAGAATTTTTCTTCTTCACACTGCCTAGAAAGGTGCTTGGCCACTTATTTTGGTCCCCGGCCACTTGCCCCCAAACCATTCCTTGGTCAAAGGGTCACCAACATGTCATTTTTTGCCCAAAAAAGGCCTAAAAGGAGCCAATTAAAAGATTCATGAGGACAGAACCTTGTCAACTAGGAAGAGAGAGAAAAATCTTGGGGATAAAAGATAAGAAATCCCCCATTTTAATAGCCACGACACACCTTGACAACTTCCAGAGAGCTCATTTTTGAGCAAGACAAAGGGAACTTTCATGTTTGAGCGACCATACCTTCTTCATTTCTTCTTTGCTTTTTGTCTATGGATACTCTATGGACATCTCCATGAGATGAGCTTCATCATGATGTCCTTTGTTTCTCCTGATTTTGAGTGTGTTCCATGCTTGGAGGGTTTTTCATAAATCTCTACAAATGATTACCACAAATGTTTTGGGCCTTGCAATAGTTCTTCCTTCCGACGGTGTGGCTCGTGCAAGGCTATAGAGGCATTCATTTTCCTTCTTGTTTTCACCCTAACATCGTTTTGATGCCTCCATTGAGAATAAAGTGCTCCAATTCCTGTGAAATATGTTTATTCTCTGCGAGTCTTACCAAACGGCGAGCTAACATTCCTGAGCAAAGAAAAAACCGAGCGACTTTCTCACAAACATTGAGCTTTGTTATTAGCAGCATCTCATGTGGCATTCTATCAATACTGGAGACAGTCCATGCCCGTTTAGATCTCACTCCACACCTCCTCATCAACTATGGACATAATATGTGCACATACACACTATTATACACACCTATGCTAATTTTTTCTATGTTATCTAGATTAATAATATCTAACAAAGAGTTGGGAGAGAGACTCAACTGAAATACAAAGAGTTATCTAGACTCAAGTGCAGAACAAAGAGTTGGAACTTTTTAGAAAATTAGTTGGTTGATTTTTGACCGCCGACCCGAGTTATAAGGAGTCCATTCATTTTTCATAGAGATAATGAGGTCTACATTGAATATTAAAAATGCAACTCCAACCCTTCTAGATTTCAGGGGAAGTAGTTCTTAAAGCGACTAGTGAAGCTTCCGGCAAGATTATTAATAAATCCACATTTGAATATCCATAGACATTAAATGCTACATAGTCATAGTTGTAGAAGGGATTACTTGGATTGGAGAGAGAGAGAGAGAGAGACATGGTAGTGGCATCAAACCTAAAAAAATTTTAAAAAAACACTAAAACAGTTTGCACCTTGGCTGTTTCAGGGCCTTCTTTTTAGTTTATGGAGGTTTCATGCCACTACCATGCCGACTCTCTCTCTCTCTCTCTCTCTCTCTCTCTCTCTCTCTCTCTCTCTCTCTCTCTCTCTCTCTCTTTCTCTCTCTCTGTCTCTCTGTGTGTGTGTGTGTGTGTGTGTGTGTGGTTTGTAGATGATTTGAGAAACCTCTCTCTCTCTACCAAACATAAATTGGAAGTTTGATCACATCACTACCATGTTGTCTAGTGTTCAAGAAAAGTGTGCCTCAGCTTATCCTTGAGCCGCTTTAATCACTTGTTTCTCTCACAAATGTTTTGGGTAAGCACTCGATGTTGAAAAATGAAAATATCAAGTTAAAGAGAGGGGGTAAGGAGAAAATGCGCTTGAAAAATTAATGAAATAAGAGTTAAATTGTGAAAAATATATGCTATTTGGAAAAATTTCTTATTTGAATCTACATAAGTTGAAATTTGTACATTTGTGCAATTGATTTTCCCCGAACACTGATGCCGACTCTCTCTCTCTCTCTCTCTCTCTCTCTCTCTCTCTCTCTCTCTCTCTCTCTCTCTCTCTCTCTCTCTCTCTCTCTCTCTCTCTCTGTCTCGTCGTGACTGCGCATGAGTTGAGAAACATCTCTCTCTCTCTAGCAAAAAAAAAAAACAAAAAACATAATGGAAATAGTCTGTGCCGCGTCGAAACAGTCCGTGTCGGCATGGACCTGTTTCGATGCGGCACGGACTGTTTCTTGTAGGTTTATTTTTTAGTTTTTGGGTGAGCATTGGATCTTGAAAATTCAAAATAGCTAGTTAAAGAAGGGGGAGAAGGAGAAAATACGCTTGGAAAATTCATGAAAATAGTTAAATTGAAAAAAAAGTACGTTATTTGAGAAATTTTCTATTTGAATATAGCATAGAGGGGAAATTTGTACGTTTGTGAAATTGATTTTTTCTGCACTCATGCCGACACTCCCGCTCTCACTTTCTCTCTCTCTCTCTCTCTCTTTTTTAGCATGATTCCAGAAGTGTTAATCATTCAATTCAGTGAATACGTAATTCAAGGCAAGAATACTTTAAAATGCTCTCATGGAATTACAATACCCAGCTGATAAACAGAAGAAGCCCTCCAACTGAACTCTAAAAATATTACTGCACATATCAGTATCAAAACTGTTAGGAATTGCATCCTAACGACTCTGCAGTGCCTTGACTTAACGCTTCTTGGACACACCAACTGTTCTCCCCCGCCTTCCAGTTGTTTTTGTGTGCTGACCACGTCGCACCCGCAAGCCCCAATAATGACAAAGACCACGGTGGTTCCTGATCTTTTGCAGCCTTCCCAGGTCATCTCTAAACTTCATATCAATTTGATTAGACACCACTTGAGAAAATCGGCCATCCTTGTAATATTTCTTCCTGTTCAAGAACGAGTCAAGAATCTTGAATTGACGAGGATTGGCGGAGATAAACATCAGGTTTTCAAGCTCTTGAGCAGACAGCTCTCTTGTTCATGTCTACAACCGCTTTCTTGCAGACGAGGTTAGAAAAACGTTTGCCGATACTCTTAATAGATGTCACAGCAAAAATGATCTTCTGCTGTCCATCCACTTTGGTGTTGAGAACATGAAAAATGTACTGTCTCTCTCTCTCTCTCTCTCTCTCTCTCTATCAACCAAAAACTGGAAAAAAAATTGTTGGAAACAGTCCACGCCGGCGTGGACTATTTCCAGTGATAGCTGCTTTTTGCTATTAAAAGTTTCACATTTTTAGCCTCATTCCATCACTACTAACCTTTTAACTCTACCCACATGCTAACTCAAAGATTGTACATACCTTATTTTTCTTCATGTGTGTGATACCACGTTATAGTGGATATGGTGTGCTCATAAATGTCTATATTTCTCTAAAGTGTGTCCTAACCATAAAACTCCACCCTTACTAATTACCTAAGTAGAATCGGCTCCAAAAAATTATTACTACCCTTAGTATTTATGTAAATATTTCTTTCCTTTGTTTTAAAGGGCATAAATATTAAGAGTGTGATTTTATAAAAACAAAAAATATATTTTCACACATATTTTTTCCCATCCCCTTTTATGTAACTAGGTGTGAGTATTTTTTTCCCTACCCACCTACTAATTAGGTGTGTGTTGTGATTTTTGTAAATTTTATATTTATTTACATCTCAAGAGAGTGTATTTATTCATTTATATATTTCTATTTTACTTATCCATGAGATTTCAATTTTTTCTTTACGCTAGTTAACTACAGTGTACTTTTTCCTTTCACATTGTGTAAATTTGTAAATATTATTTTTTCACTCCACCTATTGTAAGAAAATATAACAATATATATTTTAGCATACCTCTTTTGTATATCTTATCTTATTTTATTTTATTTTTATATTTTATATACATATTATTTATATTTTATTACTATAATCATGCACCTTAGCTTGTACAGTTGTTATCATGCATATCATCACCAAATTCAATAATAATTTTTCATGGACTCAATGGAGCATTATTAAGGGTCCATGTAATGCCCTCATGCCTCACCAATTGGAATATATGCAAGCTCAACAACCAAGGACCCCACTTGGAAGACTTTGAGAGGGAGAAAAAAACACATGGTTTTGGGCGCATTTTCATACATGATTCCACTCCGAGTTGGACTTTGCACAAAACTACAAAGTTGTAGCTCCTAAGCTAAGGTTTCTCGCAAAAATTATTTTGCATTTTTTCGAGCTATGAGCGACTTTTTATCGGCATTTTGGTGGACCCCAGTTTTGTTGTCTTGGTCCAAAATGCTTCATCCTCACTCTCCTCTTCACCCACACAAACTCTCATTTCCATCTCTATTCTATTCAAACCTGCAAACACTCTCTCCCCCCTCTTAGTACCTTCCATGAAAGCTTTAAACACTCATCTACCCTAACTACCTACCTAGTAATTATCAATGAAGAGATATGATTGATCTCTTCTTCCAAAAAAACTAAAAAAACAGCAAAAAACTAATTGTGTGCATCTTCTTCATCAACTTAATCTCCTGCAAGCACCCTAATTACGCAAGCCGAAAAAACCTCACCACGGATCAAACATTGGAGCGGCAAACGACAAGGCGTTCCGAGCAATAACAGGTTTCTTATCCTTTCAAACTCATCTTTGTATATAACCATTCCATAAAATCTCTTTTCCTATTATGCTCATGTGAGCATTCCCTTTGTAAATTATCCAATTGGCACGTTTGTGCCTCACTTGTAATTATTATAACTACTAACTTGTATGCAATTTGCCCATCCAATTTCACCTAAAAAAAGTGCAGACCCCATGTAGATAGAAACACCTCCATTCAACCCTATAAGTTATTTCTCTTCTCCCTATTCTCACTCAATGTAAATAGAGAAGACAAAGTAGTCCCACCATATAAATAATTCAAAAAACCCTAAACCTAATTAGCCACACAAATAAGCATACTTATGCCTAGAGATAATCCACTTGGAAATGCTTTAAATAGAGCACTTCTACATCACTTTGAGAGAAGAAGAGCTTTAGCTACTTAAGTCTGTGAGGAAGCCCTTGTGTCAAGTCCTTATGTTGAGATAATCGCCAGAGCTAGGCTCTCCATTTGTATGGTCTACTTATCTATCTATAACACTTGGAATTGGGCACACATATTCTCATTATCTCCTAAATCTCTTGACAATTCACAAATTGGTGCTCATTTTGGAGTCTTCTAAAGCTTGCCGCAACAATTGGAAACGTCTACTTGTGGTAACACTTGTGTATTTTCTTTTGAGATTTTTGTTGATGATGGTGTTGAGCATTGGTGGTACTTTGTTGGTCTAGGTTGAGGTTGGATTGGAGATCCCTCACTAGAGTAACAAAATCATCAATTGGCTTGTGATTGTGTATCTGCGTGCGTCTATTTATGCTCAAGTGTTAGTGCCTTTGTGAGTTTGTTTCATGCATTGTCGCACGTAAGCCTCCTCATTTGGTATGTTAGGATGTATGATGGGGATGATTGTACAAAGATGTGTGTAAGCTCAAGTGTGATGTTCATGTTCTGATATGTCCTAACTCATTCTAGTTAGGTGGTGCCCTTTGTCTTGGTTTTGTGTGGGTTTGGTTTGGTCTTTTGGCCATCCATATATATTTTTTGAGCGACACGGGAGCCTAGGTGGTGCTTAGGGGTCACTTCCTTGCTGCTTGCCCCGGACCGCCTCAATTTTGGCGCCCCCACTGAGGAACTCTCTCATCTCTATAGGTATATTTTTAAGGCTTCAGTGTAGTTTGTACAAATCAACTCTTTACACTTGCAATTACAAAGAATCCATCCAAGCATAACATAGTTATTTGTAGGAATGAATAATGGACCCATTGTGCATCCATTTGACTTCACAAAAAATATTAGGATAAATGTTTGCATAAGTCGAGAAATTCATTTTCAACAACGTATATCTTTCTTGTTTGGAGTGGAGGCGTTAGGAGAAATCCTATAATCTCCACTACCTATAATCTTACCACTCATTGATTATAATATATCTTTTGATGTGCATGTTTTCATATTACTCTAATTGAGAAAAAATTCATAAACATTTAGGTTATTTGCATCTCATTTGTAGGCATGAATCCTCACATCTATGGAAAGATTAGGTTCAGAACTAGCCCAAAACATAGTTGAAAGGTTTCCTAGATAGGGATTACATCACTATTCAAGGAGAAGTTTTGCACCTTGATTGTTTTAGTTTGGACATAGAAATAACATTTGAGGACTTTTCTTTTATCCAAGCAGCTTGTGTGCTAGGAGTAGTGAATCAAGTAGTCCTCTCCACTTGGAGGATCCTTTTGGAGTCCGGATTTGATGACTCTTATCTAGAGATAAGAGTATCCCGATTTGACTTTGAAAGCTTCAGAGTGTTCCTTGGTGTGATAAATAGGCTACCTTTTGATTTTGAATCTCAAGGGAGGAACGTGCTTCACACTTGGCTTTACGAGGAGGAGCGGATTTCTATCAGATACGAACGACCTGTGGTCTTTGAATGTGAGGATCCTGCAGCACCCACACTCCTTGGTCACTTCACTTTGGTTCTTTTGTGGTAGAAGTCAAGGGTTACTTTTTAAGAGTTTTCGTGCACTCTAATCATGGCTCTGAACAGGAAAATGTGAGGATATTCTCTTTTCTTTGGGGAACTTGGAGAGGATCTTGATCTGTTTCTTGCAGATTTTCGAATGGCCTTACACATCAATCGTATCTTCACAGATGATGAAAGGTTAGGGATGTTTCAAGTTGTCCTTCGGCGTGATGCTGATACATGGTTTCAAGGACTTAGTGAAGAGGTAAGGGTTGCGTTTCCTAGGGTAATTGAGGCATTTCAAGCTCGATATGGCCAACCTCTTAACACCCTACAACTTGTGAACATTCCCTTTGCAAATTATCCATTTGGCACGTTTGTGCCTAACTTGTAATTATTATAACTACTACTAACTCACTAACTTCTAACTTGTATGCAATTTGCCCATTCAAATTCACCTTAAAAAAATGGAGACCCCGTGTGGATAGAAACACCTCTATTTCTCACTCAATTGAACACCCTACAACTTGACTCTACCCTCCAAGCCAGATGCAACTGACTCTACACTGCAGCTCGGTGAGAAATATTGGTAGATTGTCTATTTATTGTCAAAAAAATCTACCACATGAAGCGTAAAACACACTTTTGTTTTCCATTGTACGCTTTCCGTTTTCAATGCCATAGCATGTGACCCGCAAGTTGTTGCGGCCTAATAAATGACACATGTTCTTCAAATGCTATCTTTCCTCCATTTACAAAATAATCATTGCTTTATTTCTCTCCTCATCATACGATGTATACCCTCTGATGTGGAAGCTGCCCTGCTTAATGTCCCATAAGCGCATCCTTATCAATAAATCTCAAATGGCAAATCGTCGGTTGTTCTAAGGTTGTTCGTGCTCACATAGGTCCTGCATCTTCTAAGGTTGTTGGTGCTCACATAGGTCCTACATCTTCTCAAAACAAAGCACACTCTCTTTGACGGAAAAATTCTGGCCCCATTTACTTCAAGCTCTACACAAATGTCCCTTTGAGTATGAATCAACAAAGGATGGGCACATTTGTGGCTTCTTCACCTTGCCATAGTAATGAGGTAGGATGGAGTATGGAGTGCGCATGTGTAAAAAAAACTACTGGAAACAGTCCACACCGGTACAGACTGTTTCCAGTAGTTTTTTTGTAGTGTTTGGACGGGAGAGAGAGAGAGAGAGAGAGAGAGAGAGAGAGATTTGAGCTTGCAGATATCATACAAAGAGAGATCTCCAGAGTGGTGAGCAAGCAAGAGAGAGAGTGAGAGAGCCATTTCTTGGCTCAATATTAATATCGTGAAAATTGTATCGCAGCTTATTATCGTGAAAATGCGCTTACTTAATATCGTAAAAATGTTTTGCAGCGTAATATCGTGCCGTAATTGCCGTTTTCCAAAAATGCGGGAAGGCAAGGGGAAAATGAGAGCATCTCTGGCACAAATGTAAGGAATTTCATTGGCTCATTGGGATACGCGAGAGAGAGAGAGAGAGAGAGAGAGAGAGAGTAGGCATGGAGGAGCGCCAGAGGTATCCAAAAGACATTAAAAAAAAAACCTCTTGAAACAGTTGGCATCCAAAAGACATCAAAAAACAAAAAAAAAACTCTTGAAACAGATTGCTCCGGCGTGGACTGTTTCAAGAGGTTTTATTTTTATTTTTTAGAGAGAGAGAGAGAGAGAGAGAGAGAGAGAGAGAGAGAGAGAGAGAGAGAGAGAGAGAGAGGCTTTCAATGACAACTAATTGTAACTTGTGCTTGTAAGGTAAGTGGGTTGTTTACTGCCTACCTAGAGCATGTAATCTATTAAGCCAAGTGGGAATGTGAATAAAAACGGAGTGGTGGCAAAGACGAGCAGGCGTCACTGTTCTCTGTGGCATTGCATGGAGACAGAGAGAGAGAGAGAGAGAGAGAGAGAGAGAGAGAGAGAGAGAGAGAGAGAGAGAGAGAGAGAGAGAGAGAGAGAGAGAGATAAAGAGAGAGAGAGAGAGAGAATCAACATGGTGACGACCTCCAAAACTAAAAAAGAAACCTTGAATGGCAATAAGAAAAATTCTCAAAGACAACTATACACAGCTCTTGCTAATCATATGAATGGCAACAACCAATGTGCACTGCACGGAAATTCAATAGCGTTGAACTTCCTTGTTGGCTTTGTTGGAGCTATATATGGCTCACTCTACTCAACTTGGTCTCACCTATATATTTGTATCTTGTCCTCAATATGAATCAGTCTTTGGGAGCGTATATGGTGTGTCTCTTGTCTCGTCTCTCTCTCTTTCTCTCTACATCTCAACATGGTATCAGAGCAGTAACGATCATGCGCCGATTCAATTCATGGTGACAAAACAGTATGTGTATGCGATTTGCATGTAAGATTCAAAAATTGCTACAAATTTTATTTTTGAGCATTGATTCTTGTTAACTGTGGTTGTTTTGTGTTAAGAAGAATATGATTAGTGTTTTGTGTGACGTTTATTGCTAATCAATCTAATCGTTGATTATGTTTTCTTGTTGATGACACCCAGAACTTCATTTCAATTTTTCTTACTGTTCTCTTCAAAATTTGGAGAAACAGGAAAAGCGCAATAGAGCGTAGCGCAATGGCCCTTTTCATCCAAAACTTGTTCGTCTCCTCGAGCTCTTCGATTTGAGTTCTAGGTTTGCGTCAATCGGAAACACAATCGCAAACCCTTTCCTCTTTCAAATACAACTCATTCTCATGACATATTGGATCTTGTTCATACTGATATATGTGGACCTCTACCTTCTTCGAGATCACAATATCGCTACTTCATTACTTTCATTGATGATTTCTCAAGGTATACGATTGTATTTACTTAGAAAAAAATCTGAAGCCTTATCTATTTTCAAACAATTCCACAAGGCTGCGGAACTTCAAACTGGTCGTCGCCTTAAGAAGCTTCGTAGTGACAATGAAGGCGAATATGTTTCTCGAGAGTTTGTGAGTTACTGTGCTGACAGTGGAATTCATCATGAACACACTATTCCATATTTGCCTCAACAGAACGGTGTTGCTAAATGAAAGAATCGCACTATTCTCAATGTTGTAAGATGTATGCTGAAGCTACTTTGGGCTGAACTCGTGTTTTTTGGGCTGAAGCTACTTTGAAATCAATATTTATTCAGAATCATCTTCCTACTACTGCACCCTCTGGTAAGATACCCATCACAACATGGACAGGTGACATTCCTTCTGTATCTCATTTTCGAACCTTTGGATGTATTGCTTATATTCATGTTCCCAAAGAAACATGAACAAAGCTTGATGCTCCTGGTCTTAAAGTTATTTTTATTGGATATTCTGACACTTCTAAAGGCTACAAATTCTATGACCCTTCCTCCAAGAAACTAATTGTGAATCGTGATGCTACTTTTAACAAACAGCTTATGGGAGGCTCATGGTCAATGGATGATTCTGATGATACTAAATCATTGCTTCAAGCTTTTCCATTTCTTTCAGAAGATGAAACTCTTCCTATAGAGCAACTTTCCTCTTCACAACCATCCATTCCGAATGTCGCCAATGATGATATTGATATTTTTGTTGATCTACCTATTGATTTTGAACATGGCTCATGTCATGTTTATGATGACGATATTGCTGATAATGCTTTTTCTACTTCCAAAGAGCCCATTACTTATGATGAAGCTATCTCTTCACCACAAAAGGATCAATGGCAAGAGGCTATAGAAGCAGAGTACGATTCTCTTGTCTCTAAAGGTACATGGATACTAAGTGAATTACCTCCTGGTCGTACAGCTATTAAATGTAAGTGGGTGTATAAGACAAAAGTAAAAGCAGATGGATCTTTTGACAAGTTCAAGGCGCGTTTAGTTGCAAAAGGTTATTCCCAAGTAGCTGGTGTTGATTATCAAGAGACTTTTTCACCAGTTGTTCGCATTACAAGTGTTCGAGTTTTATTGGCATTTGCTGTTCAATTTGATTTAGAAGCTCATCAAATGGATGTGCGAACTTCTTTTCTTAATGGTGACTTGGAAGAGGAAATTTATATGGAACAACCAGAAGGGTTTGTTATTCCAGGGAAAGTAGACCTTCTTGCTCAACTCCATAAGGCACTATATGGTCTCAAACAAGCTTCGCGAACCTGGTATACAAAATTTGATCTTTTTCTCACATCTAAAGGATTCATCTCTTGCTCGTCAAGGGTGATGCATTATTGGTCATCAAGCAATTGTTAGGCCAATGACAAATAAAGCATGATTCCTTAAAGCATTGGTTCTTTGCTATCAAGAAGCTACTAAAATTCATCAAGGAGATCCAATTTAAGCATGTGAAGAGAGAGAAGAACCAAGAGGCGGATGAGCTAGCAAGCAGCAAAGTGTAAGTACGTGTTGCAGGTATATATGTGGACCTGCCACTTACACTGGTAGAGAATCACTAAAAGAGTTAGAAGTTTTTTTGGGTCTAGGCAATGTCTTGAAGGTTTGTCAAATCTACAGAGGAGGAGGATAGTACAAAAGGCTCCCAAGTTTACACTAGTAGGTGAAGACTTGATGACCTATGGGCGAGATGGGGTGCTCAGGAGAGTGCTCTATAAAGAAGAAGTTAGATTGGTGCTAGAACAATTTCATGAGGAGAGCGGACACCAAGATGTGCACTATTGGTGCAAGACCACAAATGTTAGAATATAGGAGAGGGACATTTGGTAGAAGAGTTTTAGGGAGCCATTTTTGCTCAAAATGCTTTTGAGAAGTGCAGTTTGCATGCCATCAGTCCACTCCCTAAGTCTACAAGTAGTAAGAAGTATGTTGTGGTAGCCATTGACTACATGAGGTGGGTCAAGGCCAACGCCCATGAAGGAGGTGAATGCACAGATTGTATGCCAACTTGTTTTTGATAACATCTATTGTCGTTTTGAAGTGCCATGGGTACTCATTTCTGATAAAGGCCAAACAAGAAGATAGAAGAAGAAGACCTGATCATGAAGTACAAAAGCTATTTGAACTTCACCTTTCACAAGAATTTCAAGAAGAACTGCATGGGTCCATACAAAGTACAAAAGGCCTTTCTGAATGAGACGTATCAGCAAGTGAGAGCCAATGGTAAGCTTCTCAAGCAGAAGGTAAACAATGTGCAACTCAAGGTGTACTTTGACTGAGGACTGGTGCCTGATGTGATCGTATTGTAACCAAGGCGGGTGGGCAACCCACCTTTAAATCATACACTCTATGGAGGAGAACACTATCTGTACATAGCCTATACATATGGTTATGGTACCTTGAGTATTTTTGGTTATTTGTTATGTGTGGCAGTTTTTTCAAACTCTGTACATATGGTTTTGGTGAAACATAAATATTTGACGAGGGGGCTGGGAAATGATGGTACATGCAAAGTTCATTGATGTCGAGAGTGGTGCAACGGGGTGATATGGCTATAGGCAGGTGTAGTGTAGAAGGCTAGAGCGGGTGTGGACGACCTAGGCAAGCAAAGGACAACGGAAATGTATGTAAAATGAGGTTTTTAAGGCCAAAACGGCTCCAGGTGTACCAATTAGGATGATTAGTTGAAATGTTTGAAGGGAAATGATACTAATTAGGAATGTAGTGCTCAAGATGCTCTAGAAGCCCATTTCAATGACTTGTCGAACAAAGCCACAATATGAAAGATAAAGCTCTCCAAAGCTAGAAGTCTTTGTAGACCCCCCACATACTAAGCGGGTATGGGCAAGTGGTTAGGGCTAGTACGAGGGATAGGACAGTAGAGCTCAAGTTGTAGAGCATGTCAGTCATTTTGGATTGTCACTCAAAGTTCCATAGGGCAAGTTATGGCCATCAAAAGATTTACCGAGGTCCAATTATGTGCCTTCTTGGTTGCATTGGGAATTGCGCCTTCTAGCGATTTTTTCGGTCCATCACCCAAGTTCTAGAGGGTGATATTCATCATGGGAAGTAAGCAAGAAGTTACAGCTTGCTGATCGGAACCCCGAGCAACAAGGTACACCAAGTGGAAGTTGGGGATAATTAGTTGTGAGGATTTTACAAATGACTTTTTCAATTTTTGATCATCTCAGTTCGAGACCCTAGTGAAGTGGAGAGGCACCAAGGCGGATATGGATTGAATTCATGGACTTTTTCTATAAGTGCGGCTTGCCGGATTGATGATTGAATGCTTGATCAACCAATAGCAATTGCTTGAAATTGAACCTAAAAAAAGGGGGTTTTAATGAGTTTTTGTTGAACTGTATAGAGCTGGGGGGCCCTTGAGAGCTGTAGTGCACCAATGGACGCCACATGGTAGGCATCATAAATCCATATGCAAAGTTGAGGGCCAACACCTCATGGTATAATAGAAAGAGCATGCCCATTCCATTGGCATCATAAGGAAAAAGGCCTCTTGGAGCTCCTCACGAGCGTGGGCATGGTGACCCTGTGTTGACTTTGTGTGCGAACTGCACATGGCGGAGCAGTGCAGGTGGCACATGGAAATAATGGCACATGTAATGTGCACAATACAATGGACTCTATGCCAATGCTATGGACCAAATGCTATGATGCACATAGTGTGATATATGCGAAAATAGATGCCAGGATAGCCGTGTGTACCACGGGCAGATGAGGCACGGAGACGGGCACTATGGCATGCTTTTTTTACATAAATACATTCTTGTTTTGTTTATAAAGTACAAAAGTCAAGTGATATTGAAGTGGCACACTCGTTTTTCCTAAAAGGTTCAATGCGGCCATCTCGGCCAAAAATAGCAAGTTTCGTATGGTGGCGTAAAAGATGTGTCCAAAGTTCTTACCAAGTGGGAAAATGCATTTCAACATGAAATTTGAGCCCAATGGGATTTTTCCACAATGACTAAAAATGGCCTTAAAACGATCAAAAATAGTCTAAAAATAGCTCAAAATACCACATCAAAGATGCTGCCATTGTTTCTCAAGTTGTGTGAGAAGTTTTAGAGACAAGAATGAGTTCATTTGGGCATATGATCAAGGAGAGATAGCCATTCCTATATAGGGTGGAGGTGCAGTCCCATGCTGCTTCAACTACATGGTTGAGGCTATGAGGCCTCCAATTAGGGTTTCCCCTCCTCAAATAACTACTTGTGCTACTCCAATGAAGTATTGAAGCTTCCATGAAATGGTAACAATGAAGAATCGAACCATATATTTAGGGTTTTTAACAGGTCGAATGAGCACTGTATCTGTGCAATTGGGAGCGAGGCTACAACTAATCTTCACACACACAGGAGTTTTGAGTTAGTATTGGTTCTTTTTCAAAGTGGATCCTTCATGGATGGAGTTTTGTTCTTTTTTAGTGTGTTTTTAGCTTCAAATCATCTACGCCTTGGTTGATTTTGCTATGAATCCTCACAGTCAGAGGCCCGACGCTTTCCTAGTGGCATTGTGCACTTCTTGACACGTTTTTGGTGAACCCTACGTGAAATAGGCTAGGGTGAGGGTTAAAAATCTTCATTGAAAGTCTCAAAACAAAGTTTTAAAGCTGTGGATCAACAAGGCGTTCGGTTTGATCCAGTCACAATGAAAATGTTTCAAGCTTTTGCAGTGTTTATGCAGCAGCAGCTGCAAGCTGCAGAAAGGAGAGAGCTCTCCTTGTTGGAGTTAGGGTTGCAGAGAAACACACACATCTTGGAGAAGATGAAGGAAGCTCAAGTCACACAATAGAGAGTGTGTTACTTAGTGTGCAATGGAAAGATAGATAGCCCTAGAGTGATGGGCGTATATACAATGCACGGGGGAAAAAAACCTCCTAAAGAGAGAAAAAATGCCCTGGCGGTCTTAGTGTGTTCACACACATCACTACCACATGTATATGGTAACAAATCCCCCCTGGAGTGATGCGGTGAACGAGAGCTGGCACATGAGTAAAGGTAAGTGCCATGCCCTGAGGACAGGATCAGTCCATAAAGCGGAGTAAGCCCAAAGCTTTGCGGAAAGCTTCAAGCTTCTCACGAGACAATGCCTATGTGAAAAGATCTGCAAGGTTGTCCTGTGTTGGCACATAAGCCAAGCTAATCTCTCTGCTGAGAGCCTCTCCCTGACATAGTGGTAATGCACCTCAATGTGCTTTGTGCAAGCATGAAAATTGGGGTTCCTCTCAACTACCAATGCGCCCTGACTGTCAGTGTAGATAGTGTTGGCAGTGTCCTGTCCAACACCCAAATCAGCCATAAGGCGTCTGATCCATACACACTCAACCATAGCTGTGAAGACTGCCCTGTACTCAGCCTCACAACTCGAAGTGGCCACAGTAGGTTGCTTCTTGCTCAACCATGATATACATGAACTACCAAGCATGAAACAAAAACCACTTGTGGACACTCGCGTGTCAAACCAGCCCAATCTGAGTCCAAAAAAGCATGTAAGTCTGACGGAAATGATCACCCCGTGGGATAAAACAAGCCAAGATCTAAAGTGCCACTAAGGTACAGGAAAATCCTCTTGACAGCCTGCCTATGCTTAGACCCTAGGCTATGCATAAATTTGCTGACCTGTGAGACTGCAAAGTGAATATCCGGCCTCGTGTTGCATACATAAATGACGCAGCCAACAGCAGTTTGGTAAAGAGTGACATCAGCAGGATCACTAGCATCATGTAGACTCAACTTCAAACCTATTTCCATGGGAGTGGCCATAAGTATGCAATCCTCAAGTCCAAACTTACATAGCAATGTCTCTATGTAACTTTTCTGACACAAGGCAATACGTGATATAGGCTAGGGTTAGGGTAAAAAATCTTCATTGAAGGTCTCAAAACAAAGTTTTAAAGCTGTGGAGAAACAAGGCGTTCGGTTTGATCCAGTCACAATGAAAATGTTTCAAGATTTTGCAGTGTTTATGCAGCAGCAGCAAGCTGCAGAAAGGAGGGAGCTCTCCTTGTTGGAGTTAGGGTTGCAGAGAAACACACACAGCTTGGAGAAGATGAAGGAAGCTCAAGGCACACAATAGAGACTGTGTTACTTAGTGTGCAATGGAAAGATAGATAGCCCTTGAGTGATGGGCGTATATACAATGCACGGGGGGAAAAAACCTCCTAAAGAGGGAAAAAATGCCCGGCGGTCCTAGTGTGTTCACACACATCACTACCACATGTATATGGTAACAAATCCCCCTTGGAGTGATGTGGTGAACGAGAGCTGGCACATGAGTATAGGGAAGTGCCATGCCCTGAGGGCAGGATCAGTCCACAAAGGGGAGTAAGCCCACAGCTTTGCGGAAAGCTTCAAGCTTCTCACGAGACAATGCCTTTGTGAAAAGATCTTCAAGGTTGTCTTGTGTTGGCACATAAGCCAAGATGATCTCTCCTACTGAGAGCCTCTCCTGCGAGAGCCTCTCCCTGACATAGTGGTAATGCACCTCAATGTGCTTCGTGAGAGCATGAAAAACTGGGCTCCTCGCAACTACCAATGCGCCCTGACTGTCAGTGTAGATAGTGTTGGTAGTGTCCTGTCCAACACCCAAATCAGCCATAAGGCATCTGAGCCATACACACTCAACCGTAGCTGTGAAGACTGCCCTGTACTCAGCCTCACAACTCAAAGTGGACACAATAGGTTGCTTCTTGCTCAACCATGATATACATGAACTGCCAAGCATGAAACAAAAACCACTTGTGGACACTCGCGTGTCAAACCAGCCCAATCCGAGTCCAAAAAATCATGTAAGTCTGGCAGCAATGATCCCCCCTTGGGATAAAACACGCTAAGATGTAAAGTGCCGCTAAGGTAGAGGAAAATCCTCTTGACAGCTTGCCAATGCTTAGACCCTGGGCTTTGCATAAATCTGCTGACCTGTGAGACTGCAAAGTGAATATCGGCCTCGTGTTGCATACATAAATGAGGCAGCCAACAACAGTTTGGTAAAGAGTGACATCAGCAGGATCCCCAGCATCATGTAGACTCAACTTCAAACCTATTTCCATGGGAGTGGCAATAGGTTTGCAATCCTCAAGTCCAAACTTACATAGCAATGTCTCTATGTAACTTTTCTGACACAAGGAAATACCACCATCACACTGCTTAAACTGTATACCCAAATAATGATGCAACAGCCCCAAATCTTTCATCTTGAAAGTAGCATTCAAATCAGCCTTAAATTCAGAAATATGTCTCTCATTTGGTCCAATGATCAGCAAATCATCAACATAAAGAACCACAATGAGAAGTACATCACCCTCACGCTTTACATACAATGTGCTTTCTGTTGGACTGTTACGAAAGCCTTGTTTGACCAAATGAGTGTCAACTTTCTCATACCAAGCACGAGGAGATTGCTTCAACCCATACAAAGCCTTGTTACATTTGCACACTTTGTCCTCTTATCTTTTTATGACAAAACCGCGAGGTTGCGTTACATAAACTTCCTCAAATATGTCACCATTCAAGAAAGCAGTAACAATGTCTGATTGATGTACATCCCAACCAAAATGAGCTGCCAGTGCACATAGAAAATGCACACTAGTCATACGACAAGTGGAGCAAAAGTCTCTTCATAGTGTATTCCTTTTTGCTGTGCATAACCCTTTGCAACAAGTCGAGCCTTATGGCGATCGATCTCACCATCCGGCTTGCGTTTCAACTTGTAAACCCACTTCGTACCAATGGCCTTTTTGCCAGGAGGCAAATCACATAAAGTCCATGTTTCATTTTCTATAAGTGCATCATATTCTGATTGCATGGCAGCCATCCAATTTTTGAATTTTGTGCTTCATCAAAAGTCAGAGGCTCCTCAACATCATGTAAGCTAGACACAGTCAAAGCATAACAATATATGCATAAGATGCATGGCGAGAGCCTGAACGAGTACGACCAGACAAAGGTGCATCCAATTTACTGTCACGCAAAGTGTGCACCAGCCATTTTGGCATACCTCTAGCGTGCTCATTTTCAGCCCTTTCCTCATCAAGTACATCATGTACATCTACATAGGTAATAGGCTGATCTAGAACATTTTCAGAAACCCCATAGGTTGTACATTTTCCTCATTGGAACTTACATTCGTATTTCCACCACTGAAAAGAGGAAACAAAGTGTCATAAATGTCCTGTGAGCTTACATTATTGTCTCTAGTACATGACAGCAAGGACTGAACAGAATCTTCCACAAATACTACATCCCGAGAAACCAGAATACGTTTTTTTGTGGATGATACAACCTGTAACCTTTGCTTTAAGCACTATAATAACCAAAAATACATTTGACAGCCTTATCATCCAATTTTCCGCGCTGCACTTGTGGCACCAAAGCATATGCCAAACATCCAAAAACACGCATGTGCTCAATAGAAGGCTCTCTATCATGCCATGCTTCATATGGAGTAATAGACTACAAAGCTTTCGTAGGACACCTGTTAAGTACATAAGTGGCACACATGATGGCCTCAAGCCAAAAAGAATGCGGTAAAGCTTGACTTTTGACCATAAATCGTGCCATTTCCTTCAGTGACCGGTTTTTCCTCTCAGCAACACCATTTTGCTGAGGTGTATAAGGCACTGTACATTGGTGTTTTATCCCACGACTAGCCAGAAATGCATTAAATTCATGAGACATATACTCCCCCCCTCGATCGGAACGGAGGGTGCCCATAGTACATTTTGAGACATTTTCAACCATAGCCAGAAATTGTTTGAAGCACATAAAAACTTCGGACTTCTCTTTAAGCCGAAATACCCATGCATGCCTGGAGTAGTCATCAATGAAAGTCACGAAGTACAGGTAATTTGCCAAGGACGGATTTTGCATGGGCCCACAAACATCACTATGCACAAGCGGCAACCTGCATGTGGCCCGAACTGAACCATCCTTTGGAAACTTAGGACGCTGCATCTTACCCAAAATACAGCCTTCACAAACATCTTTGACAGGTGCTTCAAGAGGCGGCAAAGAAGCAACCATATCAAATTTCTGCAAACGCAGCAAACTGGCAAAATTCAGATGACCAAAACGTGCATGCCAAAGTTTTGCATCTGAAATAGCCCTTGAATCTGCAACAACATTTGCAAAATTTTGTCCACACTTGTCATACAAAGTGAGCTTATACATCCCACGGCACAAAAGCCCAGATGCAACAATTTCATCATCAAAACTGAGATCATGAACTGTACATCTATCATCCACAAATTTGACTACAAGTCCAAGTCTAGCAAGTGCGGATACAGACAAGAGATTCTTCTTGATCCCAGGTACATAAAGTGCATCAACAAGTGTGAAGCAACCTCCATTAGCAGTAGTGAGCACAATCTTTCCAACTCCCTGAACTGGATAAGAGGCGTTGTTGGCACAAGTGACTGAATTCCCATGAGGGACAGACTCGAGAGAAGTAAACAATTCACGATGTGAGGTAATGTGCTTTGTAGCACCACTGTCAAAATACCACACATGTGAATGTGCAGCAACTGACAAGCATGCATCATGGACAGCAGGATTGTAAGTGCACTCTGTGCTAAAAGCCCATTCTGCATCAACATCATCATTACAGTCTCCTTTCAGAGAAGACTCAACAATGGCTGCATTTGTAGTGGAACCAGCATTTGCAGTGGAACCACCCTCTTTCTTCTTATAGCCTCTTTGGCCTTCAACTTAGGACACGACTTGATCAAGTGATCATTGGCTTTACAATAATGGCAACGCATCTTCTTTTTGCCCTTATCACAAGAATTGCCAGATGAAGTGCTTCCAGCAGAAGCATTAGGAACATAAGTTTTTCCACTCGCAGCAGAACCATAAGAAGTGGTTGTATTACTGTTATCACCCTTTCTTTCAGAAGCAATAAAAGCCTGTTCAACTGCACGCTGCCTAGTCCTGTTTTTGCTAGAAAGTGACTCTTGCAACAACAATGTGCATAATGCATCAAACTTGACAACTTCAGGATTTCCTTGGGTCATAAGTCTCCAAGTACTAGCAAAAGTGTGGTAGGAATCTGGTAAGGCATCAAGAATAGAGTGCACAAGGGAACTGTCTGAAATGACTTCACCTGCAGAAATAAGCTGCTCATTGATATCCTTGACACTAGCAAGGAAAGTGTCCATATAATCTTCCTCATGGATAATCTTCGACTCCAGCTCTTTACGCAGCAAAGCAATTTTAGCCTCATTGCAGCTTGAATAAAGACCTGCTAAAATATCCCAAGCCTGTTTTGCAGATTTTGCTGAACGGATGTGAGGAACAATGGTGTGTGTATTCTACACACTTTGGGTCTCTATTTTTGTGCTCTCTGTTTATCTCTCAACACAAACATCCTACATGGTCTTACTTCTTCAGTCCGCATCACTTCCCATTGAGGTCTTGGGCATGCAAAGGGTTATGGAGTACATGCTTAAGACACAACATATCCCTTTGTATCAACTTCCTAGAATCGCATATGAAGCAAGTCAAAAGGTCCATAAGACATGCAAGAGAAAAATACTAAGTTTGGGGTGGATGCTTGACATCAAGGAATGGTTTGGATGATGGGATGCATGTCACTTGGTCAAGGATGTGTCGATCGACTCCCAAGTTAATGAGGCCTTCTTACAATGCCAATGTATCACGGCTTGGGAGAAATCCGGAGTTCTCGCTTCAGCCATTTACACACACACATTGCCCCAAACTACAAAAAATTTCTCCTTCTCTGAACCTGGTAACTGAACCCATCCCTACATCCTTGAGCCCATCCCATTGAGTGCAATCCGCACCATTGCCTCCATTCGTCTTAGCTCCCATTCTCTACGCTCCGAGACAAGACATTATGGAACTGGCGAGGAGTCTCATCGACTTTGTACCATATGTCCTCGTCAAGTGCGAGAGAGTGAGTATCACACACTACTTGAGTGCTCAGCCTTTGACCACATTAGGTTGTCTTTTCCCCATATATTCAGCCATGAGCTCTCCCTACACACCTTCCTCTCCCAACCACGATGTGGACTCTCTATTGCGATGCTCATTTCAATCATTTTTGAGCATCGAGGGTCACTTATGACCTCCACTCACACAACGTGACATGTTCATTCGGTCCCATAGGTATTATTTGATCTTCAAGGATGATAATAGAACTATCTCTCTCTCTCTCTCTCTCTCTCTCTCTAGAAAAACAATGTGTGATTTTACAGAAGCCCATTATCTAAGTGTTCTATGTTGTATGTACAAGGGATCGTTTCTCTTGAAATGGAATTATGTATAGCCATCCATGTCGACAGGGATGGCTATAGGTATTGCGAGAGGAGTGAATGACTCTCTCTCTCTCTCTCTCTCTCTCTCTCTCTCTCTCTCTCTCTCTCTCTCTCTCTCTCTCTCTCTCTCTCTCTCTCTCTCTCTCTCTCTCTCTACCAAGTCGTGATTTGAAAACTCTATGCCACATAGATCTTTTAAGTCTCTTGGGATTGTTCATACAATGATACAAACTTATTCTCTCTTTAATCTCTCATTCATCATGAGTATAGAACAAGCTATAATGATATAAAATTATTAAAATGCTTGCTTCCACATAGAATTTTATACTCTTGAAGTATAGGACCATGATTTATAGAAATTCTTTAATTTTTATGGAATCAACAAAGATTCTCATGTGCAAGTGGGAGTTGCATGGCAATCGGCCTCTCTCTCTCTCTCTCTCTCTCTCTCTCTCTCTCTCTCTCTCTCTCTCTCTCTCTCTCTCTCTCTTCATGCATGCAATTGGCCGTCTTCTCTTCAAGGCAGTAGGAGTGAGAGTCAGAGATATTGGGAGTATTGCAAGAGTAGCAAGTCGGTCTTTGAAATTTCTTCTTTTATTTATATTGATTTGGAAAAATTGAAGGCAATGTTGTGTTTGCCTGAGTGATATAGGCCAACATAATACATCTTGAACTAGTTTGCATTGAACCCTCGCTCCTTGCTCTTTTAATAAATGATTAGCACTTGAAGATAAGCGAAAAGATCCCTGAGGAGTGAAAGAACCTCATGAGGAATCCATTGATGAATAATGAGCCAGTAAGTATGCAAGTCCTGGTCAAATGGTTCAAAAAAAATAAAAATAAAAAGAAATGGTTTTTGGAAGAAAAATGATGACCCATCTCTACTGAATACTGCTTGTGGCCATCCGCACCGGCACATATGGCTACAAATAGTTTTCAAGAATATGGGGAACCACTCTTGACAACTCGTTGTGGCCATCCTTACGAGAGCTCCTTGAGGATTGAAAGAATCTCTTGCAGGTTCATTGAACGTCAATAGAGACGAGCCTGTAAGAATGCAAGGCCTAGTCAAATGGTTCAAAAAGCAAAAAAAAGAGGAAATGGTTTTTGATAAGGCCAATCTCTACTCAAAACTTCTTGTGGCCATCCGCACGGCATGGATGGCTACAGACAGTTTCAATAGCGACAATTGCTTCTGCTTTTGAGTAGTAGAGCCTCGTGAGTATGTGTGCAGCAGTGAATCAAGTGCTAGGGAACTCACAAACAGGGTGCTTAGGGCTTAGAAAATCATTGTTGTGCATATTCTGCAAAGAAATAGGATTTTCGGACATGGTGAGCAGGCCACAAGTGCGCATAGTGGAGAACAAGGTGGACGCGATGCTGGTCTTTGCGCGAGCAATGGCGATAGGGTTCCAATGTAGCAAGATCACCCACATGGAGGCGCAGGACATGCTGAAGTGCGTGTCGTGTTGGATGAAATTGGCAAGCACTAGTAGCTTTGCATATTATCTCCTCTTGGGGAAAGACGTCTCATTGTTCTTTCTGGAAACCTGCTGTGTACTGTTGTTTTCCACTGCCAAAAGCATTATCAAGAAGAAGAGGAACCACTCCTAAAACTCCCTATGGACATCCCTAGCAGCGTGGATGGCTACAAGTAGTTTTCATTGGGAACAGGGAGCGAGTTTTACTGAAGCAAACAAAACGTGAGTGAAGGTGGCTGGGCACGAATCCGAGCATAAATATGGATTTGGAACAAGATAGCGACATGGAACTTGCATTGGTGGCCAAGCTGCACTGCTGCATGGCACCAATGAGCAGTCCCGCCCACACTCCCTACCCGCCATCTTTGTGGGTGGCTAGATCATCGACAGCCTAGACCGCATCATGGCATGCCAATATACAGAGTCTAATGTTTGCCGCATCATGGCGTGCCAATGACCGCTCTAATGCTTGTTTAGAGTCTCTCTGTGTGTGTGAAGACTTCTATTGAGAACAATTTTCTTTTTTTGCAAAATTTCAAAAATAATCCTAAAATTTGTGAGAATTACAAAATACCTAAAGATTCAAAACATTCCAAAAATAACGTTGTATCAAATTGTGAAAATTACAAAACAGCCAAAGATTTGAAACATTCCAAAAATAACATTTGCATCAAATTAGGATAGATTTCAACATTTTTGGACACTCTATGCTTTTTGGTAGTTCACCAAAATAAGCCAAGAAAGAGAGGTATCTGTGTCATAAAATAATAAACCATTTGAGATTCTACAAGGCCATATAAAGTCCTAGTTCTATCATCTTCTATGGAGGGAGAACCATTCTTCCTATAAAGAGTTGCCAAAGAAAAGTCTTCAAATGTTTTTGCAAGATTAACGTCAAGTTATTTAGGAATTTTGAAAAAAATTTAATTGTAGTTTGAGAATTACTAGAAAAATATGATGGAGAATTTTGGCCATTTTTTAAATTTGAGGAATAATTTGAGTATTTTCCAAGTTACTAGAAAAATATGATGGAGAATTTTGACCATTTTTGGGATTTGAGAGATAATTTGAGAATTTTTTAAAATACTATAAAAATAATGGTAGATTTGTTTTTTTTGTTGTCTCTTTGTGTATCTATAAGTAGAAAATATATTGCATATTGTTGATCAATGATTTTATACCTTTATAAAATTTTCTAAACATGTCTATAAATAGAAAATATTTAAGATTCTTGTTGTTGTAATAACGATTTCAAATCTGGCTCCCCACCCTCTATGCCATTTCTAATAATATTGAGATGCTTAGCCCAATGTTTCTCGGATTTCCATAAGCTCGGAAAAGTTTGCTCGAAGTGTGGATTTCCTCAGCTAAGGCTTGCAAAGGTAAAATGGGAGAGTGGCGTAGGTTATTCCTTATGCTTTATGGGCTAATCGTACGACTCATAGCTCAGTTACTGGTTATATGCCATTTGAGTTGATGTATGGTCAGAAACCTCTAATACCAATTGAGGATGTAATTCCGGTCCCACATGGAATGTATTGCCTTGGGAAGATGGAATGAGTAGGGAAGACCTTCTTGCTTTGCGTATACAACAGCTAGAAAGAAGGCCCCAAGATATTTAGATTGTACTAGCATGATTGAAAGAGAAGGTTAAAGAATAAGGACAGATTTGATAAGAGGCAAAGGCTCTGACCTAAAGCTATTGAGTAAGGTGATTGGGTGTTGGTGTATGATAGTAGTCTTGAAAACCAACATTCAACAATAAGAAAGATTTCAAAGAGATTGTTTGGTCCTTATGTGGTTCAACATGTACATGGGAATGCGACTTACACCTTGCATGAATTAGATGGGACAAAAATGAAGATTCCCATTGCAGGGAAAATAATCAAGTTATTCAAAAGAAGACGTGACACGGATCCCTTTGATTCACAAGAAAGTCAAAATAAAGGCTCTGATGAAAATGTTATTGATGTGGATGAAGAACAAGAGGATGATGCACTAGATTTTGTTGCAAGCGATGATGATGAAATTGACATGTATGTTGACTTAAATAGAGACTGAACCGCAAAAGATATCTGTGGCACATGATGGAGGATGTGCAGGTTCAGAGGGGGTGGATTTCATTACTTGGAACGTGCATAATGTGAAGACTAAAATATCTAACTCACTCTCAATGATTTTTCTAAGTGGGAAAATGAGGTTCAACATGATTTTTGATCCCAATGGGATTTTTCCACAATTTAGGCTTTTTTCCCAGCTCGTTTGGGATTTTTACAGACAGAAAGTGGCATTTTTGGGCTGAAAATGGCCCTAAAATGGTCAAAAATAGCCTAAAAAAAGCTCAAAATAGCTCAAAATGCCACATAAAAAATTCTTCCATTGTTTCTCAAGTTGTGTGAGAAGTTTTAGAGCCAGGAATGAGCTCATTTGGGCATATGATCAAGGAGATACAGCCATTCCTTTACAAGGTGCACGTGCAGTCGCGTGCTGCTTCAACTACATGGTTGAGACTGTGAGGCCTGCAATTAGGGTTTCCCCTCCCCAAATAACTACTTGGGCTTCTCCCATGAAGTACTGAAGCTTCCATTGAATGGTCACGATGAAGACTCAAAGCGTATATTTAGGGTTTTTAACAGGTCGAATGAGCACTGCATCTGTGCAATTAGGAGCGACGCTACACTTAATCTACACAGACACAAGAGTTTTGAGTTAGTATTGGTTGTTTTTCAAAGTGGAGCTTTCATGGCTAGAGTTTTGTTCTTTTTTAGTGTATTTTTAGCTTCAAATCATCTACACCTTGCTTGATTTTTCTACGAATCCTCACAGTCATAGGCCCGACGCTTTTCTAGTCGCACTACGCACTTCTTGACAACGGCCGTGTTGGAAATGATTTTGGCCAGGAGAGGAGGGAACAATGGTTGGACAATAAGTCTTCACCCATGGAAATGATGTGGCACTGAGGACGCAATGATGTGGCACTGAGGACGCTATCAGGTATTTTTTGGATGAGCATAAAGTTGTGCTCATGGTATCATGAGCTATGAGCATTCAAAGTAGGCAGTCTCAACTTAGATGGTGATGGCGAGTGTGTGTGACAAGGGAAACTGGGCCAGCTTGGGGGTATAAGATTAGAAATGATGAAGTGTTACATTTTGGAGATAGTTGAGGTGATGGGCTTTGAGCAGTGTGTTACAATGCGTCATTCAATGAGTGGAGAAGCAAGTTATGCCTCGGGGAGAGTTGTCTGAGAAACTCTTATGCCTTCGGAAAAAGCTAGAATGTTTTGGGCTCGGGAGGAATGAGGAGAAGATTGCCATGTGTCATGGGGATTATCCCACACGAAGAGAGGAAAAGAGAAAGTGATGGTATATAGGGCACCTTGGGTGCCCACTGCAGGGTAGCAAAGGTGAGAGGAGCTCTCTCAAGGCTCGGCTATGGGGGCTCGTGGGCTCATGGGAAAGGAAATGGAGAATTTTTCTTCTTCACACTGCCTAGAAAGGTGCTTGGCCACTTATTTTGGTCCCCGGCCACTTGCCCCCAAACCATTCCTTGGTCAAAGGGTCACCAACATGTCATTTTTTGCCCAAAAAGGCCTAAAAGGAGCCAATTAAAAGATTCATGAGGACAGAACCTTGTCAACTAGGAAGAGAGAGAAAAATCTTGGGGATAAAAGATAAGAAATCCCCCATTTTAATAGCCACGACACACCTTGACAACTTCCAGAGAGCTCATTTTTGAGCAAGACAAAGGGAACTTTCATGTTTGAGCGACCATACCTTCTTCATTTCTTCTTTGCTTTTTGTCTATGGATACTCTATGGACATCTCCATGAGATGAGCTTCATCATGATGTCCTTTGTTTCTCCTGATTTTGAGTGTGTTCCATGCTTGGAGGGTTTTTCATAAATCTCTACAAATGATTACCACAAATGTTTTGGGCCTTGCAATAGTTCTTCCTTCCGACGGTGTGGCTCGTGCAAGGCTATAGAGGCATTCATTTTCCTTCTTGTTTTCACCCTAACATCGTTTTGATGCCTCCATTGAGAATAAAGTGCTCCAATTCCTGTGAAATATGTTTATTCTCTGCGAGTCTTACCAAACGGCGAGCTAACATTCCTGAGCAAAGAAAAAAACCGAGCGACTTTCTCACAAACATTGAGCTTTGTTATTAGCAGCATCTCATGTGGCATTCTATCAATACTGGAGACAGTCCATGCCCGTTTAGATCTCACTCCACACCTCCTCATCAACTATGGACATAATATGTGCACATACACACTATTATACACACCTATGCTAATTTTTTCTATGTTATCTAGATTAATAATATCTAACAAAGAGTTGGAGAGAGACTCAACTGAAATACAAAGAGTTATCTAGACTCAAGTGCAGAACAAAGAGTTGGAACTTTTTAGAAAATTAGTCGGTTGATTTTTGACCGCCGACCCGAGTTATAAGGAGTCCATTCATTTTTCATAGAGATAATGAGGTCTACATTGAATATTAAAAATGCAACTCCACCCTTCTAGATTTTAGGGGAAGTAGTTCTTAAAGCGACTAGTGAAGTTTCCGGTAAGATTATTAATAAATCCACATTTGAATATCCATAGACATTAAATGCTACATAGTCATAGTTGTAGGAGGGATTACTTGGATTGGAGAGAGAGAGAGAGAGAGAGAGAGAGAGAGAGAGAGAGAGAGACATGGTAGTGGCATCAAACCTCAAAAAAATTTAAAAAAACACTAAAACAGTTTGCACCTTGGCTGTTTCAGGGCCTTCTTTTTAGTTTATTGAGGTTTCATGCCACTACCATGCCGACTCTCTCTCTCTCTCTCTCTCTCTCTCTCTCTCTCTCTCTCTCTCTCTCTCCCTCCTTCTGTGTGGTTTGTAGATAATTTGAGAAACCTCTCTCTCTCTACCAAACTTAAATTGGAAGTTTGATCACATCACTACCATGTTGTCTAGTGTTCAAGAAAAGTGTGCCTCAGCTTATCCTTGAGCCGCTTTTATCACATGTTTCTCTCACAAATGTTTTGGGTAAGCACTCGATGTTGAAAAATGAAAATATCAAGTTAAAGAGAGGGGGTAAGGAGAAAATGCGCTTGAAAAATTAATGAAATAAGAGTTAAATTGTGAAAAATATATGCTATTTGGGAAAATTTCTTATTTGAATCTACATAAGTTGAAATTTTTACGTTTGTGAAATTGATTTTCCCCGAACACTGATGCTGACTCTCTCTCTCTCTCTCTCTCTCTCTCTCATCGTGACTGCACATGAGTTGAGAAACATCTCTCTCTCTCTAGCAAAAACAAAAACAAAAAACATAATGGAAATAGTCTGTGCCGCGTCGAAATAGTCCGTGTCGGCACGCACCTGTTTCGACGCGGCACAGACTGTTTCTTGTAGGTTTATTTTTTAGTTTTTGGGTGAGCATTTGATCTTGAAAATTCAAAATAGCTAGTTAAAGAAGGGGGAGAAGGAGAAAATACGCTTGGAAAATTCATGAAAATAGTTAAATTGAAAAAAAAGTACGTTATTTGAGAAATTTTCTATTTGAATATAACATAGAGGGGAAATTTGTACGTTTGTGAAATTGATTTTTTCTGCACTCATGCCGACACTCCCGCTCTCACTCTCTCTCTCTCTCTCTCTCTCTCTCTCTCTCTCTCTCTTTTAGCATGATTCCAGAAGTGTTAATCATTCACTTCAGTGAATACGTAATTCAAGGCAAGAATACTTTAAAATGCTCTCATGGAATTACAATACCCAGCTGATAAACAGAAGAAGCCCTCCAACTGAACTCTAAAAATATTACTGCACATATCAGTATCAAAACTGTTAGAAATTGCATCCTAAGGACTCTGCAGTGCCTTGACTTAACGCTTCTTGGACACACAAACTGTTCTCCCCCTCCTTTCAGTTGTTTTTGTGTGCTGACCACGTCACACCCGCAAGCCCCAATAATGACAAAGACCACGGTGGTTCCTGATCTTTTGCAGCCTTCCCAGGTCATCTCTCAACTTCATATCAATTTGATTAGACACCACTTGAGAAAATCGACCATCCTTGTAATATTTCTTCCTGTTCAAGAACGAGTCAAGAATCTTGAATTGACGAGGATTGGCGGAGATAAACATCAGGTTTTCAAGCTCTTGAGCAGACAGCTCTCTTGTTCATGTCTACAACCGCTTTCTTGCAGACGAGGTTAGAAAAACGTTTGCCGATACTCTTAATAGATGTCACAGCAAAAATGATCTTCTACTGTCCATCCACTTTGGTGTTGAGAACATGAAAAATGTACTGACTCTCTCTCTCTCTCAACCAAAAACTATTAAAAAAATTGTTGGAAACAGTCCACGCCGGCGTGGACTATTTCCAGTGATAGCTGCTTTTTTCTATTAAAAGTTTCACATTTTTAGCCTCATTCCATCACTACTAACCTTTTAACTCTACCCACATGCTAACTCAAAGATTGTACATACCTTATTTTTCTTCATGTTTGTGATACCACGTTATAGTGGATATGGTGTGCTCATAAATGTCTATATTTCTCTAAAGTGTGTCCTAACCATAAAACTCCACCCTTACTAATTACCTAGGTAGAATCGGCTCCAAAAAATTATTACTGCCCTTAGTATTTATGTAAATATTTCTTTCTTTTGTTTTAAAGGGCATAAATATTAATAGTGTGATTTTATAAAAACAAAAAATATATTTTCACACATATTTTTTCCCATCCCCTTTTATGTAACTAGGTGTGAGTATTTTTCTCCCTACCCACCTACTAATTAGGTGTGTGTTGTGATTTTTGTAAATTTTATATTTATTTACATCTCAAGAGAGTGTATTTATTCATTTATATATTTCTATTTTACTTATCCATGAGATTTCAAAATTTTTTAACGCTAGTTAACTACAGTGTACTTTTTCTTTCACATTGTGTAAAATTGTAAATATTATTTTTTCACTCCACCTATTGTAAGAAAATATAACAATATATATTTTAGCATACCTCTTTTGTATATCTTATCTTATTTTATTTTATTTTTATATTTTATATACATATTATTTATATTTTATTACTATAATCATGCACCTTAGCTTGTACACTTGTTATCATGCATATCATCATCAAATTCAATAATAATTTTTCATGGACTCAATGGAGCATTATTAAGGGTCCATGTAATGCCCTCATGCCTCACCAATTGGAATATATGCAAGCTCAACAACCAAGGACCCCACTTGGAAGACTTTGAGAGGGAGAAAAAAACACATGGTTTTGGGCGCATTTTCATACATGATTCCACTCCGAGTTGGACTTTGCACAAAACTACAAAGTTGTAGCTCCTAAGCTAAGGTTTCTCGCAAAAATTATTTTGCATTTGTTCGAGCTATGAGCGACTTTTTATCGGCAATTTGGTGGACCCCAGTTTTACTGTCTTGGTCCAAAATGCTTCACCCTCACTCTCCTCTTCACCCACACAAACTCTCATTTCCATCTCTATTCTATTCAAACCTGAAAACACTCTCTCCCCTCTTAGTACCTTCCATGAAAGCTTTAAACACTCATCTACCCTAACTACCTACCTAGTAATTATCAATGAAGAGATATGATTGATCTCTTCTTCCAAAAAAACTAAAAAAACAGCAAAAAACTAATTGTGTGCATCTTCTTCATCAACTTAATCTCCTGCAAGCACCCTAATTATGCAAGCCGACAAAACCTCACCACGGATCAAACATTGGAGCGGCAAACGACAAGGCGTTCCGAGCAATAACAGGTTTCTTATCCTTTCAAACTCATCTTTGTATATAACCATTCCATAAAATCACTTTTCCTATTATGCTCATGTGAGCATTCCCTTTGTAAATTATCCAATTGGCACGTTTGTGCCTCACTTGTAATTATTATAACTACTAACTTGTATGCAATTTGCCCATCCAATTTCACCTTAAAAAAGTGCAGACCCCATGTAGATAGAAACACCTCCATTCAACCCTACAAGTTATTTCTCTTCTCCCTATTCTCACTCAATGTAAATAGAGAAGACAAAGTAGTCCCACCATATAAATAATTCAAAAAACCCTAAACCTAATTAGCCACACAAATAAGCATACTTATGCCTAGAGATAATCCACTTGGAAATGCTTTAAATAGAGCACTTCTACATCACTTTGGGGGGGCTTATAAATTGAGAGAAGAAGAGATTTAGCTACTTAAGTCTGTGAGGAAGCCCTTGTGTCAAGTACTTATGTTGAGATAATCGCCAGAGCTAGGCTCTCCATTTGTATGGTCTACTTATCTATCTATAACAATTGGATTTGGGCACACATATTCTCATTATCTCCTAAATCTCTTGACAATTCACAAATTGGTGCTCATTTTGGAGTCTTCTAAAGCTTGCCGCAACAATTGGAAACGTCTACTTGTGGTAACACTTGTGTATTTTCTTTTGAGAGTTTTGTTGATGATGGTGTTGAGCATTGGTGGTACTTTGTTGGTCTAGGTTCAGGTTGGATTGGAGATCCCTCACTAGAGTAACAAAATCATCAATTGGCTTGTGATTGTGTATCTGCGTGCGTCTATTTATGCTCAAGTGTTAGTGCCTTTGTGAGTTTGTTTCATGCATTGTCGCACGTAAGCCTCCTCATTTGGTATGTTAGGATGTATGATGGGGATGATTGTACAAAGATGTGTGTAAGCTCAAGTGTGATGTTCATGTTCTGATATGTCCTAACTCATTCTAGTTAGGTGGTGCCCTTTGTCTTGGTTTTGTGTGGGTTTGGTTTGGTATTTTGGCCATCCATATATATTGTTTGAGCGACACGGGAGCCTAGGTGGTGCTTAGGGGTCACTTCCTTGCTGCTTGCCCCGGACCGCCTCAATTTTGGCGCCCCCACTGAGGAACTCTGTCATCTCTATAGGTATATTTTTAAGGCTTCAGTGTAGTTTGTACAAATCAACTCTTTACACTTGCAATTACAAAGAATCCATCCAAGCATAACATAGTTATTTGTAGGAATGAATAATGGACCCATTGTGCATCCATTTGACTTCACGAAAAATATTACGATAAATGTTTGCATAAGTCGAGAAATTCATTTTCAACAACGTATAGCTTTCTTGTTTGGAGCGGAGGCGTTAGGAGAAATTCTATAATCTCCACTACCTATAATCTTACCACTCATTGATTATAATATATTTTTTGATGTGCATGTTTTCATATTACTCTAATTGAGAAAAATTTCATGAACATTTAGGTTATTTGCATCTCATTTGTAGGCATGAATCCTCACATCTATGGAAAGATTAGGTTCAGAACTAGCCCAAAACATAGTTGAAAGGTTTCCTAGATAGGGATTACATCACTATTCAAGGAGAAGTTTTGCACCTTGATTGTTTTAGTTTGGACATAGAAATAACATTTGAGGACTTTTCTTTTATCCAAGCAGCTTGTGTGCTAGGAGTAGTCAATCAAGTAGTCCTCTCCACTTGAAGGATCCTTTTGGAGTGGGGATTTGACGACTCTTATCTAGAGATAAGAGTATCCCGACTTGACTTTGAAATCTTCAGAGTGTTCCTTGGTGTGATAAATAGGCTACCTTTTGATTTTGAATCTCGAGGGAGGAACGTGCTTCACGATTGGCGTTACGAGGAGGAGCGGATTTCTATCAGATACGAAGGACCTGTGGTCTTTGAATGTGAGGATCCTGCAGCACCCACACTCCTTGGTCACTTCACTTTGGTTCTTTTGTGGTAGAAGTCAAGGGTTACTTTTTAAGAGTTTTCATGCACTCTAATCATGGCTCTGAACAGGAAAATGTCAGGATATTCTCTTTTCTTTGGGGAACTTGGAGAGGATCTTGATCTGTTTCTTGCAGATTTTCGAATGGCCTTACACATCAATCGTATCTTCACAGATGATGAAAGGTTAGGGATGTTTCAAGTTGTCCTTCGGCGTGATGCTGATACATGGTTTCAAGGACTTAGTGAAGAGGTAAGGGTTGCGTTTCCTAGGGTAATTGAGGCATTTCAAGATCGATATGGCCAACCTCTTAACACCCTACAACTTGTGAGCATTCCCTTTGTAAATTATCCATTTGGCACGTTTGTGCCTCACTTGTAATTATTATAACTACTACTAACTCACTAACTTCTAACTTGTATGCAATTTGCCCATTCAAATTCACCTTAAAAAAATGGAGACCCCGTGTGGATAGAAACACCTCCATTCAACCCTATAAGTTATTTATCTTCTCCCTATTTCTCACTCAATTGAACACCCTACAACTTGACTCTACCCTCCAAGCTAGATGCAACTGACTCTACACTGCAGCTCGGTGAGAAATATTGGTAGATTGTCTATTTATTGTCAAAACAATCTACCACATGAAGCCTAAAACACACTTTTGTTTTCCATTGTACGCTTTCCATTTTCAATGCCATAGCATGTGACCCGCGAGTTGTTGCGGCCTAATAAATGACACATGTTCTTCAAATACTATCTTCCCTCTATTTACAAAATAATCATTGCTTTATTTCTCTCCTCATCATACGATGTATACCCTCTGATGTGGAAGCTGCCCTGCTTAATGTCCCATAAGCGCGCATCCTTATCAATAAATCTCAAATGGCAAATCGTCGGTTGTTCTAAGGTTGTTCGTGCTCACATAGGTCCTGCATCTTCTAAGGTTGTTGGTGCTCACATAGGTCCTACATCTTCTCAAAACAAAGCACGCTCTCTTTGACGGCAAAATTCTGGCCCCATTTACTTCAAGCTCTGCACAAATGTCCCTTTGAGTATGAATCAACAAAGGATGGGCACATTTGTGGCTTCTTCACCTTGCCATAGTAATGAGGTAGGATGGAGTATGGAGTGCGCATGTGTAAAAAAAACTACTGGAAACAGTCCACGCCGGCACAGACTGTTTCCAGTAGTTTTTTTGTAGTGTTTGGACGGGAGAGGGAGAGAGAGAGAGAGAGAGAGAGAGAGAGAGAGAGAGAGAGAGATTTGAGCTTGCAGATATCATACAAAGAGAGATCTCCAGAGTGGTGAGAAAGAAAGAGAGAGAGTGAGAGAGCCATTTCTTGGCTCAATATTAATATCGTAATTGCCGTTTTCCAAAAATGCGGGAAAGCAAGGGGAAGATGAGAGCATCTCTAGCACAAATGTAAAGAATTTCATTGGCTCATTGGGATACGCAAGAGAGAGAGAGAGAGAGAGAGAGAGAGAGGAGAGAGAGAGAGAGAGAGAGAGAGAGAGAGTAGGCATGGAGGAGCGCCAGAGGTATCCAAAAGACATTAATAAAAAAACCTCTTGAAACAGTCGGCATCCAAAAGACATCAAAAAACAAAAAAAAAACTCTTGAAACAGATTGCTCCGGCGTGGACTGTTTCAAGAGGTTTTATTTTTATTTTTTAGAGAGAGAGAGAGAGAGAGAGAGAGAGAGAGAGAGAGAGAGGCTTTCAATGACAACTAATTGTAACTTGTGCTTGTAAGGTAAGTGGGTTGTTTACTGCCTACCTAGAGCATGTAGTCTATTAAGCCAAGTGGGAATGTGAATAAAAACGGAGTGGTGGCAAAGACGAGCAGGCGTCATTGTTCTCTGTGGCATTGCATGGAGAGAGAGAGAGAGAGAGAGAGAGAGAGAGAGAGAGAGAGAGAGAGAGAGAGAGAGAGAATCAACATGGTGACGACCTCCAAAACTAAAAAAGAAACCTTGAATGGCAATAAGAAAAATTCTCAAAGACAACTATACACAGCTCTTGCTAATCATATGAATGGCAACAACCAATGTGCACTGCATGGAAATTCAATAGCGTTGAACTTCCTTATTGGCTTTGTTGGAGCTATATATGGCTCACTCTACTCAACTTGGTCTCACCTATATATTTGTATCTTGTCGTCAATATGAATCAGTCTTTGGGAGCGTATATGGTGTGTCTCTTGTCTCGTCTCTCTCTCTTTCTCTCTACATCTCAACATGGTATCAGAGCAGTAACGATCATGCGCCGATTCAATTCATGGTGACAAAACAGTATGTGTATGCGATTTGCATGTAAGATTCAAAAATTGCTACAAATTTTATTTTTGAGCATTGATTCTTGTTAACTGTGGTTGTTTTGTGTTAAGAAGAATATGATTAGTGTTTTGTGTGACGTTTATTGCTAATCAATCTAATCGTTGATTACGTTTTCTTGTTGATGACACCCTGAACTTCATCTCAATTTTTCTTGTTGTTCTGCTCAAAATTTGGAGAAACGGGAAAAGCGCAATAGAGCGTAGGGCAATGGCACTTTTCATCCAAAACTTGTTCGTCTCCTCGAGCTCTTCGATTTGAGTTTTAGGTTTGCGTCAATCGGAGTTCGCAGCAGAAAGTTATGCTGTTTTTACTGCAATTGAGCTTGACGCAGCTTTCTTCGTCCTACTTCTTCGTGAAGCGTCCGCGATCGTTTTTCTTATTTTGGCGTTAACTTTTTCGAGAAGATTTAGCTTTTTGCTATTCATATTGTGGCCGTCAATCTTGCGTCTCACGCCACTCTATTTTGAGGACTCTTTTATTATTAACGTCTCCTTTACCCTGCCCTTTTTGGGTGACGTCTCTCACATCTTTGGAAGTTCCTTGAGCATCCTTCTTACGTTTATCGTTGACAGAACGCAGTCCTCATATCTCTCTCATTCTCAATTGCGGCCTTCACCATATATGGTGTGCAAATTCTGCGATCTTATCTTATACGTCTTCTCGCAACAAGATATGGCTATGAATATTCTCGTCAACGGCTTTCCTTCTGGCCAGCGTTCTGTTCCTCCTTTCCAAGGTCAAGGTTTTCCAGGCTGGAAAGCAAAGATGTTGTTAATTCTTGAAGGCGATGAACTCTCCGATGTTGTTCTTGGAAATCGTGTTTGTCCGCCTCAGCCTGTTGATACGGATAATGATAACGTGCTTATCACTGACAGAAGACCATATTAGGTAAAGTGGGAAAATCCCAATTCCCAGGTTGGACAACTTTCAATATATCATGTATAAAATATAGAGATTTTGTCAAAAATTTGAGTTTTCTTAAGGTCTCATTCCACTTTATGCACATACAATACACAATGAAAACAACTAAAATATCATGGTTTCAATCAATTGGATTATTAGGAGAGGAGTATATTGCATCCATTATCGTTGTCTATGTTCTACTGTCCTACCTACAACTTATCTCAACATGGAGAGCTTGGTTTCTAGGTCCACCACTTGTCCAAGTTAATGTAAAAGTGACTCAAGGTTCACAACTTGTGAAAGCAAGGATCCATTGAGGAATACAATCCACTTGGCTATTTTTCCTTAATTTATTGCATGTGACATTTAAGCAAGGTCCACTTCTAATCTATAACTTCTTAATTTGAGGCATGGGGCATACATAAAATATGTAGCATATGCTCTATTGCCTCATAGGAAGGTTGGTTTCAAGGTGCACTTATCCATGCTAGCCTATCTTGGAGAAATGATGGAGCTTGCTTCTCTCCTTGTTTCAATGGAGACTAGCTTGGACAAGTGGTGGACCTTTGCTTCTCTCTATGTTTCAATAGAGTTAGCTTGGACAAGTGGTGATCTTGGAACAAAACCCCCATGTAAAACATATCATGGGTATTCCAAGTGATTAGAAAGATTACCATTTAAGATATAACCTTATAGGTTGGACAACTAGATCTTGGCTTGGAGAAATGGTGGACCTTTGATTCTCTCCATGTTTCAATGGAGTCTATCTTGGAGAAATGGTGGAGCTTGCTTCTGTCCATGTTTCAATGGAGCCTAGCTTGAACAGTTGGTGGACCTTTGCTTCTCTCTATGTTTCAATAGAGTTAGCTTAGACACGTGGTGGATCTTCAAAATAAACCAACTACTATCAATGTTGCCTAGCTTGGACAAGTGGTGGAGTGTTTCTCTACTCCATGTTTCAATGGATCTTAGCTTGGACAAGTGTTGGACCTTAAAACAAAAACCCCATGTACAACATAGAATGGATTTTCTAGATTTCAATGGAGTCTAGATTTAACAAATGGTGGAGCTTGTCTTCATCCATGTTTCAATGAAACTAGCTTGGACAAGTGGTGGACCTTGTAACAAACCCTCCCATGTACAACATATCATTGGTTTTCTAAGTGATGGGAAGGAATACCATTCAAGATATAAACTTATAGCTTGGATAAGTAGTTGACTTTAAAACCAAATTCATCATAATACAATGAAATACAGGTCAGCCAATTCCTAAATCTTGAGACCAAACCTCCCATGCTATTAGAGATAATATATTGGATAAGTGGTGGACCTTCTATTATTTTCCCATGCCTAGTTTAGACAACCGGTACACTTCGCAGCTATAAAGGTTGGACGAGTTGTGGAGCCTTGTTTCTATCCATGTTTTAATGGATCCTAGCTTGGACAAGTGGTGGACCTTGGAAAAAAGCTTCCATGTACAACATATATGAGGTTTTCCATGTTTTAATGGAACCTATCTTGGACAAATGGTGAAGCTTTCTTCTCTCCATGTTGATTTTGGAACTACCTTAGACAAGTGGTGGAGCTTTTCTTTTCTACTCTTCATAATACAATGAAGTATATGTTGGTTACATGGTGAATCTTAAGGCCAAACCTCCCATTTTACTAGAGATGATAGGTTGGACAAGTGGATCAACCTTCTATCATTTCTCCATGACTATATTGGACAATTAGTAGACATAACATCTCTCTATGTTGTCTAGAGATGAGCTTGGACAAGTGATGGACCCTGCTTCTCTCTTCCCTTGGTTTACTAGTTTGAAGACTCAGTATATATACTTTCTTAGATCTAGCTTGAACAAGTGGTGGACCTTGCATCCACAATCTTAATTCAGTACAAAAAAGTATATGAAAAAATAACATAGGAATCTTGGTTTGAAGGTCAAGCAATTAGGTTCCAAATGCACATAATAATATATTTCCACCCATATTAAAAGAAAGTTAAATATGTTATTACCAAATTGACAAAGGTAACGTCCAAGAATTATATCTTTCCATCTTGTCAGATCTAAATCTTCATCAAGGCGACATGCATGTATACATCAACTTTCAAGCCATTCAAGAATACATGCACTTAGATTCCATAGTTTTGTTTTCAAAGTCTTTTAGGTTCTAAAACTCTTTCACATAAAGTATGTAATGACAAAATTCTTGAAGCAAACATTTGTGCCCAAGAAAAAGATCCCTCTCACATATTTAAAGTCCATGAATTCTCTGATCCACACTTACAAGTTTTATTTTGACATCAAACATCAATTCTTTCATAGTTCCAAATAAATGCAACCTCGATATGAATTGACAAAAAATGAATTTCTTTTACTATATGACCCAACATAGGCCCCAATCAAATAAAAAATGAGTCCCCAAAAATTTGGGTGCACTCTAGCAATACATCAGAGTCCCCTTACAATAGGATGCACTCCAATAGTACATTGAAGTCCCCTTAGAGTAGGGTGCACTCCATTCAAGTGTTCATAAAATTGACACACCTTTAAAAAAAAAAAAAAAGACTATATCAAATTATACAAATGTTGAAAGATACACACTAGAATAAAAAAAGCATCTTATAGCCATATTTATTCAATGCTTTCGTGTTGACAAGTACACACCAAGGACATAATTTGTCTCAGAATCACTATACTGATTTACAATTGTGTTGTATGTATAGACTCTCTTATCTCTTGCATACAACCATCCTACCAACCATGGAATTATGGTTCTCTGCAAGAAGTTTTGAAGTTGCTCGGAAGTTTGCCTCCACATCTTTGGAAATATAAGATATGTCCCTGGCATGTTCCACATCACCCTATATGGAGTGTCATCAAAAATTAAGGTATTGTTTGCATCCAAATCCTCAAATATCTTCCAAATATCACTCAGATTTTTGTGATAAACCCTTGTAAATCCTAACATGATATTTGGATTTTGGCAATTTTTGTTACTCATAAACACCTTGAACTTGGTATACTGCTCAGGAAAACACTTTTGTGTGATGCGTTGCACCCTTGTTAAGTTATAGCAACTCCATATCCATAGCTCAAAGTATTCAGCACAAAAATCCAAAAAACTTTGTGCGTCTGGTCGCACCACATGATAAACTTCATCTTTGTCCTCCACAAGTCGCATGTGTTGAGCCCAAGATGGCATAGAATCTCCATGTTTCATTTCAACTGTCTTGAGAAGTAACCCCTCTAGATCCAAGATAAGTACTCTTTTGATGTCCTTGAAAGCAAGTGGTAGGTGATAAGGAGGTGATTCATTCCTTGGACAAGGTCTTGGAGGAGGTTGGATGGGTAATTCAATAGTTTTCTTCAATTTATGCCAGCATATAGCCAATCCATTTTTCTGTAATGGTTCTGAAATTAAAGAACAAGAACACTTAATGCAAACACAACAATAGACATGAGTTTTACATTGTCTACCCTAAGGTTTTATTAGATACCAAAATCCATCTATGATCTACTCATTAATAGAAAGAAAGTCAAATTAAAATCCTGACTCTTTTTTATGCTACACTCTCTCTTAGTCTCAATACCATGGAGTTCAACTAGACTTAAGTCAACTAATAACTACTACTTGTTGTTAAAGGTATGCTTGAAGTGTATAAGGCTTAACCAATGCTCTAGTGTAGAATGGGTATTTAGGTCTCAAGGTCTACCACTTATCCAAGCAAAGATCCATTTAGATATGGAAACCCAATTTTTCTTAATATAATGATATAGAGTGGACAAGTGGTGAATCCTGAGACCAAGCCACTCATGCTACTAGGGATAATAGGTTGGACAAGTGGTGGACCTTGAATGTAAACCCCCCATGTACAAAGTATCAGGGGTTTTGGGTATTTCAATGGACTCTAGCATCTTGGAAACATGGTGGAGCTTACTTCTCTCCATGTTTCAATGGAGTCTATCTTGGATAAATGGTGGAGCATCATTCTCTCCATGTTTCAATGGAGCCTACCTTGGACAAGTGGTGCACGTTTGTTTCTCTCTATGTTTGAACAGATTTAGCTTGGACAAGTGGTGGACCTTGGAACAAAATCCCCATGTAAAACATATCATGGACATTACAAGTGGTGAGAAAAAATACCATTCAATATATAACCTTATAGGTTGGAAAAGTGGTGGACCTTAACACCCAATTATTATTAATATAATGACATAGAGTGGACAAGTGGTGAATCTTGCGACCAAACCTACTAGGAAAAGTACGTTGGACAAGTGGTGGACCTTGAATGCAAACCCCCCATGTACAAAATATTACTCATGCTACTAGGAATAATTTGGTATTAAGGTCCATGTTTCAATGGAGCCTAGCTTGGAAAAGTGGTGGACCTTTGTTTCTCTCTATGTTTCAATAGAATTTGCTTGGACAAGTGGTGAACCTTGGAACAAAACCCCCATGTAAAGCATGTCATGGGCATTACAAGTGGTGAGAAAAAATACCATTCAAGGTATAACCTTATAGGCTGGACAAGTGGTGGACCTTAGCACCCAATTCCTCTTATTATAATGACATATAGTGGAAAAGTGGTGAATTGTGAGACCAAACCTACTAGGGATAATAGGTTGGAAAATGGTTGACCTTGAATGTAAATCACCCATGTACAAAATATCATGGGTTTTGCGTATTTCAATGGAGCCTAGCATCTTGGAGACATGGTGGAACTTACTTCTCTCCATGTTTTAATGGAGCCTATCTAGGAGAAATGGTGGAGGTTCCTTCTCTCCATGTTTCAATGGAGCCTAGCTTGGACAAGTCGTGGACCTTTGTTTCTCTCTATGTTTGAATATGGTTAGCTTGGACAAGTGGTGGATCTTGGAATGAAACTCCCATGTAAAACATATCATGGGCATTTCAAGTGGCGAGAAAGGATACCATTTAAGATATAACCTTATAGGTTGGACAAGTGGTGGACCTTAACACAATATAATGACATAGAGTGTACAAGTGGTGAATCTTGAAACCAAACCACTCATGCTACTAGGGATAATAGGTTAAACAAGTGGTGGGCCTTGAAATAAAACCCCCTAGAGTGTTTCAATGGAGCCTAGCTTGGAAACATGGTAAAGCTTGCTTCTCTCCATGTTTCAATGCAGCCTATCTTGGATAAATGGTGCAGCATCATTCTCTCCATGTTTCAATGGAGCCTAGCTTGGACAAGTGGTGGACCTTTGTTTCTCTCTATGTTTGAATAGAGTTATCTTGGAAAAGTGGTGGACCTTGGAACAAAAACCCCATGTAAAACATATCATGGGCATTACAAGTGGTGAGAAAAAATACCATTCAATATATAACCTTATAGGTTGGACAAGTGGTGGACCTTAACACCCAATTATTCTTAATATAATGACATAGAGTGGATAAGTGGTGAAATTGGGACCAAACCTACTAGGGAAATAGGTTGGACAAGTGGTGGACCTTGAATGTAAACGCCCCATGTACAAAATATCACTCATGCTACTAGAAATAATTTGGTATTAAGGTCCATGTTTCAATGCAGCCTAGCTTGGAAAAGTGGTGGACCTTTGTTTCTCTCTATGTTTCAATAGATTTATCTTGGACAAGTGGTGTACCTTGGAACAAAACCCCCATGTAAATCATGTCATGGGCATTACAAGTGGTGAGAAAAAATACCATTCAAGCTATAACATTATAGGTTGGACAAGTGGTGGACCTTAACACCTAATTCCTCTTAATATAATGACATAGAGTGGACAAGTGGTGAATCATGAGACCAAACCTACTAGGGATAATAGGTTGGACAAGTGGTGAACCTTGAATGTAAACCCCCCATGTACAAAAAATTATGGGTATTGGGTATTTCAATGGAGCCTAGCAACTTGGAGACATGGTGGAGCTTATTTCTCTCCATGTTTCAATGGAGCCTATCTAGGAGAAACAGTGGAGGTTCCTTCTCTCCATGTTTCAATGAGCCTAGCTTGGACAAGTGGTGGACCTTTCTTTCTCTATATGTTTTAATAGAGTTAGCTTGGACAAGTGGTGGACCTTGGAATGAAACCCCCATGTAAAACATATCATGGGCATTTCAAGTGGTGAGAAAGGATACTATTTAAAATATAACCTTATAGGCTGGACAAGTGGTGGACTTTAACACATATTTCTTCTTAATATAATGACATAGAGTGTACAAGTGGTGAATCTTGAGACCAAACCACTCTTGCTACTAGGGATAATAGGTTGGACAAGTGGTGGACCTTGAATGTAAACCCCTCATGTACAAAATTATGGGTTTAGGGTATTTCAATGGAGCCTAGCTTGGAGACATGGTGGAGATTGCTTCTCTCAATGTTTCAATGGAACCTATCTTGGAGAAATGGTGGATCATCCTTCTCTCCATGTTTCAATGGAGCCTATCTTGGACAAGTGGTGGACCTTTGCTTCTCTCTATGTTTTAATGGAGTTAGCTTGGACAAGTGGTGGGTCTTGGAACAAAACCCCTTTGTAAAACATAGCATGGACATTACAAGTGATGAGGAAAAATATCATTCAAGATATAACCTTATAGGTTGGAAAAGTGGTGATGGACCTTGACAAGTGGTGAAGGATACCATTTAAGATATACCCTTATAGGTTGGACAAGTGGTGGACCTTAACACCCAGTTATTCTTAATATAATGACATAGAGTGGATAAGTGGTGAATCTTAAGACCAAATCACTCATGCTACTAGGTATAATACGTTAGAGAAGTGGTAGACCTTGAATGTAAACACCCCATGTACAAAATATCATGGTTTTAGGGTGTTTCAATGGAGCCTAGAATCTCGGAGACATGGTAGATCTTGATTCTTTCCATGTTTGAATGGCACCTATCTTGGAAAAATGATGGAGGTTACTTCTCTCCATACTTCAACGGAGCCTAGCTTTGACAAGTGGTGAACCTTTGCTTCTCTCTATGTTTGAATAGAGTTAGCTTGGACAAGTGGTGGACCTTTGCTTCTCTCTATGTTTGAATAGAGTTAGCTTGGACAAGTGGTGGACCTTGGAATGAAACCCCCGTGTAAAACATATCATGGGCATTTCAAGTGGTGAGAAAGGATACCATTTAAGATATAACCTTATAGGTTGGACAAGTGGTGGACCTTAATACATAGTTCTTCTTAATATAATGACATAGAGTGTACAAGTGGTGTATCTTGAGACCAAACCACTCGTGCTACTAGGGATCCTAGCTTGGACAAGTGGTGGACCTTGGAAAAAAGTCCCCCTATACAACATAGATGAGTTTTTTCATGTTTTAATGGAAGAGAGATTCGACAAATGGTGGAGCTTGCTTATCTCCATGTGGATTTTAGAACTAGCTTGGACAAGTGGTGGAGCTTTGCTTTTTTACTCTTCATAATACAATGATGTATAGGTTGGTTACATGGTGAATCTTAAGGCCAAACCTCCCATCTTACTAGAGATGATAGGTTGGACAAGTGGTCAACCTTCTATCATTTCTCCATGCCTATAATTAGACAATTAGTAGAACTAGCATCTTTCTATGTTGTCTAGAGCTGAGCTTGGACAAGTAGTGGACCTTGCTACTCTCTTCCCTTGGATTATTAGTTTGAAGACTCATTATATATACTTGCTTAGATCTATATAATTACTCATTAGTTAGGTTACAAGTGGGTATGTAATTTGTTAGCCTCAAGGGACTTTGAATATTGAATAGTAAGAAAGTCAAGTGCTGGTTTGAAGATCTTTTGCTTATCTAAACTAGACTCTAACTCAATAATAAGTTTCATAAGTTCCACGAATTGTCCTATCTAGGCTCCAAAAGAGTCTTAATTGGTTTGTGCTAGATTCTAACTTCCTTGATGGGGTAGAATCCTAGAAAAATGAGGCACTATAAGTTTTACCTTAGCTCAAATGGATTTTTCACTTAAACTCGACTGCAATTTGGCTATCTAGTCTTTGTCTCGATGGAGTTTAACACTAGATACATAGTAGTGATATTTAAGCTTCATGTCTCTTCACTTGATCGAGATATGAGACCATACTTTCAAGGTCACCACTTGTCTTACCTAAAGACCAATGTGAGACATGGGAGCAAGAAAGCCATCCGATATTGTTTTAAGGACTATTACATAGGCAATCAATAACTTAAGTAAAGCAAAAAGACTTGGATCTTTCACAATTAATAACTTAAGTAAAGCCAAAAAGACTTGGATCTTTGACAGTTTTTTTTCAAACTAAAAAAGCACAATCTCATGCTAACAAAACTATAAATCACAATTGAAAGGTTTGAACAAGAAAAAGATCAACAATCTTAATAAGAAGGATACTTTTCATTTCATTTGATGATTACAAACTAAAATAAAGTCTCTCAAGAAATTGATAAACAAAAAATGTAGGTGACTGCTTCATTATTTTGAGCAAAAATATCAAAATCTCTATTGATTGAGCTCCATCTAGTAGTATCCTTTGTAAGATCCTGCAAGAAGGAATAAAAAGAAAGATTTGTTAGATACCATGCACATGAGTGTTCAAGCATGTGTATCAAGAATATATGACATGTCACTAGTACCTTAGGGTTGCTTTCTATCCAGCCTTAGAAGATTGTTCTCAGCTTTCACCTTATTTATATAAGCCTTTGCTGTGGTTGCCTTCAAAACTCCTTTTGTGTTACAACCCAATTGCCTAGCTAAAGTGGTCAATTGTGACGCCTTCATGCTTTCAATGGGTGTACGCTCCTTTGCCAAGATCTCTTGTATTTGGGCTCTTCTCATTTCATTGCGGTGGCTTGTGTCACTTGCATCTTCAATGATAGTTTCATCTCTGTCACCTTTTGCAGGTGGTATTCTTCTTGTAAAGAACACCTTAGCTGACCAAACATCATTTTTCTGCTTCCAATACTCCATGATTTGTTTGTATTCACTATCATTTGTCACTATAGGTTGTCCATAACGATTAGAAGCAATTAAATCACGCACATCCCTTCTCTCATCAAGCTGAATCAAGTATGGCAGTAGCTCCTCCAAGAGCATATTGTCAACCATCTTCTCAGCATCAAATTGTGGTGGAAAAATGCAATTGTTTGCTGGTGAAATACATCCCTTGTAAGGAGAGTCATCAATAAGCACTGTTCTTTGTGGATCACATTCAAACCCCATGGCAATTTTGGCTAGAGGCTTGAACATTGCCTCAACGTTTGGATTGTCGGGTCTAAACAATTTTTGAGTTTGAGCGGTGTAGCAAACATCTTGCGACCAAATTGCAAAGAAAGGCAATGTATCCTCAGCTAAGTTGTTTAGTGCTGCAAGGATTTGATACACATTATTCCTAGTAGCTGTCGACCAAATTGCAACATTAAACTTTGTAAAATAGTCTTCAAGAATTGGATGCAACCTGGCCTGAGTATAATATATCTTTTTGAATCCATTTGCACTGAGTTGTGGTGTGAGGATGGTTGAGGGGAACGTTTCAACAATAGACCATTTAAATCCAATATAATTGTAAGCATGGATTTCTCAACATCTACGCTACATGACGTAGTACCAATTGGCAATAGCTCGTGAGTGGACTTTTCAGTCTCTTTTGATGTATGTTGCATTTTTGAAGCATCGATTTCTTGGTTCTCATTATTGGAAGCTTGCTCAAGTTGCACAACACTAGACTCTAGTATAGAAATATCATCCATCTTGGGCACTTTAGAAACCATAGAATCTATGGATTCTATAGTTGTTGACCTTCTGAGTAAAGAAGCATATCATCTCATTATTGGGCACTTTCAACACAACTCATAGGATATCATCCATCTTGGGCACTTTAATAGATATGTTTGAACTGAACCATAGGAGCCATTATCCATCCCAGTTTGTGAATCTAAGAAAACACACACACAAATGGTATCTCAAAACCACTAGAATTTTATTCACCATATTTATATGTAGAAATCCTAGTAAGAAATTTATTTAAGGTAAAGTCGTTGTTAGAATCCTTGCAACCATTTTCAGCATTCGTACACCAAACACCACTTGTCTAAAATACAATCTACTAACTCAACATTTTCCATCTCCTACACTTTATTAAAGATGAGTACTTAAAGTGAAAACTAAAAGCCACCCTTGTTGAGGAAACATGGATACAAGGTCCACCAAATGTCCAACTAGACTACAAGAAAATAATTAGAGATTTGGCTTAGATTTGGATTCAAAGGCCACCACTTATTCAAGTAAGATAACTCCACTTGTTTAAGACAGTAATGTTTGAAGCCCCACCACTTGTCCAACCTAGACATTGATTAAATTTTGGTAAGATTTATCACAAATCTAGAGTAGAATCAAGATTCTATGGCCAAGGTAGTCAAATATGTTAGACAACACACAAAGCATAAGAGCACTCTAGATTCTCGTTGAGCATAAACTAAACAATAATCAAATGTTATATTTACTTGAGATTTCATCCATGAAAAATGAAAATGATGCATGTACTTGAGATTTCCATCCATGTACAATACTTTACAATGTCAAGTAAAGTTATAGTCAGCAAACAACTCTTCTCCTGCTTCAACTTGACAAATAGTCTCAATGCATACATGGCCATATTCTTCTGACTTGATGTGTGAAGAGGTGCATTTATGCCAAGGTGGCAAATTTGGATCAAATGTATAGCGTACGTTGGGACAGACATTTGTACTGTGAGAACTATTTATATAGCCCGACACGTTTCCTTCTTCTACACAACCAATAATGTATGATTGATCTTCCTCTTCTTCTATGTTTGGATCCTCTAGAAGAGAATATTTATAAGCTCTTGGAAATATTTTGCATATCTTTTTCAGTCTTGAAATCTATACTTATGCCCTCCATAGTTTAGAATAGTCAAACCACTTTCCAGGGTAGTATGCACAAATAGCCCATAACCAGCTCCTTCAATACATGAAAGTCGCACTTCAAAATCCACACCGTTAATATGGAAAATTACATCTTTGGGAATAGGAAAAGTTGGTGTCCCAAAAGGATCTTCATGCCAATCATAGTGTGAAATACATCTAGTTTTTATATCACTTAACTCCTTTGTGTCTGCAAAAAGAAGAAAATATTATGCATAAAATAATGACAATATCAAAGAAAGATATCATTATTTTATAGTCCAATAGGTCCATTGTATGGAAGACTTAGAGTGCCTCTTACATGGTGCCTCCAAGGTTTCCAAAAAATAAAATCATTGGAAAAAAAAGGCCACTGTGTCTCCAATCTATTGCCCATTTGAAGCATAGAGAGAACCAAGGTCCACCACTTGTCCAAGCTAGACATGGAGCATTGACACAAGATCCAACACTTATCCAAGAACCCTATAGTATATGTGGTAACATGGGATGCATTGATGCAACAAAAGTAGTCTAGCCTCCTCATCCATCTCTTTTTTCTTGTAGCCTAGAGGGATTAGTTTCAAGGTCTATCACTAGTCAAAAACTACACATAGAACATTGATACAAGGTTCCACCACATGTGAAACCTATCATCTCTAGTAGCATGGATGGTTTGATATCAAGGTTCATCGCGTGTCCTACCTATACTCTATTGTAGCATATAGATTCTGGTTTGGTGGTACTACACTTGTCCAAACTTGGCTTGTTGTTGATATCTGGAGGTAATCAAGGGTCCTCCACTTGTCCAAGTTAGGCATATAAAACAATTGCAAGGTCCACCATGTGTACAACATATGATTGATTATAGCATGCATGGTCTTATTTCATGGGCAACCATCTTCTCTCCAACATGTGTCCAACCTCGGCTCCATTGAAGCATGGAGAGAAGCAAGGTCCACCACTTATCAAAGCTATTATTTTCTCCCAGTGCTTTCAAAACCCATAATACGTTGTACATGGGGGGGGGGGATTCCTTGTTTCAAGTCCACCACTTGGCTAAGATTGCCATTGAAACATAAAGAGAACAAGCTCTACCATTTGGGCCAAGCTAGGAGCCATTGAAACATAAACCCCAGTATGTTGGTAGAATGGTGTTTTTTAGGTCTACCACTTGTCTAAGCTATGGTCCATTGGAACATGAGAGAACCAAAGCTCCACCACTTTTCTAAGCTAGGATCCATTGAAACATGAGAGAAGCAAGCTCCATTGTTTGTCTAAGCTAGGCCTCCATTAACATGGGAAAAACAAGCTCCACCACTTGCCTATTATGCATAGAGATTCTGGTTTGAAGGTCCACCACTTGTCCACCTTGCCTTCATGTAGGGAATTAATCAAGATGCAATGCTTCTCTAAGCTAGGACATAAAAGAGGTTCAAGTCCACTACATAAACGATCTATGATGGGTTGTAGCATGGGAGGTTTCATTTTAAGGTTGACCACTTCTCCAGCTCCGCTTGTCCAACCTCAATCCATTGAAGAATGGAGAATAAAGGTGTACCAACTCTCCAAAATAGGCAAGACAATCTCTATAAAACCCATGAATTGTTAATATATGCTATGCTGTGGAGTTTTGTTTGAAGTTCCACTCCTTATCCAAGCTACAATCCATTGAAGCATGGAACTAAGTAAGATATATCTCTAGTCCAAGATAGGATCCATTGAAACATAGAGAGAATCAAGGTCCACCACTTGTCCAAGCTATGCATGGGTAATTGATATAAGGACCACTACGTTTTCACCTATACTATGCTCTATCATGGATGGTTTCATATCCCACCAATTTTCCAACCTATTTAGTAGGTTATTATGGGGGTTTGTTTCAAGGTACTTCACTTGTCTAAGGTGGGTTCCATTGAACCATGGAGAGAAACAATGTCTACCACTTGTCCGAAATATGCTCCTTTAAAACATAAAAACAAGGTCCACCACTTGTCCAAGCTAAAGTTTCTCTCCATTGAAGCATGGAGAGAAACAAGGTCTACCACCTGTCCAAAATATGCTCCATTGAAACATAAAAGCAAGGTCCACCACTTGTCCAAGCTAATATAACAAATGGGTGTTGGTTACAAGGTGTACCACACTTGTCTAAACTAGTCTTCATGCAAGGTCTACCACATGTCCAAGCTATATGAGCTTGTTTTGAAGGTCTACCACACCTCTTGAAATTAGGATCCATGTAAGGTCCACCTTTTGTCAAGCTATGCATTTAATGAGTACTAAAACTAAGTAAATTGCAGTACTTAAATACCTTTCCAAGCTCATTAAGATTTTGGTCTCTAAGGCCGCCACCACCACATGTCTAATCTATGCTCTAATTGATTACTTATGCTAGTTCTCAAAGTCCAAACATAAGCTCCCTTCTAGCAAGGTTAGTTTAAATTTAGGCTCCAGCACCTGTCTAAGCTAGGTTCAATTTATGAAGCATCACCATTTAACCATGCTACGATCTAATGTATCATATCAAGGGGGTATTGATAAAAGGTCCAAAACTTATTGAGTTCAAGCTCTTAAGTAATTAAGTCTTTGTGAGTATTAAATGTTATAGTTTTAGTCTACAGATCCACCATTCAAAAACTCAAGTAATTTACTATTTACATTCAAACCTTGAATGCTTGAGATAAAAAATACAAACTCAATCAATACTATATAAAGCAAAATCTAACATTAAGAGTATCAAATCAGTAACAAGAAACACTAACATGCACAAGAAACTCAAAACATACGTGTCTCCATTTCCAAAAAGTCCTCCATTGACAGAGGATGGTGTTGTTGTTGTTCTTCTTCTCTTTGTGGAGAGCACTCCTCTGTAACAGGCACAATGTCGCCTGATTGCGAAGTGGATTGTTGAAGTCCAGCCCATTTTTCTATATCTTCATGAGACTTAACAAAGTCTAGCAGCATGGTCTCCACGCTTTTTGCCTCCTCCACACTATCAATTAAGCAGATAACTTCTTTTTTCTGTTGTATTCCTTCTTGTGCAACCAAGGAGCCATCACCAAAAACATCAACAAGCTTGCGGTCTTCAAAACAATATGTACGAATGTAGTGCTTGACCAAAGCTCTTTTTTTGGCCTCCAAATATTGCAAATCTGACATATCGTTATCTGCTACTTGAAGAAGAGAACAATCAATTGGCATGGGATGTTCCTCTGATCTTCTTCTCAGGTCTTCAAATGCATTGCCTTGTCCCAAGAAGGCAATAACTGTTAGGAATTGAATTGCTCCTTTGCAAGGAGCTGATGGAAAGTGATGCAATGCACCACAACAATGGTAGCTCAGATTATCTCCCATGGCGTGAAAGGCACATTGCAATTTTGTGAAGTTAGTGAAATCCACAAATGCAAGAAAGACAAATCCAGGATCTGTTGACCCTCCAGCAATAGCCAAGATCCCATCCAAAGCATTGTTAAATGTCTCCTCACTCCACTTCAAATTGCCTCCAACGTTTTTTGTCATATCTAAAACACATAAGCCAATAGGCACTTTATTATTGAAGTGGCGCATCAAGTAGAGATTGCCTTCCATTTGTAGGCTCACCACATAGATTGACCATGGCAAATCTCTAGGCTCAGTTTTCTCCTTTTGAAGGTGAATTGCCCATTGCATGTATTTTATTGCTCCATCTGGAAAAGCCATTTTCTTTGTTCCACGCGTCAAACTAGATCTGATCCATTCCTCGCATAGCATTAAAATTGTTTTATAAACAACATCATTGATGTTATACATTTGACCACCTCCTCCCAGTCTTTACATGGTGAAGACTCATTCAAATTGTTGAAGCCTTCAAGAAGTGCATCTTGAATCAATTTGTCTTGCTTCAACTGCTTGATTCGATCATACATGTCAGTTGCATCACCATCCTTTGCACTCTTTGACAGTAAAATCTTCTCATCTCTAATCTCTTCTTGAATAGTCTTTACCTCTGATTCCTCAAGGCCACAAAGGTATCTAAATACAGTTGTTGGGGGTTTCTTATTCTCCTCTTCTAGATTTTCAATGATTTCTATCCAGCAATCATAAACTAAATCAGAGTACGTGACCATGTGTGCCTGTTTAGCAATCCAACTTGCTGCTGCACTCATTCTTGCCAATCGAAGAAAAGCCTAAAAAGAAATAGAGAAATAATTAAACTATTGAGCAAGATTTGTTAATTAAACACTATCAAAAAGACAAAGAAAATAACTTACATCCCATCCGGCACGAGATGCATGTCCCTCTGCAATTCCACTTGCTGCCTTTGGTGGTCGTCCTGAGAAGATCCATTGACTCCGTAAATGTCTCAATATTTGGCTGTAAGGTTGCTTGACATACAATGCCTGAGCCTCCTCATTTGCAATGGCAGATATAGCAGTTGCAACAAATGGAGGAGCATTCACAACAATGCGAGCCTTTCTAAATTTATACACGCTAATCAGTCTTTCAAAGATCTCTTTGTTGTTTTGTTCATTGTGAAGCAAAACTTTTGCAGCATAGATTGAATGCTGCCCATCAAGAATCCAATAATGATAATCTTTAATTTTTTGCTCCTCTACCTCTTCTACTGCCAAAGGAGTCCCCTTCTTTGATTTTGCATTTCGAACAGGCATCAAATATGCACATGCTGCAGGCTTGGTCGTACTCCGTGAAAATCCAAATAACACACTTTCAGCGTGTTTTTTATCCATAATACGTGCATTATAGTGATCAGGAGCAAGCCAACAATTTTGAATAGGGATATCAAATTCCCTATATTGGAAAGGAAAATAATTTATGTACTTATTCATTCCACCTGTATCTTTTTCTTGTCCTTTCATGGCCTCAGCTTCTAAAACATCTGGATCCACAATTCTCATCTTTGACATTGAACCCTCTGTTGATGAGGATGCCAAAGATGCCTTGTCTACATCCAAAATGGAACTAGTTCGCTTAGCTTCTACTTTCTGCACTTTTGCTTGCTTCTTTGTGGATGGTGGTCGTGAAGCTTTCACCTTTTTCGTTGTAGTGTGGCAATGATGGAGCTTTGAAGTTGATCTGCTGTGATATTTGGATTTGATTCTGCAAACTTCCATCCTCGAGAAAACATTGTCTCTTCTTTGTTTCTAGACATGCGCTCCAATGCATATGCTCCTGGAGATAGTTGAAATTCTAGATTCATTGGAACTAGAATGTCAATGCATTCCACCTCTGGATGACTATCAACTACAGAGACAGATGCTTCCACAACTTGTCCAACATCTTCAAACAAGCTGTCATTCTCCTTTTTGGCAATAAAAGATGCACCTTATGAAATTGTGCACCCTCTATACCATGTATGTCCAAATACCATTTCCTAAGATCATTGCAAGTATAGTCAACTGAGACAGCAACCCTTGCAACCTGTTTTTTTGGAGCCATCTTTCCTGAAACAAAAAAAAACCAAATGTTATTTTAACATATACTTTTTTGTAATGGATTAAGTTTGTGTGAATACAAGTTCCACCACTTGTTCAAGCTAGATCTAAGCAAGTATACATAGTGATCATTTAAGCTAGTAAACTAAGGGAAGGGAGAAGTAAGGTCCACCACTTGTCCAAGCTCAGCTCTAGACAACATGGAGAGATTCGAGGTCTACTAATTGTCTAATATAGGCTAACTATATTGAAACATAGAGAGAAGCAAAGGTCCACCACTTGTCCAATCTAGGGTCCATTGAAACATGGAGAGAAGGATGCTCCACCATTTGTCCAAAATAGGCTCCATTGAAACATGAAGAGAAGCAAGATGCACCATGTCTTTGAGATGCTAGGCTCCATTGAAATACCTTAAACCCATGATATTTTGTATATGTGGGGTTTAAATTCAAGGTCCACCACTTGTCCAACCTATTATCCCTAGTAGCATGAGTGGTTTGGTCTCAAGATTCACCACTTTTCCACTCTATGTCATTATATTAAGAAGATCTGGGTGTTAAGGTCCACCACTTGTCCAACCTATAAGGCAATATCTTAAATGGTATTATTTACCACCACTTGGAATGCACATGATGGGTTTTACATAGGGGTATGGTTCCAAGGTCCACCACTTGTCCAAGCTAACTCTATTGAAACATAGAGAGAATCAAAGGTCCACCACTTGTCCAAGCTAGGCTCCATTGAAACATGGAGAGAAGGATGCTCCACCATTTGTCCAAGCCAGGTTTGATTGAAACATGAAGAGAAGCAAGCTGCACCATGTCTCCAAAATGCTAGGCTCCATTGAAATATCTTAAACCCATGATATTTCGTACATGGGGGGTTTACATTCAAGGTCCACCACTTGTCCAACCTATTATCACTAGTAGCATGAGTGGTTTGATGTCAAGATTCACCACTTTTCCACTCTATGTCATTATATTAAGAAGATCTGGGTGTTAAGGTCCACCACTTGTCCAACCTATAAGGCTATATCTTAAAGGGTATTCTTTCTCACCACTTGGAATGACCATGATAGGTTTTACATGGGGGTTTGGTTCCAAGTTCCACCACTTGTCCAAGCTAACTCTATTGAAACATAGAGAGAAGCAAAGGTCCACCACTTGTCTAAGCTAGGGTCCATTGAAACATGGAGAGAAGGATGCTCCACCATTTGTCCAAGATAGGCTCCATTGAAACATGAAGAGAAGCAAGCTGCACCATGTCTCCAAGATGCTAAGATCCATTGAAATACCTTAAACCCACGATATTTTGTACATGGGGAGTTTACATTCAAGGTCCACCACTTGTCCAACCTATTATCTCTAGTAGCATGAGTGGTTTGGTCTCAAGATTCACCACTTTTCCACTCTATGTCATTACGTTAAGAAGATCTGGGTGTTAAGGTCGACCACTTGTCCAACCTATAAGGTATATCTTAAAGGGTATTCTTTCTCACCACTTGAAATGTCCATGATATGTTTTACATGGGGGTTTGGCTCCAAGGTCCACCACTTGTCCAAGCTAACTCTATTGAAACATAGAGAGAAACAAAGGTCCACCACTTGTCCAAGCTAGGCCATTGAAACATGGAGAGAAGGATCTCCACCATTTGTCCAAGATAGGCTCCATTGAAACATGGGAGAAGCAAGGCACCATGTCTCCAAGATGCAAGGCTCCACGAAATACCTTAAACCCACTATATTTTGTACATGGGGGTTTACATTCAAGGTCCACCACTTGTCCAACCTATTATTGCTAGTAGCATGAGTGGTTTGGTCTCAAGATTCACCACTTTTCCACTCTATGTCATTATATAAAGAATATCGGGTTAAGGTCCACCACTTGTCCAACCTATAAGCTATATCTTAAAGGTTATTCTTTCTCACCACTTGGAGTGACCATGATAGGTTTTACATGGGGGTTTTGGTTCCAAGGTCCACCACTTGTCCAAGCTAACTCTATTGAAACATAGAGAGAAACAAAGGTCCACCACTTGTCCAAGCTAGGGTCCATTGAAACATGGAGAGAAGGATGCTCCACCATTTGTCCAAGATAGGCTCCATTGAAACATGAAGAGAAGCAAGCTGCACCATGTCTCCAAGATGCTAGGCTCCATCGAAATACATAAAACCCATGATATTTCGTACATGTGGGGTTTACATTCAAGGTCCACCACTTGTCCAACTATTATTCTAGTAGCTGAGTGGTTTGGTCTCAAGATTCACCACTTTTATTAAGAATATTGGGTGTTAAGGTCCACCACTTGTCCAACCTATAAGGCTATATCTTAAAGGTTATTCTTTCTCACCACTTGGAGTGACCATGATAGGTTTTACATGGGGTTTGGTCCAAGGTCCACCACTTGTCCAAGCTAACTCTATTGAAACATAGAGAGAAGAAAAGGTCCACCACTTGTCCAAGCTAGGTCCATTGAAACATGGAGAGAAGGATGCTCCACCATTTGTCCAAGATAGGCTCCATTGAAACATGAAGAGAAGCAAGCTGCACCATGTCTCCAAGATGCTAGGCTCCATTGAAATACCTAAACCCATGATATTTTGTACATGGGGTTTACATTCAAGGTCCACCACTTGTCCAACCTATTATCTCTAGTAGCATGAGTGGTTTGGTCTCAAGATTCACCATTTTTCCACTCTATGTCATTATATTAAGAATATCTGGGTGTTAAGGTCCACCACTTGTCCAACCTATAAGGCTATATCTTAAACTTTATTCTTCTCACCACTTGGAGTGACCAATAGGTTTTACATGGGGTTTGGTTCCAAGGTCCACCACTTGTCCAAGCTAACTCTATTGAAACATAGAGAGAAGCAAAGGTCCACCACTTGTCCAAGCTAGGCTCCATTGAAACATGGAGAGAAGGATGCTCCACCATTTGTCCAAGATAGGCTCCATTGAAACATGAAGGGAAGCAATCTGCACCATGTCTCCAAGATGCTAGGCTCCATTGAAATACCTTAAACCCATGATATTCGTACATGGGGGGTTTACATTCAAGGTCCACCACTTGTCCAACCTATTATTCTTAGTAGCATGAGTGGTTTGGTCTCAAGATTTACCACTTTTCCACTCTATGTCGTTATATTATGAAGATCTAGGTTTTAAGGTCGACCACTTGTCCAACCTATAAGGCTAGATCTTAAAGGTATATTTCTCACCACTTGGAATGACCATGATATGTTTTACATGGGGGTTTGGTTTCAAGGTCCACCACTTGTCCAAGCTAACTCTATTGAAACATAGAGAGAAGCAAAGGTCCACCACTTGTCCAAGCTAGGCTCCATTGAGACATTTAGAGAAGGATGATCCCCCATTTGGAAGATAGGCTTCATTGAAACATGAAAGAAGCAAGTTGCACCATGTCTCCAAGATTCTAGGATCCATTGAAATACCTTAAACCCACGATATGTTTACATGTGGGGTTTAACGTCAAGGCCAGTCACTTTTCCAAGCTATTATCCCTAGTAGCATGAGTGGTTTGGTCTCAAGATTCACCACTTTTCCACTCTATGTCATTATATAAAGAAGATCTAGTGTTAAGGTCGACCACTTGTCCAACCTATAAGGGTATATCTTAAAGGGTATTCTTTCTCACCACTTGAAATGTCCATGATATGTTTTACATGGGGGTTTGGTTCCAAGGTCCACCACTTGTCCAAGCTAACTCTATTCTTCTCATAGAGAGAAGCAAAAGGTCCACCACTTGTCCAAGCTAGGCTCCATTGAAACATGGAGAGAAGGATGCTCCACCATTTGTCGAAGCTAACTCTATTGAAACATGGAAGGTTTACATTCAAGGTCCACCAGTTGTCCAACCTATTAACGCTAGTAGCATGAGGGGTTTTGTCTCAAGATTCACCACTTTTTCACTCTGTGTCATTATATTAAGAATATTTGGGTATTAAGGTCCACCACTTGTCCAACCTATAAGACTATATCTTAAAGGTTATTCTTTCTGACCACTTGGAGTGACCATGAAAGGTTTTACATGGGGTTTGGTTCCAAGGTCCACCACTTGTCCAAGCTAACTCTATTGAAACATAGAGAGAAGCAAAGGTCCACCACTTGTCTAAGCTAGGGTCTATTGAAACATGGAGAGAAGGATGCTCCACCATTTGTCCAAGATAGACTCCATTGAAACATGAAGAGAAGCAAGCTGCACCATATCTCCAAGATGCTAGCCTCCATCGAAATACCTTAAACCCACGTTATTTTGTACATGGGGGTTTACATTCAAGATCAACAATTTGTCCAACCTATTATCGCTAGTAGCATGAGTGGTTTGCTCTCAAGATTCACCACTTTTCCACTCTCTTCATTATATTAAGAATATTTGGGTGTTAAGGTCCACCACTTGTCCAACCTATAAGACTATATGTAATGGTTATTCTTTCTCACCCTTGAAAGACTATATCTTAATGGTATCCCTAGCTATTATTGCTAGTAGCCTGAGTGGTTTGGTCTCAAGATTCACCACTTTTATTAAGAATATGTGGTGTTAAGGTCCACCACTTGTCCCACCTATAAGGCTACATCTTAAAGGTTATTCTTTCTTACTACTTGGAGTGACCATGATAGGTTTTACATGGGGTTTGGTTCCAAGGTCCACCACTTGTCCAAGCTAACTCTATTGAAACATAGAGAGAAGCAAAGGTCCACCCTTGTCTAAGCTAGGGTCCATTGAAACATGGAGAGAAGGATGCTCCACCATTTGTCCAAGGTAGGCTCCATTGAAACATGAGGAGAATCAAGGTGCACCATGTCTCCAAGATGCTAGGCTCCATCGAAAAACATTAAACCCACGATATGTCGTAGATGAGGGGTTACATTCAAGGTCCAACACTTGTCCAAGCTATTATTGCTAGTAGCCTGAGTGGTTTGGTCTCAAGATTCACCACTTTTCCACTCTATGTCATTATATTAAGAATATGCGCGTGTTAAGGTCCACCACTTGTCCAACCTATAAGGCTACATCTTAAAGGTTATTCTTTATTACCACTTGGAGTGACCATGATAGGTTTTACATGGGGGTTTGGTTCCAAGGTCCACCACTTGTCCAAGCTAACTCTATTGAAACATAGAGAGAAACAAAGGTCCACCACTTGTCCAAGCTAGGGTCCATTGAAACATGGAGAGAAGGATGCTCCACCATTTGTCCAAGATAGGCTCCATTGAAACATGACGAGAAGCAAGCTGCACCATGTCTCCAAGATGCTAGGCTCCATCGAAATACATTAAACCCACGATATTTCGTAGATGAGGGTTTACATTCAAGGTCCACCACTTGTCCAAGCTATTATTGCTAGTAGCCTGAGTGGTTTGGTCTCAAGATTCACCACTTTTATTAAGAATATGTGGTGTTAAGGTCCACCACTTGTCCAACCTATAAGGCTACATCTTAAAGGTTATTCTTTCTTACTACTTGGAGTGACCATGATAGGTTTTACATGGGGGTTTGGTTCCAAGGTCCACCACTTGTCCAAGCTAACTCTATTGAAACATAGAGAGAAGCAAAGGTCCACCCCTTGTCTAAGCTAGGGTCCATTGAAACATGGAGAGAAGGATGCTCCACCATTTGTCCAAGGTAGGCTCCATTGAAACATGAGGAGAAGCAAGGTGCACCATGTCTCCAAGATGCTAGGCTCCATCGAAAAACATTAAACCCACGATATTTCGTAGATGAGGGGTTTACATTCAAGGTCCACCACTTGTCCAAGCTATTATTGCTAGTAGCCTGAGTGGTTTGGTCTCAAGATTCACCACTTTTCCACTCTATGTCATTATATTAAGAATATGCGCGTGTTAAGGTCCACCACTTGTCCAACCTATAAGGCTACATCTTAAAGGTTATTCTTTCTTACCACTTGGAGTGACCATGATAGGTTTTACATGGGGGTTTGGTTCCAAGGTCCACCACTTGTCCAAGCTAACTCTATTGAAACATAGAGAGAAGCAAAGGTCCACCACTTGTCTAAGCTAGGGTCCATTGAAACATGGAGAGAAGGATCCACCACCATTTGTCCAAGATAGGCTCCATTGAAACATGAGGAGAAGCAAGGTGCACCATGTCTCCAAGATGCTAGGCTCCATCGAAAAACATTAAACCCACGATATTTCGTAGATGAGGGGTTTACATTCAAGGTCCACCACTTGTCCAAGCTATTATTGCTAGTAGCCTGAGTGGTTTGGTCTCAAGATTCACCACTTTTCCACTCTATGTCATTATATTAAGAATATGCGGTGTTAAGGTCCACCACTTGTCCAACCTATAAGGCTACATCTTAAAGGTTATTCTTTCTTACCACTTGGAGTGACCATGATAGGTTTTACATGGGGGTTTGGTTCCAAGGTCCACCACTTGTCCAAGCTAACTCTATTGAAACATAGAGAGAAACAAAGGTCCACCACTTGTCCAAGCTAGGGTCCATTGAAACATGGAGAGAAGGATGCTCCACCATTTGTCCAAGATAGGCTCCATTGAAACATGACGAGAAGCAAGCTGCACCATGTCTCCAAGATGCTAGGCTCCATCGAAATACATTAAACCCACGATATTTCGTAGATGAGGGGTTTACATTCAAGGTCCACCACTTGTCCAAGCTATTATTGCTAGTAGCCTGAGTGGTTTGGTCTCAAGATTCACCACTTTTATTAAGAATATGGGGTGTTAAGGTCCACCACTTGTCCAACCTATAAGGCTACATCTTAAAGGTTATTCTTTCTTACTACTTGGAGTGACCATGATAGGTTTTACATGGGGGTTTGGTTCCAAGGTCCACCACTTGTCCAAGCTAACTCTATTGAAACATAGAGAGAAGCAAAGGTCCACCCCTTGTCTAAGCTAGGGTCCATTGAAACATGGAGAGAAGGATGCTCCACCATTTGTCCAAGGTAGGCTCCATTGAAACATGACGAGAAGCAAGGTGCACCATGTCTCCAAGATGCTAGGCTCCATCGAAAAACATTAAACCCACGATATGTCGTAGATGAGGGGTTTACATTCAAGGTCCACCACTTGTCCAAGCTATTATTGCTAGTAGCCTGAGTGGTTTGGTCTCAAGATTCACCACTTTTCCACTCTATGTCATTATATTAAGAATATGCGCGTGTTAAGGTCCACCACTTGTCCAACCTATAAGGCTACATCTTAAAGGTTATTCTTTATTACCACTTGGAGTGACCATGATAGGTTTTACATGGGGTTTGGTTCCAAGGTCCACCACTTGTCCAAGCTAACTCTATTGAAACATAGAGAGAAACAAAGGTCCACCACTTGTCCAAGCTAGGGTCCATTGAAACATGGAGAGAAGGATGCTCCACCATTTGTCCAAGATAGGCTCCATTGAAACATGACGAGAAGCAAGCTGCACCATGTCTCCAAGATGCTAGGCTCCATCGAAATACATTAAACCCACGATATTTCGTAGATGAGGGGTTTACATTCAAGGTCCACCACTTGTCCAAGCTATTATTGCTAGTAGCCTGAGTGGTTTGGTCTCAAGATTCACCACTTTTATTAAGAATATGTGGGTTTAAGGTCCACCACTTGTCCAACCTATAAGGCTACATCTTAAAGGTTATTCTTTCTTACTACTTGGAGTGACCATGATAGGTTTTACATGGGGGTTTGGTTCCAAGGTCCACCACTTGTCCAAGCTAACTCTATTGAAACATAGAGAGAAGCAAAGGTCCACCCCTTGTCTAAGCTAGGGTCCATTGAAACATGGAGAGAAGGATGCTCCACCATTTGTCCAAGGTAGGCTCCATTGAAACATGAGGAGAAGCAAGGTGCACCATGTCTCCAAGATGCTAGGCTCCATCGAAAAACATTAAACCCACGATATGTCGTAGATGAGGGGTTTACATTCAAGGTCCACCACTTGTCCAAGCTATTATTGCTAGTAGCCTGAGTGGTTTGGTCTCAAGATTCACCACTTTTCCACTCTATGTCATTATATTAAGAATATGCGCGTGTTAAGGTCCACCACTTGTCCAACCTATAAGGCTACATCTTAAAGTTATTCTTTATTACCACTTGGAGTGACCATGATAGGTTTTACATGGGTTTGGTTCCAAGGTCCACCACTTGTCCAAGCTAACTCTATTGAAACATAGAGAGAAACAAAGGTCCACCACTTGTCCAAGCTAGGGTCCATTGAAACATGGAGAGAAGGATGCTCCACCATTTGTCCAAGATAGGCTCCATTGAAACATGACGAGAAGCAAGCTGCACCATGTCTCCAAGATGCTAGGCTCCATCGAAATACATTAAACCCACGATATTTCGTAGATAGGGGTTTACATTCAAGGTCCACCACTTGTCCAAGCTAACTCTATGAAACATAGAGAGAAACAAAGGTCCACCACTTTTGTCCAAGCTAAGGGTCCATTGAAACATGGAGAGAAGGATGCTCCACCATTTGTCCAAGATAGGCTCCATTGAAACATGACGAGAAGCAAGCTGCACCATGTCTCCAAGATGCTAGGCTCCATCGAAATACATTAAACCCACGATATTTCGTAGATGAGGGGTTTACATTCAAGGTCCACCACTTGTCCAAGCTATTATTGCTAGTAGCCTGAGTGGTTTGGTCTCAAGATTCACCACTTTTATTAAGAATATGTGGGTGTTAAGGTCCACCACTTGTCCAACCTATAAGGCTACATCTTAAAGGTTATTCTTTCTTACTACTTGGAGTGACCATGATAGGTTTTACATGGGGGTTTGGTTCCAAGGTCCACCACTTGTCCAAGCTAACTCTATTGAAACATAGAGAGAAGCAAAGGTCCACCCCTTGTCTAAGCTAGGGTCCATTGAAACATGGAGAGAAGGATGCTCCACCATTTGTCCAAGGTAGGCTCCATTGAAACATGAGAGAAAGCAAGGTGCACCATGTCTCCAAGATGCTAGGCTCCATCGAAAAACATTAAACCCACGATATGTCGTAGATGAGGGGTTTACATTCAAGGTCCACCACTTGTCCAAGCTATTATTGCTAGTAGCCTGAGTGGTTTGGTCTCAAGATTCACCACTTTTTCCACTCTATGTCATTATATTAAGAATATGCGCGTGTTAAGGTCCACCACTTGTCCAACCTATAAGGCTACATCTTAAAGGTTATTCTTTATTACCACTTGGAGTGACCATGATAGGTTTTACATGGGGGTTTGGTTCCAAGGTCCACCACTTGTCCAAGCTAACTCTATTGAAACATAGAGAGAAACAAAGGTCCACCACTTGTCCAAGCTAGGGTCCATTGAAACATGGAGAGAAGGATGCTCCACCATTTGTCCAAGATAGGCTCCATTGAAACATGACGAGAAGCAAGCTGCACCATGTCTCCAAGATGCTAGGCTCCATCGAAATACATTAAACCCACGATATTTCGTAGATGAGGGGTTTACATTCAAGGTCCACCACTTGTCCAAGCTATTATTGCTAGTAGCCTGAGTGGTTTGGTCTCAAGATTCACCACTTTTATTAAGAATATGTGGGTGTTAAGGTCCACCACTTGTCCAACCTATAAGGCTACATCTTAAAGGTTATTCTTTCTTACTACTTGGAGTGACCATGATAGGTTTTACATGGGGGTTTGGTTCCAAGGTCCACCACTTGTCCAAGCTAACTCTATTGAAACATAGAGAGAAGCAAAGGTCCACCCCTTGTCTAAGCTAGGGTCCATTGAAACATGGAGAGAAGGATGCTCCACCATTTGTCCAAGGTAGGCTCCATTGAAACATGAGGAGAAGCAAGGTGCACCATGTCTCCAAGATGCTAGGCTCCATCGAAAAACATTAAACCCACGATATGTCGTAGATGAGGGGTTTACATTCAAGGTCCACCACTTGTCCAAGCTATTATTGCTAGTAGCCTGAGTGGTTTGGTCTCAAGATTCACCACTTTTCCACTCTATGTCATTATATTAAGAATATGCGCGTGTTAAGGTCCACCACTTGTCCAACCTATAAGGCTACATCTTAAAGGTTATTCTTTATTACCACTTGGAGTGACCATGATAGGTTTTACATGGGGGTTTGGTTCCAAGGTCCACCACTTGTCCAAGCTAACTCTATTGAAACATAGAGAGAAACAAAGGTCCACCACTTGTCCAAGCTAGGGTCCATTGAAACATGGAGAGAAGGATGCTCCACCATTTGTCCAAGATAGGCTCCATTGAAACATGACGAGAAGCAAGCTGCACCATGTCTCCAAGATGCTAGGCTCCATCGAAATACATTAAACCCACGATATTTCGTAGATGAGGGTTTACATTCAAGGTCCACCACTTGTCCAAGCTATTATTGCTAGTAGCCTGAGTGGTTTGGTCTCAAGATTCACCACTTTTATATAAGGGTTTTGGTTCCAAGGTCCACCACTTGTCCAACCTATAAGGCTTCATTTAAACATAGAGAGAAACAAAGGTCCTCCACTTGTCCAAGCTAACTCTATTGAAACATAGAGAGAAACAAAGGTCCACCCCTTGTCCAAGCTAGGGTCCATTGAAACATGGAGAGAAGGATGCTCCACCATTTGTCCAAGGTAGGCTCCATTGAAACATGAGGAGAAGCAAGGTGCACCATGTCTCCAAGATGCTAGGCTCCATCGAAAAACATTAAACCCACGATATTTCGTAGATGAGGGTTTACATTCAAGGTCCACCACTTGTCCAAGCTATTATTGCTAGTAGCCTGAGTGGTTTGGTCTCAAGATTCACCACTTTTCCACTCTATGAAATATGTGCGTGTTAAGGTCCACCACTTGTCCAACCTATAAGGCTACATCTTAAAGGTTATTCTTTATTACCACTTGGAGTGACCATGATAGGTTTTACATGGGGGTTTGGTTCCAAGGTCCACCACTTGTCCAAGCTAACTCTATTGAAACAACATAGAGAGAACAAAGGTCCACCACTTGTCCAAGCTAGGGTCCATTGAAACATGGGAGAAGGATGCTCCACCATTTGTCCAAGATAGGCTCCATTGAAACATGACGAGAAGCAAGCTGCACCATGTCTCAAGATGCTAGGATCCATCGAAATACATTAAACCCACGATATGTAGTAGATGAGGGTTTACATTCAAGGTCCACCACTTGTCCAAGCTATTTTTGCTAGTAGCCTGAGTGGTTTGGTCTCAAGATTCACCACTTTTATTAAGAATATGTGGGTGTTAAGGTCCACCACTTGTCCAACCTATAAGGCTACATCTAAAGGTTATTCTTTCTTACTACTTGGAGTGACCATGATAGGTTTTACATGGGGGTTTGGTTCCAAGGTCCACCACTTGTCCAAGCTAACTCTATTGAAACATAGAGAGAAGCGAAGGTCCACCCCTTGTCTAAGCTAGGGTCCATTGAAACATGGAGAGAAGGATGCTCACCATTTGTCAAGGTAGGCTCCATTGAACATGAGGAGAAGCAAGGTGCACCATGTCTCCAAGATGCTAGGCTCATCGAAAAACATTAAACCCACGATATGTGTAGAATGAGGGTGTACATTCAAGGTCCACAACTTGTCCAAGCTATTATTGCTTAGTAGCCTGAGTGGTTTGGTCTCAAGATTCACCACTTTTCCACTCTATGTCATTATATTATGAATATGCGCGTGTTAAGGTCCACCACTTGTCCAACCTATAAGGCTACATCTTAAAGGTTATTCTTTATTACCACTTGGAGTGACCATGATAGGTTTTAGATGGGGGTTTTGGTTCCAGGTCCACCACTTGTCCAAGCTAACTCTATTGAAACATAGAGAGAAACAAAGGTCCAGCCACTTGTCAAGCTAGGGTCCATTGAAACATGGAGAGAAGGATGCTCCACCATTTGTCCAAGATAGGATCCATTGAAACATGACGAGAAGCAAGCTGCACCATCTCTCCAGATGCTAGGATCCATCGAAATACATTAAACCCACGATATTTCCTAGATGAGGGGTTTACATTCAAGGTCCACACTTGTCCAAGCTATTATTTGCTAGTAGCCTGAGTGGTTGGTCTCAAGATTCACCACTTTTTTATAAGAATATGTGGGTGTTAAGGTCCACCACTTGTCAAACTATAAGGTACATTAAAGGTTATTCTTTCTTACTACTTGGAGTGACCATGATAGGTTTTACATGGGGGTTTGGTTCAAGGACACCACTTGTCCAAGCTAACTCTATTGAAACATAGAGAGAAGCGAAGGTCCACCCTTGTCTAAGCTAGGGTCAATTGAAACATGGAGAGAAGGATGATCCACCATTTGTCCAAGGTAGGCTCCATTGAAACATGAGGAGAAGCAAGGTGCACCATGTCTCCAAGATGCTGGCTCCATCGAAAAACTTAATCCCACGATATGTCGTAGATGAGGGGTGTACATTCAAGGGACCACTTGTCCAAGCTATTATTGCTAGTAGCCTGAGTGGTTTGGTCTCAAGATTCACCACTTTTATTAAGAATATGTGGGTGTTAAGGTCCACCACTTGTCCAACCTATAAAGCTACATCTTAAAGGTTATTCTTTCTTACTACTTGGAGTGACCATAATAGGTTTTACATGGGGATTTGCTTCCAAGAACCACCACTTGTCCAAGCTAATTCTATTTAAACATAGAGGGAAACAAAGGTCCAACACTTGTCCAAGCTAGGGTCCATTGAAACATGGAGAGAAGGATGCTCCACCATTTGTCCAAGATAGGCTCCATTGAAACATGACGAGAAGCAAGCTGCACCATGTGTCCAAGATGCTAGGCTCCATCGAAATATATTAAACCCACGATATTTCGTAGATGAGGGGTTTACATTCAAGGTCCACCAACTGTCCAAGCTATTATTGCTAGTAGCCTGAGTGGTTTGGTCTCAAGATTCACCACTTTTCCACTCTATGTCATTTTATTAAGAAATATGCGGTGTTAAGGTCCACCACTTGTCCAACCTATAAGGATACATCTTAAAGGTTTTTCTTATACCACTTGGAGTGACCATGATAGGTTTTACATGGGGTTTGGTTCCAAGGTCCACCACTTGTCCAAGCTAACTCTATTGAAACATAGAGGAGAAAACAAAGGTCCACCACTTGTCCAAGCTAGGTCCATTGAAACATGGAGAGAAGGATGCTCACCATTGTCCAAGATAGGCTCCATTGAAACATGACGAGAGCAAGCTGCACCATCTCTCCAAGATGCTAGGCTCCATCGAAATACTTAAACCACGATATTTGTAGATGAGGGGTTTACATTCAAGGTCCACCACTTGTCCAAGCTATTATTGCTAGTAGCTGAGTGGTTTGGTCTCAAGATTCACCATTTTATTAAGATATGTGGGGTGTTAAGGTCCACCACTTGTTCCAACCTATAAGCTACATCTAAATGGTTATTCTTTCTTACCACTTGGAGTGGACCATGATAGGTTTTAATTGGGGGTTTGGTTCCAAGGTCCACCACTTGTCCAAGCTAACTCTATTGAAACATAGAGAGAAGCAAAGGTCCACCCTTGTCCAAGCTAGGGTCCATTGAAAATGGAGAGAAGGATGCTCCACCATTTGTCCAGGTAGGCTCCATTGAAACATGAGAGAAGCAAGGTGCACCATGTCTCCAAGATGCTAGGCTCCATCGAAAAAACATTAAACCACGATATGTCGTAGATGAGGGGTGTACATTCAAGGTCCACCACTTGTCCAAGCTATTATTGCTAGTAGCTGAGTGGTTTGGTCTCAAGATTCACCACTTTTCCACTCTATGTCATTATATTAAGAATATGCGGCGTGTTAAGGTCCACCACTTGTCCAACCTATAAGGCTACATCTTAAAGGTTATTCTTTAGTACCACTTGGAGTGACCATGATAGGTTTTACATGGGGTTTGGTTCCAAGGTCCACCACTTGTCCAAGCTAACTCTATTGAAACATAGAGAGAAACAAAGGTCCACCACTTGTCCAAGCTAGGGTCCATTGAAACATGGAGAGAGGATGCTCACCATTTGTCCAAGATAGGCTCATTGAACATGACGAGAAGCAAGCTGCACCATGTCTCCAAGATGCTAGGATCCATCGAAATACATGAAACCCACGATATTTCGTAGATGAGGGGTTTACATTCAAGATCCACCACTTGTCCAAGCTATTATTGCTAGTAGCGTGAGTGGTTTGGTCTCAAGATTCACCACTTTTATAAGGAATATGTGGGTGTTAAGGTCCACCACTTGTCCAACCTATAACGATACATCTTAAAGGTTATTCTTTATTACCACTTGGAGTGACCATGATAGGTTTTACATGGGGGTTTTGGTTCCAAGGTCCTCCACTTGTCCAAGCTAACTCTATTGAAACATAGAGAGAAACAAAGGTCCACCACTTGTCCAAGCTAGGGTCCATTGAAACATGGAGAGAAGGATGCTCCACCATTTGTCCAAGATAGGCTCCATTGAAACATGACGAGAAGCAAGCTGCACCATGTCTCCAAGATGCTAGGATCCATCGAAATACATTAAACCCACGATATTTCGTAGATGAGGGGTTTACATTCAAGGTCCACCACTTGTCCAAGCTATTATTGCTAGTAGTCTGAGTGGTTTGGTCTCAAGATTCACCACTTTTATTAAGAATATGTGGGTGTTAAGGTCCACCACTTGTCCAACCTATAAGGCTACATCTAAAAGGTTATTCTTTCTTACTACTTGGAGTGACCATGATAGGTTTTAATTGGGGGTTTGGTTCCAAGATCCACCACTTGTCCAGGCTAACTCTATTGAAACATAGAGAGAAGCGAAGGTCCACCCCTTGTCTAAGCTAGGGTCCATTGAAACATGGAGAGAAGGATGCTCCACATTTGTCCAAGATAGGCTCATTGAACATGAAGAGAAGCAAGGTGCACCATGTCTCCAAGATGCTAGCTCCATCGAAAAAATTAAACCCACGATATGTGTAGATGAGGGGTGTTCATTCAAGGTCACCACTTGTCCAAGCTATTATTGCTAGTAGCTGAGTGGTTTGGTCTCAAGATTCACCACTTTTCCACTCTATGTCATTATATTAAGAATATGGGGTGTTAAGGTCCACCACTTGTCCAACCTATAAGGCTACATCTTAAAGGTTATTCTTTTCTACCACTTGGAGTGACCATGATAGGTTTTACATGGGGGTTTGCTTCCAAGGCCACCACTTGTCCAAGCTAACTCTATTGAAACATAGAGAGAAACAAAGGTCCACCACTTGTCCAAGCTAGGGTCCATTGAAACATGGAGAGAAGGATGCTCCACCATTTGTCCAAGATAGGCTCATTGAAACATGAAGAGAAGCAAGCTGCACCATGTCTCCAAGATGCTAGGCTACATCGAAATACATTTAACCCACGATATTTCGTAGATGAGGGGTTTACATTCAAGGTCCACCACTTGTCCAAGCTATTATTGCTAGTAGCCTGAGTGGTTTGGTCTCAAGATTCACCACTTTTATTAAGAATATGTGGGTGTTAAGGTCCACCACTTGTCCAACCTATAAGGCTACATCTAAAAGGTTATTCTTTCTTACACTTGGAGTGACCATGATAGTTTTACATGGGGGTTTGGTTCCAAGGTCCACCACTTGTCCAAGCTAACTCTATTGAAACATAGAGAGAAGCGAAAGGTCCACCCCTTGTCTAAAGCTAGGGTCCATTGAAACATGGAGAGAAGGATGCTCCACCATTTGTCCAAGATAGGCTCCATTGAAACATGAGGAGAGCAGGTGCACCATGTCTCCAAGATGCTAGGCTCCATCGAAAAACATTAAAACCACGATATGTCGTAGATGAGGGTTTACATTCAAGGTCCACCACTTGTCCAAGCTATTATGCTAGTAGCCTGAGTGGTTTGGTCTCAAGTCACCACTTTTTCACTCTATGTCATTATATTAAGAATATGCGGTGTTAAGGTCCACCACTTGTCCACCCTATAAGGCTACATCTTAAAGGTTATTCTTTATTACCACTTGGAGTGACCATGCTAGGTTTTACATGGGGGTTTGTTCCAAGGTCCACCACTTGTCCAAGCTAACTCTATTGAAACATAGAGAGAAACAAAGGTCCACCACTTGTCCAAGCTAGGGTCCATTGAAACATGGAGAGAAGGATGCTCCACCATTTGTCCAAGATAGGCTCCATTGAAACATGACGAGAAGCAAGCTGCACCATGTCTCCAAGATGCTAGGCTCCATCGAAATACATTAAACCCACGATATTTCGTAGATGAGCGGTTTACATTCAAGGTCACCACCTGTCCAAGCTATTATTGCTAGTAGCCAGAGTGGTTTGGTCTCAAAATAGGTTTTACATGGGGGTTTTGGTTCCAAGGTCCACCACTTGTCCAAGCTAACTTTATTGAAACATAGAGAGAAACAAAGATCCACCACTTGTCCAAGCTAGGGTCCATTGAAACATGGAGAGAAGGATTCTCCACCATTTGTCCAAGATAGGATCCATTGAAACATGACGAGACGCAAGCGGCACCATGTCCCCAGGATGCTAGGATCCATCGAAATACATGAAACCCACGATATTTCGTAGATGAGGGGTTTACATTCAAGATCCACCACTTGTCCAAGCTATTATTGCTAGTAGCGTGAGTGGTTTGGTCTCAAGATTCACCACTTTTATAAGGAATATGTGGGTGTTAAGGTCCACCACTTGTCCAACCTATAAGGCTACATCTAAAAGGTTATTCTTTCTTACTACTTGGAGTGACATGATAGGTTTTATTGGGGGTTTGGTTCCAAGATCCACCACTTGTCCAAGCTACCTCTATTGAAACATAGAGAGAAGCGAAGGTCCACCCTTGTCTAAGCTAGGGTCCATTGAAACATGGAGAGAAGATGCTCCACCATTTGTCCAAGGTAGGCTCCATTGAAACATGAGGAGAAGCAAGGGCACCATGTCTCCAAGATGCTAGGCTCCATCGAAAAACATTAAACCCACGATATGTCGTAGATGAGGGGTGTACATTCAAGGTCCACCACTTGTCCAAGCTATTATTGCTAGTAGCCTGAGTGGTTTGGTCTCAAGATTCACCACTTTTCCACTCTATGTCATTATATTAAGAATATGCGCGTGTTAAGGTCCACCACTTGTCCAACCTATAAGGCTACATCTTAAAGGTTATTCTTTAGTACCACTTGGAGTGACCATGATAGGTTTTACATGGGGGTTTGCTTCCAAGAACCACCACTTGTCCAAGCTAATTCTATTGAAACATAGAGAGAAACAAAGGTCCACCACTTGTCCAAGCTAGGGTCCATTCAAACATGGAGAGAAGGATGCTCCACCATTTGTCCAAGATAGGCTCCATTGAAACATGACGAGAAGCAAGCTGCACCATGTCTCCAAGATGCTAGGATACATCGAAATACATTTAACCCACGATATTTCGTAGATGAGGGGTTTAGATTCAAAGTCCACCACTTGTCCAAGCTATTATTGCTAGTAGCCTGAGTGGTTTGGTCTCAAGATTCACCACTTTTCCACTCTATGTCATTATATTAAGAATATGTGCGTGTTAAGGTCCACCACTTGTCCAACCTATAAGGCTACATCTTAAAGGTTATTCTTTATTACACTTGGAGTGACCATGATAGGTTTTACATGGGGGTTTGGTTCCAAGGTCCACCACTTGTCCAAGCTAACTCTATTGAAACATAGAGAGAACAAAGGTCCACCACTTGTCCAGCTAGGGTCCATTGAAACATGGAGAGAAGGATGCTCCACCATTTGTCCAAGATAGGCTCCATTGAAACATGACGAGAAGCAAGCTGCACCATGTCTCCAAATGCTAGGCTCCATCGAAATACATTAAACCCACGATATTTCGTAGATGAGGGGTTTACATTCAAGGTCCACCACTTGTCCAAGCTATTATTGCTAGTAGCCTGAGTGGTTTGGTCTCAAGATTCACACTTTTATTAAGAATATGTGGGTGTTAAGGTCCACCACTTGTCCAACCTATAAGGCTACATCTTAAAGGTTATTCTTTCTTACTACTTGGAGTGACCATGATAGGTTTTACATGGGGGTTTGGTTCCAAGGACCACCACTTGTCCAAGCTAACTCTATTGAAACATAGAGAGAAGCAAAGGTCAACCCTTGTCTAAGCTAGGGTCCATTGAAACATGGAGAGAAGGATGCTCCACCATTTGTCCAAGGTAGGCTCCATTGAAACATGAGGAGAAGCAAGGTGCACCATGTCTCCAAGATGCTAGGCTCCATCGAAAAACATTAAACCCACGATATGTCGTAGATGAGGGGTGTACATTCAAGGTCCACCACTTGTCCAAGCTATTATTGCTAGTAGCTGAGTGGTTTGGTCTCAAGATTCAGCACTTTTTCACTCTATGTATTATTATATTAAGAATATGTGCGTGTTAAGGTCCACCACTTGTCCAACCTATAAGGCTACATCTTAAAGGTTATTCTTTATTACCACTTGGAGTGACCATGATAGGTTTTACATGGGGGTTTGCTTCCAAGGTCCACCACTTGTCCAAGCTAACTCTATTTAAACATAGAGAGAAAACAAAGGTCCACCACTTGTCCAGCTAGGGTCCATTGAAACATGGAGAGAAGGATGCTCCACCATTTGTCCAAGATAGGCTCCATTGAAACATGACGAGAAGCAAGTGCACCATGTCTCCAAGATGCTAGGCTCCATCGAAAAACATTAAACCCACGATATGTCGTAGATGAGGGGTTTACATTCAAGGTCCACCACTTGTCCAAGCTATTATTGCTAGTAGCCTGAGTGGTTTGGTCTCAAGATCACCACTTTTTCACTCTATGTATTATATTAAGAATATGCGGTGTTAAGGTCCACCACTTGTCCAACCTATAAGGCTACATCTTAAAGGTTATTCTTTATTACCACTTGGAGTGACCATGATAGGTTTTACATGGGGGTTTGGTTCCAAGGTCCACCACTTGTCCAAGCTAACTCTATTGAAACATAGAGAGAAACAAAGGTCCACCACTTGTCCAAGCTAGGGTCCATTGAAACATGGAGAGAAGGATGCTCCACCATTTGTCCAAGATAGGCTCCATTGAAACATGACGAGAAGCAAGCTGCACCATGTTCTCCAAGATGCTAGGCTCCATCGAAATACATTAAACCCACGATATTTCGTAGATGAGGGGTTTACATTCAAGGTCCACCACTTGTCCAAGCTATTATTGCTAGTAGCCTGAGTGGTTTGGTCTCAAGATTCACCACTTTTATTAAGAATATGTGGGTGTTAAGGTCCACACTTGTCCAACCTATAAGGCTACATCTAAAGGTTATTCTTTCTTACTACTTGGAGTGACCATGATAGGTTTTACATGGGGGTTTGGTTCCAAGGTCCACCACTTGTCCAAGCTAACTCTATTGAAACATAGAGAGAAGCAAAGGTCCACCCCTTGTCTAAGCTAGGGTCCATTGAAACATGGAGAGAAGGATGCTCCACCATTTGTCCAAGGTAGGCTCCATTGAAACATGAGGAGAAGCAAGGTGCACCATGTCTCCAAGATGCTAGGCTCCATCGAAAAACATTAAACCCACGATATGTCGTAGATGAGGGGTTTACATTCAGGTCCACCACTTGTCCAAGCTATTATTGCTAGTAGCCTGAGTGGTTTGGTCTCAAGATTCACACTTTTCCACTCTATGTCATTATATTAAGAATATGCGCGTGTTAAGGTCCACCACTTGTCCAACCTATAAGGCTACATCTTAAAGGTTATTCTTTATTACCACTTGGAGTGACCATGATAGGTTTTACATGGGGGTTTGCTTCCAAGGTCCCCCTTGTCCAAGCTAACTCTATTGAAACATAGAGAGAAACAAAGGTCCACCACTTGTCCAAGCTAGGGTCCATTGAAACATGGAGAGAAGGATGCTCCACCATTTGTCCAAGATAGGCTCCATTGAAACATGACGAGAAGCAAGCTGCACCATGTCTCCAAGATGCTAGGCTCCATCGAAATACATTAAACCACGATATTTCGTAGATGAGGGGTTTACATTCAAGGTCCACCACTTTTCCAAGCTATTATTGCTAGTAGCCTGAGTGGTTTGGTCTCAAGATTCACCAATTATTTTAAGAATATGTGGGTGTTAAGGTCCACCACTTGTCCAACCTATAAGGCTACATCTTAAAGGTTATTCTTTCTTACCACTTGGAGTGACCATGATAGGTTTTACATGGGGGTTTGGTTCCAAGGTCCACCACTTGTCCAAGCTAACTCTATTGAAACATAGAGAGAAACAAGGTCCACCACTTGTCCAAGCTAGGGTCATTGAAACATGGAGAGAAGGATGCCACCATTTGTCCAAGATAGGCTCCATTGAAACATGACGAGAAGCAAGCTGCACCATGTCTCCAAGATGCTAGGCTCCATCGAAATACATTAAACCCACGATATTTCGTAGATGAGGGGTTTACATTCAAGGTCCACCACTTGTCCAAGCTATTATTGCTAGTAGCCTGAGTGGTTTGGTCTCAAGATTCACCACTTTTATTAAGAATATGTGGGTGTTAAGGTCCACACTTGTCCAACCTATAAGGCTACATCTTAAAGGTTATTCTTTCTTACTACTTGGAGTGACCATGATAGGTTTTACATGGGGGTTTGGTTCAAGAACACCACTTGTCCAAGCTAACTCTATTGAACATAGAGAGAAGCAAAGGTCCACCCCTTGTCCTAAGCTAGGGTCCATTGAAACATGGAGAGAAGGATGCTCCACCATTTGTCCAAGATAGGCTCCATTGAAACATGAGGAGAAGCAAGCTGCACCATGTCTCCAAGATGCTAGGCTCCATCGAAATACATTAAACCCACGATATTTCGTAGATGAGGGGTTTACATTCAAGGTCCACCATTGTCCAAGCTATTATTGCTAGTAGCCTGAGTGGTTTGGTCTCAAGATTCACCACTTTTCCACTCTATGTCATTATATTAGAATATGCGCGTGTTAAGGTCCACCACTTGTCCAACTATAAGGCTACATCTTAAAGGTTATTCTTTATTACCACTTGGAGTGACCATGATAGGTTTTTACATGGGGTTTTGGTTCCAAGGTCCACCACTTGTCCAAGCTAACTCTATTGAAACATAGAGAGAAACAAAGGTCACCACTTGTCCAAGCTAGGGTCCATTGAAACATGGAGAGAAGGATGCTCCACCATTTGTCCAAGATAGGCTCCATTGAAACATTACAAGAAGCAAGCTGCACCATGTCTCCAAGATGCTAGGCTCCATCGAAATACATTAAACCCACGATATTTCGTAGATGAGGGGTTTTATTCAAGGTCCACCACTTGTCCAAGCTATTATTGCTAGTAGCCTGAGTGGTTTGGTCTCAAGATTCACCACTTTTATTAAGAATATGTGGGTGTTAAGGTCCACCACTTGTCCAACCTATAAGGCTACATCTTAAAGGTTATTCTTTCTTACTACTTGGAGTGACCATGATAGGTTTTACATGGGGGTTTGGTTCCAAGGTCCACCACTTGTCCAAGCTAACTCTATTGAAACATAGAGAGAAGCAAAGGTCCACCCCTTGTCTAAGCTAGGGTCCATTGAAACATGGAGAGAAGGATGCTCCACCATTTGTCCAAGGTAGGCTCCATTGAAACATGAGGAGAAGCAAGGTGCACCATGTCTCCAAGATGCTAGGCTCCATCGAAAAACATTAAACCCACGATATGTCGTAGATGAGGGGTTTACATTCAAGGTCCACCACTTGTCCAAGCTATTATTGCTAGTAGCCTGAGTGGTTTGGTCTCAAGATTCACCACTTTTCCACTCTATGTCATTATATTAAGAATATGCGCGTGTTAAGGTCCACCACTTGTCCAACTATAAGGCTACATCTTAAAGGTTATTCTTTATTACCACTTGGAGTGACCATGATAGGTTTTACATGGGGGTTTGGTTCCAAGGTCCACACTTGTCCAAGCTAATCTATTAAACATAGAGAGAAACAAAGGTCCACACTTGTCCAAGCTAGGGTCCATTGAAACATGGAGAGAAGGATGCTCCACCATTTGTCCAAGATAGGCTCCATTGAAACATGACGAGAAGCAAGCTGCACCATGTCTCCAAGATGCTAGGATCCATCGAAATACATTAAACCCACGATATTTCGTAGATGAGGGGTTTACATTCAAGGTCCACCACTTGTCCAAGCTATTATTGCTAGTAGCCTGAGTGGTTTGGTCTCAAGATTCACCACTTTTATTAAGAATATGTGGGTGTTAAGGTCCACCACTTGTCCAACCTATAAGGCTACATCTAAAAGGTTATTCTTTCTTACTACTTGGAGTGACCATGATAGGTTTTACATGGGGGTTTGGTTCCAAGGACCACCACTTGTCCAAGCTAACTCTATTGAAACATAGAGAGAAGCGAAGGTCCACCCCTTGTCTAAGCTAGGGTCCATTGAAACATGGAGAGAAGGATGCTCCACCATTTGTCCAAGGTAGGCTCCATTGAAACATGAGGAGAAGCAAGGTGCACCATGTCTCAAGATGCTAGGCTCCATCGAAAAACATTAAACCACGATATGTCGTAGATGAGGGGTGTACATTCAAGGTCCACCACTTGTCCAAGCTATTATTGCTAGTAGCCTGAGTGGTTTGGTCTCAAGATTCACCACTTTTTCACTCTATGTCATTATATTAAGAATATGCGCGTGTTAAGGTCCACCACTTGTCAACCTATAGGCTACATCTTAAAGGTTATTCTTTATTACCACTTGGAGTGACCATGATAGGTTTAACATGGGGGTTTGGTTCCAAGGTCCACCACTTGTCCAAGCTAACTCTATTGAAACATAGAGAGAAACAAAGGTCCACCACTTGTCCAAGCTAGGGTCCATTGAAACATGGAGAGAAGGATGCTCCACCATTTGTCCAAGATAGGCTCCATTGAAACATGACGAGAAGCAAGTGCACCATGTCTCCAAGATGCTAGGCTCCATCGAAATACATAAACCACGATATTTCGTAGATGAGGGGTTACATTCAAGGTCCACCACTGTCCAAGCTATTATTGCTAGTAGCCTGAGTGGTTTGTTCTCAAATATGTTGTACATGGGGGTTTTGGTTCCAAGGTCCACCACTTGTCCAAGCTAACTTTATTGAAAACATGAGAGACAAAGGTCCACCACTTGTCCAAGCTAGGGTCCATTGAAACATGGAGAGAAGGATGCTCCACCATTTGTCCAAGTAGGCTCCATTGAAACATGACGAGAAGCAAGCTGCACCATGTCTCCAAGATGCTAGGCTCCATCGAAATACATTAAACCCACGATATTTCGTAGATGAGGGGTTTACATTCAAGGTCCACCACTTGTCCAAGCTATTATTGCTAGTAGCGTGAGTGGTTTGGTCTCAAGATTCACCACTTTTATTAAGAATATGTGGGTGTTAAGGTCCACCACTTGTCCAACCTATAAGGCTACATCTTAAAGGTTATTCTTTCTTACTACTTGGAGTGACCATGATAGGTTTTACATGGGGGTTTGCTTCCAAGAACCACCACTTGTCCAAGCTAATTCTATTTAAACATAGAGAGAAACAAAAGTCCACCACTTGTCCAAGCTAGGGTCCATTGAAACATGGAGAGAAGGATGCTCCACCATTTGTCCAAGATAGGCTCCATTGAAACATGACGAGAAGCAAGCTGCACCATGTGTCCAAGATGCTAGGCTCCATCGAAATATATTAAACCCACGATATTTCGTAGATGAGGGGTTTACATTCAAGGTCCACCAATTGTCCAAGCTATTATTGCTAGTAGCCTGAGTGGTTTGGTCTCAAGATTCACCACTTTTCCACTCTATGTCATTATATTAAGAATATGCGCGTGTTAAGGTCCACCACTTGTCCAACCTATAAGGATACATCTTAAAGGTTATTCTTTATTACCACTTGGAGGGACCATGATAGGTTTTACATGGGGGTTTGCTTCCAAGGTCCACCACTTGTCCAAGCTAATTCTATTGAAACATAGAGAGAAACAAAGGTCCACCACTTGTCCAAGCTAGGGTCCATTGAAACATGGAGAGAAGGATGCTCCACCATTTGTCAAAGATAGGCTCCATTGAAACATTACAAGAAGCAAGCTGCACCATGTCTCCAAGATGCTAGGCTCCATCGAAATACATTAAACCCACGATATTTGGTAGATGACGGGTGGACATTCAAGGTCCACCACTTGTCCAAGCTATTATTTCTAGTAGCCTGAGTGGTTTGGTCTCAAGATTCACCACTTTTATTAAGAATATGTGGGTGTTAAGGTCCACCACTTGTCCAACCTATAAGGCTAAATCTTAAAGGTTATTCTTTCTTACTACTTGGAGTGACCATGATAGCTTTTACATGGGGGTTTGGTTTCAAGGTCCACCACTTGTCCAAGCTAACTCTATTGAAACATAAAGAGAAGCAAAGGTCCACCCCTTGTCTACGCTAGGGTCCATTGAAACATGGAGAGAAGGATGCTCCACCATTTGTCCAAGGTAGGCTCCATTGAAACATGAGGAGAAGCAAGGTGCACCATGTCTCCAAGATGCTAGGCTCCATCGAAAAACATTAAACCCCGATATGTCGTAGATGAGGGGTGGACATCAAGGTCCACACTTGTCCAAGCTATTATTGCTAGTAGCCTGAGTGGTTTGGTCTCAAGATTCACCACTTTTCCACTCTATGTCATTATATTAAGAATATGCGCGTGTTTAGGTCCACCACTTGTCCAACCTATAAGGCTACATCTTAAAGGTTATTCTTTATTACCACTTGGAGTGACCATGATAGGTTTTACATGGGGGTTTGGTTCCAAGGTCCACCACTTGTCCAAGCTAACTCTATTGAAACATAGAGAGAACAAAGGTCCACCACTTGTCCAAGCTAGGGTCCATTGAAACATGGAGAGAAGGATGCTCCACCATTTGTCCAGATAGGCTCCATTGAAACATGACGAGAAGCAAGCTGCACCATGTCTCAAGATGCTAGGCTCCATCGAAATACATAAAACCCACGATATTTCGTAGATGAGGGGTTTACATTCAAGGTCCACCACTTGTCCAAGCTATTATTGCTAGTAGCCTGAGTGGTTTGGTCTCAAGATTCACCACTTTTATTAAGAATATGTGGGTGTTAAGGTCCACCACTTGTCCAACCTATAAGGCTACATCTTAAAGGTTATTCTTTCTTACTACTTGGAGTGACCATGATAGGTTTTACATGGGGGTTTGGTTCCAAGGTCACCACTTGTCCAAGCTAACTCTATTGAACATAGAGAGAAGCAAAGGTCCACCCCTTGTCTAAGCTAGGGTCCATTGAAACATGGAGAGAAGGATGCTCCACATTTGTCCAAGGTAGGCTCCATTGAAACATGAGGAGAAGCAAGGTGCACCATGTCTCCAAGATGCTAGGCTCCATTGAAAAACATTAAACCCACGATATGTCGTAGATGAGGGGTTTTACATTCAAGGTCCACCACTTGTCCAAGCTATTATTGCTAGTAGCCTGAGTGGTTTGGTCTCAAGATTCACCACTTTTCCACTCTATGTCATTATATTAAGAATATGCGCGTGTTAAGGTCCACCACTTGTCCAACCTATAAGGCTACATCTTAAAGGTTATTCTTTATTACACTTGGAGTGACCATGATAGGTTTTACATGGGGCTGTTTGGTTCAAGGTCCACCACTTGTCCAAGCTAACTCTATTGAATCATAGAGAGAAGCAAAGGTCCACCACTTGTCTAAGCTGGGCTCCATTGAAACATGGAGAGAGGATGCTCCACCATTTGTCGAAGCTAACCCTATTGAAACATGGGGGTTTACGTTTAAGGTCCACCACTTGTCCAAGCTATTAGTGCTAGTAGCATGAGTGGTTTTGTCTCAAGATTCACCACTTTTTCACTCTATGTCATTATATTAAGAATATTAGGGTGTTAAGGTCCACCACTTGTCCAACTAATAGGCTATATCTTAAAGGTTATTCTTTCTACCACTTGGAGTGACCATGATAGGTTTTACATGGGGGTTTGGTTCCAAGGTCCACCACTTGTCCAAGCTAACTCTATTGATAATAGAGAGAAGTAAAGGTCCACCACTTGTCCAAGCTAGGGTCCATTGAAACATGGAGAGAAGGATGCTCCACCATTTGTCCAAGATAGGCTCCATTGAAACATGAAGAGAAGCAAGATGCACGATGTCTCCAAGATGCTAGGCTCCATCGAAATACCTTAAACCCACGATATTTCGTAGATGGGGGGTTTACTTTCAAGGTCCACCACTTGTCCAAGCTATTATCGCTAGTAGCATGGTTTGGTCTCAAGATTCACCAGTTTTCCACTCTATGTCATTATATGAAGAATATCTGGGTGTTAAGGTCCACCACTTGTCCAACCTATAAGGCTATATTCTAAATGATATTTTTTTTGACCACTTGAAATGGCATGATATGTTTTACATGGGGTTTTGTTCCAAGGTCCACCACTTGTCCAAGCTAGATCTATTACATATATATTATTATACAATATTCAACTAGATTCCCTACCTATCATGTCCAGTAGCATGGATGCTCTAGCTTGAAGGTCCACCACTTGTCCAACCTATTCTCTTATGTAAGGGAGATCTCGCTATAAATTCAAAACCTTCCCGCCTAAATTTAAAATATCCCTCCCAAATCTTAAATATCCGCCTAAATTTTAAAATATCCCGCCCAAATTTTAAAATTCAAACTTTTTTATAAAATTTAAATTTTACTACTTAAATTTAAAATATTCCACTCGAAATTGATTTTAAATTCAAGTTTACCACAAAAAGATATCATTATACCACCTAAATTCAAATATGCAAACCTCAAATCATTATATTGTACATAAATTCAAACAAATTCAAATTAACAAGCCTAAACTGATATTAGTTTGCATAGATATGAATTTATCACACCTAATTATGTCACCATGTTAGAGAGAGTGGTTAGAGAATTTGAACAAGGTCCACCACTTGTCCAACCTAGATACCAAGAAGGATTGAGTGTACAAGGTATTGTTTGGAGGTCCTTATAGTCCATTGGTCTCAAGGTCCACCACTTGTGGTAAGGGTCACCAAAAAGTGTATATATTCATCCAAAGAAATACACGTATTTTTGGTCTACATGTCCTAGTTTAAACCATTTATGTCCATTAGGTGTATCACTAAACAACACTACTATTTTGAGAAACAGAAGTTACAATCATATCTACAAATGGATTAGAGGAAAATCAGCTCAGCATACATCCAGAACTCGCTACAAGAATCGACTTTAACAGATCACGCAAGTAAGTCTTCCATTCAATTTTACTAGTATTACAATGTGTTAGTTATTTGTGATATTTATGTATGTATATATACTATGTGTGCATATCGTAATTAAGTGTAATTGTGTATCTGCATTATGTATGAGTATTACAATGAAATAACACAAATATACATACATACACATAGATAACACAGACGCACACATACATGAGCATGTATTTTCAAGAGAGAGATAGCAAGATACAGAGATAGATAGATAGATAGAGAGAGAGAGATAAATACCTGTTTTTAGAGAGAGGAGAGAGAAAGATAACAGATTTCACTGTGTTTATGTATGTGGAAGAGAGGAAGACGATGTATGGGAATATGTGCACGTATTTTCAAGAGAGAGACAACAAGATACAGATTTCATTGTGGTTATGTATGTGGAAGTGAGGAAGACGATGTGTGGGAATATGTGCATGTATTTTCAAGAGAGAGACAACAAGATAACAGATTTCACTGTGGTTATGTATGTGGAAGAGAGGAAGACGATGTGTGGGAATATGTGTATGTGTGCGGGGATACTTTTAAACTATGTATCTCTGTCTTTTGACGAGAGAGTGTGTGTGCAAGAAGAGTTACAGAGAACCATCTTCTCTATATGGAGAAAGACAGAGAGTGAGAGAGAGAGAAATACCTGTTTTTTCTCTATTCGTGAGGTGTGCAATGTCTCCTGAGAAGACTGCCCGATCCTGCCCTTCTGGAAAGCGTTGTGTACGCTGCTGTTTCTTTATCTTGTGCGCGAACTTTCAATCCTGTGCACTCCACCTGTGTGTTGTGTACGATGCCGAGCTTGCTCCTCTACGCGCGCGTATACTCCAACTGTGTGCGATCGTGTGCGCTTTCTGTGTGTTTGCTGCTCGCCTGCTTTCTCTGTGTGCGTTTCTCGTGCGCTCTCTGTGTGCCTAATCTTGATAGGGTTTATTAGAATGCCACGTATGCTACAAGTCCATGTTTTATCATAGGATTAAAAAAAACAAAAGCAATATAAAAAATTAACCAATTCACACGGCCAAAATTAAAGAAATCATGGTTGAAAATATGAAAACATGCCGCCCCTTGACCCGCCCGGGGCGCTGCCCAGACCCGCCTAGAACAATATCCCAAAATCAACCTCCCAAGCCCCGCCATCGAGAGCGCTATATTCCACATCCCCATCAAGAGCGCTACCCCCAAACCTCACGTGGAAGCGCTGCCTTGTCACCCCATTGTGGCATTGCCCTAAGACCCCGCATCTGGAGTGCTAAATGGGAACATTCTTCATTAGTGAAATTTTGAACATAAATTATATTAGCATATACTTAAATATAATACAAATATTAACATATTAGCTATACTACTAATTTACTATAGCAGTTCTAGATTATGTCCCATACTATATTTAAGGTGCAAAGGTTGGCCTTATGGTCCTAGATTTAGCCAAGTGGTCAACACATATAGGACCAAGTGCACACTGTGCCACAAAACTTGGCCACCACTTCACTTGCCAAAGTTTAGGCCACATGGTCAATCCTAACTTTCCAATGTTCTTATTATGTCACTTTTGCCTCGTGGAAAACCTAGGCTTGTTTTCACATACTCAGGCACTTCAAGCCACAATAAATTGTCATTACTCTTCGGCAACCCTTTTGTTCAAGTCTTTGAAAAAACATTGTTTAAGGCCACCCTAAACCATTTTCATTTAGGGGTGTCTAAAACTAGCTTTTTGGCAATTCGAGAAGAAAATGGTTAAAGTTTTATACTTAGTTTTAACACTTGACCAATTCAATAATTGAAAGCAAGGTCTTGTAATACTTTTCTTTGGACATCACACATTAAAACTAGGTCCCTCACTTGTCCAAGCTATGCTCTAATACAATAGAGGGCTTTTTGGTTTCAAGATGCACCACTTTCCCAACCTTGATTCCATTAAAGAAGCTAGCTCTACTTAGACATTTAATTGCAAGGTCTTGCAGCAGTTCAGATTGAACATTTTCCATGGCAGCTAGGTCCACCACTTATCTAAGCTATGCTCTAATAGAGTAAGGGGGTTTTGGTTTCAAGATCCACCACTTGTCCAAACTTGATTTGGGAAGCAAGGTCCTATAATAGTTTGCTTTGGACATTCACCATTACAACTAAGTCCACCACTTCTCCAAGCTATGTTCTAATACACTAAGGAGGTTTTGGTTTCAAGGAGAACCACTTGTACGACTCTGTTTTTGGAAGTAAGGTCTTTACATAGTTCACCTTGGACCTTGGACATTGGATACTACAACTAAGCCCACCACTTGTCCAAGATATCCTCTATATATAGCCAAAGGGTTTGGGTTTCAAGATTCACCACTTTTCCAACCTTTCTTCCATTAAAGAAAGGAGGGGCTTTATAACTAGGTCCACCACTTGTCCAAGCTATGCTCTGATATAGAAAGCGGATTTTGGTTTCAAGGTCCACCACGTGTTCAACCTTGCAAGACTCAAGGGATACTTGGACATTGGAAAGCATAGTCCTATAGTAGTTGATAGGTGGCAGTGGGTATTACAACTAGGTTCAACCTATGCTCTCATATAGCAAAGAGGCTTCGCTTTCAAGGTCCACCACTTGTCCAACCTTGCTTCCATTAAAGAAATGAGGGGCTACGTGTCACGGGAACCGAATAATAGAGATCGATAGCAAAAGATAGAGAAAGAGATCTTTGTATTGATGAATCTTTGTAGAGTTTTGATACAACAGAGGAGCAAAATATATGGGCGCACTCCGTTGTACGGAGCTCGAACCTCCCGACCACCCCCGAGCTTCAGTTCGCTTGCATGCAGCGTCTCACTCGCACTCGCACTCGCACTCTCACTCTCACTCTCACTCGCACTCGCACTCGCACTCGCAGAAGAAGAGATCGGTGAATGATCCCCAAACGCACCACCCGTCGTGCTTTTATCCTTCTTTTCCTCGAAAAGCCTGCACGATTTTCGTACCAAGTATGCCTGCGAGAATAATATAAGAACGTGATCGCTAAGCGATCCGTAAAGGTTAGATTTCTATCATGACACTTTGCACAGATCGTGTTTCACACATTGATTTCTGTGTCGCCTACAAAATAGCCAAAAGAACATACTCGTGCAACCAATTCAACATGATGATCAAAGTAAAAAACATAATTATATACCTTCATAATCTCAATTGCCATACTCTACCATGAAGAAACAATTCACTTCTTGGTTGATAGCAGGGAGAACTGTATGATGTTGTAGGTCTGTCTGTCCCTGTGTACATTACACTGCTGCTGCCTTCTATTTGTTTTCATCATAACTTTTACAAACGAACTCAGAACAGAGCGATCCAGGTACTCAAAACGACGGGAATAGGTCTAGTCTACAAAGCAACGCGGACAGAATTGCAAAAAACATCTTTGTTTGGCTAAAAACGCAATTTTTAGGTCGCGACTCATAAAACCTCTATTTTTGGGTATCCACTACTTTTACAACTTATTTTAAGCCTACCCATGCATTTTAAGCTAAAACACATAAATATACAACATTGATATTAATAAAAATCTCAATTTTACTGTTCATAGACAGACTATCTGTTATTCATTAATCTTTATCAAATCCGTTTTTAGTGTATTATTTAAAAAAAAAGAATATATGTTCTCTGTTAATATTTCAACTCATTCGTATAAGCTCTATTTAATAGACTATTCAACAATCTTTCAAATCGTGCTAACGAAAGATATGCCCTGCTACATTCTTTTCGACTTTAAGAACTTTAAATATTAGTCCTATTACATTCTCCCCTTATCAAAATTAACTCTGTCCTCAGAGTTGGTCTAAAGAGAGAAAAATTCTCTTTGCAAAACACTAAGATCAACCCATGATGCATCCTCTACTGGATAGTTCTGTCACTTAACCAAAACTTCCACAATGTCTCTATTTCTCATATGTTTAAAACGCCTATCTAGTACTAAGTCTGATTCTACAGTCAATGGTCCGTCATCTTTCAACTTAGAGTTGTCCTCTAAAACATGATGCACATTAGGAACATACGTTTTCAATAAACTCACATAGAATACATGATGCACTTTAACATGAGAAGGCAATTCCAATTTGTAAGCTAATGAACCAATGCGCTTCAAAATTTTAAATGGACCAACAAATCGTGGAGACAATCTTCTATCATTTCCAAAAATCAAATGAGACTTCTCAGGAATAACCTTTAAAAAACCATATCACCAGTTTCATACTCCACAACACGATGTTTCTTGTCATAATACGGTTTATGTCTCTTTTGAGATTCTCTAATATTCCCCCTGATTTTGGCCGACTCGCTATCCATTTTCTCAAGCATCTCACGTGAGAGTTCTACCTTATTCCTCGAATTAAGAAAATGAATAGGTGTAGGATAGTTATAGCCATACATTGCCTCAAACGGAGTCATCCTAATAGATGAATGATATGAACTGTTGTATGCAAATTCAACCAAAGGCAAATATTCATTCCAATTAGATTGGTTTTCATTGACATACATTCGTAACATATCTTCTAAAATACGATTCACTCTCTCCGTTTCCTCATCAGTTTGAGGATGAAAAGCAGTAGACATGCGTAACTGGATACCTATAGAGTCAAAAGTCGCTCTCCAGAAATGTGAAGTGAACTTAGAATCTCTGTCAGACACTATGCTCTTGGGCATGCCATGCAAACGAAATATCTCTTTCACAAACAAGCGTGCAATGGTCAAAGCAGTATCAGTTATTTTCACGGAAAAGAAGTGAGCCTGTTTTGTGAGTCTATCTACTACCACAAAGATCGAGTCATACCCTCCACGAGTAGTAGGAAGTCTAATAATAAAGTCCATGGATATAGACTCCCACTTCTGTAAAGGAATGTCTAAGGGTTGAAGGTCACCAGGCATCCTCTTATGTTCAATTTTAACTTGTTGACATTGAAAGCATTCACGCACATAATTCTTAACATCCAATTTCATACGTGGCCAAAAGAATGAACTTTTAATCTTTTCATATGTCTTACTCAATCCAGGATGACCAGAAAAAGGTGAGTTATGACACTCATGCAGAATTTGACTCTTAAAAGCAGAATTTGCAGGAATACACAAGCGGTCATAATAATACAGATTTCCCTTATACAAGTGATATCTGTTCTCATACATCTCACCAATATTCTCACGCAAGAATTTCAAAATAGGCATGTAAAAAGAATCGTTTTCAACTTCGGCATGTATCTCATCAACCAAATTGGATCGCACAACAGTCAACAAATTACACATGGGTCTACGACTCAATGCATCTGCAACTTTATTTTCTTTCCCACACAAATACTTCAAGTCAAAATCATACTCAGCCAACAATTCAATCCATCTCCTTTGTCTGTTGTTTAACAATGGCTGTGTGAAAATATACTTCAAACTTTGATGATCAGTACGCAATTCAAATTTGACACCAAGCAAAAGATGACGCCAATGTTTCAATGCATGAACAACAGCAAGCAATTCTAGATCATGTGTTGCATAGTTCAATTCATGTCGTCTTAATTTCCTAGACTCATATGCAACCACTCTTCCTTCTTGTGTCAAAACACACCCTAGTTGTTCACCACTAGCATCACATGACACAACAAATGGTTTGCCCATCTCAGGAACTTTCAAAACACAATTTTCTGCTATTTTAGCCTTCAAGGTCTCAAAAGCAGTCTCAGAGGTAGAAGTCCACACAAAACCCTTGTCTTTCTTGGTCAATTCGGTCAAAGGACTTCCTATCTTAGAGAAATCTTTAATGTGTGCTCTCTCATATTGTGCTAGACCCATAAAGCTTCTCACATCCCTTAATGACTTTGGTGTTGGCCACTCCACAATAGTCTTAACTTTGTCAAGGTCAATGTGAATCCCCTCTTTAGAAATCACTCTTCCCAAATACACAATCTGATCCTTTGCAAAAGTACACTTACTTGCTTTGGCATACAATTTATGTTCACGCAAAACCTCAAATGTTTTCTTTAAGTGCAATGCATGATCTTCTTCATTCTTAGAATACACAAAAATATCATCCAAGAATACCAGAATGAAGTCATCAAGGTACGGGTGAAAAATATTATTCATTAAGCACATGAAAGTTGCTGGTGCATTAGTCAAACCAAAAGCAAGAACTGTAAATTCATAATGCCCATAACGTGTACGAAAAGCAGTCTTTGGAATGTCCTCAACCTTAATGCGGATTTGATGGTAGCCAGAACGAAGATCAACCTTTGAAAATATTGTGGCACCACTCAAATGGCTAAGCAATTCATTTATGTGAGGAAGAGGATATTTGTTCTTAATGGTCTGTTTGTTTAACCCCCTGTAATCAATGCATAACCTATATGTACCATCCTTTTTCTTTTGGAATAACACAGGACTGCCCCAAGGAGATACACTAGGTTTAATGAAACCCTTTTTCAAAAAGGTCATCAAGTTGTATCTTGAGCTCTTTAAGCTCATCAATATTGAACCTGTATGGAGCCCTTGAATAAGGTGTTGCTCCTGGATATAGATCTATGGCGTGGTCTACCGCTCAAGGCGGAGGCATACCAGGAAGATCGTCCAGAAACACATCCTTAAATTCATGTAAGAGATCCTCTATAAATTCTGGATTTGTCTCTTTATGTTTATCCCCAGATTCTTCTTTAATCTCATTAGCAAACACAAGCAACGTCTCACACTCTTATCTAAGTCACCTTATCAATTCCATTGCCAAAACTAGATTTAGAATCTCTTTCTTTCCACAAAGAGTGTGACTTATCATCATCAAATGATTAAAGATATATTTTTCTTCCTTAACAATCAATCAAAACATGATTTTCAATGATCTAATTGATACCAATGATAACATCATGCATATCAATGTTTATGTTATAGAAATCATCTTTATGATTTCGACTCTTCAAAGAAAAAAAAACAATTTTTCTACTAACTCTTTCGTGAAACTATTATTACCACTAGTTAAATCCACAAGACTTTTAACTTCTCGATTTAATTTCAAGTTTAATTTCTCAATCAATTTAGACGATAAGAAGCAATGAATACTATCCAAATCAATTAAGAAATTCAAATTTTAATCTCAACTTCTACGCATAAATTCGATCTCACAGAAGCTTTCAAAGGACGTATCAAAGACATAAAACATCACAAAGAAGGGGTAGATGACTTACCTTTATCGTACGCATCGCCAAAAGTCTCCAATTGAGCCATCTTGGTACGTATTGTTTTATCGATCACCTTGCTCGAGCATTCGAAAGTCTCGTGGTCGTGTTCTCGATATTGAAAGTATAATCCCAATCTTTGAGTTCTTCAATCCACGCTTCTAAATCTTCGCATATCTTTCTTATGCCATCAAACTCTTTAAGCTTAGCCTTCGTTAAGAATGATTTGGTTGTCGCTTCTCCCATATCGTCATCGTTTCTTTTGGTGGTACCCCAGTGCCACCACGATGATTATTGTTTCCAGGTGGATTAGCATGGTTTTCACCTTCATGTTGGCCATCAAGGTCTACATAGATATCAAGATCTCGTGCTGCTTTGCCCCGTAGAGCCTCAACACACTCCCGATTTGCAATTTTCAGATCTTCTCATAGTCGCCGAATCAGGTCTTCTTGCTCCTTCATCCTCCTCTCATATCCTTTTATGTACAGAATCAACCGCTTGCTCTGATACCAATTGTCACGGGAACCGAATAATAGAGATCGATAGCAAAAGATAGAGAAAGAGATCTTTGTATTGATGAATCTTTGTAGAGTTTTGATACAACAGAGGAGCAAAATATATGGGCGCACTCCGTTGTACGGAGCTCGAACCTCCCGACCACCCCCGAGCTTCAGTTCGCTTGCATGCAGCGTCTCACTTGCACTCGCACTCGCACTCGCACTCGCACTCTCACTCTCACTCTCACTCGCACTCGCACTCGCACTCGCAGAAGAAGAGATCGGTGAATGATCCCCAAACGCACCACCCGTCGTGCTTTTATCCTTCTTTTCCTCGAAAAGCCTGCACGATTTTCGTACCAAGTATGCCTGCGAGAATAATATAAGAACGTGATCGCTAAGCGATCCGTAAAGGTTAGATTTCTATCATGACACTTTGCACAGATCGTGTTTCACACATTGATTTCTGTGTCGCCTACAAAATAGCCAAAAGAACATACTCGTGCAACCAATTCAACATGATGATCAAAGTAAAAAACATAATTATATACCTTCATAATCTCAATTGCCATACTCTACCATGAAGAAACAATCCACTTCTTGGTTGATAGCAGGGAGAACTGTATGATGTTGTAGGTCTGTCTGTCCCTGTGTACATTACACTGCTGCTGCCTTCTATTTGTTTTCATCATAACTTTTACAAACGAACTCAGAACAGAGCGATCCAGGTACTCAAAACGACGGGAATAGGTCTGGTCTACAAGGCAGCGCGGACAGAATTGCAAAAAACATCTTTGTTTGGCTAAAAACGCAACTTTTAGGTCGCGACTCATAAAACCTCTATTTTTGGGTATCCACTACTTTTACAACTTATTTTAAGCCTACCCATGCATTTTAAGCTAAAACACATAAATATACAACATTGATATTAATAAAAATCTCAATTTTACTGTTCATAGACAGACTATCTGTTATTCATTAATCTTTATCAAATCCGTTTTTAGTGTATTATTTAAAAAAAAAGAATATATGTTCTCTGTTAATATTTCAACTCATTCGTATAAGCTCTATTTAATAGACTATTCAACAATCTTTCAAATCGTGCTAACGAAAGATATGCCCTGCTACATTCTTTTCGACTTTAAGAACTTTAAATATTAGTCCTATTACACTACGTAAACATTGGCAAGCAAGGTATCAAGGTCCTAAGGTGTTTCACCTTGGATATTGGGCATTATAACTAGGTCCACCACTTGTCCAAGCTATGCTTTGATAAAGAAAGGGGATTTTCGTTTCAAGGTCCACCATGTGTTCAACCTTTCTAATATAGAAAGGGGATTTTCGTTTCAAGGTCCACCACGTGTTCAACCTTGAAAGACTCAAGGGATACTTGGACATTGGAAAGCATAGTCCTATAGTAGTTGATAGGTGGCAGTGGGTATTAAAACTAGGTCCAACCTATGCTCTTATATAGCAAAGAGGCTTTGGTTTCAAGGTCCACCACTTGTCCAACCTTACTTCCATTAAAGAAATGAGGGGCTACGTAAACATTGGCAAGCAAGGTAGCAAAGTCCTAAGGTATTTCACCTTGGATATTGGGCATTATAACTAGGTCCACGACTTGTCCAAGCTATGCTCTGATATAGAAAGGGGATTTTTGTTTCAAGGTCCACCACGTGTTCAACCTTGAAAGACTCAAGGGATACTTGGACATTGGAAAGCATAGTCCTATAGTAGTTGATAGGTGGCAGTGGGTATTACAACTAGGTCCACCACTTGTCCAACCTATGCTCTCATATAGCAAAGAGGCTTTGGTTTCAAGGTCCACCACTTGTCCAACCTTGCTTCCATTAATATAGCAAGGAGGATTTGGTCTCAAGGTTCACCACTTGTCCAACCTATGCAAACCTTTTTCATGTTGTAGCATGATTTTTGGTTTGAAGAGTATTTTTCTATAACTATGGATTTAACAATGTAATCTTTTTACTTACAGGATGGACTTCGAATCAGGGGAGAAAGTACATATGATACTTGATAATGAAATCGTTGGTATTGGTTGTGTGTGTAGAACAGATCCAGATTCCACTTGTGGTGGTACAAAGATAGGGCTGGGAAATGTCTCCATACTAGTGGAGGAATGCTTGAAGGATGTGGTCCTACCTTTTCCTACAATGGATACTTCATCTCTCCAAGGCTCATTATGGAGTGCTGTTCGATGGTCAAAGCTTCTTTTGCAATCTTTTGTATTAAATGGTAACTTAATTGATCCACACGAAAGCTACAATGGTGATGAAGAACATGATCATTCTGATCCTCTAGTTACAGATGCAATACCTATGACAAGCCCAGAATTTGAAGCAATGATTCGAGAGTCTTGGAGAAATCAGAGGGTCCTTTTAAAAGATGACACAATGATGCAAACCATGAATGAAGGGACCATCTTATATGTATTTCCACATGATTATGTCAACTTTCAGGAACTTGGTCCTGATTGTGTGGGTGTGGGTATTGAAAGAGAAAATGCAAGCATTGATGATGTGGTTGAAGTGGGTAGCATCACTTTGCTAAAGTGGCCCATCAAGCAGACAACAATGTTGAATGGGAGCCCATTACAACGCTTTGTTCCTGTTGATGGCATGCATGCTACATATGAGGATGTATCCAACGATGGCAATGTTGGAAAAAAACTTGATGGGAGTAATGTTGTCCAGTTGTCAAGGAAGAGACGATACACTTTCATGAACAGGACTCAAAAATCAAAAGCAGCACCAGCTTCGACTTTTTACCTTTCAAACAAATCAATTCAAAGGGTATTATGCATTGATTGTTGTGCACAAAAATGCTGCCAATTTGCAGATCGTGATATGGTGACAAGGTTACGACAACAATTTTGGGGAGAGTCTCAAAAATCACGCACTAATTATGTTTATGATGTTCTTTCTATATGTTATCAGAAAGATGAGAAGTCACGATACCAATTCAGGCTAAATGGCTCTATTGTTTGTTGTAGAGCATGGTATGAGCTACATGGAATACCAAAGACATCATTTTATCGATACAAGGAGAACTTTGAAAATGGTGTGCGCCAATATGTACATGGGAACACATGTACATTGAGAAGGGGACTTCAACATACTAGTTTAGCAAGAGCACTACTAAATGAGTTTGTGGAAAACAACTCTGAGAAGATGCCACATAGAAGTAGAACACTGCTAGATGGCTCAAGAGAGACTCAATTGGTGATTCCATCAACATACAAACAAGTGGATATTTTATGTGAAATCAACACGACACTTGACCAAATGGGCTATGAGAAGAAGCTATCCCAATCTTCTTTTGGTAGAATTTGGAACAAAGAGTACCCACATGTCACTTTAACAAAGACGAGTGAGTTCTCTAAGTGCAATATTTGTAGCTCAATCAAGGCATGGTTAGAAGCTAAACCTTCTCTTGAAGAGAGAGCTCTTCTCTTAAGGGAGAGAGAAGTTCACATGGCACAACAAAAGAGTTGCAGAAGCCTATATTATGCATGGCGCACGTATTCAGAAACTCAACCACAAAAATATGTATGCATAATCCATGATAAGATGGATCAAAAGAAGACTGCCATTCCTAGATTACGCATTGTTCCCAAGGGTGTGGATTCACGATATAATCTGCAGGTGGCATTGATTGGCATGATCACTCATGGACATGGAGAAGGTCATTACGGACACTTTGTCTTGAATGGTTTGTGGCCAGCTGATCCAAATCTTACAATTGGCTCAATTGCTAATTGTTTACATAACCTCGAGAGGATAGATAAGCATCCTCTTGGTGATCTAGTAACAAATGGACTTCCAAGGAGCAATATTTCACTACTACATGCTTTGAGCTCAAGGGATGCTTTGGACTACCATAACTTGAGTGATGGAAAAGAGCCCATTGTGCAGTCGTCAGAAATTGCAGAAGAGGAATTGGGGTCAACATTTCGCAGATTGCCAGAGAACTTGTTGCTACAATTGGATAATTGTGCAGGGGAAAACAAAAATCGATACTTATTTGCCTATTTGTCAATGCTTGTTGCAAGGGGTGTTTTCAAAACCATCCAGCTGGGATTTTTAATGGTTGGGCATACACGCGAGGACATAGACGCCATGTTTAGTAGGTTTTCAGAGAAGTTGAGAGTTACACAAACCTATACTTTGCCACATTTGATGGATACATTACGAAACAGCTCATCTTCATCTCCAGCTCCATTTTTTCTCACAAAGATCCCCGATTTCAAGCAATATTGTGATGGCTATCTTTGTGATGGACAAGACATACTTGTTGGACATTCCAAACCGCTTCAATTCAGGTTCTTTATGCAGGATGAGACACCAATGATGCAATATAAGGCACATGTAGGTGTATCAAGCTGGAGTGGAAGTATTCGCCTTTGGAAAACAGACACAGAAGGCAAGCCAATGTTACCACATGGAGATCCACCTCTAGTACAAATGGCGGAGTATGTCAAGGCCCACAAAGAAGTCATTTTGGGGCTAAAGAACTATATAAAATTTTGGAAAAATTTAGGGAATGGTTCAAGTATTCTGCGATATTATAGACCCGTGATAGATTATTGGAGTAAGGTAATTGAAGAGATTGGAAAAGCAATCATATCAAAGGGAGTCTTGTATGAAATGTTTTGGCCAAAAACTCAAGAATATTCTCACCTACAAAGCACTACAATGAATTTGCAACAAGGAGCAGAAAGATTCCTAGGCCTTGAAGAGTTGAACGATCATTTTTGTGGGCCTCAACGAAATAGGCCAAGGGAAGAGTTTGACCCTATGTCTGATGTGCACCAAGGTGACTTTCTTATGCTTGTTCCGATTGACATAGAAATCTATCCAGTGTGGCTTGCAATGGCTTTATCTGACATTGATAATGAGCCTACATCACCAAACTACAAAAAACTCTTGATTCAATATTGGGCACCTTGCGCGAGAAAAAGTGGGATGACAGATACTCAAGCTTACAGTAATTGTTGGAAGGGTTATTGGGCTGTCAACTATAAGGACCCACAAGTGTGGGAAACTATAGATGCAATTGTTTGGTCCTGGAGACCCAACAAAGAAGGACCATTTTCTAGAATAAAGATTCCAGAAAGACATGCTCTAAAAGCCAAAGAAGGCCTCACTCGTGCACATCAGCCACACTTGGATCAAAGTTCAGATATGGTATCAAATGTGGAGTAGAATTATGTGGAGCTTCTATTGTGACTATACTAGTCAATTTGTAAACAAAATCTTTTTTGTATCTTCCTTTGTTTTATGTAATTTATAGTTATTATTCAAATCCATGTGTTGTACATCCTCTTGACTTTTGGTGTTTATCAACACCACAATCCTATGAGATTTTCACTTTATTTACTAGCCACACACCTCAATTTTTCCCACTTTAAGTGGAAAATTCCCAAATTACATGAATTCGGTCGATTTGGAGATTCCCATAATGTGAGATTTTTACCAAAATACCTAATATGGTCTTGAAGGACCTATATTTGAAGATTGGAATGTTGCCTATACGGATTGGCAACGACGTGATAAAGCAGCTCGTCGGTATATTCTTTTTGCTCTTACTGATTCCCTTTTGCTTGATATGTACGAACTGCCTACTTCCCACCACGTATGGAAGTACCTTATTGCAAACTTTCAGAAGAAATCTGTCACAGAAATACTTTATTTGAGAGGGTTGCTTAACAAGTTACAATATGAAGTTGGTACTGCCATGATGGGACATATTGAATCTTTCAAATCTATTATTAATCAACTTGCTGCTACCGGTGATCCTGTTCCACAAAAGCAACTGATTACACTTCTCCTTGATACGGTGAAAGACTCTTCTTATGATAACATTGTTACTATTCTCTCTAATAAAGATGGTCTTGATTTCGACCAAGCCTGCATGTCTTTAATTGAATACTCTCAACGTCAAGAACGTCGTAATGCTAGTCATGATACAGCTATGATTTCACACGAGGAGACTGAGTCACAATAGATGGAACGGGCTTTTTATGCTCGAAGGCGTCCATTTCAACGAGGAAACCGCAGAGGTGGCCGTCGCGATAACATTTTCTCTCGTCTCAAATTTCCTAATAAGCAATGTTCTTACTGCAACAGAAATGGCCATACTGAAGATGATTGTTGGGCACGTCAATATGATGAAGAACACAATATTACCACAAAACAACCACGTTTATCTAGAGACTCTTCTTCTTCTTCTTGTGAATATTGTGGACGATCTGATCATCCCACTCATATGTGCTATAAGCGTCGATTCGACACAGATCGAAATAGAGCATATGCTACTGAACATCGAAACAACATTGTACCAGAAACAAGCTGCGTCCTATGTTCAGTTGCTCTAGACAGAATACTTCATGTACGTGATGGATCACTTTTTATTGTCGATTCTGGTGCTACAGGAAATATGACATATCAGTCTAAGTGGCTCCATAACTATCATCCACTGCCAGTTCAACGTGTTGTTTATCTTGCTGATGATACTACTTGTCAAGTAAAGGGTATTGGAGACTTATATCTTGGTACCTTATCTTCTTCCACTCGAATTTTGTGAGGAGTATTACATGTACCAGATCTTCAACGTAATCTTCTTTCAGTTGCTAGACTTGTTGATCTTGGTATGTTTGTTGGATTTGATCATACCAAATGCCGAATTGAGAAAGATGGACAGACTATAGCCACTGCTCCTCAAAATGGTAATTTGTTTGAACTCTCTTTCAACGATGCTGTAGCAAATGTTGTCACTGCTCCAGGTGATCATGATTGCAAAGTATGGCATCACCGTTTTGTTCATGCTGATTTCTCAAAACTCCTTGATCTTCAACGTCGTGATCTTGTTCATGGCATGGATCTTAAAGCCCATCCTCATATGGGAATTTGTGAATTTTCTGCTCTTGGGAAACACAATCGCAAACCCTTTCCTCTTTCAAATACAACTCATTATCATGACATATTGGATCTTGTTCATACTGATATATGTGGACCTCTACCTTCTTCGAGATCACAATATCGCTACTTCATTACTTTCATTGATGATTTCTCAAGGTATACGACTGTATTTCTACTTAGACAAAAATCTGAAGCCTTATCTGTTTTCAAACAATTCCACAAGGCTGCGGAACTTCAAACTGGTCTTCGCCTTAAGAAGCTTCGTAGTGACAATGGCGGCGAATATGTTTCTCGAGAGTTTGTGAGTTACTCTGCTGACAGTGGAATTCATCATGAACACACTATTCCATATTTGCCTCAACAGAACGGTGTTGCTGAACGAAAGAATCGCACTATTCTCAATGCTGTAAGATGTATGCTGATTCATTCTGGTTTATCTCGTGTTTTTTGGGCTGAAGCTACTTTGACAGCAGTATTTATTCAGAATCATCTTCCTACTACTGCACCCTTTGGTAAGATACCCATCACAGCATGGACAGGTGACATTCCTTCTGTATCTCATTTTCGAACCTTTGGCTGTATTGCTTATATTCATGTTCCCAAAGAAACACGAACAAAGCTTGATGCTCCTCGTCTTAAAGTTATTTTTATTGGATATTCTGACACTTCCAAAGGCTACAAATTCTATGACCCTTCCTCCAAGAAAGTAATTGTGAATCGTGATGCTACTTTTAACGAACAGCTTATGGGAGGCTCATGGTCCATGGATGATTCTGATGATACTAAATCATTGCTTCAAGCTTTTCCATTTCTTTCAGAAGATGAAACTCTTCCTATAGAGCAACTTTCCTCTTCACAACCATCCATTCCGAATGTCGCCAATGATGATATTGATATTTTTGTTGATCTGCCTATTGATTTTGAACATTGATCATGTCATGTTTATGATGACGATATTGCTAATAATGCTTTTTCTACTTCCGAAGATCCCATTACTTATGATGAAGCTATCTCTTCACCACAAAAGGATGAATGGCAAGAGGCCATGGAAGCAGAGTACGATTCTCTTATCTCTAAAGGTACATGGATACTAACTGAATTACCTCCTGGTAGTACAGCTATTAAATGTAAGTGGGTGTATAAGACAAAAGTAAAAGCAGATGGATCTTTTGACAAGTTCAAGGCGCGTTTAGTTACAAAAGGTTATTCCCAAGTAGCTGGTGTTGATTATCAAGAGACTTTTTCACCAGTTGTTCGCATTACAAGTGTTCGAGTTTTATTGGCATTTGCTGTTCAATTTGATTTAGAAGCTCATCAAATGGATGTGCAAACTGCTTTTCTTAATGGTGACTTGGAAGAGGAAATTTATATGGAACAACCAGAAGGGTTTGTTATTCCAGGGAAAGAAGACTTGTTGCTCAACTCCATAAGGCACTATATGGTCTCAAACAAGCTTCGCGAGCCTGGTATACAAAATTTGATCTTTTTCTCACCTCTAAAGGATTCATCTCTTGCTCGTCAGACCCCAACTTATACATAAAACGCCAAGGTAGCAGTTTTGTGATTCTTGCTCTTTATGTGGATGATACCATCCTTGTTTCCAATGATTTGGGATTTCTTCAGCAAGTGAAAAAGTTATTGTCTTCTGCATTTGATATGGTGGATCTTGGAGAGATTCACTCGTGTCTTGGCATTCAAATCCAACGGAACCGTACAAAAGGTATTTTATTCCTTCGACAGTCAAAGTTTATTGCAAATACTATTCAAAAATTTGGTATGAAATCTGCACATTCAGCCAACACACCTTGTCTTCCAAGCTCTATGAAGAACACTTCTGACAATGGCGGTCAACTTGTCACAAATCAACCTTATGCTAACTTGATTGGATGTCTTCATTTTGTTGGCATGAACACTCGTCCTGATATTCTGTTTGCTGCTAATTATCTTGGACAACATCTTGCATGTCCTTCTCTTAAGCATTGGTCTGCTGCAAAGCGTGTGTTGAAATACTTGAAAGGCACTACAGATTTTGGTTTAGTCTATTGACGACAACTCACATCGGATTCTATGCAATCTCTTTCTCTTTTGGGTTACACAGATGCAGACTGGGCAAGCTCACATTTATCTATGCGATCTACTAGTGGAAATTGCTTCTTTATAAATGGTTGTCTTGTTTCTTGGACTAGCAAGAAACAACGTTGTGTTGCAGTTTCTACGACTGAGTCAGAATATGTTGCGGCATCACTTGCAGCTCGTGAGTTGATTTGGCTTCGACAAATGCTGGTTGATATTGGTCACTCGCCTCTTTCTAGCACACCCTTGCGGTGTGACAACCAAAGTGCTATTATTCTTGCAAAAGACTATGTTCAACATAATAAGTCAAAGCACATTGCTGTCCATTATCATTATGTCAGGTATGAAGTACGCAAAGGAACCATTATGGTTGAACACTGTCCAAGTGACCAGATGATTGCAGACATTTGGACCAAAGGCCTCAACGAGTCACGTTTCATCCTCTTGAGCTCGGAGCTTGGAGTTGCTTCGACCTCACTCTTTCTAGATTAGCTTCTTTGCTATTGTAATAGCTTTGTACATATGACATTGTAATCTTTTAGGTACCATGCACTATGCACACTCCACATTTGCACATTGTGATCTCTAAGTCACTTGAATATTTGTACATAGATGCACAATTCACTTTCACATCATCATCGCTGGTTCATATTTTCACATTGTATAATAGGGGCTTGGGTTTTTCCCTTGAACTCCCCAAGGGTTTTTTCATCCAAAGCTAGAGACCTTTGTTTGAGTGGGGGTGTTGGAGCTATATATGGCTCACTCTACTCAACTTGGTCTCACCTATATATTTGTATCTTGTCCTCAATATGAATCAGTCTTTGGGAGCGTATATGGTGTGTCTCTTGTCTCGTCTCTCTCTCTTTCTCTCTACATCTCAACAGGCTTGTAGCACCACTCCAACACAATTGGAGGACACAATAAGTGTCAAAGCTTCTGAGACGACATGAAGAAGGGAATCTCTTCTACAAGGATGTCCAAAGGCATACTACAATAGCGAAAGGCTTCAAATGACACCCCAAGATTGACAGCAATACCATAAGGCTTCAAAAGAATTGAGCTCCTTGCTTATCCTACCAAAGGAATTAAAAGAGCTGATATAGGTATACATCCTAGGGAAAGCTTATTTGAGGGTGGGTGCTTCAGATGTGAATCTCTAGTCGTCGTGACCAAATTGCCATCCATGATTCTTGCCTTACACCTTTTGCTTTCCTTTGTAAGACCTAGAACCTTGTGAAAAGGACTAGGTTGCTTGCCTCTCACCCTTCATTTTCCTCTAGTAATAGTTGTCTGACATTTTCTTTCTTTGAACGACACAATCACCTCATAAGCTATTAAGTGCCCTAAAAATCTTCACAAATATGTCTCTCTACAAAGGATATCATAAGGTGGTGAGTCCTATTAGTCTTTAGTTCCACACTTGTTGTTTGTAGCAGCTAGGCAAGCAATTAATGCCCTTGCAAGGCAATATGTGCGCCTATATACAAAAGCTATGGAGGTGGCGGATACATGCAAGAGATAGGGTGGATGCAACTAGTGCTGTTTGGGACACATTGCAAAAGAGACCACTGCTAGCGAAAAACAAAGGTAGGGTGTAGGGCATGACATTGTCGGTGCTAGTACGAATCCTCATGAGGAAAGAGTTGAGAGGCTATGGGTGGTGCAATTGCCATTATTACTAGTATTGACGCTCGTGGATGGTAGCAGTAGTATTTGGATATTCCAATTTTCATATAAGTTGCGAGTTGGGTAGAGAGAGAAAGGGAGGGGGAGGGGGGAGGTGTTTAGGGATATCTAAGCTATTGTATGTCTTTTACTATGCAAATGCCTTTTATAAAAAAAATTAATATCAATCATGTTTGGCTCTGCTCGGTTTTATCATTGCTCGAAAAGTTTTGCTCAGAGTCAGGAATTCCCCGTTTATTCTGCAGGAGGCAGAGAATGTAAAAGGGATGTGGGTCCTTATGGACAACCGCCTATGTATGTGCAAATTTTTAACAACACTTGAGGCTCTCATATAATTGGGATTACAGCCTTTGGAGGGTCGTGAGGTTTTGTGAAGCCAAGCATTGGGGGCCGGGTTACCTAGTGTGAGGTGAATTAGGTTCTAGAGCAATCCATCGACATCCCTTGAGATAACGAGGTCACATGTAGGTGTTTTTGTGGCAATCAAACATGGAGGATGAGTTCCCAGAGTTTCATGGATTTTTGAATGAGAATGCACATACTTCTATTAAAAAATTGGAGGTCAACTACTTACTCCAAAATATACTAGACCAAACTATATTGTTAAGGTTGTTGCAATACAATTTACGGGATGAGGCAAAAGTTTGGTTACACAATCATAAAGAGTGGGTGCAGACACAAACCCTAGGGGTGGTTTTGGACTACAATTGTGTGAAGCTAGCTTTCTTGGCACAATACACATCCATTGAGGTACTTGATGAAGTTTGGCATGAAATTTTGGGGTACACTCAAAAGGCTAATCAAAATGTTGATGATTTTGTCCTGTAGTTAACCTATTTATGGGATAAATGGGCCCAGGCTTTGGGATATAAGATCCCTCCATCCATATCAAAGGACCGTTTTGTGGAAAACTTAAACAAAAGTCCGAAGTTCAACACTAGGGAGAAAGAATGGAAGTCTTAAAGAGTCAATGAGTATGGGAAAGCGGTCCCTGTAAAAAGTAATGGTGGCCAAAAGGAGAAAAATTAGCCAGAGGTAGAAGCCCAATCCGTTGAAAGGGTTGTTAATGGTGAAGAGTTACAACAAAACATGCAAGACATGATGACCATGATGTAGGAATTATGACTTAGTGTTCTTGGAGGTGGAGGTGGAGGTAGTCGTCGTTGTGGACGTGGTACAGGAATCACCGAGGCATGTGAAACTCAACTTATTGCCAATGCAGGTCATGGACAAGGCGTCTTTGAGCTGCAAAGGAGGTTCATTCCTACCTGTTATAATTGTGGTGAACTTGGGCACATCAACAGTTATTGTTCAAAGACAACAAGGGTGGGAGGTGATATGTTCCCCCCAGCAGAATCCTAATAGGGCTAATGATTATGCATTGGATATACGGAGAGATCAAGTTACTGAACAAGAAAATTAGGCCTCAACCTCCAGTGGTCAAGAGGGTATTGTGCGGGTTGAAAAGAAAGAAGCAAATGTGGTGCCCATAGGCAAAGGAGAGAGGGAAGGCTATGCCATGCGTGGTCCTAGAAAAAAGAAATGGAAAGAGAAAGAGGGTGAAGATGCGAAAGCCAAGAGTAAGAGAAGACTTCGTAGATGGTTTGAAGTGGTAGATTTACCTTTGGGAGAAGGCCAAACAACTTACAATTTAAAGGAAGATCTGATTGGGAGGAAAGTAGATTGTACTTTTGGACAATTGATGAATATGGTACCCAAACTCAAGAGGCAGTGGAAGTCACTAGTGAATCCATAGAAAGATCCAAAGCATAGAGAAGTTAGAGTGTTGGCCGTGGGAGAGTCACCCGACATTTGTACTTTGGTAAGCGCTTGGCACAAAAGTCTGGGCATGGGAGAGGCCTACATTGATAAAGGTGCTCAAGTTTGTGTAATCACATAGTCATGTGTGGAGAAACTAGGTCTCATTACATGCAAAAGCTCTGGGTTTTGGATTCGACTAGCAAACCATGCCAAAATTAAGTGTTTGTTGAATGATTAAGAATTTGGAAGTTGAAGTCTTTAACGTGAAGGTTATAGTAAACTTTCATGTTCTGGCAGTTGGCCTAGGAGATTTTCCTTTCATTTTGGATGACCTTGTCTTAGAGCTATTGGTGCTATGAAATATTGGGGCAAGGGAACTATCTATGTGTATGATAGGAAGGGGGAAAAGTGGGTGTTTAATATGACTACCAAACAACCTATGGCACTAGAAAATGTGAGTGAGAATGATGACTCTGAAGTAACTACTGAAGATAGTTTTGAAGATTCAAAAAGTAGTTTTTCTTCCATTTCCAATGATGAGGGTGAAGTGTCATTCTTGTTGTTGGATGAGGAGAAGAGGGAAGTGGGTGAAATGTTGCAAGTTTTAGGGAATATAAATGCTTCAAGCCGTTTAGAGCAACTTGAAGAGTTTATGCAACCTAAACAAGAATTTCCAGTTAAGAGAGAGTTGATTCAAAATATGTTGGTATTGGTTTGACATAAGGAGAAAGAAGGGAGTACTTAGCAATGTTGGACATGTTTCCAAATCTTTTCATCACTTCATACTAGGAAATAAGGGGTTTTGTTGGGGATCCTGTGAAGATCGAGCTAGTTGAAGGGGCAAAGCCAATAAGACATAAATTAAGAAGGATGGGTAAGGAAGAAATGTATAAGCTTTTGGATGCAAGGTTCATTGTGCCAGTGGATAATATTGAATGGGTGAGCCCTGTAGTAGTCACTTCAAACAAAGATGGGCGTTGGAGTGTTTGTGTTGATTACAAACCATTAAATGCAGTGATCAAGAAAGATCCTTACCCTTTGCCTCTCATTGATCAACTTCTAAATGTAGTGGCTGATTTTTAAAGATACAATGTCTTTGATGGCTATTCATGACATTTTTAGCTTATCCTTACTCCTGAAGATGGGCAAAAGACTACCTTTATCATGCCATGGGGTTGTTTCTGCTTTTGCTGCCTTCTTTTTGGGTTGACAAATGGGCCTGGAGCTTTTGAAAGAAAAGTGGATTGGGTCCTTACCCCGTTTCTCGGGAAGTTTATCAAAGGACTTGTAGATTATTTTTGTGTATAGTTCAAGGAAAGAGCATGTTTAGAAGCTTGAAATGACTTTTGCAAGGTATGATGAATGCGGGGGTCAATTGAACCCTAAAAGATGTCATTTGGTGCATCCAAGGGTGAAGCTTCTTGGGCATGCGATTTCAAAAAATGAGATTGAGAGAAAGTTGAGGCTTTGTTGTTACTGTCATCTCCAAAAGATACCAGATAGTTGGCCACTTTCATACCAAAGGCTAAATATATACCTCATTTCATACCTTTGGCATCACAACTATTGTATCCATTACAGCAAGCAATTAAGAATGATCCCTTGGAGTGGTCATCATGAGCTTTCGTTCCGGAGGCAGGGCATACCTAGCTAGGTACAATTGGAAGCAGGGGACCATTAGCCTGGTGGTAGCTTTTGACCAAATGGTGCATTTATGTGCTCCAATTTTCATGAGACGTGATATGTGAGCTATAACGAACATGATAAAGAAGCTCATGTGGAAAAATTATCCTCTGCATGTGTAAAAAGGCCCATCATGTGTAAAAAGGCCCATTAGACATCATACACAGATGATGTCTGGGATGTGCAATTATGGTTTGGATGCGTGGGGAAGATCTGTGCTAGTGCCCTAAGCTCTTTCAGCTATGGTTCAACTTTAAAATTCATTAGTTTATTTTAGAAACTCCCTTTTTGGTACTTTGGACTCTGAAGTGAATTTTTTCTCTTAGAGACGACTTTTCGTGATGATTTCACATGAGATTGATCATCTAAGCTTGTAGATGTTGCGAGGAACCTTTCCATGCCGTCAGTCTAGCCTTTTGTTGTGTGGTGTATGGTTATCAATATTGTGCTAATCCAGGCCATGTAGTGTAGCCCTATATGCATACTGTCAATGCATGAAAAAAGTTAATGTTGTGCGAGAGGAGGGTATAAGCATTATTGTAATTCAATGCTAAGGTTTCCTGGTATGGAATTACTTGTATTGAGACAATGAAATAATAAGCATTCTAATTGTGCCACTCTTTGTTCAATTGACATTGGCTACTCTTGTAATGCTGGTATGTCTTGTGTCATGTGGTTTCATACTTGTTTGTTTCCAAGGTCCAAATATGTCGCGTACTTGGTCTTTTGTTTAAGAATCCAAATCTGAGGTTGACTCTTTTGAGCTTTCCATAAGCTCTTGGATACCCAAGTCTTCTTCTCATTTTTTTTTGGTTGTCTAAGATTTGGGTTTGGTTGGTTGATTTTGGTTGGATCTTAGGTGTTTGTATTGAAGGGAGTTACCTACCATATCTCTTTAGAATCCAGATCTGTTCTCAATTGGCTTGGAATGCAATCAAATTCTTTGGCACTCATATTTTTGTGGCATACTGTGGGTTTGATTTTTTGGGTGTATCTTATGTAAATTTAGAGGTGGTTGTGATCATGGTCTTCCTAAACTTTACGACTTCATCATTCTTGATCTAGACTTGCTTATGTGTTGTTTTTGGCTCCGGAAACTGTCTTTGCTTTGTGGGTTTCCCCAACATATTCACTGGAATTTTCTCTTTTTGAATTCCTCTCCGGTATCCATTGTTGAATTGCTATTGAACCAGTCTGGGGCAAGCAACAAGAAGAGTGGCCTTTAAGAACCCTTCTAGACTCCCCTGCTTCTCAATTGGGTTGGGGTTGGAAAAAACAACAAACACACACACAATCCCACAACTTAACCCTACACAAATTTGGGACACCACCTAGTCTTGGATGCAAAATAGGATGCGTAGAGAGAGAGAGAGAGAGAGAGAGAGAGAGAGAGAGAGAGAGAGAGAGAGAGAGAGAGAGAGAGAGAGAGAGAGAGAGCGAGAGAGAGAAGAAGAAGAAGAAGAAGAAGAAGAAAAGAGTTTTAACGTTGTAGGAAGCTATTCAGAGAGAGAGAGAGAGAGAGAGAGAGAGAGAGAGAGAGAGAGAGAGAGAGTGCTCGGCTTCTTTAAAACGTATCGACAATGATCAAGCAAACACAAATATATGCGTAAGAAAGGGAGAGAAGGGTGAAGGTTGCTTGTTATACCTGCTTACAAGTCAATCATGACCAATCAAAGTGAGATTAGCATTTATTTAAGATATCTTGCATAAAGTACACCACAAAAGATCACAAGACAAGCCACCCTATTTTCCAAGGAAATGAATAAACATGTACACCTTTTTCAGTATCCGTGGTGATTTAGTATCATCACTCTCTCTAGCTTCATAACCATCATGAAGAGCCTTGGAACAATCTAGACCTATATAAACAAAGATATCTTTACTTGGGATTCGAGCTCGATCATGAAAATAAACTTTAGCCTATAAATCTTCATCCATAACACCCACACGAAACCTGCTCTTCAAAGCCTCATCACCTGTAGGAGCTTATCTCCTCATGCAGCCCATGTATAAGCATATATGTAGAATCCCTATCAATAATATGTTCACAATCAACATGATTTAGGTAGTCTTCATACTCATCAATATCATCCTTAGCTTCCTCATCTGCATCCATGTTACTTAGCAATCCATCATAGCATTGTAAAGGATCACATAGTACCCCCTATGAAGAGGTACACACGTCACAAAGCTCTTCTATACTGTTATAATCATCTCCTCCAGATCTGGCAAAAAAACCATCAATTATGACATCTTCTTCTGTGAGAATAGAATATGCAAACATGTTGTTAATAACAACCATAATTCCATTGGCATTCTTAGGCTCAACTTGTGTTGGGTTCACAATATCGGTCACTTCGTTAGCTACTATGTATTTAATAGCTTTATTGATGCAATCATCTACAGGAAACATATTGTCTTGCTCAGCTATAGTACTGATAGTCTCATTAGTATCTGGTAGAGACTCAGATGCTTGATGAACTCCTTCACAATAACCCATGTCAAGGTTAGCAACTTGTGAATCACTTGTTGTACAGTCTAGATCTTCCCTATAGCACCATCATCGGAGGTAGCTTCCATGTGAGAAATCTTTGAAAAAAAATCATATATTTCTGTTTTAGCATTAAATTCATTTTTGCTTTTGCTAGGCTGGTCAAAATATGGTCCTTCAAAGCTGAATCTGCTACATCCAAAGCCGTAGTTGCCTTAGATTTACTCCTTCCAGAAATATGTTCCCAAAATTCATCATAGTTAAGGAACTGCATCTGATCCCCTTCTCCTTTACAAAGGACAATCTGGCTTCATTCGATATTCTCCTTTATTTCCAGATCTAGAATCCTTGAGCTTTAGCGAGTAAATTATTATGCAAAATAGTCCCATCAGTGGGATATACTTCTGCCAATTCTTGAACCTGTTTTTGAAAATTTGAGTTAACAACCTCTTCAAAAGCTGCAATCATCCAACTTTTTGGAACATTTTGGCTCTTCATCTCGGCTTCATAACATGCAATAAAACCTTCAAGATCATATCCTTGAAAAACAATGATATTGCTCCCATACAACATCAAGTACCATCTCTACTGCATCTTCAATATGCTTTTGTATCTGCATGGATTTCACTTCTTGCAGACATCCCTGAGCTAATTCAAACATTTTTGGCAAGTCTACAACTACTAGATTTTTATCAGCTCCATGGGAATTGTAATCTTCAAAAAATTGCATCAACTATTCTCGCATCTCCATCTTTACCTCCCACCCCAACTCGTTGCACGTCGGGTTCACCAAAGATGTCGGGGGATCTTGTTCGAAAGGTGAACCGGCAAGGCGCACGACCTCAGGCTCTGAGAGGTGTGAGGAAGAGAGTTGTAATAGACACAGTTAACGTAGAAACTGCTTAAAATGGATAGCTTGAACAAGATTCTAAGGCTTGATTACCCAAAGCAGACAATTAATAGTACCATTGCTTAAATTAGATGTTAATTGTGGATTTTAAGATCCTTCCATCAGTTTAATCTGCCTTAATTGGCCTATCAAGCTTGCCTTGATATTATTCATCTCCTTCGTTCTTCCTCTGCTACTTTAAGATCGAGAGAGCGAGAGAGAGAGAGAGAGAGATAGAGAGAGAGAGAGAGAGAGAGAGAGAGAGAGAGAGAGAGAGAGAGAGAGATCCGAGGAAAATGATTAATTACGGCTTAAGAGATAACAGAATGGGTTATGGGTGCTTCAATTAGAGTGGCTCTGGATGCTTGGATTAGAGTGGGCTATGGAGGCTTTGATTAGAGTGGCTACGGAAGCTTTCGGATTAGAGTGTCTATGGAAGCTTGGATTGGGATTAGAATTCTCAAAGCTTATGGATTCCCCCCTAATACTGGAGAGTACAAAAACTTAAATATCTCCTTATCGGTGCAGAATTAGCCCCTATGCGTGTGACACGAAATCGCTCAAAACATTGTTTTCCTTGTCCCGTTTTTACAAAGAAACCTGATTACAGAAATTTACAGACTAAGACCTTTTCAGCCTCCCTCACGCAGAGGTGTAAGGTCTCTCACACACTTTCTTTTAACCAGTTACCACTTCGTCTACCCAAGTTGCCTTGCATGTCCTAAGAGCCTTTTCACATGTAAAAACTTTTCTTCAAGCATGGAATCTCTATGCTTAGGCCTTCATAATCACATAAAACATACACTTCTTAGATATCCTTGCTTGTTCTCCAGCCTTGGTCACTAATCAATAAATGTGTAAGATTCAAATAAACTTTTTGTGCTTCTCTCTTTTTTTTAATCATAGAAGTGGAGCTGCACGACATTGTAATTGACTAGCCATGACTTGCAAGCTAGCTATCTGCAACTCGATGGGTAAAATAGCCTCTTTTCCATATACCAAATGGAAAGGAGTGAAACCTAGTGATTTTCGGAATGTCGTGTGGTAGGCCCAAAGAGCGGCCATGAGATGCTTATCCCAATCACTTGTGTGGTTATTCACCTGCTTTGTGATGATCTTACATAACTTTCTGTTCATCTTTTCTACTAGACCGTTGCACTATGGATAGTATGGAGTGGAGTGTCGGTGTGTGATGCCTAACTTCTTCATCAGTGCTTCCACCAAGTCACTCGTGAAACCTGGCCCTCTATGAGATACTATCTCCAGAGGTGTGTCAAAGTGGCAATAGATGTGCTCAAATATAAACTTTTCCACTTCTTGGGCTGTAATGTGTGTGGTGGGTGCTGCTTCCACCCATGGGTCATGTAGTCTACACCAACTAGAATCTATAGTTTATCTGATTGGGCCCTTGGTAAAGGACCAAGTGTATCTATTCCCAATCTGTGGCTTATAGGTTAGCGTTCGATCACTAGATACTTGACAAGCTCTGCATGTTTTACACCAATGATGCACATCCCTGTTCAGTCTAGGACAAGAGAATGTTTCTTGTAGAATCTTCTTACTAATAGTATCAAGAGCAAAGTGGCCACCACAAACACCATCACGTAAGCTTGAGAGCACCTCTATAATTTCACTGGAGATTGGCACTTGTGTGAGAATTTGGTCTTTGCCCTTGTAGTTCAAGGTGTTGTTTATAAGGTTGTATCTTGTTGCCTTTCGGACAAGCCATTGTTTCTGGCCCTTGATGTACGCTTCAAGACATTCTCATGTATCTAAGAAGCTGATGATTTCAAGCATAGCATCGCTATCCTGAAAGAGGGGGAGCTTCAATTTGATTGCTCCTATGGGGACATCTTGTATTCTTTCCTTGGCTAGAGCATCTTCTTCTTGATTTCATGTCCTAGGGACATGAAATATGTGCACCTCTTAAGCTTTCTTTAAATATCCTTAACTTGGCATAATTGGCCAAGAAAATTTTGATTTTTACAAACCCAAGTGCCATTTACCTGCTTTATCAAGAGCATGGCATCTCGAAACACATTTAGGCATTGAATCCCTTTTAAAACACATTGTTCTTATCCAATAATTAGGGCCAGGTAATCCACTTTGTTGTTGGAGTGGGAGTGTAGGAGCTTCCCAATAGAGAATACCTTCTCTTTTTGCTCATTGAAATCGACGATGCCGCTGCAGCCTGATTCACTATACTTTTGTAAGCTCCATCAAAGAAAAGAGAGTGAGATCCTTCTAGCTTAGGAACTTCCACCATTGGTGTCACCTCTTTGCCTTCTGTGTTGACCTTTAGCTTCTTCTCATAGTGACGATGAGTAACAATATCTGCTAGACTAGCTCTAGTGGAGTTCTCCACTTGCATAGTGTAATCAAACTCTTGTAATCTAATGAGCCACTTAGAGATTCTAGATGAAAGATCCATGTGCTATATTACATACGGAAAGACTTCTTCCATTGTTAGATTTAAAAAGGGTCTAGGAAATAGATAAGAGCGGAACTTTGTAGTGGCAAACATCAATGCAAGCACCATGTTCTCTACCATGGTGAATCGTTTTTTTGATGGGGTCATGACACGACTAGAGAAGTAGATAGAATGCATGAAAGAGGTTTGGGGGTCCTTATGCATTAGTACGGCTCCAAGTGTATCTCTTCCTACACTGGGGCTAACATAAAATTTATCATCTCATCTAGAGGGTGCAATGATGGGAAGTGAAGACACAATCTATTTCACTTCGTTGAATTGTTGCTCATTTTATTCACTCCATAGGAAGACATCTCTATGGGTGACTTGTTGTAAAGGGAGAACCACTTGAGAGAGCAAGTGAATGAACCTGCTCAAATACCTTACCTTTTGAAGAAAAGAGACCAATTGCTTAGCTATGGTGGGTGATGACAAAGATACTAAAGCTTAAACCTTGCTTCGGTGATCCTCAATTTCTTTTGGCTAAAATTACATGGCTAAGAAGAGTGACTTTGATTTCACCAACGTGACACTTATCTATGTTAAGTTGGCCACCCAAGGCCTACAGCCTAGCCAGGCCATCATAGACCTTGCTCAAATGGAGAGATCGAGAGTTGTCGATGCAAAAGTCATCTATGAAAATGCATATTGACTTACCAAAGTATGGATGGAAGACAAAAGCTACATAGTGTTAGTATGTGGCTGGAGCATTGGTGAGGCCAAAAGGCATCACTTTGTAAGCAAAACATATCCATGGTGTTATGAAGGTTGTCTTTTTTTTGTCTTCTTCGACAATGCTAATTTGGAAGTAGCCTGGGTAGCCATCACATACTGTGTAGCACTCATGATCTGCTACTGCATTGAGAATCTCGTCTTGGAATGGGAGGGTAAAATGATCCCTCTTTGTTGCTGCATTGAGAGGTTTGTATTCTACACAAAGTCTCCACTTATCATTCTTCTTTAGTGTGAGCACCATTGCAGAGACCCACTCTAAGTCCTCAACGGGGTGAATAAAACATGCCTATAAAAAAATTATTACCTCTTTGAGCAATGCCTCTTGTTGATCTACCCCAAGCCTTCTGAGATTTTTCACTAGAAGCTTGCTTCCTTCCTTGATTCTTATGTGATGCTTCACCACTCTGATGCCTGTGATCTTGTCATAACCATCAATGAAAAGTGTGGTGAAGTTACCCAGCATATATATGTATTCTTCTCTCTCTTCACTAGCTAAATCACTGGAGAGCATCTGATGGTCCCTCTTGGTTATTTGGTGGTGCTTCAGATCGTGTCAATCTCTTTGGATCCTTGAGGATGACTCCCATCACTTCGATGCCACTGTCACTCTCTTCAATTGTTTTCATCTCTTCTCCCGAGGTGGTGAAAGAGTCACTTGTGAATTCGTCTTTTGATGCCTCCAAGACCATGTTGCTCTGGTTACCAGTCTTCATGTCATAGAATATGGGCTTTCCCTTAGCATCCTTCATTTGGATACCATTCTGGTACTCCATTCTTGCTTAGCGTCCATAGCCATGAGCCATGGTCTACTGAGAATGATAGGGTAACCCTCCCCTTTTGTGGCATGAAAGAAATGTATACCTCCACTTCTGTGTGGAATACCTTCACTTTGACTGCATTCACAATGCCTACGCATTTCACTTTGATGTTATTTGCCATTTATCTCGGCAGGGTGCTCGCCTACTTATCTCTAGACCTAAATGGTGCATCATTTTCTCACTTATGATGCATATTTGTGCACCGTAGCCTATGTAGATGTTTGAGATACGTTGACCCTTGGTGTGGGTATCCATGATAGGTAGGATTTCGTCTAGATTCCTCCCAAATACAACCCCAGCTATCCTTGGTCTTGACTTTCTAGTACTTACCATCTTTGTCCATTGTCTAATTATCGTTGGTGTAAGATGGAGTAATGGGGGCCATGTTATTTTTGGACCCTGCATCAAGGCATCTTGAGCTAGATCATATGGTTTAGCATACTCACCCAACAAAAAATCCACGATGTCAATCTTACGTCAAGTCTTAGACGTATTCTTACTAGACTCTCCCTTGTTGAGATATAGAGAGAAAGAGAGAGACGAGACAAGAGACACACCATGTAAGCCGTCAAAGACTGATACATATTGAGGACAAGATACAAATATATAGGTGAGACCAAGTTGAGTAGAGTGAGCCATATATAGCTCCAACACCCCTACTCAAACAAAGGCTCTAGCTTTGGATGAAAAAACCCTTGGGGAGTTCAAGGGAAAAACCCAAGCCCCTATACAATGTGATAATATGAACCATCGATGATGATGTGAAAGTGAATTGTGTATCTATGTACAAATATACAAGTGACTCAGAGACCACAATGTGAAAATGTGGAGTGTGCATAGTGCATGGTACCTTTAGGATTACAATGTCATATGTACAAAGCTATTACAATAGTAGAGAAGCTAATCTAGAAAGAGTGATACCGAAGCAGCTCCAAGCTCCGAACGCAAGAGGATGAGACGTGACTCTTTGAGGCCTTTGGTAATAATAACTGCAATCATCTGATCACTTGGATAGTGCTCAAACATAGTGGCTCCTTTGCATACTTCATACCTAACATAATGATAATGGACAGCAATGTGCTTTGACTTATTATGTTGAGCATAGTCTTTTGCAAGACTAATATCACTTTGGTTGTCACATCGCAAAGGTGTGTTGGAAAGAGTAGAGTGACCAATATCAACTAGCATTTAACGAAGCCAGATCAGCTCACGAGTTGCAAGTGATGCTGTAACATATTATGACTTAGTAGTGAAACTGCAACATAGCGTTGTTTCTGGCTGGTCGAAGAAACAAGACAACCATTTATAAAGAAACAATTTACACTAGTAGATCGCATAGATAAATGTGAGCTTGCCCAGTCTGCATCTGTGTAACCCAAAACAGTAAGAGATTTCATAGAATCCGATGTAAGTTGTCGTCGATAGACCAAACCAAAATTTGTAGTGCCTTTCAAGTATTTTAATACATGATTTGCTGAAGACAAACGCTTAAGAGAAGGACGTGCAAGATATTGTCCAAGATAATTAGCAACAAATAGAATATCAGGACAAGTTTTCATGCCAACAAACTGAAGACATCCAATCAAGTGTAGATTCCATACCAAAATTTTAAATAGTATCTGCAATAAATTTTGATTGTTGAAGGAATAAAATACCTGTTGTATGGTTCCGTTGGATTTGAATGCCAACACATGAGTGAATATCTCCAAGATCCACCATATCAAATGCAAACACAATAACTTTCTCACTTGCTAAAGAAATCCCAAATCATTGGAAATAAGGATGGTATCATCCACATAAAGAGCAAGAATCACAAAACTGATACCTTGGTGTTTTATGTATAAGTTGGGATATGAAGAACAAAAGACGAATCCTTTCGAGGTGAGAAAAATATCAAATTTTGTATACCAGGCTCGCGGATCTTGTTTGAGACCATATAATGCCCTGTGGAGTTGAGCAACAAGGTCTTCTTTACCTCCAATAAAAAACCCTTCTGGTTGTTGCAAATAAATTTCCTCTTTCAAGTCGCCATTAAGAAAATCAGTTCGCAGATCCATTTGATGAGCATCCAAATCAAATTGAACGTAAATGCCAATAAAACTCGAACACTTGTAATGCAAACAACTGGTGCAAAGGTCTCTTGATAATCAGCACCAGCTACTTCGGAGTAACCTTTTGCAACTAAACGTGCCTTGAACTTGTCAAAAGATCCATCTCCTTTTACTTTTGTCTTATACACCCACTTACACTTAATAGGTGTACGACCAGGAGGTAGTTCAATTAGTATCCATGTACCTTTAGAGATAAGAGAATTGTACTCTACTTCCATAGCCTCTTGCCATTGATCCTTTTGTGGTGAAGAGATAGATTCATCATAAGTAATGGGATCTCATAAGTAGAGAAAGAATTATCAACAATATCGTCATCATAACATGATATGCGCCATGTTCAAAATCAATAGACAGATCAACAAAAATATCAATATCATCATTCGCAACATTTGGACTGGATTGTTGTGAAGAGAAAAGGCTACTCTATAGGAAGAGTTTCATCATCTGAAAGGAATGGAGTTCCAAAAATCTTGAAGCAATGATTTAGTATCATCAGAATCATTCATGGATGATGAGCCTCCCATAAGCTGTTTATTAAAATTAGTATCATGATTCACAATCAATTTCTTGGAGGAAGGGTCATAGAATTTGTAGACTTTGGAAGTGTTAGAATATCCAGTAAAAATAACATTAATACCAAGAACATCAAGCTTTGTTCATGTTTCTTTGGGAACATTAATATAAACAATACATCCAAAGGTTCAAAAATGAGATACAGAAGGAAAGTCACCTGTCCTTTCTGTGATGCGTATTTTACCAGAGGGTGCAGTAGTAGGAATATGATTCTAAATAAATACTGAAAGTAGCTTCAGCCCAAAAAACATGAGATGAACCAAAATGAATCAACATACATCTTACAGCATTGAGAATAGTGCGATTCTTTTGCTCAACAACGTCGTTCTCTTGAGGTGAATATGGAATATTGTGTTCGTGATGAATTCCACTATAAGCACAGTAACTCACAAACACTCAAGAAACATATTCACCTCCATTGTCAATACGAAGCTTCTTAAGGTGATGACCAATTTAAAGTTCAACAACCGTGTGGAATTGTTTGAAAACAGATAAGGCCTTAGAATTTTGTCTAAGTAGAAATACAATCGTATACGGTGAGAAATTATTAATTAAAGTAATGAAGTAGCGATATTGTGATGTCGAAGAAGGTAGAGGTCCACATATATTAGTATGAACAAGATCTAATATGTCATGAGAATGAGTTGTATTTGAAAGAGGAAAGGGTTTATGATTATGTTTCACAAGAGCGCAAAACTCACAAATTCTCATATGGAGATGAGCTTTAAGATTCATGTCATGAAAAAGATCACAACGCTGAAGCTGAAGGAGTTTTGAGAAATCAGCATGAGCAAAATGGTGATGTCATACTTTGCAATCATGATCACCTAGAGCAGTGACAAGATTTTCTACAACATCATTGAGAGAGAGTTCAAACAAATTACCGTTGCAAGGAGCAGTGGCTATAGTCTATTCATATTGCTCAATTCGGCATTTGGTATGATGAAATCCAACAAAGAGACCAAGATCAACAAGTCTAGCAGCTGAAAGAAGATTACGTTAAAGATAAGGTACCAAAATAAAAATCTCTAATACCCTTTACTTGACAAGTCGTATCATTAGCAAGATAACCAACACGTTGAACTAGTAGTGGTTGATAGTTATGGAGCCACTTAGACTGATATGTCATATTTCCTCTAGCACCAGAATCGACAATAAAAAGTGATCCATCACGTACATGAAGTATTATGTCTGGAGTAATTGAACATAGGATGCAGCTTGTTTCTACTACAATATTGTTTTGATGTTCAAAGCATATGCTCTATTACGATCTGTGTCAAATCAATGCTTATAGCACATATGAGTGGGATGATCAGATCGTCCACAATATTCACAAGAAGAAGAAGAAGAGTCTTTAGATAAACATGGTCGTTTGGTGGTAATAGTGTGTACTTCATCATATTGACGTGCCCAACAATCATCTTCAGTATGGCCATTTTTGTTGTAGTAAGAATATTGCTTATTAGGAAATTTGAGACGAGAGAAAATATTATCACAACGGCCGCCTCTGCGGTTTCCTCGTTGAAATGGACGCCTTTTAGCATAAAAAGCATGTTCCATCTGTTGTGACTCGGTCTTTTCTTGTGAAATCATAGTTGTACCATGACCAGTATTACATCTTCTTGACATTGAGAGTATTCAATTAAAGACATGCAGGCTTGGTCGAAATCAAGACCATCTTTATTAGAGAGAATAGTAACAATGTTATCATAAGAAGAGTCCTTCACTGTATCAAGGAGAAGTGTAATAAGTTGTTTTTGTGGAACGGGATTGCCCGATAGTAGCAAGCTGATTAATAATAGATTTGAAAAACTCAATATGTCTCACCATGGTAGTACCAACTTCGTTTTCTAACTTGCTAAGAAACCCCCTCAATCAAAGTATTTTTGTAACAAATTTGTTCTAAAAGTTTGCAATAAGGTACTTCCATACGTCGTGGAAAGTAGGCAGTTCATACATATCAAGCAAAAGGAAATCAGTAAGAGTAGAAAGAATATACCAATGAGGTGCTTTATCATGTCATTTTTTATCCATATACGCAACATTCCAATCTTTAAATATAGGTCCTTCAACAATGAGCACGTTACCATGATCCGTATCAACAGCTGAGGTGGAGAAACACAATTTCTAAGGACAACATCAACGAGTTCATTGCCTTCAAGAATTAACAACATTTTTTCTTTCCAGCCTCAAAATCCTTGGCCTTGGAAAGGAGGAACAAAACATTGGCCAAAAGGAAAGCCATTGACGAGAATAGTCATAGCCATATCTGTGTTGGAGCTATATATGGCTCACTCTACTCAACTTGGTCTCACCTATATATTTGTATCTTGTCCTTAATATGAATCAGTCTTTGGGATCATATATGGTGTGTCTCTTGTCTCATCTCTCTCTCTTTCTCTTTACATCTCAACATCGTATCGGAGCGGTAACGATCACGCGCCGATTCAATTCATGGTGACAAAACAGTATGTGTATGCGATTCGCACGTAAGATTCAAAATTGCTACAAATTTTATTTTTTGAGCGTTGATTCTTGTTAATTGTGGTTGTTTTGTATTAAGAAGAATATGATTAGTATTTTGTGTGGTGTTTATTGCTAATCAATCTAATCGTTGATTACGTTTTCTTGTTCATGACACCCTGAACTTCATCTCAATTTTTGGGGGTCTTCTGCTCAAAATTTGGAGAAACGGAAAAAGTGCAATGGAGCATGGAATAATGACTCCATTCATCCAAAACTTGTTCGTCTCCTCGAGCTCTTCTATTTGAGTTCTAGGTTTGCGCCAATCAGAGTTCGCAGCAGAAAGTTATGCTGTTTTTACTGCAATTGAGCTTGACCCAGCTTCTTTCATCGTACTTCTTCGTGAAGTGTCTGCGATCGTTTTTCTAATTTTGGCGTTAACTTTTTCGAGAAAATTTAGCTTTTTGCTATTCGTATTGTGGTCGTCAATCTTGCATCTCACGCCACTCTATTTTGAGTGCTCTTTTAGAATTAACGTCTCCTTTACCCTGCCTTTTTGGGTGACGTCTCTCACATCTTTGAACGTTCCTTGAGCATCATTCTTGCGTTTATTGTTGACAGAACACAGTCCTCATATTCCTCTCATTATCAATTGTGGCCTTCATCATATATGGTGTGTAGATTATGCAATCTTATCTTATACGTCTTCTCGCAACAAGATATGGCTATGACTATTCTCGTCAACGGCTTTCCTTCTGGCCAGCGTTTTGTTCCTCCTTTCCAAGGCCAAGGATTTTCAGGCTAGAAAGCAAAGATGTTGTTAATTCTTGAAGGCGATGAACTCTTTGATGTTGTTCTTGGAAATCGTGTTTGTCCACCTCAGCCTGTTGATACGGATAATGATAACGTGCTTATCACTGAAGGACCTATATTTGAAGATTGGAATGTTGCCTATACGGATTGGAAACGACGTGATAAAGCAGCTCGTCGGTATATTCTTTCTGCTCTTACTGAGTCTCTTTTGCTTGATATGTATGAATTGCCTACTTCCCATGACATATGGAAGTACCTTATTGTAAACTTTCAGTAGAAATCTGTTACAAAAATACTTTATTTGAGAGGGTTGCTTAACAAGTTACAATATGAAGTTGGTACTGCCATGATGGGACATATTGAATCTTTCAAATCTATTATTAATCAACTTGTTGCTCTGCCGGTGATCCTGTTACACAAAAGCAACTGATTACACTTCTCCTTGATACAGTGAAGGACTCTTCTTATGATAAGATTGTTACTATTCTCTTTAATAAAGATGGTCTTGATTTTGACCAAGCCTACATGTCTTTAATTGAATACTCTCAACGTCAAGAACGTCGTAATGCTGGTCACGATACTCTATGATTTCACAAGAGGAGACTGAGTCACAACAGATAGAACGTGCTTTTTATGCTCGAAGGCATCCATTTCAAAGAGGAAACTGCAGAGGTGGCCGTCACGGTAATATTTTCTCTCGTCTCAAATTTTCTAATAAGCAATGTTCTTACTACAACAAAAATGGCCATACTAAAGATGATTGTTGGGCACGTCAATATGATGAAGAACACAATATTACCACGAAACAACCACGTTTATCTAGAGACTCTTCTTCTTCTTCCTGTGAATATTGTGTATGATCTGATCATCCCACTCATATGTGCTATAAGCGTCGATTCGACACGGATCGTAATAGAGCATATGCTACTGAACATCGAAACAACATTGTACCAAAAACAAGTTGTGTCCTATGTTCAGTTGCTCCAGACAGAATCCTTCATGTACGTGATGGATCACTTTTTATTGTTGATTCTGGTGCTACAAGAAATATGACATATCAGTCTAAGTGCTCCATAACTATCATCCACTACTAGTTCAGCGTTGTCGTACTGTGGCAATGGGCCTTAAACGATTTATTTTGTGACTTTTGATGCATAAGTATACTTCATATAATACTCATATGAATAAATAAAAGCTTTCTACCATACCTTAGTCCTTTGAAGTAATATAAATGTACATTACTATTAGAAAATACTGCAAGAGAAGTGTCAATGATTGTGCCTCTTTTTGTCTGGGGGAAAAGCATTTGTATATTCCTTCTAATATCTCATCTATACCCTACCACATATAAATTATTTTCGATTCTTCTTTTCACATTTATTTAATAATATAACCCTTCAATAATGCATACATTCTTGGATACATACAAGAGGGAAGGGCCTACTACAAGACTTTATGAAAAGGAAGATCCAAAGCTTCTTGGACCATCCCAATTTGAAAATCCCGACCTAAGGGCATGGAGAAAATTCCAAAACCAAGTCAAGCTCTTTTAGTAGGCCAATTTTTCCTTTTGAAGCATATCAATCCGAGTTACAGGTCAGGAAAAAGAGTGAAAAATCCTCTCACAACTACACTGCAAGAAGAGATGGTAAACAGGTGAATCAAGTGAAAAGAGATAATCTTGGTTTTTTTCAATAAAATAAGATATTTGGAGGATAAAATACACAAGAATGTGAATGTGACACCTCAAAGATGCCTTGAAGGACAAGACACACAAGTTGGGACTCCCTGCTGGAGCCACACAGAAGATGCTTAGGTGGGGCCCACATATATCATGCACCCACATGGAGCCTCAACGAACAAAAATTCTGAATTTCATGATATTTTGAGTCCTAATATTGCCCATTTTAAGAAATATCCAAAGAACATTTGATTTGGGCTAACTCTTTAGCCTAATCAAGTGATTATGTAAAACATGGCTCCCTCACCTATAAAAAGGGCAACCTTCTCTTCATTGGGGCAAGTTATGAGTGAGTGAGAATAGCTCAATTCCATATTGTCACACTCATATTAGTGCCACACTTTCTCTTGAAGAAAGGATGAAGTCTTGCCTCATCTTATCTCTCCATTAAGGTGGTGGCGATTGCTCTCATGTAACATATATGTTTCTAGTTTTTCTTTCATTTGCATATCTAGTCCAATACTTGTCTTTAACTCCTTCTCTATCTCTCATTATTTATCTTTAATACCACCACCAAACTTAGATCTATCTCTAATTCTATATTTACTCCTCCTTTCAACTCTCTTGTTGTGTCCTAATTGTTTCATTGGAAGGTATTTAAGCAACAATCTTGTCAATGTAACGGACACAACCTTCTTGCGGGAAACAATTATGTGCACAAGGTTAGTAACCATATCTTCAGCTTTCACAAGTACCTCTCTCTCTTAAGGTTCTCATTCTCTTCCACAAACTCTAGAATCTCCTTGCTATAGGTATTTCTCTCCCCGCAGTATCCTTATTGCCTAAGGGCAACAATAGGCCTTGGGAGAGAAACTCTGTTCTTCTTCTCCTTCACTTCTTTCACACCTTTATCTTTGAACATAATAAGTATATCATCGATGAATAACCATAATCCACATAGAGGCGATTTCTTTCATTTCCATTCTGTGCAATCTATTAGGGTTAACATTTGGATTAGTCGAAAGATTCACTTTCAGCAACGCATAGTGTTTCTATTTGGTCCTGAAAGGCTCAACGAAATACTTCTCTCACCAGATCCCATCATACTACCTATTATTGACTATAAATTCTCTTTTGATATGGGTGTGGTTATTTTATTATGAATCAACAGGATTTGTACTCACAACTAATCCCCATCGCTAAACAAAACATATACATTATAGTAAGCACAAAGCTACAGTTCCAAAGAGCAATCCGTAGCTTATTTGGACAAAAAAGATTAAATGTCATTAACTCATCCATTAACCCTTTTATCCTACCCATGATACGATATGATCGTAATCTCGATGTTTTCATTTTTGTTTTGTTCTGACTATCTTTCATGAGTTCTCTCCATCATGAGTGTGTTTGTAAGGAAAAGTGAGCGGCTTCTTTGGCTACATATCTTCTTTAGCTCTAGAAGCTATGTTATCTACATATTAGCTCTTTCTCATAACCCTTGAGCTTCCTCACAAACTCTCACAGCAAGACGCCCGGTGCCTTCCTGGCAAGATCGCCTACTTCTTGACAACGTGTTGTTTATCTTGCTGATGATACTACTTGTCAAGTAAACGGTATTGGAGACTTATATATTGGTACCTTATCTTCTTCCACTTGAATTTTGCGTGTCTCGTGTTTTTTGGGTTGAAGCTACTTTGACAACAGTATTTATTCAAAATCATCTTCCTACTACTGCACCCTCTTGTAAGATACCCATCACAGCATGGACAAGTGACATTCCTTCTGTATCTCATTTTCGAACCTTTGGATGTATTTCTTATATTCATGTTCTCAAAGAAACACGAACAAAGCTTGATGCTTCTGGTCTTAAAGTTATTTTTATTGGATATTCTGACACTTCCAAAGGCTACAAATTCTATGACCCTTCCTCCAAGAAAGTAATTGTGAATCGTGATGCTACCTTTAACGAACAGCTTATGGGAGGCTCATGGTCCATGGATGATTCTAATGATACTAAATCATTGCTTCAGGCTTTTCCATTTCTTTCGGATGATGAAACTCTTCCTATAGAGCAACTTTCCTCTTCACAACCATCCATTCCGAATGTTGCCAATGATGATGTTGATATTTTTGTTGATCTGCCTATTGAGTTTGAACATGGCTCATGTAATGTTTATGATGACGATATTGTTAATAATGCTTTTTCTAATTCTGAAGATCCGGTCACTTATGATGAAGCTATCTCTTCACCACAAAAGGATCAATGGCAAGAGGCTATGGAAGCAGAGTACGATTCTCTTATCTCTAAAGGTACATGGATACTAACTGAATTACCTCCCGATCGTACAACTATTAAATGTAAGTGTGTGTATAAGACAAAAGTGAAAGCAGATGGATCTTTTGACAAATTCAAGGCGCGTTTAGTTGCAAATGGTTACTCCCAAGTAGCCGGTGTTGATTATCAAGAGACTTTGTCACTAGTTGTTCGCATTACAAGTGTTCAAGGTTTATTGGCATTTGCTGTTCAATTTGATTTAGAAGCTCATCAAATGGATGTGCAAACTACTTTTCTTAATGGTGACTTGGAAGAGGAAATTTATATGGAACAACCAGAAGGGTTTGTTATTCTAGGTAAAGAAGACCTTGTTGCTCAACTCCATAAGGCACTATATGGTTTCAAACAAGCTTCACGAGCCTGGTATACAAAATTTGATCTTTTTCTCACCTCTAAAGGATTCATCTCTTTCTCTTCAGACCCCAACTTATACATAAAACGCCAAGGTAGCAGTTTTGTGATTCTTGCTCTTTATGTGGATGATACCATCCTTGTTTCCAATGATTTGGGATTTCTTCAGCAAGTGAAAAAGTTATTGTCTTCTGCATTTGATACGGTGGATCTTGGAGAGATTCACTCGTATATTGGCATTCAAGTCCAATGGAACCGTACAAAAGGTATTTTATTCCTTCAACAGTCAAAGTTTATTGCAGATACTATTCAAAAATTTGGTATGGAATCTGCACATTCAACCAATACACCTTGTCTTGCGAGCTCTACGAAGAACACTTCTGACAATGGGGGTCAACTTGTCACAAATCAACCTTATGCTAAATTGATTGGATGTCTTCAGTTTGTTGGCATGAACACGCGTCCGGATATTTTGTTTGTTTGCTACTAATTATCTTGGACAACATGTTGCATGTCCTTCTCTTAAGCATTGGTCTGCTGCAAAGCGTGTATTGAAATACTTGAAAGGCACTACAGATTTTGGTTTAGTCTATCGACGACAACTCACATCGGATTCTATGCAATCTCTTTCTCTTTTGGGTTACACAGATGCAGACTAGGCAACAATCTGGTGTGTCTCTTGTCTCGTCTCTCTCTCTTTCTCTCTACATCTCAACAATCTGGTTGCGAGAAAACTATAAGATAAGATTGCAGAACCTGCACACCATATATGGTGAAGGCTGGAATTGAGAACAAGATAAATATGACCAGTGTGTTCTATCAACGAGAAACGCAAGAAGGATGCTCAATAAACGTCCAAAGATGTGAGAGACGTCACCCCAAATTAAAAAGCAAGAAAAAGGAGATGTTAATAATAAAAGAGTCCTCAAAATAGAGTTACGTGAGACACAAGATTGATAGCCATAATATGAATAGCAAAAAGCTAAATTTGTTCGAAAAACTTGATGCCAAAATTAGAGAAACGATCGCGAACGCTTCACGAAGACGCACGAGGACGAAAGCTGCATCAAGATTACTTAAAGTAAAAACAACATAACTTTCTGTTGCGAACTCCAATCGATGCAAAGCTAGAACTCAAATCCAAGAGCTCGAGGAGACGAAAAAGTTTTGGAAAAAATACGCCAAAAAAAAGTTTTCCCGTTTCTCCAAATTTTGGGTAGAAGACCCCCACAAATTGAGACGAAGTTCAGGGTGTCAAAAAACAAATCAACAAGAAAACATAATCAATGATTCATTATATCGATTAGCAATAAACACCACACAAAACACTAATCATATTCTTCTTAACACAAAACAACCACAGCCTAACAAGAATCAATCCTCAAAAAAAAAAATTGTAGCAATTTTGAATCTTACATGCAAATCGCTTATACATACTATTTTGTCACCATGAATTGAATCAAAGTGTGATCATTACTGCTCTGAGAAAGAGAGAGACGAGAGAAGAGGCACACCATGTATGCTCCCAATGACTGATTCATATTGAGGACAATATACAAATATATAGGTGAGACCAAGATCAGTAGAGTGAGTTATATATAGCTCCAACATCTTTTTCCTTTCATCTTTTCCTGCCTTTGAGAGGCCTCTTCGTGCCTAGCACGCTTCACTCCCATGGCATCCACTTCTTCTAATTTTCCTTTTCCATTGTCCTTCTCTTTGACACTCTCTTCTACCTTTGCCTTTCCTTAGCTTCAAGACTGATGACACTTACTGCTTGGTTTCTAGTAGGTGGTGGGGGCAGAGGTGGAATGAGAGGCTAAGTTGCATTTATACACCCCTATATTATAAATTGTACGTATATTACAGAGATATACGCTGTATATTCGTATTATACGTGCATATCCAAATAAAAAGAAGTTCGATCGAAGTATATTTCAATCAAAATATACTTTGATCGAAATATATTTATACTTATAAAAAAAGAGGCGCTACGGCAGTTCGAACGAACTGTTGCGATTGTGATTGCTAGAGAGATAGAGACAGAGTTGCTAGAGCTTTAGAGACAGCAGTAGACAATGAGCACAGCACATCGATGAGCCTCGACGAGCCACAGAGCAGGTAGATTTTCTTTTAGTATTTTTTCTTTTTTTTTGTAGTTAATTTGTTAACACTATTGTTGTGGAGCTTTGCTCGCACCTCAGTGTTAGTTTGTATTTTGTTTTTTGCTAGCATTGTTGCTGTGGAGATTTGCTCACACCTCAGTGTTAGTTTGTATTTTGTTTTTTGCTAGCATTGTTGCTGTGGAGATTTGCTCACACCTCAGTGTTAGTTTGCAGGTTTAGACACCTGTCCCTGGCTGTGTTGATCCTCGTGACACACTGCAAGGGGGGTTAGACTTTAGACGCTTTGTCCTTGACTGTTGCTAACCTCCGTGTTGCACTTCAGGGAGTACCTCAGGTTGTACAATTAAACTTTCTGTCCCTAGTTGTTGCTGACCACCGAGTCACACTACAGGGAGGAGTTAGCTATCATGCATCTTTTCTCCCTAGTTATTGTTGACCATTGCGTCGCACTATTGGAAGATTGGATTTAAAAAAAAATAGATTCCTCGTCTTTGGTTGTTGCTGACCACCGTGTCGCACTGCAAGGAGAGGTTTAGGGTTGTCAAATCCATCGTCCTTGGTTGCTGTTGACCATCGTGTCGCACTCCAAGGAAATTGGATTCAATAGATTCCTCGTCTCTGGTTGCTGCTGACCATCGTGTCGCACTGCACGGAGAGGTTTAGGATTTTTATATCCATCGTTCTTGGTTGTTGTTGACCATCGCGTCGCACTACAAGGAGATTGGATTCAATAACTTTCTCATCTTTGTTTGTTGCTGACCACCGTGTCGCACTACAGGGAGAGGTTTCAGGTTTTTAAATCCATCGTCCTTGGTTGCTGCTGACCATCGCGTCGCACTACAAGGAGATTGGATTCAATAACTTCCTCGTCTTTGGTTGTTGTTGACCACCGTGTTGCACTGTAGGGAGAGGTTTCGAGTTTTTAAATCCATCGTTCTTGGTTGTTGCTGACCATCGCGTCGCACTGCAAGGAGATTGGATTTAATGAATTCTCCATCTTTGGTTGCTGATGACCATGTGTCGCACTGCAAGGAGAAGATATATATTATACATTCTTCAATCTTGAATGCTTTAACCATCGCGTCTTTCATTACTGGATGTTATTATTAGCCATGAAATGTTTTTGTTTAGATTTATTAACAATCATATATGTCAAATTTTTATCTATTCTAGATTTACCTTACTTATATTTCCTTCATGTATTTTCAGGCTTAAGTCATGGTAGAGACAAAGTTAACGTGTCAGCATCACAAAATTATTAGTGATGCTCTTATTTTGTCTCTTTATGGAGCTTCAGACGATCATTTGCAACGAGCATTTGATCCACTGTAGGCAAAGTTCGATGATTTTGTGATTGAACTTGTGGAACATTGTTGGATGTGTTCAGAGAGAAGGAGAGAGCACAGAAGTAGAACCCCAAAGTGTGTAGAATACACACATGAGATGATGTATATATAGAGGGGACATGGGTGCCATATATAGAGAAGCCATATATTGAGTAGCTTCACATATAAGCTCAACACCCCCGCTCAAATAAGGGTCCCTAACTGTGGACGAAAAAACCCTTGGGGGATCAAGGGAAAAACCCACAGCTCTATATACACCCACCGTTATATTATAAAAATCATTGAATATACAAATGTTTACGAGGAGCTACATCACTCCTTTTATAATGAATGTTTTATGAGGAGTTACATTACTCCTATCCTATCAAATACAATAATGAATACAAAGGTTCAATAAAGAGGTGTAAAAGCTATCGATTAGCTTGTAATCAAAAGTGTCTCCGTGAATCTGTTGTGTAGCTTGTCATCAATATCGCATCACCAAACATGTCTTCATGTTGTTATCAATATGGCATCACCAAACATATCTTCATAAATCTTTTATTGTCACCAAGTTTGTCTTCATAAAATCAATTCTTTGATCAATCCTACATAGATCATAGACTCCAAAAAAAAAAAAAAACATGTCATGAAAATGATTAGCATCGTTAATGAAATAATTACGTTCACAATGCCATAAGAGATGGTTCGCGACGCCACTCTTTTGACGACATATATACGCACGAAAACATATGGTACATAAAGTATAAACATAAAAGTACAAAATGTGTGATTGCGTGATACAAATGATATGTGTATATACTACATAAAACAACATTTATCAATGTAGTGATCAATGAATACCATCAAAGTATTAACAAAATATCATCATTATATCAATAAAAATGAATAAATGATCATGGTATCAACGAAAAGCATCATGATATCACCGAGAATAATCATTGTATCAACGAAACAACATCATGGCATCACCGAGAATAACCATGGTGTCAACGAAACATCATCATGGCATCACCGAGAATAACCATGGTATCAACGAAACAACATCATGGTATCACCGAGAATAACCATGGTATCAACAAAACATCATCATGGTATCAACAAAAATCACCATGGAATCAACGAAATATCATCATGGAATCACCGAGAATAACCATGGTATCAACGAAATATCATCATGGCACCACCGAGAATAACCATGGTATCAATGACATATCATCATGGTATCAACAAAAATCACCATGACCAAAGTATTAACAAAACATCATCATGGTACCATCAAAATCACTATGGTATCAATGAGAAATTATCAATAAAACGACGTAAACTATATCTCTAAAAGAATAATTATACGAGAATCAATGAACGAGTATATCATATAACAAAAGATCATGTACCAACAGTAGCTCAATAGAATTTGAACGATCATCAACGGCTCGACTGAATCGGAATGATGTGTAACTGGCTTCTGCAGCAAAGTTACGTCAGTAACAAATATATAATTGATGAAGAAAAATATAATTGAGAAGTTTTCAATTATGAGAAAAATCAAAAGCAAAAAGTAAAATTTTGATTTTCAAACATATTCGCAGTCCGAGACGATAACCCAAAATCGGTGCAAAATTTATAGAAACTTTCTTCTGCAAAGTTACAGACCACATCAATTCCAATCCCCATAGCAGGTAGTTTCTTCTGCAAAGTTGTAGAACACATCGATTCCGGTCTGTCACGCGGGTAGTTTCTGCAAAATCATCTTCAATAAGCAGAAAAATAAAAAACAAAAAACGGAAATTGCTTTTCAGGTATGTACGCAGTCCGCGAACGATAACTCAAAATCGGTGCAGAATTTGAAAACACTTTCTTCTGCAAAGTTGTAGACCACATCGATTCCAATCCCTATAGTGGGTAGCTTCTGCAAAATCGTTTTCAATAAGCAAAAAAATTAAAAACAAAAAGCGAAAATTGCTTTTCAGGTATGTACGCAGTCCGCGAACAATAACTCAAAATCAGTGCCGAATTTGAAAATAGTTCCTTCTGCAAAGTTGTAGACCACATTGATTCCGGTCTTCCTGGCGAGTAGTTTCTGCAATATCGTTTTCAATTAGCAAAAAAATCAAAAACAAAAAGTGAAAGTTGCTTTTCAGGTATGTACGCAGTCCGTGAACGATAACTCAAAATCGGTACAGAATTTGAAAATAGTTCCTTCTGCAAAGTTGTAGACCACATCAATTCCGGTCTCTCTCGCGTGTAGCTTCTGCAGAATCGTTTTTAATTAACAGAAAAATCAAAAACAAAAAGTGGAAGTTGCTTTTCAGGTATGTACGCAGTCCGCCAACAATAACTCAAAATCGATGCAGAATTTGAAAAAACTTCCTTCTGCAAAGTTGTAGACCACATCAATTCCAGTCTCTCTAGCGGGTAGTTTCTGCAAAATCGTTTCCAATTAGCAGAAAAGTCAATCTGGTCTCTCTAGCGGGTAGTTTCTGCAAAATCGTTTCCAATTAGCAGAAAAGTCAAAAACAAAATGCAAAAGCTGTTTTTCAGGTATGTACGCAGTCCGCGAACGATAACTCAAAATCAGTGCAGAATTTGAAGAAACTTCCTTCTGCAAAGTTGTAGACCACATCGATTCCGATCCCTCTCGTGAGTAGTTTCTGCAAAATCGATTTTGATCAGGAGAAAAATCAAAAACAAAAACGTATTTCTCTGATACCATGTTGAGAGAGAAGGAGAGAGCACAGAAGTAGAACCCCAAAGTGTGTAGAATACACACATGAGATGATGTATATATAGAGGGGACCTGGGTGCCATATATAGAGAAGCCATATATTGAGTAGCTTCACATATAAGCTCAACAGGATGAAGTTGTGCAGTGCATTCCCAGTTTCGTTTGACCCAGCTCTGCAAATCAATGGAGTGATGCATAACACAGTAAAGAAATTATTAGGCCAGATCACTATAAGTTTTGAAAGTATGGTTCATCCAGAAATCAAAACCAAACCTGGAATCAAAGAGCGAATGCAGCTTGTAGCACAACTACATTTAGAATTGAAGAGCAAAGATAAGATCGAAGGCTCTTCAAAACGTCCTAGGACAGAAGAGGATGTACCTCCTTCATCAGGTGCTCAGCCGTCTGCTGTAAACCTGGATGATACGATGTGTCCTCCTCTCCTTCACTTACTTGGGGAGGATTCCATCTTTGACTTGCAAGCACCCTAATTAGGTGAAGGATGTTTTGAAAACGTGAAACAAGTATCAATGGATCATCCTCTCTTCAAAGATCCTGCCTATGCGGTGAAGATATACAAAGACCAAATAGGAAGCAAGCCGACATTACAGATCATGCTAGAGGAGGCAACTGCTACAACTGTTCAGCATTGTGGCATGATATTGCCCCGTGCTCTTGTTCGGTATAGCAAAAGATCTATGTTGATATTCAAGGTTTGGAATGGAGGTCACCTTGAGCAGTCGATTGAGGTATGTCATCATGATGGAAGCAAGTCTGCAATCAAAGAGTTCCAACACACATCTGAAACTGTACAGCAGCTCACAGACAACAATATACAATGCTCTTCTACAGACGATTAAATTCATGCATAGTCACAAATTTATTCACAATGATCTACGTACTAGAAATATTCTACTCCATTTTGGTGAGCAATGAGTGTATGCTGGCATTGCGGACTGGGGACAAAGTACACCATCACACACTTTGGCAACATTTCCCAAGCTGCCAAATCTCACCCCTCAATGTAGAGCTCAATTTGAGCGAGATTGTCCATGGATTGCCCCTGAAAATATCAACACCAATCCTCCTCCATTCACCAAGGCATCTGATATATATTGTCTCTCCTATATTCTTAGGTGCTTGCTTGCATGTATTCCAGAGCCTGCCAAAGTTCTCAACCATCTTGCTAATGGAAAATTTCCCAAACCTTTAGATAGACCCAAGATATGGGATTTAAGCCTTTGTTTGAATGGAAGCCATAATGTTGGCTATCATATTGTAACCGAATCTGGCTTGAGACCTATTGATGATTAAACTAGTAATCAAATTTTTTGGCATTAATGGTGTCACGTGTGCAATGTGTGGTGTCACATGCGCAATGTTTTTAAAGTTCTTCAAGTTGAAGTTTTAAAGTATTTTAAGTTAGATCCCTCGATTCTTTAAACCATCTCTCTTTTTCAAGTACTAAAACTTGTCTCGCTAAAGTTTATTATTTTGCATTTCAGTTATGGAAGATATTTCTCCTGACCGGAACGCTCAGTAACCTAATGATCCTTTGCTTAATCATGCATTGGCTCAACAAATTTACAAGAAGGAAGAGATTCGGGTGGCTCAAGGAGATCTCAGTGCTTTGGCTACAACCCAACAAGACGAATCAGAACTTAAAGGGGATCAACTGAATTACAAGCAATGCAGACTGTTATGCCCGAATCACTTTGTACGCAACACATTATTTCGACTCAGTGGAAATCCTAAGGCTTCTACTCCCTTGAAGGTTTCAGATCTGCAACACACTGTCCTCGCATGAAATATCCTTGCAAGATTTATCCAAGTGTACAAATCTCCACCAAATAATAGTCAAGTGGCAATTTACTTTGTGCAACAATGTTATTACTACTATGTATTGCGGCTCAAAGTTGATTGGAACGATCATCCCACTATAGGATGTGTTGGGAAAGGGTGCCCAGCCGAGAAGATTCATGCACGAGAAGCTAATCAAGAAGAACCTCCTCGCAAGAGAGGTTACACATATTTGCTCGAAGAAACTGCAGTTATTGAGCAGCTTGCAACCCAAGGTGTGGATTTGACAAGTCAAGGAGAGACCCCAGCCATATTACGTGCTCGTATAGCTGAGCTATAAAGAAAGTTGGCATGGTACGAGGAAAGGTATGGGCCTCTTAACGAAGAGGAGATAAGCAATGCCGGCCGAAGTGATTCAGTTGGCACTTCAGAATTTTGTGTATCTGATCTCTTTGGAGAACAAGCCCATGATTTAAATTCAATTGCCCAAACAATACATAGCTCTTTTTGTGTCTTAAATCATACGATTAGTAATTAAAACCTCTTTTTTATATGTAAATCTCTGTTTGTTGGAACAAATAGACGTGACAGATGTTGTTGCAATTGTGTAAGTTATGTTCTCTCTACTACCCTCTTTTTAACAATGAGAGAGAGAGAGAGAGAGAGAGAGAGAGAGAGAAGGTATGGATTGTAAAGCTTAACTCCACATAATTTTTGCATTGCAAAATTAATTGAGAATATAGTACAAACTTTACAGCTCATCCGTCCCCTCAATCAGAGGCACTATGTCATCAATTTCTTTGACATCTTAAAATTTCGGATCAATATCTTTCGGGTTCCATTCCATTTCATCATCAGAGTTGAGCTTATTTGCAACTGCTTCGAGTGTTTGGAAGCGCCCAAAGCTTTCTTCTGTGGCACATGTGGCTAACTTCGCAGGATTATGCATAAATCGCATGTTACAAAATACATACACCAAGTCCACAGCTCGTTTAGGACTTAATCAATTTCATTTTTTAGTATGCACGAAAGCGAAGGAAGACCAATTTCTTTCACATCTACCACTTGAGGCGGAAACAGACAATAGTCGCACAACCACATGTTGAAGTTCCACTTTTTCTCCACCGTACTGTTTCCACCAAACTGGTGTGCTCATCGTCTTGATAGCATCTATATGCCAAGGATCCCCAAACGTTCCCTCTCTACTAGTGTATGCCATCTTCTGTGTGTATGCCACCTGTCCATCCACATTGCCTAATAGTTGAGCACACACTTTCTTGAAATTACTGATCACTTCATTGTTTGAAGATTGCTCATGCATCTGGAACTTGGGATCCAAGACAAAACTTGCTCCATGTAAAGGATTACGCAACTGCTCCCATCATCTTTTCACAAATGTCATCATCATGGCTTTCTCTTTTCCTTCATAAGATGTACTATCTTTTAACTTGCGAGTGGCTTCATGCATGTACCAGTAAACCCGTCCAAAGATAGAGGCTTCTTTGTCCACTAATCGTATCAGATGAGTGAAAGGTTCTGTGACAGTAACTATTTTGTCTACATTTCTCCAAAAAATAGGAGAGTTTACAAGTTGATAGCATTTGGAAGTAGCAGGTTCATACTTGGGATATTTATCAAGACAAATGTCCCATCTTCTATCTACCACTGTGTCAACAAGGGCTGCTTTTACCTGCTATAGTGTGGAGAGAACGTAATATGCTGTCGCAAAGAGGGTCACACAAAAAATCTGTAAATTTTTTGTTGGTGACTTTGTTCTAATTAAACAAAGCGTAAGAAAATGAATTCTCTCTTATAAACTTCACCAAGTGGTTTGCATCTAGAAGAGTTTGCTTAACACTATGTTGGTAATGGGACACTTTTATGTCCTGTTAAGTGACCATTTTCCTTGAATTATGTCAAGAGTTTCAAGATGGGTTTTGAGGTGATATCTATCTAGAAATTTGTCTCATGAGCTAAAAAAAACTCGACATTTTTTTGGAATATCAATTCCATCTTTAACCTTGTCCTTGCACAACATTTCAAAACCTAATCTGTGTGAAAAACGGGTCCTGTCTTTGGCTTTTTTCAACTTTTTGCAACTATACCACTCTAGAATTCATGTTTGTGAGGTCTATAATGCTAGAGAACTATATTTAGTAGTCCTCAACATATCCTGATGCCTGTAGGGAGAAATAAATATTAAAATTGTAAGTTATGACCAAATTACAAAAATTGTCAAATCTTATTTTTTAGCCAATTTTATCTCTTCTATGATTTTTTTGGTGGATTTCATGATATCCAAATGCATTTTTGATTTTCTATGTCGCATATTGTAACATAAAGCTAATATTCCTTGAGTTTTGGGGCACCTAATACCCTATTTCTCATAGTTCACAACAATGGTTGATTTTTTTCAATTATGGAAGAAAACGAAACATTCTAGTATATAGGGTATAGCTTTTTCAATATTGTTAGTTTCTTGTGACAACTACATGCATTTTGTAGGTAGTAACCATATCTAGTCATAAGGATCAAATTTGGCTAGATATTGAATAGTTTCTATGGGATTCTACAACTCAGGGTTGAACCTAGTTTTTTCATGTTTGCTGTATTTAGCACTTCATCTTTGTCACCAAGATTCCCCTTGGTAAGAGATATATTATTCTTTTGACATGCTCCATGGCTCCTTATGAACATAAAGGACAATAGGGAACTAAGAAAAAATGCATATATTATTTGTATTGAGCGTGGCTATAGAAACTTTGATGATAGGTTTGCAAAATAGTAAAAATTCAACTTTTTTGTACCTATTTATTTTGGCAAAACAAAAAATAGTGAGTGAGAAGCAATCATATGTTCTGATCACCAACCCATTGATGTTAACTAGGGAATTTATCTCAAGTCCTACAAAAATCCCTAATCTCATTTTTATGCAACAAAATGTAAGAAATGACTGTTTTGATGAAAATGCACTGGTCCATCAACTTTGGAGGCTTGGTATGACCAAAAGTTGAGAAATTTTACAAGTTTATTATTTTTTCCATGTGTAATAGGCCTTGAACTATAACCTTATGAAAGGATTTTACAAAATGAGTGGATCTACTGATAGCCGTTTTTTGGCTTTCCATAATTGCCATAGTAAGCTACCTCACCCTATCAAATCACTCAAACATTTTGGTTATCCCTGCCATTTCACTGTACATAGGCGTGTGTGAGTTAGGGGACTTTTCCCATATCTTCTTAAAAACCCTCAATTAGCTAGTCACTGATCTAGTTGAGCCAAAAAAATAAAAAATATAAGTATATTATGGCCCATTTTTGTGTAAATATTTCATTGTATATAGAGCCTAAATATAAGGATTTTTCATAATTATTTTGGTATTTACTTAAATATTTATACTTAGGTGTGTGTTATTTATGCTATGTACATTGACTCACCATTACCATATTTTTTCTTACCATTTTGCATACTCTTTATTCCATATAAAAATAATTCCATGCAAGCTTCTCTTATTTTTGGTGTAACTCCATCCCAAAAAAAATCCGAAAAAACTAGTTTTATTTATGTGTATATTTTTTCAGTATTGTGATTTTTCCTTCCTACAGCTATTCTCTTTTACTCTCATAAATTAAAATAACAAAAATATTCATCTTTTTATGGTAGACTTATAATGAGAGAGATTTATTTTGACCCCTTTATATTTTTTCCACCTATATTATTTTTATTTGACATGTACATATTTTTTTAGACCCCTCAATATTTGATTTTCTTACATATACTATTCATTTATATCATGATCTCAACAATATCTTCAATTATAGACCTACCAAATAAGGTCAAGGGTATGTGGAATACATGCATGCACCATGGGGAGCTCACTCTTGGATGTATTCAAAAGAATCATCCAAAGAAAGACCTCACAAGGACCTTGTGCAGTGGAAAAAACTGTCGGTTTTGCTGAGTTTTTAAAGATCATATGCTCCCCAAATTTGAAAAGGTCATACAAACAAAAGTTGTAGCTCGTGAGCTGAAATTTCACCTCAAATGTTTTCTTATTTTTTTGAGCTACGAGCTATGAGCTATGATTTTATTGGTGGACCCCAGTTTGCCTATGCTATGCAGCCACACTCCCTCTTCCACTTTATCATTTTCCTCTTTCACACACACTCCTCCCTCTCCTTCCCACTCCCAAACCTGCAACTCCCATGTCCTAATTCACCCTCTTCACCATTGCCACATCTCTCACACCTCCATAGCCTTCATCCTCCATTTCTACACCCTATGTGTCCCCCTTTCTCTCTACATATATGTCCATATTATCATACTCGCTTCAACTTTGTAAAGAAATTCAAAAAATCAGCAAAAATCCAAGGATAACCTCTGCAAATGAAGTATTTTATCATGAATTTTCCAAGGTTTGAAGATAACGTAGCTTCATCGACACGCGTTACTTCGCCATGTTGTTCGGTGCTGTAAAGAGGTGAATGTCAACTTCTCCAAGCTTCAACCTTGCTTTACAAGCTTATCCCTTCTCTAACTTTTGTCATCATATATCTCACCATTTGGTGAATGATTTTGTAAATATGTTTTAGTGATAATTACTAACTACTAACCACTAACCTTATTGTAAAATGCACCCTCTACTAGAGTAGGCACTCCCAAATTATTCACTCAGTCCTCTCTCCTTTCATCCTCAATAATTCTCTTCCCTTGAGCCCACATCCATGTGACTCAAAGGACAAGAGGGACCCACCCTCATTAAAAAAAATAAAAATATGCATAATCTTTTATTCCTTCAAATAAACTTGATTAGGCCTAATCCAAATCAGGGATTCTAAAACCTATAAATAGAGCCCTTCTCTCCCTTGTAAATCTTTACATGATCACACTACACCACACCATTGTCAACACATAACACACCACTCTTCAAGCCTAGTTGTGTAGAGTGTGTGCATTGTGAGTGCTCTATTCGATCACTACACATAGGTGCATGGAGGAGCTTGAAGTTAGTTATGCCATCTAGAGGAGTGGAGTGATACTATACTCTTCACCACACTTGTAGCCTACTCTTGTGCATAAATAAGATTTATAGTTTTGGGTGCAATTGTATGCTGCAACTACGACTCTTCTCTCCAAATTGATTTGATAAGTTGGTTCATCAGGTGGCTGAAGGTATATTGTCCTTGAAGTTTGTTGTGCCATTTCATGCTTGGTGGTTTGAGGGCTTGTTAAATTGTTTGCCTAAAAGGTCAATTGTAAGAGGGTGCTCGGTGAGACGGCTCCATGGACCCTAAGACAATTTGTGTATTGGCAACAAGGTCAAGTTTTGTGTTGTCTCTCTATTTCTCATCAAGCTTTGTGTGCATCTAGTCTTTAAAGCTAAGACTAAGTTGCTCAAGTTGATTTTTTCTCTTTACCTCTCTCTGGCGTGGTGAATGTTTGTGTCTGGTATGTGTGGCTATCTTGCATTCCCCTCTCTTTGTGCGTTTGAGTACAAGGAGATATCACGTGCGTCCTAGTTCGCATCTACAACTAGGTGGTGCTCCTTTTCTTGTTTGGTTTCTAGATGTGGGTTGTTGTTGTCTCTGATTGTGCTTGCCCCAGCCCCAATTGAGCAGCACGGGAGCCTCGAAGGGCGTTTAGAGGCCGCTCTTCTTGTTGCCCGCCCGGGACAGCCTCAAATTGTTTCCCCCACGGAGGACGGCTTGTGTATTTTTTTTGTAGGTTCAACCTTTAGCATAATCAATTACCTTGTATGAATCACGAGAATTTGTATGATCCGTTCATTCCCATTGCAAGGTAAAAGGTACACATAATTGTTAGTACTAAGTTGCAATTTCAGCGAGTAATTCATAGAATTTTAGGTCCTCTTAGGTTGACCGAGATAAATGCTTCATTAAATCCTTTTATTTTGCCTCTCATTAGGTCATGCATAGACAATGGATAATGGCCCAAGAATAGAGGTTTTCCCCTTTCATTTCACTCCACACATTAGAATAAACATTGCAATTAGTAGAAAAATCCATTTTCAACAACGTATGGTGTTCTTGTTTGGTGCCCAAAGAGTAGGAGAAATTCTCGCATCACCAAACCCTGTCATCCTACCTCTTATTGATTATCATAGGTCATTTGATGTGAATATTTTTATTTTGTTGTATAATAGATTGAAATTTAGAAAATATTATTGTGTAAATCTTTTAAAGAAAGAAAAAACAAAAACGCGTCACTTTGAAATCGATTCAATGGAGAGCCAACGCAAAATGTCTTGATATCCTCTTTTCTTTGGAGATCCTGGAGAGGATGCAGAATTATTTTTAGCAAATTTCAAGATGTCTTGTCGTATCAAGAGGATAGTAACTGATCAAGAACATGTAGAGATGCTTGAAGGGGTCCTTAGGAAAGATGCTAGCACTTGGTTTGACTCGTTGCCTGAGGAAGTTAAAGGGAATTACACGGAAGTTGTGAATCATTTCAAGAGATACTTCTTTGATCCCCAAAACACTCAAAAGCTATGGCAAGACATTGTTTCTCATAAGCAAAAAGACTTAGATGACTACTACTTGTACAAGCAAGAGTTTCTACGTCTTTGGGCTCTATGGATACGAAATGTTGCTAACCATGGTGATGGTGCAGAGTTCCTAAAGAAGGAGAGGTTCACAGCCGGACTCTTTCCTGACCTTAAGATAAAAGTTGAGGCGGGTGCACCTGCAACCTTTGATGCAGCTAAAACTAGGGCTGCTAAGAAATATAGGAAACTCAAGTGCTTAAGGGGGGAGGTTCCAATAGAAGGTCTTAGACCCAAAGGTAAGTCACAAGCATCGACATCTAGGGAGCTTCCTGAGGTAACAGCTGAAGTAATCGAGAAGTTGAATGAATCTTTAAGTAGCCTGTCAATTCACCTTGCACAAGTTGTAGGTCCAAAGGGACAAGCAAAGAAGTTTTAAGAGCGAGATTCATGACCTAGGAGAGTCTTGCAATGTTGGAATTGCGGTGAGTCTGGACATGGGATGTATAATTGTCCTTGGCCCCGTGGGGAGCCAGGGAGACCTAACTTGAAATACCCAGTGATGAATGCAGGAGAAGGAACTAGTCAGCAACCACGGCTTCTACAAAGGCCAAATGGAGCAAGACCAACTCCACAAGGAGTGGAAAGAGTTCCACCTTTGTCAGACCCAAATGTGCATGTGGTAGAGGTGACAAATTCAAAAGAGGTTGACATGGAAGCAAATGGCATTAAGCGTGGCCGTGGAAAAGGGAAGGAGAAAGAAGGTGTCACATCACAAAGTGATCATGGACAAGAAAAGAAGGCAAAGAAGACCAAGGAAACTAAGAGGACTCGACATCGTATCAATCTCCAAGAATTCCCTCTTGGACATGGTATGGCTCCATACAACCTATTGGAAGACATGAGAGGTAAGGGTCCTGATATCTCATGGCCTCAGTTTCTTGCATTATGCCCACAAGTTAGGAGGGATTTAACAAAGGCAGTTAGCACTAGGAGAAAGGTAAAAGAGAGTGTGCCTGTTGTAAAAATTGCACATGCTGAAATGAATGAGGATATTACACCTGTGCTAGATTGTTACATCAAAGGAAGATTGGTTAGGAAAGGTCTAGTGGATGGAGGTGCACAAATTTGCATCATGACAGAGGGACTCATGCAAAAACTAGGCATGCACATCCATGAGACACCTGAAATTAAAGTCGAGATGGCAAACAATAGCAAAGCTAGGTGTGTAGGCATTTGTAAAAATGTTTTTGTAGAGGCCTTTGGCATTAAGAAGGAGGTGAATTTTTATGTTATGTCGACCAAGGGAAATGGTTACCCATTTATCCTAGGGAGACCATGGCTAATGAAAATGTGAGCTTTGCAGGGTTGGGAGAGTGGAAAGCTAATTTGCAGGAATGACAATCATAAGAAGAATGTCTTTGACATGAAGGAGAAACACAAAGAGGAGCTCCATGAAGAATCATCTCAAAGTGAGACGGAGGAAGACTGGACCGATAGCACTTCAGAAGGAGAAAGTAGCGGCAGCATTACTGAAGAGGAGTCTTCCATCAAAGTCATGGGGGTAAGGTTTAATCCAGACAACCAAGAGACCTCTTGCCCAGGTTTGGAAGAGGTAGGTTCCCAAGAAAACCAAAAAGTGGAAGATGAAAGAATGCTAGAAGGTATGTTATCTACAACACTTACAAAGGATGAAAGAGAGGAGCTCAAAGGTGTGTTAAGGAAATTTCCTAGGCTTTTCGCTAAAGACTACACCGATGTGCGTGAAGTAGAGGCTGTTCAACACAAAATTGAGTTGAAGCCAGAGGCCACACCTAAGGCTCAAAAGCTACGAAGGCTAGGAGTCATCAAGGAGCAGGCTTTACTCAAGGAGGTAAGAAAGCTTCTAGCAGCAAGTTTCATTTATCCAGTGGAGAATTCAGAGTGGGTCTCTCCCGTTGTTGTCACTCCTAAGAAAAATGGCATGTGGAGGGTGTGTGTGGATTACCGTCCACTCAATGAGGAAACAAAAAGAGATCACTTTCCCCTCCCATTTGAAGAGGAGATACTAAATGAGGTAGCTGGTCATGAGAAGTACACTGTGTGTGATAGCTACTCGGGTTACTTTCAAATAGGTATCGCATTGGAAGATCAGTTAAAAACAACCTTCATCACTCCTTGGGGTTTTTATGCTTTTAGAGTCATGCCATTTGGTCTGACAAATGCTCCTGCAACATTCCAACGTTTCATGAACATGGTGTTTCAAGCATTCTTTGGAAAGTCAATTAGGGTGTTCATTGATGATTTCTGCATTTATAGCTCAAAATCATTGCATCTACAAAGGGTAGAAGAAGGTTTAAATAAGCTCTATGACATGGGAGGTCAACTCAACCCCGACAAGTGTCACATAGGTGAGGATGAAGTGATCTTGCTTGGTCACAAGGTTTCCTATAAAGGCATTGAGGTGGATCCTTCAAAGGCAAAGGCTCTTATTGAGCTCCCATCACCCAAGAGTCTCAAAGAGGTCATCTCATTCATTCAGAAGGTGAAGTATATGTCACGCTTCATTCACTTAGCCTCGGAGTTACTTCACCCTTTGCAAAAGTTGACAAAACAAGTAGAATTTGCATGGTCTGATGAGCTTGAAGAGTACTTTTGTAACATTAAAGTCATTTTGTCAGAGCTACCAACACTCATGCCTCCTTGTTGGGAGTACACATTCTTTGTTAGCTCTAGTGTTGGGAAAGAAACAATTGGCGCGGTTTTGCTACAACAAGATCCCCACAGTACCAGAATGCGACCCATCTACTTTGCTAGTAGGGTCAAGAATGCTTTAGAGAGAGGCTACACAGAGGCATAACTCATGATGCTTTCTCTCATGTTTGCAGTGAGAAAGTTTAGATCCTACCTGCTACCAAAACCTTTTGTAATTCTTACTGCAGAAAATTTGTTCCCTTGGGTGTCATCTCAAATGAATCTTAGTACTAGGATCTCAAACTGGATTATGGAGTTGCAAGAGTTTCAATACTCTTTCAAAGTAGAAGATAGTGTGCGTGCACAATTGGCAAGGATCCTTACTTATAGGGTACATGAGAAGGAGAATAAGGTGCCTGGAGTAAAGACCCTACCATTGCCACCACCTAAAAGTATTCCTAATTCTTTTACCTTGTTCTTTGATGGAGCTTTTTGACGAGCCAAAAGAAAAGTAGGGGGAGGGCTAGTATTTCTCAACCCAAGTGGGCAGGTGGTCATGCAAGAGAAGGTCAATCTACCAGTTTCAACTAGCAACAATGAATCAGAATATGACACACTACTTCATGGTTTAAAGATATGCATTGGCCAAGGTATACAACGTCTCATGGTAAAAGGGGATGCACTTCTCATTGGGAAGCAAATTTTAGGCATTTGGGCATGCAAGAATGAAAGCCTAAGGACAAAAGTTCATGCCATTTGTAGATTGTTTAATCAATTTGAAGAAGTGCAACTATATCATATTCCTAAGAAACATAATGAAGATGCCGATTTACTTGCACAACAAGCAGTTACATATGTTGAGAAAGAAGTGCAGGTCATCATGGTGGAAGCAACTTTCAAGCAACCGAGATACCACGGATTGGAGTCATTGACTCCCATTATTAGCTACATTTTGGAGGGTGAGTTTCCACAAGACTTCATGAAGGCTCAAAAGACGAGACTCATGAAAAAGGCAAGTGCATATCTCTCTCTAGAAGGATACCTTTATCAAAGAGGGAAGGATCAAGTGTGCAAAAGAGTACTAACTATCAAGGAAATTCCAGCAATTCTAAAAGGTTTGCATGAAGAGACATGTGGTGGTCATTTTTCCCAAGAGTTAACTGTGAAGAAGATTTTTCTTGGGAGGTATGTTTGGCCAAGTCTACATGTGGATGTCCAACATTGGTGTAAAAGTTGTCACAATTGTCAGGTAAATGGGAATAGAAGATTGGTTTATTGTCCAAGGTAAATCGTGCTTGCAAATGGACACTTTGAAAAGTGGGGCATTGATGCTATGGGTCCTCTCCTTAGGACAAAAAATGGTAAACTCTACATTCTAGTGGCTGTAGACTATATGACTAGGTGGGTGGAAGCACAAAGTGTGGCAAAGGTAAATGAGAGGATAGTGAGCAAATTTGTCTACACTCACATTTGTTGTAGATTTGGCACACCTTTGGAGATTGTTTCTGATAATGGTCCAGGGTTTAGAAAGGGATTGCTCACAGAAGTCTATGAAGAACTTCACATTCTACATCCTCATAGTACACCCTACTATCCCCAATCAAATGGTTTGGTAGAAAAAGCTAATGGTGTCATTGCAGGCATCATTAGAAAGATGGTGAAAAACAAGACAAAGTTGTAGGATGACTTCTTGGATGGTGCCTTGTCGGCGTAGCGAACCACATATAGGGAAGCCACGGAGTTCACACCATTTCACTTGGTCTATGGTCAAGAGGCTTTACAACCAATTGAGCTCAACATTCCAACAATGCGACTTCATGGAAAAGCAACACAAGATGATCAAGAAGCATGGATGGATCGACTTCGTACCTTTGCTGAGCTTGAGTGGAAAAGAGAAGCAAAATATGAGTGCTACAAGAGGAAAGCCACACAGAAGAAGGAAAAGCTTGACAAGAAACTGAAGGACAAAGGCATCAATGAAGGAGATCTTGTGCTAAGGTATGACAATCGATTCGATAATCGTTTTGATGCCAAATTTGAAACTAGATGGCAGGGTCCATACATAGTTAAGAAGGCTTTCAATTCAAGTTACTATCAACTTATGGACTTGAATGGGAAAGAGCACTCTAGGAAGGTAAATGGTTATCGCTTGAAGCCCTATTTGAGTCGCCTTATACCAAAGGATCTACCAAACATCTGTCAAAGGGCAGCTGTCTCATGTAAGTATTGTTACATGAAGCATGAGTGTGACTCGAGCCAAAATGCCGAGGGGCCAAACAATGAAGATCTTGTCAAGGACTCTCATGTACTCTCTTTGGAAAAGATGCTTTATGATGGTACATGAATATACCATCATCTTGAGGGAGGGCTAATGATAGCAGTTTTTTGGCTTTCCATAATTGCCATAGTAAGCTACCTCACCCTATCAAATCACTCAAACATTTTGGTTATCCCTACCATTTCATTGTACATAGGCGTGTGTGAGTTAGGGGACTTTTTCCATATCTTCTTAAAAACCCTCAATTAGCTAGTCATTCGGCTAGTTGAGCCAAAAAAATAAAAAATATAAGTATATTATGGCCCATTTTTGTGTAAATATTTCATTGTATATAGAGCTTAAATATAAGGATTTTTCATAATTATTTTGGTATTTATTTAAATATTTATACTTAGGTGTGTGTTATTTATGCTATGTACATTGACTCACCATTACCATATTTTTTCTTACCATTTTGCATACTCCTTATTCCATATAAAAATAATTTCATGCAAGCTTCTCTTATTTTTGGTGTAACTCCATCCCAACAAAAATCCGAAAAAACTGGTTTTATTTATGTGTATATTTTTTCACTACTGTGATTTTTTCTTCCTACATCTATTCTCTTTTACTCTCATAAATTAAAATAACAAAAATATTCATCTTTTTATGGTAGACTTATAATGAGAGAGATTTATTTTGACCCCTTTATATTTTTTCCACCTATATTATTTTTATTTGACATGTACATATTTTTTTAGACCCCTCAATATTTGATTTTCTTACATATACTATTCATTTATATCATGATCTCAACAATATATTCAATTATAGACCTACCAAATAAGGTCAAGGGTATGTGGAATACATGCATGCACCATGGGAAGCTCACTCTTGGATGTATTCAAAAGAATCATCCAAAGAAAGATCTCACAAGGACCTTGTGCAGTGGAAAAAACTGTCGGTTTTGCTGAGTTTTTAAAGATCATATGCTCCCCAAATTTGAAAAGGTCATACAAACAAAAGTTGTAGCTCGTGAGCTGAAATTTCACCTCAAATGTTTTCTTATTTTTTTGAGCTACGAGCTATGAGCTATGATTTTATTGGTGGACCCCAGTTTGCCTATGCTATGCAGCCACACTCCCTCTTCCACTTTATCATTTTCCTCTTTCACACACACTCCTCCCTCTCCTTCCCACTCCCAAACCTGCAACTCCCATGTCCTAATTCACCCTCTTCACCATTGCCACATCTCTCACACCTCCATAGCCTTCATCCTCCATTTCTACACCCTATGTGTCCCCCTTTCTCTCTACATATATGTCCATATTATCATACTCGCTTCAACTTTGTAAAGAAATTCAAAAAATCAGCAAAAATCCAAGGATAACCTCTGCAAATGAAGTATTTTATCATGAATTTTCCAAGGTTTGAAGATAACGTAGCTTCATCGACACGCGTTACTTTGCCATGCTGACCGCTTCTTCTACCGGTGCTGTAAAGAGGTGAATGTCAACTTCTCCAAGATTCAACCTTGCTTTACAAGCTTATCCCTTCTCTAACTTTTCTCATCATATATCTCACCATTTGGTGAATTATTTTGTAAATATTTTTTAGTGATAATTACTAACTACTAACCACTAACCTTATTGTAAAATGCACCCTCTACTAGAGTAGGCACTCCCAAATTATTCACTCAATCCTCTCTCCTTTCATCCTCAATAATTCTCTTCCCTTGAGCCCACATCCATGTGACTCAAAGGACAAGAGAGACCCACCCTCATTAAAAAAAATAAAAATATGCATAATCTTTTATTCCTTCAAATAAACTTAATTAGGCCTAATCCAAATCGGGGCTTCTAAAACCTATAAATAGAGCCCTTCTCTCCCTTGTAAATCATCACATGATCACACTACACCACACCATTCTCAACACATAACACACCACTCTTCAAGCCTAGTTGTGTAGAGTGTGTGCATTGTGAGTGCTCTATTCCATCACTACACATAGGTGCGTGGAGGAGCTTGAAGTTAGTTATGCCATCTAGAGGAGTGGAGTGATACTATACTCTTCACCACACTTGTAGCCTACTCTTGTGCATAAATAAGATTTATAGTTTTGAGTGCAATTGTATGCTGCAACTACGACTCTTCTCTCCAAATTGATTTGATAAGTTGGCTCATCAGGTGGTTGAAGGTATATTGTCCTTGAAGTTTGTTGTGCCATTTCATGCTTGGTGGTTTGAGGGCTTGTTGAATTGTTTGCCTAAAAGGTCAATTGTAAGAGGGTTCTCAATGAGAAGGCTCCCGTGACCCTACGACAATTTGTGTATTGGCAACAAGGTCAAGTTTTGTGTTGTCTCTCTATTTCTCATCAAGCTTTGTGTGCATCTAGTCTTTAAGGCTAAGACTGAGTTGCCCAAGTTTATTTTTGCTCTTTACCTCTCTCTAGCGTGGTGAATGTTTGTGTCTGGTGTGTGTGGCTATCTTGCATTCCCCTGTCTTTGTGTGTTTGAGTACAAGGAGATATCACGTGCGTCCTAGTTCGCATCTACAACTAGGTGGTGCCCCTTTTCTTGTGTGGTTTCTGGTTGTGGGTTGTTGTTGTCTCTGATTGTGCTTGCCCCAGCCCCAATTGAGCAGCACGGGAGCCTCGAAGGGTGTTTAGAGGCTGCTCTTCTTGTTGCCCACCCTGGGCCGCCTTACTACTATGGTTTTGGAGGTTTTTTTCTAAACCCTGAAAGGACACTTTTATGTCCTGTTAGGTTACCGACCTAGTGTTAATAGAAGGAACTTTTCCAAAGTCCTTTAAGAGAAAATTCAAAGTGTGAGCAGCACATGGAACCCATGTAATCTCTGGATACTTTTCTTCAATTGCTTTTCCAGTTGCTTTGTAGTTAGATGCATTATCTGTGACAATGGCTGACACATATTTAGGTCCCCCTAGTCTTCTAATTGAATGCTCATAAACACCAACAAGATATCCACTAGTTTTTTCTTTCAAGGATGTATCGATCACTTTAAGAAAGATGGCACCTCTTGGACAAATCAACATCACATTAATCAATGGTTTCTTCTGGCAATTTGTCCAACTATCTAGAGCAATTGTGCATCCATACGCCGGCACAAAATCAAGAGTTGTCTCTGATGTTGTTTTTACTTTATCTAAATATTTTGTACGCATCTTATTATAATTAGGAACCACAAAACTCTTCTTCGCCGTGCTCATTAAGGTATCTTTGAAGATAGGATTTCGAATGACATTAAAAGGAATTCCACATGCAAAAAATGCTTGAGTCCACTTAAGATGGAGTTCAAGCAGCCATTGTTTCCCAAATTCCTGCTGCAAAGTAGGATCACTTGGTGCAAATTCTCCTCCAGTCCATGCTTCACTCTGGCTTATGTTAGCAGTAGAGCTTCCGGTAGGATTAGAGCTACAATTCCCAGAAAAGGATGAATAGCACCATCCTTGACTTGTTCCTTGACCTGTAGTAGGGGTCAAGTGAGTGCTTTGATCATTCTCGAGCGTCATCTCAATGTCCCTTTGGCGGGTGCATGCACTTGCCGCACCATCTGTACTAAAACATTCTCTAATTGGCTGGTCATTCGTTTGAGCAGGTCTTGTTCATCCTCAGTCGGTTCCTATGACTATTCTTCTCGATGGATGCTACAGATGTAGCTAGGTGTGGTCGGGTCCTTCCCGGTTCCTCTTCCTTGATAGTCATGGCTTGTAGACACAATTTCTTATCTTTAAGGCGGGCTACTTCAATTGCTACCTCATACGTAGCAGCAAACCTTCCCTTCACCTTCTCTTTAAGAATTTGCCATGAACCAGCCACAAACTTGTCTTTCTTTGCAAAATCGGGTGCCCCTTCTCCCTCCCTTAGTGATCTAACCCATCGTCCCCATAGATACACGAACTTTGATTTCCCAAAGTGCCTTAGAAATGCTACTCTTAGCAGGTCCCACCTCTCCTTGGTACCATGATCTTGCTTTCACTTTCCTTAACAATGGAAAAATATTCAGACTTTGTGGAGTGCAAACGACAATGAAAACTAATGCCCCCATAGCCTTGCACCGATCACACCGTCGGAAAGAACAATTGTCGCGTCGTAGAATTCACCTATGTTAAACACCTCTAAAGCTTGGAGAAGAATAGCTCTAGCGGAAACCACATTTGGAATTAGGAGAATCACAGAACATAAGTGTGTAGTTTGGATTGCATAGATGTCCGTAGAGCATCCATATGCTTGATTCCGATAAGGAATAAGAAAATTACAAGCATTTGAAGTTCAGGGAATTTGGAAAAGCTCCAAAAAGGAGGTCTCTGGAAAGTGTCTATAGTTGTGCAGAGAAATGCATCTATTAAAGGGGGATTTTCTTGGCTCTTATCGCAAGGGATTTTCTCTCCTCTCTTAGCCGACTTCATTTCCCCCTTTAGGCACTTCTTATTGGTCCATTTTGAGCCTTTTTTGGGTGAAAACTGGGCTGTCGGCGACCACTTTTTGACCAAGGCAAGTGGGGGGGGGACAGTGTCCAAGGACCAAAAAATGGGCAGGGCACCTGTCCAAGTAGTGGGAACACAAATTGGGCGCCCCCTCCTCTCACCAAAGTCCACGAGCCCTCACAAGCAAGGCCAAGAAGCTCCATTAACTCCTTTGATACACTCTTAGGGGGAACCTACTCCCCCCCTATCCACTCCAATTGTCATTTGCTCCCCCCATGTACGGTTATTCCATTCCCACTTGGCACCATCCTCCCACCTCCCCCATTGAGCCACTAAATTTCCTATTTTGCTCCCCACACCGAGCAAACTTGGCGAAGGCATGGCGGGTAACTCCAAGCACCGAATGCAATGCTTTAAAGCCCGGTTCGGAGCTTATCACTTCGGCTATTTCCAAAAATCCTTGGCCACACTTTTTCTAATTAAATCCATCAAATCAGCCCACCTGCCTTTCCTCGCATGCATCCGCATCCACTTCCTAAGTAGGGTACCACCCACCTCAAATGCATGTAACTCATGATGTATGAGTCCGATTCACCGGCTATCAAAGCACAACTAAAATAACTTATTAAAAACCACCTTTTCCAAGTTCGAATAACCCAAAACTCTTGCAAATGACAAGGCAGAACCAAGAGTTTATACATAAATTTTACAAGAGCACTGCGAAAACTCAAAGCCTTATGTACATCTATGTACTCGGGACTAGTGAGCAAGCTTTTTAGCATGGATTAGCAACTTCATTTCCACCCAAAAAATGCTTGACATAGCTTGCCAACCCCCCTTGCCTGCTTAGTCATTCATGACAAGCAGAGGTCCCTAGGATGAATAACTGATGCATTTCATCCCCAGAAACCTCATCCACATTTTCAGATGTTTTCTCATTGTCTCCTTCTATTGATAGCATTTCATCGGTCACAATTGTCATCAAATGTGCGAGATACTTCTCCAATCTATAACCATTAATACGGTATTTATGCTCTGCACCATTTAAGTTTTTCGATTGATATGTGCCATTTTCAAATTTGTTTACAACAGTAAAAGGACCTTTCCACTTAATCTGAAACTGTTTTTGGAAAGTATTGTTGAGTTTACTATTGTACCGCAACACAAGATCACCCTTTTCAATTCCTTTATCCTTGACGCATTTATTGGCCTTCATCTGAGCCTTCTTTGACACTTCTTCATAATGACTCAAGGCCAAAATTTTGTCTAGCTGCAAGCATTGTAAATCCAACAACCTTTTCCGCCAAGCATCTCGTTGCTCTTCACCTTCCAATGACAACCACTTAAGTGCAGGGATTTCCACTTCAATAGGCAATAAAGCTTCCTTGCAATAAATCAAGTGATAAGGAGAAAACCCAATGCTTGTTTTGATAGCGGTTCTATAAGCCCATAGTGCACAAGGAAACTCTGAATCCCAAGTCTTCCCATGTTTTTGAGTCATTTTTGTCAAGATATTCACTAACTCTCCATTGAATCTCTCATTAAGACCATTGCATTGTGGATAATAAGGAGAACTGTACCTATGTTGTATGTTAAGATTTCCACAAAGGAAATCAAACAACTCTCCTCTAAATCCTGGTCCCCGATCAGAAAGTAGTTCCAAAGGCACACCAAACTTGCAGCATATATCTTCTTACACAAGCTTCCCCATTTCTTTACTGGTAATCTGTTTGACAGCCTTAGCTTCTGCCCAACGTGACAAATAATCCACTGCTGTCAGAATGTAAAAATTTCTTGTACCAGTCATGGGTAAGGGTCCAATAGAATCAAGACCCCATTTTTCAAATACAACAAAAGCTAAAATCGTCTTTCGCAATTCACGCTTCAAAATTTTCTTTCCCATCTTCTGGCAAGACAAATAAGACTTGCACCAATGGTTCACATCCCGTTGGACACTCGGCCACACATAGCCTTCTTGTAAAATCCTATGTAGCATAATTTTCATGGCAAAATGTCCTCCACAGGATCCTTCATGGTTCTCTTCCAAAATCTTATAGATTTCTTCTTTCCACGGCACACGTCAAAATATCAAATCACTCCTTTCATGTAAAGCACATCATCAAGCATTTTGTACTTTTTGACTCTTCTCATAAACATACTTTTTTCATGATAGCAAATCTTCAGGTAAAACACCTGTAAGCAGAAACTTCCTTTGATAGCACTTATCTTCCATGATATAGAGGGGCATCAGCCTTCAACACAAACACACAAGTGATCATTTCTTGGGCAGCATCATGAGATTCTTCATTTTGAGTCCTCTCAATATGCTGTAAACTCCATGCCTCAAACTTTTTAAGCAAATATTTCACTTTGAAATTCAACTTAGGGTTCTTATTCTTCCACACCCCCAATACCTGCTTCACAACCAACAAGGCATCTCCTTTGACTTGCAATCATTTAATTCCCAAGTGTAAGCAAATGTGCAGACTGCCCTCAAGGGCCATGTACTCTGCTGCATTATTACTTTTCGCATCAAGCTTTAACCCTTGTTTCCTCACAAGATTTCCTTGCGCATCATAGACAAAAATCCCTCCAGAAGCATCTTCATGACTTCTTTGATAAGAGCCATCAAAATATAACAGTGAAGCATTGGATATAGCAAGAGTTTTGACCTTCTTCCTTTTCACCACCTCTTCCTTAAGCAAAACAAGAGTCTCTTTGTAAGTGAGTAAATCTGCCTGGATAGCCCGAGTACTCTCTTCCACCAAAAAAGTGAATTGAAATTCGTGCAGTTCTATAACCCATCTCATCATTGTCTTTGATATATTTGAGTTATTAAACAACTGAGCAGCAATGAATAGCTGGTGAGAAGAGTGAACAACTTTTGCAATAGGTAATGCCTGAATTGTCTGCAAGCATAGACCATATTGTTTATCACCAACTCAATCTCTGAGTACTCTCTTTCTTGAGGGGTTTTAACCCGGCTAGCATAATAAACAGGCTTCATATACCTGGACTCCTTCCCTCTTTGCAATAACAAAGTCCCAATGGCATCATCTCGAACTGACGGGTTAACATAAAATTATTTCTCCCAGTCAGTAGCTTGCATAATAGGCAGTGTGCTCAAAAATTCTTTGACCTTATTGAAAACTTCTTCACATTCTTGTGGCCACTCCAATGGATCATTTTTAACCACTTGCTGCAATGGGTACAGTAACTATGATGCAAAAGGTATGAATCGAGATAGATATTTAACCTTCTGAATGAAAGTAGCCAATTGTCTTGTATCCTTTGGGGATGACAACAATAATAAGGCTTCCACTTTCTCTGGATGTGCCTCAATCCCATTTTCTGAAATCACATGTCCAAGAAGCTGCACCCTTGGCTACGCCAAATGATATTTTTTGGGGTTTAATTGGCCCCTGCATTCATCATACCTTGCAAATGTCATTTCAAGCTTCTGAACATGCTCTCTCCTTGAACTGTATACACAGAAACCATCTATGAACCCTTTGACAAAATTCCCAAGAAATGGGGCAAGGACCCATTCTACTTTCCTTTCAAAAGCTCCCGGCCCATTTGTTAACCCAAAAGGAAGGCAGCAAAAGCAGAAACAACCCCATGGCGTGATAAAAGTAGTCTTTTTCCTATCTTCAAGAGCAAGGATAAGTTGAAAGTATCCTGAATACCCATCACAGACACTGTATCTCTCAAAACCAGCCGCTACATCTAGCAATTGATCAATAAAAGGCAAAGGGTAAGGATCTTTCTTGGTCACCGCATTTAGTGGCTTGTAATCAACACATACTCTCCAACTCCCATCTTTCTTTGGGGTGACTACTACAGGGCTTACCCATTCAGCATTATCCACTGACACAATGAACCCTGCATCCAAAAGCTTATCCACTTCCTCCTTTAAGTCATTAATCTGCTTCTTGCCCATCCTCCTTAACCTATGTCTGATTGGTTTTTCCCCTTCAACTAGCTCGATCTTCAAAGGATCCCCAACAAAACCCCTTATTTCCTGATATGAGGTAATGAAAAGATTTGGAAACCTGTCCAACATTGCTAAGTAATCCGTTCTTTCTCCTTGTGTCATATCAGTACTCAACATATTTTGAATCAACTCTTTCTTCATTGGTAGTTCCTGTTTAGGTTGCATCAACTCTTCAAGTTGCTCTTAACGGCTTGAAGCATTTATATTCCCTGATAATTGTAGCACTTCACTAACTTCTCTTTGTTCCTCATCCAACAACAAGAATGACACTTCACCCTCATCACTGGAACTTGAAGTAGTGCTACTTTCGGAGTCTTTAGAACTATCATCACTGGTACTTTCAGACTCATCATTCTCAATCACATATTCAAGTGCCATAGGTTGTTTGGTAGTCATATCAAACACCCTCTTTTCACCCTTCTTGCCATGCACACTGATTATGCCCTTGCCCCAATCTTGCACGGCACCAATAGCTCTCAACCAAGGTCGTCCCAAAATGAGAGGAAAGGCTCCTAGACCAGCTGGCATAACACGAAATTTCACCATAACTTTCACGTTAAAGACTTCAACTTCCAAATTCTTGATCATCCCCATACATTTCACCTTGGAATGGTTTGCAAGTCGAATCCGAAACCCAGAGCTTCTGCATGTAATGAGACCCAGTCTCTCAACACATGACTGTGTGATCACACAAACTTGAGCACCTCCATCAATGTAGGCTTCTCCCATGCCCACACCTTTGTGCCAAGCATTCACCACAGGACATGTCAGGCCACGGGTCCTACGGGGCAAGGCCCAACCTAGGGGGTCAAGGACCTAGGCCAAAGGCCTGGACTGGACCAGTGCGGACTAGGGATCTGCTTAGGGAAAGTGCTAGGAGCTAGCTTATATAAGGGGCAGTAGGGAGCAGGATCCTATGTTCAGTTACCCTAGGTCTTACATTAGTATCAACAGGAGCACCTCAGGATTTTGAGCAGGGTTCGACACAGCGGCATCTATTGTTGCTCCTCACAGCGCTCCCCCTCACCCCCGTGAGCCCTCGCGCTGCCTGCTGTCAGGCTGCCATCGCCTGAGTAAGGTTTTTTTTTTTTTTCACACACCATGGGCGCCCAACCCGTTTGGGGTTGAGTCCAAGGGTTTGTTTTCACCATCCAAGGAACAATACCCACAGCGGGGTACCCCCCCCTCCCTCTTGTGAAGCCGGGCATGGCTCGGCATACCGACAAGGGTCCTGTTGTTGGAACGGCCTCTATTTTTTGCAGATTTTTTGAACTTGCAGAATTTACAATTATCTCCAGTGCATTTGAATGCATGTTCACTCGCTATTTTTTGACACTCCACGGGCCCTGAATACCGGAACTTGTGGTCCAAATATTGGTGACCAACTTTTGCAAGCTCCTTCATCAACTCCGCATACGCTGACTTGCAACTTGCGAGACTGCATCCAATGCCAGGGAGTTTATTGGTAAGCTCAACTTTTGAGACACCTTCATGGTCATCGGCAATTTGCAATTCCTCGATGATTGAGCCGTCGAGTGAAGGTTAGTACGGCTCACCACTAGTCTCTCTGTTCAATACGGCTACAAACGTTTTTACACTCCAAGGTACTCTTTTCTCTTTTGTTCGCACAACACGGATTCGCCATGAGTGCGGAACTTGATGATCATCACATGTTTGACTTCGAATACTTGGCATTTGCTTCACCAGTGGATGCCGTGTGGCCGGATACTCTCATGGAGGGTACCTAGCTGTCAATAGGGATGGACAATGCATACCTAGGCAGTCTATCTTTCTCTCCGCGAGTATCTACACCTCCTCCTCAAAGCGTGTTTGATATTCTAGAGGATGATAGCAACTTGCCGGATGCCAGGGAGTTTGTCACTCGACAGAATTGGCAAACTTTTGATGCCCGATTTCGCAAGCTAGCTGTAAGGGTCCAAATATTGGTGACGCAAGCAGAAAATCTCACACAACTAATTTACTAAATGCTACATGAATCAACTTCTCACTCGCCAGAACCCAAGGGGTTGTCGGCCCAACAGTTATGAACAAAGAAGTCCAGCATGTACAAGAGAACTTGGTGGTCGATACAGATTTGGACGTGACCAACGTGGTCAGGAAACGACTCTCACAATCAGACTTCCAACGGGCAAAGCGTCCAAAATTATGCTTTTATTACTTAGGAACGCATAAAAAAAAGTAGTGTCCACATGTCTGACAAGCTTCAGCATGATGCATGAGTTTGTGATTTGACATAAAATCCAGTTTTGGTGCACGGCACAGTAGTTATATGGATTTTAAACATGTTATTCTTAGCCATTTTCTCATACTTGAATATGGATTTTGAGCGTATTGTAAGTTTTTTTTTAATTGGGTACTGTTATGCCCCAATTGCTTTTCTGCTATAGTCATTTTTAGTACGACCACTCACATCATCTTGGCTTATACGATTCGTTGAAAACATTATGAGATGCATGCAAGATCACTGAATTAAGTTGTATATGATACACGTGACCTACAATTTTACGTTTCGCATTTACTTTGGACAGTATTGTTTGTTGTGAAAAGCCAAATGCTTGGCTCGTTTCACATGAAACAAGGCTTCTAATTTGTACTCCAATTAACTCGGTGTTAAGAGAAGTTGGCAACCAAGTTTGGGGCACCTACATTAATCAGGATATCATCTCATCGAATCCCTACCAGTCTAGCTAGGGCAAGGCACTTATGGTGTTGACTTTTACGGTTGTGCAAGGCATGCTCCCCAGGTGGTATAGAGTACGCTCTCACACGGTCATTCTGTCAAGGACAATATTAGTCATGCATTGTTTACCATAATTTTATTTATGCTTGCTACCAAGGCACACACCACTAAAAATAACCTACAATTTCTACTGGATTCACTAGCTATTCAAGTCATCTCCATATAGTCACAACCCATACACGGTAGACGGTCAAGATATGACTTGTGTTCCCTCTTGCGATGCGAGCATCATACAGTCAGATTGTTGCATGCTTATAGGATAAGCTGCCAGTCAGGCATAAGATGTCTAAGAGAACACATTCTAGGCACACACACACTAGAAATGTCAGGAAAGTTCCTCATCCCAGCATGCTCTTCTGTTCGTTCTTCATCTCTTTCTCTAAGGAATAAAATGAACATTTTCTACGAACTTTTGTTTCATGTTTCACTATTGAGTTCTCATGAGCCAAGATGTTCTAAAACTCTCAGCTGGTATTCCTTGCACGATTGTTCTCAACATCGAACAGCTCTAACCAGTGGAATACACACTGTCGTTAATTGACAAGCAAGCTTCTTGTCATTACGGATGTCATTACGGATGTTTAGGGTATCATTTTTACACTATATGTTTTCAATGCAATGCTCAAGTGCGTTTTTTATCATCTTAAAATCACATCGGCTGATCTCTATCACAGAGTATAGACGCAGCAATCGGTTGTGACAACATGGTTGTAAGGGATGGATAGCTCACTCGTGTGGGTCTCTTGCTCTCTCTATAGCACTACGGAGTGTCTATGGACATACTGTTTTGGGATAAGACCCAGCGGGTGTTTGCTACGTCACCCCATAGGCATTAATGATCACAATTTGATCTGCATTAAGGATCACAGTTGATAATTTCAAGGAAATAATTCCGCAATCTACCACGCGGTAACAGACGAACACACTTTTCAAGTTAATTCCACTCAATTTGTACACGGTTAACTATGTTGGTTACTGTTATTTGCTAGTTGAGCAGTTTCTACACAGAGTCTTATCAAGGGGTTTGACTACGTAGATTCTAATCCAAGGGAATGGTTTGGAAGGGAAACACCCTGGGTTCCCAGTGCAATGCCGTTTGGTTTTTCAGGTAGGGGACGTGCTCCTCTCCATTTGAATACGGGTAGGTGAACATTACGTTCAAATCTCCAGGTACGCATCTATTTGGTGTTATTCCAATTTTAGTATGCTTTGCTCGGTTTTTCAAGACAGATAAGTACACCTTAATGTTACAGAGCCATGCCAACGGCATGTCGGCACTAAGTATTTTGGGCTAAGTGTCCAATCTCTCTTTCTGCCTTATGCTATTACGAACCTACTTGTAGGGTTCAATTTGGCACATGTTGTCACATGGGATACAACATCATCTAGGAACTCAAGGAGTTGGGTTTAGCCAGTGTGGAGCAAGGCTAATGAGGGACCCTCTCACTCCCGTCATAGAGTGTTTGCAGTTACCTCCACACACAAGTACATCTTGTACTTGCAGGATGTTCTTTTTTACACATCCTTACATGAGACATATTCCACATGTGGAGAATATGAGTCTCTGGACTGACACTGGTGCCATTATTTCAATTACCTGTCGCGACAAAGTCCCTAGGTGCTGGTCACATCTGTTTTCTAGACCATTTTTAGCACGATGTATCAGGAGCAAGTTCGTGGCCAAAAATTGTCAGACACTTAGAATGACTTGTTAAGGTACAAGTACTGCTAAACAACATTACAGATGGTTGTTTATATATATAGCAAGGCTATAAGTTGTCAATGAAAAAGTTTCATTTTCTGTACCTAGAAGTGATCAATGTTTCACCTTCTATTGTGATGCAGACGTTTCAGCAAGGCTTGCAAAAGATTGCAACTAAAAGTATTTAGTTTCTTTTCAGAACTATTTACATTCCTTTTCATGCGTGCTAGGCGCATCACATTTGCCATAAGTATTGGCAAGGATCATTATGGATATATAGGTTCGGGTTAGTTTTTGCTAAATGCATACACACTAGGTGTTATGGGCGCTATTGTTTAGCAAAGGCTAATTTGGAACGACATGCTTATTCCTCAGGTTGTTGCTTATGAAGCATTTTGCACTCTATGTGCACTATCTCTATCATATTACTTTTGGGTCTACTAATCACTAATAGAGGTCATGGATCGATCTAGGCGTTTGTGGATTTTTTCAATTCAACCACGATAGTTATTATGGATATTGTTGATTCCTCACCAATGTTATACACTACTGTGATTCCCCATTTACCAGTCATCTGCAACTACTGTCTGTAAACCATGCGGAAAACACACCTCAGTAATGTCAGTTATCCAAGGAGATAGGTGGATTACAAAGAGTAATCTTGTGCTAAATGATCTACTAAGAGCATATGTGACCACAACAAATTTCTGAATAGATGATTTTCTCCCTATTCTAGAATTTGCTTAAGTATGGTATTTCGACTTTGAACACCTGTTGTGGTGGGGTTGGAGATTGTGTCAATACTTTCAGACGTCAAGGACTTACGAGGTGTGCTGACAAAGTATGTTTGCAAGTAACCTTCATTAGGGATGAATATGTAGTTGTTTGGGTTCCAAACTATTCAGAATTCTAACAAGAGGACACTCCCTATCTATGAACTTTTCAAGAAACTCAGGCGAGTAGGAAATCTGGCTCACAATTGCATGGAAAGTTACGCCAAGGTTTCCTTGCATTATTCCAGTACCTTCAGAAGATCTGAAAACTGGTTATGCCGTTGGAAAACTCTTAGTTGTGGTTACTCCTTTACAGTACTCAAGTGAGTTATAAATAGAGTTACCATTTAGACCTAAGTGACTCTTAGTTGTGGTTACTCCTTTACAGTACTCAAGTGAGTTATAAATGGAGTTACCATTTAGACCCATGTGGTTGCAAAAGGACAAAAATGTTGAAAACCAAGATGTTGCTCTTGGTTTCATTGACCCTCCTCACTGCACCAATTATCGGTCATACAGACAACTGGCTCACATATGGGACGTCAATAAAGAAAACATCAGTATTCTCATGAAGATATTACTACTTGTGTTTTCGAGGATGAAAACTCTTCCTTAAGGGGGGAGTAATGTCAAACCAAGGGTCCTACGGGGCAAGGCCCAACCTAGGGGGTCAGGGACCTAGGCCAAGGGCCTGGACTGGACCAGTGTGGACTAGGGATCTTCCTAGGGCAAGTGCTAGGAGCTAGCCTATATAAGGGGCTGTAGGGAGGAGGATCCTATGTTCAGTTACCCTAGGTCTTACAGGACAAATGTCAGGTAACTCTCCCACGGAAAACACTCTAACTTGTCCATGTTTCGGCTCTTTTTCTGGATTCACTAATGACTTCAACTACCTTTTGAGTTTGTGCACCATATTCACTAACTGTCCAAAAGTACAATCTACTTTCCTCCCAATCAAGTCTTCCTTTAAACTGTAAGCTGTTTGGCCTTCTCCCAAAGGAAAATCTACCACTTGAAATGTCTACGAGGCTTTCTCTTTCTCTTGACTTTTGTATCTTCACCCTCCTTCTCCTTCCCTTTCTTTCGACTAGGCCCTGGTGCTGCATGGCCTTCCCTCTCTCTTTTTCCTACTGGCAACACATCTACGTCTTTCTTTTCTACTCGCACAATACCCACATGACCACCAGAGGTTGAGGCTTGATTTTCCTGTCCAGTGCCTTGATCTCCCCATATAACCAATGCATAATCATTAGCTCTGGTAGAAATCTACTGAGGATGTGGAAACATATCACCTCCCATCCTTGTTGGATTTAGACAATAAGTGCTGATGTGACCAAGCTCACCACAATTATAACAAGTAGGAATGAACCTCCTTTGCGGCTCAAAACCACCTTGCCCATGACCCTATTTATAATTAGGATGAGCTTCACATGCCTGAGCCATCCCTCTACTGTAAAGAATGAGGATGCAAGAGAGCTACACAAGACAAGCAAAAAGCACAAAGCACACAGAGATGGAAAGCTTCTTCTTCTTCGCACAAAAAAGAGAGTACAAAATGACTAAGTGCTAAAACTGAAAAGTAGCACATATGTACATTCGGTCACTAAGTGTGAACTCGCTAGAAGCGTACTAGGCTGACACTATAAGTGTAGTCCAGTTGTAGAATCACTGGCAGAGATCCTCCGTGTCGATCACCTAACACGCCAGTGAGTAAATGACGTAAGCGGCCAAGACCCGTAGTGGATGCTAGCTCAAGATGTAGAGCTCGACATCTCAACATCTATCATGTCCACGACCACGACCACCTCCACCACCAAGAACGCTAAGTCGTAATTCCTGCATCATGGTCATCATGTCTTGCATATTTTGTTGTAACTGTTCAGTACTAGCAGCCCTTTGGACAGGTTGGCCTCTAGCTTCTACTAATTCTCCTCCTTTTGTCTACCATTATTTTTCTCAGGGACCGCTTTCCCTTATTCATTAAGCCTTTGAGCTTTCCATTCTTTTTCTCTGGCAATGGCGATTGCCTCCTCGAAGGTGGAAGGCCTTTTCAACTCAGCTTTGAACTTCAAACTTTCTTTTAATTAAGTTTGCGACAAAACGGTCCTTCTTTAACATGGATGGAGGGATCTCGTTTTCCAAAGCTCGAACCCATTTATACCATAAAGGAGTGAACTGCATGACAAAATCATCAACACTTTGACTAGCCCTTTGAGTGTATCCCAGAATTCATGCCAAAATTCATATGGTACTTCAATGGATTGGTATTGTGCCGGGAGAGCTTGCTTCACACAATTGTAGTCCAAAACCACCCCTGGGTTTTGTACCTGCATCAACTCCTCAAAATTGTGTAACCAAATTTTTGCCTCATCGTGTAAACTATATTGCAGTAGCCGCAACAATATAGCTTGTTCTAGTATATTGCGCAATAAGCAGTTGACTTCCAACTTTTCAATAAACGTCTATGCATTTTCATTAGGCAATCCATGAAATTGTGGGAACTCGTCTGCCGTGTTTGGTTGCCACAAAAACACTTACATGTGACATCGAAAACTCAAGGCATGTCGATGGATCGCTCCAGTACCTAATCCACTTCACAGTGGGTAACCCGGCCCCCAGTGCTTGGCTTCACAAAACCTCATGACCCTCAAAAAGGATGCAATCCAAATTAAACAACCGCCTCAAATACTATCCACAAATATCACATACATAAGCGGTTGTCCATAAGGACCCACATCCGCTTTACATTCTCTGCCTGCATAGTGACAAATTTTGCAAAAATTGGAGCACATGAGGATTTCTCCTCAGTGGTGGCACCAACAATGTGGAGTGCAAATGATAATGAAAACTAATGCCCCTATATACTTGAACCGATCACACCGTCGGAAAGAACAACAGTTGCACCGTCGAATTCACCTTTGTTAAACACCTCTAAAGCTTGGAGAAGAACACCTCTAGCAGAAACCACACTTGGAATTAGGAGAATTAGATAGCATAAGTGTGTAGATTGCTCGTGTAGATGTCCTTAGAGCATCCATATGCTGGATTCCGATAAGGAATGAGAAAATTACAAGCATTTGAAGTTGAGGGGTTTTGAAAAAGCTCCAAAAAGGAGGTCTCTGGAAAGTGTCTGCAGGTGTGCAGAGAAATTCAGCTATTAAAGGGGGATTTTTTTGGCTCTTATCCCAAGTTATTTTATCTCCCCTCTTAGCCGACTTCATTTCCCCCTTTAGGCACCTTTTTATTGGTCCATTTTGAGCCTTTTTTCGGTTAAAAATGGGCTGTCGGGCACTTTTTGACCAAGGCAAGTGGGGGGGAACAGTGTCCGGGGACCAAAACATGGGTAGGGTGCTTGTCTAAGCAGTGGGAACACAAATTGGTCACCCCCTCCTCTCCCCAAAGTCCACGAGCCCTCACAAGCAAGGCCAAGAAGCTCCATTAACTCCTTTGATACACTCTTAGGGGGTACCCACTCGCCCCCTTATACCCTCCAATTGTCATTTGCTCCCCCCCATGTGGGGTTATTCCATTGCCACTTGGCATCATCCTCCCACATCCCCCATTGAGCCAGTAAATTTCCTGTTTTGCTCCCCACACCGAGCAATCTTGGCGGAGGCATGGTGGGTAACTCCGAGCACCGAATGCAACGCTGTAAAGCCCGGCTCGGAGCTTATCACTTCGGCTATTTCAAAAAATCCTTGGCCACACTTTTTCTAATTAAATCCATCAAATCAGCCCACCTGTCGTTCCTCGCATGCATCCGCATCCACTTCCTAAGTAGGGTACCACCCACCTCCAATGCATGTAACTCATGATATATGAGTCCGATTCACCGTCTATCAAGCACGACTGAAAGCACTTATTAAAAACCACCTTTTAGAAGTTTGAATAACCCAAAACTCTTGCAAATGACAAGGCAAAACCAAGCCTTTATACATAAATTTTACAAGAGCACTCCGGAAACTCAAAGCCTTATGTACATCTATGTACTAGGGACTAGTGAGCAAGCTTTTTAGCATGGATTAACAACTTTATTTCCACCCAAAAAATGCCTGACAACACGAAACATCGTCATCTCTTCTAGAGATGACACATGCTATTTCAAGATTGTCTAGAAAATCCGAAGCATCTTCCCCCACCTTACCTGTGAATGTCGGGAAGAAATTGTTTGCTATTGCAAAATATGACTTTCAAACTCTTTTTACTTTTTTTTTTTTTCTTAAACACAAATGACTTAGCGGATTATAGCGGCTTTCTTACAAGGTTGGGTGGATAGATCAAAACATAATGAAAATTGGAACATTAAAAAAGTGATGGTAATCCAACACGCGGAGGATAACAAGGTTTGGGGAGCTAAGGATCTCTTCTAGTACCTGAGCACCAAATCAGAACACAATCTTCTATTGATAAAAGATCTTCCTATCTACATATATATGTATGTGCATGTGTTGCAGAAACCTAAACAAAAAAGCTGTTAGTCTGTTATCCATGATTCACAGAGTGTAGAGTACGCAATTATACCCTTACCATGCCGGTGTTGACAAGTCAGCACATCCACTGGAGGTCATCGCCTTTCATAGGCTCCACCTTCCCTTCATTTCTCAGCACGTATCGAGTGATTGAAACGTGTTTGACCACTATTGGCCTTTTAGCTAGCAACAATTTCAAGTAATTACCATAATCAACTCATTGCATGAAATCCACACCATTTAGTTGTAGCTCATCTTCGGCCCACTGGGTTTCACTCGTGATAAACAATTTCTTCAGGATGAGTTGTACGGGAAGAGGAGGACGCACCTCTATCCGTCCTCCAAAATAGAGAGAACAGTAGCCAAACCACTCCTCTCTAGGGCATGGAAACCTCCTTATCACCTCTTCGGGTTGTCGAAGTGAACTCGCAGCACTCGCATGCGTGCCGCAAATCGAAAGGCGATCTTCTTCCACTTTGCTTCGGATGACCTTCTTTTTGGCAGCCTAGGCACGATTCTGCTTTCCAAACTCAAAGCACTCGCATGGCTAGGGGTTTCTCCTTCCTTGAGGGTCATGTGATTTAGGATTGTCCTAGCCCTCATTTTCCCTTGACACGAGCAGCTCCTTTTGGTCACTTAGGCACTGAGGCTACAATTTTATTTTCAAACTCCCTGGGAAAGAGAGGCTTCACTAACCTCTTTTATTTCTTAATATAGATGATTTAGTTGTAGTGGACATCAATGTAGAGGATTTCTGCTTCTCCTTTACTTCCGTTGATGGCACTCATTGATAGAGTGTGGTGGGTGACGGCAATGAGAGAAACCTGCTACCCTCCCTCTTGTGGCTCTTGATTTACAGTTTGAATGAAAGGTGCAAGATGGAGAATTTAATTCTTGGATGTTGACGATGGTGTATTTTGGCAGCAGCACTTCAATAATGAAGGCTATAAATGCTTCTTCAATTTGTTCCTCCTCCGTTCTCCAATTGGAAAATTCCTGCAGCCACTCATCCATGGTCAATGATGTGCATCATTTTCAACGTTGTAAACTAAAGGATTCCGAGAATCCCTCCTCAGTAGGGGCACCAAATGACAAGCAGAAACGCAAGGCAGACCCCAGCGGACCCTATGCCAGGACCATGCATGTAGAACTCGTCACACAGAATGAACATGGGGCACCACCTAGGTTTGAGTGGCTATGATGCGGACAACAACGATTCAAATAATATTAACACAACACACCATAGAGAGAGAGAGAGATACGTAGACGTAGATGATGAAAATCCCTCAATATGTGAGGGCAAACTTGATTCAAGGTGGCATTTGTAGAAACCTTTGTTTCGGCAAGATGGAGACCGTTGTGATAGACTCGGAGAGAGAGGGGAGAGAGAGAGAGAGAGAGAGAGAGAGAGAGAGAGAGAGAGAGAGAGAGATAGAGCCTATAGTGTGTTCTCTAGGGAAAATTTCATGTGTGCGAAATTCCTACTCCTGTGCGTAGCGACCCTTGGCGTTACGGTGTGTGCATGGCTTTCATCTCAAGTGCTGACTCCCCAATTGTGACTTCTCAGTGCTCTTTTATAGGTGCAAGCTTGCTTAGTTTAGGGTAATATGATTAGGCTCGGGCCCTAATGAGGAGAGAATAAGCAAGGAGCCCAGTCCTAGATGGTTGACCCCTACTTTGTTTTAGGAGAATTTAAAAATGATATCTCCTAGGTAGGCCTTTGTGACCATCACCTAGAGAGAGGTGGAATCGGAAAAATGAAATTACCCTTCCGATGTTTACTGAGGAGATGCCTTGTGGACGAGATGCTAGTAAATCGCAGGTTTTCACTGGTGCGTCGCTGTAGTCCACTTGTCCACTTCGGTGCTGACTAGGGCATGCGTGTGGCATATTTCTTTGAATTGTGGTAGCCCTCACGTGTTTTTGTTTGTCGATGCGTCGTCCTCCGTTCTCTTATTTTTTTGCTTTCGTGTGTGCCATGTGTGTGCGTTGTTGGTGTGTATGGTGTATGTGCTCATGCATAAATTGTATGTTTGTGGGTGTATATGTATGTGCTCGTGTGTGTGTGTGTGTGCATGTTTATGGGGAGAGAGAGAGAGAGAGAGAGAGAGAGAGAGAGAGAGATTTTCTTACATATAACGAGAGATGGAGGGAGAGCTAAGGTCAAGAGTGTGTGTGTACGTGTATGTAAGTGTGTTGTGTGTGTACGGAAAGTGAGAAAGAAAGAGATATTGTGCAGAACTGGAGAGAGAGACTATGGCTGAACGAGAGAGAGAGAGAGAAAGAGAGAGAGAGTAGGTTACTAGGAATTTACAAAATGAAGGCCCCACTTTTACCATTAAAACACAGTGGTTAGGAATGCTAAAAAATACTCTTAGGAAGCCATTATAATGAAAAAGTGCTTGTTTACAAACAATGGAGAGAGAGAAAAGCTTAAACTTTGGTAGCTTGAGCTAGATTGCAATGTTTTAGCCAAAGGAAGACCCTGTTACTTGTCACCATCACCATCAAAACAAACATAAAAACGTTAGTAAAAAATGGTGGAAGGCAGGTGTCATAGGATAATCCTACATGTCATAGATGTCAAGCTAAAAAGGAACAATCAAAAGCAAGGGTAAGCTACAAACATGAGAGGAAGATTACATTTGAGCAGAGTGGTGAGAGGATGTGGTGATATTCTCTTTTTTGACAGCTTGTTTGTGAAAAAAAATGTCACCTTAAAATGGACAACCAAGCCTCTATATATATAGGGTGCAACCTCAAAAACAAAGAGAGGGAAGCCCAAAGGGTGCACGGTTAGGGAGGGATGGAGTGGGGGTAGTGGAGTCTTTTTTTATTAAAAAATTGGGGGGGTGAGGTTGAAGTAAGAGATACTTCCATCCAAATCTTGTAACCTTATAAGCCTCTTGGTCTAGGCTCTAAGGTGTGCACTATATTAGCCTTTAGAGGTGGTTTTTGTGCTAGTGAGAGAGACCCTCCTCCGCCTGCACTAGGAAGGATGAGGATTTGTCCCAGAGGGGGTACTAGGCCTCGCAAGGGGTCTTAGTGCCCTCCAAAATCTAGCAAGTCCAATAGTATAGTTGGGTGGCATGAGAATTTTGAAGCTGAAAACTCTGAAAGGAATCTTCTCACAAGTCTCCAATGTTTAGCTCTCTCGAAACCATTTTTATAAAAAATAGTCCACAAGCATTTTAATGTCTTTAGAGGCTTCCATAGCATTGGAGTTACAATGGAGTATTGGGTTGAGCTGTGAGATAATGACCTTATGTGCCCATTCAGATGGCCGGTTGCTGGATTGTTTGAGGTATCTTATGGGTGTGCACGGGAGTTTATCTTCTTTTGGCTTTTTGTGAGATAGCCAAATTGGGTAGAAAGATGGAGGTTTAGAAATTTGGTAGAGTTACCAGAGATGGTTTCAATGGGTAATCAACTGGGGTAGATTTTGTGTTGTTGTTTGAAGAATGATGGGTTTGTAGAGTTTATGAGTAACATATCGTCGTAATATCTAAAGGGATGACCTAAAGTTGAGAGAATATCTTTAGCATTGTGTGTGTTGAGAGTGTTAGAGATAAACTCAAACTCCAGGGAGTGGAGGTAGAGATTGCACCATAGGGGGGAGCATGCTAGTCCCATTGGGATTCCGTTGGTTTTCCTGTAAACTTTCCCTTGACATTGTAAAAACATGTTATTAAAATGAGACAATTGTTTCATTGGAGTACTTCCTTGAAGGCTTGATTTGTATCTATAGGAAGACCAAGTGCCCTTTATGCAATTGGGTGGGAATCTTTTGAAAGAGATGAACGTTTCTAGAGATGCGGAGAAGGCATGGGTAATTAACAAGGTAAGATGATGGATTAGGCCTTGTACCCCTGCGTGTGGGATTTTCTCGAAGCATCTTTTTACATCCCCTGAGTAGAATTGTGTTGCATGAGAGGGGAGGTTGAGGATGCAATTGTAAACCGAATCTACAATCCACCAAGATTGTAGATGAAGATGGTGACATAAAAGTGCTTTGTTGTTAAGTTTCTTGGCTCGTTCCTTGAGTAGTGGTATACAAGTTTTTAGCAAGCAAGGCATAAGTGTAGAGATTTCTGAGTAGCAACAGGTAGCCCCACATGTAATCCATCTAAAAGAGGCTTTATGTAGTTTGTATATGCCGTTGAGATAGGGGAGGGAGTCGTGTTCTGGAAAGGTGTATTGAGAGAGAAAAGTTAGCAGAAGGGAGGTAGCTCCCTCAATTCCTAGAGGAGATGGTGTAGAATCGTTGCCTTGTAGGTATTTTTGGGCTTCAAAAAGAACAAAGGCTTTACAAATGATAATCATATTGTTCAGAGCCTTGTCGATGCAAGTAAGAGAGAGAGAGAGAGAGAGAGAGAGAGAGAGAGAGAGATTGAGGATCTATTTGAGGGTGACTGTGTGTGTGTGTGTGTGAGAGGGTTTGTGAGTGTGTGTGTGTGTATGGAGAGAGAGAGAGAGAGAGAGAGAGAGAGAGGAGAGAGAGAGAGAGAGAGAGAGAGAAATATTGTGCATTCTTGGGCTACCGACACAGAAAGAGAGAGAGGGAGAGAGTGCGAGATGGTGAGAGAGAGCTAAGAGCTAGAGAGGGAGTGTGTGGTGTGTAAGAGAGACAGAGATCTTGCCTTGATAATGGATAAGGGAGATATATGACGGCCCCTCTGGCTAGTGACGAACGAGAGAGAGAGAGAGAGAGAGAGAGAGAGAGAGAGAGAGAGAGAGAGAGAGAGAGAGAGAGTGGTGCCTGGCTAGGGGAAGAGAGAGAGAGGATGAAAGTGTGATAATGGAGGAGAGAGAGAGGGTGGTGCCAAGGGGAGCGGCCCCTTCTGTGAGTCCAACGTCAAGCAGGGGGAGGGGGTGGCGGAAGCTGCAAAAAAAAATCGTTTTTATTTATTCATTTCATTAAGCTCCCCCAAGTGAGGTTAGTTTCCGAAGCCACGGCTTCGAAAGCCGGCCATCAATAGCACATTGAAGCAGTTTAGTGTACTTTGAACTACATTGGTGCACTTTAGAAGCACTCTAAACTACTTGGTGGCCCTTCAAAGCACTGTAAGGCACTTTGCGGCACTTTCAAGCACTATGAAGCACTTTATGTCAGTTTCAAGCAGTATGAAGCACTTTGAAAGCACTTTGAGTCACTTTAGTGACTAAATAGAATTGTGTGGCACTTTGAAGTACGTTGAAACACTCTAAAGCACTTTTTGACACTTTCAAGCACTATGAAGCACTCTAAATTACTTTGAAGCGCTTTGAAACACTTTGAAGCACTATACAACACTTTAACACTAGAATGGTAACAGGACACTTTTATGTCCTTGGACACTTTTGTGTCCTGTTAAGTGACCATTTTTCTTGAATTATTTAAAGAGTATGAGAATGGATTTCTAGGTGCTATATATTCACAAAGTTGCCTTATGAGCTGATAAAAACTTAGCATTTTTTTGGAGTATCGATCTCACCATTAACCTTACTCTTGCACAACATTTTTGAACCTAAACTGTGTGAAAAAACGGGTCCTGTTTTTGGCTTTTTTTCAATTTTTGGCAACTATACCACTCTAAAATTCATGTTTGTGAGGTTTAGATGGCTAGAGGTTAGGCCTTCATAGTTCTCAGCATGTTTTGATGCTTGTAGGGAGAGCTAAGTGTTAAAATTGAAAGTTATGACCAATTTACAAGAATTGCATAATCTTGTTTTTTGGCCAAAATTAGCACTTTTATGATTTTTTGGGGCTTTCTTGATATCCAAATTCAATTTTGATTGTGTAAGTGTAATATATAACATAAAGCTAATCTTACTTGAGTTTTGGGGGACCTAATATGCTATATAGCATAGTATATGATAATGGTTGAGTTTTTTGATTGAAGAATACGATACATTTTAGAGTAGCAAGTATAAATTTCTCAATATTGCTAGTTTCTTAGGCCAATTGTGTGTATTTTGTAGGTAGTAACCATATCTAATCATAGACTACAAACTTGGCTAGATTGAGTAGTTTCTATGGGTTTCTAGAGGTCATAATGCTAAACCCAGTTTTTTCATGTTTGCTGTATTTAGCACTTTATCATTGCCCCCAAGGTTCCAATTGTAAGAGATCCATTATCCTTTTGACATACTCCATGGCTCCTTTTGAATCCAAAGGCCCAAAGGGAACTAAGAAAACATGTATATAGTATCTGTATTGAGCGTGACTGTAGAAACTTTGATGATAGGTCCGCAGAATGGCAAAAATGCAACTTTTTTGTACCTATTTTTTTTGCCCAAAAAAAAATTAGTGAGGTAAAAGCAACCATATGTTTTGGTCACCAACCCATTGAAGTTAACGGGCATTTTATCTCATGTCCTACAAAAATCCCCACTCTTATTTATATGCAATCAACCGTAAGAAATTGCTGTTTTGGGCAAAATGCATTGGTCCATCAACTTTGGAGGCTTGTAGTGACCAAGGGATGAGAAAAATTAAAAGTTTCTCATTTTTTCCATATGTAGTAGTTATTGAACTATAAGCTCATGAAAGGATTTTTCAAAATGAGTGGATCTAATATGGTTTTGGAATTTTTTTCCCAAAACCCTGAAAGGACACTTTTATGTCCTGTTAGGTACCATTCTAGTGTTAAAGCACTTTTGGGCACTTGAAAGCACTTTAAGGCCTCTTTGAAAGCACTTCAGTGCTATTTAAGAGCATTCTGAGGCACTTTATGGCACACTCCAAAGAACTTTAGAGTTTAGAAAGCACTCTGAAATAATTTGTGACACTTTCAAGAACCATGAAGCACTTTAGTGCACTTTGGCAGTGCTCTCAAATAGTATGAAGCAGTTTTTGGCGCTTTCATGCACACATAGATGCACTTTTCTGGCTCTTTCAAGCTTTTGCAAGCTCTAAGTGATGCAGTTTGAAGCACTTTGAAACACTTATAAAGTATTTCAAATCTCTTGCACACTCAAAATTACTAAGTAAAGCATTGTTCCACATGTGCCCTCCTGCCGATTCTCTTTCAAACGACATCTTTCTATTTGGAAAGATGCGGGTTTCCATTTACCAGAATTGAAACACGATTTCTTTGATTTCGATTGTTAAGGTACTCGTCCTATGATGTTGACATTAACACGTGGCTAAGGGAAGTGACCCCTCCTTCATATTAGTTTGTTGCCAAAAATTGGCTCCCGCGACATTTCTTTGATGAAGTCTTAATGCCTTCGCAACATCATTGTTGCTCATTACATTGTCAGCCCCATTGACTCCATTGAGGAATGCTATGACAGTAGCCCGTTTCAAAAATAGTTCATTGTTTGAACGAGGAGTCTTCACCTAAGACAATATATGAAAAATGTTAGAGAAAATTGGCCTCCCAGCTGTCTCCGATGTATGTTGCAACACTGAGAACACTGGATGAGTGAGAAGTTGTTGTAGAATGCTCCATTGAAGACCCTCGAAAGCCTGTTTGTTTGATTACGCTGACGGCCGATTTTCAAAACCGCACCGTGAGAACTAAACCCCAAGAACGGGAGAGCATATTACCAAGGCAAAACAAAAAAAAAGGAAAATTTCTTTAACATTCACCACCCCTAGGCTTAACCACTCGCGGGGCGCCACCAATTTGGCCACATCTCTCCATTATCGCCAGAAGACAGAGCCTTTTCTCTCCTGCTGCTCGGCTCCGCCAACCCACTCTCTCTCACTTACCCTGTCGCTGCATCATCTGGCCCAATGGGAATATTAAAAAAAACATTTCCACTATTCCCTGGCGGGTCGCCAATTTTGTAAATTCTCTCTCTCTCTTTCATTATTCACAAGCTCTCTCTCTCTCT